>NW_028258351.1:0-1440000 GCF_053883595.1 Heterocephalus glaber
ATGCCCAGACTTCATCCTGAGTCATAGATACAACTGCCTCTTCCACACCAGCCTGGAAGATGCAAGGATTCCCTTTTTTTTTTTGGATTCACTCTTTTTAATAAGGAATGGGAAAGAAGAAGATACACTTCCAACTTCCAAAATCAAGGAGCTACAGAGAGGCAGGATGGAAGAAAAAGAGGTTTAACAATTCTAAGTTAGACATATAGGAAGATTATAGAAATAGAATAGCTTCTGTAGATCAGAAGGACCTGCAAAAATCACAACTGAGAAAGGTAAAACAAAACCAGTATCCTCATTGTGTGGATCTAACTATTGGCCTCTCAAAGCCTCCATTTTTTCATCGTTAAAATATGACCATAATATCTACTTGAGATTCTGCAAGTATGAAAGAAGTGTATACATAAAACTCATGCAGTTTAGTCCCTGCCACAGTGAGGAACCCACTCAATGCTGTTGCTCCTCTCCTTCCAGGCCCTAGCAGAAGAAAAATATGGCCAATTTAAGGGGATGTCAGGAATCCCTGTAAAGAGCTAGTCCCTCCCTGAGGAGCCCAGGGACACAGCGAGAGTTAACATAGGTTGAGGAAATACTTTCCCTGTCCTTTCTCTGGAGGGTTGGGAGGGTTTCCATGGGTGGGGAAGGCCCCCCATATCATTTCATTACGCTCAAATCTGTGTTTGCTGAAAAATTTTTTTGATTTTTTTCTTTTCTTTGGAACGTAAGTCTCACACACTTGCCATACATCTAAAAATGAAACTATTAGCATTCACAATTGTGTCTCTCTATTCCTGTGATTTGCTGTTTTTCTCAGCAGGAGATGTTTAGAAGAGAGAACAGGTAGGGACAATGAAAAGAGTGGCAGCCCTTTAGGGGCACTGAAGGTCAGTGTGGAATGCAGCTCGGGATTGTGACGTGGTGGTTGGTCTCAGCCATCAGGAAGAACTGTGGGCTTTTACTCTTTTCATCATCTTCAGATCGTCTCACTTCCTTGTTCCTTGCCTCTATTTGCTGAGCTCTCGGCCTCTCAGGGGGAAAATATCTATGCATGTGGTGTGTTGTTATGGAAGGTTCTAGGATGAGTGGGATAGAGGGAGAAGAACAGACAGTTTTCAAGGAATGATACAAGAGGAAACAGACCCCCCCCCCAACTACAGAGTGAAATGTGGAAGCAAGGCACTGCCAGAGAGTAGCGAAACACGGGACTGGAATCTAAAAGTTGCTCCATAAATCATAGCTCTCTTCATTGTCTTGACTCATTTTTTCCTGATTCTGGCCCCCCACCCAGAAACCTAGAGAAACCTCAGCTGGAAAGTCAAGCAAGCAGATACCAGGGTAAAAAAAGGAAGTAGCATGACAAGATGAGAAAGTAGAAACCAAAGTCTCGTGTTGTAGAAGAGGTGAAGTCCCACATTGGCTCACCACAAGGATTCCATGATTTGTTTATTAATTCTGGGGTGAAAGCTTCTTTCTTCAGGAGACTTTCCAAGTTCCCGAAACCTTCCCCATCATCCCTCTCTGTGGACCTGACTGCCTTCCATCCAATTTGCCCAAGGGCAGGGAGGTACACGAGAAAGGACTTCACTGGGAAGGAGGAGACCTTCATTCTGGTCCTAATCTCACAGTCTCATTAAGGATAAAACCACAGACAGGTGGTGGCTTCACTATAAGCTTCCTCTTACAAATAGGAAGATGGACTCTCTTCCATCTAGAACCTAAGATCTTCTGTATTAGCCACCTTGCTACAGCGGGTACAAAATACCTGACATAGACAACTAAAAGAATGAAAGATATATTTTGGCTCAGGGTTTGGGAGGCTTCATGCCATAGACAGCTGGCTGCAAAGCAGAAATATCATGGTGGAAGGGCAAAGCAGAAGAAAGCTGCTCACCCCATGACATTCAGGAAATACCGAGTTGAGAGTGGTGGAGAGAGATGGGGAAGGTAGGGAGAAGGAACAGGGCACAAGGTATACCTTTCAGAGAACACGCCCAATAATCTGCTTGCCAACAAGGTCTAATCTTTTAACAGCCCATTCAGCTAATAAACTCATCAATGAATTAATGCATTGACGATGATACTACCTTTGTGATCCAGTCACCTCTCTAGGTCACACATCTGAACATTGTTGTCCCATGCTCACTCAAGTGCTCAATGCACGAATCCTTGGAGAACAGTTTTTATTGAAACCATAACACCTCAGCATGTCATGGGAGTCTCAAGAAGAGGCTCGCTTCCTGAGGATCTTGTACCCTTGGTGAAGGCTCAGCCCTCATCCTCAGTTGCTGAAGCAGAGCTGCCTCTCGAGATGGCCCATCTCTATATAGTCTGTGTTTTTGGAATATATTCACTTCATTTTAGGTTTTCTCCTCCATAAGTTTGGCTCACCTTCTAGAATTTTCATTCCCTTCTGCACTGAGCTGTAGGGCCTTACTGTGAGGGACTCTTCAGTTGGTGTTTGTATGAGTTTCCTGCTGTTGTTATTATCAATTATCACAAACTTGGTGTCATGGTTTAGACCTAAAATGTCTCCAAAAAGCATCTTGTTCTCAGAAATGGGGCTTTTGGAAGGTGATTGGATCATAGGGGCACTGTACGCATTGGTGGATTCAACCATTGATGAGTTCCATAGCTGAATGTGCTGCTAGAAGATGGGGACTTGTTGCAGAGGCCTCACCGACAGTGTGAAAGTTGTATTCTTGGCTCAGCATCCACCTTCTCTCTTAGCTTCCTGGCTGACATATGTGGAGCAGCTTTCCTCAGCTATGCCCTTACACCTTGGCATTTGTGCCTCAGAGCCAGCTGACTATTCACTGAAATGATAAACCAAAAAAACCCTAAAAACCTCTCCTCCTTTTAAGTTGTGGGTCTCAGGTATTTTGTCCTGTGACAGGAAAATGGCTAAGATAGATATTGGTACTGAGAGAAGTGGGGACATTCTTGTGACTGTATCTGACCATGTGGTTTAGAAGCCTTTGGATCTGGTTTGTGGGAGGAGTTTGGAAAGGTTTGGAGTTCCCAGCTAGAGAACCCCTACAATGCTATAAAAGAAGTTTGATGGGGATTTGGATTTGGTGAGAGCTCAGAAGACCAGAATGCTTACAAGAACGCAGACAGTAAAAGCCAGACTCAGGAGGTTTCAATTATTAACAAGAATTGCATTGGCAGATGGATTACAGGCTATGTGTTTTTTACCTTGACAGAAAAATTGTCTTCATTTTGCCTGTGTTCTGAGACTTTGGGGAAGACTGAGATTAAGGGTAGTGTATTAAGTAATCTGGCAGAGGAAGTTTCAAAGCAGCCGAATGTTTAGGCTGTAGTATATGATGGGTGCTTTTAGCAAGGTCTACCGTAAAAATGAGGGGTAAAGAGCAGATGTGAAAAGTATGCAGTTTCATCAGAAAGCAAGAACCTGCAAAATTTGGGCCCTGGAGAGCAAGGTTGCTGAAAAGATTAGCATTTAAAAGAAGCCAAGTACTTTGAATCAGAACAATAGAAGAGATGGTTTGAAGGCAACCAGAAACCACCCTTTTCAGGCCCAAAGGCACAAAACTTTAAAGTTTTGCTTTAGGAAGAGAGCCCAAGAGCTCATGCAGGAGCCACAGAGAGAAATGTTTCCCTAAGTTCAGCCATCCAGGCACTGTGAGGCCACTGCCATCATGATCTAAGAGGGCCAGGCAACTGCTTGAGTTGGGGGCAGATATTGGGGTCATCAATATGGTGCTGGCTTTATGGGCATGCATAATGCAAGAGTTTTGTGGTCATGGAGGCTTTCACTCAGAGTTCAGAGGAAGGCCTGGGAGGCCAAGTAAGGTGCCTCAAACTAGGTAATGTGTGAAGCTGTGGGAGTGAAGCTAATAGTGCAGTGGAGACCACAAAAAGTTGGAGATGCTAGGAACGTGAAAAATCTGTTGAGGAAAGCTTCAGTCACAGAGTAGAGATGCCACAAGAGAGAGGCCATGAGAGCTGCAAAAGGCAATGCCACAGGCGTGGGGCTGGCTAAGCCCAGTGGAGCTCACATCTCACCACAGGTTGCCCTGGGTGCTGGACATGAAGCTACAAGATGTAGTATTTTCCCTGATGGATTTTGGCCTTTCTTTGGTCCAATTCCTTTCTATCCCCTGTTCTTCACTTTTAGAATTTGAATGTTTTCCACGTGTCTTTGTATGTTGGAAGTATTTAACTCTCCCTTTTTTTTTTTTTTTTTTTTTTTTTTTACAAGGGTTCACATTTAAAAGTCTGCCTTGAGTCTCAGAGAAGATTTTGGACTTTTCAGTAATGGTGGAATTGTTAAATATTTGGTAACGCTTAGAGATAGAAATGGGTCTTTTGGGTTCCACAGACAGAATGTTATGGTTCAGACTAAAATGCACCCCTAAAAGCCTCATGTATTGAGATGTGGCTTTTGGAAGGTGATTGTATCATGGGGTTTAGGGAAAAGTGGCTCTGAAGTGGGGAAAAATAGGCTTTATCAAAAATTAATAGGGAATCTTACTAAAAGAAGTTTTTGCCTCTAAGTTAGACTCTACAGTAAGAGCCACTAGAAAGACAAAGAAGAGAAGCAAACCAGAACCAGAGAAGTGCCAGGTAATGCAATTAGCCTAAGAATTCATCAGAAAGAGTTAACAAAGCACAGAGGAAGCCAGAAACATAAAAACCCAGGACAACCACCCCCATTCACCTACCTCTGATAAAATGCAAAGAAGACAAGGAATAACCAGCAGAGGACATTTATTTAATATATAAAAGACATAGAGACACCTATACCTGTACACATGTATGAATATTCTCACTTTAGCATCGCTATATTATTATACCACTTACACACATATGCCTGTACTTAATCATTAACTCAAAGGTACCTTTCTATAAGACTCCCCCTACCTCCCCAAACACACTTATCCATCACAAAGGGACAGGAGGGAGTCAAATGTTCAAAAAGAATGTAGACAGGTATGCCCAGGTTAGGATCAAAGACAGGCAGAGAAGGATTAAAATGATTAAAATGAATAATTGATAATTTGAAATAGGAAGAAAAGGTCCAAAAGGGTAGGGGTGGTGGGAGGGGAAGGGGAAAGGAAAGAAGGGAAAGGAAAAATTATGAGAAAAGAAAAGAAAAACAGTGGAAATGAAGTCTATGTAAATAGGGAAGGGTGGAGGGGGTGAAGGGGGCACAGGGAATGGGGAAAAAATAAGAAGCAAGATACATCATGTACAGGCACAAGCACCCAATGATAAATGTAAACGTGTTGTATACCTAAAATGTACCAATAAAAGAATTTAAGGGGAAAAAAAAAGCCAGAGAGCCAATCAAATGGTGACATCTTTCAGGTGCCCACATAGGGGATAGGAATAATCACTACTCCTAAATAAAAGGAGCCAGGGACATGAACTGGAAAGTATTTGCTTTTCTGATGCTCCCTACTCTTCCAGAGTAACTACCTTCTCTTTTTCCACCCTTTTCCAAATAAATTCTCTTCCTTTATTTTAAACTCCACCTCTTTAATTCCTTACTGGTGCTGATAGTTTACGATCCTGGTAGCTGAGTGTTCCAGACAAGGAGCAGCGCGTACAACCCCATGGCGACACAACAGGGGCACTATACTCAAGGGTGATTCATCCATTCAGGAGTGAGTGCAGCAGTAGTCGAGTGTGCTGTTAGGAGTTGCCTCACTGGGGAGGTGACCTGGAAGGTTGCATTCTTGTCCCTAGCTTTTCTCTCTCTCTGTTTCCTGGCTGCCATGGTTGAATGGCTCTTCTCTCCAAGACCTTTCCATCATGCCATTTCTGCCTTAGAGCCAGCTGACCACGGACTGAAACCATGAGCCAAACTAAGCTTCTCTTTCTTTAAGTGGTGGGTGTTAGCCATTTTGTCTGAGCAATGGGGAAGTGATTAAGGCATTTGATGTCTAAAAACAACACACATTTGGTCTCTGAAACTTCTGGGGATCTGAAGTCAGAAGCCCGAAATCAGTTTCAATGGGCAACACTCCTTCTGGAGGCTCCAGGAAGAAACCATTTCCTTGCCTTTTCTAGCTTCCAGAGCTGCATTCTTGTACCACAAGACCCTCTTCCTTCATCTTCAAAGCCAGCCAAATAGCATTTTGCCTCAGTTGTCATGTTGCTACCTTCTGTTCTATCACCAGGTTTCCCTCTGCTTCCCTTGTAAAGACACATGTCGACATTTAAGGTCTGACCAGTTAATCTGTTTGACTCAAGATACTTAATTCAGTCCTATCTACAAAGTGCCTTTTGTCCCAGAAGGTAACTGTTACTTGTTCTGAGGAATAGGATATAAATATCATGGGGGATATTGTTCAGCCTACTACAATGATCTATATGTTCTCCTAGGCCTGGGGATCATCCATTCTCTCTCCCACCCTATCCGCATAATATAGTTGTACATCTTTCTTCAGATCGATGATTGAACCTTTTCTGTGACTCCGACACCCACTCTCTTTGCTTTCTGTAGGCTTTGATAATATGCTACAATGACACCATCCAATGGAACTCTCTCTGATGATAGTTAGTTCTACCTTTGCACTGTCCAACATGGTAGCCACTACCACCCGTAACTATCAAGCATGTGTATGTAACTACTATGACTCAGAAGGGAAATTTCAAATTTTAATTAAATCTAAACACACACTCTGTCTAGTAGCTAGCATATTAGCAGCTCAGATGTAAACAAATACATCCGAAGCTAAGACCAAGCAGGTTCTTGGCTGCTAGGTTCTCCTCACACTTGTTTTGAATCAGCTGATTCCCTAACCTCCTGCTCTTTGTGGCTGAGGAATCTGAAGAATTCCAGGGGGCTTTGGAGGGATGAAGTGGCTGAGGGAAGGAGGAGGGGATTGGCATCTGTTGGCCCTAAGAAGTAGCAGACCCCAGTTCTGTTTTTGCATAGAACTAAGAATACTCTGATAATTTTCATGGTAGTGTCCTTCTTACCCATTTCACTCAAGGAACCTTCTGGGGACCACAAAAGTGTGGTCAGGGACAGGACTACAGAAAGGTGTCACTAGGGAGGTGGACAGTAAAGGGTAATAAACTGAGGGTTGGTTACAGCTTGAGCTCTGCTCTGCCACACAATTGATGAATGGCATTTGGCACGTTTCTTCCCAGTGTTTGGACTTCGGTTTCCATAAAATGAGAGGATTGGACTGGAGAATCTAGGGGTTCCTTCTGGCTGTATCAGACTGTGATTCTATTTTCTAGAGTTGAAGCTTTATTATACAAGCAATTACACTCAGAGCTTATTTCTTTCTGACCCACATAATATTACATTTGTATTGAGAATTACTAAGTAGCCATGGCTTTAGGTTAGTTCTGGAACACTTCTGGATCAAACCACATGCCCGCGTTTCTGCGCATATGATGCCACCTCACATCTGCTTTGAGCTTCAGAGTGCTGAGCCATAAACTAATCTGACCTTCACAATGACCTTGAGAGGACAGATATTGAGACTCAGAGAGGGAAGGAAAGAAACTTCAGGGACTCTACTCCCGTGTTCTCTATACGTCAACTCATAGCAGCCCTTCCAAGTGAGCGATATTATCCCCCTTTCACAGGTAGGAAACCTGAAGTCATGTAAGTAAGGCAAGATGATTTTCCTAAAGTTACTGATATTATGATAAAGTCACTTTTCTGACACCAAGCTACTTCCTCTTCCCCTTATAATGTGCTGTTGCCACCACTGATAATTTTCCCATGAGATATTCGACTGATAAGACTCAGGACCCCAGCTGATCTTTATGTCATCCTCTCATGGTGCTCTCCGAGCAGATCTCAGCAAGTCATTTTGCCTCTCTGCCTCTGTTTCTTTACCTGTTCATCAAAGGCAACAGCCCCTACTTCATAAAGGTGTTAAAATCCTTGTTGAAAGTATTAAGTGAATTATGTATTAAGAATATTTTCCTCAGAGCACAAGTTAAGGACTCAGTACTTATTCATTGTTACTGGTTTTTGGAAACTGAAATTTGTCCCTACTAATAGAATTGCCTTTACTTCACTTTAAATCCAATCAAAATCACAGAGAATCTGTTTCCATTTTAAAAAAAGTTTTATTATGAAAATTCATGGAATCAACTGCACCTTCCATGTATGCATAATAGCACAAAGAGAATGATGATGGACCATCTCCATGGGAGACGTGTCCTTTGGTCAAGCATAAATAATAAAAATGATACTGAATCCAATAACAGAGCGCACACTGAAGAATAAATTAGGAGAAGGGACAGAAACTACTGAGAGGCATTGTCAGCTTGGAGAACACGGCGCATCTCAGCGTGAAGTCTCTGGGCCCAGGTGACCTTCCCTGAAGACATCATGCCTCTGAGCTTGAGGAATTCAGTTCAGTTCTAAGTATTCCACGTACTCCTGGACCCAGGGCTCACTGGGGTTGGCACAGACTTGCTTGCCCTTTCTGGTTTGGAATCTGTAGAACAAGAAATAGACAAAGTAGAATCTCATGGAACATTTCAAGTCATCTGCTACCATTCTTTGCCTGTCAGAGACACCTCCCTTTGCTTGACCATAGTTCATCTTGGACAGCTTTAGTGCATGGGATCCTTCCTGGGTAGAACTGAAGCCAGACTCCTTTAACTTCCACCCATGGATTTAGCTATAGCCCCAGAGTTTTGCCAGATTAGGCACCACTGGGTTTTGCAGTCAATGTGGATTTATCTCCCCATTCTCTAAAACTGCTAACAGTGATTATTTCACATTTTGTAGCATGGCTTGACAAATCTTTCCATATTTCATGTTCTTTTTCTTAACTCTTCCTTCTTTTCTGGCCTCTGGCTAGCATCCTCTCCAGGAACCCCCTTCTACTTTGCCACCAACTCAGCTACTTTCAGGACTCAAGTACTGATCTCATGACCTGTTCCTTCCCTTACTGCTTTTGGTGGGGATTCAGCTCTGAGAACCACTTCTCCTTTTCTTGATCATCCCCTGCCCCCAACTGGGCTCTTTTCAATGCTGCCTTCACCCTTGCCTACTAGAGCAGCCCAGGGGTTGACACTCACACCACAGCTGGCTGGGAGCAGAGGCTGCTGGTCTCATAGTAATCAGTCACAACGTTTCGAGGAAGCTTCCGCTGGGTGTAAAAGAAGCAGCAGGCTGTGGGAGGGTCTGAGCCCACTGGAAGGAAAAGTCCGAGTGAGATCAAAACTTGGTATGGGAGCTGTTCATTTGGCTGCTAGAGATGAATCTTCTTTGCATCTCTATGATACTACAATAACCCCAAATATAGTCCCTTGTGAACCATGCCCACCTATCTAAAGAGAGGACCCCCAGAGAAAACAAGAAAGAATTCTACAAGACTGGAACTGCATTGAGTCTCAGAACATGCCTCATTGTCTTCAGGTCACAGATGGGAAACTAAAGCATAGAGGGGGACAAGCTTAGACCAATAATCAGAGACAGAGCCAGTTCAACAGTTGGACTTCTCACTCATCCATTTCCTCTATCTCATGTTTATCCTAAGATAATGGAAGTTTGAATATTATTGGATGTCTACTAGACTCATTTAACAGCAAACTTGTTGGAAATCTTCCCAGCTCCCATTTGTCTCCTCCCCACATCCTGCTGTTGGACCAGTCCAACTAAACACGTAGACTCTGTGTACTTCTTAACTCTAGAAAGGACAGTGAAAAGGTGGACTTACTTGGTGCAGAGAGCACTGGAGAGCAGAAGGCAGCTCCGATCACTAGGAGAGTGAGGACCATCACGCAGGATTTCATAGTCATGGTGGAGACAAGATTGCAGAATTCAGAGGCTTGGTGGAGCTGAGCCTGCAGAGCTCAGAAGCTTCAGAACCTGTGTCCTGTGCTGCTGTGAGTTGGGACCCCCTCTTTATAGGGACTCTGAAGCCTGGGCCGGAAGTGGGGGCACAGGAGGATGAGTGGAATTTCCAGGGTAGGGATGATGTCACAGCACTAATAGGGAAACTTCAGCTAGCTGAAAGTGAAGTCTTCCTTACAACTTCTCTTCCTCAGGATGCTGTCATCACAGAAGAAAGAGGAGGGAGCTGGAGGGGGGAAGTGGGCTGTGCCTAAGAGGGAAGTGGTGTACCAATGACAGTGACTAGGGACTGCAGATCTGAGAGGAAGTGTGAAAGGTTCACACCTGCTTTTAGAAAGGGCTGGTGGAAGAGAACCAAACTGCTCTTGGTGGTTGGCCCTGCCACAACCTGGAGGCTTCGTGTCAGTCTTTCCAGGTTAGCTGTAGTGTCCATAGCAAACACAGAGTGTGAGCCTAGACAGGAACCAGCTCTTCTGCACGCAAAGACCCATCTAATCAGGACTTCATTCAGAAGAGATATCGGGCAGCCTCTTCTAGAACAGGGTGGGAATGGAAAAGAGATAAAGATTTCAGTATAGTTTCTTGAGCCGATCAGAAAACAAGAGAAAGAAATGAGTTAGAATCAAGTGTGGAAAACTCAGACAAGGAATATGTTTCTAGTATAGACATAGGACTAACTACCTAGAAATGAATTTATCTATGTTACACACAGAACTTGGGTGTTTCCCAAGCACTCCTTAGGGAATGCCTCATGTCCCTGTCAATGCCTGGCTGGTCTCATAGCTGCTGGAGGCCTATCTAGGAAGAAAGCTTACCAAGGCCAGGGATACAGTAGTATATATAAATAGGGCAAACAAGAGAAATTCATCATATGATTGGACCAAATCTCACTCAGCTTTAGTGCAAATTCTGTTCCTCCCACTGACCCCAAGCCCCACATTTGAACCTGCTATGCTCTGAGAAAGAAAGTAGAAAAGGGAAAAGAGGGATCCAGTCCTCAGATGCATTCAAGCTATGGTGTCGGAGGGGTCAAAGCAGCATCCTGGGGATTTCAGGGTCAGTTGATAAAGTACAAGGTCACCCTACCTCTTCACACTCACAAACTGCTCTTGCCCATTTCCTCTGTTCTTTCTGTCCTCATCCGTTTCTTCCCACAGGATTTGCTTCAAATATTCTGATCTTCCCCGAGACCCCCATCGCCAGCTTTACAGTTCTGCCCTCCCTGATAGCACATGTGTGGTCTTTCCATGGTCTCTCGTGCAGTTTCATCTGCAGCCTCTAGGCCCTGGCTATAAGCAGAGGAGGATGTGTCTTATGTCCCCAGGTCCACACCGATTTTGTTACCTGTGGCATTTCAAGTCAGCCCAACTTGCTAGCTATCTGTTGTTTGGCAAGACAGATACAGCTGAATGAAGCCCTCCCTCTAGGAGATCTTGGTCTAGAGGTGTATTGAGAGTGTCAGGAATAACGATCGCACAAGGTGGAAGAAGACACGCTGCATGCCAGAAGGAGAAGCAAAGTGTTGAGGAATGTGAGGATGAAGGTTATCCCTCAGCCACTGAATAGTAGTTCTGAGTTAAGTCTAAACCCACTGTGTGCTAAGGAGAAGACTCTGTCTAAAGAGCCAGGAGTGCTGATGTTCAACCTCCTGTGGGACGGTGAAGACCCTGCCCTGGGTTCTCAGGGGAATGACAGATATGAATGAGTGATTAGTCCGTGAAGTGAGTCTCATTCTGAGAGGCTCCTCAGAGAAGAACAAGAATTCCAGAAGATCAGAACTGGACTGCGTCTCTCAAAACATATCTATTGACTTCATGTTCCCGAGGATGAACCCAGGCCTTCACTTTGGGCTACACCCCTAGCCGTTTTAAAATTTTGAGACAGTGTCACTAAGTCAGTAAATTTCTCAGGCTAGGTTCAAGCTTGTGATCCTCCAGCCTGAGTCTTCAGGGTACTGGCATTACATGGGAGTACCACCATGGCTGGCAAGGTCAGTTATTAATTCTTAACAGAAGAGACATTGAATATTATTGCCTGTCTCCTAGACATAGAAGGAATCTCTGATGGCAATGCACTCAGAAGAGATCCCAGAAGAGCTGAGAAAACAGAGGCATCAATGTAGACAACCTGGCCTCTTTGAGGGCAGTGCTGAGCTTCAGGAATGTTGGGGAGACCACTGATGTCAGAGCCCAGAGCACCAGCCTCTAACAGCTGGGATGTCTACAGCCAGAGAATCACTTGAGGCAAATGTTGAGACTGGAAAGCCAAAGGGAGCTAGAATATACAGTCATGATGCCAAGATCATAAGCCAAGAAGGGGCAAGTCCTTTGGGTTCCCACTATGGTATCCAAGTCACTTTGGAAAAATGGAGCAGAGATTGAATTATAAACTGGAAAGATGAGTACAAAATTCTTTAAAATGAATGGAGACTGTAGGACCATGAGCTGGCTGAAGCAGATCATCAGGGACTGCCCCTCTGTGACCAGCAAGCCAGCCAGCCTCATTCTTTTAAAAGTGAAAATGGGCCTTGTCACATGCCACAGGTTGCTTTTTGGCTATCAAGAATGGAAGGCAGTGATTTTAGGGAATGCTAAGTTTCTGACAGGAGCTCAAACCTCATTGGTATTTGGTGGGTTCAGGAAAACTTGCAGTATTCCTTATGAACATCTTCCTTTGAATAGCGCTTTTATCTTGCTTATAGCCCATTTTCATGTAGGCCACTGGCAGTGGTTACAGAGAGAAGAAAAATAGCTGTCCATAGCTTGTAGGGTAGCTTATGTGGCAGGCACTGTGTGAGATGTTGGGGGTTCATGCTTTTAGATAGAGTAGCAAAGAGTCAAGAAAGGCTTTCAAAGAACGTGAGGCTTGAATGTTTTAAAGATCATATTAGATTGTTTTTCTCTTATAGAAAATATACCTAGCCACTGTATATTAAATTAATCTAGGAAGTCATAAATAAAAACTAAAAATGACTATCATTCTGCATCTTCTTTTATGTTTTACTATTAGGATTTAATATTCTTTCTTGAATTAATATGTCATAATTTGTTACTTGATATTGTTCCATGCTACAAACAACTCAAACATTCCTCCAAAGTAGCATTAGTGAATGCAGGCTATTTCATTGCATTGATATATCCAATTTGTGTTTAACCATTCTGCTATGTAGGTCAATCCACTGAAGCTCATAAACTTCTCTCTTTTATAAGTGGAGTTCAGTTTTGAAAGAGATTGGCTAAGAGATTGTAGGCAGAGAGTGTTGGGGGTGAATTATTCAGTCAAAAACTAAGAGTCTTGTAGGTTTAAAAATTACAAAATGTAATCATTTGTCAACCCTTTGGCTAAGATCTAGTGTAAAATTACAAAATGTATGCATTTTGTTACACTGCATGTTGGGTGACTACAGAGAATGATCATATATTGTGCCTTTCAGAAAAGCTAGGAGAAAGGATTTTGAATGTTTTCACCTCAAAGAAATGGTAAATAAAAAGATGAATATACTTACCCTGATTTGAACACTACACTATGTATATATGTAGCAAACCACACCTGGTAGCTGGGTGTGGTGGGGCATGCCTATAATGCAATCACTTGGGAGGCTGATGCAGGCGTATCGCTGCCAATTCCAGGCTAGTTTAGGCTACACAGAGAGTTCAAAGCCAGTCTGAACTACATAGCAAGAGCTGTCTCAAACATAACAAAAGAAAACAAAACAAAACCACATCATGTGGTAAGCACAAACATGTACAATATTTATGTGTCGATTAAATATTTTTAATCACAAAATTTAAAAAATTTAAATAACAGTGATAATAGTAGCTAATGCTTAATACTGCCCTTATAAGCTGGTAATGTCTTAAGGCTTTCATTGATACTACTGCATTTAATACTCACAGGGGCCCACTGAAATAGGTATTAATACTGCATCCTTTTATAAATGAAGACACTAAAAGACAGAGAGGTAAGTGACTCATGGAAGAACACGCAGGTGACACAAAATAGATTCAAAAACAAGACCAAGAAAGCCTTCCTATATAGAGTAAGGAAAGTAGAAAGGAAAATATATTTTATATAAATTTATATTAAAAGCTCAACAGCCAACGTCTTGTTATTATGACAAATGTTTTTCAGTTTCTCATTTCACTTGATTTTGAATAGCAGAATCCATGGACTTATCTCTTTCTCTCAGAAAATTGGGAGATTGAAACAGTGGTTTTCATTATTTGTTTAAGATATTAATACCTTCGGCAGCCACAGCACAGGCTCATGCCTAGCCAGTTTTGGCTGTGCCCTGTGGTTTGCACAAAGGGTAAATAACTTTGCCAAGTTGATACTTTAGTGTTAAAAACAGGAAAGAGATTTGTGCATTTATGGAACTGTAGAAAGTTCAGAAGGGCTGAGTCTTGGTTCCCAGTGTGAGACTGCATAACCTTTGCCCCTTTTTCTCCAGCCCCATTGTGATTAAAATGTGAGTTAAAGGATGGAGACGTTTGTTAGTCTAGAGACGCTAGATAGGGCTCTGTAACCGACCTAGGGTCCCAGAGTAAACTACTCAACTCTTTGTTTATCCGGAACTGATATTCCAGGCACCACAATTGTTAGAACAAGCTGCAGATGTCTGCTAACCATCAATATGTGACAGTCGACCACTAACCTTTGTCCCCTTTTCTTTAATATGTTAACTTCCCCCTCAACCCCCTATAAAAACAGCCTTGGATTCTGAGCCAGTGGCCTCTCTAAGCTATTTTGCTTTGGGAGTGCCGTCTGGCCAGACTAATAAAGGTCTGTTTCCCAACTTGGCCGGTGTGTTCCTTCCCGGGTGTTCTTCGCTGTAGTCAGCTCCTTGGAGCATTTGGTAAGGCTCTTGGTCTTACATTCTGAAGGCACCGCTTCGATTCCTGGGTGTGCTTCACTAGTCAGCTCCTCGGAGCGTTTGGTAAAGCCCTCGGTCTTACACCAGGAAGTCTGAAGGAGGCAAGTTGCAAAGCCAAAGAGGTAGGTAGGGGAGGGAGGATCAGGTCACAGGAGGGGTCAAGTCACCTTCCAGTTCCTGCTGGAAACAGTGCAGAGGATTGGAACAACATTAACAGAGGGAGACAGGAACTCATTCATACTCTAGCAAAATCACAAGGGCTGCTGTATGTGTGTGGGGGGGGACGTTAAGCAAGGGATAAGACTGGAGGAAACACCAGTTACTCAGACACTCTTGACAGTGGCTGTGATGAAAAACTAAGGGCTGACCTCAGACAGCAGCAGTGAGTGAGAGGTAGATGCTGATAATCTCCAAAAGAGATGAGAGCTAGCAATTGAACAGATGTAGGAGATGGGAGAGGACAGAGAGGGGTCAAGGGTGACTTCCAGGCTTCTAGCTTGGATGCCTAATAGAAAGGGATGCTTTTTATTGGGTGGAGGATACAGCAGGAGTCAGATGGAAGGATCAACTCAGTACCAAGACATGTATCCTAGTCTACTGCACACACACACACACACACACACACACACACACACACACACACACACACAAACCAGCCAGAGAAAATGATAAAAACTCAAGACAGGAAAAGAAGGGCTGGCTTCAGAACAAGGAATTGCATCCATGAGACCTCATCTCTCCAAGATGCTGGAAGGGGACTCAGGGATGTTGTTTCTGCCCACATGAAACATGGGGCCTTACCTGCTGCAAGCTATGTGGGCCACTCCTGAGAAAGGGAGACTGAGGCTGGATGAAACAAGGGTGTGATTATTGGTGAACCCACACACAGGGCCACTGCTGCTGATGTTGACATCTGGGGAAGTGGAGCTACAGACCCAGGCACTGGAAGGAACCAATCCAGCAGGGCCCAGTCTAAGGCAATGACGTTGGAGAAGGTGAATTGCTCAGCCAGGATCCCCTGGACTCATGATGGGCTGAGGTAGAGCCTCAAGGGGGCTGGAATGAACTGGAAATCTAGGACACAAATCAAGCCCCAGCATGCTGAAGAATCCACTAAGTTAACTGCTGGTTATTTTCTGTCACCACCACCTAAGCAGTCTTCCGTGTCTCTCTAAAGATCAAATTTTGACACATGGCCTCTCTTATCCTTCCCTTCTCGTTAGTATTTCAACTCCACAGTGAGAGTAAAGCCATAACAACTCGACTGTTTTAAGTCAAGTCTGTAATTTACTCATTCACCAGATATTTATTAAGCTTCACTATGTGTCAGGCAATATAGTTATTATTGAACATATATTGGTAAATACTGTAGACAGGGAAATATAAAACTGACCAATTCCATCCGTGTAACACTGATTCAATCTTTAACAAATGGCCTAGGAACATCAACTTGTTATTTAGGAAATTTCCACACTCTTCTAACTGAACCTCCCTGTGGCTCCCATTACTTACATGACATATCTATTAAGTATATACTATGAATCCAAGTATGTTATTTTCCAATCCGAGTAAAAATACAAGGCGAAAGGTGATTTTCTGGTTTGGGGATTAATATGAAAAATTTTACAAATCTATAAACCATAAGAGTCATACATTCCATAAATCACTTCTATTAAAATGAACAAGATCATGAGAAACAGACTTGGTCAAGAGATTCTTCATGTTACAATCATCACGTACCAGAATTTGGTTAACTAGGATCAACCAACAAGACACAGTCTGTATTTGGTTTAAAATCAACAAGACACCATCTACATTTTGAAGAACACTTTTCATAGATGACTTATTTTGCTCTGTGGTAATTGTTGTAATCCTGGAAGCAAATCCTGTCCATTATCAGAAAAGTGGTTGACTCAGCAGTTTCCGTTTCCTGTTTCACCCTCCCCAACTCACAAAAGCCAACTCACAGAAACTGAATCAGGGGTCGGAAGGTAGTTTCCTAAGACCCAAGAGAGGGAGTGGAGAGGGGACAGACAAGGAAGAGAAAAGGAACAAAAATAGAATAGAAAGGAAAGAATGGAAGCAACCCTTTTATAAATAAGGAGGGGAATACAGTTGCAGGGGAATGGGGAAAAAAAAGAAGAATCCAGATATATCATGCACAGGTGTCAATTCCCTATGACGGATGTGACCAGTATGTGTATCAAAAGAGTCCCAATACAATTTTTTAAAGAAGAAATGAGTGAGAGATTGCACTTGCGGGCATCAGTGAAGGGCTGGAGACAGAGAATGTGGGCAGGAATCATCATCTGTAATGTGGTTTCCAGTGAAATAAGTAATAGTGACTTCCTTCTTTGGAACTGGCCGACATACAGGAAGACACTCGGATGCCACAGCCACAGTGAAACCTCCCACTGACTGCCCTTGATCTTATATCTTTGTTTCAGCTCCCTGACTACCAGCATTGGCAATCCCAGGGAGGGTGGACACAGAGCCTGTGTGTTTTTAAAGTTGTAACTCTACAGACATTAGGAAGGACAGAGTTCCTAAAATGTCATCTTTTTGTGCTTCTGCCTAATATCCTTCCTCATTCCCTGGTATCTGACATGAATGCTCTAACTCCCTTGCGGAGAATCCCATCCCTCCCTGGTTTGGCTCCAGTTTAGCTCCGTCATCCAGATTCCCCATTCTGCCCTGCAGCTTCACTGAGCAACTGCCTTTTCCTTCTGAGCCCACAATGTCACTCCTGTAACTTTGCATCAGCTGGACCTCTACCTCCCATCCCATCCGTGTGTTCAACTCCTGTTTTCAACAGGATCCAACCAAAGTTCCATCCCTTTAATAAAACCTTCCCACATCTTCCTACAGAAGGTCATTTCCCCTCCTCATACTGAGTGTTCTGAGCCTCCACTTCATCTTCTTTCAGGAGATTTAGCATTTTCTGTGAAGTGTGGTAATTACCTGATCACATAACCTTCTTGCCTACTAGTCTGGGGGCATCTGAGGATAAAGGCCATTACAAAGAAGTCAGAGCACTGCTCATTTGTCTTTGTCTGCCTCCTCTCCCAGCTGTGTGCCACCACACTAAAAATTTGATAGACATGGACATGAGCCTCCTGAGGCCCCAAAGCCATCCTACTGCTTGTGAATTTAAGGCTGACCAAGGTTATCACTTTAAGGTAAGGAATGATGATAATAAGCACTGGTTCTCATTTAGAGCAGTCAGGTTAGAGGTTGGTGCAAAGGATGAATTGAATAGTGTTAAGGCAGAGGTGATGGAATACAAGGCAGTCCAATTAAAGTAACGCCAATAACTTTGAAAATGTCTATGCAGCCAATGGTTTCCCTTGGGGCTGTGTAATTTCACCACCTGTAGTTTTAAGGTTGAACTGTGGGTGAAGCCCTGAACATATTAGTGGACAGCACTTAGTAGCTGTAGAGGAAGATGCAGCATCAGAAGAGGCAGAGGAAGAGGATGTAAGAGTCTTAGGAATATCTGGAAAGCAATCTCTCCTGGGATGTGGTAGCAAGTTTCCACACAAAAACTTGCTGGTGAAGAGGGTGATGATGGTGATGATGAGGAAAAAGATGATGATTGCGCTGATGACTTTGATGATGAGGTAAGTGAAAAAAAAAAAACTCCAGTGAAGAAACCTATATGAAATTCTCCAGCCAAAAGTGCACACACACAAAAAAACCAGACTGAAAAAGACTCAGTACCATAAACACAAAGATCAAAGGTTAAACACAGAGGAAACACCCTAAAACACCAAAAAGATCCAACTCTGTAAGAAGATATTAAAGCAAAAAAGTAAACAAGCATTGCAAAATATGGTTCTTTCCCCAAAGTCCAAGCCAGTGAAGTTCAACAATATGTGAAACATTGTTTCCAGATGACTGACAAGGAGTGAAGATCTATTCAAGATCTGTCAGTGAAGAAAAATCTCTAAGAAAATTGCTTTCACAGTTTGTCAACATTTCCGGTCTTATTTCATTTATGTAGCAATTAATATCTGGGTTTCCTTTGTATAAAGTGAAATGAGAAGTGTCCTTTCCATGTGTGATAAATGTCCAAATTCTATGGCCAGGAAGTTGTTGTCCAAAATGCTTGTTTACTTTAAAAGATGGAACTCCCCCCTTTGCTGGGTTTTAAGTATGTAGTAGGGAATGTCATGAAAGGACCTAGTCGTGGTGGTGGCGGTCAGGCATGGAAATGATGCAGAGACAACAATATGCATGCAAAATAAGCTCACTATTTTTAAAAAAGTTTTTTTAAAAGAACGACCACTTTCTCATTATGAAATGTGATATAAGGTTATTAAGTAAGAAATAATAATATAAAGAATGGAAAAGCAAAAAGATAGGTGGAGCTGATAGAGTAGACTCTTACATCACTGAACTTATCCATGGAAAGGAATAGAAAAACTGCTTTGAGTTTAGCATCGCTGAAGTAGATATTATATAGTATTCTTAAGATTATTCAGATACATGAGAAATCCAGACTTCATTCTAGCGAAGGCCATTGGATAGAAACTTTAGCATACTTGTCAAAAATTTCTTTCAAATTAAACAATTGACAACTTACTTTTAACTAGTGATGCTTACAAATGTTTTAAAATAGAATTTCTGACTGACAAGGAAGGTAATACTGCTTCACTAAATAAAGTGAGAAAAACGTGGAAATAAGGATGAAAATGATTAAAATGAATAATTGATAATTTGAAATAGGAGAAGGTTCATCACTGTTATGAGTATGTTTATGCCACTTCATTCAATTTCAGGGCTTAATTATAAATGATTCGATGCATATGCCAAAATTTACTTCATTATTGCCTTTGTGGCAAAATATTAGGTTTCCTCATTTCAGAGTTATAAGTGATGCTGGGCCATCTTTATGGTTGTAGATGCCTCCCTGTCTGAGTTGTCTCCATAATTACACTTTCCTAGAAATGCTGTCTTGATTAGCGGGTACCAGGATTTTTAGGTTCTTGACATATTAACACTCCCACCTAAAGAATCTTTATGACCTACAAGTGGAGTTTAGCCCAGTGCCCTGGTCACCCCATGACTGATGAACAGACAAAGGAGTGAAACGTTCCTATTCCTCCATCTGGGCATTCCGGAATTGAGGTCATTGCACACGGGCGAGAGTGGGAAACTGTACACTGCCCACAGTGACACCATTCACGCGGTTAGGGAGGCCTTGACAAGCAGAGTTTCAGTTCTGTGGGAGAAATGGCACTGGAGAAGTCAATTATAGATCAGTTCTCGAGAGAAGTGCCCAGCTAGGAATAGGCCTGAGCCAACACATTCCCCCTCCTGCCGCTCAGAAGGGAAACCGTTTCCCCAAAAGAAGCCAGAGCAGGTCATGAGTTGAGAGCTGAGACACACAGCTCAGAGATGCTATTCTTGGAGATCCTGAGCCCCTGTGGTTACCAAAGACTCTGACTTGTGCAACACTCAGATGATAGCATTACCATGCTTAAAATTTTCCCTTGTCACCCCCAGATTCCATTTCCCCTTTGCCGGGGGCTGCCTATAAAGAGGAGAGAAGATGGCTTCAGACACCAGAAGCACACAGGCAGGAGCAAGTACCCAGGCCATTCTCTGCTCTGCTGACACTTGAGCCCGTACTCGACCTACTTACTGCTCAGCATCATGAAGGTCTCCATGGCTGCCCTGCCTGTCCTCCTCTGCACCACGGCTCTCTGCCTCCAGGCCTTCTGTGCACCAGGTGGGTTTGTGCTGTTTTTGCAGGTGTCCCTAATCCCTGGCCTGGGGAGACCACATCAGTCTTTCCTTGTGGCCTCAGAATATCCAAGGCAAAAAAAAAAAAAAAAGAATTTCTGAAGGACTACAAAACATCACGATCTGTCTGCTTCATCTTTACAATGGGATTTAGCTCTCCTAGTTCCATTTCTGAGAGTCACGGTGGTGGTGGTTGGGGGTACAGAGCAGCTACAGTCCCTTATACAGATAGAAAAACAAGGTCCTAAACAAATGAATTTGCTAGAGGCAGAATCAAAGTCTGGTTACTTCCTAGTGGTATCACCCTCTCAGTAGCTGGAGTTCTGTCCCTTGGTTGTCTCCAGAGAGATGGCCCAGACTGCTTTTGTACTGGGGTATGACTTCTTGAACCAGATAGAATTCCCTGAAGAGAGATGAGGCAAGAGAACTATCTGTCAAATCACACAGAGAAAGATAGAGCTCACAGGGAAGAGTTAGAGAGAAAGTAGAGGCAGCAATGAAGATAGAGATGGGTATTTCTGGGCAAAAATGCCCAAATGCCTACCAGTGACCTGGTCTTCCAGCCTCCACTCAGAGCAAGGCCATCCTGCTCATGCTGTGAAGCAGCAGCTTTTGGCTGGCCCTTCCTTCTAAATGATGACATGGCTCGCTCTGTCCCTTCCTCTACAGTTGGTGCTGACACGCCGACCGCCTGCTGCTTCTCCTATGCGGCTAAGAAGATTCCACGCCCATACATAGCTGACTATTATGAGACCAGCAGCCAGTGCTCCCAGCCAGGTGTCATGTAAGTGCCAGCCCTCCTACCCACGCCTGGGGCCAGGCCCTTAGGGCACAGACAGACTACAGAGGCCATGCTAGGATGGCCCCCATCCTGTCAAAACCATAGGCCCTCATTCTCCAATGACACACATACCCGACTCCAAGCGAAAGATACGAAGAGCAGGACAGGACAGAGGAAGGGACGGAGGGAGGGGACAGGAGGAAGGTGGCAGGATGCTCCAAGGGCCCCTTGAGTCGGTGAGAGTGGCTGTCAAGACAGACCATCCCTGAGATACTCAGGACACTGGCTGGGATAGCAGGGCCATCATGGGCCCAGGACCCCGCTGCAGGAGTCCTCAGTGTTTGATCCCTTGCCTCTCTCCACAGCTTCGTAACCAAGAAGGGCCGGCAGGTCTGCGCTGACCCCAGTGAGGCCTGGGTCCAGGAGTATGTCAATGATCTGGAGCTGAATGCCTGAGTGACCTGGAAGCGGTCGGGAACCCTCTGAGCCCTGTGGACCCCGTGGGGAGCAAGGACCTAAACCTTGGAAACAGCCCTGCAACCTCCACAGCTACCTCTCCTATGGGAGGGAACTTTTACCTTAAAGCTTAACTTATTTATGATATTTAATTTTTAAATTTTATTTCTATTTTTATACTGATTTAGTGATAACTCGTATGAAAGATCTCAGGATACCATGTCACCACCCATGCCCTCCCCCTTTTCTCCCCCTGTGTTTGTTTGGTGCCAGTTGAGTGGCTGCATTCAGCTCGTTCTGGGCAGACATGGTACCAAAGGCGACAAACTGACAAATACGTACTGGGTGCTTTTATTCTGTGCCTCCTGAAATAATAAAGATGCTTTTTTAAAAAGTAAGCTGGCCTTGAGTCTGAGTTTGTTTTCCAGCCAGTCAGGATCACTGGTTAAGAGGAATAATAGCAAAAAAAAAAAAAAAAAAGGATGTGCAATACAGGGATTTGGTGGAGAAAAAAATGGGAGACATAGAGTTACTCCACTTTACCTGGAGACACAGTTCTAGACCACTGGTACTATGAACACTTACAAGTCAACTCATAATATACCTGTGCGAGGAAATCTCACCACATGAATGGATACCAATGAAGCAGAATATTCTGTAGTGTGTATTTAGAAGTCAAGTTTCAATTTTTAAACTTTTTAAAGCCTACTCAAGGCCTTGATCTTTTCACACATTGTCTGAAGGTCCCAGAAGCCTGCAGCTAAATGAAAAGTTGCATGGTCCCTAACATCCCTAAATATAAATGCTTTGGGGGTGGGGGGGGACATAGTAAATAAAATGGAGACCATGTAGGGGCAAAGGGAGGAGGGGAATTGCATTGTCAACAGCTCCCCAGGCATTTCAGAGTTGAGAACCGACTGAGATCAGCCTCACTGGAGTTTCTAGCTCTGGCCCCTGGGCAAGTGTCCTGCCTGGAGACATCTGAGATGCCACAAGGGAGGAGCTGTTTTGGACTGGGGGAGGAGCTGCCTACTTCCTGTCCTTGGGTGCTAGGAGTTTGGGGTTTTCTTTAGATGTTGAGCAATCAACAGTTGTTTGGGGGCCAGTCTTGTGGCCTCTTTAGCAATGGAACTCCCTTCTAAAGATAGCGCGCTTCTGATCTATTCAATCTGATCATTCGAGGACTAGAGAGCCAACAGCAGAGATGTTGTCCAGCCATGTACTGTATTTGTATTTTGACTGGGGTTGGGAATGTGCACATTCAGCACAGGCCTCCCGGTGCGACCCTGTGGTGTTGCATGACCACATGTGGAGGTGACAAATATCTGACTCTAGTTCCAAAGGCACATCCTCCTTGAACCTTCATAAACAGCTGACTGACAGCTGGGTTTGGTGATGCAGGCGTCTAATCTCTACTACTTGTGAGGCTGAGGCAGGAAGATTGCAAATTAAAGCTCACCCTGGGTACTTAATGGGACTGTTGCAAATTTTCAGAAGGCTGGGGATGTAGCTCAGTGGTAGAGTGCCTGCCTGGCATAGGTGAGGCCCTGAGTTCAATCTGCAATCCTGACAGGTAAGGCACTAACTGTCTACTTTAAAGAGCGAAGATACCTAGTTCATAGGAAAGGGTAAGGTAGGAGAGTCAGGGCTGCAATTGGACCTGAGTCTCTCCTGAGTCTCTCACCTCCCTGTCTCTACTCAGAGTAAATTTATCTTAGAGTAGAAATTTCTGTAGTTACATTCCTGAATGACTGCAGGTTACTGGGCTCTCAGTCAACAGATCAGAAAGGCCTTTCTCAGCAAAGCTGAATTGTTTCTCCTTTGCACATTTCACATGAGCCCATTTCATGGTAACCTAAAACCTTTCTTAAAGGACCTTACTAAAGGATGCAAGAGGTAGCTGCCACATTCCAATCAGATTCCGTAATGCTGCATCTTACTATTGGCTACTGCCTGCCCTATCACTTATAGATTAACTGCACAGATGTTAGCTGGTGAAAGTTCACAAAACCCTCCCTTCTTCAGTGCTCCCTAGTTCCAATTTATGGGAAAAAGTCCCACCTACAAGGGTATTCTCCAGAAACACTGAATGCTGACCCCAACAAAAATGAGGCACAAGCCACTTTAGTCAATACAGAAAGTTTGATCATTTTTGTGTCTTTAGATCCACTGGACTACAACTCTTGTTGACCTATGCGAAGGAGATGAGCTGTAGAGAGCCCACATTCCAGAGGAGGCTATTTTGGGGAATACTGGGAAACTGAGGTGCCTACTTGTCTGGGACCCACATACTTTCCCATGAGAAGCTCTATAAAAATCACTACCTTAGGGCAGTTGGTACAATGGTTATCGAAGGCCAGTTTGTTGCTAATAAAGGCTTTTCTTTCTCCATCTCTTTGTCTCTCAATTCATTGACTCCATTGGGCAGCGACAGAAGCAAACCTTGCTTGCTTACACTCCTACTTTTCCATTTCAACACATTCCATACTGTAGCCTGGGCCTGGGGCCTTTAACACAGCCTGGGTCTCTGTACAGGTATCTCTGTACAGACCCAGCTCTCTGCATTTCTCAGGATGCTGGCAATTTCAAGGAGGAAAACTGGCAAACCTAACTCAAAGAGGCGTGAATAAATGAACCTTGTGGCCCCAAGCCTGTAGGGTACAGATGTGACTCTGTCCCAGGCAACCTGGATGTGGCAGCCATAGAGGGTCCCAGGTGCTGTTGTCTTCTCTTTCCAATCTGCCTTCCAGGTCAGAGTCTTGGGATGGCTGCCAGGATCTGTGAGTGTGGCATTAATTTTGTTCGTTTTTTGCAGAAAGGAGTGAGTCTGTGTTGATGTTGAAAAAAATTATTAGGTTTTTCAGATTTCGCTGAGGAATTCAATTCCCAACCAGATGCTATGGTTATGGGGATGAGTTTCATTGATTGGTTTAAGTTAATCAAAGCACATACTTCTCTCTGTAGATTGGGTAGCTTTTACATCAAATCTGTAAATTATAGGGAAGGGTGGCTTCCAAAAAATGCAGGTTTCTGATATCAGAAAGGATGTGGAATAGAATTAGTGCAGGAAAAACATGTTTTCACTATAATGTATTGTCTTTTTTGTTGCTTTTTAAAAATATGAGGGTACGCAACACTTTGCATATGGTGAACATTTCTTCTTTTTCCCTCTGTAGGTTAGACATGGCTAGTCTTCCAATCTCCTGAGTTACTTTATTTTTAAGAAGGTACTGACTTGCACATTCCTGTTGACCCATAGATGACTATCGCCCATATCTGAGGCTAAACAGAAAAGAAGCTCTTCCTGGTGTCAGGGTAAACATCAGAAAATGGGGCTATATACCCACCCATTCTCGAACGTGTAAAGAGGAATAGAACCACAAACACCACCCACCTCCTTCATATAAGCAGAAGCAAGAATAGTCAGTCACGTGTAGAGAGCCTGCCCTGACACAGAGGCAATCTAGTGAAGATACCACAATTTTCTTAGCCTTTCCCATATTGTGGATGATTTAAATTACATTCAACTTTAAATTGCTGTAAAGGTGCCAGAGACCAGGTGTTTATTTATGATTTATTTATTTGGTACTGGGCATCAAAACCAGAGGTGCTCTATCACAGAGCTGCATCCCCAGCCCTTTTTATTTCTGAACAAGGTCTTGCCTCATGGTCCAGGGTGGCCTCAAACTTGCAAGTTCCTTCCTCCCACCCAAGTAGCTAGGATCAGATATGTGGTTTTATGAATATTTTGATTTCTTTGTATAAGAAACAGATGCTTCCAAATGGAATTTCTTGGTCAAAGGAGAGATCATTTTAAGTTTCCATATGCACATTCACACCACGATTGAAGACATCTTTCTGTCCTTTGATTAGTGTGCTGTGGGGGACCCTTGATAAATCTCTCTTGAAAGAGCAGATGTCTGAAAGGCTGGCAATGCTTTCAAGATTCCTGTGGCCCAGGCTTTGCTAACCCAGCTCTAATGCCTTGGGTGGGGGTGTGCGTGCAGTTGAGTTGTGTTGCTCAGGACACGTGGCATCACTGCACAGGCACATCCGTGCAGTCAGAAGAGTGGTGGAATCAGAGAGAACTTTCTGCTCTGACAGAGGAAACTATGACTAAGAGCTGCAGCACCAGCTAAGTGTGGTCCTGGGATGACACCGGCATTTCACCTCCTCACACTGTGGAAACCACTTCCCCATCAACAGCCCCAGTCAAGTGAGTGGGCACTTGAACTATTCTTGCAAACACCTTGAGCACCTTGAGTGGTTACGCAAGACCCTCCCTTGCACGTGCAAGTCAACAGGACTCGCTGCGCTTAAACACTTCCGGGGCCATCACCCCAGTTTCCATCTCCCAGGAGCTGAGGGCTGAGCTCCTAAGAGAAGTGCATATGGCTTGGACCCCTAAGATGCTGGCAGCAGTGAGTGCCCAAAGCCTGTCCCCATCTGCCCAGCTCTCGGGCTCTTTCTGTCCTGCTCACTGACCATACCCTACATCCCTGACCTCCTCTCACAAGTCTGTTTTTCTGCTCCCCAGTCTCTGGCTGGGGCCATTGTATTTCACCAAAGTCCTACGGAAAGAAGTACCTAACTAAAACAACTTCCAAAGGATTTTCAAAATGCCCTGGGATGTTAAGAAGGCTTGTATTTCCAAAAGAATTTTGGTTTTCTATTCTAGGTACCTCAAAGGCAAGGTTGAATTTTGTCTTATTAGAGAAGTGGGAAAACTGAAACTGTTTTCAACGAGAGGAACAATCGCACTGCATCTGCTTCCCAGTGCTCAGTGGAGTAATAAACTCGCCCCAGTTCCACCTCCCAGGTGATTTTCAAAGTTGTCCTTGATGAAAACAATCTCTTTCCGAGTAGAGCTAGAGTGAGAGGCAGATGGTTTCTTTGGCTGTACTTTCTGCAGATGGAGACAGAAACCAAACCCAGATGGAAGCAGAACAAGAAATAGAGGGGGAGATTGTGAAACAGGAAACTCCCACCTCTTGCCAGGTCTCCACACCCTAAAATATTGACTTCTAAACTGTGCTATCTCCAACTACTTTCTTCAGATTGTATCTTTGGGCAGAAGGAGCTGGCTCATTGGTCTCAATGAAAATTGAGTCGTCCCTCAGAGCTGGCCTAGGCCACTGGTGGCAAACCTGTGGCACCTGTGTCACAGTGAGCTGCTTGTATCATTGAAAGCTCTGAAAGATTCACCATCACTGGCCTAGGCCCTTAAGCACCTGCTGCTCTTTGTAAATGATCCCCGGCTGACCCTTAGTAAAATGGTGGGTGACTTTTATGAGACCAATAGACAGTGCCAGGTAAGAGTCGGTCCTCCTGCCCATCTCTGTGAAGAGGCAGAACATGTAAGGACAAGGCTAGCAGGGCTTGGAGTAGGGAGCAGCCTGCACTGGCACCAGGAGATGGGTGCAGGCCACTGTAGGGAGCCCCGACCTTTGAGGACCCTGACCTTTGAGGCAGGATTCAGAAAAAGCCACAGAAGTGTCTTCTGGCCTGGCTTGCCCTGAGACCCATAGGGAGTCAGGCACAGGAAAGAGAGGAAGAAGTGACAGCAGCAAGGGGAGGCTGCTTGAGGAAACACTTTCAGTCATTCTGGAAAGGTCTGGGGATGTGAGGATGAGGAAACAATCCTCACAAAGTAGACAGATTCAGCCTTCAAGGCAAGCAGGGCACAGACAAGTGTAAGAACAGAAATTCTCTCACCAATTCCTCAATTTTTATAAATCTGTCTCTCTTTAGAGTTTCCAAACCAAAGACACTGACCGGTCTGCACCAACTGCACTGAGTCTGGTACCAAGTGCACCCCTGACCTCGGAACTGAACTTTTAAGTGACCTGGAAGCAGTAAGAAAACAGTCACATCTGTGGGCAGGTTAAGGAGCAGGGACCTGAGTGAGCTCTAAGAATGTTCCTTCCACTCTCCAACTACTCTCCTGTACTACGGGCTTCTAGACAAGCAACCACACTCTGGGACTCTTAACATAAACATAGGTTTATTTGGCTTTGATAAATTTTGTAAGGCATCGCCATGTACTCTTTACTGCTTGCTGAAGCCATTCCCACAACACGATCTACATCAGCCCTCCCTCATCTCTGCCAGTCACACAGTGGTTTACATGTATTTCAGTAAGTTTAGCTTTTTCTAAAGGGCATGGTTCCAAAACCATCAACCAAGAAATATTTATAGACTGCTGTTTACCATTGCTTTGTCATCTGTGTGAAATAATGAAAAGAATTTTTTTAGTAAACCAGCCTTAGAATTTTGGTGATTCTGTCATCTTTGATGAGTAAGATGGAAGTAGGAAAATCTGAAGAGGGGAAGTCAGCAGAAAGGAAGTTGCCGCAATGTTTGTAATTACTTATTCCTGAAATGAAGACAAAACATCAGTTTAGAAAGCAACAATTACTTTACAAAATATTATGCACCTGGTATGCATATTTCTACACTAGTAAATCCATTTTTGATACATATTCATGGTTTTGGATTTATTGTTTTCATAAGTCAAGTTTTCTTAACAATTATGCATTGCCCTTTCCATCCTAACAAGTCCACCAATGGCTATCTTTACCCCAATTTGATGACAGAGGAAATGTTGGCTCAGACAAGGTACAACTTGGCCAGAGTCATGCAGCTAATTAAGAGTGTAACTGACAGGCAAATCTATGCCTGTGTTGTTCCAGCCCCTTGAAACTGGAATGAATGTTTTCAATGCTCACAGTAAAATGTCTTGGGTTTGAATCTGAGAATCCAAATGTTTACAAACTTCACAAGTGATTTACATGCAAGCTAAATGCTAAGTGTTCCTGACTTAGTCAATAAGGATTTAGTCATGGTTTTAAAATGTTATATATAGTGATAAACACATTATGCAGATATTATTTTCCTAGAATCAGTTCTTCAGAAAATCTGTGACTGACAGGCACACAAGCAACAGCCAGAGGCCAACCCAGGTTCCATCGGTAAGTGCGCTCAGATCCCAGCGAGAAGCCTGCATGGACCAGAGCTGAGCACGTATGAGCAGGTCCTAGCCAGGTCCCTGCCCAGACAGCAGCAGTCTGGGCCCACAGGCCCCAGTCAAAGGCCTGCCTGGAAAAGAGCTATGCAGGTGGGCAAGCAACAGCCAGAGGCCAGCCCAGATCCATTGGAATTTGCACAGTGGCGAGCAGCAGACAAAAGGCCTCTCAGTGGCTTGCTGAGAATTGAACACCACTGGGCAAGCAAAAAGTCACCTCAACAAAGGCACAGCGGGCTGTATCTATTGAAATGAGAAGACACGAAAAGAAGTCTCAAAGCCAGACTTCCTGATCACCTAAGACAACCCCAAAAGGAAATGAGATAGAGCAATCTGATGATACTCAACCACCTGGACTCCCTGAACTGGCAATGAAAGAGGATCTGGAAAAAATGAAATCAGAAATATTTCCTCAGTTAACAACAGAGATTGTGTCCATAGTGCAAGAAATGATTCAGAACTCTAGAGCAGACACAGATAAAAAAAAAAAAATAGAGGAGCTGAGGAACATGATGGAATCCCAGAATAGAAAACAAATGGAATCTATAAAACAGGTGCAAACATATATCCAGGAGATTAAAAACTCCACTGATAGTTTATGCAGCAGAATGAGCCAATGTGAGGGCAGAATATCAGATATAGAAAACAGGATTGCATTTAGTGACCAGGAAAAGAAAGATTTCTTAAAAATAGCAAAGGACCATGAAAAATCAATCCAGCAGCTGCTAGGCAATGCAAAGATGAATAACATAAGAGTGACTGGAGTCAATGAAGAAATAGGAGAGAGTGCAAATGATATAAAAGAATTGTTCACAGAAGTAATGGGAGAAAATTTCCCAAGCAGGGGAAAAGATACAGATAAGTGAGGCATATGGGACTCCAAGAAGCCATAATCAAAAAAAATCTACAGTGATTCCAGCCCCTGCCTCACAAGCACAAGGTCCTGAGTTTGATCCATGGTACAAAAAAAAAAATCTACACCTAGGCATACAGTAGTTAAGATTCCAGAAACCGAACAGAAGAACAAAATCCCACAAGGGAGTTAGAGAAAAGAAACAAATCACATACAAAGGAAAGCCCAGCCGACTTCTCAACACAAACTCTCAAATCAAGAAGATCCTGGAGTAAAGTATTTCCAGCCCTAAAAGAAAACAAACTCCAATCCAGATTGATGCACCCTGTAAAACGATCTTTCAAAATTGATGGAGAAATAAGATACTTTCATGACAAGAAGCACCCGAGGAACTTTATGAATACCAAACCAGCACTCCAAAAACTTTTACACAATATCCTAGGAAAAGAAAATGAGGATCACAGTCCCAGGAAGCCCAGAAGAATGAATCCACTGGACAGGACAAGAAATTCAGTGCAAAGGGGGAGAATCCAACAAAAAGAAAAGTCATGACAAGGATCAGTCAATATGTATCAACTATAACCATCAATGTTAATGGTCTCAATTCACCAATCCAAAGAATTAGACTGGGAGAATAGGTCAAGAAGAAAGATTCAACAATATGCTGCATACAAGAAACACATTCAATTCAAAAAGAAACTCATAGACTGAAAGTTAAAGGGTGGAAAACAATACTCTATGTGACAGGAACCCCTCCCCTCCCATAAAAAACAGGAATAGCTATCCTCTTTGCAGATCGAATGGATTTCAAACCAACACCGATAAAGTCAGACGAAGAAGGCCACTACATCTATGTAAAGTAAACAATCTAGGAGGAAGAGATGACAATCATAAATATATATGTAACAAACACTAGTGTGTCCAACTATATAAAACAAATACTAATGGACATGAAAAATCAAATAAGCACTAATGCATTAGTAGTGGGGGACCTAAATACCCCACTGTCACAAAGAGATAGATCAACTGGACAAAAAACAAACAACAAACTGCTAGAATTCGATCAAACTCTTGAACAAATGAAGTTAACAGATGTTTACAAGGTGCTCTACCCCACAAAATCAGAATATACATTCTTTTTGGCTGCACATGGGTTATTCTAAAACATAGACCACATACTAGCTCATAGAACAAATTTAAGTAGATTCAAAGGAACTGAAGTTATCCCCTGTGTATTACCAGACCACAGTGTGATCAATAGCAAAAGAAACCACAAGAATTTCATCAACAAATGAAAATTGAACAACACACTTCTGAATAACCAATGGGTCACAGAGGAAATTAAAGAAGAAATCAGATAGTTTCTACAATTAAATGCCAATGCCAATACAACATATCAGAATCTGTGGGACACAATGAAAGTAGTCTTACGAGGGAAATTCATAGCAGTGAATACTCATATTAGGAAAACAGAAAGAGCTCAAACAAACAACCTGATGCTAAACCTCAACCTTGTAGTAAAAGAAGAGCAGGACAAACCCAAAGCTCATACAAGGAAGGAAATTATAAAGATCAGAGCAGAAATCAATGCAACGGAGACTAAGAGAACGATACAAAAAAAATCAATGAAGCAAAGAGTTGGGTCTTTGAAAGAATAAACAAAATCGGCAAACCCTTAGCAAACCTTATCAAAAAAAGGAAAGCAAAGACCCAAATCCATGCAATTAGGAATGAAAATGGTGAAATTACAACGGAACTAGCAGAAATCCAGAGGATCGTCAATACCTACTCTGAGAACCTAGCCACCAATAAGATGGAAAACAGAAGAAATGGACAGATTTCTAGATACATATGAATTACCAAAGTTGAATGAAGAAGACCTAAAAATTCTAAACAACCCAATGTCAATCAACAAAATTGACAAAGTAATTAAAAACTTACCAGTGAAGAAAGGCCTAGGTCCTGGTGGCTTCACTGTTGACTTCCACACGACATTTAGAGAAGAATGCTTGCCATTACTGTTTAAACTCGTCAATGAAATTGAAAGGGATGCAATACTCCCAAATCCATTCCTAGAAGAAAGCAACACCTTGATCCCCAAAGCAGAGAAAGACCCAACTGAAAAAGAGAACTACAGGCCAATCTCACTAATGAACATAGATGCAAAAATCCTCAATAAGATACTGCCAAACAGAATGCAGAAGATCATCAGAAAATCATACACCCTGACCAAATGGGATTCATCCCAGGGATGCTGGGATGGTTTGACATACGCAAATCAATAAATGTAATACACTATATCAATAGGGCCAAGGACAAAAACCATATGATCCTCCCAACAGATGCTGAAAAAGCATTCAACAAAATCCAGTGGCCATTCCTAATAAAAACCCTACAGAAAATTGGAATAGATGGTCTTCATCTCAACCCGATAAAAGCCATATATGAAAAACCAATAGCTAAGATTGTACTAAATGGTCTAAAACTGAAATCCTTCACATTAAAATCAGGAACAAAACAAGGATGTCCACTATCACCACTCCTGTTCAATATTCTTTTGGAAACATTAGCCACAGCAATTAGACAAGAGGAAGAAATAAAAGGAATTAAGACACGAAACACAAAAGTTAAATTGTCATTATTTGCAGATGACCTGATACTCCATATAGAAGACTCCAAGAACTCCACCAAAAGTCTTCTAGACTTAATAACCAAATTCAGTAGAGTAGCTGGACACAAGGTCAACACACAAAAGTCAATAGCCTTCCTATACAAAAACAAAAGACTCACTGAGAGAGGAACTGGAGAAACAACTCATTTCACAATAGCATCCAAAAAAAAAAGGAAAAGAAATATTTAGCAATCAACCTAACAAAAGAAATAAAAGACCTCTACTCTGAAGACTACAGGACTCTGAAAAAAAGAGATCAAAGAGAGTATCAGGAAATGGAAAGATATCCCTTGTTCCTGGGTAGGAAGAACCAATATAGTGAAAATGGCCATACTTCCAACACTGCTAGATAGATTGGATGCAATCCCAATTGAAATTCCAACAGCATATTACCCAGAACTAGAGAAAATGATCCAAAAATTCATTTGGAACAAGAAGAGACCCAGAATGCCAAAAACAATTCTAGGCAACAAAGACAAGGTGGGGAGTATCACAATCCCCAACTTGAAACTGTACTACAAAGCTACTGTGATAAAAACCACATGGTACTGGCAAAGAAACAGACCTGAGGATCAGGGGAACAGATTAGAAGACGCAGGAACAACTCCAGACATACTCAGCCACCTCATCTTTGACAAAGGAGCCAAACACCCTCACTGGAGGAAAGATAGCCTCTTTAATAAATGGTGCTGAGGCTGGGGATTTAGCTCAGTGGTTTAACCGCCTGTGGTGCAAACGCAAGGACCTGAGTTCGATCCCTAGTACCAACCCCCCCACACACACAAAATAAATAAAAGCACAGAGGAGGTGAGCCAAGTGGGCGCCAGCAGCACCCCCTCCCCCGTGTCAAAAATGAGAAGACACGTAAACAAGTCTCAAAATCAGACTTGCAGATCATCTAGAGCTACCCCAAAGGGAAACGAGATGGAACACTCTGATACTCAACCACCCGAACTCCCTGAACTGGCAACAAAAGAGGATCTGGAAAAAATGAAATCAGAAAGAACTTCTCAGATAACAGCAGAGACTGTGCTCATAGTACAAGGCATGATTAATAAACCTAGAGAGGAGCTCAGGAACATGATGGAATCCCAACATAGGAAACAAATGGAATCCATAAAACAGATGCAAACAGATTTCCAAGAGATTAAAAACTCCATTGATGGGGCTGGGGATTTAGCTCAGTGGTTTCGCCGCCTGCCTTGCAGGCTCAAGGACCCGAGTTCGATCTGCCGTACCAAAAAAAAAAAAATCCTCCTTTGAAAGTCTACAAAGACCCAGTCTTGTGAAGCTAAGGGCTGTGTCTCACCCACCCCGTGGGGAAGTAATGAAGAAGAGTGTCAAAAGCGATGGGTGTGCTTGTGCAGGCACATGAGAGATCCAATCATTACTAGAACTGTGTGGATTTATGAGACACTCTCACATCTACACCTATATTATAGTACGCACCTCCCATGTGTATCTACCTAATTTAAAGAATACTATTTCGGTATAAATTTACTATTTTCTATGAGACAAGCATAGTGCTAAGCCTAATCCTCTCTGCTACTGCCATATCCTCACCACTGGGGACACTGATTAATGAAATATCCCCAGGCACATAAAAGGATTTCCTTGTTTAATCAATATTGTCTATCTACAGTTTGGATATGAAGGCCAAGATTATGGAGATTCAGGTCAATGACAGAAATTTCCACTAGATAAAAGGCATCCATCTACATAGGCAAAGGATATTAGCAAGCCTGCAGTGCTGTGACTACTTCCTGGGTCCTGGAACTATAGTGATGTCATCAACGGGTCACAGTACACTGCCCAGGCCTTAGTGATAACTGATAGCACATCAACTGTGGTGCCCAACTGATCACTGCTCCACACAGTGATCTGGTCAACACATAGCTCCCCGTGGTATTTTTTGGTTTGGCTATACAAATTTGATTCTTTATCATCCTTGACTAACACTGTGAGAGATATATCAGCTAGAAATCTACCTGATTTCAGCGATTCTCCAGAGAGTGAAATCATGAAACATAAACAGAAGAGAAAACATCTAGAAAGCAGACTCTCACCTCAACCTGCAAAGATGTCAAGAGGTACATGTTACTATGTTCTCTAAGGTGGGAATGAGGACTTGTCTTTGAAATGAGGGAGAAGAAAGGATTTGTAGTTTGTGGTGTAGGAGTGAAGAAGAGAGAGAGAAGTGGCTGAATGAGGGAAGATTTTTGTCTTTCCAAGGGCTCAGGTAGTCTGAGGGTGAAGAGAAGGTTCAGATGATCCAGGTTTTATCTTTGTGGCAGAAGGGTCAGTCTATTCAGAATCACTCTAGTTTACACTGTCACATACACAGTCTAGACAACTTTTTTTCCTTCAAGAATGGATTTTCTGTCATTTGACTTCCTCCTGAGGATACTGGGAGTGTAAATGAAGTCATGATTTCTGAGTACTTTCTTCATTTTGATAAAGAAGAAACTGGTTCGCAGAACTGAAAGAAACATTTTAAAAATCTTTATGTATTTATTTATTTAAGTAAAAGTAAAATATTTTCATATTGGAGATATGTCTGTATGACTCCTATGTGAAATGTAAGAAGAGTCAGGAAACACACAAACACACATGCACATCCACACAGCCATTCATGAATTAGCTATGAATGGTGAATTAAGGAGATAAGATTGGCTTACAGAAAAATCAGAAATTGAACAGTTGTTGTTACCTCGGAGGTTAACAGGAAACAAGTAAGTCCTATGATGGACAGCTGTTGTTCACTGATGTGAGCAGGAAGATTGGAGCTGACTCCAACATTCAAAACAGTGGCTCATATTCCTAAGAATAGTCTGAACTTTCCAAAAATATTTTGAGTGTCTGTATTTTCTGATAATCCTTTGTACAGAGGTAAACTTGTCCTTTTTACCATCATTAAGATTAGCACATAATAAAAATGTTATAAATAGTAAACTATGAAATATGCAAAGCACATACATGTATTCATATACAAACAGACACACAGATAGACAGGCACACACACACACACACACACACACACAAAGGCGGCAAAAAATAGGCCAAAGAAAGGTAAATACTAACATCCACCATAACTGTCCGCATACTATAGACCAAATGAAATTATATTCCCCTTAAAAACACAGTACAACTTGACTTCACTAGATGAGGTCAAGCTACAGTAACTAGTACACACAGAATCTACTTCTTACTTGTGTATGTTCAAGGAAATACAGCAGTTTTCTTTCCTGAGCTAATTCATAGGGTGAGTCTAAAAATTATTGTCATCCACATATGGCTTTCAAAGAAACTCTGGATTACCAACATCCCGGTCAACTGGAAAGGGCAAGTGCGTGGATAGATGCAGAGGTCTGTATGGCTGTAGAAGTGGCACACGACGCTTGTATTCATTTTCCCTTGTAGCAAATGTAATCCCACGAGCAGAGCTAACTACAAGGCAGTTCAGTAAAGTATGTGGTCATAGTCTAAGTGGAAAGGCAGAAGCAAGGAGACTCTGTACCACCCACAGGTTGGGCAAATGTGATGATTTGCAATGTAGTGACAAGGTAAAGATTATTCCACGTTTAAAAATGTTTACTAATAGGAACCATACTATTTATGAAAAAGGATGGAGGCAATATGTGTTCACCGAAAATGCCAAAGGATAGACTCATATTATTTGCTTAAGAATAAATCAATACACATGAACACCAAACCGGGACCGTATCTCTTCATCACGATTTACTTTCACAGGAGAGGTGACTACGCAAGCTGATCTTCAGGGTGAAGATGAGGTACCGGCTCCAACTCAACACTACAAAGAGAGGGATACTTCTTACAGAGCTTCAGAGCACCTCTCCCATGAAGACAAATTTCCTGGTGGAGGTATGGAGGGACTATTGAACAGGGTCAAAAAGTTAGTGAGGCACATCCCAGATTTTACTTGAATGCTTCTGACCATCAGTTGATACAGGCAATTTAGTCAGAAAGAAACAGAAAATAACCAGAAGCAGAAGGAGTGAATACCAAAGGGAAAACACCTAAGAAGCCTGGAGTAAGTCCAGGATCACTGGAGGATGGGTTTCTGCTAAGGAAATGGTGGGAGATTGGCCGAGGGGGTGCAAAATGATCAGAGACACAAAAACAGTGTGTTAGCATGATCAGGAGGACTATGGCAGATTGGCACGAAGGTGTGAAGACACTAGCCCCTTAACACAACCCCAAGATCATAGGATCCTCAAAATACCTGGCTTTGAGATACATTATAGACACACCCAATGCAAAAGTACATCGCATCCATGCATTTCCATAGGCAGTATTCACACACGGGTCCCTTCCCAGACCCATCTGCGCTGTCTACGCTCCTCTCTCCCTTCCTTCTCATCTTCCACAGGCACATGAGTTCTGTATTCTCAGTTTTTGTCCCAACTTTGCAAACAGTAATTGTTACTCTAACTTCTAGGATGATCCCACTCTCATTTCCTATATTAAACTTTGTATAAATGAAAGTGCAAAATACATACCTTCTCTCTCTGTCCTTTCATGCATTCTTACATCCATGAGCACTGTGCATGTAGCACGATTTCAGTTTTTATATTCTCATTACTGCATATATTTTTTTGTTTGAAGAAAAATATATTGACTGATTATACTTTGCCTGGCCAAAAAAAAAAAAGAGTTGCTTTCTATGGAGAAAATAAGGGAATGTTTTCAACATTCTCTTGCCTATATTTTGCTATATTAAGACATTTTTGTTGGAGGAAAGTACAAGATTTTTGTATCAACCAATCTGAACTCAGTCCTTCATTTTATTTTCTAAGGCAAACACATAAATACCCACTTAGTCTTTAACACTCTTCTTGGTACCCTCATTTTTTATTTATCCTCCCATAGTTCTGCATTTTCAAAACTCATGATTTCTTTTTCTTATACACCTTGATTTTTGCATACTCACGGTCCTTGATTATTTCTTTGGATTTCACATACACTAATGGCTCTAGATTCAAAGAGAATATTTTCACTACTTACATTGTATTTCTAAACAACAGCGAACAATACACTAGCGCACACACACACACACACACAAATCCTTAATCGGAGGGCATTCAGTCAACACAGGTATGTGTCAAACTAACACAGACATACCCCAGTGTCATTCCCTTTCAAGCAAAATTTATTCCATACTCAGATCTGTAGCCATCAAATCAGTCACACTGTAAAGTGAATTAAGGAGATAAGATTGGCTTACAGAAAAATCAGAAATTGAACAGTTGTTGTTGCCTTGGAGGTTAACAGGAAACAAGTAAGTCCTATGATGGACAGCTGTTGTTCACTGATGTGAGCAGGAAGATTGGAGCTGACTCCAACATTCAAAACAGTGGCTCATATTCCTAAGAATAGTCTGAACTTTCCAAAAATATTTTGAGTGTCTGTATTTTCTAATAATCCTTTGTACAGAGGTAAACTTGTCTTTTTTACCTTCATTAAGATTAGCACATAATAAAAATGTTATAAATAGTAAACTATGAAATATGCAAAGCACATACATGTATTCATATACAAACAGACACACAGATAGGCACACACACACACACACACACACACACACACACACACAAAGGCGGCAAAAAATAGGCCAAAGAAAGGTAAATACTAACATCCACCATAACTGTCCGCATACTATAGACCAAATGAAATTATATTCCCCTTAAAAACACAGTACAACTTGACTTCACTAGATGAGGTCAAGCTACAGTAACTAGTACACACAGAATCTACTTCTTACTTGTGTATGTTCAAGGAAATACAGCAGTTTTCTTTCCTGAGCTAATTCATAGGGTGAGTCTAAAAATTATTGTCATCCACATATGGCTTTCAAAGAAACTCTGGATTACCAACATCCCGGTCAACTGGAAAGGGCAAGTGCGTGGATAGATGCAGAGGTCTGTATGGCTGTAGAAGTGGCACACGACGCTTGTATTCATTTTCCCTTGTAGCAAATGTAATCCCACGAGCAGAGCTAACTACAAGGCAGTTCAGTAAAGTATGTGGTCATAGTCTAAGTGGAAAGGCAGAAGCAAGGAGACTCTGTACCACCCACAGGTTGGGCAAATGTGATGATTTGCAATGTAGTGACAAGATAAAGATTATTCCACGTTTAAAAATGTTTACTAATAGGAACCATACTATTTATGAAAAAGGATGGAGGCAATATGTGTTCACCGAAAATGCCAAAGGATAGACTCATATTATTTGCTTAAGAATAAATCAATACACATGAACACCAAACCGGGACCGTATCTCTTCATCACGATTTACTTTCACAGGAGAGGTGACTACGCAAGCTGATCTTCAGGGTGAAGATGAGGTACCGGCTCCAACTCAACACTACAAAGAGAGGGATACTTCTTACAGAGCTTCAGAGCACCTCTCCCATGAAGACAAATTTCCTGGTGGAGGTATGGAGGGACTATTGAACAGGGTCAAAAAGTTAGTGAGGCACATCCCAGATTTTACTTGAATGCTTCTGACCATCAGTTGATACAGGCAATTTAGTCAGAAAGAAACAGAAAATAACCAGAAGCAGAAGGAGTGAATACCAAAGGGAAAACACCTAAGAAGCCTGGAGTAAGTCCAGGATCACTGGAGGATGGGTTTCTGCTAAGGAAATGGTGGGAGATTGGCCGAGGGGGTGCAAAATGATCAGAGACACAAAAACAGTGTGTTAGCATGATCAGGAGGACTATGGCAGATTGGCACGAAGGTGTGAAGACACTAGCCCCTTAACACAACCCCAAGATCATAGGATCCTCAAAATACCTGGCTTTGAGATACATTATAGACACACCCAATGCAAAAGTACATCGCATCCATGCATTTCCATAGGCAGTATTCACACACGGGTCCCTTCCCAGACCCATCTGCGCTGTCTACGCTCCTCTCTCCCTTCCTTCTCATCTTCCACAGGCACATGAGTTCTGTATTCTCAGTTTTTGTCCCAACTTTGCAAACAGTAATTGTTACTCTAACTTCTAGGATGATCCCACTCTCATTTCCTATATTAAACTTTGTATAAATGAAAGTGCAAAATACATACCTTCTCTCTCTGTCCTTTCATGCATTCTTACATCCATGAGCACTGTGCATGTAGCACGATTTCAGTTTTTATATTCTCATTACTGCATATATTTTTTTGTTTGAAGAAAAATATATTGACTGATTATACTTTGCCTGGCCAAAAAAAAAAAAGAGTTGCTTTCTATGGAGAAAATAAGGGAATGTTTTCAACATTCTCTTGCCTATATTTTGCTATATTAAGACATTTTTGTTGGAGGAAAGTACAAGATTTTTGTATCAACCAATCTGAACTCAGTCCTTCATTTTATTTTCTAAGGCAAACACATAAATACCCACTTAGTCTTTAACACTCTTCTTGGTACCCTCATTTTTTATTTATCCTCCCATAGTTCTGCATTTTCAAAACTCATGATTTCTTTTTCTTATACACCTTGATTTTTGCATACTCACGGTCCTTGATTATTTCTTTGGATTTCACATACACTAATGGCTCTAGATTCAAAGAGAATATTTTCACTACTTACATTGTATTTCTAAACAACAGTGAACAATACACTAGCGCACACACACACACACACACAAATCCTTAATCGGAGGGCATTCAGTCAACACAGGTATGTGTCAAACTAACACAGACATACCCCAGTGTCATTCCCTTTCAAGCAAAATTTATTCCATACTCAGATCTGTAGCCATCAAATCAGTCACACTGTAAAGTGAATTAAGGAGATAAGATTGGCTTACAGAAAAATCAGAAATTGAACAGTTGTTGTTGCCTTGGAGGTTAACAGGAAACAAGTAAGTCCTATGATGGACAGCTGTTGTTCACTGATGTGAGCAGGAAGATTGGAGCTGACTCCAACATTCAAAACAGTGGCTCATATTCCTAAGAATAGTCTGAACTTTCCAAAAATATTTTGAGTGTCTGTATTTTCTAATAATCCTTTGTACAGAGGTAAACTTGTCTTTTTTACCTTCATTAAGATTAGCACATAATAAAAATGTTATAAATAGTAAACTATGAAATATGCAAAGCACATACATGTATTCATATACAAACAGACACACAGATAGGCACACACACACACACACACACACACACACACAAAGGCGGCAAAAAATAGGCCAAAGAAAGGTAAATACTAACATCCACCATAACTGTCCGCATACTATAGACCAAATGAAATTATATTCCCCTTAAAAACACAGTACAACTTGACTTCACTAGATGAGGTCAAGCTACAGTAACTAGTACACACAGAATCTACTTCTTACTTGTGTATGTTCAAGGAAATACAGCAGTTTTCTTTCCTGAGCTAATTCATAGGGTGAGTCTAAAAATTATTGTCATCCACATATGGCTTTCAAAGAAACTCTGGATTACCAACATCCCGGTCAACTGGAAAGGGCAAGTGCGTGGATAGATGCAGAGGTCTGTATGGCTGTAGAAGTGGCACACGACGCTTGTATTCATTTTCCCTTGTAGCAAATGTAATCCCACGAGCAGAGCTAACTACAAGGCAGTTCAGTAAAGTATGTGGTCATAGTCTAAGTGGAAAGGCAGAAGCAAGGAGACTCTGTACCACCCACAGGTTGGGCAAATGTGATGATTTGCAATGTAGTGACAAGATAAAGATTATTCCACGTTTAAAAATGTTTACTAATAGGAACCATACTATTTATGAAAAAGGATGGAGGCAATATGTGTTCACCGAAAATGCCAAAGGATAGACTCATATTATTTGCTTAAGAATAAATCAATACACATGAACACCAAACCGGGACCGTATCTCTTCATCACGATTTACTTTCACAGGAGAGGTGACTACGCAAGCTGATCTTCAGGGTGAAGATGAGGTACCGGCTCCAACTCAACACTACAAAGAGAGGGATACTTCTTACAGAGCTTCAGAGCACCTCTCCCATGAAGACAAATTTCCTGGTGGAGGTATGGAGGGACTATTGAACAGGGTCAAAAAGTTAGTGAGGCACATCCCAGATTTTACTTGAATGCTTCTGACCATCAGTTGATACAGGCAATTTAGTCAGAAAGAAACAGAAAATAACCAGAAGCAGAAGGAGTGAATACCAAAGGGAAAACACCTAAGAAGCCTGGAGTAAGTCCAGGATCACTGGAGGATGGGTTTCTGCTAAGGAAATGGTGGGAGATTGGCCGAGGGGGTGCAAAATGATCAGAGACACAAAAACAGTGTGTTAGCATGATCAGGAGGACTATGGCAGATTGGCACGAAGGTGTGAAGACACTAGCCCCTTAACACAACCCCAAGATCATAGGATCCTCAAAATACCTGGCTTTGAGATACATTATAGACACACACAATGCAAAAGTACATCGCATCCATGCATTTCCATAGGCAGTATTCACACACGGGTCCCTTCCCAGACCCATCTGCGCTGTCTACGCTCCTCTCTCCCTTCCTTCTCATCTTCCACAGGCACATGAGTTCTGTATTCTCAGTTTTTGTCCCAACTTTGCAAACAGTAATTGTTACTCTAACTTCTAGGATGATCCCACTCTCATTTCCTATATTAAACTTTGTATAAATGAAAGTGCAAAATACATACCTTCTCTCTCTGTCCTTTCATGCATTCTTACATCCATGAGCACTGTGCATGTAGCACGATTTCAGTTTTTATATTCTCATTACTGCATATATTTTTTTGTTTGAAGAAAAATATATTGACTGATTATACTTTGCCTGGCCAAAAAAAAAAAAGAGTTGCTTTCTATGGAGAAAATAAGGGAATGTTTTCAACATTCTCTTGCCTATATTTTGCTATATTAAGACATTTTTGTTGGAGGAAAGTACAAGATTTTTGTATCAACCAATCTGAACTCAGTCCTTCATTTTATTTTCTAAGGCAAACACATAAATACCCACTTAGTCTTTAACACTCTTCTTGGTACCCTCATTTTTTATTTATCCTCCCATAGTTCTGCATTTTCAAAACTCATGATTTCTTTTTCTTATACACCTTGATTTTTGCATACTCACGATCCTTGATTATTTCTTTGGATTTCACATACACTAATGGCTCTAGATTCAAAGAGAATATTTTCACTACTTACATTGTATTTCTAAACAACAGCGAACAATACACTAGCGCACACACACACACAAATCCTTAATCAGAGGGCATTCAGTCAACACAGGTATGTGTCAAACTAACACAGACACACCCCAGTGTCATTCCCTTTCAAGCAAAATTTATTCCATACTCAGATTTATAGCCATCAAATCAGTCACACTGTAAAGCCTAATTGAATTTTAACCAACATGTGATTATCTCATACACGACACACACTGCAGTCAACACACACCATGTCACTGCAATGTTGGTATCATACCTATGTAAGACACTAATTGGTCTAATGTGAGATTGCTAATGAGAGATCTTGATACTCTAAACAGTTACATAAAGGGAGGCGAACTTGGTTCTCAGTGGGAACAGGAACAGTGGCATTGTGAGATCATGAATATTCATTTCTCCAAACAGAACACTTGACCAAATCTTTCATTTGAGGTTGTGACTGTCTAGGAGGTGCAGAGAATAGTGAGGCCGATGCAAAGGGGATCTGAGCTTGGACAAGAGGCACAGCTGAGCTGCTGGCAAGACCACGCCTCACTTCACTCTTCCTTCACACACAGGAGGGGGCCTTAGGGCAAAGGACTAAGATTGAGGTCTCTGGGAGGGACGAATAGGAAATAAGCCTTGAAGCATATGACAAAGCTCCTCAGCACACATTTCCCTGAGAACACCGAGGCAACAGTGGCTGGGGCAGTGGACCACGCTGAGACGTGTAGGGGACGGGATCAGCACCTTCCCTTCAGAGCGCTGTAAATTCAACTCCACACACTCACGGGTCACATGTGTCACACTTCTTTACACTACGTTATGGGCCTATTTCTCTTTCATTTGACCTTTCTCTTTGGCAGATACTCTTCTCTCTCTCTTTCCCCTCCCATTCCCTAGTAGCATCACATGGGTACACCCTTGCACTCTTATTCCTACACACAGTTATTCTCAGATTCACCACTTTACACGTTAATCCCATAAAGAACTTTACTTCTCCTCAAAGGGATAACCTGTTTTAATCCTATATGTTTGATAGACCAAACACTAGAAAACGCATGAACCCTTCAATATGTATATTTTCTTACCCAAATGTCACTTCTTCTCCCCTGTTATCAACTCTCCTTTGAGCTGCACGGTCGGAGGTCATAAACATTTCCCTCGTCATGGAAGGCTACTGTCACACCATCTAACAACACTCACCACTCATACAGGAATCACATGCCCTGCCACACAACACTGTCCCACATACATATATACACACGCCCAGCACTATCTGCTTTGACCAGTACCAGAAACATTCACCAGATACGACCGGAATATGTGTGTGTGTGTGTGTGTGTGTGTGTGTGTATAATATGTATTGCATGTGTGTATATAATATAGATGTGTACGCATATAATAATATGACATATCTCTGTTTATCTCCAGGCAACACCACAAACTCATGGTTCACATAGCTATACCGAGTACACACCTTGCATAACACACACCACACACAGAACTCTGAAACGTCATAGATACACGCATTCCCATCTCACAGGCCTTCACTCAAGGATGTTCTCAGGGCCATCTCATCCTCTCCTTTTTGAAATTTTTCCTAGAAAGCAATAAATTACGTCAAAATATTCTACATGTACCATCCCGCAAGAGGCCTCTGCATCAAGATTTGACGGGGTCTCAGGAGGACTCCTTCGTTTCAAGTTCCCATGGACCTTCCAAGCTCGCCAATAACCACTTGATGACCTCAGGATGTACTGAAAGGGAAAGCGTCATGAACGTGTACTACATGCGTGTCCTAACCAAAAGGGGGGTCGCTATCTTCGAGGATACAGATGGAGAACTGGAGCCTCCCCCGAAAAGGATAAGCATAGCAAAACTTACCTTTCCTGAGGGGATTCCTCCAAGAGTCACCCTCGTAGACCATACAGATACACAGCACCTAACTAACAGCAAGGCTCACTGGGACAGTGAGGTCCAAGAGGGATGGGAAGAGGCTGAGAATGCATCAGTGCCTCTGGCTCAGGAGCCAGGGCCCAGCGTCAAAACACCTCTGGGTCTGGAGGGCCTGGAGGGCCTGGAGCGGGGCTTCCGGTGCATGGCCTGCTGCAGGGTCTTCCCCAGTCTGGAGAACCTTATGAAACACGTGGAACATGGCATTGAGGAGGGCTTTTCTTGCCTTACTTTCCACCTTGCCTTTGCCAAGCTAAGGAAAAAGAGGAATCAGGAAAGAAAGAGGAACATTAAGAAGAGAAAACAACAATATTAACACAACATCTGGAGGCTCTAGGGAGAAACTTCTGTGGGTTTGTTACATTCATATTTTTAATTTCTTTGACAATTTTTGTTTTGCTTTTTTTAATACATAGAAATTTTCCTTGTCTTGACGGTTAGGAGAGGATACAAATAAGATTAGACTTCAGTACCATAAACCTGTGGGCTTAAATCTCTTCCTTCTGTTTTACACCTCTGTTCTGTTTCTGCGTCAGCGGTGTAGTCTTGGGAATGGAGATTATAACAGGTCCAAATGATAATATTGGTGAGGGTGGATTAGGCAAACCTGAGGCCTGACCCTTAAGGTGCTTCTCCATCTGGCAGCCAGAGGGAGCGTGGAGTCACTAACAGCTGTCACATAGAGTACCTCACTCTCAAAGCCCTCAGGATGGCCCTGGGAAATTATTCCCAGCACTTTCTGGCCACCTGTGTGTGTGGCTGCCTGAACGGGCTTGCAGCTGCAAGCCTGACACCTGCTTAGTGCTTCCCTGGTACTCTGGTCTGTTGTGGCTAACACTGTGAAGAGGGGTGGAGGACTGGGCTCTCCCAGGACAAAGACTGAGGAGGGATCAGAGCACACTGATGATATCTATAAATCCCCAAACCTCAATGCCCATGATCTCGTTTGCCACCACATCAGGAGACTTCTGGAGAGCAGGGACAATCCCCATTTTAGCTCCCCCCATTTCCCAGAAAAGTTCAGCGCTGTCAATCAAGCAGCTGCTTCTCCTGAACTATGGCTACACTGTCACCACAACAGCTGTGGCCATCCTACGTGCCTCAAGACCCCCAAATACCTCTGAGACGTATTTGTCTTGGCCACAGCAGAAGTTGGAGGGAGCTGGTTGGCTCCTACCTCCATAGGAGCAGCAAGAGACACAAGGCTCCATCTGTGAGGAAAGGTCCACAGTAGACACTCATATGCTGGTACCTTGATCTTGGACTTGCTACTCTCTAGAATTGTGAGGAATGCTTGTCTGTTGTTGATAAATTACCCATTCCAGAATTTGTTACCGAAGTCCAAATGGACTCACATAGACAGACATTTCCTCCACCAGTTTTGCCCTGATACCCTCTTTTAACCCTTATGTCTTTAACGCAGTACCATTCCTGGGAGAAGTTTTTGTTCTTCGTTCTCACAGCCTCCTAACTTCCCATTCATCCCTTATATCATAACATATGACTGTTGCCTTGTCCCACATCACATGGCCTTTTCAATCTCCTTGCTTTGATTTTTCTCCTGCTCCCTTCCATTCTGACCTAGAACGCTCTGTGTTCTCAATTTCGCAGCTCACTCCTCTTAGCCATCATAGACTGACCCTTTCCACTCATGTGGCTTACCTACCATGTATGATATTCCCCCAACCCATAACTTCAATCAAAATATTTCCCAAGGCATAGAACCAGATTCCTACTACATCCTACATATTATAAGCACCCCAAGATCAACATTTCCAATCCTAAGATTGTTACCTTACTTCTGAAACCCGGCCTTCCCCTTTGTAGCATGCGTTGGTATAAACTGTACAACTTGACTCATTTGCTGAAGCTAGACTCTTGAAAGTCAATGTATGTAATATTTATATATTATACATATTCCCATTTTGTCCCTAGATTCAGTGGAATCCCTTTCTGCAAGTTTTGGATGTAACAGGTCCTCATCGAATGGCAACTTCAGACATGCTACTTCTAGCACTCTTTTGGAAATTAGTTGTGTATATCAGTTAAATAAAAAGCATCGTTTTCACACAACTAATACGTGTGCTATCTTCTTTCAATCTTTAATAAAACCCATGGTGCTCTTGATGTGGGTATCAAAATCTTGAGTAGTCCAGAAATATTTCTCTATCAATATAAAGCACAGCATGTACAATACCCATCGTTATTTTGAGTGGGTGACCAAGTATCTGAGAACATCTCTTTAAATATAAACACCTTGGATTGTCTACACTGGTAGCGGGACGGTGTGCAGGTAGGTAGTAAAAATGGTGCTTATCATAGAAGGAGCTGGAAGAAGGGACTGAGCACCTCTAGTGTAGAGCACAGAAGGAGTGGGGCCTGGACATCCTGAAACAGGCCAGGGAACTCAGTCTGCTTCTTCCAACATTGCTTGAGTGCCGAATGTAACGTGGAGGTGTGAGACTCCAGTGCAGACAGAAGCCTGTCCCCAGCTCCCTGGGTATTGTCAAACAATGACTGAACCGTTCTCAGATCACCCAGGGGCAAAGAAATGGCACAGAGAAGGTTCTGGAAAGTTCAACCCATTGTGTTGAAGGCTGATTATAATTAACAACATTGTTTCACATACTCAGAAAACTAGAAGAGAAGATTTTGAATGTTCTCCTCAAAATGAAATATGATTATTTGAAATTGTGGATAACCTTAGTGTCTGGAGATCATCAATACACAGTGTATAAACATACCAAAATATCACACTGTATCCCATAAAGGTATACACTTATCTGTCAATAACAAAATATAAAACCTACAACAAACAAAATACTCTGGTGAAATAGCATCAGAACAGGAAAATACAAGTCGTTATTACCACTGCATTTATCACTGAACAAAATTACAGGTCATAAGCAATAAAAACCATAAAAATTATACTGACTGAAATGGAAAAAGCCAGAAATGTGATTTTTTTTGCATACAGCATAATGTATTTTTAAAAACTTCAAAAGCCTAGAGACGGTAAGAGCTAATGAGTTAGGTCATCCAAATGGCTAGTAGAAACACAATGTTGAAGGTGATTTTCTGCATTTCCATACACAAAGACATGTTAAAATTTATTTTAAAATTCTAGTGACAAAAATCTGAAGGTATATAGAAAGAAATTAAAGACGTGGATATGTCTTTAAAATAGAACAAAACATTATGTCTTGAAAAACATTTGGAATATAAAGCAAAATTTATACCAATAGGAAAATTCCTTGATCAAGATGTGGTCAATTTTTATATATCATTATGTGAATTTTCTTGTAAATTTGTAAGTCAAAGTAAAAAATTGTAAGGATGAACAAAGGAGCAGAAGAAGCATGACACTTCTTAAAATAGAATTATTTGAATGGTTATGTCTCTTCAGCATCCTTTGAAAATTACGACAAATAATATTTCCCTGAATGGGCAGAGACAATTAACCACTGGAATATTAAAAAGAGACAAGAAATAGAAGGAGGTATTTATTTGAAAATCTGTTATTTTAAGCTGGCCCAACCAAATTTAATGATGAAAAGTATCTGGTTTATAATAAAATTATTTGGAGCCATATTGAAATGTTATACATGAATACCCAAAAAACAATTCTCATAACTATGTTCCTTATTCAAATACTCTACATTAATCCCCTAGAACAGATGACAAAATCTTCAGTGTCAGCATTCTTGAAGTAGTGAATTACAGTAAAACAAATGTTCACCAAGAAGACAAAAACAAGATATCTGTACTGTCTTCAAACAGCAAACCTATAGAAATTGATTGCCACCAAACCAGAACTGTTCGAAGTACTTAACAGAATACCAGACAGACAGCGGGGCCAACGTTACCAAAGAACCCCAAGGAAAGGCTATGCCTAATAACAGAATAAACAAAGGAAAAAGGGAATCAGCACAGAAAAAAAAGACAATGACAGGTATCAACACACCATTCAATAACACTCAATAGAAGTGGTCCTAACTCTCCCCCCGAAATACATAGAATGATAGATTAGATCAAAATACACAACTATGTTGCCTCCAGGAGACATTCCTCAGCCACAAAAAACCCAAATAGATTGAAAGTTACAGGTTGGAACTCCAGGAAAGCAGAGCCTGAAAACTGGCGATAGTTATTCTAATTTTTGACAAAGCAGGCTTGAAACCAAAACCAATCACAAGAGACAAAGAAGGTCACTACATACATATTGATAAAGGGAACAATTCACTAGGAAGAGATAACAATTGTAAATACATATGCACCAAATGTCAGTGAACCTATTTCATAAAACCAAACAACCCCACATAAAGGACAGATAGATAGCAACACAATCATAGTGGGGGGGGGCTTTAACATCCCACTTGCACAACCTGTCAAGTCAACCAGAAAAATTTCAACAACGAAAAAATCACAGCTGAACCATACCTTTAACCAATGGATTTAAAAGATATCTACAGGGAGACCCCAGGGTCGCGCGGACGCCAGCAGCCCATCCAGTGCGGAAGCCAGCAGCCCGCGCGCCCCGACGGGTAACCCCTGGTCGCTCGGAAGCCAGCAGCCCGCGCGCCCCGACGGAGACCCCCGGTCTCGCGGACGCCAGCAGCCTGCCCACCAGGTGAGAAAGCGGTGCCCCGCCGGAGACTGCAGGGCATCTGAATCCGCATAGCAGAGGCGCCAGGGGGAACATAAAGGCCATGGTTATGAGCCCCAGAAGACAGAGCAGAAGTGAACAAACAGAGAGGGCCTTTCTGATGCTCCTTCATGAAAATTGAAGCCCACTGGGAAAGTGAAGAAAATCTCTTCAATGAAAGCACACTGGACCGTCGTGGTTGGTAAGTTGGTGGGATCAGCACCTCCCATAGAAACCCGGACTCGCATGGGGGGAGGGCAGCTGGAACCTGCAGTAAAAAAAAACCTTGCAGAGTTTCATCCTGCAGGAGGTCAGGGACCTCAACTTAGACCCTGCAGCCAGAAATCAGTCTGAATCTCAGTAGACTACAGCTGGCTTGCTGAGACTAATCGACTTGGACCCACACACTGCTGCCCACATTGCCTACCAGGACAGCAGAACCATACCCTGAGGGAGACCTTTTTTTGTTTGTTTTCTCATACACACACACACACACACACACACACACATACATACATATATGTATTTTTTTTCCCTTTCTCTCTCTCTCTCTCTTAACTTCTGGCTCTATATTTCTCTCCCTCTTTGTTCCTATTGCTGTCCCATTCTGAATTTTTTTCTCTCTCTGTCCGCTTGACTGTCACTTTTATAGAAAGGTGAATACAATGTCTAGCTTCCCTACTGTTGTCAGTTTGTTCTGTCCTTGTCTCTGTTCTTTCCCTCGGTCTCCTCCTGTCTTCAACAGATCCCCACAATTTCCAGGATCTCCCCATGTCCTCCAGCCTCACCTCTAACTTCTCCCTCTCCCTCTATCTCTCTACCCCTCCCTCCCCAACCCCTGCTAAATCCTTATCCCGAGGGATAAATTTGCCATATTGAATGATTTACTTTACTACAAACATATTTTGGGCTGGCCCTAGATTTTGATCTAGCTCGCATGGTTAAAGGTGACAGATTAACCGCCACCACAAATTATCATTTTCTAAGCTGTGTCTGGTGCAGATTGTGTCTATTGGGTTAAGGGGTCATGATTGATCTAATCAGTTCTCCTCCCTGGTATACTGAAAATGAGATTGCCTAAGAGTCATTAGAGATTCAAAGCCTAAAAAGTCCAGCTACACCTGGAAGATATCTCTGAGAAGCAAACACTCCGTAGGTAGGGGCTCTAAACACCAGTAACAAAGGTACTCAAAATAAGAAATATTGGAGTATCAGCCCAGGAATTAAAGCAAAAACAGCACCAACAACAGAGTTAAAAATGAGAAGACACCTTGGCAGGACACAAACAGATTTCCAGCTCACCAAAGGCAAATTCTGGGGGAAATGAGGTGGGAAAATATGACAATCAACCACCTGGACGCCCTGAACTGATAGCACAGGAAGTAACAAAACAGATGAATGAGGCCCTAGAAAAATTCAAAACAGAAATAATTTCCCAGATAACTACAGCGATGGTGAGCAGAGTGAAAGACATGATTAGAGGCTCTAGAACAGAAACTGATTAAAAAAATAGATGAGCTCAGAACCATGCTGGAAGCCATGAATGCCCAGCATAAGAAAGAAATGGAAACCATGAAACAGATTCAAACAGATATCCATTGAAAGTATTCACAGCAGATTAAGGGAATGTGAAGATAGAGTATCACATACAGAAGACAGGATTGTGGTTAATGACCATGAAAACAGAGATTTCTTCAAAGTAGTAAGGGACCATTAGAAATCAATCTAGCTCCTGCTAGATGATGCAAAGAAGAATAACATAAGACTGATACGAGTCCACGACAAAGCAGGAGAAAGGACAAATGACATTAAAAAAACTCTTCACAGAAGTACAAAACTTCCCAGACAGAGGTAGAGAATTGGACATACAGATAAGTGAGGCACATAGAACTCCAACTAACCACAATAAAAAAAGCTACCCCTAGACATATAATAGTCAAGATCCCAGAAATGTAACAGAAGAACAAAATCCTACAAGCAGTTATAGAAAAGAAATAAATCACATACAAAGGAAAGCCCATTAGAATCACAGCAGACTTCTCAACACAAACCCTCAAGTCAAGGAGAGCCTGGAGTAAAGTATTTCAAGCCCTAAAAGAAAATAACTTCCAGCCTAGACTGTTGTACCCTGCAAAATTATCTTTCAAAATCAATGGGGAAATTAGATACTTCCACAAGAAAGAAAACCTGAGAAATAATTTTATTTTATTGGTCATTTTAGGTATACAATATGACACCCATCATTGGAAATTTGCACCTTTACGTAATCTCTCTTGGTTGTTATTTTTCCCCCTTCCCCTGCCTTCCCTTCAACCCCTCCATCCCACCCTATTTACAAAGACTTTGTTTCCATTTTTTCCTTTTCTCATGCTAATTCCATGTCCTTCTTTCCTTTCCCCTATCCCTTCCACTTCTGCTTTCCCTTTGCCCCTTTTCTTCCTACTTCACATTATCTATTATACCTTTTAGTCCTTATTTACACTTTCAGTTTCTCACACTACAGAAACTATTTGGTATTTCACATGTGTGTCCTATTTATTTCACCTAAGAGTATCGCCTCAGTGTGCATCCATTTAGCTACAAATGTCTCTAATTTCTCATTTTTGATGGCTGAGTAGTTTTTTTATCCAGAAAACCACATTTTCGTTATCCAGTCTCCAGTTGATGGGCAATTGGGCTGCTTCCAAGTTTTAGCTATTACAAACTGTGCTGCTATGAACATGGTTGCACATATATCACTGTGGCATGATTCTTTTAATTCTTTGGGAAAGATACCCAGCAGGGATTCCCAGCTGGGTCAAATGGGACTTCCAGTCCTAGTTCTTTGAGGTATCTCCATACTGATTTCCACAGCGCTTGCACCAGTCCACACCCCCACCAGCAGTCAGCAGTGTTTCTCTTTCCCCACAGCCCTGCCAGCCTTTGTTAATGGTTGATTTCATGATAGCAGACATTCTTTATGGAGTGAGGTGGAGTCTCAGTATTGTTTTCATTTGGGTCTCTCAAATGACCAGTAATGTTGAACATTTTTTCATGTTTATTTGCTATTTCTACTTCTTTGTCTGAGAAATGTCTGTTCATTTCAGATGCCCATTTTTGGACTGGGTCTTTAAATTTGGGAGGTCTGATTTTTTTAAGTTCTTTATATATTGTAGATAGTAGACCTTTGTCTGAGGAACAACAGGTGAAGATTTTTTCCCACATTGTGGGTTGTCTCTTCACACTGCTGGTGGTTTCTCTTGCTGTGCAGAAGCTCTTTAATAAGAAGAGATCCCGCTTGTTGATTGTTTGTGCTAGTTCACCGGCAACTGAGGTTTTGTTCATAAAATCTTTTCCGACACCAATATCTTCAAGAGTTCTACCTAACCTCTGTTCCAGCCAGTTCAGCGTTTCTATTTTAATATTTAGATCTTTAATCCATTTCGATTTTATTTAGTGCATGGTGAGAGATATAGGTCTAGTTTTAATCTTTGACAAGTTGAAACCCAATTTTTCCAGCACCACTTATTGAAGAGGCTATCTTTCCTCCAGTGAGGGTGCTCGGCTCCTTTATGGAAGCTGAGATGACTGAGTGTGTCTGGAGTCGTTTCTGCATCTTCTCATCTGTTCCACTGGTCCTCAGGTCTGTTTCTTTGCCAGTACCATGCTGCTTTTATCACAGTAGCTTTGTAGTATAGTTTCAAGTTGTGGGCTGTGATACCCTCTGCCATGTCTCTGTTACCTAGAATTGCTTTTGCTATTCTGGGTCTCTTCTTGTTCCAAATGAATTTTTGGATTATTTTCTCCAGGTCCAAAAAGTATGGTGCTGGGATTTCATTGGGGATTGCATTGAATCTATATAGCAATTTTGGAAATATAAGCATTTTCACTATGTTGATCCTTCCTAGCCAGGAACAGGGAATGTCTTTCCATTTTCTGATATCATCTTCAATCTCTCTTTTCAGAGTGCTATAGTTTTGAGGGTTTTTTGGTACCAGGGATCGAACTCAAGTACTTATGCTTGCAAGGCAGGCAGCGGAACTACTGAGCTAAATCCCCGGCCCCAAGAGTGCTATAGTTTTCAGAGAAGAGGTCTTCGATTTCTTTCATTAGGTTGATTCCTAGGTATTTCAGTTTTTGGGGTGCTATTGTGAAAGGCATTGTTTGCCCTATTTCTGTCTCAGTGAGTCTGTTGTTTGCATAGAGGGAAGCTATTGATTTTTGTGTGTTGACCTTGTATCCAGCTACTCTACTGAATTCGGTTACTAAGTCTAGAAGACTTCTGGTGGGATTCTTGGGGTCTTCTATGAAGAGTATCATGTCATCTGTAAATAATGACAATTTGACTTCTTCATTTCCCATCTTTAATCCTTTTATTTCTTTCTCTTGTCTGATTACCGTAGCTAATGTTTCCAAAACTATATTGAACAGGAGTGGTGATAGTGGACATCCTTTTCTTGTTCCTGATTTTAGTGTGAAGGATTTCAGTTTCTGACCATTTAGTATGATATTGGCGGTTGGTTTTTTATAGATAGCTTTTATCAGATTAAAGTTGAGACTGTCTATTCCATTTTTTATAGGGTTTTTATCATAAATGCGTGTTGGATATTGTCAAATGCTTTTTCTGCATCTATTGAGATGATCATATGGTTTTTGTCCTTGGCTCTATTGATATAGTGTATTACATTGATAGATTTATGTATGTTGAACCATCCCTGCATCCCTGGGATGAATCCCACTTACATCTGAGAAATTTCATGAACACCAAACCAGCACTCCAAACAATTCTAGGGGCCCTGGATTTAGCTTAGTGGTTCTGCCGCCTTTCTCTCAAGGGCAAGGTCCCAAGTTCAATAACCAGTACCAAAAAACAACAATAACAACAACAACAACAACAAAAAAAAAACTCAAACATTTGTAAACCATATCTTAGAAAAAGATGATGAGGGTCACAACTCCATGAGGCCCAACAGAAGGAAGCCACCAGGCAAGGCAAGAAACTAAAGGGAAATAGGGAAAAATAAAAAATAAAAGAGCCAACAACAGTAAAACATCATGACAAGGATCAGTCAATATTTATCAATTATAGGGTCCAGGGATTTAGCTCAGTGGTTTCGCAGCCTGCTGCACAAGCACAAGAAACCGAGTTGGATCCCTGGTACCAAAAGAAGAAAAAATTGTCAGGAAAAAATGCAAAAGAAAAAGAGAATGAAAGGCTGAAAATAACCAAGATTTTGGAATTCAAATAAAAATGTGATGCATGATATAAGGAAAAAACTTTACGAAAAGAGAAGTGTTGAAGTGAATCAGAAGTAAAAGAGTAGAAAAATATATTGTAAATATTTTGAGGGCTAAAAAATTTAATAAAATTTGAGGAACAATTCTTTACGCTTTTTCTGAGAATAACAAATACACATACTTGGAAGAAGAAAAATTACCTAGAAACACACTATTGAGGGTGGTTCTAAGGACAATAACAATGAGTGGATTCGAGACAGCATGAAATCACTGCCTTTACTTTTCTAGACATGACCACTCAATTCTGAAATAGTATGGAATAGTACTACTTCTAGCAGCTATGTTGATTAGAGTGCTGCAAGAAAGATGTCATTTGTTTATATCCAATGTCAGCAATAAGCCTTTATTTTCTTTCCAAGAGAGTCAAGGACAGCTGTGTGTGTGTGGTGTGTGTGCTTCACAGTTGAATTCCAGTTCTGCCAGAGTCACTGCACCAGCTATGAGTTTCCGGTGGTGGCAAGAGAGCTGCAGCAGTACCTGGAATCAAGTCCTCGCACAGCCATATCCCAAAGCAGGAGAGATATGGTGAATAATTTCTTTCTTATGCCATTGTTCTAAGAACAATATTTGTTAGAACTCCAAACGGATTATCTTATATGCTAGTTTAAATCAGATGCACATCACAAGTGAATCTCCATTAGAAGTGAGATAGAAATTCACTAGTAGCTAAGACCAACTTTAATCCATTGCTTGAACCTTGATTAGAATAGGGAGAGGGAAAGTGAAGTGGCAGTGGCCTTGGGAAGGCAACAGTTTACTTTTCAATGGTAATTACTGATTCCAAGTTTTATTTTCTGTTCACCGGGCACACTGTACACGCTTATTATTCTTCCAACCTTTCTATGTAGTTTACGTGATTATAAACTCTATTTAACATAGGCGCAAATAAATCTGCAAAATCAAACAACTTACCTGAGATAACATAGCAAATGTTGCTGAATTTGAATATACAAGGTCTGAATGAACATTACAGAGACTGTTTAAAGTTTTTAAAATTTTATTCCAGTAAAGAAAGTCTCATTGCTATTAATATCCCTCAAAACACCCTTGCTGCAAGCACACTTATCTTTTTAGTCCTTGCCACTTTCTGAAGCAATTCTGGAAGTTCTCTTCTATGAGTATCTTTTTTTTTTTTTTTTTGCATTCTTGTGGCTGCCTTGATGTACTGAATCAACTCAAAACATTTACCCTTTCATGGTCATCTTGACTTTGCAGAGGTTGGTACCAGATCCAATGAAAAGGTCGATGAGGACACACCGTAATGTTTTATGAGCCCGCCTTTCTCTTGGATGGTGATTTGAAGCAACAGTCACTGTAGTTTCTGTTATACTTTGTCGAGACAAGCACAAAAGAGGGCTTCCAGAAATACTACAGGAAGTGGCAAGAACAATGAGTTAAGTGTGTTCAAACTGAGGAGGAATATTTTGAGAAGACTTAATGAATGTATCTATTACTGTAATGTGATCACAAATCTTAATTCTATCCTCAAGTCTATGAGTAGAATGAAAAAATATGAAATATAGAACTGACCTCATACTAAAATATAAATTATAGTTTGTATAAAGTGCTATTATAAATTAAGCATTTGAAGCTTTAATAGAAAATATAAAGTTATTGGTTATAATGTAAAGAAGGAAGTTTAAATCAATCTATAGCTGTCTGCTGACACTGATGTAGAATTGGGATTTATGTGTGTGCTTGTCTATCTATTTATAAAGATTAATGAAGTCTGATCTTACCTAAATAAAGGAAAAAGCAGAAGAGTGCTAACCTTTTCTTAAAAACAGAAAAGTTAGTATTGAATAAAGAGTTGAGAAGGATGTCAAAGACAAATAATAGGTTTAAAGTTCACCATGGAGCAAAAATAAAGGGTTTAAAGATTACCTATTGGCATAGGGCAGACAATGCAAAGAAGTAGTTAGGAATCCTGGTTTCAGTTGCCTATATTCCATTAAATGTAAACTGGGGCAGACCTCCAGACCTAGAATCATAACCTTGTGCTTTAGAGAAGGAAGCAGGAAAAGATTTCTAATATTTATCATATCCTCCTCATGAATTCAAACCAGTCAACAATATAACTTGAGATTAAGAGTTATTCTAATTCTATTTCTTCAAAGGAAAAGCATTAATTTCACAAAGAAAAGGCTCATCCTTTTCAGATACTCCACATCGATATCTGTGGAGAGGCAGGGCGTTATTAGTAAGACTTGTTCCCTGAGAAGTAAGAAGGATGGAAGTCCAGACACAGGAGGAGATGGTGGACTTACAGAAGAGGAAAGTTTGTCACAGATGAAACTTCAAAGAGAAAGCCCTGTTTTAGGGTCTAGATTCTTAAGTGGGTAAGTACTGTATTTAGTAAATGAGCTAAAATGGCTTGTGTATATAGGTCCCTAGATTGTTTATTTGTCCACAGCAGATTAAGAACTAGTAGCTCACAAGCTCAATGCCAAACTTCAAACTTTACATATTCAGTTGCTTTAAACATGGCCCCAAATAAGCAGATTTTTTAGCTATCCAGAGGCTGCCTAATTGACATAGCTTGTAAATCTATGTCCAACATCTGTTAGTCCTATATAGTATATAAAACATGGGGCTTTAAAGGCTCCAAACTCCTGCTTAGGACCTCTCTGATCCAGAGACTGCCATTTTTGCTATTGAACAGCATCACCTAACCCTAACCCTAACCCAGTCATAAAAGATACTATAGCGTCTGTCTCACTCTTTTTCTGGAGTCACCTGCTGTGGGAGAAGCTACCTGCCATGTCAAGAGAATACACAGGCAACTCTGTGGAGAGGTCCTCTTGGGGAGGACCTGAGCAAGCCTTCTGCCAGCAGCCAACCCCAGCTGGCTAGGTACATGAGTGAGCTACCTTGTAAGATCTCAAAACCCTTGGACAAACTAGGTGGACAAACCACTCCAATTCCTGACCCACTAAAACTCTGTGAGAGGATAAATGTGTATTGCTTTAAGCTGCTATATGTTTAGGGTTAATTTACTACTCAGCAACAAAAGAAATACTATGGAAAGTCTGTGTCTTCTCTAGAGTTGAAACAACTGTGAACAGTTAAGATGCTTGCCCACAGCCACATGGCTAGCAAGGGACGAAATTTGAATACCAACCTAGTTCTGAGTGACAGCAAAGCCCAGCTGGTCTCCCTGTGAATGGTTACACGAAAGCTGTTGTGGCAGCCTCAGGAAAGGACAAGGATTAGACATTTTTATTCACTGAAGAATAATGAAATTGTTAAGGGGGAAAAAAAGGATGAGGGGGAAGAAGGAGGAAATATCACCAACACTTAGTTGACTGCTTTTGGCAGTGAGTAGAAGCCTTCTTTTTTTTGAGGGATCACATGCACCTCATCCTAAGAAAAACTGGCACAGTAGGGTAACAGGAACAAGATGAGATCACAGGAATTGAAAAGGAATCATTAGGGGAGGGTTGAGGGGGTTACGGGAATTGACATTCACTGAGCACCTAGTGTGTGCCAACATCCTTAGATTTCATTCAAGGTTTCTACAGACTTGTGATTTAAGGATTTTTATTCCTCTTTAAAATAAAGAGATTATGCTCATAACTACAGAGCCATTACATGTTGTTCTTCAGATTTGATCTTATGCCTTCTACTTTAAAATCCTTGACTTGTTCTGCCATCTTCAGTAGGCTGAATAGCCAAGCTAGGTTTCATGCAAAAGAACTGTTGTTTTTCCCGTTGCTGCTTGTATGATACATACAATTCTACTACATACTGAATTACAAATAAAATCTATTAATGCTAATTTTACATCATGCTAGATTATAAACTGTAATTTTTGACATTGGAAGAAACCTTTACCATCTATCCCACTTTATCCCTAAGCCTCAAAATAAAACAAACTGAAGCACTAAGCTGTGAACGGGCATGGACTTACCATGAAGACTGGCACTCTCTGCTCAGGTGCTACTGCAGAATCTGGTTTATGCTGCTGTATCAAGCCTGTACCTAGTTCTTCCAGAAGCTGCCAAGATTAAAGAAATAACTGTCAAAGCGGAGCATTAGAACTATGGGGTTATAAACAAGTTCACCTCAGTTTGGAGATCATCTCAAATCTAGGGGAAAAATAACTTCTAGCTGATTTTTCTTCTCTTTTCATTAACACCTGTAAAAGAGATATTCTTTCAAAGAGTAAAACCAACAGCTACACGTTAATTTATTACCAAATCGGTTCTTCACGTTTATAGGTAAGCACTGAAAATAGAGGACTGTATGTATTCCTTACCTGAAATCTCTTTAAGAAATCTCAGAAGAAAAGGCTTTTAATGAAATTACCTTTGCTCCATGAAGCTGGATGGATGGATCTGCTTCACTCATGCACTTGCAAATCACCTCACCAAGCTCCATCAAGTAGACCTGAGCCACTGAAAAGTAGCCCCGGGCCAGGTGAGCCAATACCTACGGAGAGCAGGGAATTAATCCCAAGATCTGAATACTTTGGAAATCACGCCACTTAAAAAGGGGCTGAAATATGATGTTGAATTAAATGAAAAATATTGTATCATAATTTTATGATATTTTGTAGTTTGTTACTGTGTTTCATTAATATTATCTCAACTCTTAGGATAACTCTTTTAGGCAGGTAATAACTGAGCTCACAGAGGAAGAAACTAAGGCTGAGAAGATTAAAGGGAGTGTTTAATGTTATCCAGATAATCAGCAGCAGCCTCCAGGACCAAGCCTGTGCTCAGACCATATCTGAGTAGAGAAAAAGCAATTCTTTAAAATCTAGGATTATTTTCTTCTTCTGAAGGAGCAGTTATTTTATCTGCATTAAGCAGACACAAGACCAGCCAGAAGTTTATCAAGAACTACCCAAGCTGCAGAAACAAAGATTAACTGTGTAATTCCTTTCCAAATTACTGTACAATTATAGCCAACTGTCATAGAAGACCTGGGACGATTACAACAGCTTCCAACAAAAGAACAAAAAGGAATGAACCTGGCATTTTGCAACCCAGGAATCCCCACCCCCTAACAAAACAACAAAACCACCTATACCACCTCTGTCCTGACATGGCTTGGTTCCCCACAGTCCCTGTCCCCGCTCCTCAGGGTCACCCTGGGCAGAAGGAACCTTCACTGTGTCCAGAGCAGGAAATGCAGACGCCTACCTGTAAGGCCTCCAGTCGCATGGGGGATGGTTTGTAAGTGCTTCCTGTCACAGGGCCAGTGTCACTACCAGAGCAGGATTCCTCCTTGGGCAGCACGAGAGTGGAAATGCAGAGTCAGCCAGCAGGGCTCTGAGTACCCCTTAGGGGAGCTCCCTGCTGCTTCTTCCGGAAAGGGTCCCACTGGGGCTTTCTTCCACCAGTCAGGAGTGCTGAGGTGAGGAGTCGCAGAATTGCTATTGCTAAGTCCAGAAGAACAGGGCTGCTGGAGAAGTAGCTGGACTTCAGGTAAAGGTGCATGAGTGGACACAATAGCTCCCAAGAGTGTAAGACTTGACACACGAACATTAACGTCTATCAAAAGGAAGAGACCTTATCACACAGGGACCACTATCATAAGGGTCACAGTTATCTCTGCAGGCAATTAAAAATTATTAAATTTCCACTCCATAGGAATTAAATGAGGCAAATCATAAAGAAACAATCCAATAAACTGAAACATTGGAAATTTCATATGACAATTGACTTGGAGTCTTGCAAAAATCAGTATTATAGGGGCAGGGATTTAGCTCAGTGGTTCTGCCGCCTGCCTCGCAAGCACAAGGACCCAAGTTCGATTCCCGGTACCAAAAAAAAAAATCAGTATTATAAACACACACACACACACACACACACACACACACACATGTACTCAGGAGGCTGAGGCAGGAGGATGTCAAGTTCAAGGACAGCCTAGGCAACTTAGTGAGACCTGTCTCAAAATAAAAAGGGCTGGGGATACAGCCCCTCTGGATTCAGTCCCTAGTACTACAAATACCTACTCACACACACACACACACACACACACACACACACATACACGAAACATGGGGGAAGATTACCTAATTCCAAAACTCTAAAGTGATATAACTAAATGTAATGCATTAACGTTCAATGAACCCAGGTTTTTAGAAGAAAAGTGTAGGAAAAAAGCTAAAGTCTGTGTTCAGGTGGGTTTTTTTGCATGTGGATGTGTAGCTATTCTAAGACTATTTGTTGAAAAGAATATTTTTCTTTTTCATACATCTATTGATTATATGAATGTGGGCCTATTTCTGCACTCCTTACTCTGTCCCAATGATCTATATGTTAACTCTTTTCCCAACTCTTCACTGTCTTTATTACTGTAGTTTTACAGTAAGTCTTGAAGCTGGGTAGTGTCAGTCCTTCAAGTTTATTCTTCTCTATCAGTGTTGTGCTTGCCATTGTAGGTCTTTTGTTTCTCCATATAAACTTTAGAATCAGTTTGTTGATACCTATAAAATAACTTTGTGGGATTTTGACTGGGATTTCATTGAACCTATAATTGGGAAGAACTGACATTTTGACAATACTGAATCTTCCTATCTACAAACATGGATTTATCTTTCCATTTATTTGGTTTTTTGATTTCTTTGATCATAGTTTTATAGTCTTCATATAAATCTTATATATATTTTGTTAGTTTTATATCTAAGTGTTTCAGGGTTTGCACATTTTTGGGGGGCTACCGGGGATCAAACTCGGGACCTTGTGCTTGCAAGGCAGGCAGTGGAACCACTGGGCTTGAACATTTTAAGTTACTGGAGAACAAAGTCAGATACTTGAAAGGGTGTATTGTGCTCAGTTGAAGATACAAATAAAGAGAAGCAGGTGCAGTAGAATGAGCAGAGGATGGAGCTGGAGTCTCGAGTTGGTTAATATTATTTTTGCCACTAATAGGGTAAAAGATCTAAAGGTAGGACTTGTCTTTCTGAGTCCTGTAAGTAGTGGGTTGGACTTAGTTTGCACATCATTATATCATTTGAACCTCGTAATCTCATGGAATAGAAATAATCCTTCCTGTTAGGAGAAAATTAGGGTAAGAAGGGCCATGGTTATGAGATGGCAGAAATGGGAGTGGGCTACAGGCCCTCAGACTGACTCAGGTTCAGTGTCCTGCCACTCATGTGATGGAAAACATCCTCTCTTCTTTCTCCTACAATTCTGAATGAAAACTCAGCTAATCGGAATGTGGTCTGACCAGAAAGCTTTAAACAGAAGAAAAACAAATATCTAAAGGCATGTGTTTATAGCACATAGACATTATGTGTGGGAGTAAGAGATGAAATAACAAAAACTAAGACTGTTGTTAGTGAAGATTTGAAGTTTTGGGATTTATCTGAATTTCAGAGGAATGTTAAAAGAAGTTAGGTTTTGTATTATAATTTTTCTTCCCCAAAAGAGGATGGTATCGTTCCATCCATCCATCCATCCATCCATCCATAACCCATGCCTAAAGACATTAATTATAATACATCTGAAGGAGTCCATGTGTACGTGGCTCATTCCTAGTTCTAAAGGGACACTCTGGTCACTGCTGCGAAGCACTGAAGTAGCATTAAACTTTTTTTTTGGTTAGTACATGTTTGCAGGACATAATAATTACATTTTTTGAGGGGAATTGGTACACGTACAGAACACAGCAGTATTAAACTCTATTTTTATTAAACTTTAATTTCTAGCTTTTTTTTCTGTTGGGACTTGAGGGATCAAAAACGGGATTCCAGCAACAGTTTGCACTTTGTTGTTGTTGTACTGGGGACTGAACCCAGAAGTGCTCTCCCACTGAGCTACAGCCTCAGCCTTTTTTTCATTCCCTCCCTCCCTCCCTCTCCCCCATCTCTTGCCCCTTTCGGGTTTTGGCGCGTGTTTGCAGTGCATGATGTTCCCATCCCTTGTGTGAAGCTGCAGCATGTACCTAACCCATCCCAATTCCTTTCTGCAGCCCCTGTCCCTCCCCTCCCTCCATCTCTTCATCCCTTTCCCCTTTCAGAAAGATCTAAGTTTACTAATAACCTACATTCAATTGACGTACAAAAGCAATTAGTTTAAAAACACTACCAACCTTTGTGGCGGATATAAGGCTTTATCTGATCCCAGACTTTGGTCAGCAGGCTGAGTTTCAGACGGTTGTAAGGTGCATTTGATACTAAGTTTGCAAGGCACTGTAAATCACACACACACACACATATAGAAACAGCTCATCAATAGGCCTGGTTAAGCCACATCACAGAAACAAAATTTTACAGCACTTAATTTTAATGGTCTTTACGCTTAATGAGAACCAGTCCTTTTCTATCTTTTAAAAAATAACACTCGCTTAAAAACACATTGGTACAGGGCCGGGGATTTAGCTCAGTGGTTTCGCCGCCTGCTGCGCAAGCGCAAGGACCCGAATTCGATCCCCGGTACCAAAAAAAAAAGATGAATAGAGGTTACCAAGACAAAAATGCAAAAAAAGGGTGATGGGAATATTATTCTAGGGACAGCGATAGTGTGGACAAAGGCAGATCAAAGGAGCAAGGCACATTCAGAGTAATACAAAACCTCATAAAAACGAGAATCTTCAAGTTCAATTACATGCAGCAGTCATGCTTTTAAGCAAAGATAAACTTATGAGGAACTTAAAATACAAAATATAAAAAGATAACAAAATACTACTACCTCACTTTACCCTGCATGGTTCCTTCTGCATCAGAATAGTCTGATTCACTACTGCTGACTCTTTTCCAACTGGAAGACCTGAAGGGGGAGGAGACTTGCACTTTTCCCGAAGCTCTACTAGCTCTACTCTCACTTCCAGGCAAACTCTGGAGCCCCTCAGAGAAGGGACACTGGCTGTTTCCTTCACACATCTTCATGCTGCCCGTGCCAGAGCCTGCAGCTGCTTCTGCTTCACCACCCGATTCTTCTTCCTCCTCCTCTCCTGGCTGGATTTTCTTTGGTTTTACCTTGGATTTTTCCTTTTTATTCTGATTTTAGGAGCAAAGAAAGACATAAATATATATGATAGATATTGATAGCTATTTCGAAATAGTTTTTAACTGAATCATTGGTGCTACACCTATTTGAAGGTAACTAAATATGTTCCCAACATGTAATGTAAAGAAAGGAGAAAAAAGTGGCATTCACTCAATATTTTTTCTATCAGGTGGAATGCTAAGTGTTTACATGCACCATCTTAGACTGGAAGAAATAAGGCATGAAGCCATCAGACAGAGCAAAACAAGTGGCCCAGGTTTAAACTCTACTTCTGGGCAAATCATGTAGCCTCTCTGAGCTTGACCTTCCTCAGCTAAGCACGAAGCTAATACCACCTACCTTGCACAATTAATAACAATTAATCAACTATTGTTTTACAAATGTTCTAACAGCAGGACGTTCCGCTTCTGTACCTTTTGCTTGCTTTACTAGTTCTATCCCATAGAGGGGCCTAGAAACTGCTGGCCTCAAAGGTGTATAAAACATGTTTGTCTCCCCCCAGTGGAGACTCGAGTCCGATGTTCGGCTCGGGTCCCAGCTCATAATAAACTCCTGTGTGGATTTAATATTGGTCTCTGGTTGGTTCTCTCACTGGGTGTAACAATTACCAATCCACAGCTCCCCACATTTTATGATAATTTACATCTGTCTCTCCCACTAGCTGGGGCAGGGGCTCTACCTATTTCCAGATCTCCAGGGCTCATCTCAATTATACCGTAGACTGAGAGTGGCAGTCATGAGATTTAATTTTTTTTGGTATCGGAGGTCAAACTCAGGACCTTGCACTTGCGAGGCAGGCGTGGTGCCACTGAGCTAAATCCCCAACCCAAGATTTAATTTTTTTAAAGGGAGAGATAGGTGTTAATACTGCTTAACACTAATATAGTTCACTGATCATTATAACAGCACTATTTTGCATATAGCTAATGAGCTGATGTAGCTTATAGAGCTGAGAGAGTTTAAAATTTATAAATTTTCACTCTGCCCATTTCAGGGAAAAAGACCAAAAGGCAGTGGTTTGCTCCATGTTCTGGTAGTGGTTACTGACAGGTTGGAGCTGAGCCGTAGGTTTTATAGTTTGAGCTGTATTGTAAAAACTATGAACATTTCCGTAAACTATAGTTACAGATATTACTGTTAGTTCATTACTACTTGGCCTGCCTGAGGCTTGCTTATTTTTTATATTATTCAGAATATTCAGGGGCTGGGGATTTAGCTCAGTGGTTTCCCCACCTGCTTCGCAAGCCCAAGGACCTGAGTTTGATCCCCGGTACCAAAAAAATAAACAAACAAACAAACAGCAGAATATTCAGGTGTGTCGGGGCTGGGAAGGTAGCTCAATGGTAATCCACTTGCCCGGTACACACAAGGGTCCAGGTTCAATTACCAATAATGGAAACAAAATGACTATACTGGGCTGGCCATGGTGAGACACACCTGTGATTCTAGCACTCACCAGGCGAGGCAGGAGGATCACTGTGAGTTCAAAGCCAGCCTGGGCTATATAATGGGTTCAAATCCAAGCCTGTAGTACATAGTGAGTCCGTGTCTCAAAAAAAAAAAAAAAATGACTGTACTGAGCGTGTACAGACTTTTTTTGTCATTGTTCCCCAAATAAGAGTGAACCAATCCAGTCCTCAGCTGGTCTGACCAATTCCTGTTCCTACACACTTTGGGACTGTGCCCAGATCTCTGGCTTCCCTCTGGCCCCAGCCTCCTCAGCAGCCGCCCTCCATGGTCTTGTCTCACTCTGAAGCCTCCGTCCTTGCCTGCAGGCCCTCCCATCTGCCTGGAGAATAAGGCCCAGGGCCCTGACCTGACCCAGCTGCTCACTTTCACCTCACCTCACCCCCACTCTGCTCCTCTCCACCAGAACACTGATCGGCACACTGCACTGTCGCCTCCGGACCTGTGTAGTCTGTTCCTGTCTTGCACCATGCTTTCACCAGGTAACTGCAGCACAGTCTTCCTCCCGGAGGCCTTCCCTGATTCCACTTCGCAGCCCCACCCACAGCATCTTGCACATATCTCAACCTCTCCCCTTCCCGCTGCCTCTGTTTCTCCCAACCAAATCAGGAGCCGCCAGGGCAGGGCCACATTTTATTCATCTCTGAACTCCAGCCCCCACCACTGGCCTACTTGGATGGCAGGCAATACATGGGCTTCCACGTACCCAGGCTACACTGGGAAGTGTGAAGGGCAGTTTCTGGTCACCTTTCTTGTTGTTGGGACAAAGTACCCACCACCCACAATGGAAGGCAAGAGAGGTTTATTTGGGCTCCAAGGCAGGAACTGGCTCTGAGGGGCATGGCAGAGCAAGGCTGCCTCAGGTACCACAGCATCACGGGAGGAGTGGGGAGGGGGTTACACCCCAGTGGCCTATTTCTTCAAACCAGCATCCTAACAGCAAGCCAGCTAGAAGCTCCTACAATCCAGTTACCTTCCAAATGCCCTACCTAGGAGCATGGGAGCCTCTTGGAAACATCTAGCTATAAACCATAATAGGAGGGCATGGGGAGAGAAGCACTTCAGTAGCTCTTACCATTCCACAAATTTCCACTGCCTGGCTCAAAATGAAGTCACTTCATTCTCTTCCTACTTGGCTTCCAGGCTCTTTTTTTTTTTAGACAGGATCTCACTTTGTAGTTCAGGCTGAATTTGAACTCGCTATGTAGCTCAGGCTGGCCTCAAACTAGCAGCAGCAGTCCTCCTGCCTCAGCCTCCCAAGTGCTGGAATTACAGCCACATGCGACCACACCCACCTCTTTATTTGGGGGGGGGGATGGCAGGGTCTTAGTGAGTTGCCCAGGGTAGGATCGAGCTTTGGATCCTCCTGCATCAGCCTGCTGAGTAGCTGGAATTACACCACACCTGGCTTCTATATCTTTAAATGAGGTGCTATCAATTCATGAATCACTAATAAAAAGACACTTAGATCTTTAAATTTGTTGTGGTTATATTATGGGAAAAAATAACTCCCAACTGTTAGATGTCAGATGTGTTGAGTTCATGGACTCACAACATCGAGGAAAGAAGTCACAAACCAAAAGAAGTTAGGCCGGGGATTTAGCTCAGTGGTTCCATCGCCTGCCCTTGCAAGCACAAGCATTCGAGTTCGATCCCCGGTTCCAAAAAAAACCCAAAACAAAAGAAGTTAGGAGAATAATATTGGAAAGGAGAAGAATAGCTTGTGGATTTTCAGGAGGGGTCCAGAGTGAGTGGCCAGTGAGGCTCTTTGTCAGGGGTAATTTACACAGCAAAGTCATAATGCGGGTGCAATGTGGGTCAAACTGCAATTGACCAAGGTCAGTTAGATCTCCTCAGGCATTACTTTGGAACCATGCTCAGAGCCTCTCAGCTCCTCTGTCAGTGTTGCTGTCAGGATGGGTCATGGCCTTGCTTGACCAAGTTGCTTTCAGTGAAAGCACGGGAGATTTTTTCCTCTTTGTGACCCTCCTTTGGCACACAGTACATTTGTCCTCTGGTGCCCAGCAATCTCCTTGCTCAGGAGGTTGAGTGACTTACCAAAGATTTAGGATCCTGTAGAAAAATTTCCCTCATGTCCTAGATTCTTTATTGACCTTGAGGGCCCAGGGCCAAAATATTGGCTGTCCTCATAGCCCAGTTACCTTTCTAGTTTTGGTCTCCAAACTTTAGTTGTTGAACACCCAGAAGAGAAGATCGGTGACATAAGTATTTCAGTAGGAGCAGTGAGTTTAACTATTATAATTTCATCTAAACATTAAGCACTTTTGAAATATATTTTATCAACCATGGTTGTTTTAGTAGTTGAATCCCTGCATGATGTTAATAGATGACAGTTATATATTACAGAGAAACTTAAGATTAAGAGTTACACAAAATATTTTAGCAATCATGATGACATTTTCTTTGTAACATTTACATGTCCATCTTAGTATGGAATAGTCTTTAGTCAAACACCTCCATCTAATCACAAGACATTAAGTGACATAAAGAAAACTCTCATTTGTTATCCTTTAGTAGGATGTCATCTAAAGAGAGCATACATATTGACCTATAAATGTGCCTTAGAAGTTCATAATGTCTAGCCTCTAATTTTAGTGTGTGACATTGTTTCAACTGTTTGGTGACTGAACATCCCTAAGTCTGGTGACACATATAACATATATCACGTAAGTTTTTAAGAAAACAATTATTTGACTGGTTTTTCTCATGTTGGCTTGACATGTACCTCTTATCACAAGTAGCTAGAATACAAGAGAAAGGCAAATACCTGAGACAAAAAAGATCATCACCATAAACAATATCCTAGAAGACTTGTACACCCAGAAGTCATGAATATATATACCATGAAATAACAATGAGTTCAGTTACATGAAACACTTTGTCCCTTAATTTTGTTTTGTACCAAGAGCATTATTTTTTTGGTACCAGGGATCAAACTTGAGTCCTAACACTTTTGAGGCAGGTGGCGGAACCACTGAGCTAAATCCCTGGTCCTACCAAGAGCATTTTAAACAAAACCTTGTTTTCCCACAGAAAACTTAGACCATGACCAATGTATACATATCACAATGATACATTTAGCAATGTATTTCCCAGGAGGCTATGGAAATTATTGGGGTCCCCTTTGTGAACAAAGGCTGGAATATATTTTTTCCAGGCAGCCACTCCTTTATTTACCAAGGGGAGTCCTGTCCAGTAGTTTTCCTAAGCCCAAGAGTCTTTATTTAATTATCTTAACAAATTTTTAGATGATCTGGAAGAGCCAGATCATAACAATTAACACATTACTCTGACCAATGAAAGATTCCCAAGTTATACATAGACAACAATATGTACTGAATTTTTAAAACCAGTTGACATTATTTGGATCATTTGGCAACCTGGGAGAAACATGTCTTTAGTGACATCTATCTATAGTTACATGGAAACACCTTAAAAAATCCAAAATTCCAAAAGAAAAAAGCTCAAACATAACAGCTGTATGTTTTGTAACAAATTGAACAGACAGATAGACACACACATAAGACAATTTGTTTATAAACCAGGGTGCACTCAGATGTATTTGGCCAAGTTGAATTATAATAACCCTTTTATAATTTTTAGGTTTATAATTATAAAAAAGGCTAGTTAGAACTTTGTAAATCAATTAACAGAAATCTCTTTTAATAAGAATCAAAAAGAATAAAAATCTTTTATACCTGTGAAAGCAAAGACCATTTTAATTGGCTTTTTTTTTTTTGGTCCTGGGGATCAAACTCAGGGCCTTGCGCTTGCAAGGCGGGAGCCAGAACCACTGAGCTAAATCCCCAGCTAACAAAGACCATTTTAAGATGGGCCCTAAGCTGACAGTTTATCTATAGAATACCCAGCTATACAGGCTTCTCATTGTTGCTTTAATAACCAGCCATACTTGTTTGATAACCATATGTAATTGTTTCCTCTAAAGGGACAGACCATTAAAAGTAATTTTAACTATCTCTAGTGGGGGGTCCATTCAAGCCAAGTTTACATGTAGAAGAGACTAGGTGACACTCTTTGGAGCTAAGTATGAATTCCAAGCAATGAGGGAAGAAGGCCTGTCAAGGCTCCAACCTGCTGTGCTGCACATGTCTACCTAAGACAGTTTTTCCCATTTTGGAAAAAAAAAAGGAAAAGAAGGCATCTCCATCTATCCCTCTTGTTCTGTGCCCAATTTAAGGTGTCCCTTAGAATATATCTCATCGAGTGCCAGTGGTGGCTGACTAGAGGTGCAAGGAAGTGACCAGAGCTAGGTTATTTGTTCTTACCATTTTCTAATTTTGCCAGAGGGCTGAAAGACAAATAAATTTGGACTAAAACTTTTACATTTATTTTTTGAGAGTTTCAGGATTAAACCCAGACCAGTTTTCTGTGGCCCAGAGACAAATGAAGGTCAGCTTTACTCGGGAAGGATTCCAGGGAGGGGAAACGCACCATTCTGGAAGCTTTGCCTTGAAATCCAGCAACTACAGAAGAGGAAAGTGCCTTGAATCAAACTGGGTTATTTATCAGGGGCAGGGCAGTGGAGAAGGGACAGAAGAGTGCCTTTAAGTATAGCACAAGAACTAAATCTTAACCATCTCAGGTACAGAAGGACAATTAAGATCAGGAGCTTTTCCAGAGTGCATCTGTGATCCTTAGCAAAACATGTCTCCAGAAACAAAAGCTATGATTGACTCCAGCTGCATTGCCAAGCAGAAAATCAAACCAATAAGCAAAGAACCCCAAAGGCTGCTTTTTGCCCCTTGAAAGAGAATAGAAGTGTTCTAATTATACTGTTTAGGGCTTTTCTTTTTAAATAAATTACTTTGAATCTATAATAACCAATTTATGACTTAAATACCCTACAGGCTATTGAGCAGCTCTCTGATCTTGTGGAAACACTCCAAAAGCCATGTCTTACTTTTTTTTTTTTTTCACCAGGGATCGAACTCCCATCCTTGCACTTTCGAGGCAGGCAGCGTAACTACTGAGCTAAATCCCCGGCCCCATGTCTTACCTTTTATTAACATACAAACTGAAATTGTGTCCTGTAGGCAGGCACTTAGAAGTGCTTGTTTGAGCTTCTGGAATATGGTTGGGAACCAGGTTCCCAGGTAGAAATATGGCTGTCTTTTGGGTTTTTCTATAAGCTGATAGATGAGTCACACAATCTCATTGTATCCTGCTATCTAAAGGTGACAAAAGCCTGTAATTTCTAGGAATATCCTTAGCTGTTTTAGAGTCTTGGGCTATGGAAAGGAAAGAATTGGTTTAATTCTTTCTTCTCCCAGTCTTTGGGTTCCCTTAGATATAATAAGGCCTAAATATTTTACCTCAAGGCTGAAGTTGTGCCTTAGATTTAGAAACATTATAACCCCTGTCTGTTAGAAAATTCAGCAGAGCAGATGTCTTGGCTAGAATGGTCTTCTGAGGAGGCACATAACAGCATACCATCTATGTATTGCAAGACTGACTTGGAAAAAACTATAGTATTTCCTTCTATCAAATCAGGATCCAGGAGGGCCAGGGATTTAGCTCAGTGGTTTTGCCACCTTCAGTGCAAGCGCAAGGACCAGAGTTCAATCCCTGGTACAAAAAAAAAAAATCAGGATCCAGGAATGTTCTCATCTTTTTTCCTGATAAATAGTTGACAATTTAAAATAACTGAAGGGCTTAGTTCTCACCTTTCTTAGACCTTCCAGAATACATCCCTGAAAATGTCTTCTATTTAATCTCCTATCTGATTGGCAGGCCAGTGGGGGCCTTGAATAGGAACTGTTTGTGTTCTAGTAGAAACCAGTTGTTCCCCTGGCTGCCTGTCTTTTGAGCTTCCAAAATTAAGATAATATCTGTCTCTATATGTAGTAGCAGCTATATTTTGTAGCAGCAAGCTTGTAATACTACTTGTCTCTCATTAGAAATCAATATTTGATTTAAGAGCAACATTACACCTTTCTAATCTAGTCCATAGGTCTGGGTAAGTCCTCTAAAGACATCAGTGTTCACATCAGGGTCATCTGAAAACTTTCTTAGGTCTCATTTGATCTGTCTTAGATCACTGAGAGAAAAAGACACATGAACACAGGTAATCCCATATTTGCCATTTACTTCCTGCAAGGGATGTTGTCTTTGAGGGACCTGAACAACTTAGCTAAGGATGCATATAGCCTCATGGAGGTTTTAAATTGCGTCTGGCCTAGAAACTCCACCCTCAGCACCTGGTGGTTAGGCTTAAAGTTGTCTTGGAAACTTTGTTCTCAGGTTCTAAAGGGCGAGAAGTAGCCTCAGGCTTAGAGCTACTGAATGTCTCTTTTTTTTTTTTTTTTTTTGGTACCAGGGATCAAACTTGGGTCCTTGGGCTTGTGCAGCAGGTGGCAAAACCACTGAGCTAAATCCCCAGCCCGGTAATGAATGTCTTTTAAAAAAAAAAAAAAAAAAAAGGTTTCAAAACATTTATTGTTGACTCAGTATGATCACAGAACAAGATTCCTGATTAAGCAAGTTCAGCTGTCCAGCCAATCGTATTTAAGCTTGATATGGTAATGTAATCTTGACCACGATAAAGAATGTATCATTTTGTGACTCCGGGGAGAGAAATATGCTGCATCTCATGTTCAATTCTTTACAGTCCCAGCTTGGTCCTCCTCCAGTGTCTCCTCTTGGAGTTGTACCTGATTTTATTACCAGTCTTCATCCGAATCCATTGAGGAATGGGACGATTCTGCTTTTGCTTCTTGGCCAAGAATTGCTTGATTCTGAAAGTCTTGTGAGAAGACATCGTTAGGCTCAGAGGCAGGCGCATGCATGCAATGGGGCACAGAAGCAGAAGCCCGGTACTGAATGTCTTAAGGGTGAGGTGTCTCTCAGTTTTCTACGGCCCACATTTACACTTGAACACAAGCAAGAATTACTTCTTAATGTAAAGAAAATCTCAACATAAGATGATTTTGACCATTTTCTCTCTTTTACAGTATAATTCTAATTGTGAGATAGCATCATAGTACTTTCCTCTTTGTACTTGGCTTTAGGAGGTAAGCACACCACTCACAGGTGTAGAGAAATAGTAAATTGCTCCTTAATACATTCCAAAGGAGTAAGAGGTTCAGATGTGGAGTTCCCAATCTGAAACAAGATAAACAAATATGGCATCCCATAAGTCTCTGCTTGATTCCTGTGCCCCCTAGGGCATCCCCAGGACATTCCCCAGGGTTTATACCACTCCAGAGTAAGTAGCTATTATCTGGAGAGAGAACCAGAAAATAAAACCAGACTGGACTATCTACCCTTTACCAGGGTGCAATCTTATCTTCCTCAGGAAACTCATATCCTTACTCCAGTAGGTACTCTTAAAGCACAAGTTACAATTGACTTCAGCCATAACAATCATGTTTAGAGAAGAAAGTATTGCTAGCAGACTAAAAGATTTAAACTACTGCTTTCTAGTTCCTTGAAAGAGAGAGAGGAAAATAAGTCAACAGTCAAATTAGGGCACTTTTCCTGCAAAAGAGATCACCTCCAGAGATGGTAAGTCAGAGATTCTGCCCTGGGCCCTAGGGCAGAGAAAGCTCTGAGACATTTCTGTTGTCTATCCAGTCATTTGGGCAACTTTTATTAGCAGCAATACAAGGCTACTCCTATAAGGTCCTTTTTTTTTTTTTTGGTACCGGGGATGGAACTCGGGACCTTGAGCTTGCAAGGCAGGTGCTAGAACCACTGAGCTAAATCCCTGGCCCTTAGGGTCCATTTTAAATTCACTAAGTATCTGAAACTCATAGGTTTTCCTAGCAGCCACAATTTACATAGTAAAGTCACCTTCATCAACTTCCTATGCATGCATGAATGAAGAAAGGCTGGCTAAAATAGTCCCATATTCTAGTTAGCATGTAAAAACACAAATGCCAGTCACTGATTGTTCTTTTCCATAGTGTAAGACAAAACAGTTGTTGCAAGTTGCCTTAGTCTGACTTTCTGGAAGGAGGAGCAGTCTGACTACAAGGGATTCTCAAATGAACTCCCAACAAGGTAGAGAAAAGTTTAAGGGGAGTTTCTAACTCACTAGTAGAGAGAAAAAGTCCAAATAAACCTCAAGCTGGTTAAACATCCAAAAATCACCGTATAGCACTCTATAAGTCCACAGTCAAAGTTCCAAAGTCCACAACCTATTGGAAAAGGCATTTTTCTCCCCTACACACATAAATGATGAAGACCATGCCTAGGAGGGGGAGAGAAGGTTCAGGTAGTTTTTAATCTATCAAAGATTTGATTTTTTTACATTTGTCTAGAGGTCTGTCTTACTAGTAGTAGAGAAAGCAGTCCAAACCTGCAGCTCAACTCTTTTTTTTTTTTTTTTTTTTTTGCTTAAATTCTTTTATTGGTCCATTTTAGGTATACAATACGTTTGCATTTATCATTGGGTGCTTGTACCTGTACATGATGCATCTTGGTTCTTATTTTTCCCCATTCCCTGTGAGCCCTTCACTCCCTCCACCCTTCTCTATTTACATAGACTTTGCCCAACTCTTAATGGAGGCTTAAGCAAGGGCTTTGATGGCATTGTTTTAGATCGCTCTGAGACAGAGGATATCTGATGATCACTGACAGAGTTCCCCTTTCACCTCACTGAGGAGTCCAGATAGGGACAAGATGTGGAGATTTTCTGCTGATTACCTGTTCGGGCTGTCAGGAGCTAGTTTCTTCTGGGGGACCTTTGGGTATCCACCAGAGGGTAGCCCTGGCCATGACCCCTCAGTTGTCACCTCAGTTTCCACTAGTTCCACACAATCAGAGATCTGTTTGTGAAAGGAACCCAATTGCCTATCTGGTCAATGTTCCACCTGCCATTGGTATCAATGGGACTGGGGATTCACCAGAGGGCAACTGGAGAAACCTGTCCTCTGCTTTGAGAGTGGCAGCTGCCCTTAAGGCAATTACTAACTGGCAGAGTAACCACTGTTTGGCATTCTATAAAGGACAGATAAAAGCCTGAACTGTCTTTATCTGAGATGATTTCATAAGAGACCCATTTTACAACATTTTTAAGCAACTAAGTCCAAATCCAACATATACAAAACAAGAATAAAACATAATTTTTTTTTTGGTACCAGGGATCAAACTCAGGTCCCTGCGCTTGCAGGGCAGGCAGTGGAACCACTGAGTTAAATCCCTGGCCTCAAAACATAATTTTAACAAAAGACAATGCATAAGAAAAACAAGAAATGCAAACATTTAAACCACACAACTTAAAATTAAGACACTTTTGTTTTTGTTTTTGTTTTTTGTACCAGGGATCAAACTCAGGTCCTTGCACTTGCGCAGCAGGCACCAAAACCACTGTGCTAAATCCCCGGCCCCTAAGAGACTTTTGAAACAAAAGCAAAAACAACGACCAGAATTTATGAAACAAAAAACAGAATCCATGAAACAAATGTCGAGAGCCTAGGAAACAAAAGTTACAATCTATAAAGCAAAAAGACCAAAGTTAGAACCTATAGTTTTTTGTGGTTTTTTTGGTACTGGGAATCGAACTCAGGACCTTGCACTTGCGAGCCAGGCAGCAGAACCACTGAGCTAAATCCCCAGCCCTAGAACCTATGGAACAAAAGCAAACTCTTACCTCCTTCCAATAATCTTGGTGGAAGACCTCCAAAATGATATAGGGGTAAGAGATGTAACCCCAAACCTACTAGATATCCAAAACTTGAGTTCATGTTCTCTAAAATCAAAGAATGAATTCTAGAAATAACAGAGGTTAAGAGTAGGAAAAATTTATTGAGAGAAAGAAAGCTTCTGTCTAAGAGACACAGAACGGGGCACAGAAAGCGGGTTGCCCCCATATCCACTCTTGTAGGACAACACTGTGAGACCAAAGTGACTCCATTTTGTTAAAATCCTCCATTCCCCTAGTCTCTCACAAGTTAATGGTTAAAATGTGCTTGATCTGGGACGAAAGACACAATCTGTAACACAAGATTCCTAAGTTTATTACTCAGCTATCTGTTCACCCAGGAAATGAACATCCTGGGCCCACTATCTGTAAGAACAATCTGTCAATGTGCTGACTGTCAGTACTGGGTGGTTGTGACCATTAGTCACTGTGTCTGCTGGCCATCAATACGTGACAGTTGCCCACTAACCTTTGTCCCTCTTTTTCTTTGTAAAACCTACATGTAATCATCCCTTACCCCCGATGAGTTTAGCCAATCAGAAATATACACTTCATGCATGTTAAGCGCTGACCAATCATTGTAATAGCTAAGTGGAAAAATCTCCAAACCTTGCTGTAACCTCTATAAAAACCCCGCTAATTTGGAACTCGGGGCTCTCAATCTTGACCCGCTGTGTCAGTGACAGTTGAGAGTCCCTGCTTAAGCTTGAAAAAACAACCCTCGTGTGCTTACGTCGGAAACGGCCTCCTGGTGATCTTTGGGACTTCGCAGTCTGGGCACAACAAACACCTGCCTCTTTAAAAATGTGATGTATACTGTATGACATTGCTGCCCTGGGGATGTGAATTCTTTGGAAAACAATGAAGGAGTAAACTCTCCTAAAACCACCTCAGTAGAGTCCTCATTTGACCCAGTTGGCTATCATTGGGTAATATGGTCACCCATTGCAGGTGACAGGGAAAGAGGACATTACTAGGACCTCTGCAGTGAGTCCTAGTCTCCTGTGAGCCATGACAGCACAAGGTGAGTTAGTGAATTAAGACAGAAAACAAGACTTACAGAAGAAGCTGAGCTTTGGGCCTGATCAATGCTGCTCTGGGTGGCAAAGATGAAAAACACCAAGTTTGCCACATCTTTATTCAGTAAGTTGGGTAGTAACAGATGACTCAGACGGCTGCGGTGATAATCCTCAGCGGCAGTGATAATCCTCGAACAATGAGGAACTTATGTGGATGAAGATATTGTTCCTCCCAGGATGTCTTCAACTGGTATAATCCTGCCCTGGAGCATCACAGCATCAACAGACCATTGAGGTTTTAGCTGTGACCAGAGGAGAAAATAGGGTGAGGTCTCCACATGCTATAGCCAGCCTGTGGGCTGGAAAACTATTCCTACTCATAATTTAATTGTGAAATGATTTTCCCTCAAAATTATGTAGAATTGCTCCTGAAAACCCATATGTATAGAGAAAGAATAAGTAAATAGCTTGTTCATCCAGGGAAAAAAAAAGGATTGGGAGTGGCAAATGACAGTATCTCCCACATAGGTGGAATCCTTTAGCAGCAAGGAGAGACATTATTGTCTTGAGTAAAGACTATTGACAATGAGAAAACTCTTCACAGGCAGGAATCATGAAGTCAAATGCCCAGTAAAGCCAACAAGTAATATGAATAAGTTGAGTGGGCCCAGTGAAATGAAAGGTGAGCTAGAAAGTGCTTATCCAGGCAAAAGAGAAAATCCCACTCCTAGTCCCTCCTTCCCCCTAATGCAGAACCCCATACCTAAGCCCCTACAGAAAGTTCAGAAGATTTTATTTAGAGTTACTAATCAGCCTCAAAAAAACAGTTCCAAATCATCTTTCCAAATTGGCATTCAGCATCTTCTGACCAAACAAATGAGCTGACGAGCTGCAGTGAGTCCTGCACTTTCTCAAACCCTGCCCCATTTTAGTGATTTGATTTTCAACACTGATAGTAAGGGACCATCAGACAGATGAAGAAAATTTCCAATATAAAAGACAAACACTAAAATGAAACAAGAAACTGAAAAAAAGAAACGTCAAGCAAACAGAGGCAATTCGAGGAAAAGAAGAAAACTTCCTAAAATTTTTTTGAGCCAAGTGTTTTATTTTGAAGTGATTGTAGATCTATCTGAAGTTGTAAGAAATAATGAAAAAGATCTCTCATGTGCTCTATACCCAGTTTCTCCTGAAGCTAATAGGTGCAGCCTGAATGTTTACATCCCTCCAAATTCACATGTTAAAACCTCATTCCTGGGCCGGGGATTTAGCTCAGTGGTTCCGGCGTCTGCCTTGCAAGCGCAAGGTCCCGAGTTCGATCCCAGGGACCAAAACAAAAAAAACAAAACCCCCCCCCGATTCCTAATACCATGTGATGGTAATGGGGGACAGGCCTTTGGTAGGTGATTAAGTCACCTAATGTAAATAGGATTGGTGCCTTTATAAAAGAGACCCTGCAGAGCTCCCTCTTCCTTCCCCCATGGCATACTACAAGAAGTCAGCTGTCTGTAAACCGGAAAGCTAACCTTCAGGAGATATCCAGTCTGCTAGCACCATGATCTCAGACTGTAAGAAAAACATGTTTGCTGGTTATAAGCTGCCCAGTGTTTGGTGTGCCACTGTGGCTGTCTAAACAGATTAAGACAGAGATATCCTGCACAACTACAGTATGATATCACAACCAGAATACCAGTACCGGTATGGTCAAGCCACAGTACTGGCAACTTAAGAAAATTAATGTCCACAGATAGTTAAGAGAGGTATTACATTCATGAAAGAAAACTGGGATGCCATTTTATGAACAAGCAATCAAAGAATGAGAAAAAATTTCTTGGGAATTAAAAATACTGTTTGTAGCATACTGTATTTTTCCACTATGGCCACATTAGTACCTCCCACTCCACATGCTCTTGCTCACAATATGAATTTCACAGCCTTCTCATTGAGAGGTGAGATCTTTGTTTCCTCCCCTCTAGTCTGGAAGAGAGCTCTGTCTGAGGAATTGTACAGTTTCTACAACACATCACGTTCACAATGCCAGTTAGATGCAGTTTTCATCAATTCCTCATAATGAGAATAAATATGGTTTTTCTATACCAATTCCAGTATTAAAGAGATTAGTAATTCACATATAAAGAATGTTAGCATCTTACAGATGGTGTGAGTAGGATTGGATATGGACAGTAAATCAACCATTTGGTCTGGCTGGCAAAATGAAGGACAGTTGAAGGGTATTAAATAGTCTCTCTTGTAGTAGACAAACAATTCCCCATCTATGACTGTGGCTAAGTAAAGATCAATTCAGTTTAAATGAATGAGAAGGAGAAGAAAAATAAATCAAATCCATCCGTTAGCGTGATGACAGCCTAAGAAAGAACTGTCCAACGTAATGATGAGCAAGTCAGTGGTTCGCAATGTCTGATTCCTGGGACAAGTGAGTCAGAATTAACAGAACTTCCTACAAATGCAGATGATCAAGCCAGATGTGGTGGTGCACACCTGTAATCCGAGCCCTGGGGAGGCTGAGGCAAAAGGACTGTAAGTTTGAGGTCACCCTGAGCTACTTAGTTAGGCCCTGTCTCAAACAAACAAAAAACAGACACAAGTTCTTGGTCTCACCTTTGAACTTCTGAATGAGAAAGTCAGGGCTTGGGATACCAATCTTTTTTTTTTTTTTCTGAGAAGGGTCTCACTATGTAGCTCAGTCTGGCCTTGAACTCACTATGTAGTCCAGGCTGGCCTCAAACTCACAGTGATCCTTCTGTCTTAGCCTCCCAAGAGCTTGGATTACAGGCATGAACCACTATGCCTGACCACCAATCTGTCTTTTAACAAGCCATCCATGTGATCTTCTCAAAGGTAAGAATCACTAGTTTAAGAAATCTGTTCTGCTACAACTCTCAGAGTCTGTTTCTTTGAAGACTCTCTTGCCCTCTTAGATCTTGACCTGCAAATCTTACATTCCATGAATATCTAAGATTTTCAATATTCTCAGTACTTTGTGCCCCCAAGGAAGAACTCTCAAAGAATATGTGTTTTGAGACACAGAGAAACTTTTTTAACAACTCCCATTGTTCCCTGGCCCCAGTGGTAATCAACCCAGCACTTTTCCTGAGTCCTGTCCAATAGTTTTCCCCAAGGATATGCCTTCTTCCTCCAGGGTCCTGCACCTGGTAGTACACGTAGGGTAGGAACAGGGGATGGGAAGCTGGAGCTACAGCTGAGGATCTCCAAGAAGATGTAGGACCTGAAGCTCCATTCTGGGCTGAAGGAAGGTGAGAGGACAGTTTGCTGTAAGAAGGATCCAGTGACATCTGCTGGAGGATGGGAGTCATAAACAAGTGAAAGACTTGATGGGAGAGTCTGGAGTAGGAGAGATCCAGAAAGTACTAACTACAAGAGGAAGTGACACTGAACACATACGTTTCAGGTTACACATGAAAACATCCATGCATGTGACTGCCTCTGTGATTTAAAGGACAGATGCTTAGAGTAAAGGATAAAACGATGGGGAAAATCCTGCAAAATTTTTCACAAGGTCACATAATTACCTGCTAATACATTAAATTGGCAAACATTGTTTGAGCACCTACTAAATCAAAATTGTTGTCACTCATGCTGGGCCTGCCGTGTTGTTAAATTCAAAATCTAGTTTAGAGTTAAATGGTAAGCACTATAATGAAGGTATCTATAAAGTGTTGTTAGGACCCAGAGAAATGAAGACTTCTTTATGGGAGAAATGGAGAATGGAACTGGACAGAAGATGGTATCTGAATTTTTCTAGGATGTCAAGGTAGCAAGAGGCACTTAAGAAACAGGAATTATTAATGAAGATATGGAAATAATCATATAGATGGTATATGTAGAGGCTATGAATTGGCCCCTGGGTACCAGGGATATTGATTAGAAAGGTATATGGACAGTGGCACTGTGCCTGCCTGGCAAGTGCATGGTCCTGAGTTTGATCCTCAGTACAAAAAAAGAAAGAAAAGAAAAGAAAGGTATATGGAGATGATATTTTACAGCCGTGTATCAAATGCTAAGAGGGAATTGTGTGCACATATGTAGGTAGGTTTTTTAATCCTGATTCTATCCACAGGCACCTTCGAAGAGCTTGAGCTTTAAGCTGTGGGCACTAGACAGTCACTAAAGATGTTAACAAGAAAGGAAGATTACAGTGGAAACACAGGGAAGGAAGGATGGAGAACGTATGACCTACAATAGGGAACAGATGAAATGGGAAGAAGAGGTCTAAAGGGGTACGGGAAGTGGGAGGGGCAGGGGAAAGGAAAGAAGGGAAAGGAAAAAATATGAGAAAAGGAAAAAAATGGAAACAAAGTCTTTGTAAATAGGGAAGGGTGGAGGGGGTGAAGGGAGGGCAGGGGAAGGGGAAAAAAAAAAAGAACCAAGATACCCATGCAATGGTACAAGATCCCAATGATGAATGTAACTGTATTGCATATCTAAAGTGTATCAATAAACTTAATGGGAAAAAATAGGGAACAGATTGTAATTAGTCAGGTGAGAGAGGATTGGAAGATCGAGACAGAACGAGGGAGACCACATAACCTCACCCTGCCCCTCTCTTTCTCTCTCACTTCATCTGTCTCTCTAGCTAGAATCATTCCCTCCCCAACACCAGCATTTCCATCTCCTCCTCCTTAGCCTATTCTATTACCCCATTTCTCTTCCTTGTAATTTTTCTTGACTTCACCTATTCCCTTTCTTCTCATTCAACTTCTTTCTTTTTCTTCTACCCTTAGATTTGATAACAACTAAAATTGCTCTAAGGGTCCCTTCAAACAATACCCATCATCTATTTCTTTTTTTGGTACCGGGGATCAAACTCAGGTCCTTGCGCTTGTGCAGCAGGCGGCGAAACCACTGAGCTAAATCCCCGGCCCCATCATCTATTTCTTAAAAGTGAATCTCTCCCCCACCGCCCTCTTTCCCAGCTTATGTCCTGTAGAGCCTCCCCCAAGGAAGGGGCACCTGCCTTGGGGAGTGGGAATAAACTGGATAGTCCAGGCATCCACCTGTGACCAGAGGTTCCTCCACAGGGCCTTGGCTTCCTATAACTATTCAGCCACCCCAGATCCTCATAAGTATTGACTATGCTGGCCATAAATAAACTGTGAAATCAAGACCTACGTCTAGAATCTTACAATTGAATTGTGGAGGAAAAACAGTCAGTTTGATGGACAGTTTACTTTTACGACACCAGCATTTTCCCCAGAGCATTTCTATTTTCTGCATATTTCCTCTAATAGACAAGAAAGATCTGTTCACACTTTAGTGTGCTAAATGTTCTACGAAAACTTAAAACCTGGAAGAAGATGTCTTTAGACTTCAAGTTGTCACAGATGAAAGTGATTACAAGAGTTTATTGTGCCAGGCATCATTCTAGGAAATTTCTGTGTGTTACTCCACCTAAGCTCACAGAAAATTCTGTAAAGAATACTCGATCTGAGCACACAGAAAATTCTGTAAGGAAAGCCTTTTTATTCCTACCTTACAGATGCAGAAACTGAGATACCAATAAAATAAGTAACATGAACAAATCTCAAGGAAATGGAAGATCTAAAATTGACTCCAGATCTGTGGGACTCTAAGTGTCTTCCTATCACAATACTAGTCTTTGAAAAGCAGGTTGCATATAGTTCTGGATGATGCTAAGCTATCTCATGAATGTGTATTCCAGCACCTACTTGTGAACTCTTCAGAAGCAAGGCAGCACCTGGCATCACGGTCCGCATGTAAGGATGCCTAACAAATGGACCTGAAGAGCTTGGTCTGAGCCCCTGAGCTCTAAAGGGCAAGTAATGACTTCGTGCATCTTTGTCTGTAATTTGTTTTCTCTGTCTATGGAGTAGACCCCATGGAAACAGGGACCCGCACGTGGGTGTCAGAGTTTGTCTTCCTGGGGCTCTCACAGACTGAGGAGCTCCAGCTTTTCCTGTTTTGGCTGTTCTTAACTGTCTACATCACCACTGTGGTGGGAAACCTCATCATCATAGTCACAGTGACCTCAGACTCTTGGCTCCACACACCCATGTACTTTCTGCTCCGAAACCTAGCTGTCATAGACCTTTGTTTCTCCTCAGTCACTGCCCCCAGAATGCTGGTGGACTTTCTCTCTGAGGAGAAGACCATCTCCTTTGAGGGCTGCATGGCCCAGGTCTTCTTCTTCCACTTCCTGGGAGGTGCCATGGTCTTCTTCCTCTCCGTGATGGCCTATGATCGCCTTGTTGCCATCTCCTGGCCTCTCCACTATGTCACCATCATGAACACTCGGCTCTGCATGGGACTCATGGTGACAGCCTGGGTAGGGGGCTTTGTCCACTCCATTGTCCAGCTGGCTCTGATGCTGCCGTTGCCTTACTGTGGCCCCAATGTCCTGGATAACTTCTACTGCGATGTTCCCCAGGTACTCAGGCTAGCCTGCACGGACGCTTCCCTCCTGGAGCTCCTCATGATCTCCAACAGTGGGATGCTGGACATCATCTGGTTCCTTCTCCTTCTGATCTCCTACTTGGTTATCTTGGTGCTGCTGAGGTCCCACTCAGGGGAAGCAAGAAGGAAGGCAGCTTCCACCTGCACCACCCACATCATTGTGGTGTCTATGATCTTCATCCCAAGCATCTACCTCTATGCCCGACCCTTCACTCCCTTCCCCATGGACAAGGCAGTGTCCGTCAGCCACACAGTCATGACCCCCATGCTCAACCCTATAATCTACACCCTGAGGAACCAGGAGATGCAGGCAGCAGTGAAGAGATTAGCAATGTGGCAACTGGTTTGTAAAGGAGAGTGATTACCAGAAGGTTCCTTTCCTTTAGTTTTTCATTTGCAAATTGCATAGAGAGCTACTACATCTACTCTACTCACAGCAGCTTGTGAGTGTGTTGGGAGAGCCAGCTGCATAGTGGGTGGGTATGTGTTTTATTTTTTTGGTACCGGGGATTGATCTCGGGTCCTTGCACTCTCGAGGCAGGCAGCAGAACCACTGAGCTAAATCCCCAGCCCAGGTGGGTTTTGAAACTAAGAAACATACTCAGTATTTTTAGGAGAAACAAAAGTGTTCTTTTTCTGAGTAAGATTTATTATAAAGCATTCTAACACTCCTGAAAGAGAAGTGTTTACTTGTCCCTGGAGAACTCTACCTCCTTTGTCCCTTTCTGACTGATGGATGATTGTCTTTGATAATGACCTCATTTCCCTGAGAGCCCTTCTGTGTTCTGTATGTTGCCTCTCTTCTCAGCATCTCCTTTTGGTCTGAGTCCAGAGTATTAAAGAGAGCACAAGATTTGTTGTCTTGGTCCTTAACTGGGATCTGTGACCTTTCATTTAACCATTTGGTGACCTTGGATGAGCTACTTAAACTCTGGATTGCATGGGTTTTTCTTCTCTCAGACAGGAATAAAAAACAATGCCAATCACAGTAATATTACGGATTTTCTATAAGATCCAAGTTTTTAAATATGTGAGAAAATATTTTATGAAACATAGAACCTATGTAAGGATTATTACTAGCCTTGACATGTATTCTCCCATCCAATTTTGGAAGTAGGGCAGATATTCATTCTTATGTGAAGTGAAGGAGGCATGGAGAGGGTGGAAGCTGGACTCCAGAACACCATGCAACATACCCAAGGGTGAAACTAACTCTTAAACAGTGAGTATTGATTCAGGGCCATGTGTGTTGGAGTCTACTTTCCACTCTCCCCTACCTATCTGTACTTTCAGACTCAATGCTTCTTGCAAACAAGAATCAAAAGTTTCATTGATTTGATCTGTCTATCTGTCTCTGTCTCAGTCTCTCTCTGCCACATTTCCTGTGGCAGAGTCTTTCCTTAATACAAATGAGCGCCGTGGCCAACTTCTTGGGTTCCATTCAGAGCTATTTCCAAGATGGACATAAAGACTGTCAAGAGGAACCCAGAGCCAGTGGCAGACCTAAGACAGAGACAGAGGACAAACAGACTCTTGGGTCCTTAATCTGTTATTTAAAAACATGATTTGTGTTTTCTCCTGGGATAGTCAGACTTGCAATCTGCTTTGGCTAAAAACAAAAACAAAAGAACAGTGACTATTCACCTGGGCCTACAGTGCCCAAAGGGTAACTAAAAGAGGAACAAAGCTTCATTTTGTATCTGTCTTCTTTATTACTCAAAAGTTTAGATCAGATCCCTGCTGAGATCTGCATGTAGGCATCTACATTTAGGGAGCATCTGTCTTAAAGCTGATACTACAGGGCTGATTACCCCTAAATTTACATAACCTATTTCACCTCTCTTTAAGATTGAGGACACCGGGATAAGAGATTTATAGGAATGTTGAACTGCCCATGAATCCCCAGAAGTCTCTAGTATTTCCCTAAACTTACAGTCGTCTTGGATTCCAGCAGAGCCTCCACAAAAGTGATCCTGCCCCACGCAGAAACAATCATCTCATGAAGACTGGATTAAGTGATAAGGACTTTTCCTGAATGAAGTTTGCAAAACCAGAACTGAGATAATAATCAACAGGATCCTATCTCACTCCAACGCCTTAAAAACGGGTCCTTTCCTTTTATATTGTATTAGAATGTGATTGTAGTACATACTGATTACATTCATTGTGGGCAGCAGGTACAAGTATATAAGTATCAATTCTTTTTATTCCCCTTTCCCTCCCTTTCCTCCCTCCATCTCAAGATCCCCTTCTCGTTTCAATTTGACCTTCTTCATCAGAGTGGTGCCCCCTTCAGCTTCTTCAGTTTAACTCGCTTCCCATTCTCTCTTACTTTCTAACTCTGCCTAATAAACCAGCCTATGCCTCTCATGACCCATCCTGAAATGGTCTCACATAAGGCCAGGGAAAAAGGGAGGTAGGAGAGGAGAGGTGCTTGCCCTCAGCTGACCACCACCCCATCCTGGACCTGCAACACCTCTCAAGTGCTCATCAGAACGCCCTCCTGCCTCCTGAAACTTCCTGACCTTTGCTGACTTGGTTAGCACATCAGAAAGGTCAAGCTCTTGCTCAAGGTCATGCAAGCAGGGGTGGTGCTGGACTCCCAGTACAGCTCTCCAGAGCCCCAAGCTGAGTTTTCTCCAGCTTTGCTATAGGCAGAGGATTCAGAGCGGTCCACAGACACACGTGCACCCATCCATGTGGCTTTCCCACAGTGTGTAGCCAACGATGTATGAGCCAAACCCCTTCTCCTTGAACACTTTCAGGTTCTCATCTTGAGAACATGGCCCAGGGCCCCCTTCCTAGGAATCCCTGGGGGCAGAGGCAGTCGAGCGGGCCCTGAGCCCTGCTCTCCTGCAGCCGTCTTGATAGAGGCAGTTGGAGCAGAGCAGATAAAGAGATCCAATCAGGCCTGTGGCCAGCTGCTCCACCATGGCTGTGGACGGTTCTTGTGAAAGTGGTTGCAGAAACTTTGAGGTTGCAAGCTGGCAAGGGGAGGCAGGGGGAAGGTTTTGGGGTATAATAGGTGGAAGGTGCCTGAGAGAGAAGTCTCCACAGCAACCACCAATCTAGGGCTGGCCTAGTCCAAAGACATCATCCTGACAGGCACAAATCCAAATCCACTCATGTTCAGGCCCTGCCAGGCACCGGGTTAGGTACCAAGGCCAGTGTAACCACCAAAAACCCAAACAGGTACACACACCTTTTCTGTGTGTTGCTCACAGACTGGCAGGGAGCTGCAGCTTGGTCAAATCCAACCACAGACACACATGATTCGTTATAATGATCTTAAGTTCTAGGAAAGGAACAGCAAGACCAAGGACAGGAAGACCCAGCCAACGGAATCATAGCTGATGAGGGAACAGTACCTTCCTTTCCAGTACTCATGAGTTCCTGGTGTTAAACAGGATACCACACATTTCTGAGCACTGGCCTGAGCTCAGCTCTGGGCCAGGTGCTGGTTACACAAAATCAGGCCTCGGGCCCCAGGGATGGACACAGTGACTGTGCCCCTTCAGTGCAGTACAGTGTATGCTGCAGGAAGCATCAGCATAAGGTGCCCTGCAGACAGAGGGGGGACACCTAATTGAGATGGGATTTGGGAAGTGAACAGGAAAGGCTCCTGGAGGAGATGATGGCTCAGCTCCAGTGAGAAGATAAATTAGCCAGGCAAGGGATGTGGACAAGGACCCAGAGGTGAAGGGGAAGATGACACATCAGAAAACTCCAGGGAGGGCTGGGGCTCGCAGCCCAGTGGTAGGATGCTTATCTAATACAAACACAGTCCTGTGTACAATTCCCAGCACTGCAAAACAAAAACCGACAAACCAGAGAGATCAAGGCCGGAGTGTGGTGGGCAGGGAGAAGTGAGGTCCTAGAGGGTCTAGGAAGCTGGGGAAGAATCTGGAATTCCCCGGACTGCTGCTAAAGGGACATTGTGCACAGACCCTGTCTTAGTTATTTTTCTCATTGCTGAGACAAAATAGCTGACATCAGCTCTTGGCCCTCCAAAGACTCTGCACATCCCTTTGTGCAAAAGGCATTGAGTCCATCTCTAAAAGTTGCCAAAGTCCTAACATTTTCAGCACTGTCGAAAAGTCCAAGTCCCAAGTCTCCTCAGAAATTTAAGGCAAATTCTTGGCTGCAAGCCCCTGTACACATGAAAAGAAAGTCAAACACTTCCAACACTCAATGGCACAGGATAGACATTTCCATTCCAAAAGGTATAAATAGGAGGACACAAAGGAATAGGACCAAAGCAAGTCCAAAATCCAAACATTAAGTCCTCTAGTTCCATGTCCAGCATCCAAGGCAGTCTGTGGCAAGATGTGAACCCTAAAGGATTTGGGTGGCTCTGCTCCTGTAGCTCTCCTGGTAGTTGTAGCTCCCATGCTTTCTCTCTTGGGCCATCTCTGCTCCCTCCTTGCCATTTTCCTCAGACAATTCATGTTCCTGGTTTCCACATTCCCCCAAACATTTGGGGTCTCCACTGTGCCTTCGTCTTCACACAGCTTCACACACTGCTCTCTCGGGCACACTGCCTACCTCCTGGGCCTTTTTCTGAAATCTAGTTGGAAGCCTTCCTGACCCCACAACTCTTGTATTCTGCATGGGTCTAAAACCAGCACCACATGGATGATGCCAAGGTCTGCTGGCAGCTGGAGCAGTAGTCAGGCTTCCTTCTCTCTTGGCTGCAGGGGCTAAGTGCCTATGAACCAAATCCTAAGGAACAACTTTCCTAGGCCACCACCATTCTGGAAAATGGTGCTCTGGGCCTCTCTTCTCAAAGTGAGAAGAGACTTTGCAATTTTGAGGATGCAAAGAGTGGAGTCTGCTGGTTCTTGTGATATCCTCAGGCCATCTTTTCTATTTTCCTGTTCTTCTCAGCAATCAAGATCTCCTCTGATTGCCTGGGATTTAGCTCAGTGATTCCACTGCCAGCCTCGCAAGTGCAAGATTCAGAGTTTGATCCCCGGTACCAAAAAAAAAAAAAAGTGGGAATTTCTCCCCACCAACAAGCAAGATCTCCTCTGCTTTATCCTTGCAGTCTATGGCTTTACTGCAAAGTTTATGCTTCCTTTCTGGCCAAACTCACATTTTAAATCATTCTGGTGGGCTCTTTGGTCTTGATTCTCAACATAAATCTGGCTAAAAGCCCCCAGTAGCCATACCATGACCTCAACATTAGACTGCCTTGAAATTTCTTTTGCCAGATTAGTCCACAGCCCTTAATCTCAGGATCAGGCAAAGTCTCTGGACACAAGCAAAATGCAGAAAAACTTTCTGCCAAGCCATAACACAGATATTCTGGAGTCCAACAGCCAATGCAGTGCTTCTTCCCTACAGAAACCTCCTAACCCTGGTCTTACTGGTAACATTTCTATCAGCCTTCTGGTCTTCGGAGCTCTGACCAGAATCTCCCATCAAGTACAGCCTAAGGCTTTCCAGGACTGCTATTTTATCTGGCATCTTGGAACCTTTCCAAGCTCTTCCCACAAGCCAGTTCCAAAGGCTCCTGAACCACACGGTCAGGTACAGTCACACCAATGACCTCACTCCCAGTACCAAAGTCTTAGTTACTTTTCTGTCATTGTTGAGACAAAATACCCAAGACCCATAGTTAAAGAAGGAAAAGTTTATTTAGCTCACAGTTTGCAGAGGTTTCAGTCCATAATTAGCTGGCTCCAGAGGAGGAACAGTCCACGGCAAGCAGGTAGGCAAGAGCACATTAGGCTTCTTTCTGTCCCTTATATTTTATGCAGGCTATCCACCCTAGGGTGAGTGTAGCACTCACACCCTTAACCTTAGCCAGAACTGTGCCAAACCAATCAGTGGACTGATTTAGTAGTCACACACCCTTGATCCCAGCACCACACACTCTAGATCCAGCCACCTCTGAAAAGCTTCCCCATCCTGTATCTGCATGAGGCTTTGGGGGTACATCTAGACACAAGCCAAAACAGACCTCACAGAGCAATCCTGCCCACCAGGACCCTGCATGGCCAGCTGCTCTCAGTAGAGCGTGAGAACAGCCCCTTCCCAGCTCTAGGTGCTCCCAGCCCAGTGATTCCCTTCTCCTTCTCCCCAGGACTCACAGTGGAGGGGCCAGGAGGGTGGAAGGACTTGAAAGCCTCCTGGCTTGTCATTTAGCAAACGTTAAGAAGAAGGGGTAAAACAACAGTACAAAGGACAGAGCAAAGGAAGCTGTCCATTCTCATGCAGAAAATAAGGGGTGCTTAGTTTCCAAGAGATTCAGACCACTTACTATGATCACCACACAGCAGCAATTCTAAACAATATCAGTGATCAGTTCTCCTCCCTGAAGACATCTTATGTTGGTCTACATTCTAAACAGTCATTGCAGTTACCCTTGAGCTTTAGTAAAACATGTAAGCTTCAAATTAGTGCATTTTAATTTCTTATGCTTTACTAAACACTGTGCCCTACATGGAAGTTAATTAGGAAAATTCCCAGTAATTCAGTGGTTCCCTTAGCTATGGGCCTTTGCTTCAAGTAAATGCTGATAGTTCAGAATGAGCTGAGCAGGCTCTGGCATGATGCCTTGCCTTTAGATAGTGTTCTTGCCTTTAAACAGTTGACTTGATATAAACTATGGTAGCACAGCGATTGTAAAGACAAAGAAAACAGAACTCTATTTTCTTCCATTCTGTCCTTCCATATGACCACTGGAATTTTGTGTTTAAAATTTAAAACAGTGATCAAGTGCAAACGGTGAAGTACTTTTAAATGCCAATTTTATTTCAAACATGAAATATTTTACTGACTTTCATTCATATCTTGAGGATCAAACTTACTCTTCTTTGTAAACTTTTAATTGTTCATTTTAAAACTAAAGAACAAATCAGGAAAGCAGAAACTGCTGATATATTAACTATTAAGCCACCAACATGTGGGTTATTTAAAACATATTTGTGAAACTTAAAAAGTATTAATCCATCATTCTTTTCCTTTTATGTAGTAATATTTTATTTTTATTTCTTTACTGGCATGATCATATATATGAAGTTCAATGTAAAAAAGAAATGTTTCACACATTTCTGGTCATTATTATTACTTGTTTCATTTAATGAAGTATCATTAAAAATGGCTTGGTTGGGGCCAGGGATTTAGCTCAGTGGTTCCGCCGCCTGCCTCGCAAGTGCAAGGTCCTGAGTTCGATCCCCAGTACCCAAAAACAAATAAATAAAAAAATAAAAATAAAAATGGTTTGGTATACAGAGTAGAGGAGCATCAAAAAGTAATTTGAGCCAGGTCAGGCAGTACACACCAGTAGTAATCCCAGCTACTCAGGAGGCTGAGGCAGGAGGATTCCTGCTTTCGGCCAGCCTAGACTACATAGCAAGACAATGTGTTTAAAAGAAAAAAAAAGAAGAGTGGGGTTGGAAAATGCAGCTCTAGCAAGTGTGAGGTCTTGGGTTTAATCCCCAGTACCGGAAGAAAATAATCTGATACTCTTGATTGCCACAAGCAAAATTTAGCCCCAAAGAAAATCTCTCCAATGAGGTCTCAGTGGGCCTGAGAAAAAGTCCATGTGGAAGGGAGGGATAACACATCCCTTGCTCACACCCTTCTTCTGGTTGTGGTGTGCCATTGCCCTCACCACACAGACGTCAAAGGCACGAGGCATGAGGAGACCCTACCCATCGGGCCATGGCAGGTGCCCCACCACTGTCCTTCCCCTCGATTTTCAGTGTCCTGGTCCCCCAGAGCCAGAGGCCCACAGTCTTCTTTGGAAACCTCTCTCCCAGGCGCCAGGCCCAGAGGGTGCTGCACTCACTGCTGCCACCTTTGGGCTGGGACAGCCTCAAGGGAGCTCGAAAAGAGGCAGCCAGGCTGAGTCAACAGCACTGTTGAGCGCCTGCTGAGTGCCAGGTGCTGTGGCGGCCTTTCACACTCACTGTTGCTGAGAAGCAGAGGCCCCCGAAGGTGGAGAGCAGCACTGGCTCTAAGAGCAGGGAGCCTGGAAAGAGGGTGACCTCGGCCACATATACCTCAGCTGGCTCCAAGCTGGAGCACCCACCCTCTGGAAGGCAGGGCAGGTCAAACACTGGTGAGGTCTGTGCTGCCATTAAAAAAAAAAAAACTCTCATGAGGATCACCGTCCCACCCTACAGGTTTGGAAACTGAGGCCCAGAGGGGGTGGGATTTATCCAAAGTCACACAATGGGCCAGCAAGGAACTCGGTACACTTTCACCACCTACAGAGTAACTTTCCTTCCAGCCCCCCTGTCACAGGGCAGGGGCCTCTGCTGAAGACAGGCGATAAGATCAGGCGGCCTGGCCATCAACGGGAGCTTGTGAAAGGGTTGCCAAAGCAAAGTGCCAACTGTCGAGAGCAACTGTCGGGCTGGTGGCATTGCTGAGGGAGGAAGGACCGAGGAGGGCGCTGGGCAGGCTGAGGGGACAGGATGATGGGAACAGCCCTGCAGGGCTCTGGAGCAGTATGGGGCCACACTGAGGGAGGAAAGGGCGTGTCCACCAGAAGAGGGGCGGGGCGGGCAGTGTGGGCACAGCGGTGGGCGGGCTCCAGAGATGAGCGTGTGCCTCCCAGGGAGGACAGGGCAGGAGAGGTGTGAGCAGGTTGGGCCTGGGCACTCACTGCCTGGGGTGCATTCTACACGGAGGATGTGGAAACGGCGCTCCCTCAGGGTCACGCTGGTAGAGACATAGCTGGATCAAAACCCAGCTCAGAGGGCCGGGGATTTAGCTCAGTGGTTCTGGCGCCTGCCTCGCAAGCACAAGGTCCCGAGTTCGATCCCCAGTACTAAAAAAAGAAAACAAAAAAACAAACCCAGGTCAGTCTGAGCCCACTGTCAGGCTCTGCCTCAGCCAGGCCTTCATCTGTCCTTGGCACCTCGGGAGGAGCTAAGGAAATCAAGGCAAATCATTGACCATACATTATTCATTCACTTGACAAACATTTACTGAGCACCTACTGAATGCCAGGTCTTGTGTTGGGCACTGGAAAACACAATAGTAAGGCAGCCCGGGTTTCTGCTGGTGAGGAAGAGCCTTTCCATCACATGACCCAACTCCCATTTAGGCTTGTGAAGAAGGAGGCCTGGTCACATAGTGAGGGATGGGACCAGACCCAATCCTTTTTGGAGGTGGACTGCTCCCCAGTCCTCCTGCAAGTACCCATCAAGGCGGCACCTGTGTGCGGGGGGCTGCTTTGGGCCCTAGGAGAAACTCATCCATGGACTCAGTGGTGGAGGGTGGGGATAGAGCAGGAGAGGAGGGGAGAAGATGAACAGGACTGGGCTTTGGGGGGGCGAGGTGTTTCCATCTCTCCACTGCCCCGAAGACCAGAGGGCTGTTCCAGAGCTCCGCCTCAGGGGTTGGGCCTCTAGGACCCAGAGCAGCCCTGCCCCACCAGGAGGGGATATAAAAGTCCCTTCCTAGCTACTTCCAGAGAGGAGCAGGAAGAGGTGAGAAGTCAGCTGGGGACCCTCTAGGAGGAAGGTTTTAGGGGACCCACCTGTGGAGCTGAAGATCTCGCTGCAGAGATGCAGCTGCTCCTGACCCTGGCAGGGGTCCTGGCCACGCTCAGGCTCACCCAACCCTGTGAGGGCCCCATCCCAGGTAACTGCCCCTTGGATAGCCAAGGAGGAGGGTCAGCCTGAGGGAAAGGAAATGGAGGGAAACACTCGGATCTGGGGGGTCTGTGGCTCTTTTGGACTCTGAGTCCTCACCCCTTTAAACAGCCTCCCCTAGGAAAGTGGAGACCTCGGTCCTTCAGGACTGCATAACAGAGGCCAAGCTGCTGGTGGATTCGGCTTACAACCGGACCCAGAAGAGGTGGGCCAGGCCCGGGGGCCGCACTGGCCTGGGAGGGCCAGTGAGAGGATGGGCTCCAGCCAAGGTCATCTCACCCAAGACCGGCCCCTGAGCTTCATGAGACCTCCCTTCTCTGCAACCTCACTCTGCCTACTCTGTCCTGACTGTCCACTCCCTGCACTGGGGCTCTGAGGGGTGGGTCTACACCATTCTTCAGTCCTCCTTCTTCCTCCCCTGGGCAGCATCAAGCAGCGCCTTCGCAGTGGCTCAGCCAGCCCCATGGACCTCCTGTCCTTCTTCAAGCAACCAGTAGCAGCTACCAGGACTGTTGTTCAGGCTGCTGATTACATGCATGTGGCCTTAGGGCTACTGGAAGAGAAGTTTCAACCCCAGGGATCCCAACCCTTCAATATCACCGGTACTATGCTCTCCACCTGGCCTGGGAGTGGAAGAAAGCCAGGAGTGGGAGGTGGGGTGCACAGCCCTGGTGCATTGGGAGGAGAGGCTAATGGGATGGTGAAGGTTGGGAGGGGCCGGTTCAGAAAGGAGCTAAGACCCTGGGCTCAGACCTGCCCTCCTGGCCCTGCAGATGTACTAACGGAACCCCAGCTGCACCTGCTGTCCCAGGCCAGTGGCTGTGCTCTCCAGGGCCAAGCTGAGAAGTGCAGCAACAAGTACCGCACCATCACGGGGAGATGCAACAACAAGTGGGTGCCAGGCAGGGCTGCCCTGACCCAGGGGCCCTTCTGCCCTCCCCAACCCTCTCCTATACCCTGCTACCCTCTCTACCCATTCCTGCTACAGGAAGAGGCCCTGGCTGGGGGCCTCCAACATGGCCCTGGCTCGCTGGCTTCCAGCAGAGTATGAGGATGGGCGGTCACTCCCCTATGGCTGGACCCCTGGCAAGAATCGCAATGGCTTCCTCCTCCCTCTTGTGAGTTGGGGTGAGGGGGCTGCAGGATGCTTGACCTCCTTTAAATTCAGGGAGTAAGACACAGCCTGGAGTCAGCCAGATGGGATTCACCTCATGCTCTCCCACCAACCAGCTGGGTGATGTGGGTAAATAATTCCACTGAGTCAGTTTCTTTATCTGGGGGATGGCTCATAGAGCTAGTATACTAAGTATTAGTATACTAATACTAAACAAAGTGCTTGGTCTAAATAGCCACACAGGACATGATCTCTTAATCTAGCTATTGGAGTATTGTTTTTTTTTCTTTTGGTTTGTTTTCTGAGAGGATTGGTGTCAAAGTATCTTGCTAAATATAGAACTATACATCTTAATCTGGCTATACCTATTGAACTATATGATTTCGTATTTCTCAGCTTTCGATTTATACGCCAATATAACAATTGATCATCTACCCACCTGACGATATCTACTTATTTTTCTTCTATTGCTTCTTCCATCCTCTCTATTTGTTATCCATCACCTTGCAACCAGTCCATGCATCTGTGAATGCCATTATTGGTTGGCCTGCACATTAATCTGTCAATTTGATCCATTTAGTTCTCTGGATGAGCTGGTGGGGCCCGAGTCAGTCATACCAGCCCCTCCCCTCTTTATTGCTGGAATCCTCAGGAGTCAGCCAGGCCAGAGACACAAAGGGAGAGAGCTGCATAGCCAGGGACAAAGGAGAATAGAGGAGGGGAGGGCAGAAGAGGAGAGACTCTGGCCACTCCAGCAGGGGGAGCTGCTTCCCCTCAAGACTTGAGTTGGCTCTAGCACCTTGTGGATCTCAAGCCCAGGCCCACTGCTGACCTTATTTCCCCATCAGGTCCGGGCTGTCTCCAACCAGATCGTGCACTTCCCCAGCAAGAGGCTGACCTCTGACCGTGGCCGGGCGCTCATGTTTATGCAGTGGGGCCAGTTCATCGACCATGACCTGGACTTTTCCCCAGAATCCCCTGCCAGAGTGGCCTTCACTGCACGTGTGGACTGTGAGAAGACCTGTGCCCAGCTGCCCCCCTGCTTCCCTATCAAGGTAGCCTCAGCCAGCCAACCTTCCAGACCCCTGGGGTGGTCTCTAGCCTAGGCAAAGCGAGGCAGGTGGGGATGGCAGAGACTGAAGCCTATCTTGAGGAGCCATTTGTGGAGCTGGGGTACAAACCGGAAACCCAGAATGCAGCCAGGCACGGACCCTCTTGCTGCACATGCTAAGGAAGGGAAAGGATCTGCTAGAGGCTCAGGTGGAACTTCAGGGAGGGAAGCCATGGAGACAGGCCTCAGTCTGTAGGTTTGATTCTCAGAGTGGAAGCTCCTGGGCCCCTACTTTTTTTTTTTTTTTTTGGTACTGGGGATTGAACTCGGGACCTTGCGCTTTCGAGGCAGGCGGCAAGCCTCATCCATTTCTAATCTTTTGTGACTCTGTTACAAAATGCTAAGGGGACTCAGACCCAAGGGGTGAGCAGTACGAGTCCAGGTGAGTCAAGGTGGGCTTCCTGGAGGAGGGCTTTTGAGCAAGCTTTTGAGGGAGGTTGGGGATGACAGAAAGGAGTGAGCCTGGTGTTCAGGTGCTCCAGAGTCACTGACTCCTCTTCTACCTCAGATACCACCCAATGACCCCCGCATCAAGAACCAGCGTGACTGCATCCCCTTCTTCCGCTCGGCACCATCATGCCCCCAAAGCAGGGTCAATGTCCGCAACCAGATCAATGCACTCACCTCCTTCGTGGATGCCAGCATGGTGTATGGCAGTGAGGTCTCTCTCGCTCTGCGGCTTCGCAACCAGACCAACTACCTGGGTCTGCTGGCCGTCAACCAGCACTTCCAGGACAATGGCCGGGCCCTGATGCCCTTCGACAGACTGCATGATGACCCCTGTCTCCTTACCAACCGTTCTGCACGCATCCCCTGCTTCCTGGCAGGTCAGCTCTGGGGGACGCTGGTGTGTTCCTGGGATGGGGAAGCCATGGTGGGGTGTGGGGAGGGGACGTGGTTTGGAACATCAGCATTAGGCAGATCATAGGCATTGATCTGATCGTAGTCATCAGAGAGCCAGCATGTTGCAAGGAATCTCTTTGCTAATCCCGTGTGTGGCCAGAGATCCCTGCTTGACTATCTGTAGTGCAGAGGGACTCAGCACCTACCTGGTGCCCCAGCCCATCCCAGGCTGGCTCTAAGAAGCAGGCTGTCTCTCCTTACACAGCAACAGCCCCTTTAATTATCTGAAAGCAGCTTTGCTTACCCCTAGATTTTTTTCTTCTCTAGGCTAAATTTTCTTACCCACCTCCAACTCTAGCTAGACAGTGATACCTGGTACCTTCTTCTGGATGCATAACATGAACTCTCCTCAGAGGCTTTTGCCCCCAGGCATGTGGATATAATGATAATGGTAATCATTTCCAATTACTTAAGATACTTGAATGGGCCATCCCTAAACCTCAGAGAATCCCTGAAAAACAGGAACTATCATGCTTACTTTACAGACAAGCTGAGACTCAGGGAAGATAAATAACATGTGCAAAGAGCACAGAGAGTTTCAGATGGAGGAGGCCACACAGGGTCAAAGTTAGTGTAGCTCAGGGTCTCTGCTCTGACTGCTGTGGCCCCTGCTTTCCTCCAAGTGAGCAGCTCAGGCCTCGCTCTGTAAGAACTGTACATCAGTGAGTCCCAGGGAGAGCAGCAAGTACATTCATAGTCTCCTGAAGCACAGTCTAGACAAGACCCTGTGAGAAGGGCTTGATGAGAAGCCAGATGACTGAATTTATTTTTCTTGAGGGTCTGGGTACAGAAACAGGATTCTGTTCAATCTTTCCTCTTCTCCTTTCCTCTGGCTCCTGGGGAGAGAGCAGTATGACACCAAATGCAAAGATGGGAAGGTTCAGTCCTCGGTAGAGAATATGCAGATGGGTGGGCTCACCCTCCCCAAATCAAGTTCCCAGAGTGGCCCAGGTGCCCCCACCACAGGTAGATCAGGTCTTCTTCTTTTATTGTTTTTGGTACCAGGAATCGAACTCTGGTCCTTGCGCTTGCGCAACAGGCAGCGAAACCACTGAGCTAAATCCCCGGCCCTCATCAGGTCTTCTTGCAGAATAGAGGCGTTAGGCAAAAACATTTCCCTGCTAGACCCAAGAGCCCACTGTGCTCCCATTCTGGGCTGCAGTACTGGGGAGGAGGGGGGAGTCAGTGAGTCTCATGGCACAGCTAAGGACACGGAGGTGCAGTGAGGGCGGAGCTTGGCCCACCCCATCTCCCTAGGTCCTAGACCTCAGTCTGCCCTCATAGAAAGGCTGTCTAGGAAGGGCTGTGGCAACTTGGAACTTGGGGTTTTCAAGGTGACTCCCGGTCAACTGAGACCCCCAAACTGGCGGCCATGCACACCCTCTTTATGCGGGAGCACAACAGGCTGGCCACCGAGCTGAAACACCTGAATCCCCACTGGAGTGGAGACAAGCTGTACAACGAAGCCCGGAAGATCGTAGGGGCCATGGTCCAGGTAGGAAGCCCTGGGTCTCAGTATCGCCCAGAAGCCAACTGGCACGAGGAGCAATCGGGGCAGTGGCTCACACCTTCCTTAACACATGCTTGGGGATGTGTCTGAAGTCAGCTGGGTCTGGGTGACTAGGGGAACCTCTGCCCCAGTTCTGCTGTTATCTAACTCTCTGTGACCCATGGCACTCAGCTTCTCTGGGCTTCAATATCTCATCCCCCAGTGGGAAGTTAACATTACCACATTTGATGTGACAACAATAAAGACTTCCTAGGTCTGAACAGCCCTTTAGAAGCATGAGTCTGTCTGAATCAAGTGGGTTGGCATTGCTTCCAATAGTCTTCCATGTCTTGTCTCCCAGATCATCACCTACCGAGACTTTCTGCCTCTGGTTCTGGGCAAGGCCCGGGCCAGAAGAACCCTAGGACGCTACCGGGGGTATTGCTCCAGCGTGGACCCACGTGTGGCCAATGTCTTTACCCTGGCCTTCCGCTTCGGCCACACCATGCTGCAGCCCTTCATGTTCCGCTTGGACAGCCAGTACCGGGCCTCAGCACCCAACTCCCACATCCCACTGAGCTCCGCCTTCTTTGCCAGCTGGCGAATCGTGTATGAAGGTGATCAGGCTTTCCAGAGGAATGGGATATGGTGGGGAGCACTTCCTCCACCCCCGGGGGGCCCCTCTTACTGCCAGGAGGCCACATTGCTGTCTCTCTGGGGCAGGGGAGGAAGGACAGCACGACCTTCCATCATAGGCCTCCCTTCCCTGTGGGGAGGGGATTCCTGAGGGCCAGAGACTGGTGTTGGACTGGCTCCTTGTAGACCTCCAAGGCGCTCACACCTTCTTTAAGGATGTGGGGTGACCTCTTCCCCTGCTTCAGCTCCCTCATGTTCACCCTGGTTTCTGTGTCTGGACACACATTAGAGACTATAAGCAGCTGGCTTGCCCAGCTCTGAGCTACCTTGGCATCATGAGATAACCCAAGGGGCTCGTAGAGGCTGGTCCAGTCCATGCTGCTGTCATTCCCCACCACCAGGTGGCATTGACCCCATCCTCCGAGGCCTCATGGCCACCCCTGCCAAGCTGAACCGTCAAGACTCCATGCTGGTGGATGAGCTCCGGGACCGCCTGTTTCGGCAAGTGAAGAGGATCGGGCTGGACCTGGCAGCCCTCAACATGCAACGCAGCCGGGACCATGGCCTTCCAGGTAAGGGGGGTTCCCACCTCTCCTCCCAGGCTCAGGCTGGCCACTCAGAGGGTTCTCAGAAGACCCTAGGGCCTCCCTTCTGACAGGATGTGTGGTGGTACAGAGCTGATGTACCACCGCACCCTGGGAACTGTTATTTGCTGTCCTGTCACTTCCTCCCCACTGCTGTAGGGTCTCCAGCTTTAGGTTCACCAAAGGGCCAGGACTTGGGCACGGGAACTGAAAAAGGAGATCAGGACTTTCCCAGTGGAGAAAAGGAGTTGACTGAAAAGGCAGGGAAGACCTGCTCCATTCCCAGCCTCCCTGGGAAGTTCCAGGGAGGAAGGCTAAAGCTCTAGGCCTACGAAAGCTGGCTCCTTGCTGAGAGGTGGCAGGCAAAGAGCCTAAGAGGCAAGTAGCTAGCAGAGTAAAAGCAAGGCTGCCTTGGCTTCATGGGGAGGCCACAGGAGACTTCATCCTGGGGAAGATGAGTAGGCACTTTCATGGACGATCCATTCAGCTCTCCCAGTGACCTTGGCACACAGATACTATAGCCATTTCATACACAAGGAAATGAACTCAGAGTAATTTGCCCAAGGTCACACAAGTAGAAGCAGTAAAAGTCTGAACTGAAATTGACAGTCTTCCTTCTTCCTGCTATTCAACACCATTCAGCACCATTAGAGCAAAGGTGTCAGCCACTGCCATTTTCTCCTTTCTCTACCTCCTTGTGTAGGCAGAAGCCCTGTTGCCTGGGTGCTTTCTGGCCACATACAAACGAGTCGGGACTTCCTCCCACCTACTTCATTACCACAGCACCTGGCAGACACACAGCAGGCACTCTGAAAACCTGAGTTTCTTCTCCTCTTAAACTGGGGTCTCCTGACAGCTAAGGAGCTGTGGGCACCCTCTGCTGGAGACCTGAGATCACCAGCCAGCCTCCTAAATTGTGACACGATGACTTCTGTTCCCAGCACTTCTTCTGTTCCCTCCATGCCATCCCAGGAATATCCTGACAATAGCTCTCGCAGACTCCTCTAATCCCTTCCCGTGTCTAATACCAAATTTGAGGTCGGACGACCTGGTTTGAACTGGTTTCAGTGATCTTGGATAAATCACTTTTAAATATACCAGATATGATACTATAAAAGTACCTCACAAAGACTTTCTAGGGGTCCTGAGAAATATTCATGTATCAGAGCTTAGTAATAATAAGACACTGCATGGCTTCCCTTTGTTTAGGGGAAGGGGTTTGTGACATGGGGCTGGTGTTTCTTCAGGTTATGCAAAGCCATGTCGATCCTTAGTTGTCCATAAGGTATTACACAGCGTTGGCCCTGGTATTAGATCCTGACCACTTCCTTCCCTCCTTCTTTCCTTTATTGAGACAGCTGCCCAGACTTGGCTTGAACTTACACTCCTCCTGGCTCAATCTCCCACAGTGCCAGGATTACAGGGATGCACCACCATGCCCAGTAACCACTAATCTACTTTCTTTCATGTATTTGCCTATCTAGACTGCTCACATAAATAGAATCATATTGTGTGTGGTCTTTTTCTGAGTAGCTAAGTCTTCCTTAGTTGGTTTCTTTACTCATTTATTTACTTGCTCACTCAATCATTCTATACTCCTGATTCAGAGCTTTTGATGTTCTGGGTACTGAGCCTAATTAATGCGCATGAGCCCAATAATGGTATCATGAAAAGCCCAAGTTGTGAGTTTTGGCTACAACAGCTCCTCAGTCTGATGCACACAAAGCTTGGTTGTCCACTCACATTTTAGAGGACAGCAAGCAGATATTTGTACCGGTGGGGACCTTCTTGTTTGGTCCAACATTAACTATTCACAGAGCAGATGCCAGATCACTGTCCTCTAAAATGAGTGCACAGCCATGCTCTGGTGGACATGGGGAGAGAAGCAGAAGCTAATGAGAGATGGACAGGACTGAAGCTGCTTCTCCTTCTCTCCTGCAGGGTACAATGCATGGAGACGTTTTTGTGGGCTTTCCCAGCCCCGGAACTTGGCACAGCTTAGCCGAGTGCTGAAAAATCATGACTTGGCAAGGAAGTTCCTGAAACTATACGGGACACCTGACAACATTGACATCTGGATTGGGGCCATCGCAGAGCCTCTTTTGCCGGGGGCCCGTGTGGGGCCTCTCCTGGCTTGTCTCTTTGAGAACCAGTTCAGAAGAGCCCGAGATGGAGACAGGTGAGTGATTCTACTGTAAAAGGCATCAATTCAAAAGCAGAGCAGAAAAGCACTAGCATTTCAAGAATCCTTAGGGAAAAGTTTTAGATTGTTTCCAGGTTCCTCCCTGGAAAACTGGGTCTGAGAGGCAAGGCTGACCCAGGCAAGGCTAATACTGCCTGAGGGGGAGTCACCTTAAACCCAGGAGAGACCTGTCAGCCTCACTATTCTGGGCTGGCAGATCCCATGAGATGGAAAGGATTAAATCTGGTTTCCCTCCAGTAACCTTCTGGTTTAAGACCTGACTCCTTATTTGGATGTGATATTTGCTTGGTTTCAAATCTAACCCTGGCTACTTAAATTACTGTGCCTGTAATAATGGGCAATTTATTTAACCACTGAAACTGCTTCTTCATTTATAAAATGGGAATAATACCTATCCTGGAATAAGTTTCTAGGAATTGAATGAGATACTATATGTACTGTACCTCATACAAGACAAGTGCTTGTAAAGTAATTCCTTCCCAACTTTCTCTGACATCTCTTGACCTCCTGGTAGGTTCTGGTGGCAGAAATGGGGTGTTTTCACCAAGAGACAGCGCAAAGCCCTGAGACGGATTTCCTTGTCTCGAATCGTATGTGATAATACTGGTATCACCACCGTTTCGAAGGACATCTTCAAGGCCAATATCTATCCCCGGGGCTTTGTGAGCTGCAGCTATATCCCCAAATTGAACCTATCAGCCTGGCGAGGCAAATGAGGCTTCTGAAGGTAAAGGGAGGCCTGGACTGGGTCAGGCCTTCACACCTTTCCTTGGATAGATGGCTTCTCTTAGGCTTCTAAGTAGAGACAACAAAACTTGTCACCAGGGACAGGGGGCTCTTTCCTAGTGGCTTCCCAGTATGCTAAATTCTGAGCTGACAGTCAATCCCAAAGCTAGGACTCTGAGGGGCAATTAGAAATTGTCCAACTACCCTTAGAACTTGGTCACTAGTGCCCTAAAACAGTTCCATTTCTGGATATCTAGCAAGTCCCTCGCTTCTCCATTTCTGCTGTTTCCACAGGAGTCTATGCCAAGCCTCAAGTCTTGGAAATGAGGGGAAGGGGAAGATCATGAGGTTGCCTTCACTGCTGGAGCAGCTATATCCTGCTGGTGCTTTTGCTAGCTGCAACTCACTGCTGGCCTCATTGGCTGAGAGGGAAAGCTGAGGCTCCTGGCAGCAACTGACCCACCCACCCTGGGAGCCTCTTAAGGATTAGGTTATGAATTAGCACCAAATGCAAGGACTTGTGAGCCAAGCCATGAGGCTGTGAGTCGGCAAGAGGAGGGTTTCCAGCACTTTCTTCTGTTTCCCTACTACCACCACGACTGGAAGACCACATAGTTCCAGTCTCGCCACCCCACAATCCTGAGCCTGCAGGCTGGGAGCACACTCTCTACCAATAAAGCACTGCTGAGGGCAGGGCTGCTGTGTCTATGTTGGGTTAGGGGCAGACGGCCTCAGGCCCATGCTTTGCCCTAGATGTTGCGGAGCAGTGCTGCTATGACACAAGTTGGTGTTCTATGTCTGTTCTAGGAGCTGAATTAAGAGTCAAAGAAACACCCTGGAGGAAGGAAAGACAGAGAAGAGGAAGGGCAGAGGTGTTAGGGGCCCAGCATTAAAAGGTACTTGAGCCAGGCCAATGACCCGAGCAGAGAAACAGTCCACAGAACATGTCAATATATAAATAGATTTATGTGCAAAAAACACAGAAAAAGATACTGTCCAGCTAGCAAAAAGGACTGGGACCTGCCAGTGTTTTAGATCTCTCATGCTCCTCCTTTCTTGGAAGAAGGCAGGCTCCATTTTTAAAGGCTGTGAAATGGGCAGCTCCCTGCAACTGAGACTGAGACAAGCCTGAAGAGAGGCTGTGTCACGGACAGACTAATTAGGGGCTCACCCGTGAAAGTAGTTTCAGACCAAAAGTCCTGCCCTGCAGTACCGCCCATTTACAGCAGGTGAAATAGGAAGAGGGGCGAGGTGGGACAATAGGGTCTCTGGCTTTATTCTCACATGGCAGGAAGAAGACCCTGCCGAGAGTCCAGCAGAGGGGCCAGCCTGGGATTTTCCAGCACTTCTGGTCCTTGGCTGACCACTGCGGTGTCCAGGAAGATGAAGAGTCAGGAGGGCGCAGGCCTGACATCCCTCTTCTTGTCCTCTTATACCACAGGCCAGGGCCAAAGAGAGCTAGGAGACCAAGGTCCCCGAGGGGCTCCCTAGGTCCTGGGGGAGGCGGTCTCGGGCCTCCTGCATGCGGCGCCGGGCTCGATGAAAGGCCTCTGCAAGGGAAAACGATGCTGCTATGTAATCAGCTACTGCGGTGCAGAGAAGAATATGGTTCTGGGTGGCCAGCTGGGTGGGGGGAGCCTACCTAGCACATTGTGAATGGAACTCCGCTGGCTGAATCCTTCCAAACGGTCCAACACACTCCGCATCCTTTTCCGCAGGGAGCTCGATTCCATGAAGGCCCTTCGGGGAAGCCCATCACATGGTCACGGCTGTTCTTTGGCCCTTAGGGTTGAGGAGCCTGAAACAGGGCTGGGGCAACTCACCTGGACTGCTGCAGACAGTGCAGGCGGAAAGTGACACTGCCTGTGGTCTCTGTGCGGAGTCCAAAGCGGCTGAGACGCTCCCCCTGGTGCATCAGTGGAGACAGCATGAGTTTCTGAGGTCTCTGGACCCTAGCTGGTGCCTCGCCCCAAGGTTGTTGGCCTTGCTGGCATTCTTATTCCCGTTCTTGAAGGAGAGCAGTTTTCCTGGGGAAACCTCACGCCATCATCCAAACCCCATCACTGCAAAGCTAGCTCTGGGCTCCCTACTGTAACTCAGGGAAATTCCAACCTCAGCTAACAACAAGCAGGCTGCATGCTTCCTGCAAACCACCCCTGCATCTGATTAGTGAGGCCTTCAGTCAGGGAAGAAGGGCCAGCCATTCAGGTGGGCACCAGGGGAAATCTCTAAGTATACTACTTTCCAGAGACCTCCTAGGATACCCGTGTGATTATCTGATCCTGGTTCAAATGTGGCCATGTCATCTAGCTGCAGCTGTAAAAGAAAGTGGCTTAGGAACAATGAGGCGGTGAACAACTAAGGGAAAGGCCTCAACCCAGAACCCACCCTCTGTAGAATAAAACAGAAACAAAGGTCTCAGTGTGAAGTCTCCCTGGAGACAAGTCACCTTGAAGGTTCCTGGTATCCGCACATAGGTCAGGTCCTCCAGCTCCAGAGAGCTGCCGATGAAGAACCTCCTCATCTCAGCAATGGGACCGAGCTCCATGGGCCTCCATGTGGACACTGTCAGGGTGTGTGAACCTGTGCAAGGGAAGAGGAGCATGGGGCCAGGCCCACAGACGGCACGTGGCCCCTCACTGACTCCCCAGCAATGACCATGCCTGGCTTGGTGACAACCTAACTGCTGGGGAAGGTAATCATGAAGGTTAAGAACACCTGTTTGGAAATCAGTCAGAAATTTGAGTCGTAGCTCTTCCAGTGATCACCTGTATGGCCCGGACAAGTTTCTCAACCTCCCTGAGCCTCCTTCTCCTCAACCCATGTAATGGAAATAATACTCTCACTTATACCTCACTGGGTGGTTGAAGAATTGGATGAGAACCATTTAGCACAATGCCTGGCACTCAGTAAGAGGCCGCTGCTTTTATTTCAAAGTGAATGCCAATTCAATGAAACCACATATGCCAAGAACCCAATTATCTGTCATGCAGCTTCTCTCACAAGGTCATAAATCCAATCAGAGGAGCAAGAAGCACATAAAGGAGACCATCAGGTTGCTTGGCTTCAGCAAGTCAATTCCAACATCACATCTAATTTTCATTATTTGTCTCTAATGGAGCAGGGAGGAATTCCTCAAAAGAACAAAGCATCTTAACTTGAATGCTTCTAATCCCAAAGTATTCCTACTTCTCATCAGAAGCATTCAAATCTGGAAACGTTAGTCTTGTTCCTAGGACTGAAGACACGTGGGCCACCTGAAGGGCAGGGACAAGAGGTTACCTGGGGTGACAGGCAGCACCACGGCCCCGTAGCCTTCTACACGGTACCTCTGCCAGAAGTCCAGGGAGCGGACCTCACAGTACAGCACAGGCCACTCCAGGAGAGCATCTGGATACAAGGGAGGGAAGCAGCCAGGTCACAGGAGGCTGTGGTCAAGGGAGGCTGTGGGCTGAGGAGAACCGAAGCCCAGGATCAACTGCTGCCCTACTTACCAGCTGATTCGTCCTCATGGAGAAAGAATGCTTCAAATGTGAATGGGTAGGAGAAGTAAGCTATGTTGTCCTGAAAAGGAGGAATGTCACTTTGTACTCAATGTCAGAAGGCGGGCAAGGCCTCACTTGGAATTTGTTATCCTTGTGGCTAATGACAGGGTCACTTTCATACAGAAAAAATAAAAATGATCATGCTGGTGGGAATTAAGAGGCTGAGTCAAAGAGACAGCCAAATACAACCTGCCACCATTCTCAAAATGACTGCAAGAGGCCCCCGGCCCAGGCAGCCCTTCGGAGCCCCCCCTCAAGGATCAGGCCCAAGTACTTCCCAGAGTACACAGCTGTTGACCTGACCGAGCTATGCCACCCCAGGAACAGATTCTTGTTCTCTTCCAGGGAAACCTGGTTATCCATACCATTCCCAGGGACTTTGTGGCACAGGTCTGGGTTACTCCTGAGAGCTGATGGAATTCTGGGCTTGACCATTCTGAAAGCCAAATACCACATACAGTAATTTCACCTGGGAGAAGACTAAGTCATTGAGAAAAAGATGAAGTTCCTTCATTCACTTATCCATTCACTCATTCATACAATGAGTCATGTATTTATCAGTTCCTGAGTGTCGGCTACTTGCTGGAATGACTTAGGGATATCTTGGTGACTAGATATGAAAGATCCCTATCTCCCATGAAGCTCACATCCTAGAGTGCACACGGAAGGAGAGACACACAAGACCAGCAAGAGATTATCAGGTGGCAGTAAGTGTCATACTAAATACAGAACAAGGGACTCAGTGACTTGGAGTTTCATTCAGAGTGGGGGTAAAAGAAGAAATGACACAAGCTGAGACCTAAACTGAAGAAGAACCACCCAAGCCAAGATATGGAAGAAAGGGTCTCTAAATGGTCCTGTAAAGGTGTAAGGTAGGAATGACACTGGCAATGTCAAGAGCAGGAAGAATAACTGGAATGCTGCAGCTCACTCAGGGTGTGGGGTTTAGAGTTCCCTAAGTGTGAGGGAAAGCTGTTGGGGTTTTCAGCTCAAATGAGACCAAACTGCTTAGCATTTTTAACAACACAATGTAGCTATGTGTGCATGGCAAAGAAGCTACCATGGGGGGAGCAAGAGAGGAAGCAAGAGGATAAGTCAGAAACTTAATGCATTGGCCCATGCAAGAGATGTTGGCAGCTTGGTGTAGGCTGCTAGAGAGAACAGACAGATCCAGGATGGAGCTGACAGGAACTGCTGATGGCCTGGCTGGCTACAGGGAGCTAGAGAAAGCAAGCAATTGTGCCTATGTCCTAGGGTTTTGGCACCTGGAACTAAATGGACAACACTGCCATTTTGCTAGAATGGGGAAGACCAGGGAGGGGAGGTTTGAGGGAGGAGGAAGAACTGAGAGTTCTGCTTGGTCAGAAACAAAGGGGAAAGAGGTAACTGGATATAAATCTGAAGTTCGGGAAGAGGCAAAGGCTAGAGAGGAGTCTGGGAGTCTGAGATACACAGATGAAATCTAAGCCATGGGTGGGGAGTGACTGCCTAGGAAGACTGTAAGCAGAGAGTACCAGCAGCCTAGGCTCAGCCTTGGATATGCACAGTTTAAGGTCAGCAGAAGAGGAGGAATCAGCCAAGGAGCCTGATCAGCCCCCAGTGAGATGGAGGAGAGGAGTGTAGGGCCAGAAGCAAGAGAAGGGAAGAAAAGTGAGCTGTGCAATAAGCTTCAGAGAGGCCAAGTAAGGGAAAAGCAGAGAAGTCACCCCTGGATTTGGCAATGTGAAAGTGCTCTATGTCCTTGAAAAGAATAGTATCAGCTTCAGTTGAGAAGCAGGGATGGAAGCCTGGCCGAAGCCTCTGTTGAACGGACATAAAAGGAGAGACCGAAGAGTATACTTACTAGCAGCTGGCAATTCCACAAAGAAATGGACGTAGAGATTGTCATACTCGTAGCCTTGGGCTGAAACTAAAAGAGAAAACAAATTATTTTAGCGTATTCTCCTAGGCCCACTCGTGAGGGGCCTACGAGCTCTGGAAAGAAGTCATCTGTGGGCCTGGGCCACTCCATTTCCAGGAAAGACTCATCATAAGCTTTCCATACTGCAGACAGGCCAAGTTGGGGGGCTACTCAGGGTGGGGTAGGTTACTCACAGCTTCATCACGCTGGCCTATGCATGGAGAGATCCGTCTGGCAAAATACTTACCTACCTCTCCATTTACAAAGAGCCGGAGGGCACCTGTGGCCGTCTAAGGTAGAGAGAAGTGGAGAAAGATCAGGGGGCCTGGAGGGACTCAGCACCTCTCCTCCAGCCCCATCCACAGATCTTCAGAAGGTTTGACACTGGATGTCGGACCCTGGGCCACACTACTGCACCTTCTCCCCAACCTAACTCTTCAGCGCAGGACTGCTCCCTTCATTTCTAAAATCCAAGGGGAAAAGTACACAATCTACATGGCAGGGAGGGCAGTGTAGTCTGGGAAATTACCAAGGGAAGTAACAACAGCACCCTTCAGAGCGCAATGAACACTAAACCCTTTTCATCGCTGAGGCCAAGAACCCAAGGGTTTTCTTTTTTAATTAGTTGTGTATTTGTCTTGTGTAACTTTTTAATGTGAATATCTGTTGCTTATACAATATGAAAATAAGTTAATTTTTTAGACACAGAAGAAAACCCATGGGTAGTTCCTCGTTGGGAGATCTAGAAATGAAACTCGTTACCAGGCAAGACATGGAACAGGACCCAAAATCACTGACCTAAACTGTTTGGTTTGATTTTTGTTTTTAAGATCCAAAATATTAGCCAGGCGTGGTGGTGCATGCCTGTGATCCCAGCACTCTGAAAGGCTGAGGCAGGAGGATCACAACTTTCAACCTAGCCTGAGCAACTTAAAGAGACCCTGTCTCAAGAAATTAAAAAAAAAACCAAAAAACAGGGCTGGGGATGTTGCTTAGTACAAAGGGCCTCAGTTTAATCCCCAGTACTGGAGGAAAAAAAAAGAGCCAAAATATTTGACAAGCAGAAATAACACCCTTCCCTCTCTATGCGGCACTTTGGAAAAATATCCACACAAGAGTGAAGAAGGTATTTTCATCTTTACATTAATTTTTAAAATTAATTACAAAGTCATATATGACTATATAGTATTATCATTAGTGGAAATTCATAACCACCTAAATTTTGGGAATAAAAAGTGAAAGCCCCTGACATAGTCATCTCACCACCCAACACCCATCTATAACCTCCAAATCCCACCCCATCCCTAGAGAAAGCCACCCACAGCTTGTGTGCACCCTCAGACCCTTTTCTATGTGGTAACCGTTCTCTATCAATATACTGTGTTTTAAGACACATAACCAAGACTATGCCGTCTATGCTACTCATCAACTTCCTTTTTAGACATTTTGTCTTGGGGACCTTTAAGAGAGAGGCACTGTTACTCATCCACAGGCAGAATGCTCTGGCTAAACACAGCTGCTGGGGCTGCAGGAACCAGGCTACCCACCATCTCAAAGTCTGTGCCCACGAGGCTGCTAAGATACTCCTTGTGTCGGCCATAAAGCTGAGGAAACAAAGCAAACCAACCCTCAAGATGCAGCCCAAATTCCTCAAAAGACTAAAACTAGAGTTTCACTTGACCCAGCTATTCCTTTTCTAGCTATCTTCTTCAAAGAGTTAAAAGCATCATAGCACAGCGATATACGCACACCCATGTTTACAGCGGCACAGTTTGTAGTAGCTAAATCTTGGAAACAGCCCAAATGCCCATCAACTGATGAATGGATAAAGAAAATGTGGGGGTTTTTCTTGTTGTTCTTTTGGGGGTTTTTTTGGTACTGGGGATCGAACTTGGGTCCTGGCGCTTGTGCAGCAGGCAGCGAAGCCACTGAGCTAAATCTCTGGCCCTAAAATGTGATTTTTATGTACAATGGAGTATTACTCAGCCATAAAGATAAACTTGAGACATTATCAGGTAAATGGATGCACCTTGAGACCATACTTTTAAATGAAATCAGATACACATGTTCAAATATCACATTGTTTCTCTCGTGTGAGAAATCAAAAGGGTAAATAAGAAAAAAAAAGGGTAAATAAGGACTAAAATAGATGATAGATGTTAGGAAATAGGAAGAAAATGTTTAAATGGGAAGGGGAACAAAGGAGGGGGAGGGATAAGGGAAGGAAGGTAAAAGGAAAAAGAGAATAGGAAAAAAAGAGTGGAAATAAGAAGGGGAAGAGATTGAAGGGAGAGGAGGGGAATGGGGAAAAAAGAAGAATCAAGATACCACATACAGGCACAAATTCCCTATGAGAAATGTGCTCATTATGTAAATTAAAGGTATACCAATAAAATTAATTTTTAAAACAACAATAAAAAACCAAAATACACTTAGAAAAAAAAAAGATGAGGGCTGGGAATTTAGCTCAGCGGTGCCACCGCGTGCATTGCAAGTACAAGGTCCCAAGTTTGATCCCCAGTACCAAAAAAAAAAGAAAAAGAAAAAAAAAAGATGTAGCCCAAGCCAGACCAGGGTTTAGCTCTGAACAGGAGGAAGAAGGAATAATGGGAAAGCCTAGGAAGAGCTGGAGGCCTAAGCATCCCAGCCACTCACATTTTAAAGCGAAGCACAAGGTGAACGTGGTGGTACATTTCTACAGTCTCAGCACTCTGGGAGGCGGAGGCAGGAGGATCCCAAGTCTGAGTCAAGCCTGGACAACTCAGCAAAGTAAGACGTATTTTTTTAAAAACCATAAAATAAAATATTAAAAATATGGGCTGGGGATGCTCAATGTGAAGGCCCTAGATTCAGTCTCCAATGATGATGATGATGTAAAGCACAGGGGCTCTGAAGTCAGCTTTTCCAGGGTTGAATCCCGGCTCTCACACTTACAAGCTCTGTCTACTTAGCTCCTCAATCTCAATTTCTTCACTTTAAAAATGATAATAATAAAAGTGTTTGCCTCATAAGTGGTTCGCAAGTTCAAGGCCAGGCTGGGCAATTTAGCAAGACCGTATCTCAAACAAAAAAACTAAAACTAAAAAGTGCTTGGGAAGTAGCTCAGAGGCAGAGCACTTGTCTAGAATGCACAAATCCCTGGGTTCAATCCCCAGTACCACACATATAAAAAAGTGCTCACCTTGAAGGGTTATCACAAGGTCTAAATGAAATGTATGTGAAGTACCCGGCACAGAACACAGTCAAATAAATGGCCGCTGTTACTTTATGTTACAATATGAGCAAAAGCTTCTGTCTGATTTGTCAGCTTTGCTTTCCTGCTCAGAAGAGGGCTGAGAGGAGCAAGAGCTTCCCCTGCACCCATGGTCTCGGCTCCCACTTTGGGCGGCCTTGCCTGTGGCACTCTGAAGGAACTGGCTCTTACATCCTTGAACATGCGCTGTTCCCGCTCCTCCTCTTCCGGCTGTGTGAGGGAGGACACATTGTCAATCGTATACTTCCACAGTTCCTGCTTCTCGCCCTCGGTCTCAACTCTGTAAAGTCAAAGCCACAAAACGACCACCTCTGATGAGAAGAGTGGGCCTTCCAGATCCATCCCAGGACGAGCTGGCATGGGTCACACACCTGGTTTGAAATATATGACAACAAAGGCGGCTGTAAAGGTGACCAGGAGAGGGAGACTGAGTGGCAAAGCAGAAAGGGCATCAGACCAGACTCAAAGAGTACAGGTCCTGGGCCCATTTCCACCTCAAAGTCACAGTGAGAATTTAAAGCACAACATCCTTGACACCCAGTTCTCTCACCTGGAAAATGGGCAGGTTGGGCCCACTAATGTCTAACTTACAGTTCTGTTATCTCAGAGAGAGAGATAAGGGAGAGTCCACCCAGCCTGGCTGAGTTCACCCGGCCCTTCAGTCCCTACACTCAGCAGTGCAGAGGCTCATTTTCTCTTAACTCTGCTGCAGCTGAAACAGGCCCTTTCGAACTGGCTGCACGTTTCCTGACAGTTTCCTAAGGGCCTATGGCCAGAAGAGAATATGTACCATGGCCTGGGAATCTAAAAGTTGGAACACATAAGGTGTTTCCTCAGAATCTCCTTGACTAGGGCCAAGAAGAGCAGCCAGGCAAGGAATGCCAGTCTCCATCCACCTTCTTTTTCCCCTCCTCACCTGTAGGGTCCTTTGAGGCCAGAGAAGTCAGGTTTTACTGTGATCACACCATTGCTGTCCACCTTCAGAATACAGAGCACATGTTCATATGTCTTATAGCCAAGCCTAGAAAGCAGGAAATCAACAGCAAGTTTCAGGATCCCGTGCCACCTCCAAAAAGAGAAGTCAGCCCACATCTGGGAAGAGGCCAGAGGAGGAACTATTATGAGAGCTATTGTGGTAAAACACTTTCTTCTGAGTACAGAGAAGAAGAAAAAGACCCTTCCTTCCATGTACCCCTGATGACTATAACAGGAAGGTGACAGTTAGGAGAAGAGGATGAGGGCCTGAGCTGGCAGTGAGGAGCGTCACTTACTTTCCATAGGGCCCCAAGTCGGCCATGATGTACATTGTCTGAAGAGGCGTGTTAATGACATGGTTGCTCCTGATGAACTCTTCTGAAGGTTCCCAGGTGACAATGCGTGACTTGAGGATGCCACCCTCCCTGGGAGAGAACCACAAGAAGGGTCACTTCCCGCACCCCCTAAGAGCCTGGAGGGGAGCCTAGGCAGTGACAGCGAACCTCTTAGAGCTTTCAATGATAACACAGTCCACTGTGGCACGTGTGCCCTACATTCGCCACCACTGGCCTAGGGGAACACACCTCTGTGGTGGTCCACAGCAGACGAGGAAGCTGAATCAATGGAGCAATGCGCAGCATGGGAGAACCACAAAGCCTCCACCCTACCCCAATTTCAACTCACATTCCTCGCCTGTCCTGCCGTCGCCGCCTAACATTTGCCGTTCGCTCGACCAAAAATGATGGCACCTCATTGGCTGCGGTGGTCATTTTCTGACAGTGCTGGGAAAAGACAACAGTCTTGTGAAAGCCATCCAGTCAGGACCACATGGAGCCAAGCACCCAAAGGGAAGTCTTCCTTCTGAATCTAACAGATATGGCCACATTGAAGTTACACAGGCTACTAGAAGGGAGACTAGACAATCAGCCCAAAGAGAACTTCTACCAGGTCTTGGTTTGTCCTAGGAGTTTGGGAATGAGTTATTTCTCCAAATAATAAAATTGGTCTGCCTTCCTTGGGCATAACCCTGCAAAAAGGTGGGTTAGTTTGCCTGTTGATATTGACATTAACTAGGTAGGTGGAATAGTGCCAAAAGGAACTTTGTAGCAAATTCTCACATGGGTAACTAAACACTCACTGTATTTTTGTTTTTCTAAAACAAACAACTATAATTTTATATGCTATCAGCTCAAAGCTTTCCTGAAGGCATGCCAATCTTTCAAAAACATTCATTTAATATGGCCTGTCTATAGAAATCTATAAGATCACAGACAAAAAAATCTGAAAATATGGGGTCTAAACTCAAGGAATTTTAAATCTCACCGAGAAGACAGAACACATACAATGATGGAAGAAAACATAAAGCAAATCCAAAAGGGAATGCTGGCATAGGCAAATTGAGGATATAAGCCACTCCCCGTGGCTGAACTGTACTCCTATTCAAACCCACATACTCAAAGTTTTGGCTGAATTTTATCTAGATTGTTCTAGACTCTGTACACCTATCTTACCATTTTGCACAGTTCTGGTTCCCCCAGGACTTCCAGCAGGCAGAGAAAAGAGTAGCAGCCACACTACCTGTGTCTAATCTATTCTAGCCTGGCTGCCGGCAAGCAGCTCACAGCAGTTTCTAGCCAGCTACCTGTCCTTGCTTCATGCTTCCAATGAGATCAGAAAACTAGGGGAGGCAAACAAGAAGGAAACTTAGCACCTTGGAAAGAACAATACCTCCTCCAAGTTGGTGTATCTGTCAGAGTCAGTGTAGGTAAAGATTCGTCGATTCTTCCTGCCACCAGACCTCTCCAGCTTCAAGATTTCTTGGCGGTACTGATAATCCAAAGGACTCTGACAGGCTGCTTCATTTTGGTACAGATCCACTTCAAACTGAGGTCACCACAAGGAAACAGATCTAGTGAGAATACATCAAATTCTTCTTCGTACAATCAAATCACTTCTATAAAACTGATGCTATTTCATATATTTTCATAAGCAACTCTCATTTATCTAAGTAACTGAGGGCAGAGGATACAAGAACTTTACAGCTAAAAGGAACCAGAGTGATGGTCTAATCCAATTGGGCTGTTATGGATGGCATACAACCCAGCAACCCAGAAATCAGACGTGCCTGAATCAGCATCATAAAACTGAATAGTGGCAGTCATCATGTTATGCTGCCCCCATAAACACAACAGGTGAAAGTATAAACCATTAATTTTCTGGAATTCAGTCTGGCAATATGTATCACCAGCTAAGTGGAGGTGGACCAGGCAGAAACAGTCTGAGCAGACAAGTAACACTGTCTTACTTGGCTAAAGAGCTTCTCCTGCCACCCAATCTCGACCTCTTCCTCTTCCTCTTCATCTGGGCGGTGTCCACCTCCAAAGACAAAAAAGTGAATCAAATGCTTGAAATAAACCAGCACTTCTTGCTCTGTGGCTGGGGATAACCAAAGTCCCTACTCATATATTTACTATAAAACCCTCTGCAATTCAGTGGTTAATTAAGCACTCAATCTAGAAAAAGGCCCGAAAAGTTGTGGATATGCTCTGGTTAGTATGAGCAGAAGCCAAGATTAGGACCTAGGAAGTCTTAATCACTAAGTTGATATAAATAAAAGGCAGTACTGCCTTCCTGGAAATATTTTATTGAATTCAGTATCAGGAACTGAAATATAGTACAGGCTGAAGAGCTAGTCCTTCCTCAATCCTAATTGACTGCATTTGCTAGATAAGAGCTCTGGCTTTTTTATCTGACCGTTCCTAAGTCCATATATAGAATCATAAGCCTTGTAACTTAGGAGACCAAGCATTAGGAGAGGACAGGAGAGGCAAATAAAACGATTATTTAAAGCACCAAATCTAATATACTCCTGGCTGAATGTGCCTTTTTTAGAGTCACATGCTTTATAATCCACCAGCCCACATTCTTACCCAGGAACTTTTCTTTTCAGTACTGGGAATGAACACAGGGCCTTCACGCAAAATTACATCCCCAGGGCACCCCCTTTATAAATTTTGCAACAGGTCTCAATTATTCACTAAGTTGCCCAGGTTGGGGTCCAACTTTTGTGTACTACTATGCCCAGCAAAGCCCAGAACCAATAAAAAGAGAAACAGCAAAAGCAGAAGACTAGCGGTAAGACTAAGGTAAGCACCCTGACCCTTCTTCTTCACTCTTTGGTTTTCCAGATAAGGAAAATCACAAGAACACAGTTGATGTTCACATGCACATTTTTCAAGCCATCTCCAATTTTAAAGTTGTTTATAAAAGTGTTCACGTGTGTATTTAGAGTATGGAGCACATTTTCTTCTGCACAAAAAAATGTCACAAATGGCATTTAGGTTGCCAGGCAAATTTATAACATATTGAAAGTATGGTATTTGTTATTTTACTACATTTGACTACTAATTGAATACCTACTGGGGTGGCAGAAATCGTGTCTTATTCAATTTTCAAACACAATACAATGTAGTCGTTAAGACTTCCTGGATTCAAAACCTGATCTCTGGTTTCAACATTTATCAACTGTGGGACACTAATCAAGGAACTAATTCAACCTCTTTAAGCCCTCTGTTGTTTGTGTGTAAGAAGGTGCAGATTTCTATTAAGATCACAAGCCTGGATCTATCTACTGTTTCAAGAGGTATTTCTCCTGTCCCAGACCCTTTCCCGGATCCCCAAGGGGCCTCATGCCACCGTGATACCCACTGGCAGTTGGGTGAGGCGTAAAAGTGGCCAAATCTATAAGGTCCTTCCCCGGCTGGGCAACAGGCTGGTAACGAAGAAAGTTGCTTGATGTGATTCTTTGCAGATGAACTCTGTCAAGAAAAGAGAATCCCCAAATAGGCATTACACACACAACCTGGAGATGAACACAGCAAGGACTGGGGAAACAAAACCCAGAGGTGGAGTTGCCAAGGGTGCTGGGTGCACGCAACTGAGAGGTGGGTGGGGCGCAGGGGTCTACGGGAAGTTAAAACAGTAAAAAGATGTGTTACGGGCACAGGATTCTGATGGATGGGGGTGGGGGGAAGGACTTCAAAGGACTGGAAGGTATGCTTGGAAGGTATGCTTGGAAGCTGTGAGTGAAAAGAGTCCAGGTGGTGCCCGGAGATGTGCGGAGATCGGGAGGAAACTAGTCCGGATTGAAAGCGGAAGTGAGGGCCTCAGAACACGGAAAAGTTTAGGCTCGAGTTATCTAAGAGCAGAAAATCATGTGGCCCGGGTATTTCTACCGGAGGCGCAAGTTGCGCACGGGGTCCCTGGAGCGATACACAGCTTCTCCGGTGTCAGTGTTCCAGACATTCTCCGCCATGACAGCTGCGACCCGTCGCAATAACGCCGGAAAGCGCACCAGCCCCCGTCCCCCTGGCAACGGAGACGCTGCGTACGCCATCCGCAGTTGGTTTTTGCCAATCAGTTCCCGGTGCGTCCCAGGCAGAGAGCGCTCGTGAGCTCGAGCGCGCTCTCGCCGCGGTTCACCGCCTGCCACATGTGTGAACAAAGCTCACTCATATCCGGGCGGGATTTTGATGCGCTGTACAAAGGAGGAAACAGTGCTGGGGTCCAGACCCAGGGGAACTGAGTCTTCACCCTCTACTTTTTCCACTGTGCCAGGCTGCCTTCCACTGAACGCGTGAAAAGTTTGGCCTGCAAGTCGGTGGATGTGGCTGAAAGAATACATCCATTATTCTCAAAGGAGGCAAGGAAGGTGGCGTGATGCAGACACGAAAACATATTCTTGGAAGAAAATTAACGTGCCGGCTGAATTAGTCGCTCTGTTGGTATTCACTGAGCCAGAGAAAGAAAAAAACAAGGAAGCCAACAATACAAACAAGGAAGCCAGCCATAAGAAAGGCAAAGGTGACTTTACGAACCGGTCCTCCCCATGCGTGTGTTAGTTCTGGATTATTAAATCAATATAGATTTTACACTGGCCCCCTGAAACGCCAACAATGTGACATTGAGAAGTCATGCTTCATGCTACCGACTGTGGAAGGAAGGATACAACATAACTCCAAGTCTGGCACCTTGGCATCGTTGGAAAGTCAACATCTGTCATCCTTTGACGTTTGCTACCCATCCAACAGAGTAAGTAGTTGTCCTGTGAATTCGGGAATCACATGATTACGTGGCCCTAGGAGCCCTGAGCACCTTGGCCACTACTTGTGTAACACCAAGGACTCACCATAAACAGTACAACCTGGGCATTTTGCATTATCCCTCCTTCTCGTAGAAACCACTCTAGGTATATTTATTCCCATTTAACAGATGAAGTTAGTGAAGGCCAGGGGTTAAATGGCTTGCTAAGGCTGTACTCTAAAAGTGGTAAAAACCCTGGAATTCCAACCCAGTCAGGTCTGCCTGTCTTTTGAAGCCCAGTACCTTCCCTTCTGACTTTCAGCCTCTGGGTTTATTCCATAAGAACACACAATTTCCAGTCTAAGGAATCATTATTTCAACAGATCAAACTGTAGAGGCAGAACACTAGCTTCTTAAAAAACGATCGTTACATTTTTTTCCTTTTAAAGTTATGAATAAGCTGGGCATGATGGTGCACACCTGTAATCCCAGCACTTGGGAGGCTGAGGCAGGGGGATTGCCACAGGTTTGAGGCCAACCTGAGCTGGCCTTGAACTTGAATTACATAGTGAGATTCTGTCTCAAAAAAAAAAAAAAAGTAAATAAATTATAAAGTTATGAATAGACAACACTTCTGTGTGAATAAATGATAAAGGTGAAGCCTGCATCAACAGATTAGTTTTACAACCAAATCAAACTTCCATACCGAAGTCAATCTTCCATAATTACATGCAAAATAGTTATACACATGGTATGGAAATATAAGCTATTTGTATAAGTAACCATAACTAGCATTATTGTTATACAGATAAATTAGGTGTTTATATTTTCTTTTTGCTTGCTGATATCTATAACTCAAGACTCTTAAAGTTGAGATCCATGAGTAAGATTTGAGAGGTCTTCTTTATATTCTGTATGGGGGATTTTTTGCAGAGCTCATAGTTTTGTGTTTGTTTTTTAAAAATCAGATTCTGGAAATAGTTTGTACCTTGATATAAGAATGGCCCGATTGGGCCAGGGATTTAGCTCAGTGGTGCCGACGCCTGCCCCGCAAGCGCAAGGTCCAGAGTTGGATCCTCGGTACCAAAAAAAAAAAAAAAAGAATGACCTGATTTCCTACCACATTCATACAGAGTTCTCCCTAAAATAACACACTATGGGTAAAGCTTTTAGTTTAAAAAAGAACTGCAGCGGGCATGGTGGCATGCACCTATAATCTCAGCACTCAGGAGATCGGAGGCAGGAGGATCATCAGTTTGAAGCTAGCATGGGATATATAGCAAATTCTAGGCCTCCATGGACTACACAGTGAGACCCTGTCTCAAAAAAAAAGGAAAGGAAAAGAGTTACACATACTATCCTTAAGGATAGATATTATTGTCTTCATTTCACATATTTAGAAACAAAGACTCCTCCCCATTTTTTTCTTTCCTAAATTAGGCCCATCTGATCCATATCAGAATAGACCACCAATGAAGCCTCTCTTCTCCCTACCTAGTTGGTATTTTATATTTTACCTAGGCTCTCCTGACTACAAGAATTTAGAAACCAGAAGAGGAGACTCTACTGCCTCTCTTGTGCCTCTGTTGGTCCCAGGGGGAGATGCTTTTGAATGAAATAGTTTTACAAAGAATAATAGACCTGGGTTTCTCTCCTCTATCCCACTTTGATTATAGATGAAGGGGCTATGAATTACAAAGATTCCAGTTATAAAGCAGAAATGATCAGATTGGATAAAAACATAAGATTCAACTATCTGTTCTCTGCAAGGGTAAAGAACCCCACTTTAAATATGAAGGAAATCAATGGGAAAAGATATATGAATGCAAATAGTAACCAAAAGGAAGCTGATAGTGGCTATATTAATAGCAGACAGGGTATAGTGATGCATGCCTGTAATCCCAGACTTGGGAGGCTGAGGCAGAAGGATTGCTGGGAGTTCGAGGCCAGCCTGGGCTGCATAATGAATTGAAGGCCAGCCTGAGCTACAGAGTAAGACCCTGTTTCAACAAAAAACAAAAAATTAAAAAAAGAAAAAAAAAAGCAGACAAAGGAGACTTCAGAACAAGGAATAATACAGGGATAAATGGGGGTATTTTGTAACAAAAGCATCAAGTCATTAAGAGCATCGTGAATGTAAATGTTATGTATTTAATGAAAGAAATTCTAAAATTGTTGGACATGAAAGGAGAAATAGGCAAATCTACAATTATCATTGAAGATATCAATAGTTTTCTCTGAGCAAGTGATAAAACATGCAGACAGAAAATCAGTAAATAAATTGACGACTTGAACATCATCATTAATCAATTTGATCTTGTTAACATTTGAAGAACACTCCACCCAAGAACAGAATGCATAGTCTTTTCAAATTCACTCAGGACATTGAGTGAACTAGACTATTTCCAGACTATAAAACAAGTCCTCATGATTAGCATTGGCAGAAGAAAACAGCGCACTGAAGATAAACCAATTGGGATGATCCATTCTGAAGCCATGTTAACAAAAACTTATGTATAGCTTTAATGCAATCCCATCACAATACCAACAGTGTTCTACACAGAACTAGAAAAAAAATCCTAAAATTTACATAGACCCAGAAAAGACTTGTAATACCTAAAGCAATCCTGGGCAACAAGAGCAAAGCAAGAAGCATCACAATCCCAGATCTCAAAGTGTATTACCAAGTTTCAGTAATAAAAACAACATGGAACTGGCACAAAAACAGACATATGGATGAACAGAACAGAGAATGTAGAAACAACCCCAGGCACACTCCAACATCTGATCTTTGATGAAGTGACCAAAAACAAATGTTGCTAGGAAAACTGGTCATCCACATACAGAAGACTGAATCTAGACCCATATTTCCCACCACGCATTAAAATAAAATCAAAATGGATCAAAGACCTACATACAATATTAAAACAGAAATGATCTGCTGGAAGATAAAATAGATAAAACTCTTGAAGACATAGGCATAGGCAAAGACTTCCTGATCAGAATCCTAGTTGCACAAGAAATAACACAAAGAATCAACAAATGGGATTATATCATATTAGAAAGCCTCTGTCCAGAAAAGGAAACAACCAACAGAGTGAAGAGACAACCTACATAATGAGAAAATATTTTACCATCTACTCCTTGGACATATACAAAGAACTCAAAAAATTAGACTCCCCAAAATAAAAGACCCAATAAAAAATGGACAATTGAAATTAATGTACTTCGCAGAAGAAAAGTACAAATGGCCAATAAACACATGAAAAAATGTTGACCATCACAATGCAAATTAAAACAACACTAAGATTTCTTCTTATTCCAGAAAGAATGACTATCAATAAAAGCTCAAATAGCAATAAATGCTGGCAAGCTACAAGGCAAAAAGAAACCTTTCTGCATTGTTGGTGGGAATGTAACTAGTGCAAACACTATGGAAATCAGTATGGATATTCCTCAAGAAACTAAAATCATAAATTCCATTTTACCCATCTATTCCCCTGCTAGGAATCTTCCTGAAAGAGTTAAAGTTATCACATTATAGTGATACACGCAATACCCATGTTTATAGCAGCACAAGCGCAACTCATAATAGCTAAATCTTGGAAGTGGCCTATATGTCCATCAGCAGATGAATGGGTAAAGAAAATCTGGTATTTATACACAATGGTGTACAACTTGCCATAAAGAAGGATAAACTTGTGTCATTTATAGGAAAATGGATGCACCTTGAGACCTTAATGCTTAGTGGAAGAAATCAGACACAGAAGCTTAAATATCACATGCTTTCTCTTGTATGAGAAGCATAAAATATAAAAAGCAAAATAAAAGATAGATAACAGGAAACAATAAGATAGAGCTTTTGCAAGTGGGAAGGAGATCTAGAGATGGAGGGAGGAGGAAATGAGAGGGAAAGGGGAAATAAGAATTAAGATGCAGTATGTACATATCATGTGCTAATCTCCAAGGTGAATGTATTATGTATTGTAAACATGTACTGTACTAATTTTTTTTTCTTTTTTTGGTGCCGGGGATCGAACTTGGGTCCTTGTGCTTTCGAGGCAGGCAGTGGAACAACTGAGCTAAATCCCTGGCCCCTGTACTGTACTAATTTAAAAGGCAAACTTTAGAGGAATTGGATGAAAAGACACGATCCAACTATATGCTGTCCATAGTAAACAAACTTTGGATTCAGAGACACAAAGAGGTTGAAATTGAATGAATGGGGAAAGGATGTACTAAGCAACCAATAAGGAGAAAGCTGGAATGGCTCTACTAATAGAATAGAATTGAAAGGTCTGCTAGGCCCAGCTTGCACAGTTGTCTGGGGCAGCAAAAATGGCAGTGGAGAGGGAGCCTCTTCCTTTTTTTTTTTTTTTTCTGGAAGAGCTGCAGGACGGAGAGGACCTGTTCACTGGCACTGTCTCCATCCTGGAGTCAAGTCCTCTCCAGCACCAGCTAGTCTTCCTACAGAGGGTATTAATGCAAACTCCAGTGGCCCCAAAACTGTCAGAAGTTATACTAGATGATGACAGAAAAGATCTTTTTGCAGGAGCCACAGAAGAAGTTTCTTTGGACAGCCCAGAAAGGGACCCTGTCCTCACAGCCTTCTCATGCAGTCACCCCTGTCACCCCTACCATGCTCATTGCTCCTAGGGTTGAATCAAAGAGTATGTCAGCTCCTGAGATCTTTGACAGACCCAGGGAAGAGATTGAAGAAGAAGGAAATGGAGATATTTTTGATATAGCAATTGGTGTGTCTGATCCAGGGAAATTTGGTGATGGCATAAAGGCTTATGTGACATATAGAATAACAACAAAGACTTCTCTTTCCATGTTCAGTAAGAGTAAATTTTCAGTTAAATTCAGTGACTTTCTTGGTTTGCACAGGAGACTGTTGGTTATATTGTGCCATCAGCTCCAGAAAAGAGTTTAGGAAGTAAGACCAAGGTCAAAGTAGTAGAGAAGATTCACATTCACTGACTTTGTAGAAAAACGAAGAGCAGTGCTTGAAAGGTATCTTCAAAGAACAGTGAAACATCCACCTTTACTACAAGATTCTGATTTAAGGCAATTCTTGGAAAATTCAGAGCTGCCTAGAGCAGTTAATACACAGGCTCCAAGTGGAGCAGGAATATCAAGAATGACAGTCAAGATGAATGAATCAGATGCATGGTCTGAAGAAAAGCAGTGGCAATTTGAGACTCTTGACCACCAATTTAGGAAACTTCTTGCCAGGATCGAAGCCTTGGTCTGTCATAGAAAAGAACTTTCAGCCAATACAGGTGCCTTTGCTAAAAGCACTGCCATGTTAGGTAATTCTGAGGAGCATGATGCCTTATCTAGAGCTGTGTCTCAGCTTGCAGAAGTTCAAGAGAAAATAGACCAGTTACATCAAGAACAAGCTTTTGCTGACTTTTATATGTTTTCAGAACTACTTAGTGACTACATTGGTCTTATTTCTGCAGTGAAGTGCTGGCAAAATGGGAAGAAGATGCTCACATTGCTCTGCAAAAAATGTGAAACTGAGGCAAAAATGAGGGCCACTAACAACCCAGATAAAATACAGCAAGCTAAAAATGAAATAAGACAGTGGAAGGCAAAAGCGCCACAGGGAGAAGGAGATTTTGAATGGATCTCTAAAACAATTCAAAAAGAAGTGGGAAGATTTGAGAAAGAACAAGTGAAGGATTTTGAAATTGTTATCATCAAGTACTCAGAATCATTAGTACAAACACAGCAACAGCTGACAAAATACTAGGAGGCTTTCCTACCTGAAGCCTAAGCCATTGCCTAGCAATAAGATCATTCCACTTAAGACGACATTGGATGTTTGTTCTAGTTATCTTAAACTCCACAATGAAATCATTTAAAACCACCTGAATAAACCACTATTTTTTAAAAAAAAATAGTCCTTAAGACAAAAAGTGTTATAAGAACAAGGAATATCTTACAATGATAAAGAAATAAAAAAGCCAAGTGTGAGCCAGGTGTGCACCTATAATCCCAGCTACTTGGGAGGTTGAGGCAGGAGGATTGCAAGTTCAAGACCAGCCTAAGCAACTTTGCAAGACCTGGTAGCTAAATAAGAAGGCCTAGGGATGTCCCTCAATGGTAGAGAACTGGCCTAGCATGTGAGAGGCCCTGGCTTCAATCTCCAGTACAAAAAAACCAAGCCAGTTGTGATGGTGCATGCTGGTACTCCCAGCTACTTCAGGAGACTGAGGCAGGAGGATCACTTGAGCCTATGAGTTTGAGACCAGCCTGGGCAACATAATGAGATCCCATCACGATAAACAGACAGGCAGGTAGGCAGGTACACAGGCAGGCAGGGCCCATGGAAGGTGTAACATTTCCTAAATTCATGAATGAAAGAGAGGACATTCCTATGGACCTTACAGAAAAAGATTTTAAAGTGTTACAAGGAATTAGAGCGTTGCTGGAGTGGGGGTGCAGCTGTTTCCTTCTGTTACACATCAACTTTTAAGAGGAAAGAACACCAAGAACTAGGGATTCTGTTTAAACCTGCACAGTAGCTGCTGCTCAGAAAATAAGACTCCCAGTTGGTGGTTTATACATCCTTCACGGAAAGTCTGTGCTTATCAGTGACTGTGGTCCGGGCTGAGAAAACAAACAAATTTGCAGATGAAATATGACATCTAGGGCAATGAGGATGAGTTCTGGGAAGTGCAGATAGTCAGAAACAGGGGAGGAAAGAAAGCCAGGTATGGAAAGGCAGCCTGCAAGAGAAGCCCACCAGATAGAGTCCAGTGTCTGGAGGGTTTAGAAAGGGAAGTGAGGCTACCCCTGGATCCCGGCACCCCTTACAGCCCAGGTCCAGCAAACTTGGCATGTTGGGAAAGCATCTGAGGCCCTGCAGGACAGAGCCAGCCCCTCCATGATATGCAGGACACTGGAATGGGCTCCTAACCTTCCTACCCTGCCCACCGGGAAAGGAATCAGAGCACTAGAGAAATTGCACACTGCCTAGCAGCGACTGCGAAAGCACCAGCGGGCCCTTGGGAAAGTTGAAAACAAGGGCATGATTCTGATTAGAGACCCAGATCTGAGCACTGAAAAGGCCGAGGCTCGGGAGTTGCAGATAGGAGCCTGGGCTATGAATGGAGAGAACCTGGGAAGAAAAGTAAGGGCGCCCATCGCTCCTCCCAACACGAAGAGTGCTCTGCCCTAGGGAAATCCTGTTCGATACCCACCACCCACCATGTGGCTCCTGCACAGGACACCACCACCACCCCAACCAGGAGCTGCTGAGCGCTGGAAACCCTAAGGCACCTCTGAGTGTGTGGGCTGGAGGGTGGCACTGGAGAGCGAGAGGGAAGCCCCGGAGAGCAGCGCTCAGCCAGCAGGTGTGGCGCACGCTCATCCCGAACCTTAGAGAGACAAACAGCGGAGGCAGGGTTTATCACGCAGGGAAGGAGCGGAGACCCAGCGGGCCCCGCAGGAAATCAGAGAAAAGCTGAGTCCTGGCCCAAGCACACTCCCCCTCCAGCCTAACTGAAGGGGTCCAATCAGAAGACAGAGGCAACCCACGCCCACAGAAGGAAACTGAGATTAAGCAGAACTCAGCCCGGGCAGGGAGGCGCCCAGCAGTCTCAGAGGGGTGCAGGAGCCGGCTGTGGGCCAACATGGGTGAGGAGGAAAAGCACCTTGCGGACCGAGGTGTTCTGTGGAGCGCAGAACTGCATGAAAGATCCAGACCCAGAAATCCATCCAGAAGTCCCACCACCAAACTTCGTGTTTGTGAATGTAGGGGAAGATCTCTCCAGCTCAGTTCAGACTGCAATATGAGTAAGACTGTGAGGGTGCTTTAATTTTGTGTTCTTGTAACTTGTGGAATTTTTTAGTTGTTGCTTTTTTTCTTCTCTCTTATTCCATTTTCTTCCTTCTTTTCCTTTCCTCCTTTTATCTAGCATATATATGGAAGATGTATGGATATGTGAAAAAGAGACTAAGTATTAATCAGGAGTTTAACATAAATAGTACCTTCCATGGGTAACCTGGAAAAACTGTGTATAGCTACTATCAGCATGTTAACAGGGTCCAACCGTCTTACAACTTCCCTCGACCTCTGATTACACACTCCCACTGCATCCCTCCTACTATTCCCACAAATATTCTCTCAAACCTCCTCTCCACCAGCCCTCTACTCTGGTTATAGAAATAATACTAATAGAGTTTGATCTCCTCTTTCCCTTTCATTTGTTGTTAGTTCTTTTTCCTCCTCCTATTCTTTCTGAACTACTCTCTTCACTTTTATCTTTCTTTTTCCTTTGTTCCACCCACCATATCCCAACCTACCTGTCAGTAGTAGTATATTCCAGCCTTCATGGTCATTGGAAAAGGGTGTAATTGTTAAAACAAGTTTTAATGTACAAAGTAGATGCATGGTTGAATCTGTTGATGTTGATGTAGCTGGTAGGGATTCTCTCCTTGCAGTGCACTGACTTGGCCTAATTCTATTGTGCTGAGTAGATTGAATGGGTATATAATTACCAAAACACAGCCAAAGCCAAGATCACATTGCTGGGAAGCAAACACTAAAGCACTCTCCATACTAGCAACAGAGTCTTTCCACTTTGAGCCTAAACCCTCAGCAGAAAAAAATAATAGAAACATGAGAAAACAAGGCCACAAAATGACTCCAAATATTCCTAACTCCTCCAAAGCTGATTCAGTGGGCACTGATGGGAAGAATGTAAAAAACCAAATGACTAAAATGTATGAAGGGATAAAAGAAGAAACAACAATAACAACAACAAAGAAAAGATCAATAAGATGTTCGGCAAGCTCAAACATGAGGTAACTAAAAAGATAATGAATTTAATTGATAAAATGATCAGCAAGCATAAAGAATACACAAATAAAAAGCTGGGTGAACTAACAAGATTATGCAGAATATGAATGACTGGTTTAATAATTAGAGTCCATGAAAGGTATCAAAGAGGAACCCAGAGTATAAATAATTACACTGAAAGTACAGTGGTGCCTTGGCTTACGAACTTAATTTGTTTTACAATTTGGGCGAAGATAGCTGTGTTTGTTTTTGTGTGGGGAAGATGGCCATGGTCATGTTTGTCAATCGATACAGAGTAAGTGAATGGAAGCAAAATTTTGCCAAATGCTTTTGTGTGAATCAAATTGTTTGCAAACAGAAGCACTCGTGAACGGAGGTATTACTGTATGAGCAGCAGAAATGACCAATGTGAGCCAGGGATTTAGCTCAGTGGTTCTGCCACCTGCCTTGCAAGCACAAGATCCTGAGTTTGATCCCTGATACCAAGGAAAAAAAAAAAGAAATGACCAATGTGGGGAGATACCAAACCAGAAGATTCCACAGAGTTAATGCACAAGACCCTATACTCAGAGATACCTTAAATATCACAAGAGACCATGGTAAATGAATCCAATAGCTTCTAGATGATTCAAAAAAAAGAAAGAATAACAAGAGTTAAAGAAAACATATAAGGCAGCACAGAAGTATTAAAAATTACAGAAATCACAGCAAAACCTTTTCCAAGTAAAGGGAAAGCATTAAATACACAGGTAAGTGAAGTATATAGAAGCCCAAATATCCATAATCTGAAAAAAACTCTACAACACATGACAGTTAAAATCCCAGTGGGCCAGAGATTTAGCTCAGTGGTTCCACCGCCTGCCTCAAAAGCGCAAGGTCCCGAGTTCCATCCCTGGTACCAAAAAAAAATCCCAGAAGTCCAACACAAGGACAGAATTTGAAAAACTGGTTGAGAAAAGGAACAAATAACTTATAAAGGTAAACCTATTATTAGAGCAAATTTCTCAACATGAACCTCAATCACTTAACAGTTTAAGGGTAACTCAGGCAGCCCATTTGTTTACATACTGACTATCCTGAGCATCACTCGGGCAGGTGTCATTTCAACCAATTAATTTGTTTTTTTTTTGAGACAGGGTCTTTCTCTGTAGTCCAGGCTGGCCTCAAACTCATGTAATCCTCCTGCCTGAGCCTCCAGAATGCTGGGATTACTGGCTTGTGCCACGACACCCTGATTCAATTCTTGTATTAAATAAATTTAAGAAATCTGTAGTTTTTATATTTCTTTTTATATTATAAAAATTAATGAAAAAAATATGCAGTTTATGGTCATCTTGTATTTAAATAATTAGACTGGTAAGTGGTTAAAGGCAAGGAGACTTTAGAGTGAAGTTTTTCAGGCCCTAATAGAAAATAACTTTCAACCCAGATTAATACATCTTACAAAGCTATCTTTCAAAATTGATGGAGAAATAAGGACTTTCCCTGATAAAGAACACCTTAAAAAATTCATGACCAAGGCATGCCATGGCTCCCAGCACAGAGGAGACCTTCAGATCGGCGTGCCGTGCCTCCCAGGCAGGAGGAGGCTTCCAGGTAGGCATGCCGCCCCAGCACTGAGGAGGTGAGCTGCACGGGCGCCAGGAACCACCACCCCCCCACCATGTCAAAATGAGAAGACAGGTAAACAAGCCACAGAACCAGATTTCCAGATCACCTACAGCAACCCCAAAGGGAAACGAGATGGAACACTCTGATACTCAACCACCTGGAATCCCTGAACTAGCAACGAAAGAGAATCTGGAAAAAATGAAATCAGAAATAATTTCTCACATAACAACAAATATTGTGCCCATAGTGCAAGACATGATTAATAAATCTAGAGAGGATACAGATAAAAAAATAGAGGAGCTGAGAAACATGATAGAATGCCAATATAGGAAACAAATTGAATCCATAAAACAGATGCAAACAGATTTCCAGGAGATTAAAAACTCCATTGAAAGTCTATGCAGCAGAATGAGCCAATGTGAAGACAGAATTTCAGGTATAGAAGATAACATTGCAATTAGTGACCAGGAAAAGAAAAAAGTTCTTTAAAATTTTAAGGGACCACAAGAAATCAATCCAGCAGCTACTAGATGATGCAAAGAAGAATAACATAACACTAATTGGAGTCAATGAAGAAACAGGAGAGAGTGCAGGTGACATAAAAAAACTGTTTACAGAAGTGATGGCAGAAAACTTCCCAAGCAGGGGAAAAGAATTTGACATACAGATAAGCAAGGCATATAGGACTCCAACTAGCCTTGATCAAAAAAAAATCTACACATAGGCATATAATTGTTAAGATTCCAGAAACCCAACAGAAGAACAAAATTCTACAAGTAGTTAGAGAAAAGAAACAAATCACATACAAAGGAAAGCCCATCAGAATCACAGCAGACTTCTCAATGCAAAAGCTCAAGGCAAGAAGATCTTGAAGTGATGTGTTTCAAGCCCTAGAGGAAAACAACCTCTATCCCAGACTGATGTACCCTGCAAAACTATCTTTCAAAATTGATGGTGAAATAAGATACTTTCATGAAAAAGACCATCTTAGGAACTTCATGAATACCAAACCAGCACTCCAAAAAATTTTAGACAAAATCCTAGGAAAAGACAACAAGGATCACAACCCCAGGAAGCCCAGCAGAATGAATCCACTGGGCATGACAAGAAATTAAAAGCAAATGGGGAGGATCAAACAAAAAGAAAAAGTCATGACAATGGTAACTCAATATGTATCAGTTATAACCATCAATGTTAATGGTCTCAACTCACCAATCAAAAGAAATAGACTGGCAGAATGGGTCAAGAAGCAAGATCCAACAATATGCTGCAAACAAGAAACACACTTAATTCAAAAAGAAAGTCATAGACTGAAAGTTAAAGGGTGGAAAACAATACTCGCTGCGATGGGAACCCCCAAAAAAGCAGGAGTAGCTATCTTCTTTGCAGACCAAGTGGATTTCAAACCCACACTGATTAAGAGAGACAAAGAAGGACACTATATCCTTGTAAAGGGAACAATCCAAGAGGAGGAGATGACAATCATAAATATCTATGCACCAAACACTAGTGCACCCAGCTATATAAAACAAATACTAATGGACATGAAAAACCATATAAGCACTAATACAATAGTAGTGGGGGACCTCAATACCCCATTGTCACAAATAGATAGATCAACTAGACAAAAAATAAGCAATGAAATACTAGAACTCAATCAAACTCTTGAACATATGAACCTAACATGTTTACAGAGTGTTCCACCCCACAAAATCAGAATACACATTCTTTTCAGCTGCCCATGGGTCATTCTCCAAAATAGACCACATACTCGCTCATAGAACATATTTAGGTAAGTGCAAAGGAATTGAAGTTATTATCCCTTGTATATTACCAGACCATAGTGTGATGAAATTGGAGATCAACAGCAAAAGAAACTGCAAAAACTTCACAAACACATGGAAATAGAACAACACACTTCTGAATAACCAATGCATCACAGAGGAAATTAAAGAAGAAATCAGACAGTTCCTTCAATTAAATAACAATGACAATACAACATATCGAAATCTAAGGGACACAATGAAAGCAGTCTTACAAGGGAAATTCATAGCAGTGAATAATCATATTAGGAAAATCAAGTGAGCCCAATTAAACAACCTGATGCTGAACCTCAAGCTTCTAGAATGAGAAGACCAGAACAAACCCAAAGCTCATACAAGGGAGGAAATTATAAAGATCAGGGCAGAAATCAATGCAATGGAGACTAAGAAAACAATACAAAAAAATCAATGAAGCCAGGACTTGGTTCTTTGAAAGAATCAACAAAATTGACAACCCCTTAGCCAATCTTATCAGAAAAAGGAACAAAAAGGCCCAAATCCATGCAATTAGGAATGAAAAGGGTGAAATTACAACAGACCCAGCAAAAATCCAGAGGATCATCAATACCTACTTTGAGAACCTATATGCATGCCACTAAGGTGGAAAACACAGAAGAAATGGATGGACTCCTAGACACATATGAATTACCAAAGTTGAATAAAGAACACCTAAAAATTCTAAACAACCCAATATCAATAAATGAAATTGAAAACATAATTAAAAACTTAGCAACCAAGAAAAGCCCGGGTCCTGATGGCTTTACCGTTGAATTCTATAGGACATTTAGAGAGGAACTACTGCCACTACTGTTTAAATTCTTCAGTGAAATTGAAAGGGAAGCAATACTCCCAAATTCATTCCTGGAAGCAAGCATCACCTTGATCCCCAAAGCAGAGAAAGACCCAACCGAAAAAGAGAACTATAGGCCAATCTCACTAATGAACATAGATGCAAAAATCCTTAATAAGATACTGGCAAACAGAATGCAGAAGATCATCAAGAAGGTCATACACCCTGACCAAGTGGGGTTCATCCCAGGGATCCAGGCATGGTTCAACATATGCAAATCAATCAATGTAATACATTATATCAATAGAGCCAAGAACAAAGACCATATGATCATCTCAATTGATGCAGAAAAAGCATTTGACAAAATCCAACATGCATTTATGATAAAAACCCTACAAAAAATCAGAATAGACCGTCTCTACCTCAATCTGATAAAAGCCATCTATGAAAAACCAACAGCCAATATCATACTAAATGGTCAAAAACTGAAATCCTTCACACTAAAATCAGGAAGAAGACAAGGATGTCCACTGTTCAATATAGTTTTGGAAACATTAGCCACAGCAATTAGACAAGAGAAAGAAATAGAAAGAATAAAGATAGGAAATGAAGAAGTCAAATTGTCATTATTTGCAGATGACATGATACTCTACAAAGACAACCCTAAGAGCTCCACCAAAAGTCTTCTAGACTTAATAGCCAAATTCAATAAACTAGCTGGATACAAGGTCAACACACAAAAATCAATAGCTTTCCTCTACATGAACAACCAAGTCACTAAGAGAGAAATAGGGCAGACAATTCCTTTCACAATAGCATCCAAAACACTGAAATACCTAGGAATCAACCAAACAAAAGAAATCAAAGACCTCTTCTCTAAAAACTATAGCACTTTGAAAAAAGATATTGAAGGGGATATCAGAAAATGGAAAGACATCCCTTGCTCCTGGGTAGGAAGGATCAACATAGTGAAAATGGCTGTACTTCCAAAATTGCTATATAGATTCATTGCAACCCCAATTGAAATCCCAGCAGCATACTTCATAGACCTTAAGAAAACAATCCAAAAATTCATTTGGAACAAGAAGAGACCCAGAATAGCAAAAGCAATTCTAGGTAACAGAGACATGGCAGGGGGTATTACAACCCCCAGCTTGAAAGTATACTACAAAGCTACTGTGACAAAAACAGCATGGTACTGGCAAAGAAGCAGACCTGAAGACCAGTGAAACAGATTAGAAGATGCAGAAACAACTCCAGACACACTCAGCCACCTCATCTTTGACAAAGGAGCCAAACACCCTTGCTGGAGGAAAGATAGCCTCTTTAATAAATGGTGCTTGAGAAATTGGGTTTCAACTTGCCAAAGATTAAAACTAGCTATATCGCTCACCATACACTAAACTAAAATTGAAATGGATTAAAGATCTAAATATAAAAACAGAAGCACTGAACTGGCTGGAACAGAGATTAGGTAGAACTCTTCAAGACATTGGTGTAGGGAAAGACTTTATGAACAAAACCTCAGTTGCCCATGAACTAGCACAAACAATCAACAAGTGGGATCTCTTTTTACTAAAAAGCTTCTGCACAGCAAGAGAAACCACCAGCAGTGTGAAGAGACAACCCACAATGTGGGAAAAATTTTCACCAGTGGTCCCTCAGACAAAGGTCTACTATCTTAAATCTATAAAGAACTTAAAAAAATCAGACCTCCCAAATACAAAGACCCAATCCAAAAATGGGCATCTGAAATGAACAGACATTCCTCACACAAAGAAGTAGACATGGCAAATAAACATATGAAAAAATGTTCAACATCATTGGTCATTCAAGAGATGCAAATGAAAACAGTGCTGAGATTCCACCTCAGTCCAGAAAGAATGGCTGCTATCATGAAATCAACCAACAACAAATGCTGGCGGGGCTGTGGGGAAAGAGGAACCCTGCTCCACTGCTGGTGGGAGTGTAGACTGGTGCAAGCACTGTGGAAATCAGTATGGAGATACCTCAAAGAACTAGGACTGGAAGTCCCATTTGACCCAGCTATTCCCCTGCTGGGCATCTTCCCCAAAGAATTAAAAGAATCATACCACAGTGATATATGTGCACCCATATTCATAGCACCACAGTTTGTAATAGCTAAAACTTGGAAACAGCCCAAATTCCCATCAGCTGGAGACCAGATTAAGAAAATGTGGTTTTTTAATAAAATGGAGTACTACTCAGCCATCAAAAATGAGAAATTAGAGACATTTATTGCTAAATGGATGCACATTGAAGCGATACTCTTAAGTGAAATAAATGGGACACACATGTGTAAATATTGAATAGTTTCTCTAGTGTGAGAAACTGAAAGTGTAAATAAGGACTAAAAGGTATAATAGATAATGTGAAATAGGAAGCAAAGGGGCAAAGGGGAGGGGGATGTGGGAGGGGTAGGGGAAAGGAAAGAAGGGAATGAAATTAATATGAGAAAATGAAAAAATGGAAACAAAGTCCTTGTAAATAGGGAGGGGTGGAGGGGTTGAAGGGAGGACAGGGAAGGGGGAAAAAAATAAGAACCAAGAGAGTATGCATATCTCCAATGATGAATGTCATTATATTGTACACCTAAAATGTACCAATAAAAGGATTAAAAAAAAATTCATGACCACCAAACCAACACTGCAAAAACTACTCAAGGATATTCTAGACAGAGACAATGAGGCCAACAACACCAAAGAGCCCAGTGTACTGAATACACCAAGCAGAGGAAGCAGTTAAGCCAAAGGAAAAATAAAGGAATCAGCCACAGAAAAATAACACAATGACAATATATTTTAGTAATAACTATCAATGTAAATGAACTCAACTCCTTAACTAAAAGACACACATTGGCAATTGGATCAAAAACCAAAATCCAGGGCCAGGGATTTAGCTCAGTGGCACTGCGCCTGCCTCGCAAGCACAAAGTTGTGAGTTCGATCCCTGGTATCAAAAAACCCCCCAAAATCCAACTGTATGGTGTATACAAGAGACACACGAAATCCATAAGCAAGATCATAGACTAAAAAGAAAGGGATGGAAAACATTATTGTATGAAATAGAACCCAAAAGCTAGCAGAAGTAATTATCCTGTTTCCAGCCAAAACTGATCAGAAGAGAAAGACAGTCACTACATACTGGTAAAGGGAACAATTCAATAGCATGAAATAGCCGTTGTAAGTATATAGACCAAAACAACTTTGTAAACAAGCCCAACTTTGTAAAACAAATCTTATGGACAGAAAAGATCAGATAAACATCAACACAATCATAGTGGGGGACTTTAATACCCCACTATCACAAATAGATCAACTAAACAAAACTGATACGGAAAAGTTTTAGATAATAGATTGAATATTAAGGTAGTTGTAGAAGCAAAATAAGTAATGTGCTTTTTTAGGATTTGCTTTTCCTGTAACTCCTTGTTTAAGGTGAGGATTATCTGACTCTAACCAGTAACTTCATTAACCTAACAAAGTTACCATGCCAGGGTGAACTTACAATGTATATGGCCTATCTTGTGTCTGTGACTTGTAAATAGGAACTGGAATTGTATTTACATATCAAAGACCACTAGGGATGAGATAATGGCTAAAAAGGATATAAAAAGGAAAATGCTGAACAAAGCGGGCGCGGATATTGACCAGACTGGTTTCTGGCATTCCCGTCTGCTCCGCTCGCGAGAAGAAATTTTATTATTTTATCCGAATTCTGTGTCTCTGTGTATTTCTTTCCGAGATTTCTGCAACAAAACCATTAACAAAGAAATATCACTGTTGGCCACAGCCAGCACTCCCGCGACCCGGACCGCGCGCCCACTCGCCCCTGCCGTAGGCTCCGCCACTATGGAGGACGTGAACGAATACAGCAATATAGAGGAGTTCGCCAAGGGGTCCAAGATCAACGCGAGCAAGAACCAGCAGGATGATGGTAAAATGTTTATTGGAGTCTTGAGCTGGGATACAAACAAGAAGGATCTGATGGAATGTTTGTCTCAATTCGGGGAAGTTGTAGACCGAACAATTAAAACAGACCCAGTCACTGGAACATCAAGAGGGTTTGGATTTGTGCTTTTCAAAGATGCTGCTAGCGTTGATAAGGTTTTGGAACTAAAAGAACGCAAACTGCGACCGGGGATTTAGCTCAGTGGTTCCACCGCCTGCCTCGCAAGCAGAAGGACCCAAGTTCGATCCCCAGTACCAAAACAAAACAAAACCGAACACAAACTGGATGGGAAATTGATAGACCCCAGAGGGCCAAAGCTTTAAAAGGGGTAGAATCCCTTAATAGGGTTTTGTGGGTGGATTGAACCTAGATACTTCTGAAGAACAAAGTAAAGAATATTTTGGAGCCTTTGGAGAGACTGAAAATATTGAACTTCCCATGTACAAAAACAAGTGAAAGGAGAGGATTTTGTTTTATCACGTACACAGATGAAGAGCCAGTCAAGAAACTGTTAGAAAGCAAATACCACCAAATTGGTTCTGCAAAGTGTGAAATCAGAGTTGCACAACCCAAAGAGGTATATTGGCAGCAACGGCAACAACAAAAAGGAAGAAGAGGTGCTGCAGCTGGTGGGCAAGGTGGTACTAGGGGTCGTGGCCAAGGTCAGGGCCAAAACTGGAACCAAGGATTTAATAACTATTATGATCAAGGGTATGGAAATTACGATAGTGCCTATGGTGGTGATCAAAACTATACTGGCTATGGCGGATATGATTACACTGGGTATAACTATGGGAACTATGGATATGGACAGGGATATGCAGACTACAGTGGTCAACAGAACACTTACGGCAAGGCATCTCGAGGGGGTGGCAATCACCAAATAATTACCAGCCATACTAAAGAGGAAGACATTGGAGAAAACAGGAGATGATAAAGAAATCTTTCAGGACAACATTGAAGATTGGTCTTCTGTTGCTCTAATGATTATTTTGTAAAAGACTTTCTCGTGTACAAGACACAACTGTGTCCAACTGTATATAGCTGCCAATTAGATTTATTTGTTTTTACTTTGTCCTTTGCTGTGTGTTATGACTCAGTGTGGATTTGTGTTAATACAAATTTGATTTGTATGACTTCATGTTAAACCTCAAATAAATGCTTCCTTATGTGATTAAAAAAAAAAGAAATATCAGAGTTGAACCATAACTTTTTTTTTTAATTGAGACAGTGTCTCACTGTGTAGTTCAGGCTGGGTTCGAACTCACTGTGTAGCTCAGGCTGGCCTTGACCTCACAGTGATCCTCCTGCCTCAACCTCCCAAGTGCTGGGAATGCAGGTGTGCACCACCACACCCAGCTTGTACCATACCTTTGAACAAATGGACCTAATAGATATCTATAGTGTTCTATCCAACAACAGAAAACATTTTTGGGGGGCGGAGGGTACCAGGGATTGAACTCAGAAAACATGATTTTCTCAGAAGTACACAGAACATTCTCCAAAGTAGACCACATGCAAGATCTTAATGCATGCTTATATAAATACAAAAGAATCAAAATAATCTTATGCATATTATCAGATCATAGCAAAATGAAACTAGAAATCAAAGGAAAAGAAACTATGCAGGCTGGGCCAGGGATTTAGCTCAGTGGTTCCAGTGCCTGCCTCTCAAGCGCAAGGTCCGAGTTTGATCCCTGGTACCAAAAAAAAGAGAAACTATGCAGGGCCGGGGATTTAGCTCAGTGGTTTTGCCACCTGCTGCACAAGTGCAAGGATCCGAGTTTGATCCCCGGAACCAAAAAAAAAAAAAAAAAAATAGAAACTATGCAAACGCAATAGGTTAAATAATACACTATTGAGTAATCAAAGGGTCACAGAAGAAATCAAAGAAGAAATTAAAAAGTGCTAGAAACAAATGATAATGGCTGTACAACACACCAGAACCATGAGATACAATGAAAGCAGGCCTAAGAGGGAAGTGTCCAGTAGTGAATGTCCACATTAGAAATAAAGAGCATTCTCAAGTAAAAACCTAATAATGCACCTCAAGGTCCTAGTAAAGCGAGAATAATCCAAATCCAAAATTGGTAGAAGGAAAGATATTATTATAAGATTACAGTGAAAATTAAATTGAAACTAAAAAAAAAATACAAAGAATCAATGAATTGAAAAATTGGTTCTTTGAAAGGATTCAAAACAGTCAAACCTGGACTGGGGATGTAGTTCAGTGGCACTGCACGTTCCTGGCAAGCTCAAGGTCCTGAGTTCAATTCCCAGTATTGGGAGGGGGAAGGGAAACATATCTTAGCCAAAGAGAGAAAGAAAAGACCCATATGAATGCAATAGAAATAGAAAGGTGAACTTACAAGGCACTGCTAAAATCAAGAGGATTATAGTTAATTACAACAATAAATTACAGAATCTAGAAGAAATGGATAGATTCCTAGACACAAATGAATTAATAAGCCTGAACCTAGAAAATATAAAACCCTGGAAATGCCAGTGGTAGGCAATGAAATGGAGGCAGTTTTTTAAATCTTCCTACTAAGAAAAGCCCAAAACTCAATGGGAATGGGTTCACCATGAAATTTTACAAGAAGTTCACAAAAGAAATAATGCCAATATTTTATCAACCCTCCCACCATATAGAAAAGGAAGAAGTAACACTTCCAAACACATTCCTGGAAGCTAGCATGACCCAATACCAACACCAGACAAGGACTTAACAAAAAAGAAAACTACAAATTGCTTAATGAACAGAAATGCAAAAATCAACAAGATACTTGAAAACAGAATATAATAAATCATGAAATGACCATATGACATGACCAAGTTAGTTCCATCCCAAGAATGTGAGAGTGGTTTAACATACCTAAATCAACAAATGAATATACCACATAAACAGAAATAAGGATAAAAAGCACATGATTATCTCAGTAGATGCAGGAAAAGCCTTTGACAAAATCCAGCATCCATACATGATAAAAACCTTGACAAAAACTTGTAAGGACAACCTTATCTTAAACTGATAAAAGCCAAACCCACTGCCAACATCATATAAATAGAGAAAAACTGAAAGCATTCTCATGAAAATCAGGAATGTGACAAGGATGTCTACTCTCACCACTCCTGTTCAAAGTAGTACTAGCAACTTTAGCCAGAGTAATTAGGCAAGAGAAAGAAATGAAAAGGTTGGAATAGGAAAGAAAGAAGTCAAAATATCCTCATTTTCACATGACATCATCCTTTGCATAGTGAATCCAAAACACTCCTCCAGAAGCTTTTAGAGCTAATAAACTCAAGAAAGTGGCAGGATACCAAATAAATATACAAAACTCAATAGTATTTTTTACACAAGAATGAACTCACCGAGAAAGAAATCAGGAAAACAATCACATTCAAAATAGCCTCAAAAAAATTAAATAGCTCAAAATTAACCTAGCCAAGGAAGTGAAAGATCTCTGTAATAAAAACTATATGTCTCTGAAAAAAAAAAGAGATTAAAGAGGACATTAGAAAATGGAAAATCTGGGCTGGGGATATAGCACAGTGGTGTCACACCTGCCTGGCAAGCGCAAGGTTCTGAGTTCGATCCCTGGTTCCGCAAAAAAGAAAGGAAAATGGAAAATCATCATCTGTTCTTTGGTAAGTAGAACATCATCAAAATGGCTCTATTGCCAAAAATGATGTATAGATTTAATGCAGTCTCCTTCAAAATACCATCAGCCTTTTTTACAGAACTAGAAAAAATTCTAAAATTCATATGGAAACAAAAGAGACCCCAAACATCAAAGCAATCCTGGGCCATGAGAGCAAGGCAGGAAGCATTAGAATCTCCCTCTTTTGCTACAAACCCATAGTAGTAAAAAACATCATGGTTCTGGCACAGGAACAACTATATTGACTAATGAATAGAATAAAGGATGCAGATACAACTCCATGCACCTTCAGCCAGCTGATTTTTGATAAAGGGACCCCTAATGTATGCTGGAGAAAAGAGAGACCCTTTAACAAATAGTGCTGGGAAAACTGGTTATCCACACAACAGAAGGGTGAACCTTGACCCATATCTCTCATGTTGTACTAACATCAAATCAAAATAGATCAAAGACTTGTATATAAAAATAGAAACACTAAATCTACCAAGAAAAAATGGTAAAACTCTTGAAAACATAGGCATAGGCAAAGACTTCCTGAACAGAACCCCAGTTGATCAGGAAATAATATCAAGAATCAGTAAGTAGGATCATATTAAATTAAAAACTTCTGTGGGCTGGGGATTTAGCTCAGTGGTTCCAGTGCCTGCCTTGCAAGCACAAAGTCCCAAGTTGGATCCCCGGTACCAAAAAATAAAAAATAAAAATAAAATCTTCTGCACTGCAAATGGAACAACCAACAGAATGAAGAGACAACCTACAGGTGGGAAAAAAATTTACCAACTACTTCTCAGACAGAGGACTAATATGTAGAATACATAAAGAACTTAAAAAAATTAGACCACCAAAAATAAAACTCAGTTTAAAAATAGGCAATTAAAATGAATAGACATTTCACAGAAGAAATACAAACGGCCAACAAATATGTAAAAAAAAAAAGTTCAGCATCTTTGACCATTAAAGAAATGCAAGTCAAAAAACACACTGAGATTCTACCTTACTGCAATAAGAATGGCCATTATCAAGGACTCAAAAACAACAAATGCCAGTGAAGTTGTGGGGAAAAGGGAACACTTCTATACTGTTGGTGAGAATATAAATTAGTATATCCTCTTTGGAAATTAGTGTGGAGATTCCTAAAAAATAAAAATATAAATTCATTCAACCCTGCCAAACCTCTCCTGAGTATCTTCCCAGAAGAACTGAAGTCATCCTACTACAGTGATCCATGCATACCCATGTTTATAGCAGCACAACTCCCAACAGTTAAATTATGAAAGCAGCCTATATGCCCATCAACAGATGAATGCATAAAGAAAATGTGTTATATATACACAATGGAGTACTACTCAGCCATAAAGAAGGATGAATTTGGGTCATTTGTAGAAAAATGGATGGCTTTTGAGACCGCAATGCTAAGTGAAATAAGTCAGTCACAAAGGTTAAATATCACATGGTCTCTCTAACATAAGACCCAAAATATAAATAAAGAGCAAAATGAAGAGCCATTTTAAGAAACAGGGGAGTAGAATCTGTAGAGATGGGAAGGGGATCTGAGGAAGGTGGGAAGGAGGTAAATGGTAGGCAGGGGCAGTAATGAAGATGTGATTATAATATATATATAATATTTATTTATGTCTATCCCCCCAAGCGGATGTAATCACTGTGTATCACAAACACATACTAATAAAAAGTAAGAGCCATTTTTTCTAAGTTACATATAAGGAGAGGAATGAAGGTGAGAGTGGACTCAGTGAGATGCTGGGTCAGAGTTGGAATTAGGAATAAAAACTCATGAGTGGTTTCCAAAATGTGTATAAAGTTGGAATCAGAAATGAGTATTGCTATTGCTATGTAAACGATTTTGTATTCATACATAGAGTTCCGAGACCTGTGCACTGAGAGAGCCCAGAAGCAAGCCCTTCCCGACAGAAAGGAGCACACCTAGTCCCAGTCCTTGGTTGCTAGACACTATTCTCCACTACAGAGGGATCAGGACTCCTTGGAGAATTAATGCATTGCCAGTATAAAGGCAGACTGGAATCTTTCAGGTACCTCCTAGCTCGGTAGCTCCCATCAGCCAAGGTCAGTCATGACAGAGGGGCAGTAACAGTCCACATGCTCGGCACCTGGTAAAGAGGATCCGAAGAGGGCCCCAGCATCTGCTGCAAGTACATTTGAAGAGATGATTCCAGAGCAGTGGGTGGGAGTTGGATTAAACCCAGGTGAACTCACTTAGGGCACCTAGAGAGTGAGCATTCTCCCTCTTCCCAGTCCCTTCCAGACACTGCACTCGCAGGACAGAGGAGACCACATGAATGTGATCACTGCCATTACCAGAGTCAGTGGGAAAGTAAAATAGTTCTGCAGTTCCCAGGAGCTCAACCTCTCAAGCACTTTGCTTGTGTGTCTTAGCCAGATCTCAGATGCCTTTCCCAAGAAAGATACTAAGCTTCCGAAATTAACTAATTTTAAACAGTCCCATTTTTCTGACAATGTGTCCCAATAGGTTAGTCCCAGGTCTCCAGTGATGTGTTGAGAATCGGGATGATAGGAGCACTCTAAATAGTAGGTCTCCTATACCCCTTCCCTCTCCATCAAGAGGTGTCCATATTTTAGAAGTTCAGAGACTTTAAAATTTCATCTTCCAAGGCTGGGGATTTAGCTTAGTGGTTCTGCTGCCTGCCTCGCAAGCGCAAGGTCCTGAGTTCAATCCCCAGGAACAAAAATAAATAAAATAAAATTTCATCTTCCAAGTCAGTATGGAGATTCCTCAAAAAACTAAAACTAGAAATCCCATTTGACCCAGCCATCTCCCTTCTATGTCTCTTCCCAAAAGAGTTAAAGACATCATATTATAGTGATACATACATACTCATATTCATAGCAGCACAATTCATAATAGCTGAATCTTGGAAGCAGCCCATGTGCCCATTAGCAGATGAATGAATAAAGAAAATGTGGTATTACACACAATGGGGTACTACTCTGTCATTAAGAAGCATAAACTCAAGAGACTCTAATGTTAAGTGAAATAAATCAGATACATAAGCTTAAATATTGCATGGTTTTTATTGTATGAGAAACCCCAAATACAAATAAAGAGCAAAATAAAAGATAGATAATAGGAAATAAGGAAACAGATCTTTCTCAAATGGGAAGAGGATCAAGAGACAAGGAGAAGGGGACAGAAAGAGGATGAAAAAAATAAAGCTGTGTATGTGCATGCACCAACTCCTCACAAGGAATGTAATCGTTATGTACTGCAAACATGGACTAATAAATTTTTAAAATTTGCCTTCCATGCTTCTCCCTTTTCTGGTATTTACCTGAAAATCACAGTGAAATTAATCTCGTTGGCAAATTCCAGTAAGTCAGACTTTTGTTTTTCTTATTTCCAGAAATTTCTGCTAACTATAAGATTCTTTCAAGTTCAATCTCTTTATAGCCTTTATAGACCTTCTCTAAATCATCACTGATTTTTTTTTCTTTCGGAGACAGGTTCTCACTATTTGGCCCAGGCTGGCCTCAAATTCTCGATTCAGGAGGCTCAGCCTCCTGAAGGCTAGAATACAGGCACGAGCCACCACACCCAGCTCAAGTGATCTTTTGAAAGTCTACATTTATAGCCACATAATAATTTTGAGTCAGAGTTTTGGCTGTTGTCTCAAAAAAATCACTTAGCTCCAGCTATTGGAGTTGAAATTTGGTGGTGATACAAATTGCTTTGAGTAAGAATCCTCAGCAATCTTGTCTAAAACTGTGAGATGTGGTAGCTGATGAAATATCTAGTATCAGTCATTGCTGTGACCCTTCGCACTCCCTGGCCTCAGAGTAGAGACCCTCTTCCCTGTACAGGGACCTCCAATCCATTGTGGTTGGGGCTCTTCCTTATTCCTCCCAGTACCTCAATGAAGTCTCCTAATGTTTATTATTGTGTTTGTTGTTATTGGTTGGTTGGTTATTTACTTGTTCTGTTTTTTAAAAAATAACAGCTAGGGCCGGGGATTTAGCTCAGTAGTTCCGCCGCCTGCCTTGCAAGCGCAAGGACCCGAGTTCGATCCCCAGTACCAAAAAGAAAAAAAAAATTAAGGAAAAAATAACAGCTTGTTACCATTTCCCAGGAGAGGAAAAAATTTATCCCTCTAGGACACAAAGGTCTTATTGCTTGAAGAAGAGTAGAGGGAAAAGTATTTCTATTCTTTCAACAGGAAGAAATGGAGTTAAGATCTCAATCTCCTAAAGATCTCTGGAATCCTTTCCAGCTCTCCACCTTCAGAACCACCAGTCCCTATCTTGTTCCAGGTTACACTTAGTTCTTGCCTGGGTGGCTAGAACCAGTTCCCATGTGACCTCTCTGTCTCCAGTCTTGTCCCCTCCAACTCTTCCCATACCAAAGTGATCTTTGACAATTAAGGAACAGGCACATGATCCAGTTGAGGCCAGTGAGATGTGGGAGAAGTTTGTTTCTTAGACAGGCCTTCTTTCTCTTTGACAGATTCTCTGCCTTCTCCCAAATGTGATTGTGTGCTATTTTGTCACCAAAGGAAGGATCCAGTTGAGATGTGAAGGAGGCAAAGCCAGGAGAATTGCAGGGTGAAGAAAGCCAGAACCATAGAGTTAAACAAATCTGAAGTCTATGGATTCTTGTAAGACTTTGTTGCTTATTTAAATTTCACATGTTCAAAAATAAGGAACAAATAAGTTGCACAATAGTGTAAATATACCTAACAATACTGAACTACACACCTAAAAATGGTTGTGATGGTAAATTTTATATTATGTGTATTTTAGCCCTAAAAATAAAACTAAAAATAAAATGACTCATTACAACAGCAGCAAAAATATGAAACAAATAGCACAATTATCACCTTTGTATCTAGCATCAAACTTAAAATTTTCCTAACTAGTTAAGCCAGTTTGAACAGGATGTTGTTGTTGTTGTTGTTGTTGTTGTTGTTGTTGTTGGGGTTTTTTTGTTTTGTTTTGTTTTGGTGGCTTGGACCCAGAGAATGCATGCTAAGCAATTTGGAATGTGCAGCCAGGAAGTAGGAACTCTGCAATCAACAGACCATATATTGGATGGAATTGGCACAACTGAAGAGATGAGGCTCAATCCAAGGCTAGAAAATTAGTAATTCCATTGAAGTGATTATGAAATAGGTGGTTTTTCTGCCTCTTGAAGTTAATGTGCAAAAAATCACCTGAGGACCTCATTCAAATGCACATTCTGATTCAGTAGGTCTAGTATGGGAATTGAGATTCTGTATTTTTAACAGAAGTCAATGCTGCTGAACCATGGATTTCACTTTGCATAGCAAGGAGTTAAACTGATGTGTCCTGAAATCGGGACTATATCCCTTGCAGGCTTTGCTTTAAGAGAAGGATGAGGAAATTCAGGATGTTGGCTTGTGTTGGCAACTTCTTACAAGCCCTCAGTAAGGCTCTCCCAGAAAGAGACATGCTTAGATTCACCCTGGCTTATGTGAAAATAAAGAAGAAAATACATTTCTGCAAGGAGAGATGTGCTGGGCATGGTGACACATGTAATCCCAGATACATGCCTGTGATCCCAGCACATGGGAGGCTGAGGCAGGAGGATCGCCACAAGTTCAAGGCCAGCCGAGGCTACATAGTGAGTTAAAAGTCAGCCTGAACTACATAGTGAGATCTTATATCAAAAAAACAAGGGGTGAAAGGATGTGACTCAGTCTGTCTTGGCCAACTTTTTAGTCTGCACATTTTTGCAGACTGAAGGCATGGAATAAACAAGTGAATTCACCGTAAGAAAGAGCTCAATAATTGGAGCCACCCAGCCATGAAGCACATTGCCAGGTAAAACAATGAGCTGCCTGTCCCAGGAAGTGTTCAGGTGTGACCTGCTGACCATCTGTCATCTCTGTCAACTTTTTTTACAGTGCTGGGGTTTGAACCTGGAGCCTTTTCACTGAACTATATCCCCAGCCTTTTAATTTACTATTTTTTATTTTGAGAAAGGGTCTCCCTAAGTCATTGAGTTCTGCAGGCTGGGCTTGAACTTTAAGTTGAAGTCCCTTTCCCATTTTCTCTTAGTTTTTAATTCTCTCCACTTAATCAGCTGATGCCTGTCATTGACATGTTCCGAAATGTTTGTTCTGTGATGATGTCAGGAACCTCTCCAGCATGAGTTGAGGTCCCCGTCTCCTCTTTGGGGGAACCTCCTGGGACCCCATCCAGTGACAGTTTTTTTAAAAATTACTATCAATTCTAAACTCCATGAAGGCAAAAATCCTGTCTATCTTGAATTCCATGACATTGCCAGAATTTAAGTGCCCAGCTCAAGGCATTTCTCTAATAAGTGTATAATTCTCTTTTATATCTTTCCTAAGAAGAAGAACCAGGCCTGGGGATTTAGCTCAGTGGTTCTGCCACCTGCTTTGCAAGGTCCCAAGTTCAATCCCTGGTACCAAAAAGAAGAAGAAGAAGAAGAACCAGGCTTATTTTATCTTTTATCCTCAGGTAACCCGAACAATTACTCAATACATTCTTATCTGGGTTGTCCTGACTGAATTCAATATCAGGAGTAACAGTGCCCCAAGCATTAGGGTAAAATTTCTCTCTGATTCTGTCCAGTTCATGACAGGCAGTGGGGACTCGAAGTCAGGAAAAAATTCAGGGTAAAATTTCAGAGTTTGGCAGGAGAAGCTTACACATTCAGGGTTGGGTCTGGGTGCTGGCCCTTCCAAAGGCTGCAGCAAGAAGGGAAAAGAGAAAACACAAGGGACTAAGTGGTGCAGGGTGGTTTTCAGATGTAGCTGGGAAAGCCTGCCAGGATTCATCCAGGGGCCAGGCATCACCGACTGTGCAGCAGGCAAGTCCACAGGGACTTCCGAGAAGCAGCCAGCTGGGGATCCTGGGCCCGAGAGCAGAAACTCTTCCGAGCAGTTGCTGTGCTCAGGCTGGTGATGATGTGCTTCACATCCATGTGCCCCTTGAGAGAACAGGATGGCTGCATCGACTCCTTTTCTACTCCTCCGGCAGCAAGAAGCCCATAGGGAAATCACAAGTCACCAGGGCAGACAGGAAATCCAGCATCAGATAACGAAACAAGAAGCCTTCCATTTCTGTTTCCCCTGTCTGTGACATGCAACCCAACAATGAAGACACAGAGTTTAAACCGTTTCCTTTCTTGGTTTTAGCTTCTACTCCCACAAGAATGGAAATGGAGATTAAGATGAGGCTGAGAGAGCAGATGTGACATCTCAAGGACCATCTCATGCGAAGTAGATGCTCCCCTCCCATGATTCATACATCTTTGTGATGAAAATCTTCATGCGAATCATCCTTTATGTGTCTGCATATGCATCTCAGTTGATCCCCACAGCACCAGAGATGCAGATTGGCGATATTATTCCCACTTCCCAGAGGAGGAAGCTGAGGCTCAGACAGAGAGTGACTGTCCTGGGCTTCCAGAGAGAAGAAGCACAGCTGGCAGGGTCCCTGGTCACCGTTTTCTGACTCAATCTTAGCTGACCCTCAGGGCTTCATGCTGCCCGGGCTGGTTGGAAACCTCCCCCAGACGCCACAGTAATGGTCCAGAAACCAAGGCAAGGACCAAGGGCTTGCTGTCCCTGAACATCTACTTGAGCTTGATATGAAGAAAATTTTAAATTTTTATACACAAACAGATAAGTTTTCAAGTGGGACACAAAACATGAATTTTTGAAGTTAAAATGTGTGATGCTGACTTCTCAGTAACAACGCAACAATATTGGTTCATTCATTGTGACAAATGTACCATACTAATATAAAATGTTAGTGAATAATATAAAATGTTAGTCGGAAACTGGGTACAGGGTATACAGGGACCCTCTTACTATTTTTCTAATAATACTTGTATTTATCAGCTTCCCCATCACTGAGACACAATACCTAACCTTAAGGGAGGAGAAGTGCAATTTAGCTCACGGTTTCAGGGGACTCAGTCCATGACCGATTGGCTCCAAGGCAGAAACATCATGGTGAAAGGGTGTGGCACAGTAAAGACGCTTAGCTCATGTCAGCTGAGAAGGAGAACAGGGGAACAGCGCTGGAGAGTGGAGGAGGGACTAGATATAGATCCCAAGATCATGCTTCTTTGACCCACTCAGACACACCCAGAAATGTGCTTTACTAATTCCCTGGGTGGATCTGAAAGCCAAGCAAGTTGATAATCTACCTTAAATCTAAAACTGCTCTAAAATCAGCATTTTCTTTTAAAAATGTGAGATATTGAAGAAATTTTAGAATCTTAGCCTCCTCCAAAGCTACTTGATCACAGTCCTCTTTTGTTAGAGGTACAGCCCTGTTTGCAAAGCACTCCGCACCCCTCACCCCCCACCCATTGCTCATAGGGTAGAAAGGCTTCCTTCTGTGCATGCTTATAGTTCATTAAGAGAAGGACAAGAGAGCGGGGCAGTAAAGATTCCTCTACTGCCCTCCCTGTTCTCTGCCCCCTTCTTTGCATTGTGAGAAGAGTGAGAGACAAATAACCACTTGCCCTTCCCCAGGTTCCTACCAGAGTAGAAGGGATTTCAGAACAGTCTGTTCCAGCCTCCATCATAATGTTCCAGAGCATCTATTACCCTGCTGCACTGCACATCATCCAGGTGGAGCCCCAGGGGTGAAGGAGAAGGAGCTCATCCATGTATAGCAAGTCCCAGTGAGCACACACCTGGTGTGTGGGTTAAGCAGCAGGGAGCAGGAAACCTTCTGGGGATGTTCGTTGAGGACTCCATCCTGCATCTGACACTGAGACCAAAGAATGCAATGCACAAGACTTGGAACACACCAGTGCTGTTAGCACTGCAACATTTTTTGGGCATCTAGAAAGCAGATATTAAAGTTCTTCCCAACATCAATAAAAGGGGCTCCTGGGGCTGGGGATTTAACGCAATGGCACTGCACCTGCCTTGCAAGTGCAAGGTCCTGAGTTCGATCCCCTGGTACCAAAAAAAAAACATTAAATTTTTTTTAAAGAGAGGGGCTCTGGCTACTCTTCTCCCAACTCTAAGTGGGCCAAGATGTAGCTATTCCTCATGATCACTCAGCTGTCTCTGATTCTGTCCAGTTCAAGACAGGCAGTGAGGCCTCTAAGTCAGGAAAAAAAAGAAAGAAGAGAAAAAGAGAGATTATAGCCTCTAGCAACACTTTAAATGGCCACACTTGAATCAGACTAGAAAATTGTTTCCAGTAACCACTTTGGAACATTCGAGTCAAGACTCAAATGACTGGAGTAAGCCAAGGTTATTTCTATACCAGCAACATCATGTTGACCATCAAAGTAAATATTATTGATTGTCCAACAAAATTCAGAGCTCCTGCAGAGTTTCTCATCTAATTTGGGCAAAAGAACAAATGGAAAAATAATGAGATAAATAGGAAAGGCAAAGGGAAGAGAAAGCGGACCAATGTACGATGCTTTGTGAAGCTTGGAAGACAGACAATGCTTCATGGAAAAGATCGTCTTTGATCTAGATATTTGACTTGGATAAGAAGGGAGAGAGAAAGCTAGGAATATAGGATGGCAGAGGGAAAGGCATAGAAGCAGGAATGGGCATGGAAGGTCAGGGAAGAATGAACAGAAGGAGAGATTGTGACAGGCTGGAGAGATAGGCAGTATGGACCCTTGGCTAAAAGTTGAGATTTGTCCCTGGGTAGTTGAAGGCCATGTGCCAAGAAAGTTTAGAAGAGAGGAGGCATGGAGTGGATGGGATGATGGAAGGGAGACCAGAGAGAATGAGGCTGATTCAGGGCCAAACCAGAACTCGGGGAAGGCAAGGAAACAATTGAGACGAGAGATCTGAAGGGCAAGTGGATAGCACTTGGTGAATGGGGACATGTGGAAAAGCTAGGAAGAGGAAAGGATAAAGAAGAGTCAAGAGGCCAGGACATCTTCCTGGTTTCCAACTTGAGTGTCTGAGAGAACGAACACATTCCCAGCAGAATTTTTCTTTCTCTTTCTCTTAACAAGATGGCTCCTATTCTACTTCAGACTGTCCTTAGAACTAAGGAGGATGGCCTTGGGGGAGACTGCGCCTCCTACCTCATTCCAGCCTAACCATATAATAATAGGATTCTCACCCCCTGTTTGTGTAGAGAGCCCGAGGGTGTGCGGTGTGGGTAAGAGTGTAGCGTGCAGCAGAGGAGGGCTGGTGCAAGGACCTGCCGGACCTGAGAGTCTCAACAGAATCCTGGCCACTGGAGCTCCAGGGAACCAACGGGCAACTGTTGAGTGGACCCACTTCTCTCTAGATAAGGAGACTGAGGCCTCTAAATGAAAGATGACTTCCCCAAGTTCACACAACCAGAGAATAACAAGCTAGGGATAGAACCTGGCTTGCCGGATCTTCATAATCCAGTGCTCCTTGAAATTCTACTAGTTGCTCTGTGTCCTTTCAGGGGGAAGGGAGAGTGCACACATGAACTTGTTAGAGAAATGGGGCATTTTATTGAAACGATACCTTTTCTGTGGATTTATCACAAAGCGTCCTTCATCAGACTCCTCAGGGGAAATCAATAATAATTCAAGATTTTTTTTTAAATCCTGTGTTTTTTTGTGACTTCTATGATACCTAGCTTATCACCTCATTTTTATTCCAACCATCTCAGAATTTATTTCGAGTCACATTTTCTTGGCTGAGATCTGAAATCTGTTGCTTTTCCCAGTCATATTTCTGTATTACCTTGTCAAGGCAGGGAACCAATCTGACAACTTTTTCCTTTGAAGCAAACTTATTAAAATTCATAATTTGTAAGCTAATTGGGAAAAGAGAGAAATTGAAGTAAGAAAAAATAGGAAGCACATATTAAATGCCCAATGAATATTTGAGAAGAGACGAAGATGAAGGAGAGACAGAACACTGACAAGAATGAGAAAATAGCCCTTGACTGAAAAAAAAGAGGACATATTTTCATTAATTAAGAGTGAGAAGGGACAGGGTGGTTCTTGGGAATTCCCCATGTCCCATCCCAGTAGGCTGGTACCCACGCAGGCTCTGAAGAAGTCCAGCCCTTCAGTCCTAGCATGCTGTGGCTAATTAGATAAACTCACTGATACTAGGTTCGCTGTACATTATGCTGACCCTGGAAGCCACCAGACATCTGGTCCTTCATCCCACTAAAAAAATACTTGGTAAAGACAGCAGAGCTTCTTTTGATCTTCTAAGGGAATAAAAATACAAACTACCCCAGGCCTTTTGGTGTGTGTGTGTGTGTTTGAGACCAGGTCTTGTTATGTTCTAGGGTAGCTTAGAACTTGTTATATAGCCCAGGATCACCCCAGACTCATGATTCTGCTGCCTTAGTCTCCCAGAGTTCTGGGATTACAGGTGTGTGCCACCACACCTGGCTTCCAGGCATTTATTTTTCTTGTCCACAGGTACTTCCTCACTCTAAATGGGGGTCCCTGGCAGTGTCCCATCCATCTCCTGGTCCTGTGTTGTTCAGGATGCCATTCTGAACTTTGTCATTGTCACACCCCTCCAAGCCCAAGGATGGCGTAAGCTAGAACACCTAGGTTCTAGGTTCCCCCATTGTCTGGGTAAAACAAGTGAATGAGTCCCAAAAAGGTAACATTGGCATATAGAGCCATCCAATGACAGGAAGTCTATTTGTCTGATGTTCTAGGAAACCAATAAGAAGAAATGCATTTTAGCCAGGAAAGGAGTAATAACCTGCCCAGCAATGAATGACTGACAAGCCCATGGGAGAGAGGTGAAAACAGAAAGTTCAGCAGAGACTGACTTGGCCTCTGAGGAAGATGGCATTTGACATAATTGGGACAGCTAGAAGGCTGTGGCCCAGTGTAAGAGGTATAATCACCTTAAACAAACAGATTGGTCACTCTGTCACTGACCGTACTGGTCCCCTTGATCAGACCAAGTTGTGTGTGCAGCATGCAGCATTCTATTTCTGGAAGATGACAGAGGTGAGGCAAACATGGCTGGGGTCACTCTCCTTTATAAACTATGAGCTCCTTGTGCACGCATGCATGTGTGTATATGTACAACCATATGCCTTGATGTACCTTCTTTTCACTGGGCACTATCTGTTGCAACCTAGGTATTGGTAAAATAGCTAGGAGTCCTTGCACTGACTTATGAGGAGCTGCTGGTGTTTTCAGCTTTCTCCTGGACTTTGTATCTCCCAACCTCCATTTCTCAGGCTGATTTGCTATTTCTTAAGAGGGCGATTTCTACCCGTGCTAAATAGATTTAGCCAGACTGAGATAAGCCCATGAAAACATATCATCAGTGACATAGAGCAAAGCTCTGAAAATACAACATGGCTCTCAGGTGCCTTCACCCCTGGCCATTACAGAAAAGTCAAAGCTAGGACATATCACCCCATGCCACAACATGGCAAAGACCCAGGGCGGTCAGATCTGCATTTTATTGTTACCCTGAGTCCAGGAGCTCACTGTATATTGCACATCAGAAATAGTGTTGTTGTACAGTCTCTTCTAGAAGGAAGTTCCATCTTGAAATCATTTGGAACTGACTAAACCAAGATCCATGCAGGGGCTGGGGCTGTAGCTCAGTGGTAGAGGGCCTGCCTAATGTGTGCCAGGCCCTGGTTTTCGTCTTCAGAACTAGGGGGGAAAATACATCTAAAGACATAGCTTCCTGAACCTATAAGCATGAAGCCCAGAAGCGAGAAACTTGAGAAGCAGGCTCCAACAGTCAGGGAATGGTTAGATATTGAAAACAGTGCTTAGCGATGGAGCTGACATATACTTGAAAGAAAACAAGAAGAGCCTGAAGTTCTGCTTTGTTTGCCTCCTTCTGAGATGTCCAGCTCATTTGCCTGAATTCATCACAGGGAAAGAATTTTTAGATATATTCCATCCACTGGAGAAGGGACAGCCCTCTTCTGAGGGTAAACCAAGGAGCCTGGGTTTTGGTGGACGAGTTTCTGAATGTCCTCTCAGAGTATTTCCAAATGAAAGCATGATTTCATAAGGAGGGTTATGTTTTAAATTGTCTGTAAAATACACTTTTATGAAGTTTTGTTTTCTCTGACTCTGCTTATTTCCTTCTTGTATGGATCTAATGAACCTGAATTCTCAAAGTCATTAAGGTAAAAGGTAAGTAACATTAATACCTGGGCTTCAGATCAATAATTTCCAGGATGTTGATGTTTTTCAATAGAGCACATATAGAAGGCCTGAAGTTATAGATTCATAATAATGATCTAAACCAACCATTGACTTCACTACTAGAAAATTTAAGGCACCAACAAGTGAAGTGATTTGCCTAGAGACACACAGTGACAGAGACTGCAACCCACCATCCCAATGACAAGCCCAGGGCTCTTCTCATCTTTCCAGTGGATTCCTTCAAAACTAAACATTTTGAAATTTTGACCAATGAATTAATGTTTAGAATCACTTTAAGTCCCAAAGAGGAATCCATTGATTCTATAATAGATTGGATGAAATGTAAGGAAGGGATCAAAGGGTAGTGAATAAATGAATGTGGAAGAGAACCACTTAATTATTCCTAATTTTAAGAGCTATTCAGATCTATGAGGGGCTTAAGAGATAAGCATGCTCAAGGTTTGAAATTTTACTTTTCATTAACTGGACTAGGACCATATATGGAAGCTGGGAAATGGGAAGAAGAGGAGTTGCTTCACCCAGAGGCAGTGATATTGCATCAACCAATCCTTGTCATTGTGCAGTTTCCTTGTGCACCTGCCTGGAGCCAGTCACAGGGTGTTTCCTGCTGAACCTGAGCGTCTCCTCCAAGCCACCTCAGCCCCTCAAAATCTTTCCTTCTGGGACTTCCCCAGTAATAAACTCTTACAAGAAGGTATAAAAAGAACAGCTGCTCCAAGCAGAGCAACTCCCCTGGCTACCACAGGAGGCTAAGGCACTTGGCAGGTAAGACTTGTTGGCAGTAATCTTTCCTGGCTTCTGCAAAGTAAATGGTGAAATTTCCTAACTGCTTCTCAGAAAGCTTAGTACTGGATTGAGGCTTTGGTTCTTGGTATCAGATTTGGCTCCCACATGACAGGTCAAGAAGGAAAGGCTGCCAAGAAAGAAGGCTTTTCTGTTTCTGAAAACTAAGACATAGAATCATTAAATTCTGGGGGCTCGAAGGTACCATAGTTCTCCTTTATCCATCCCGATTAGCAACTGAGGCCTCAGACAGGTGTTCAAGGTCACTCAGAAAGTTGGGGAAAATAGTAACAGAATGGTGCTCCATGCAGTGGTCTTGATACTGGTGTAAATAATCCGACCTCTCCACAACACTATGGAGCTTTTGCAGTGTTTTTAGGATTCCCTAAGCTAGGGCTCTCAGATAATCATCTCAACTGCAGCATCTCACGCCTACTGTCTGCAGCAGATCTGAACACCTAGTTAGTCCTGATTGTCTATTCCCAGGGCCTTAAATTCCCTGTGTACATCAGCTGTCAGTCAAGTGCATGGACTTCAGCAGTACTAGATGGGCTTCATTTTGGGAGAGTTGAGTGGTTGAATCATATTGCTTTTTATGCAACTGGATGCATTCAGCATGTACTGAACACCTCCCTTCAGCTGAGGTAAAAGATTGTTTCTGCTACACAGGGCTTCTTGAGAGCCATTGAGGATATAAAAGGAGAACAAACTCAAACTCAGATTCAATTTCTAGTGTATTTTCTGACACCATGTATTTGGGAGTTTTCTGCAAGCAATGCTGCAACAGCAGTTACCAGCTGGATGTCCTCTTATCCCATTCTAACACTGTCCACCTTGGAGGCAGCACCAGACCCCACAGAATGGGGCTCAGTCCCAAAAAGACCACCCTCCCTTTTGATACCAACCAAAAGCTGCAGGTTGCTTTACCTGTGCTGTACTGGGGATCCCTGAAATGTTACCAGAAACCTCTGCAGTAGGCTCCAGTCTCCTACTCTGTATGACACAGACCTGAGGAAAAAGAACTAAAAGACAGAACCAAGAGAGACAGAAAGCGGGACTCTAGGATGACCAATGCCAGTACAACTAAAAAAGGCACTGGCCAGTCCAAGGCACTGATTTTTATTGGTAATCAATTGGGGTAAAGGCAAACTATGTGCAAGGGCAGGACTACATGTGAGGATGCACAGTCATGTGGTTTCTATGGAAATTAAGCAAGCCTCATAAAGTACAAGTATTCTCGAATTAGGAACAGAATAGACAAAATATATTATTGGAATTAGAACATGGTCCTTCAAGTAAGCAGGTTTTAGTTGTGGGAGTAGAATTTGGGTGTGAGTTACTCTAACCTGGGCACATAGGCTTTGGCCAGACTCACTTCTGTAAACAAGCCGATTGGGGTGTAACTCTTTACACCCTGCTTTGGGGCATGATGAATATTGCAGTCTCTCTAAGTGCTCCTGACCTACTATGTACAAGTCAGAGTTCTCACAATCCCCTACTCAAGAATGACTCATTTGCTACAGTTGTTCATGAAATTTAGGGTGCTGCCACCAGTCCCAGCACTCTGGGAGGCTGAAGCAGGAGAATCACAAGTGCAAGCCCAGCCTGGGCAATTTAGCCGCTTAGTGAGACCCTGTCACAAAATTTTAGAAAGGGCTGAAGATGTAGCTCAGTCTAAAGGCCCTAGGTTCAATCCCCAATACTGGAAAACATAAAATAAAATCAGAGAACCACTTACTTATGTATATCAGTTCATTATAAAGAATATTACAAAGAATACAGATGAAGAGGTTCATAGCTCGAGGTATGAAAGAAGGAACACGGAGCATCTGCACCAACTCTGGCCACACCGCCCGCCCTCCGGAAATCTCCACATATTCAGCTATCCAGAAACTCCCTGAACACTCTCCCTGTGAGGGTTTCATGGAGATTTTATTACATGATTGGAGCCTGGGCAACCATGTAGAGCTAATGCTGATGGACCCAGTGGGGAGACCCAGCAAAGCCTGTCTGTTCAGGTTCTTCTTGGCCTCTCTGTGCAACATTCCTTCCTCCCAGGCACAAAGCACAGTCCCTTCTGAAATGGGAGTGTTATGGTCTACTATCAGGCAAGGCAGATCAGAGAATTTCAGTATGGCCACCTCTAAGGCAGAAAGCAGATTCGAGTTTCTATAGTTTCCTTTGGGGAAGAGAAATTCTAGTTTCCATGGCCTAACTTGGGGAGGGGGAGTTTTAAGCCAGGAATCTACAATGAAAATTATATATATATACTAATATCAGTTTCCTCCTCTTTAGTCTCTTGATCCTGGAGTTGCTCAAAAGATCAAATAGAGTATTCTTTCTGGCAATTGGGTGTTTGTTGGGTTTCCACTGGGATCATTCCACACCCTCAGCAGAGCTCTCACCATTCCTGGAGAAGAATTCCACTGATTCCTTCCTTTCTCAGGCCTTCCTCCAGTCTTTCTGTACCACAGCAAAACTCTGGAAGAGCCAAACTCTGGAAAGTGGGGGCTCTCAGAGTGTGTTCTGCAGCCAGCAACATCGCTTGGGAGCTTGCTGCTAGTGCAGGCTCTTGGGCCACTCCCATGACCTTCCAAGTTAGACTCTTCGTTTACCAGGGTCCCCAGGTGATTCTTAGAAGCATTCTTAGATGCCAGCTAGGAGACTATCACCCTTCTGCCCTGAAACGACCTCAGGTGTTTAATTTCTTTTCTTTTTTTTTTTTTTTTTGGTACCCAGGATTGAACTCGGGACCTTGCGCTTGCAAGGCAGGCACTGGAACCACTGAGCTAAATCCCCAGCCCTCAGATGTTTAATTTCTTTGCTCTGTCCTTCATTTGACATGTACCCAACACCTATTATGTACCAACTCTATACTTAGACACTGGAAGAACAGAAATACATAGGACATACCTCTTAAGGAGCCATGGTCTGAAATGCAAACATGAGAACAGTAGTATAAGATAGGAGACAAGCACTGAGGGAGGACAGTAAAAAGAATGACCTAACTTTGCCTGGAGAAACATGGTAAACTTCACAGAGGAGGTGGCATTTGAGGGCTAGAGGCTATGGCCCTGTCTTCAGAGAGAGCTTTGTGTCCCACAGAAGGCTCCAGGCTTTGTTGAAGACCAAGGGATTTGGGGAATGCTTTCTGCACTGACACTGAGGATAAGAATGTGGGCAAACATTGAGACACTACCAACGCCTCTGGCTGGCTCATACACTCTGACGCCCCATGCCCCTGCAGCCCTTTGCCATGCTTAGTTCTGCCTGCAGACAGAATCTTTCTGCACAGCCATTTTTCAGTGGCATGACCCCATGTTTACCTAGTTCTGCCTTCTGTCCCATGCCCTTCCTTCACATCAAGCAGGAACTTTGGCCATGACACAGAAAATAATTTAGTGTTATGCTTGGACTCCTCCCTCCCTCACTTCCCAGTGAGGACAGTATGAAGAATGTCTCAAAGAAAAGAGTATCTAAGTTTCGTTTTCTGTTCAGATCTCTCGGCTTTCATGTCTTTTCCTGCAATAGTCCTCTTCATCAGTCTCTCTCTGAGAATGCTGTTTTTCATAGACTAACCTTTTACTTATTTTTTATAATTTATTGTAAAATACATAGACAATAATAAAATAGAAATGCTTATGTGCCTATCAGCCCCCTTTAAAAGTTAGTGATATGGTGGTGCCCAGGAGCCAGAGGAAGGAGGAGGAGATGGAAAATAAGTGTTCAATGGGTAGAGTTTCAGTTTTACAAGATGAAAAAGTTCTAGCAAACCAATGTGAATATGGTGTGTGTGCGTGTGTGTGTGTGTGTGTGTGTGTAACAACCCAGGGCCTTTGAACTGAGCTACATCTCCAGCTCTTTTTTTTTGGTACCAGGGATCAAACTTGGGACCTTGCACTTGCAAGGCAGGTGGCGGCACCACTGAGCTAAATCCTCGGCCCTCTTTTTTTATTCTTTAATTTTGAAACAGGATCTCACTAAGTTCCCCATGCTGGGTTGGAACCTGTGATCCTCCTGCCTCAGCCTCGCAAAGTGCTGGGATTGTAGGCATGCCTCACTACATTTGCCTAACAATGTTAGTATCCTAGTATTGTTGCACTGTGCAGCTAAAATAGTTAAGATAGGAGAATTTTGTGCTGTATTTTTATACCACAATTATGCAATTTTTTTTAAGTTGACAGTTCTTATTACTCCTGAGCCATCTTTGTTCACCTGGAAGGGCAGATTTCTGCTGACTAAATGGGTCCTGCAAGTTTCTCCTACAGTCACAAAGAAAGGGTGACAGAGGGAGAGAAAGTCACAGAACCTTTTCCTACTTGGGGCCACACAGGTGTAAAGACAAGAGCCCCTGAAGAGTTGATCTGTTGGAGAATGCTCCTTGGGAAAAAAGTCTTGGCTAGAAAGGTATTTCACTAATACCTTGCCTCTTGTCTAAAGTTAGCTTACAAGGCCGGGGATTTAGCTCAGTGGTTCCGCTGCCTACCTTGGAAGCGCAAGGACCCAAGCTCTATCCCCCGTACCAAAAAAAAAAAAAAAAGTAAAGTTAGCTTACAAAAAGTATATTCAAAAAGACAAAATTTATTAAGAGGGATCCACTAAAAAGCAAAGAGGAGGGCTGGGGATTTAGCTCAGTGGGTTCGCCGCCTGCTGCGCAAGCACAAGGAACCGAGTTTGATCCCTGGTACCAAAAAAAACCAAAACAAACCAAAACAAACAAATAAAAAGCAAAGGGGAAATTGGGGTGTGTGAAGAGGCCAAAATGACCTGGTCTAGGTGCGCGATTCTCCTCTTCCGGCCTAAGCTGGTCCCCGGGGGTCACCAGAGGGTGTCTGGGCGGCAGGCTGGGTCATCCCTCTGGTGAAGCTCCGGAGCTGTGATTTCTCTCAGGGAGCTTCGGGGAGATTCAGAAGGGCACCTGATCGGGGGCAGGTTGTTCTTCCTGTGAGTTTCTGGTGAACACCTTGCTGAGGGGAGAAGCCATGGGCTCTTGTGAAAGGTGAAGAACCTGTCAAGAGCTTGTCTGAAATCACAATCCACATACTGGACCTCCCTGGGCTGGAGCCAGGATCTCCTCAAAAGATAGTTTGGGTCTATTCCACAGAGCCCAGTGTAGCCCCTCCTTAGAAGACAAAGCCACCCTGGCTGCAAGAATGGCTCAGTGGGAGAGCACTTACCTAGCATATGTGAGGTCATGGGTTCAAGCCACAGCACCTCAGAAAGAGGAAAAGAAAAAGAGGAAGAAGACAACCAGTTGAGTGATTTAGGTTCAGAGTTAAAGGCCATGATGAAAGGATTAAGCTGGGAGCTGGAATGGCTCCAGGCAGCCTAGGACAGAGCCCTGGGTCACAGGCCTCTGAGCTTCATCACAACTCTCTTTCATATGGTCCCATCATATTTGCTCCTTGAAGGCGGCGGAGCCACTGGGGTTTCTGAGGACAGGCATGAGCGCCTGCCCCCGGCACACTCTCCAGAGAGTCATGGGAGGAAGCAAAATATCCTGGGGCAGGGAGGGAAGAGAACTCCAGAGACTTGGTGACAGCATTTCTCACACCTACAGGCAAAACAAGCACAGGATTTCAGGATGACAGACTGTCAGGGCAGAATGCGACATCCTGGATTACTAGGCAGGCCAGGAGCCCAGAGGTGTTAAGTAACCTGCCCAAGGTCACAGAGCCGGTTAGAGCAACTTCAGAACTGCAACTCAGGGGCTCAGACCCTGAAGCCAGAGCTCTCTCCCTCCTGCCCTTTCTTCTGTTTCTCCCAATATCTAGTGTGGGCCTGTGCATATGCTGACACTCATGAAGTAGTGTTTGCCCTTCCCTGTTAGGGCCTCCGCTGTTCCCTGGGATTTCTCTGCTTTCTTTGAGTCAGTTCCTCCCACTGGAGCTCCAGCAGGACTCACAGTGTGGCCCTGGTCTCGTCTCAGTGATGAGGCTCCTTCATCTCCCAGGCCTCCTGGCTTCCCTGATCTGGCTCCAGGCTGCAGCACCCATCGTAAGTGGTAAGTGTCCCCACTCTTTCCTTTCCTGGGCTGCTCTAACAAAGCATCATAAACTAGGGGTAAAGATTAGAGAAATGTCTTCTCTCACACTCCAGGAGGCTGGAGGTCCAAAATCAAGGTGATGGCAGCCCCATGCTTCCTCTGAAGGCCCCAATAAAGGATCCTTTCTTGTCTCTTCCAGCTTCTGGCCGCTCCCAGGATGGCGGCTCAGAGCTGCTTCCTCCCAATCTCTGCCTCACCTTGCCTTCTCCCTGTGTCCACCAGGCATGGGACTCGGTGTCCACCCCAATCTCATGTGGCCTCATCTGAATTAACTACATCTCCAAGAGACTTTTTTTTTTTTTGGTACCAGGGATCAAACTCAGGACCTTCCACTTGTGAGGCAGGCAGAGAACCACTGCGCTAAATCCCCGGCCCCTGCAGAGACTATTTGCAAATAAGGTTCCATTCTAAGGTTCCAAGTAGACACAAGTGTGGGGCAGACATTACTCAACTTATTACTTTCTTGAGAGAATAGGTCCTACCCCTCACATTCCAGACCCTAATATTAGTGAAAACAAGGCATCCTGCCTCTGTCTTTATACCACTCCCTTCCCTATTTCAGGGTCCTGGTGATCACTAAGCGCTTTGATGGATTTGCTTAAGGATCCATGGAACCATCTCACCAGGAGCCAGAAAAATGCCCAGAGCCTGGTATCCCAAGCCAACCTGAGTGGCTGTGCTAGATACCCAAGAATCTCATCACTGGGTATTTTAGTGGAATCCCAAAAAGCAATTTTGACATCCTGTCAAAGATCAGGGGCACTCTTCCCATTCTGTGCTTCTTGGCCTTAATTAAGGTCTCTTGGGAAACTTCCCTGATCAGTCCCGTTCTCCTGTCTGCTCAGATTTGAGAGGTGAGGGTACTGGCTGAGAAAAAGGCAGACAGAAGCGAAGAGCATCTCAAAAGAGTTGTGTCTGATACCCTCTTTCTGCTTTCTCCCCCTGCTCCCTCAAGCACGGACCACCAGAACTTCAACCATCTCTGACACTGTAAGTCAGGTCAAGGTCCAGGTCAACAAGGCCTTCCTGGATTCCCGAACCAGGTATGTGACACACTCTTACACACACATCTATATGCGTGTACTTCCCTTCACAGGCTTCCTCTTCAGGACAAGCAAATGTAACAGCCCTGACAAGCCAGTGAGCCAAAGCAATTATAAAACTTGCCTTTCCACCCACCCTCACCCCCACATATGTGGAAACCAGGACTAATTGCTCCTCACTCCTCAAGGCCGCAGCCTCTAAGGTACTTTGCAGGGACATCTAATCTAGTTTTGTAAGGATTAACCCTTGTTTCCTTGGTCCACATGTGCCAGTCTCAGTTTGTCGTGCATTCAACCAATACTGACTTGGGTCAGGCTCCCCAGAAGTAGAAACCAGTCCTGGACCCAGGTGCAGGTTACTAAGCAGGGCAGTCACTCTCAGGAAAGCTGTCACAGAATGAGTGACAGCTGGAGACAGGGCAGAGAAGTTAAGCAAGATGGAGTTTCAGGTCTAACTTCCGCCTGGTACCCCAGGGAGACCTGGAGCATAAGGTGCACCCTATGTGGTCCAGGATTGGGCTGGGGGAGGCATCAAAGCATACTTGTGCCACTCCCAGGCATGTCCAGCCATGCAGCTCCAGTGGCTCAGAATCGAGTACTCGGTGAGGTTACAAGTATGACCCTTGAGTGCTGCACCCAAAACAGCTAGGGAAGGAGCATGCCAACCTCTTCAAGAATCCAAGGAACCCAGCAGTCACCAGGATGCTGGCAGAGTCAGCATCCTCCACCCAGCAAGAGGCCAGGACTCATGAAACAAGCAATGCAGACTAGGTCCCCACCCTCAGGAAGCCCACATTCCTCCAGTGGGAGTCAGGGTTAGGGTTAGAACTAGAGGAACCATGGCATGAGCAGAAAATGCTCTTATTCTTTCCTCTTCTCTGTCCCTAACACTAGACCTAGGGGTTCTCTCCTCCCTGCACTTGAATGAATTCTCAAAACAGTCCCATAACTCTTTTGGTGACTCTTTTGGCCTCTTCTAGTCCTCAGAACAGCATCAGTTCTGGAATTAAAGACTCAGCATAAGGAAACAAAGGCTGAGGCTGCTCACTTCCCTGGGCTTGGAACTGCTCAAGGCCTCTGGTGACAGCAGGGAGCCCAGTGAGTGGGCTTTTCCCTCTCTCCTGGACACCCACCCCTCTTCCTTGGGGCTGAGCTGGAAGAGGGGTCGAAGGGAGGGAAAATCCAACTCCCCTGGACAAGTCAGTGTCTTACATGCCTTCTCTCCTTGGGTACTTTTTCATCTCTCAGAAATTCAACTGCCAACCCCATGACCTGGAAAATTCTCCAGCTTGTGACTAAAGTCTCCAATCCTCAGCCTGGGAGGGTCTGACTATCTCCTTCACCATCCCCACCCAGCCTCTCCGGGCTAATGGGCAACAGCATCACAAAGATGGTGTGGCTATCTCTTGGTTCTTTTTATGGAGGCCGTGGGGAGAGCAGGATAGGCCCGGACTATGAGGCCAGTCACCACAACCCTCTGCACATCTGCTCTCTCACCCAGATAGTTCCTCAGACTGAGAACTTGTACCTTCTAACACTTTATATAACGGCCTGACATGCAGTTAACAGTCCAGGCACTACAGCCACTGAATTGTATCCAAAACTCGGGTTGTCTTCTGTGAGAATTTGAGCCATTTCTAATACTTCAGCCTTAGAGACCTAGAGATCACCTCTTAGATCTTCTCACACATGAGGAAACTGAGGCACTGTGAAGGGATAGAAGGCTCTCACAGAGAGACTTTTCTGACAGCACCTTGTTCTCAGTCATCTCTGTTGTCACAAACTTTATAGTACAAGAATTTTTGTTTTCTTGTTTTATACATGGAAATTAAAAGGGGAGGAAAAGAAAAGCCTGAGTGGTTGTACAAGATCCTTGGTGATAGGTCAGATGCTTCAGGGCCCAAGCTCCATGCCAGCTAGGGCCAGGTCCATGAGGGAATGTGTTCATGGGCAAAACTGGAGGCCCATAAGCATCCTAATCCTAGAATTCTCAGCTCACAGTCATGTAACATGCCACCTATATGTCCGGGCTCCTCAAGTCTGGGTCAGTATATTATAGGTTCTGTTTGGTCTTGGGGTTCCAAATGCTCCCGTCCACCTGCCTGCCTGTCCTCAGAACAGACCCATCAAAGGTTCATGACCACTGTGGCTTCCTCCTCCCAAAAGAGATTTTCCAGAGGCCTTAGGAGAAAACCAAAGAAAGGATGCTGAGAGCACAGGGTGTTTGCTCCCTAGGTGTCACCCATGTCCTGTACCACCTCCCGTCAGCCCCTTCTGCAGGGACCAGCCCGTGACCCCTATTGCTGTCTTCCGTAGGCTGAAGACTGCCATGACCTCGGAGACTCCCACCACGAGACAGCTATCCGAGTACCTCAAGCATGCCAAAGGCCGGTCGCGCACGGCCATCCGCATGGGCCAGGTGTGGGAAGAGTCCTTAAAGAGACTGAGGCCGCAGGGCCCCTTGACCAATGTCACAGGTACAGAAAGCTCACTAGCCCTCTGACGGCAGGAAGGGCACATCTCCCCACAGAAAAGAGCCAAGGCCACCACAAGCCACACTCCCTGTCAGAAGCTGTCCACAAGGAAAGACACCCCTGTGTCTGCCTTCTTAGACTCACACACCAGGCAGGCAGAGCAAGGAGGGCCTTAGGGGACAGCTGGGTCACAGCACTTTTTGCATACAAAGAAACTCAGATCTTGCAAGATCACGTTGCCAACTCCTCATGAGGGGACATGGTGCTCTTTATATAATGCCATCTGTGAGGCCTCTGCCCGGAGGAAGTGCTAAAGTCAATAAACACAACCTCCCTGTTCCAAACCACAGCATCACCCTGCTGTTAGTAGAGGGCACAAGTAAGTGAACTGTGTCGGTGGATTTACTGGGATTATGTTGCAAAAGATGAGATGTCTATCGTGTTCTGGGTAACACCGTGATGACACCCCTGGTTTGATTTCCTGCCTCTCGCCAGACTCAGAATGGAGAAAGCACTCAGTCCCTTTGGGGTCCCTTCTGTTTCAGGCTCCAGCCTGGACCTGGCTTCGCTCTCTGCGGAGGTGGGCTGTGATGCTCCCACCCCTGCGGTGAGCTGTGACACGAACAGCCCTTACCGCACCATTACAGGAGACTGTAACAACAGGTGACTTTGGGGGAGGGTGCTCCCGCCTCCTGCCCAGCCGGCCCAGCCAGGGGCTTTGCCCTTTGGCCATTCCGGGCAGAACTTCCCCCTCCCCTGTGCTCTCTGGAATCGCTCTTAAAACTGCACTGCCCGGCACAGCTGGGGAATTTAGAACCCCACCCATAAGAGGCCCCTCCTGCGCGTTCCCTTCCCCTCGGGTCCTGGGCTTTACAGCGACCCGGAGCCGACCCGCTGCGACTGAGCGCGGTCTCCCTGGCTTTCAGGAGGAACCCGGCGTTGGGCGCCGCCAACAGGGCGCTGGCTCGCTGGCTGCCGGCCGAGTACGAGGACGGGTTCTCTCTCCCCTTCGGGTGGACTCCGGGGAAGACACGGAACGGCTTCCCGGTCCCGCTGGTGAGGGCAGGCGAGGCGAGCCCTCCAGGATGGAGTGAAGGATGGGTGGGGAATTGAGGGGTTAGAAGGCTGTACGATCGAGCCCCCCACGAGTTGGAGATTTGGACTTGCACCCTGGCGATGTTCCCCCAAAACGCCACTAGAGGGCAGCAGAGCCCAGCCACGTGGTGGTCACGTCCCAGCTGCCGCAGGCCAGATACCCTGGGGTCTCCGGGGCAGATGGCCCCACTGCCCCATCCTGCTCCCGCTTACCCTGCCCCCGCCCCTGGGATGCATCAACTGTCGTTTGCCTGGAGGTCCTATCTGTTGGCCTCATCTGAGTTGGCAGCCCCTCCCCCAGCGTACCCCTCTCCTATGCCCAGACACCTGGCCTCTCCGTGGCACTTACTCCAGGGGCTGCCTGCCTTTGTTTTCCGGCTCCACAGTGCAAAGGACAATTGCCTCGCAGGCCCTCAAGTCATACAAACCTGGGTTCAGTCCCATCCCTGCCTCTTTGTCACTGCAAGACCTTGGCCCATTGCCTTCATAGGATTCAGTCCCCTCATCTGCAAGGTGAGATAATGCCACCTGCCTCACAAGCTCTTCCTGGGGATTAATATATCTGTTACATCATAGATACTCAGTAACTGCGGTTGGATCCTCAAAGCACGTTTTCCTCCATCCTGCCCTCCCCTTCTCTCTCCATCTGTAGGCCCGTGAAGTATCCAACAAGATCATCAGCTATCTGAGCGAGGAGGGTGTTCTGGACCAAAACAGGTCCCTGCTCTTCATGCAGTGGGGTCAAATTGTGGACCACGATCTGGACTTTGCCCCTGACACTGAAATGGGGAGTAGCAACTTCTCCAAAGCCCAGTGTGATGAGTACTGTATCCAAGGAGACAACTGCTTCCCCATCATGGTAGGCCCCTGCCACTGTGTGCCCTTGACGGTCCCTGCCCATCCTGATATAGCAGACATCCCTGGCCCAAAGGCCAGTATCTCTTGCTAGATTTGGATGTGGATTTGATACTTTTCCAAGCTTTCACACATCCATTCAATCACCTGTCCATTTATTTAGTAACTAGACATTAACCATCTACACTGTGCCAGACAGTGCACCAAGCACTGAGATTCAAAAGTGAATAAGAGGGCTGGGAATTTAGCTCAGTGGTGCCGCCTGCCTCGCAAGCGCAAGGTCCTGAGTTCGATCCCCAGTACCAAAAAAAAATGAATAAGACACCATTTCTGCTCTCAAGGGCAAAAAGGCCAGTGTGGGAAATGGATGAGTGAACTACTAATGGGAAAATTGGAAAGCTCTGAGGAGGGTCGGCTACACCCCCACCCAGCAGCATTGGTGTCTTCTGGGATTACTAGAAAGGAAAGATCTCATGCCTCCCCGCTAGACATCGGAAAATAGATTTTTACATTTTACCAAGATGCCTGGGGGGTTCAGGCTGTACTTCAAGTTTGTGGAATGCTGCTCCACGTCATCTTGAAGGATGAATTCATCTCCCAGAAGGAGGTGAAATCTCACAGCTGAATCTGTGAGCAGGGACGTGTGGGAACGTCCAGCCGGAAGGGAGAGAGACTGGCAATGCTGTTACTCTCTTTCTTCATACTTGTGGAATTTTGCTGTTAGAGTCATTTATTCACCCAGACAACAAATCAAAGCTATGTGCTGTGGTGTAAAGAGTATGAGCTATGGATCTGAATCTCACATCTTTTCCTTCCAATTTAGGCAAGTTCCTTAAGAATTCTGAGCCTCAGTTTCCTCACATGCAAAACGGAACTGAATTGTCTACCATACAGGGTTTTATGAGCACCAAAGTGAGATAAAGTATGCCTAGTGCCTGGCACATGGTAGGTCCAAAGTAATAAAGGGCCGCTGTTGTTAGGAGTGATGACCAACAACTCTTTTCTGTATCATGGGTCGCTTCCCTGTCCAGGGATCTCAGGATACCATCCCTATCAAAACTCCGGAGCCCTCCCTGAGAATGAATGCTCGCTCAGCCTTTTCCACAGCAGGACATAACGAACTTCAGGGCATCATGGGCCCAGGATGTGTAATGTCCGCAGGAGGCATCTGGCCTTCGTGTCTGGTACAAGGGTCCCAGAATGGCACCATCAACATCTTTGCATCCAGATTAGCCCTGGAGAGAGGCTGTGAGGCCCAGATGTGCAACCTCTGCCTAGTTACCCACCTCTCATCTCTCTGCAGTTCCCACCCACTGACCCCAAGGTGAAGACTCAAGGGAAGTGCATGCCTTTCTTCCGAGCTGGGTTTGTCTGCCCCACTCCACCCTACCAGCCTGTGGCCCGACAGCAAATCAACGCTCTGACCTCCTTCCTGGATGCCAGCTTGGTGTACGGCCCTGAGCCAAGCCTGGCTAACCGCCTTCGCAACCTCAGTAGCCCCTTGGGTCTCATGGCTGTCAACCAGGAGGTCTCAGATGACGGGCTGCCCCACCTGCCCTTTGTCACCACGCAGCCAAGCCCCTGTGAGTTCATCAACACCACGGCTGGTGTGCCCTGCTTCCTGGCTGGTGAGTGTAGGCCTGAAAGAGAACAAGAGCATTACCCAGGGAGGCTCTACCGCTGCCTCCTTCTCCTCATTTTTCTGGAAAAATGAACCACTGTCCATGGCACCAGTCCAGGACTGGCAGAAGGGCCCAAATGAAAAAATAACCTGAAAACATGTGTTCACCGAAAACCTAAAACAAAATAAGGAAGTTCTGCAAAGCATGAAGAAAATGCACATAAACCCACCGCACAACCCACGATTGTTGTTAACATTATGTTGCCAATCTTTCCAGAATTTCTGCTATCACAAGTACAGCTTTACATAATTGGGACCACACCATAACTAAGACTCTATAACCTGATGTCCTCACTTAACCACATCCCATGGCATTAAGTATTCTTACAGGAGTGTCCAACCTACAGCCCACAAGCTGGACACAGTTGGACCACCTGGGCCACATTGAATGAAAAGGAATTGTCTCGGGCCACATGTAAAATATCTAATGTAGTTTAATGTATACAAGTAGCAAAACTTCCTTTTTTAGGCATTTTTATTACAGCAAAGGAAGTCAAGTGGCCCATGAACTATGGGTTGGACCCACCTGTTAGATTAAGAGGAATGGATACAGATATTAAGACTTTTTTGTAACGTGGGCACACTCCATACAAGCATGTGCCCTCCTGGTCCCCTCTGTCCCCTGGCCACGCTGATGAGACCACAAGGCCATTCCATAGGCCAAGCTGTCTGGTAGATTCCTTAAACTTTATGTCCACACATACACCCAAGCCTTTGTGGGTTTAGTAGGCCTTCTTGAAGCTCAGAGAACACAAGGAAATGTGCCCTTGTGAGACATCTGGTCTTCACCACTTAACTGCTCACCCGCTTGCTCCTCCATTCTTGCCCCCAAAGGCCTCATCTCCAGAGTCTTCTCCCTTTATTACCCAGAGGAATTCATTCCTAAAGCCTTCAAAGGTGCCCTGCAAAGTGAAGGTGCTCTCTCGTTTATTTGAACTGCCTTCTTGCAAGGTAACTGGGTTATAATGAGTAAAACTTTATATCTTAGTCTGCCACCTTTAGCCTTAACCACAATTGTGAATTTTAATCACCATTCTCCCAGATAAGGAGGGTGAGGCTCAGAAGATGTTAAGTAACCTTCAGCAGGTTACACAGCTAAAATGTACCTATACGTAACTGAGATGCAAATCTGTAATTGCCACCTCCATCCCTCTCCACCTGACTTCCCATAAGTTGCCAGGAAGGAGGGTCTTAGGAGAGGGTCCTCTGGGACACCATCATCTCTCTGGGTAGGTTCCTGGGTCTTAGGGCCAGTCAGGTAGAGCTCGCCTTGCTGCCTTCTGGCCTTGCAGGAGATTCCCGGGCCTCTGAACAGATCCTGTTGGCCACTTCCCACACGCTGCTTCTCCGGGAGCACAACCGGCTGGCCCAAGAACTAAAGAGACTCAACCCTCAGTGGGATGGAGAGAAGCTCTACCAGGAAGCCCGGAAAATCCTGGGTGCCTTCGTGCAGGTACAGAGACATACTAACACCCCACCATGGCCACCTAGTCCTGCTCTAGCTCTGTCCACTCCAGCCACCTCTTGTTTCCTGCCCCTTTCTCTTCCATTATCTCAGGCTTTTATACCTTTTCTTCTTTCATTTCTTTAGCTTCTCTGTCCCAAAGCAAATCCTTGGGTTCATAGTGTTGGTCCTTCAGTGTAACCTGCCCTGTGCCATGGTGGCGACCCTAGGCTTTATCACCCCTGGGACTGCTACCCAACAGTGACTTGGGCTATTTTGATTTCATTCTCTTCCTTTTACATTCTCTACACCTAAACCACACAAAATGGGTGTACTCAATGGGTATTGTAGATTGGCTGATTAACTAACTTGAAGAAACCTGGCAAGGTTGGTAGGTTGATGTTAATTGTACATATACTTTTTTAAACATTTTATTTTAAAATAATTCCAGCTTCTCAAGAAGTTGCAAAAATAATGTGCAGAGGGATCTGTGTGCCCTTTACCCAGCCTCCCCTGATGCTAATGTCTTGCATAACTATGCTATAACAGCAAAATCAGGAAGCAAAACCAATGTTGAACAGAGTGTTAACGTTGATGCAAACCAAAGAGCAAGTTCAGATTTCACCAGCTGTAAATGTGTGTGGGACATGTGTGTATGACTGCAGCTTTATGCAGTTTTATCAGAGGTATAGCTTTATGGAAACACCATAGACAATGACTTAGCTGCATGAACAAGACTCACACTACCTCTTTACAGCCATAACTACCCTCACCAACATATCCCTGGGTCCTGGAAAATGTTAACCTGTTCTCTATTTCTATTGTTATGCTAGTTCACAAATGCTATATAATGAAATTATGCAGTATATTTCCTTTTGAGAGGGGCTTTTTGCATTAAACATAGTATCTGTGAGATTCATTCAACTCATGTGTATCCATAGTTCTTTTATTGCTGGCTAGTATTCCATGGTATAACCATTCAGCTACTGAAGGACACTGGATAGTTTCCAGTTTGGAAGAAGACTTCCTTCCCCCACCCCACCCCGTAGCATCCTCAGCATTTGTTATTTGATTTCTTGAAGATAGCCATTCTTCCTGGAGTGAGATAGTGAGATGAAATATCAGCGTTGTTTTAATTTGTATTTCTCAAATGGCGGGAGATGTTGAACATTTTTTTCATGTATTTATCGGCCATTTGTACTTCTTCGTCTGAGAAATGTCTATTCATTCCAGATGCCTAATTTTTTTAGTCTAATTTTTGTTAGTTCTTTATATATTCTAGATATTAGTTCTTTGTCTTTTTTTTTTGATACCGGGGATCGATCTCAGGACCTTACACTTACAAGGCAGGCAGTGGAACCACTGAACCCAGTCCTTTGTCATTTTGATTGCTTTTAAAGCTTTTTGTGTTTAGTTTCCAGAAATTTAATTATATGTGCCTGGAGTGAACTTCTTTGGTTTTATCCTGTTTAGAGTTCATCCAGCTTCTTATGTCTGTAAATGTAGGTCTTTCACCAATTTGGGGAATTTTTAGGCATTATTTCTAAAACACTTTTTCACTTTCACCCCCTTTCCTCTCTACTTCTGGGACTCCATTGATATGAATGTTAGATCTTTTATTATCGTCCCGCAGAACCCTGAGGCTCTGGTTTGCTGGAGGTGTTTTAGTTTTGCTTCATTTTGTTTGCTTGCTTGCTAACAATACTGGGAATTGATTCCAGGGTCTTCTTACTAAGCTACATCCCCAGTCCTTTTTTCACTTTTTTATTGTGAGACATGGTCTTGCTAAGTCACTAAGTTGCCCAGACTGGACTTGAACTTGTGAACCTCCTGCTTCAGCTTCCCAGAGTTCTGGGATGAGAGGTGTGTGCCGCCACACCCAAGTGAAGTTTTTAAAGTCTGTCTTCACTCTGTTCTGCAGATTGAGTGAATGTTATTGCCCTGTTTTCAGGCCCACCCTCTATCCTTACCACTTTACCATGGAGTCTATCCAAATTCGTCTTTAATTTCAGGTAGTTTATTTTCAGTTCCATGATTTCGGTTTTTAGTAACTTCTTCTTTTACTGAGATATTCTGTTTTTGCTTTTTCCAGGAGAATCTGAGACTATTGAGGCATTTTTAAGGTAGCTGCTTTAAAACCTTTATCAGATAATGCCAGTATCTGATTCGCATCAGAATTGGCATCAGTTAATTGTCTTTTCTCACTCAACATGTAATTTTCCCGGTTCTTGATTTTAGAGGTGATTTTCAGTTGTATCTTTGGCATCTTGATTATTATATTGGGAGATGCTTGACTCTATTTAAATCTTCTGTGTAAAAAGTAAATAAATCTATTTTGGCATGTCATTACCTTGTTCAGGTTTAGCATGTAGGTTTTGGCCTACTTTTATAAGTTTTCGTTCCTGTGGCCACCTGGTTTCCAGAGCCCTCTTAATCCTGTTCTGGTCCACTTCATCCCTCCTGTGTTCTGAGCTTCCCACTCCTTCCCTGCTGGTGCCATCTGCTGGACGAGAAGGTTCCTTCCTGGCTGCCTGCCGTTGCTAAGCAACCATCTAGAGAAGCAGAAACCACCATACCTGGGTCTCCTTGGTGAAGAGCCAAGGCTAAAGAGCAAAGAGACACAGGGCTCCATTGCTGCCACCACCGCAGGCTGACTGGGTTGACACCAGACTGGATTATGCGGCAAGGGCTTCGATGCTGTCCTTGATTTTTGACTGCTCGTCCCTCTTGGGAGCAGTTTCTCTAAAGCCTCCCTCTGCAAAGGGTTAACCCTCCTCATGCCCTTTCCTCATGACTTATTTCTCCCTTCAGATCATCACCTTCAGGGACTACCTACCCATTGTGCTAGGTGGCGAGATGCAGCAGTGGATCCCCCCATACCAAGGATACAACGAATCTGTAGATCCCCGAATTTCCAATGTCTTTACCTTTGCTTTCCGCTTTGGCCACTTGGAAGTCCCTTCTACTATATTTCGCCTGGATGAGAATTATCAGCCATGGGGTCCAGAACCAGAGCTGCCCCTGCACACCCTCTTCTTCAACACCTGGAGGATGGTCAAAGACGGTATGCCCTTCCTGGAAAGTGCTCTCCTGGCTCTCCCACTCTGCAAGCTGCTGGTAGGGAAACCTGGCTGAGGAGTCAGATTCCAAGCACCTCCTATGTGACATTGTGCAAATGAATTCATCTCACTGAGCCTGTTTTCTTCTCTATAAGAATGGGGGCGGGGCCGGGGATTTAGCTCAGTGGTTTCGCCGCCTGCTGCACAAGCGCAAGGACCCGAGCTCGCAAAAAAAAAAAAAAAAAGAATGGGGGCAACAGGGCCGGGGATTTAGCTCACCGGTGCCGCTGCCTGCCTCACAAGCGAAAGGTCCTGAGTTTGATCCCCGGTACCAAAAAACTCCAAAAAGAATGGGGCAATAATAGTACTCAACTCGTGAGGATATTCAGAAAAATTAACTGAGGTAAACAAGTAGAGCAAGCTACAAGGGTTCTTAACACACAGGAAGTGATTGACACATATTAGTCATTACTGTTTCTTTCCTCCTTCCTGTTTCTAAGCCCTCCTTTGTCCTGGGCTGAGGCTGGCTTTCCTTAGGGCCTAACAAGTTGGGGTCTTTTCCTAAAGGGCCTCTTCCTGTGCTACAGTTCTCCCAGAAGGATGAATAGGAGGAAAAAGTGCTGACTCCATGAACTAGAACTTGAAAATGCCATCATCCCATGAGCACCCTTTCTGCCACCCCAGAATCAGGCAGCCTAGACTCCCCGCCCCTGAGCATGTTCAACTGGTTCTTCTTTAACCATGGAAGGTGTCCATGCCTTACTCCCATCCCAAGGATGGCCTCTGGGTCTTCCTTTGCAGGTGGAATCGATCCTCTGGTGCGGGGCCTGCTGGCCAAGAAGGCCAAGTTCATGAATCAGAATAAAATGATGACAGGAGAGCTGCGCAACAAGCTCTTCCAGCCAACACACACGATCCATGGCTTTGACCTGGCTTCCATTAACATACAGCGAGGCCGGGACCACGGGCAGCCTGGTGAGTGGGCCTAGGGTCGAGGCTGGCCTGGAGATATCTTAGCTCCCTTCTGGGGCCTGGAGCCTCTCCCCAGAAACCTACAAGCTCTACTCAATTCTGAGCAGAAGGCAGGCTGGCTTATAAAACCCACTTTGCTCAGCCATGGTATGGAATCTTTCATTCTCCCTTATGCAGAGACACGAGGACGTATCTGGTACTATCTTGAAGTTCTTTAGAAAAGAAAGACCAACAAACTCCTAAAACCAGTTATAAGCCTAGAAAAGACTGAGAAAAGAACAGAGAAAAGCCAAAGACTGTTGGTACTTTCTTTTGTACCTGTGAAAGGCAATTTAATTTAATTCAGACCTAGATTGCCTGAGTTCAAATCCCAGCTGTGCCATTTACTAGTCATGGCACTGGGAGTAAATCACTTAACATTTCTGCTCCTTCATTCACATATTTGCACAGTGCTTAGAGCAGTGCCTGGACCTGTGGTAAGTATCCAGAAAGCCACCAGCCCCGCCCCACCCTGCCAAGACTGAAGTGCCACAGATATAAACAATGGTCAGTATCTCTGCTATTTCAGAGGCCAGATTTTCTGGGGCTAATGGAGCTGGAATGGGTACGTCCCCAAAGGGGACCAGAAGCAGGAAGTCCCTGCCATGAGACAACCTGACCCTCCCACCCTAGGTTACAACTCCTGGAGAGGCTTTTGTGGCCTCTCACAGCCGCAGACCCTAGAAGAGCTGAGTGCTGTGCTGAAAAACGAGATGCTGGCCAAGAAGTTACTAGGTCTCTACGGGACCCCTGACAACATCGACATCTGGGTGGGGACCGTTGCTGAGCCCCTGGTGGAAAGCGGCCGGGTGGGGCCCCTCCTGGCCTGCCTCCTGGGCCTCCAGTTCCAGAGGATCCGAGATGGAGACAGGCAAGTGAAACCTCCACCCCAGGAGACAGTAGGGACCCCTGCTCCTAGGAGACCGTCCCAGTTTCCCGAATGAGGACTACCTTCTCAGCACGCGGGCAGCTTTGCAAGTTCCCGGTGACCTCCTTGGCATGGGGAGGGGCCAGCATCTGGACCGTGTAATGAGACCCTGCTTCTGTCTGCAGATTCTGGTGGGAAAACGCAGGAGTCTTCACGGAGACGCAGCAGGACTCTCTGAGGAAAATGTCCTTCTCACGCCTTGTCTGTGACAACACCCACATCACCAAGGTTCCACTGAACCCATTCCAGGTCAACAGCTACCCCCAAGGCTTTGTGGACTGCTCTGATGTCGAGGAGCTGGACCTCCTACCCTGGGCCTCAGTGGAGAGTTAGAGGCCTGGGCTCACGGCCTCCCAAGTTGCAAAGAAAAACTCCTTTTGGTCTGCAGTGGCATTTCATGCGAGTTCAATGACCCAGTCCCTTCGAGCTGCAGGCCCCAGGCCCAGCCTTCCTCTCAGCCTCTCCTGCACGCACCAGATCAACGGCTTGCTCAAGCCACCTCGGCCTTTCCAGCTCTTCTCCTCGGCTACCGTTTCCACCCCAACCTTTTGGCCCATGGAAACTCTCCCTTCAGTCAAGACAGACCTTCTGAGATGCCCTTCCAGTCCTGCTTTCCCAATGTCTCCCGTCCTCTCGCCTGAATAAGACTGGCTGAGGCTCTGGCCTTTGAGCTTTGTCTTTCCTCCTGTCCTCCCCAGCTAGATTGAGGGGTTCTGAGTATGGCCATGGCACTCGGCATGGTGCTCCACACTAACTGCTCAGTAAACATCGATGATTGCCTGAGGAGGCCGGTGATGACCTGTCTCTTTCTGCAGGCAGTAACTAACTCTAAGTAACCAGAGTCCAGACGTGTCTTGCCCCCAAGATACTGTGTTCTTGGATCTGTAGGGGGGAGAGAGAGGGGTTGGGTGGGAGTTCCAAGAGCAAGTGGCTGAAGAAGGGAAGAGGGAAGGGCTCCCGGGGACAGGAAGCAATGGGGTGGCAGGAGAGAGCAGGTGGGGCCCCCTGGGGACCAAACAAGCCTGCATTCCCCTCCTACCACAATCTATTTCTCTTCCAGCCCTCTGGGAAACACCTTCTTCTTCCAGGGCAGTCCTTGGGCCTTGTCAGACTTCCAATGGGACAGCTCAGGGACGTTCTTTGGGCTGCTCGCCAATATGCATTCATACATTCTTCTTTTCAAACGACCCTCTGGGTAAGGCCAGCCCAGGTTCCCTGACTGGTGGGAGGAGGAGACACTCAGCTATCCCAGGGGAAGAGCCCAGGGCAGAAGACCAGGCTGCCTCTGGCACCCACTTCTTCCCAACCTCTGATGCAGCCCTTCCCCTCCCTCAGCCCCCTCCTCCTCAGTGAAGTGAGGACAAGGGGTATTTGTCCTGCTGTGCACCTTGGTGGCAGCCTGGCTTTCCCCAGGGACCCCAAGTACACACCATGTGGCTCCCAGCTTCGGTGCCCCTTCCCCCATATGCAGAAACATGGCAGGGAGGGTGGGGGGAGTCTACCAGCTGGCTACTGGGGTCATAGCCAGGCAAGACTGCTAGGGAGTGCACTGGCCCTGCCCTCTGAGCCCAGCCATCTGCTTCCCTATGCTTTGGAGCCTGACCACTTGAAACTTGGAGTGAGAAAGAGTCTCCCATCTTGGAGCCTCCAAACTACCACTGTGCCAGACTGTGGGGATGCAGGAGCCAGAGGTCCCTGTCATCTGAGGCAGCCCTTCCCACCAGTCCTTGGCTCTTTCTCTCCCCCAGGATAGCATTTTGCCCCTTCTGCTTCCCAGCACCTGACAGAATAAGCATTAAGCAAACCTTTGCCACAGAGTGAACAAACATTAGGCCTCCGTGACCACATCCCTATTCTGCAAGGTGGCAGAGGTAGGAGGTGAGGGACAAGGGTCTGCTCATGTGTGGCTTGTGCCCTACACGTCTAAGAACCCATTGCCCTCCGTGTGTGGACAAAGGAGGACTCCCTGATGCCCTGGCCCTGGTTTGGGATCACAGGGCCCAGCCCGGAGAGAGGTACAGACCCTACAGGGTCAAGTTCAAGGCCCAGCCCCTTCCCAGACAGACAGAGGGAAATCCCCATCCTCAGTGCTTTATTATGTAAACATCAGGTACAAACAAATGGTACAGAAGGACTGACGGCCCTCACTCCTCTCCAGGCAGGCCCCTGTGGATAGGAGAAGAGCGTGAGACCAAGGAGACCTGCAGCTGAGCCCAGCCAGCCAGGCCCAGAACTCGGCCACGTGGCCGAACCGCCAAAGGCTCCTCACTCCAGAGGCCACTGGTTCACCTCTGCTAATCAGAACACAGGCTCTGTGTAGGCTCCTCGGGGACACAGACGGTGTCTGTCCTGCCTCTCTGTGTTTCCCATGCCTGGCACAGTGCATGGCAAGCAGTAGGTGCCCAATGAATGTAGAACTAGAGGGCGCAAATGGGGCCTCTAAGGAGCCATAGCTGCTTTTTACAAGGAAGAAAACTCAGCTTAGGGAGATGAAGTAGTTTGTCCAGGGTCAGGGTTCTGGTCAGCTGCAGAGCCGGGATGTAAACCTGAGCTATGCTCCTCCCCAGTCTGCTCTGCTGCCTTCGATATACTCCACAGCCTTGTGAGCAGCAAACACACACTCACACAAATGACACACAGCACAAAAAACACTGCCCGTCCTCACAGATGACACACACATGTGAAACGCCCATTTATATACCAGGCACACATGCGCACATGTAATCACATATAAACACACACATGTGCATGAATGCTTGCGCGCACACACACACACACACACACACACATGAATACCCAGCCTTTTTCCCAACAGCACCCGGAACAGGGACAGTCTCACCAGGGAAGAGAGTTCCCTGTGGTGTCAAGTGGGCAGCCCAGGTGCACCCTCATGACATTTTGCCCTCACCCAGCCTCTACGGCTCCCTCCAGGAAGCCAGATTCAATGCAGGGAGAGAGCTGCAGTTGACAAAGTCCCGGGGGAAAGAGTTAGACATGAAGATGTTGTTCCTGGAAACGGTGGTGATGCCCGTGTTGTCACAGATGATGCGGGGCAAGGAGATCCTGGCCAGGGCCTGCCGCTGCTGCAAGCTGAACACACCGTTGTTCTCCCACCAAAACCTGCAAGGGGCACCATGGACATTTTGCCTGGGAGTCACTGAGCTGGCAGATCCTGGGCCAATGGGTGTCACCCGGCTTGAGCTGCTCCCTGGATGCAAGAGGAGCATAGAAGTCTCTGCCCAGTGACACAGGAGCACTCCAGGCCACTGGAGGGTCCCCCACCCACAGCACAGAATAAGCACAGCTGCCTGGTTGCCTCCGCTGCTCCAGCCCAGTGGCCTCCAGACACCCATTCTAGAGGGAGCCAGGTCCACCCTCAATCATGAAGCCCTATGCCCAGGGCTGCATCCACAGGAGTTGGGGAGAATCCTGGAGGTGGTTTCATAATATTACCAAAGGGGCAATAAAGGCTAGGTAAGAACTAGACATGTGGACATCAGAACCACAGCGAAATGACACAGAGGCAAGTCATGGGAAAGCTAAGTTGGGACTAATGGGGACTGACATTTCCACAATTGCTCAGATAAAAGCAGAGAAAGGAAAGTAGCATTTCTTCTGTCTTCTGTCCTTCACAGCCAGGGACCCAGTGTCCTCCATGCTGCGCCCTCACAGGTTCAGGGCACACTGAGGGTGACATGAAGCTTCCCTGGAACATGCTGGAAAATCACTGAGGAAATCAGGGCCCCTGTAAGCTCGGGGATGGTCTATGGCCACCCAGTGGGCCTGCGTCACCCATACCCTCCTCACCGATCACTGTCCCGGAGCTTCCTGAACTGAGTGCCAATGAGGCAGGCGAGGAGCTTGCCCACACGGCCATTGGGCTCCAGGGGCTCGGCCACACCGCCCATCCAGATGTCGATGTTGTTCGGTGTGCCGTACTGCTGCATCAGCTTCTGTGCCAGGTCCTGGTTCCTCAGCACTGTGCCCAGCTCACCCACCGTGCTGGGCTGTGGGAGCCCACAGAAACGCCTCCAGGCATTGTACCCTGCACAAGGAAGGGGACAGGTGGCCATGACCGGGTCTCTCTGCTGCTGCAAGGTGGGGAGGGCACTGGGAACCAAAGCCCTGAGGAACCCTGAACCCTTGGCTCAGACCTACGGGGACAGCAGGGCCTCCTCCGACCATCACTGGCCTTCCCTTGCCCTTACACTAAGGAAAACTCCTAATTGCCACAATTCCTGCCATGTCCAAAAACAGGAGCATCTCACTGTCTCCTGGAGCAATCCAGTGCATCTGTCTGACCCAAGAAGGTTAGTGCCTAAAAGCCTCGGCCACACATAGGGGCTACCCCATAATACAGGCTCAAGCTGTAGGGTTAGGCTGAGCTGGGTCCTAGCCAGGTTCCGAATGTCTACCAGCCTGTTTGCTCATCAGTCAAGTGGAGGTGATAGTCTCTTCCCCTCAGAGCCCAGGAACAGTGGGTCAGAATGAAACCATGGTGGACAGAGCCTCTCAGACTGCATTACTGTTACTGGAGTGTTGTTGTAGCTCAGAGGGTCACAGCGGGCAAAGGAGCCCCAGAGAAGCTGGGAGTTCACCAGAGGGGCCAAGGAAAGGCAGGGGCCTGGCCTTAGATAGCTGTGGGAAAGCAAAGTGTTGGGGGCCAGGCCCACCCTCATTCATGAAGCCCTCCCGGTGCCCAGGGCTGCTTCCACGGGAGTGGAGGACAGTCTTGGTCGTTTATAATTTGTCCACCCTGGGAGGGACATCTTACAGGCCAGATAAGAACTAGACACGAAGATGTCAAGGTGTTGGGGTGGGGAAAGTCAAGAGCTGCTGGGGGCACTGGAAAGGTTAAGACCCTCAAGTGGAAGGGAAGCCACAGGCTACCTGGGAGATGTGGGAGGGAGGCTCCTGCAGCCCCTCACCTGGGAGGCCGTGGTCCCTGCTGCGCTGCATGTTCAGAGCCGGCAAGTCCAGCCCGATCCTCATGACCTGCTCAAACAGTCGCTCCCGGATCTCATCCACCACAATTTGGTTCTGGCGATTCAGCTTGGCAGGGGTGGCCATGAGGCCTCGGAGGATGGGGTCAATGCCACCTGGGGGGCAAGAGGGACAGGGTTGAAGGGAAGGTTCCGCTCGGTACCAGAGGCCTGACGGGAGTGAAGGCAAGTCCTTTTGGGGTCAGGGGGCTTGGAGAAAGGGCTTGGTGCCAAGGTGGTCTCAATGAGCAGAGCCTCACAAGGCGCTCCACGACCCTCGGACATATAGGGCTCAGATTACACCACTCAGACGCGCAAGGTTGGGATGCTCCCAGGCCGCAGGGTCACAACACATAGGAAGGACTCAGCTCCCTCTGAGAGCCCTCTCTGCCCCTACTGTTTATACTCAGATCTGAGAGCAGAGTCAGGCACACTGAGACTGGATAGTCAGACTGGGTCCCGAGGAAGCAGAGAAGGAATATCTCCCTCATCCTGGCTGCCTGCATCCCCCTAGCTGCCGCCCACTCTCTCCTGGCCCAGGTTCCACTCACCTTCCAGCACCACTCTCCAAGAGGCGAAAAAGACCTTGCTGAGTGGGACTCGGGGGTTGGGCCCTGTGGGCCGGTACCGACTGTCCAGGCGGAACATGAAGGGCTGGATGAGGGTGTGCCCATAGCGGAAGGCATTAGTGAAGACGTTGGCAATACGTGGGTCCACCGACTCATTGTAGCTTCGGTACCTGGGCAGGTACTTCCTCATGGCCGCCGGCCCCAGCACCAGGGGCAGGTAGTCTCGGTACGTGATGATCTAAAGAAAGTCACCGGGAATGGGCTCTCAACTCACTCTCTGCGGTCTCTACCTACTCCTGACTTGGAGGGTCCTTCCCATCCATCCTTGGTCAGGGGCCTGCCTCCCCAACTACCAGAGCTAAACCTAAGGCAGTAGCGAGTAAGGGGCATGAACAGAGCTCTACTGCTTGCTGCCTGTGTGACTTTGGGCCACTTATTAACATCTCTGAGCCTCAAAGGTAAAATAGAGATAATTGTATGACCCTCAGCCTTAGAGAATTAAATAATAAAGCTCTTTATTATGTCATTGCATTAACCTCCTTCCCATGAGTTATTCATGTCACATATCTACTATCATATAAACTCCTTGAGAGCCAGGGAATTGAGAGTATTGAAATTACCCTCACTGCCCAGCAAATGCCTGGCCCACAGTGGGGTTCAGAACACGTTTGTGGAAGGAGGGGAGGCGGGAAGGGACAAAGGGTGCTATCCCATGATTTCTCCCAGTGAAAAGGGAAGATGCGCAACAGTCTCACCCTAGAGTCTAGGCGCTCAAATTTCCTCCAAAGCTGAAATGAACCCCACTTGCATCTCAGTACAAATTAAAAACTCACCTTCAGCACCTACAACTCTTTCCCTCCCCAGTACCAGGGAGTGTGCGTGTGCGTGTGTGTGTGAGAGAGAGGAGAGAGAGAGGGACAGACAGGTGCCCTGGAGCATCAAGAGTTGGGAGAGAGAACCAGGAAGAGTGCCCCAGGGATGAATGAGGTAAGGAGGGAAGTTGGATGATGGCAAAAACCAAGCAAAGAGGTGAGCGGCCAAAGGAGCCAAGGGTGACAATGAGACAGAGGAAGGGAGAAACCTTCACCAAACAGCTACTGTATGCCCAGCGGCTGAATCGTCCTCAAGGATGCTCCCAACACCATGCCTGGACCCACAGCAAAGAAGCAAGGCTAGGAAGAAGGGCAGAGAAGGGAGTGGCCTTGCCAAGCACTTCCCATCTGCCCAGTGTTTTCACGTAGGTCATTTAATCCTTTCGGCACCAAGGATGAAGAAGCCAAGGTTCAAGAGGATAAGAAAGTTGCGTAGGGGCACACAGCTGGGATGTCACAGAGGCACATCTGGATCCTCACTCCGCCTGACACTCAGGCCAGCCTACCTGGACCATGGCCCCCACAATCTTCCGGGCCTCCTGGTAGAGCCTCTCTCCATTCCATCTGGGGTTTAGACGCTTGAGCTGTGTGGCCAGGCGGTTGTGCTCTCGAACAAAAAGGGTGTGCATAGAGGTGAGCTCAGGCATCTCACTGGAGCGGGTGTCCCCTGCAGGAAGCAAAAGCCACTGTCATTCCTAAGACCTCCAGCCCAGAAAAGGTTTGCTCCACTGAAACTCTCTGTCTGGCCAAGGCCTGAAACATCTCCTACTTGCCCTGCTCTCCACCCTTCTTTGCACACCAGGCTCAGTTTACACTCTTCCAGGAGGCCTCCCCTGAGGCCCTCAGTCTGCCATGACAGCTCCTTGCCCTGCTCAAGGACACTGCTGGCCAGAGGACTTGTCCAATAGGCATCAGATCCAGCCCATGACCTGTCAACTTCCTGTAGCTGAAACCGAGGGGTCCTTGAGGACAAGATCCAAGCCTTGTGCCTTTTTGTACATGACCATCCTTTCTGACACACACACATCAACCCATGGGGCTTAGCATCAGGCCTCGTACAAAGTATAGGATCCACGAACACTACCTACTTAGCTGATTTTCTTGATTCTGGAAGAGCCACAAAGTAGCATGTGTGTTGGTGGGACCCATTTTCATGCCCCTGTCAAACACAGCTAATGATCACAGCACTCTTTCCTGTTAAAATTGGATGCAAATAGGGGCCGGGGATTTAGCTCAGTGGTTCCACCGTCTGCCTCAAAAGTGCAAGGACCAGAGTTCGATCCCTGGTACCAAAAAAAGAGGATGCAACTCAGAGTTCTTCTCAACACAGGACCCTGGAAAGTCACTACCATTTGAATAGCATTGTCAGCCCCATCCTTACTACTCGCTGATTGTGCAGCCTATGATGGAGCCGGGCTGGAGAGTGGTGTAGGTGGAGTACAGACTATGAGGAACTCACACCTAGGATTCCGTTCAGGAAAACTGAGCACGAATCCCCAATCCCTCTAGTCTGCCCCAAACCTTTCTCTCAAGGGCCCAGAGGGCCAGAGTCAGGGATATTTCAGCAGGACCCTGGGTTCAGCCTGTGCAGACTCTAGAAAGAAAATTTAGGAGGAAAAAACATCCTCTGAGAGCAGCTTCTCCATCCCATGAGCAGCTGGAGGTCACAATGATTCAGGGTGGGGACATACAGCTGGCTGGTCATCACCTCAAGAGGCTAAAGAGGCTGGACTGCTTCCCCAGAAAATTCACACTGGCCCTGACCTTGGTTCTCCTCCCAGGGGCCACCAGGAGAAGGGTGAGGGAGAGCAAGGGCATTTGCCTTGGCTTATCATTGGGTTTACACTAAAACACACTGGCAAGTTTCTGGGTGTGCCTACATTGCTGTCCCAACCTTATCCTGAACTGCAGATGTTTACATTAGAAATCCCACACTCTTTTATGACAGGCAGTCCAGGTATTCTGCAGCAGCACTGTCCACTAAAGCTTTCTGAGATGATGAAATGGATCTAATTCTGCACTGCCCTATAGGGGAACCACTAGCCCAGAAGGCTACTGAGCACTTGAAATGTGGTTAGTGCAACTGAGAGACTGAAGTTTTTATCTAATTTAAAATGAGTAAAATTAAAACAGCCACATTAGCTACTGACTCCAAATTAGACAGTGGGGTTCCAGAGGGGGAAGATACCACATTGCTCTCTGTCCTCTAGTTTCCTGCCCCTGAGGGACTCAACTCTCCCTTCTTCCAAAGTCCAGAGGGGTAAGAGACTGCAATGGACAGAGGCTAGCCCTGGGTCTCCATCTGAGATGGAGGGGGTTTTTGGTTTTTCTTTCCTTTCTGTCTCCATTCAACTTGTCACCAAGGCAACTAGATTAATATCATGAAGTTGGTGAGGACAGCATCTCTCATAGCCAACCCACACGCTGCTTACAAACAGGTTCACTGTGGCTCTCACAAGAAATATCTCCTATCCCAGCCATGCCACCTCTTAGGCCCAGAGCTGACCTGCCAGGAAGCAGGGGATGCGTGCAGAACGGTTGGTAAGGAGACAGGGGTCATCACGCAGTCTGTCGAAGGGCATCAGGGCCCGCCCATTGTCCTGGAAGCGGGTGTTGACAGCCAGCAGCCCCAGCTGGTTGGTCAGGTTTCGCAGGTTCCTGCCCAGGCGGTCCTCACTGCCGTACACCATGCTGGCGTCCACGAAGGAGGTGAGAGCATTGATTTGGTTGCGGATGGTGATGTTGCTCCTGGTACAGGCAGGGCAGGAGCGGAAGAAGGGGATGCAGTCGTTCTGGTTCCTGATGCGGGGGTCATTAGGTGGGATCTATAGCACAGAGAGAGGCTAGACAGACTCTTGAGGGCAGGGACAGAGAGCAGGAGTGGCTTGCTGCTGCCCTTGGGACCTCCGGCCCCCTCAGGCAGTAGGGAGGCCTCTCAAGGGCCCAACGGGATTGCTGAGTTTCCAGTGTGTTGGGCAGGACCCTGGGCTGGAATGCGGGGAGCCCTGGGAGTGGACGCTGCCGGTGCTCTGACCCTTTCTCACTTAATCTCCCCCCTTCCTCCTCCTCTTGGGATTTGGTCCCTAACTCTCACTCTGCCTCCTCTTCCTTTTTCTTTCCTCTCCCCATTTCCATCTCTCCTTTGTCCCTTCCTGTCTCTCACTTGCCCCTGTCCTTCTCCTGTCCCTTCTTTCTCTCCCTGTCAGACCACCTCTCCTTTCCTCTTCCCTCCCTCTTCAGCATGTGCCTCAGGCTGCCCACCTTGGGCCCTGCTCCCACCTGAGACCCTGGGCTCTGCTCTGTGCAGTGCCCCCTGGGGAAGGCCCCTCTGTCAAGGGGAAGAGACAAGGCTGAGCACTTGACAGCTACGCTGAGAGATGTGAGGGACACTGAGAAGGTCCTTATCCCAGGGGTCACAAAGAGCAGTAATTCCAGTGGGGTCATCTCTGCCAGGCCGTGACAGGCAGTGAACAAATGGATGTCCTGGCTGACAGCTGGCTCTACAGAGGAGGACAGGCACTGACTCTGGACACACAAGAGACAAAGACAGCCTCCCTCGGGGGCTGGGACAGGAAACCTGGCCCAGAGGAAGACACGTGCAGGGGAAGAGGGCGGACCTTGAGAGGGAAGCAGGGAGGCTGCTGCAGGCAGCTGATCTCACAGTTGAGGCCAGTGAGGAAGGAGGCCCGGGCGGCGGGCTCAGGGGTGAAGTCCAGGTCGTGGTCAATGAACTGGCCCCACTGCATGAACATGAGGGAGCGCTCCTGGTCCCGCGTCAGCCGCTCAGTGGGGAAGCGCACGATGGCGTTGGAGACCTCGCGAGCCTGCGGGACACCCAGCAGCGTCAGCGGATGCCTCATCCCTGCACCACATGGGTCCGGGCCACCCTCTGCCCGCCCCGAGCTCACCAGGGGCACAGCAAAGCCGTTGCGCTTGACCCTGGGCGTCCAGCCAAAGGGCAGCGACACGCCGTCTTCGTACTCCGCAGGCAGCCAGCGCGCAAAGGCACGGTTGGAGGCCCCCAGCGTGGGGCTGCGTCTGCGGGGGGCACAGGGCATTGTCAAAGGGCAGGAGTGGGGCGGGGGTGATCAGGCCCAGACGCCTCCTGAGCCCCGCCGGGGCCCCACCTGTTGTTGCAGTGGCCGGTAATGGTGCGATACTTGTCCTGCTCCGGGCAGCTCACCCCCACGTCCTCGTAGGCGCAGCCGCTCGACTTGGACAGCAGAGTCAGCTGAGCGGGTGTGAGCACGTCTGAGGGCGAAAGGGGGGTGGAAGGGCTAACACACACACACACACACACACACACACACACACACACCCCGCTTTCCTACTCTAGGAAACCTGAGGCTGGATCCCCACGCACCCTGGAGCTGGGTGCACAGTCTGAGAAGGGGAGGGATGCTAGGATGCCTCTGAGATTCCTTAGACGGGGTTGGGATCAATGGACACTGCTGGAGTCACTGGGTGGGTCCCTGGTGCAGCAGGGGCCCGGGAGGGCTGGAGGGTCTGTTACCGGTGACATTGAAAGGCCCTGGCCACAGAGGCCGCAGCTTCCTCTTCAGCAAGTCTAGGGCCACATGCAGATAGTCAGCGGCCCTCACTGCTGTCCTGGTGGCTGCCACTGGCTGCTTGAAGTAGGACAGGAGCTCCATGGGGCTGGCCAAGCCACTTCGAAGCCGCTGCTTGATCCTGCATGGAAAAAGAAATCCAGAGAAGGGGCACACAGACGCTCAGCTGGGTGCTCCCAGTCCAGCAGTGGACATGCAACATGGAAAGGTTTCCTTTTATAAAAAGGATATGGACCAGGGTGTCTGGACAGAAGCAAGGCCCTAGGAGGGGTGGCTTTGAAGATGTTTTCACACCCAGCGATGCCAAGACAGAGTCCACCCCCACCCCACCAAGCTCCCACTTCATCCATGAACTTCCTGCTGCCTGTTCTTCTCTGAAAGGCCAGGAACAATCTCTGAAAGGCAGGGCCTGCATCCCCACCTTTCCCTTCGCTCCTTGTAGGCCTTGTCCACTAGCTGCTTGGCCTCCTCCATGCAGGTCAGCACCACCGAGGTCTCTACCTCCTCTGGAACAGCTGGGCAGAGCAGGAACCACAAGGTCAGGTCCCAGCCCCAGGAGTCTGCACTCAGGAGTCCCTGGGACTCAGGACCACCTCCAGCACACCCCCTTTTCCCTCCTTTCTGAACTGTTACCTGGAGTGGCACTGTCAGAGGGCTGAGGCATGACCAGAGTAGCCAGGAGCCCTGTGAGGGCCAGGAGCAGCTTCATCTCTGCAGAGAGACCCCCAGCCCCATAAGTATCCTGTGCATTTGGGAGAAGGGACCCCCACCATTTCTCTCCTCCCAGGTCCCTTACTCCCTCCTCCACAACCAGCCCCACCTCAGTGGGCCTGGCCTATGGGCAAAACCAGGCCTCACTGAAGAGGGCTCCATAGGCCCCCATGCGCTTGCCAGCTGCAGTCACTAGCAGTGCCCCCGGGATTCACTTCCACAGCTCACCTGACAGTGGCAACTCCCCTCACAGAATCTGGGCTTTTATGTCCTCTAAGCTGGGGGGCAGGGCAGGCTGAGCAGAGGGAGGTCTGTCCCCAGAGACTGAATTCTCCTCCCCCAAAGGGTTGGGGTACACAGAGAGGAGCCCTTGAAATAAAGGGAGCAGAGTTGTCCCCAGCTCTTGAATTTAGCACGGTCACCCAGGGTTTCTCAGCTCCCCATTACATGTCTACATGCACACACAACTAAGGCCTCCAAAATTCTGGTTAAACAGAGTATCCAGGATTCCTTTAAAACAAGCAAGAGTCAGGCACCAACAGTCTAAGGCAGTGGTGATGAACCTAAGGCATGTATGCTGCAGCTGCAGCAAGCTGTTTTTATCATTGAAAACTAGAAGGTTCACCGTCACAGCCTAAGGGATCATGGGGAATAGAGTGGTTGCTAATACCCTAAGGAGAGGTGAAGGAAAAACCTAGAGTGATGCTGTCCCAATCAGGGGGTGACCTCCACCCCCAACAGTCAGGCTGAGGCAGCCCCCAGTTCTGATGGGGCCAAGGGCACAGGAAATCTGGCTGGAGACTGTTGGGCTTCACAGGAAGGGGGACCCTGGAGGCTATAAGCTGAGAAGCACTGGAACTTCCTCTATCCCTTGCCCTTCCCTCCTCCTTCTTCTTAGCTTTTGGTAGGGGTTTTTGCCTCCAACACCTAACCATCTGTGCTTGGATTTCAGGAACAAGGAGAGAACAGAGCTAGTTGTGGTTAGTGGTCAGTTAGGTGACACAGCCTAGGCCTCTCTGAGAAATGATCAGCACAATTGGGAGGACTGGCATTAGTGATTCAGGATCAGTCTGAAATAGAAGGAAGAGTTTCTCCCTTGAGAAAGGATAGCAAAAAGCTTGTTATTTTCAGGCAGGAAAAGAACCTGGGACTTAGGACTATGTCAACTTCCTGGGGCCTAGCTTATGCCAACCATGACCCTTATGCCCTGCTGGAGGGCTGCCCACACTTCCTACTTTCAGCTACATTTCTGCCACTAACTCTTATTTTCTGTGCCCAGACCACATCTTGGCCAAGGAACAAGAGACAACATCACCCCAGAATGTCATCTCAATGTGTTCATGGATCCTGTCACCTGCTGGGAAAGAGCCCAGGGCCTCCTCACAGAGGGGGCCATCCTTTCAGCATTTTTCTGCCTGGGACTTACTGTCTGTAAACTTGATCGAGTGGCTCTTTGTGAAGAAGGTTCTAGAATTTTGTAGGCTTTTGAAAAAATTTTTAAGTCTACAAGCAATGTTTTTTTTTATTTTTTTAAGCAATGTATTTTAATTGATGAAAAGTTGGAAAAGACAAATAGACAAAAAATACGTTGAAATTACTTATAATCAAGTGAGATTGTAGATAATTTTTTTCAAGGTTTGTCATTGGTTTTTTCACACAAATAAGCAGTAGGAAGGAAAATAATTTCCCATGATTCTACTACTTACCAATATCCTACTTAATAATTTGATATCATATATACATACATATTTTTAAACAGTTATAAGAACAACTTTAAATATTATTTTATAACCTGCTTTTAATACTGAACAATTTTAGCCTAAACATCTATGTCAATAAATGTAGATTTACTTTATTTTTATGTCTGCATATTTTATGTGATTCATTAACCTCATTATTTCTTGTTAGATACTTGGGTTGTTTCCAGTTTTCATTATCATAAACAGTACTAGGATGAACATCAGTGAAGCTAAATCTCCAGCCACATCTTCAGTTATTTCCTAAGGCAACAAGTCTTAAAATTGCTGCAAGTTTGGGCACACCCTGTTTTAAAGCTTTTTGATATATTGTCAGAGGCCTCCTGAAGATTGTATCTCATTCTTCCACCACCATGCGTGAGAACATCTGTTACCCATCGCCCTCAGCAACCCTGATTATTTATTAGTGTCCTTTTGGTCTTTTAAGGGAGAGTCAAGACTCAAGAAGAAAGAGACACTTAATTCAAGCCCTTTCTAGCAGGGACAATAAAAAGGGAGTCCAGCAAAAGAATGACCTTGCCACAGGTGACAGCGTGGCACAGTTCAGAATAATCTCATTGGGCAGGGGATTTAGCTCAGTGCTTCCGGTGCCTGCCTCGCAAGCGGAGGGACCCGAGTTCGATCCCCGGTACCAAAAAAAAAAAAAAAACCCAAAAAACCAAAAAACAAAAAACAGAATAATCTCATTGTCAGGTCCCCTGACTTCCAAACCAATGCTCTTTGCCCAGTGGCCTTGGCACTTATTCTTGACCTTACATTCAATCACTTATTCAACAAGCACCTGCGGAGCCCTTGCATGTGCTGGGTTCTGTGCTGGGCAGTGCGCATGCTCCACAGAGCGCAGTGGGCCTCTGGAGGGCACTGCTGGAACTCCTAAACCCCAAGACTGCAGTCATGGGAGGGAGCCCCACCCAAGTGTACACACACTCTGTCCCTCTCTCCACTAAGCTTTTCCAAACGTCCTCACTCCAGGGCTTAGTCCAACGGCCTGCGGGATAACGGGCCCTCTTGGCTATTACTGCTTACGAAACCATTCGTTCTTTCTCAATGCTGTTTAGGAAACAGTTCAGTTGGGATTACAGCCAGCTTTCCTGTGTGTGTGGGGGGGAGAGAGAGAGAGAGAGAGAGAGAGAGAGAGGAGAGAAACATCCCCAGAAGGCTACAGAGTCTGGAGAGGAGGTAGAGAAAGCGACTGTTTAAACACTTTAATTGCACTCAGCCCATAGATCTTCTCTAATTTTTTCTTCAAAATCTTTTTAAAACCTGAGGGCTCCATGGTAGAGTTCTTGCATCACATACAATGCTCTGGAGTCAATCTCCGGCATTTAAAAATTTTAAAAACTTTTTTAAATTAATTTTTAATTTTATAGCTAATACCTGGATGGACAGGGTCTCACAATGTAGCCCAGGCTGGCCTCAAACTCAGGCAATCCTCCTGCCTCAGCCTCCAGAGAGCTGGGATTACAGGTGTGCACCACTGCCCCTGGCTTTTTATTAACCTTGATATATATTGAGTAAGATTTAAGATTATGGATTGCGTTAAAGCTCCCTTTAATTTAGCTTATTGTAAGATAAGTAACAACCCCAATTCCAACCCTCTTCCTCCACTCTTTAGACATTAACACTGTAGCCATTTTGGGGTTTGTCCTTCCAAGCTTTTTGTATGTCTACTGACATACTAATTCACTTACTTGTTCCTATGTCAATAACTCATCATTGGTCAGGAGTGGTGGTGCACCCCTGTAATCCCAGCACTCTGCGAGCCTGGGGCAAAAGGATCACAAGCTTGAGTCTATCCTGGACCATTTAGTGACTAAACAAGGCTCTGTCTCAAAAATTAAAAAAAAAAAATTAGAAGGCCCAAGGGGCCAGGGATTTAGCTCAATGGTGCCGCCGGCTGCCTCCCAAGTGCAAGGTCCTGAGTTTGATTCCCAGTACCAAAAAAAAGGGCATTTCCCAGAACTTGAAAAAAAAAAAAGCTGGAATTAAAGGCTGAGTCCAATCCCCAGTATTGCAAATTAATTAATTAATGAGTTTTAAGGAATGAAAGATTAAGTTCAAGTGAATAAAAAAGAATTAGCTGGAGATGTAGCTCAGTGGTAGAGTACTTGCTTAGCAAACCTGACCCCCTGAATTCAAGGCCTGGCACTGAAAATAAATAAATAAATATTATCTTTATCAATCAGATCAGTTCAAAGAAAAAAAAAGATGTATAAATCCAGCGTCAGTCAGGTGTGAAAAAAATAAATGTAGTTTGGACCTAGGCATGGGGTGGACAATATGACAATGTCAGTCCAACTCCAAAATGCTCTGGCTGAGCAATACTACTGCCAGGTAGGAATTATCTTTCCGATGTGTTCTGAGGAAAGCATAGAGACACCCACACAAGTGTTTTCATTTCTGCCTCACTTCAAACACCAAAAAACTGGAAACAAGCCAAATGGCTATCAAAACTGTTCTTGCCATATTGCGGTCCATTCACATAATGGTGTTTTATGATGCCCTTAAAAATAATGAAGGAGATATATTTTAGCAAAATGGAAAGAAATGTTGCCAAGAGAAAAGTGCTAGTTGCAGTCCATACACCATATTGAAATCCTACAAAATATCAACACATGTGCATACATACACCATGTATTTAAATATGTATAGAAGAAAGGTGCAAAAGCCTAGTAAAAGTGTTTACTTCTGGAAAATGAACAGAAACGTCTTATTTTTTACCTAGTACCCCTGATTCAATTTTTTTTTTTTGGTACCGGTCAAACTTGGGACCTTGCGCTTGCGAGGCAGGCGCCAGAACCACTGAGCTAAATCCCCGGCCCCTTGAATTTTTACTAGGAAAATAATATTTTTTATCATGAAACAACTAATAATCTGTCCTTTCACCTCAACCCCCTGAAGCACAAAACTTTGATTTCTTTTACCCAATCAGTGGCTTTGGATTATGTTTACATTGGTTTCCTAATATGAGGCCAAATAAAGACTGAAAGGGTGGCATTGGCATCCATGGCACCCCTGTGGGAAGCCTGGGTGACATGACTAATATTTTGATAAAGCATAAAACGAAAGTTCAAATTTCTTTCAATTCGGTTCTGGGAAATAGTGTTCTATTATTTTTATGTACATAGTATTGCTGCCAAGTTCTCTGTTACCCATAGACTTCCAGTTCCTGAAATCCAGATGTCCACCTCTATTTCAAGCAAAGCCAAATTAACATGGGCTGCAGTCACCATCAACCAGACCTGACTATGGAGATGCCCCAGACGTGAAAATGAAACTGTTGAACAAAAAATAAGAAGAACTGTGGAAAGCCTAGGGAGACAGAAGGCTGGCTCTGGGAGGGGACACAGCAGGAGAGGAGGTGCCTGCTAGGGATGCCCTCTTCCACATCATGCTGCCTTCCTCAGGTCAGCTACTGTCTTGAAGCAACTATAAGGCAGAAAAACTGCACCTCCAGGCCAGTGGCAGTTTGGAGGAGGGGGTGTTCCACAGGGGTGCGGGACCCTGGCCAGGTTAGGGAGTGGGAACAGCTTTGCCCTGAGGTCTAGAGTCCTATGACTGAGGGGAAGTTCTTGCCTAGATGGAAGTAAGCAGAGGATATTCCCTAATGGATAAGGTCCCCCGGTTGAGTGTAGGGAAGAGACAGAGGATGAATTCCCTCATTATCCCTACAACTCCCTCATCTTCATTTTATATACCTGCCACAAATTCAACAAGAAGGGCACATCCCAAGGAACCAGCTTTCAACCTCTTCCCATGTCATGACCAAGTGGAATTTATCCCAGGAAAGCAAGGAAGATTAATATTTAAAAACCAATCAATGTAAAAAAAAAAAAACCAATCAGTGTAATTTGTCATACATATGAAAGAAAAACCATATGATTTCTCATTAGATGCAGAAAACCCATTTGCCAAAATTTAGCATTCATTACTGACTTAAAAAAAATTTTTTTAACTCTCTGAAAATGGATGGAACTTCCTCAAACTTGATGAAGGATATCTATATCTATATTTATCTATACTATCCACAATCATACTTAATGGTGAATACTGAATGCCTTCCCCCTAAGATTAGAACCAAGCAGAGATGTCAGCTCCTGCCATTTCTGTTTAGCATTGTACTGGAGATTCTGTGCAATGCAATAAGACAAGAAAAAGAAATTACATGTATCAGAATTTGAAAGGAAGAAGTAAAACTGTCTTTGCTTATATACAATACAATCATTTATATAGAAAATTCTAAGGAATGTACAAAACAACTACTAGAATTAACAAATGAGTTTAACAAGGTAACACTATACAAGGCCAAAACCAAAAAATCCCCAGTCATTTCTATGTACTATCAATAATCAGAAGTTGAGGGCCAGGGTTTTAGCTCAGTGGTTCCACCGCCTGCCTCACAAGCGCAAGGTACTGAGTACAATCCCCAGAACCAAAAAAAAAAAAAATCAGAAATTGAAATTTAAAATAGTATCACATAATAGCATCCAAAATATGAAGTACTTAGGGAAAAATGACCAAAAATGTGTAATATCTGTACTGAAAACTATAACACATTACTAAGAGAAATTAAAGATCTAAATAAATGGAAGGATGATATACTTTGTTCATAAGTCAGAAGACTCCATTTTTTTTTTGAGACAGGGTCTCTCTATGCAGTTCAGGCTAACCTCGAACTCACAGTGATTCTTCTGCCTCCACCTCCTGCATGCTGGGATGACAGGCATGTGCCACCATGCCCACCTCTCAGAAGACTCAGTATTGTGAAAATATCCATTCCTCTCTAGTGATATACAGATTCAATGCAATCAAAATCGTGATCCTTGGAGAGAGATGCTCCAGTCCCAGGCAAGATGGAATGAGAACACTCATGCTCTCTCTCAATGGCTGTGGCTATAGCCTTACTCAGAGAGCACAGAGCAACTATACAAAGACTCTGAAAGTAAGTCAGAGCAGGCAGGTTAGGGAAGAGGAATAGACTTTACACGTCAAGCAAGGAGCAGTGGGCTTATGAATTTTTTCTCTGATGTCCCCTAACCTGAACCCAATGCAACCTTGAGACCAAGGTGGACATTGGTAGAGAGAGTAGGAAGTCCAAAGAAAAGCATCTTTTTTTTTTTTTGGTACTGGGGATCGAACTCTGGACCTTGTGCTTGCAAGGCAGGCAGCGGAACCACCGAGCTAAATCCCCAGCCCAAAAAGCATCTGTTTTTGACTTAAGGGGCAAGAAAGAGGCCTCTTGGGCCGGGGATTTAGCTCAGTGGTTCCGGCGCCTGCCTCGCAAGCGCAAGGTCCTGAGTTCAATCCCTAGTACCAAAAAAAAAAAAAAAAGAAAGAGGCCTCTTGATGCTCAGGGAATACAGAAAGCCCCAATTTCCCTCCTTCTTCTCTTTTTTCTTCCTGTTCTCCATTATCTTGCACCCCAGCTCCCAAGCAATTCTATGGCAATGATGGAGAGCCAAGTTGGCCAGAGGGAGCTTCAGCCGCTGAGGGCAAATTCCTCTTCAACAGGGGGCGCTGTGCTCCCAGGAAGATGGGGCTTTCCCCTTTTTTGTCATCCCATTACCTGGGCCCAGTTCCAGGCATAGTCACAAGTGCATCCCAGAACAAAGTAAACAAATCCCAGAGAGCCAAGAATCTTAGGGAATCGGAATACCAAGGAGAGGACCAGGGCGGGGGAGTTCAGGAACGCACTATACTCAAGTCCCAGAAAGAGGAGAGATAAACTGAGATATGGGAAAATACTTGAAGAAGAAATAATGGTTGAAATTCTCCAAATTTGGCAAACACATAGTGATTAGTGTGTACACATAATATTTTTTCATTTATTTATTTCAGTGCTAGGAATAGAACGCAGGGCCTCACCCAGCTAGGCAAGTGCTATAGCACGGAGCTATGCCCTAGTCCTGCTGATTTTGTCTCTTAATGGTTCCCAAGTTTGCTGAGCCTTAGTTTGTCCTCACCTTTGTATTTGAGAGTCCCTGTCAGACTGCTGGGTAGGAACTGCTGCCCTGTCATGGAGCTGAGTGCGACAGGGAGGAAGGCGCAAAATGCTCATCTAGGCAATGATGCTTTGTGTTTCTGCCAGATGTCACCAGGCACATAAAGTACAGCCCGGTCTCTGTTGCCTCCACTGTTCTCATCTAAATGAAGACATCTCACCTTGGGCCTCTGGCCCATGGGCAGAGGAGAATGTGCAACTGTCAGTCACCTTGATCACCCCACTAGGAATGCCAACTAATCAGGCTCTCATAGTCCCAGGGGTGTCTTTTGCCCCAGGAAATGCAGCACCATGCAGACTTTTCCCACCTGGAGCCTGCTCAACCAAGGAGCAATGAGCTTTTTCCGAATGTGATCTTTATCTGTTGTCTACCTTTTTGAGAACTCTGCTGTCTCTAGTCTACAGAGTCCCCTTTCTTGCTTTCAGATGGAACTCTTATGGTACTTGCTCATTCATTCTGTTTGTCTCACTTTTATTATTTCTATGGATTTGGTAGGGGAGGAAATAAGGCAATATTGTGTTCAGTCCACCACCTTAAAACGAATCCCTCTTCTCTTCATACATCCTCCTTCCCCATTCCCAAGTCTCTCCCCTCCACAGCCTGCCCTAACTCCATATATATGGCCCAGCAGCTCAGGAAGCTGCCAACTCTTCTCCTTAAGAAATGGAACTCAAGGGCCAGGGATTTAGCTCAGTGGTTTCGCCGCCTGCTGTGCAAGCGCAAGGACCTGAGTTCCATCCCTGGTACCAAAAAAAAAAAAAAAGAAATGGAACTCAAGCCGGGTGTGGTGTTGGCTTGTAATCCCAGAACTCAGGAGGCTGAGGCAGGAGGATTGCTTCTGTCTCAAGAGGCCAGCCTGGGCTACATAATAAGTTTAAAGCCAGATTGAAATACATAGTCATACCCTATCTCAAACAAACAAACAAACAAACAAACAAACAAATGGAACTCAAGACCTTCCTGGTGTTAATTAGTTTTTGCCCCTTCACACTGCAGGTGTAATTTCTGGCTTCCAAAGCCATGAATCCAAATCCCACCATGATACCCCCCAGCCACGATTCCTTTACCCAGGTAGAGTCCAGAATAGCTTTTGTGAAAATAGACTTTATTATAATAAAATGTCTTTTTAAACAAATGCCTCCACCATTCCACACCCCTGGAGACCAGGATGGAGGCGGGGTTCTAAACAATCTCCCACCACAGCGAAAGAAACATGCAGAGAGACATTCACCCAGCCAGGGTGAGGGATGGGCAGCTTGGGAAGGGTGGAGAAGCCCCTACCCACTCTGAACAGGGAATGTATGAAAATAGCTGCATAAATCTGTCCTTATTCTCAGCCCCTGGACACCCACAGGGGTCAGAGGAAAACAATGCAAAAGAGAAGTTGAATCCAATGAGCAAAATAAGGCAAACCCAACTCCTGCTTTCTGCCCCCTGGTCCCCTGGGTTTCAAGGAGGGGTGACACAGGGGCCAGGCGGCGGGGCAGGGAGGGGTGGAGCACAGCGGGGCGGGGTGAGGCCCGCTTCGGCCTGGCCCTCTCCCTCCCCAGCCTGTGCGGTGGAGGCTGGAGGCGCAATGGAGGGGCTGGAGTGAGGCACTGAGTATGTACATATATACAAGGTTCCGCCCGCCGCCCCACGGGAGACTCCAATGCAAGCTTTCCAATCAGGACAGCCAGAGCCACTGTGGAGACAGGCCCCTTCTCCCCTCAGGGTTCCGTCCTGGGTACAGAGAGGGTCAAAGAAGGGACCTGCACAGCCTGGTGGGAAACTAGGATTGGACTAGGTGGGTGGACTGGGAGTCAAGAGACCTGAGTCCCATCCTGGTCTCACTGGGGCTCCGTGAGCTCGGTCAGGTTACTCACTGTGGGGAGGAGTTTCCCTCCTACAAGGGGAAGGGGCCCAGCTAGAGGACGCACCCCTCAAGACCCACCTAGGCTCCCACCTTCACCAATTCTCTTTGATTCCCATCCAAGTGCCACCGTGTTAACGCAAAGACCAGGAGCTCTGGGCCGGGCAGGGCCTCCCTGTCCAGCCACAGCAGTGACCTGGGTGTCTCCAGGGGCCACTCCAGAAAGGGCCACAGCTTCACTCCTTCCTCCCAGAGCCCAGTTTCCTGAGGAGCTGCTTCCCTTTGGACAGGAGACCCCGCACCTTCTCAACTGTGCCCTGCGGCTCCCCCAGTTCGGTCCTGGGGAGGCTGCCAGGGCTGGAGGTGCAGTGCCAGCCCAGGGGCACTTCGGGTCCTCGTGCACCAATCCAGTCCTGGAATGGGAGAGAGAAGGTAAGGTCGGGGCTGGCTCCTTCCCCAGCCCAGCTCCTTTTCTCTTCAGCCTCAGAGGCCTGAGCCTTCCATGTCACAGAGCTGAGGCTGAGAACCAGACGTCACGACCCCACAACTGGCCTGCACATGCAGAACACAGAGATGAATGCAGACGGGACATGCAACGTGCATCTCAGTTCTGCCTCATTACCTGGCGGCCCCGGCCAGGTCCCTCTCCTTCCCTGGGTCTCACTACAGGGGCCAGGCTGGCCAAGCTCCAGAGTTCTGGGAACCTGACCCTTGGGATGGATGCCCTCAGCTTCCCACATGTCATCCCCACCCAAGGAAAGGAGAGCAAGGCCACAGGCCACTCAGAGGCAGCTCCTCCTCTAGGGAAGGCAGTGCCGACTGGACTGCACCTCATAGGCAGAAGGAGGGTCCCCGCCAAACTGGCTGATGTGGTCCCTCGGGGGCCTTCTGAGAGTGAAGCCAAGACCATCGCATGGGCACAGAGATCTGGACTCTCCCTTGGATGGCCCCAAGAGGACGTAGGGAGGCCTGGCCCGAGGGCATGTCCCAGTGGGGGCATCAGTAGCCCCACTTTAGCATTTCTCTTGTTGAATCTCCTGCTAGCTTCATTTGCAACCCTGAGCTGCTCTCTCTGCCTCAGGCCCACCCGGGCAGTGCTCCGTGGTGCATAAAGGCATGGAGTTGGGTGACCAGGGGAGCCACTAGGGAGCCGCTTGTAATCCCACATCCCCAGCCGGGCCTCCTAGACCTGGCACAGCCCTGTCAGCTCTTGCCAGCTGGCTGGCCTCCCTTCCTCTCTTCTCCCCTCCTTTAGGTCCCCAGAAAGAACCAACCACAGACAGAGCCTGATCAGAGGCGAGGGACCTGGGCACACAGCCAAGCACTCCTGTCCCCTGCAAGGCCCCAGGTGAAGCAGTAGGGCGTCCCAAACCCAAAGGTTAAAGCATTGACTGCCAAGGCTATGGCCACTGTTGGAGACCCAGAGAATGCTTTGGCTTATCTATGGATTTCAGCTCTCAAAGGTCCATCCCTCTTTCATTCCTCAACCAGGGAAATTTGAGAGGTGGCAGTAAAAGCATGTATGTGGCTTCCCTGACAGGTCATAATGCAGAGGACAAGGGTGGAGAGGCTGTTATTATTGGTGACATGACAGGGTCATCTTTCTGTCACCCAGAATAATCATAATATTATAATACCAGAGCCATACAGTATCATAATACCACTGATGAGTCATAACATATGGTATCACATAACAGTCTACAAGCCACATGGATGATGAGCAGACTGAGGAGCCAGCTAACATGGGACATCATATGCTAAGATATGTGCCCCTATGACAGCTGGCAGTGCCCAGGGTAACGGCAGACAAGAGAGGGGGATGATCTCACACTCAAATCTGGCTCATGGCAAGAGCTCCCTCCCCATTCCCTAGAAGAAAGTGGGAAAGCCAAGTCAGCTGATTTGAGACAAAGGGGTGCTGTCCGATCACAGTGAAGTAGGGGTGGGGCTGCATGGACTTAGGGGCCAGTCCCCTCACTTACATGTTGCTCTCTCTACATATATCTATCTCCATCTAGCACTGGACTCTTCTCCTCCTCGTTCTCTGAGAACAGGGAACAAAGAGAGGAGGTGGGTTACCGACAGACCCATATGCTCTCTGCCCAGTCACCGACGGCGCCCACTTGGCACAGCCTTCAAGTTTGGACCTCTGCAGAGAAGCCCTGTGCTTTCTGCTTGGGGCTTGGCCTCCTTGCCCTTGCCCTGCACTCTGAAGCTGGAGGTTTAACCATCGCTCCCCCTGTCGCAAGGTGAGGCAGCCGTAAGAGAAAGAACCAGGAAGCTGGGCTTGCTGGGCTACTGGCCTCACCAGGCACCTGGGGACAGAGAGCCCCAGCAGGGTGGGAGTAACTGAACCAGAGCGTGACTGCCTAGAAGTTGAATGGGGGTCCTTTCCCACAGAGCCCCCTCCCCTGCATTGGCCTGGGGTGTTGATGCTTGGGGCCTGGGATCAAGGTCACAGCCATCACCCTGTGGCAGACAGGGACACACCCAGGCCTCTCCTCTAGGAAAACAGCTCAGCTGCAGCCCTCCACCGCACTGTCTGGGCCCCACCTCACCAGCAGGGAAAGACCAAATGCTGAGTTGGGAGCGCAGTTCCTCACTCACCTGACTCTCTGCCTGGGGTGTCCTGGGTTCCCTGTCTGGGCTGCCTACCTCAGGCCCGGGGCCCTCCAGGAAGTTGGATGGAACCAGGCCCCTCTGTCCATTCAGTTCTCCCTGGGGAGGAGATGCTGATGAGATGAGGACGAGGCCGGAGGTCCCAGCCTTGCACTCTGGACCCCGAGTCCCCCGGAGAACAGCCTGGAGCCAACAGCACTGCGAGAGGAGCTGATGCCATCCGCCCAGCCCCTGGCCCGCTGGTCAACTGGGTACAAGGCCCCCTTTCTGACAGCGTCCTCACATAGTAGAAACCATCGTCATCCATGCTCCCAAACACAGTGATGACATCTCCCGCCCTGAAGGGCAGCTCTGCCTGCGGAGACAGCACGGGGCAGGGGTCAGGCTCAGGGAGGCCCACCGCTACCCCCATCTCGAGGCACCCTCTGAGGGTCCTCACCTCCACGTCCATATTAGGGGAGTTTTCCCGGGGGTTGTAGTCAAATGCAGCTACCATGGGGTGGGGAGCTTTCAGGGCAGCAGAGGCAACCACCTTGGGGGGACCTGTAGAGAGAGAGGAGAAGAATCAGGACTTCAGACCACCCCCGTTCCCACAGCCTTCTGCACGGTAGGCAGGATGACTCCCTATTCACAACCATCTTACTAACTGGAGGCCCTGCGGAGAGGCCGGAGAGGTGACCCTGCCCACCTTCTTTCCCCAGACACCCCTGGCCCGGGATGGCTCCTCACCTGCGAAGGGCTGAGCAGGGCCTTCCAACTCTGCTGTGGAGAAAAGATGCCTCTGAGCCCCATCCCGCCCTTCCTGCTTCGTTCCAGGCTGGAGGTGGTAAAGGGCAGGCAGGACGCTCACACCCTCAGGAGGGACGTGGGAGGGGAAGGGTGCCCAGAGTCCACTGGCACAACCCTTTGGTTTGGGAGTGAACTAAGGCCCAGAAAATGTAAGTGTGCATGGCTGCACAGAATTTGCAGGCTGGTGCTTTGGGGAACAGAAATCCTGGCAAGCAATCCCCCATTCCCACCAGAATGAAGCCCCACTGGAGGGGGTGGATATGGGTGAAGGTCTCTTCCGATTCCCTTTATTTGCTCAAAATCCTACAGGTGTCTCCCCAGAGAGTCAAACAGTGCCACCTCAAACTCCCCCTCAACACGGTCCATCACAGGCACCTGCGAGAGATGGGGTCTTACTCACCTTTCTTAGAGCGGCGGGGCTTGGGTGGAGGCCCAGCTGTGTGGGTTGTGGAGTACACAAAGGGACTATTCCCTGATCCAGGAAGGCAAGAAGGTATGAGAGAAACTGAGGCAGGACAGGGAGATAGGACAGACTCTGGGGTCTCTTCTTGGGGCTGCACAGGGTTCTTGAGCTCCTTTCTTTTTTTTTTTTTTTTTTTGGTACCGGGGATCGAACTCAGGACCTTGCGCTTGCCAGGCAGGCGGTGGAACTACTGAGCTAAATCCCTGGCCCCTGAGCTCGTTTCTTAAAGGGCCCCATCTCACATTCTCAACAAGAGCACCTCCCAACCTCCGGTCTGAAGTGCACAGCTAGCATCATTGGATTCCCCCAAAGAGGTTTCCCCTCATGGCCACCCTGGCCTTGGTTCCAATGGCTCTGTGTAAATGAGGTACCCAGCCACCTCAGACACACAAATCACTCAAGGTGGGGTTGGGGAGGGACCCAGGTGGTGGGAAGTGAGTGAGGACAGCAGGTCATACCTGTGCCCTCAAGGACAACATCTGGAGACAAATAACCTCGCTGGAACAGCTGCTGCCTCCCTGTGGGACTGTCCACAGCCACTTCAGCCACCATGTTGCAGGGGATATAGCCTGTCTGGCCCCCACATTCGCCCCGATAGAAGCCATCAGCATCCTTGTCCCCAAACACCTGGAAGCAAAGACCAGTTTTCTCAGGAGGCCAGTTCAGTTTGCTCCCTGCACCCCCAGACCCTGAGCCCTGGCAGCACCCCACTTGGGACTGCAGAAGAGTGGCCTGTCCTCTGCGAGCTGAGGGACACAGGAGGGGAAACGGCTAGGAATCGGGATCCCAGGGAAATGAGACAACAGCCCTTTCTGTATCACCACCTGCTGTCTACACAGTCCTGTGCCCAATGCACCCCAGACTGGATCCCCAAAACCTCAGAGAAACAGAAAAAGCCTTCACTCAATCTTTGGAGGAATAGTAAGAGTGAAAAGGTTAACAGCAAACTGGCAGACTGTGGCCTGTGGTGGGCAGATAAGGGAGGGCTGTACATTGGGCTGTTGATTCCACAAACAACCCTGTGAGGCAGACATCATTACTAGCCCCGTTTTACCAATGAGAAAACCAAGGCCCGGAGCTAGGTAATCTACGCAAAGTAACACCCAGAAGTGGCAGAGGCAAGGTCCAAACCCATCATTTGCCTCGCAAAGCTGTGTTCTCCTGCACCCCACCACCACCATGATGCCTCCAGCAGAAGAGAAGGAGGAGGAGGAGGAGGAGGAGGAGCAGGAGGAGAAGGAGGAGGAGGAGGAGGAGGAGGAGGAGGAGGAGGAGGAGGAGGAGGAGGAGGAGGAGAAGGAGGAGGCGGCAGCAGAGGCAGCTGTATCTCAATGCCTAGAGTAGGCAATGACTAGAATCTGGAGTTCTGGGCAGAGGGTGAGTCACTTACCTTCAAAATCTGGCCCTCCCGGAAAGGGAGCTCCTCCTCTCCAGCATCAGGGTTGGGCGACATTGACACAGGGTCATAGTCAAACAGAGCCACAAAGACCCTGACAGGTAAGTCCCAGTGAGCCAGCGTTTCTGGGGGGCTCCTTAGAGGGGCTGTGGAGAGGGTGGAGGACAAGGCAGTGGCTCAGTGAGGGCTTAGGAAGTGCTCCATCAAGCCAAGCCCAGCCCCATGGGTGCTCACCCAGCTCGGTGGTGCTTGGCCTGGGCACCCAGGCCCCTCTCCTCTGGGGGCCCTTCCGCCCAGAGCTGTTCTGCCCTCTGGCCTCCCCGGTGTCTGCTGCCTGCAAAGAGAGGGTGACAGATGGCAAAAGTGACTCACCATCCCTCTGGTGAGCCCACACTCCCCACTCTGCCCCAGCAGCAGCAGCAGCATAAGCAGCCCAGCAGGACAGGGGCACAGCATTCCTCTCCCGGGTCCTTGTGGAGACACCAGGCGCCACACGGAGGAAGGGGCAGGAGGGAAGGCCCCAGCCCAGCTCCCCCCAGTAGATGAGTGTGGTCCAGGGAACTGCGGTGGCCAAGGAGCACATGAGAGGACTGTTTCTCCTGGGTGTCGGGGCTGGTGACTCTTGGACATGGCATCACAGTCAGTGTCCTGAAGACATAACTAGCTAGGCAGAGGAAGGGGCCACCCTGCCCGAAGGTAGCAACTGGCAACTGGTAGTGACAGAACAGCACACATCCCAGTTTCAATCAGCAGAAGCAGCAAAGCAGTGGAATATTTGGTGGGAGAAGGCGGGTGAGGGGCCGGGAGGCCCGAGCCCACCTCTGCTGATGGAGGCTGCAGCGTGGAATGGGAGTGGCCGGTGGGCAGCAAGCAGGGCCACCAGGCAGCAGCAGGCGGGGGCTTCCGGGGATGGGAAGTGGGCACAGACCCGGGAGGGTGGCTCCTTGGCTCTGCCAGGTACACTTCGGCCTCTCCGCTCTGGCTCCCCTTTCTCCCAGGCCGGGAGGTGTGGGTAGGGGTTGGGGCCTGAATTGACCTTCAGAGGCCCCCTTGGCCTTCCTGCAGGTGCCGTGCCCCAGGGCTCCCCATCTGTAGGGTAGCAGGAGCTGGTGATGCTGATGCCTCCACTGTCCACCTCCTGCTCATCCTCAGAGTCATATTCGATGCTGATTTCTAAGCACTTGGGGGAGAGGCAACTGGCCAGGCCAGACTCCGGGGCTCGCCCATGGGGGTATCTCCGGGAAGTGCCTGGCCGCCCTTTCCCACTAGCCTCTGGTCCACCCTTGGCGGCCTCAATCACAGGGAGGCCACTCCTCTCCCGTGAGGGGGCTGGCCGTGCAGAGGCCTGGGGGCCGCCATTGCTGAAAAGCCGGCTGCAGTGTTCTCGGGGATCTAGAGGCCGCCTGCGGTTTGGGGGCTTCTCAGGAGAGCCGCCTCTCCTCCGGCTGCTTCCACCAACTAATCCAGGCATATCCACTAGGTGGTCCCTGGCCCTGGAGAGCTCAGGAGACAGGGGACACCGGCCAAGTCCTGGGGGCTGACGGCCCTCACAGCCCAGCCCCAGACACACAGGTTCCAATGGACTGGGGTCTTGGGAAGAACAGCCTGCCCCTGGCTTCTCCTGCTCCCCGTTGTCTTCCTCGTCCTCCTCTTCCTCCTCTTCAGGGATGCTAAAGAGCTTTTTGCTGCAAAACTGCTGGAGGGGCAGCTCCAAGATCTGCTCCAAGATCTCCTCGTCGCTGTCAGTCTCACAAAAGGGGTCAGGCTGGGGCTGGGAGTGGGGAGAAGAGAGCAGCAGGGAAGAAAGGTCCATGGAGAAGAGGGGAGAGCTGTGATCTTTGCCCCTGAGTGAGGACAGGGCTTAGGGTAAGCCCACAGCCCTCCCTCAGCATCCTCCAAGAGGAAAGACTCAGAGGGCCCATGGCAGATCCAAAGTCACACGCATGTCCAGGCAGAACCGGAGGAAGAACAGGGAACACACCCAAGGATCAAATGCCATCCCCTGTGGGGCAGGGGTATCAGTGAGCAAGCTGTCCCTGTCACCATGGGAGGCTGCCCCATCCCCTCCCCAGAGCCTGGCAGCACAAGGCTCTCAGATGGCACCAGCTTCCCCCAGCCAGGGCACTGCATCCGGTGGGCTGGAGGGAAGGTGTGCAAGTCAGCCTCTCTTCCCTTATCTTCCCAGCAGGGCCAAGGCCCATTCTGGGCTTTTTCAGAGCTGCTGCTCAAGCCATGGCCCAGGCCACACACCTAGAATGTCACAGGCACTCAGTGGCAGTGATGGAGAAGCTGCTGACACATGGGATGGAGGCCCTTAGAGCCTGAGGCCCGGAGCCCACCAGCCCCTCCTCACCCCATTACCTTGGCCCCGTTCTCCCTGACGCTGTTGCCAGCAACCTGCTTTTGGAAGGCTCGAGTCCTGGAACCCAGCTCCTCTTCCTCTTCCTCTTCCTCCTCCTCCTCCTCTTCCTGGATGTCTGACAGGTCTGAGTTGCGGCCATGATCCACAAGTGGGTTTACCAGACGAACCCCAAGCTCTGCCGTGTCTTCCCTCTGAGGGGAGTGAGACAAGGGAAGAAAGACAGGAAGAGCTATGAAGGACACTGGGGACTGTGGGACAAAGTCAGCCCCCACAAGAATAAGAAAGAGTCCTTGGCAGAGGGAGAAAGAGCCATTCCAAGAATGCAGGTGTGTACCAGGGGGTGGGGGATGGAAGCCACAGCTGGAAGACAAATCTAGGGAGAAAAAAGGAACAAGAAATAAACACACAACACAAAGGTGTCAGAAGCAACCAAAGCAGAGGACAAGCAAAGAGGGCAGCCACATCCGGGATGGCAAAGGGTAGAGAGGCAAGCCCCAACTCTGAGTGTGACCCCAACCCCTACCTCAGGCCTGGCTCTCAGCCCAGGGTCAGCTCCACAGCAGGCCTCAGGCACCCTCTGCGTCAGGGCTCCCTGGGTGGAGCAGACCATGGAGCCGGCCTCTCCTGCAGTCCACTCAGCCTTCTGTGCGGCCCAGCAGGGAGCCGAGGGGCCGGGGTCTCTCTCACCCATGGTTGACTGGCTGGGCCTCCTCTCCCCTGAGACTCCCAGCACAGCTGCCTCGACCTCCTCCTAAAGCAGGCAGCACTGAGGAAGGGCCAAACGCAGACTCTTCTGCCAGCCTGCATGTGCTCGCCCCCACCAGACAGCATACCTGGGAGCAAGGTGGTGGAGGGTCCTCCTGGACTCCCTTTGGCATCTCTCTGGTAGGGCTTGCTGGGGGACCTCCTGGGGGGCCTGGAGTTCCATGGGAAGCAGGGCGCTGGAGGGGAGAGCTGGGGTCCCCAGGCCCTGGGGGTGCTGGAGCAAGGGGTGTTCTCGCCTCTGGGCTTGGTCGTGGTGAGGGGCAGGTGACCCTGGTGGATGAACAGGCGGAAGCCAGGGCCGGAGCAATAGGAGCGGGCATGGAGTCGGCCGACTCGCCATGGGGCGACATGGTGCGCACAGTCACTTCATGGCACACCTGCAGCAGCTGGAGCTGGGACAGCTCCACCAGCACGCTGCCTGCTGTGGGAGAGGCCACCTCCATGATCTGCAGGGAGGAGAGCACACAGGAGGGGAAAGTGAGGGTGAGAGAGCCAACATCACAACAATGACAATGGCAGCAAGCATCCTGCTAGGTGAAGCCCTCTTCGTGCCTTATCTCATTCAGTCTTCTTGACCTCATGGCTTCAGAGGTAGAGCAGTTTTAAATCCCTCGTGTGCTACCAAAGCCTATGCTTTTAACCAATCTTCCATCTGGGGCCCAAATGCCAGGGGCTGGCTATCTCTGCCAGGCCAGGGAGACAAGGGCTCAAGGCGTGGCAAGGAGGGATGCCCATCGTGCTCCCAGGGTACATGCAGGTGGATTTCCCAAGCCATACCTTCTGTCCATCAGCATAGATGGCGTAGCCTGTGACCCGGACACCGTTGGATGTACCAGCAGCATCAATGGTGACTGGGAGCCAACTGATGATCAAGATGCCAGGGGAGGGCCCCGGCTCAATCTGCACATCCAGGGGGGCATCAGGTGGGCCTGGGGGAAGTCAGGCAGGAAACCCAGAAATGTAGGATACTCTCTGCCTGAGATTGAGGATCCCAATCTGCCATTTCATTGCCACCGGCAGCTCGGCCAGTCTCCCCTGCCACCATCACCCATCCCTGGCTTCCTGGCTGTTCCAGACAGCAGTGCCCACCCCTGCATACCTGCAGGGAGTGTGGTGAACTGCAGGGTGGCAGCCCGCTGCTCTGGCCTCTCCCAGCCTGGTTCCCAGGCTCCTCGGGGTGGGAGCTGAGCCTCCACCCGGGCCTGATAGAGTGTGCCAGGCCGTAGGTTGCAGAAGGTGGTCCAGTAGGTGGTGGGGCGGGCAGGCGGGCACTCTTCCCCATTGAGGTAGATAGCATGGGCCACGTTGCTATTGCTGGGCACCCAGGTGATCTCAGCAGATGTGGCTGTCAACTGATGGACCCGCAGCTGGCTAGGTACTACCCCAGCCCGAGCACCCACAGCCAAGCAACAGCGCAGAGGGTCGGAGCTGCCCTTGCTGGTCAGGGCCTGGACAGAGACATGGAGGGGCCCAGCCCGCAAGTCCAAGTTTTCAAGCACAGCCTTGGGGGGCGCCCCAGGCCCCAGGGCCTGATGCAGCTCCCCATTCACGCAGATGTGGAAGCCACAGAGTTCTACTCGCTCAGGAGGCAGCTCCCAGGCCAGCACCACACTATGGGCCAGCTGCTTGAGGACCACCAGTTGGCGAGGGTAAGGCACCGCGGGAGGCTCGCCCAGGCCCTCGGGAGGGGGGCTCAGGCTGAGCTCCTCTCCTGCATCCTCCTCCTCCAGTCTGGGCTGGCTATGTCCCCCGCTGCTCTGGCCCCCGCTACTGCTGCCACCCCCACCTCCGCTCGGGAAACTGAGTTCAGGGCCTGAACTGCGGGACAAATCGGCCAGCTCCAGAGGGAGGGCGGTCAGGAGGTCATCATCAGATACACGCTCCACAAAATTGGAAGGGACCAGGCCCCTTTGGCCATCCATGAGCTCCCCTGGCAGAGGGAGAACAGGAAAAGGCAGGGAAGGGAAAAACAGACAGAGAATAGGTAAAGAAAAACCCGTTCAATAAATGTTCTTTAGTAATGGCTAATGAGTGATCTTAATTAAGCATTTGATTCAAATCAACATTTACCCAACAGTGCTTTTCAAAGACAAGAGCAGTCAAGCTCTGGATTAGAGAATTATTGTTGGGTTTTGTAGGCGTTTTGAGTTATATAGGACAGTACTTCTTAAATTTTAATGCACATGTGAATCACTTGCAGATTTGTTCAAATGGAGATTCTAATTCAGTTAGGTCTGGGTGGAGCCGAGTATCTGCATTTCTAACAAGGCACCAAGGATGCTGGTACTGAAAAAATGTAGGACAGTGTCCATGTTCTAAGGAGATGCATACTGAAGTATTTCTAAAGTGTCACGATGTCTACGGCTTGCTTTGAAATCAATTTTTAACCTACATATGTATGATAAAGTAAATACAGCAAAGTGTGAAAAATTGTAAAATCTCATTGGTATTTAGGTGCTCTTTTGATTTTTCTATATATTTGGAAACTTTCTTACTAAAAAGATGAAATATGTGAACAGGTGAAGAGAAGAAACAAGGACTGAGGGTGTAGATTAGCTTTTTTTTTTTTTTTTTGGTACTGGGGATTGAACTCAGGTCCTTTCACTGGCGCAGCAGGCAGCGTAACCACTGAGCTAAATCCCCAGCCCTAAGGTGTAGATTAGTGGCAGAGCACATGCTTAGCATGTCCAAGGCCCTGGGTTCAATCCCCAGACACGCACATGCGCACACACGATAAGAAAATAGACGGTACTGATTGGAAAGCTCCTGTGGATTTTACATGGGCCTGAGGAGGGGGTAAGGGGCTGCAATGCCCCTCACCTTCCCTTTGTGAAAAAGAGACATCCACAAAGGAAGAGGGACACGACCATCTCATCAGAGCAAGAGAAGAAACCTTTAGAGACCACAGAAGGAAGTGCCAGGAAAAAGTCACTTGTGGGTTCTAGAAGACATTAGGGCCTGCTGCAGGCCCATGCCTCAGAACATGGCTGGCAGTCAGCCCAGGGAGCAACCAGTGGCGAGTTCATTTTCCACGTCTGTTCTGAAGAATTGACAAGAGTTTTTGTAGAACATTTGTTGTTTGTTTGAGGGATATCAGGGGAGAAGGAAGCCAGGCATACACATGTCATGTCATGGCCAATTTAAGGAAGGAAAAAACTCAGGAAGCAAACAGCTCGTGGGAGGAAGGGGAAGCAGGGGCCATGGCCCAGAGCAGAGGGGTGGGGTCAGCAGAAGCCTTGGAGCCTTGGAGTCTTGAGCCTTGGAGTCCCTGGGAGTTTACCCAGAAGTAACTTGTGGCCCTCATCCTCTCCTTCTGCTTATATAGGAAAGAAATAGAGTGAGAGAACTTGAAGAGACAGTAGAGATCTTCACCAAGTTCGATAATATATTAAGCTCTGTAGTGCGCTGAACAGTGGCCACCCAAATCCTAATCCCTGGAATTTGTGAAAGTGACCTTGTTTGGGAAAAGCATTTTTACAAATGTAATTAAATTAAAGATCTTGAGAAGAGATCATCCCAGATTACCAGGGTGGGTCCTAAACCTATCGACAAATGTTCTTATAAGATGAAGACACACAGAAGACAGACACTCAGAGAAGAGGAGCCAACATGACTGCTGATGCAGAACTGGAGTGATGTGGCCACAAGCCATGTAACACATGGAGCCCCCAGAAGCTGAAACAGGCAAGCAATGGAATCTCCCCTAGAGCTTCCAAGGGAGTGCAGCCCTACCAACACCTTGATTTCCGACTTCAGCCTCCTGAAAAAGCCGATGAGACAATAAATGCCTGCTGTTTGAAGCCACCCAGTTGGTGGTAATTTATAAGGTAGGCCTGGGCAATTAATACATACACTAGCACTAGGAGTGTGGAATACAAGTCAGAGCCCTGAACAAATCTGCAGCCTGCAAGGCCAGAGCTGGAGCCTAGGCCAGTCAGGCTCAGGCCCACCAAGCTCATGCCACTTAGAACATGACAGCTAGAGTCAGATGTGAATGAAGCAGTGTCTTAATAAAGCTGGACAAAGAATAGGGCACCCTGCACCCAGTTGTCTACATTCTTTTAAATCTATCTCCATTCCTCACTCCCTCAAATTGCCTAGTTCAAATTCTAATAATTTGGGGAGTTAATCTTTATGCTTTTGCTGCCCTCCTCTGAAAAGTAGTGTTGTTTGTTTTCATTAAAAAAAAAAAGTCTCATTCTCCCAGCAGCAATTTAATCCTGCTCTTCAAAATCTACCCCTACGGGGAGTTTACCCATCTGGACCACAAAACCAGGTACCATCATTCCCAGCAGCTACTCAAATAAAGGGCAGAGGGCCTGGGGAAAGGAGTTGAGCAGGATCCAAAGCTTTCTGTGTTCTGCATTCAGATCTAATCCCTTTCCTAAACCTCCACACACAGTATGGCCCCTGCCCTGCCCATACCTTATTCCAGTCTCTGTCCCCACCACTACTGCAGGATGCAGACTGGTGTCTGTGCCAAACCATCCCGAAGGAGGCTCCCTTAGCCATTCCTGCTATAGGCCCTGTCATGGGAATCTACCTCAGGTGCCTGAAGAGCCCTCTGGCTCCCTCCTGCCCCAGCCTCGGAACTGGAGAACTGTCCTGAAGCTCATGCCCTGCCTGGGCCCTGACAACCACTTGCTGACACCTTCTCCTGGGATCCTGATCCCGGTCCCTCCTCTCTACACACACTTGCAGCCTAGCATCAAATCTACCTACACTGCAGGCCTGACCTCAAGTGTCACTAGTGTTAAACATCGTCATGCTCTGTTTACTAGCACAAAAATGAATAGAGCCAAAATCCTCTGTGATTGTGGTATGTGCTGGTCTGTCCTGCTTGAAGCCAGAGCTCTTTTGTTCTCTTTCCCCACTGGCTGCCAGGTCTCTGAAAGCCTCTTAACTAAAAGTTATAATGGGCTCAGGGTGCTGTCGGATGGGAATGGATGGATGGAGATCCATAGGAACAGGAGCATAAAGACCAAAGAATAGACAGAATGATCCCTACTACTGTCCTACCTTCAAAAAAACCATCCTCGTCCATGTTGCCATAGACATAGATGTATTCGCCAGCTGTTAGCGGAAGCTCTGCCTCTGGATTCTCATTGGGGCCTTCGAAGGGGTTGTAGCTGTTGGGGGAGCACAGATAAGAAGGACAGCAACGTACATGGCATTTACATACCGGTCGTCTCTCACCCTGCACAAGCCTTTACGGAGATCTGGTTTCCACCTTTAGCCAAGTAGAGCATTCACTGTGCCTAGACTGGCTCAACTAGGTTATTTAGAATATGTCCACCTGGGGTTCTTGAACCACCCCACCATTTCCAGAGGTCTCCATCTTCACCTAGACTTGCCCTCCCATACACCCCAAATCTGGGAAGGGAGAAGCAAGAGTGAAGGGCCCAACCGGACTGGGGATTTAGCTCAGTGGCATCATGCCTGCCTTGCAAGTGAAAGGTCCTGAGTTCGATCCCTGGTACAAAAAAAAAGTGAAGGGCCCACCTATAGCGCGCGAGGTAGACTTGGACCCTGGGTCCTCCCAGGTTGCCCTCCGTCGCTGCTGGGAGCAGGGAGACGCTGTCTACCTCCAGCTCCTCCACTTCACTGGCTGTGTCCACCTAAGGGTAGACAGAAAGGGCTGGCTCCTCTCCAGGGCCTGGGCCAACAGCACAGCAGGCAGGTTTGCAGGCTGAGTCAGAGACGAGCCACTGCTTTGAGGAGGGGAGTGAGCACAGATGCAGCCACCCTGGCAAGGCCAGCACCAGAAGGCCCTGAGGTTTCTAAGCAGCACCTGAGCCAGCAGGTCCAGGAAGCATCCAGCTGCCTAGGCAGAGGTAGTAGGTACAACCTGGACCAGTCCCTACATTCTGTCCTCTACTCCAGCGGCCCAGTAAATAAGACCGAAAGGCCATGCTGGTATGGGAAGTAGACTGGAGACTGAACCTAGGGCCTTTGTACATCAATGACTCTTTTTGAGACAAGGTCTCACTAAGTCACCAAGTTCCCCAGGCTGGGCTCGAACTTGCCATCCTCCTGCCTCAGCCTCCCAGAGTGCTGGGATGACAGGCTTGTGCCACCACTCCCAGCTTCAGCAAAGCATCTCTTGACTGTAAAGAGGTGGAAACTAAGGAAGCGGAAGGGGCTGAAGAAGTCCCTGCCTCTAGCATGGTGACAATTCTTCTGTGGTTCAGCCCTGGAACCCAGAACTTCCTGTCCACTAGAAGGGGACAGACAGAGTGGGCAAGCAGGGGGTCCACCACCACCTCCAACACCAGCACCACTGTACGCCACGAGAGGGCAGCAAAGGCCCAGGGCTGGGTTCTACCCCTTGCTAAAACTTCCCAACCTGCCCCCTTCCACTTCCTGGGGTTTGTGGGTAGAATGAGGAGAAGGTGATCTGAAGAGCTGTGAGTGATGCCCAAGAACTTAGTGATTGATGGTAACAGGTGCCAAGTGTTAAGTACTTCCTGGATGCCCCGTGAGGCGAGAAGCACTTTCCTCTTACCTTAGTTCAGGTAACCTTTGCAGCCATCTCAGGAGGCAGGTTTTATTATCCCCAATATTCAGATAAGTAGACCAGAACCCAGAAAGGGTGACTCGCCAATGACAATGACAAATCTGGGATCTGAATCCCAGAACCTGTGCTCTTTCTCACACAACCACCTGTTTCTCTACAGATGCTCTTACCAACAGTCTCATTAGGCAGATCCTGGCACCAAAGGGTCTCCTTAATCCAGCCCAGGACCCTAGGGCCTCCCTGGGCCCCTGAGGGTGGGGCTGGATGCCCCCAAGGTGGGGCTGGCAGGGGACCCTGGAGAGCAGTGACAGGCTCCACCCACTCACCACCCAGGGAGGCGCCCACAGGGTATCCACCTCCCAACTTGGAACAAATGCCCCCCACTCCTGAGGGATCCGAAAGAGATCAGGGCCAACCCCTCCTGCCTCCCCCAAGCCAATGCCAGACCCCAGGCCCTGTCCCTAGCACTGACCTCTGGTGTGGGACATGATTTAGGGCTGTTGTGGATGGACTCGGAGCGTGAGGAGTTGGAGAGAGACTCTGCCTTCTTGGCTGTCCTTCGAGGGACCCCAGTAAGGGTGGCAGGGGCAGGCTCGGAAGACTTTGGGGTGCAGCGTCCTGGGGAGCCCGGTGGGAGGTCAAAGTCTAAAGAGAAGATGGCGTGTGGGCTTGGGATCTGTAGCCTGAAGTGGGACCAGGGAGACTGGGTGGAGCCTCCTGGATATGGGGGTCAGGCCCTACACAGCCGGATTTCTTTATAAGAAGGGAAAAACCTGGGGGAAACTTACTCAGCAGAAGGCTAGGTGATTTCACATTATTTCACATGGTCCTCAAAGCTTAGGAAACTATGGTCCAGAGAGGTTAAGCAACAGGCTTAATATCGCATTGGCTCTTCAGTGAATGGAGCTGGGACTACCAGATCTGACTGACCCCCAAGCCCTGACTCTTCCCAAAGCCGTATAGCCTGCTACTGGCTCCTGGTGCCCGACTCCCAGCTATGACCATAGAGGTTTAGTTACAGGAGGAAGCACAGTGGCCTGAGGTGCCTCGGCTGGTCTTCAAGACCCTCACTCCTGGGGGCTTCCCTCTGCCCCATCAGAGCTTGGCTCCTTTCAGATACAGCTTGAACTTGCTCTATGACTTTGAATGGGTTGCTAGCCTTTCCTGATCCTGAATTCTGCTCTGTACAGGGGGCTCCAGGCCAGTGTCACTGGGTCCACCTTACCTTTGGGACCAGCCTCTCGGGAGGGCTGAGGGGTAGAGCAGCAGCAGGGGGCTGGTGGGTGGTCCCCGAGGGCACTGCCACCCAGGGCGGAAGTGAGCAGGTCCAAGGGGCCTGGGTGCAGACGGAAGGCCTGGAGCTCCTGAGCCAGGAGACTGAAGCACTCGGTTTGACTGCGGCACTGCTCCTCCAGTTCTCGGACCCGGGCCTGGGCCAAGACCACCATGAGCCACCATGCCTGTGTCCTCTCCACACATCCACACATCCGCACAGAGCTTCAGATCACAGCTACCCAGTGCCCAGCCTGGGCCTGAGCCAGCAATGCATCCTCCAACCCTTACCCTGGACAGCGGCACTCCTGCTTCCAGATGTTTTCTAGGCCAAAGAGGATCGTTCCCACCCCACCACCACCAGTATCATCTCAGGAGTTTGCTCAGTCCCATCCCTTGTCAGCTTCCCACAGTCTGTGACCCAAATCCCTGCCCCAGAGCTGGGCAGAGACTTCACAGGATGCTGGGGACATGTTCATGATGGGAAACAGCCCGCTCTCAGGACCTCTGCTCAGGCATCAGGAGAGTCCCCAGATCAGGGGCTCTTCCCTGGCCAATGTCACCAGGAGCGTGAGTCAGCTTCGACACACTTGCTCAGGGCCTGAGAGGCCACATGAGGGACAGTCCCACGTCTGCCAGGCACAGCAGGAGGGTCTGGGATGAGGGTCCAGTCCACATGTCCTTGTAGGAACCCCTGCCCATCACAGATTCTCAGATCTGCTGCCAAAGACACCCCCTCTGTTAGACACAGCATTGAGACCCTTGGGAAGGGATGTGGAGGAGGTGGGAGGGGACCCCCAGGAAGCAGACAGGTAAAGAGAAGGTACCTGCATAGAATCCAAGGTAGACTGTGGCAGGGAAGGAAAGCACAGACAAGAAATTAGAACCCTAAGCCCTGTAGGTCATTCATTAACCCAGAGAGGGAGGGGGAGAGAGTGCAGTTCCTAAATGGAAGGACATTTCGGGGTGCAGGCACCCCCAGATGGTGGCAATGGGAGATGGCTGCCCTCAGACTCAGGACCCCCCCGCCCCACCATGCCCCAGTGGAAAAATAGGCCAAGAACAGAGAGGACTCCTCCAGGCCCCGCAGTGTTCAGGGGCCATGTTACAACCTCAGCCTACACCCCAGCGCGCACACCGTCTCATGTGCTCTGCCACCTCCAGGGACCCTACCTCCAGCAGCTGCACGGCCCCTTCATGTTCCCTCTTGGCTTCTGCCTGGGCCTAAAGAGGGGAGAGGCAAAATGCTGGAGGAGAAGGTTGAGGAATGGGGGAAGTAGAGGCAGGCAGAAGAGAAGGAAGGAAGGGGAACAGTGAAGGGTAGGGAGAGAGGGAAAGGGCCTTGGAGGGGGAAGCTGAGGTTTCTCCCTCCCACGCTCCCTGCCTGACTACCTTAGAATAGAGGAACATCCTCCCTCCCAGCTTCTCTCTGCCTCTCCGCTGCTCGCTCTCAACCTCTCTGCCCACCTCTTTAGACAGCAGGGTGCCCCCGGACACAGTGCTGGGCCGCTTTACACCACTCTACCCCAAAGACCCCTCCTGGTCACGCTACTGCATGCACTGATGACTCCAAATATCTCCAGGACTAGCTTCCCCAGACTCACACACCCAGCCGCCTACGGACCTCCCCACCTGAGTGTCTGTAGCACATAACCCCAGTTCCACAAAACAGAACTCACTGGAACTCAGGCTCCCCGCCTCTCAGAGCTGCTGGGCTTCATCCTCCACCTCCTGGGGTGAGTGAAAAGCCCCATCTCCCCAAAGGGTTCACAGCAAAGGGGGTGACCAAGTAGGGATTCAGCTGGAATCCCAAGTAAGGCTTTGGTTTGGTTTGGGGGTTGTTTGTTTGAGATAGGGTCTTGATATTTAGCCCAGGCTGGCCTTGAACTAGAGATCCTGCTTCAGCCTCCTGAGTGCTGGGATCAAGGTTCTGTGTCACCTTGCCAGCTCTGAGTCTTGTCAAGTCTATCTGCAAATTATATTTCAAATCTGTCTACTTGTTTCCACCTCCATCATCACCTGCAGCCTCATCCAGATCGCCATCATCTCCCTCCTGGACCATGGCGGCCACAGCTGCTAATCTGCTGATCACCTGCTCCAGGCCCCTCGTGCTGGCCATTTTGCAAAGTGATGAATCCGATCACATCACTCCCTGCTTAATCCTTCAGCAGCTTCTAACCACTCAAGGAGCAAAACATCAAAGTTCTTCCTGCGCTTTTAAGGTCCAATTCCTGCTGCTCTGTCTCTTGCTGTATTCTAGCCACACTGTCCTTGGACCCTCCCACTAGCTCCTCCTTGCCACAGGGATTGGCACATGTATTCTGCCAGTCTGGTCTGCTCTGGCCTGGCTATTCTGACTTCCTCTCATTCCCAAGGCATTAATTCAGTTGTCACTTCCTTGGGAAGTCTTCCCGGATAACATCTCCAAAGCCACTCTTCACACATCCCCATCCCGGTCACTTCTTGTCGTGTCGCCCTGTTCATCTCCCCATTGTGTTTATTATCACATGTGTGGGTCTGCTTATCTCATTTATGGGTCCGCTTACTTGCTGATGGGTCAGGGACCAGGCCTTTGCTCACCAGTCACCCCAGTGCCTAGCACAGTGTCTGCTACCTAGTAGGTACTCAGTAAATGCTTGCTGGCTGAGAGGCTGATGAAGCTGAAGTCCCAAAGGAACCAGTGCCCCTCACTCCTGCCCCACCTGCTGCAGCCTCAGGACCTCCTCCTGCTTCTCCCAAAGGCTGAGCCGAGCCTGTTCATGTTCCACCTCCAGCTGCTGCCGCCGCTGGGCCACCTCCCGCATATGCTGAAACACAAGACTGGGGGTCAAGGCCAGAGGCCCCACGCCTCCATCCCCATGGAAGATCTAAGATGATCTGCTCCAGGTGTCTTCTATTAAAAAGGAAACCGAGTCAGGAAAAGGCAAAGGGTCAGCAGCCCCAGGACTGGGCTGCAGACAGAGGGCCTATTCTACTGTACCCCTTCCTCCTGTGCCAAGTCCCAGTGCCTCCCCACTTACCCAAGGCCCTCACCTTCAGCACCTGCTCCAGGCTCTCCAGCTTGCTCTGCAGGCCCTGGCTCTTTCGAAGGGCTGAGTCCCTCTCCTGTGTCACCCCCAGGAGCTGGCCCCTCAGCTCCGCATTCTCCCACTCCACCTAGTGAGGGGGCATTGGCAGGGAGCTGGGCATGTGACCTGTCCCTCATGGGAGGGACGGCACACTTCCAACTCCACCCAGCGCCATACCCCTGCTCAGGACCAGAGCCTCGAAGCCCCAGGGCAGAGCAATACCTGCTCCTTCTCGGTGGCTCTACCAGTGAGCCGAGAGTTCTCTTCCACCAGGCGGGCATTCTCATTCTGGGCTTCTCTCAGCTGCAGCTCCTGAGGGGGCAGCGGAGCTCTGGGGAGGGTTCCGGCACCCACCTTTCTCCTCTCCACACACAGAGCACGCTGCCCTCCCAGGCAAGGCTCTCCTCCCCTGCATCCGCCAGGAAAGGACAGCAGGGCAGAACCGGTGTGTGCCCAAGGGCAAGAGGGATGGGAGCTGAGCAGAGAAAGGTAGGAATGGACCTCTGGGCAGCCTAAGAGCTCACCAGCTCCTCACATCGCCTCTGCTTTTTCCGGGCTTCCTGCTCCAGGTTCTCGCATTTCTTCCGCTTCTTGCTGAGCTCCGACTCCTATACAGTCAGACCCAAGGCTCCTCATGAGCGAAGGCAGATCTGCCCAGAGCTGATCACCTCCAGCCCTTGACCTGGGACTTACCAGCTGCTGCACCCTCTGCTGTTTCTCAGGCTCCCCTAAGACCACAGGCAGGCTGTCCACATCCTCTTGGGGTGTGGCCTGGAAATGCCCAGGGGCAGGGAATGGCACCTGAGAACAGGGCCCCAGCAGCCTACCCCAGCCCAGCCTGCCCTGGGGAGGTTCCCAGCTCACATGATCTGCAATAAGCTCTCTGCCCTGGAAGAGTGGAAGGATGCTGTCTGCCCAACCCCTCCCAACATGTCCAGCTGAGGTGGAGGTACAGGGTCTGCACCCTACGTCCCCCAGCTGTGCGTGCTTTGAGATTCTGGGACCCACGTGCACTCTGGGAGATGGATCCTTTATCCAGGCCAAAGCTTTCCCTTTTTAGCATTCAGCAGCTGCCCTGCTCTGCACTCAGTAACTGTCCTGGGTGTCCTTCAGCGACTGACAGAGAAGTAGGAGGCTGCTTGGGCCCCCAGGGATGTGGCATTCCCAGAGGTAGGGGTTCTGGATCATCCAAATCTGGACGTGCCCTAGAGTAGGGCCAGTCTGGCCAGGCCCACCTCCTGGTTGCCCTCAAGCCACCCTATTGCACATTCTATGTATCTGTGCAAACTTTTGGGGAGGATGGGTCATGACGGGAGGGACATCTCCCTTCATGCGTCGGCCAGAGGGGCAAAACCTGAGCAAGCAGCATCCCTTACCCCAGGCTTTCCTTGCTATCACTACTGGGACCCTCCTCCCACTTCTCTTCCCAGAGGGAGGAGGAGGACCTAGAGGCTGCCCACCTAAGAGTCAGACTATTATTAGGTTCTTGGGGTCCGGAGTGAGTCCCTGGTCCTTCAGGACAGGGGCCGCCTAAGCCCCACGCTCAGTGAAGGTCGCCAGTACCTGGAGCAGGGTCCGACTCACCGCATCCCCGGGGGTCCCGGGCCAGGCCTGGCAGGCTGGCAGGCCCAGGAAAGGGCGTTCCCACTCTACAACGGCGGCGGACAAGGCGGCGCAGGCTGGGCCCCGGGCGGCTGCCAGGGCAACCAGGGATTTGCGGCCGGGCCATACCACTGGCAGCGCGGCGGGGGCGCCAAGCTGGCCTCACGGGGCGCAGCCCGCGGAGGCGGAAACCGAGGGCCTCAGTGGGGTTTGCCGCAGGTGCAAGCGTGCAAGGCCAGGAGAGGTCGGCTGCCCCTGGTCAGGAAGGCTCCCCAGGCCCTGGGAGCGCGCACGCCACCGCGGAGTCGGTTCTGATCCCCACTCCTCGTAGGCGTGTGCACACGCACCTGCCCTAACCCCACACTCACCTCTCCCGGGGCCACCGGGGCCGGCGCCCCTGCTCTGGCTGAGATAGCGGGGCCCGGAGACCGCAGTGGAGGCTCCTGCTGGTTGCGCAGGGCGATCTGCCTCTGCAGCCGCAGCACCTCCCGCTGGGACTCGCGCAGCAACCGGTCGAAGTCCCGCACATGGAGCCACTGGGGACCCTCCTGGGGTGGGGCGTCCAGAGGGGGAATCAGAGCTCACCCCTACCTGCCCTCAAGCCATCCCCTCCAGGGCTTGCCCTCCACCTTGCTGGAGGGGCTCGGATCGGGGGCAAACATGCCTGGTCATATGTGCGTGCGTACACAGCCACATGCTTCCAAAGCCCGTGTGCAGACGGTCACTGCAACTCATTTACTGGGCGCTCACCACGTGCCCGGCACTGTGCTAAATGCCTCGGGAACATTCCTTCACACAAGTGTGAGATCTGGGTGGATTCGTACGGCCATACCCACTGGCACATAGCCTCAAGCCGGGAGAACAGAAATGCCCAGGTCTGGCTCCGCCTAAATCAGTTCAGCCTCTTTCTCCCCTCTCCCAGCTGGGCCGTTGCCAGGGGAACCTACTCCCCAGCAGCCTCCACCTTCCCGCTTCATTTGCATCTCATTAACATCTCGTCCACATCCCACAAGCCGGGCTGACAACCCTGGCCCTGCTCAGGGTCGAGCTGGAAGGAGAGACCAGGGCCTCCTCTCACCTTGCCCACCAGGGTGAGCCTGGCCTGCAGCTCCCTGCACTCCCGCTGCAAGGCAGCAATCTGCTTGTCCTTGGCCAGCAGAGCACTGGCCGTCTCACTGAGGTCTCGGGCTCGCTGGCGGGCTAGGGCTTTTCTGCACAACTCCAGGCTGGCCCCGGGCCTGGGCACAGGAGCACTCACCTAGCCAGAGGAAGGGTAAAGTCACCTGAGGGGCTGGGGCACTTCCCCCACTCCTCACCTCTTCCCAGAGGAGGAGTTAGGATGAAGCTCACTTCCACCACCCAATCTGGGGTTCCAGATGACAGGCAGCCTCCCTGGGCCTCCCCCTGGCCTTCCTCAAGTGAGACTGAAAGGGTTAACTCCCCATCTTACTTTGGGCCCAAAAGATGCTACTAATTCTCGGCTGCCACCGTGATGGGTCTTATCCCTGCCCCCATTCCAGCTCTACACCCTGTGATGAGCTCAGCAGGAGGCTGCAGCCAGCATCAGCACGTGGGGATCCAGAATTCTGCTCCCTGCCTCCCTAGAAGCCTCCCCGCCCAGCCCTTCCCTCCCTCTTGGGGCTCCAGCAACCTCCCGCCTCCTCCCCAAGCCAGTGTTTGCCCTTGCTCCCCTCAGCTCCTGAATTCCTCCTTTTCTGGGTCCTAGGAGTCCGTGACTCCCAAGTCTCAGTCCCTGAGACTCAGCCCTTGGCTCCCCTCTTCCCTGGTCACCCAGCCTCTGTCCTCACCACCCTCCAGTTGGTTTCCTGCAGCTTCCGGGCCCTCTCCTCCAGGCGCTTGGCAATGACCGATAGCTCCACATTCTTCCGCTTCAGCCTCCGCACCTTCTCCTCCGTCTCAGGGAAGCTGCTGTTTCTCTGACAAGGGGTCAGCCAGAATTGGAGGGTGTAGGGAGCACCTACACACCCCATCCTACTGTACAGACTTTGGGCCAGAGCGCCGGCTCAGAGTGGGATCCTTGGCAACTCTAGGCAAGGTTTCACTCTCTCTCTTGGGATTATGTCACACCCACGTGACCCCCTCTTGAGAGATATCCATGGGGTGAGGAGGACACTGAGGCAGAGGGGCCTGGCTGGACCTGACAGCACCCACCCTCATAGCCTCACCAGCATCTGGTTTTCCTCCTTAAGGATGGCACAGTGCTGCTGCAGCTCCTCCAGGGTCCTCAACAGCTCCAAATTGGGCCGGTCCCCAAAGCTGGTGTTCGTCGTGGCCTGGCATGGGAAAGGACCAGGTACAGTGCCTCGGGGACCAACCCCACCCAGTCAGAGTCTCATAGGAACACATCTCCCCTCCACAGTCCAAGGAGACATGGAGATCTTTCTCTCCTACATCCCAAGCCTTCAGAGAGAGGCTCGGGGGCCCAGCAGAAGGCCCGTCTGGTCCTCCCAGCCCTCAGTGGCAACTCCTCCCCACCTCCTGCTGGCGTCTCCCATGCTATTCCCTGATCCTTGCCAACCCTGCCCATCTCCTCCCCCTGGAAAATGCCAGCTCAAACTCCCATCCTGATCCGTCCAGCTCCTCAGCCCACCAGTCCCCTGCCCTCCCCCAATATCCTGTACCCCATCTTCTACAGGACACCACTCACACCCACCCAGACCTGTCCTCCCCGGCTCAGCCCAGCACCAGAACTCTCCTAATCTGCTTCATCGGGACTCGGATCCCATCTTACACCTCCACATCCCCAACATCCCCAGCCCCCAAGGACAGAGAGGCTCATGGAGGAGGAGTTACAGACAGATTGTCGGACACAGATATACAGAGGGGCAGAGCTGCATATAGATGCACAGGTGGAGAGGACAAATGGCTAAAAAAATGGAGTCACTGAGATTCCTGTCCAGTGAAGGGAGGACAGACAGTCACAGAGACAGACCCCCACACAGAGACAGGCCAGGAGAGGAGAAGGGCAAAGTGGGGTTACACCTCTTGCCTTGCTTCCTGGCCAGCGGTGGGACATGGTGAGAAGCCCAGCTTGCAGACCCCAGCCCTCTCCCAGCTCCCTTACCTTAGGCAAAGCCTGCACCTCCTCATCCTCCAGCCTTGGGGAGCCACGTCCAGAGGTCCCTGCTTGCTGCCTCAAGCTGGGCAGTCTAGCCTCTGCTCCTTCAGGGTCAGTGCCTACCGCAGGCCCCAGACTCTGAGCTTCCTGGGGCTGAGAACTCAATTCTCTAATGTGCAGAACTGTTGGAGTATCAGCAATGCTCGGGGCTGTGTCTCCAGGTTCATCCCCCTGGCCTGGAGTCCAGCTCTGCCAGGCAGGCAGTGCCCAGGGCTCCATGGCTCCAGGGTCCCCAGGCGGTGGGAAGGTTGTCAGTTGCTCCATGGCAGCGCCAAGAGGTCCCAGAACTCAGGCTGGGGCACATCACCCAGCCAAGTGGGGGCACTGGAGAGGGTCATGCCCTCCTCTGAGCGCTTGGCTTCACCGAGGTTCCATCCAGGTTGGCTGAGCTCTTCTCAACCCACAAAGAAGGCTGCAGGAGTGGGGACTGCCGGAGCTGGAGCCAGGGGTATGTGAGCTATGTCTGTTCTTGGTGTGTGTGCCTGAGTACGTGGAGAGGCGAGGGTGTCCTTGTGGGGGTGGGGAGGATGTTCGAGGCCACTGACAGCAGTGCTGGGGCGAGGATGTGTGAGTGTCTCTAGGTCTGCTCCCTCAGGCCAACGCTGCCTGTGTGTCTGGAGGGTAGGTTTCCCCACTTGTGTGTGTTGAGGAGGGTGGTGCTGTGTGTCACTGTCTGTGCCTGTTTCTGAGTTACCAGTTGTTTCTGTGTGTGGGTGTCTGTATTGCAGGGCTGTGGCAGTGTGTGATGCTGTCGCTGGTTGTATCTGAGTGTGTCGGCGTTGTGCAGCTGCATGCGTCCCTGTCAATGTGTGTCTGTCAGCGTCTGTGGGTCTGGTCATCCATCGCGACCCCTCAGCCAGGCTAGGGTCCTCAGGAGCAGTTGGAGGTAAGCCCCAGTGGTCTGCTGTGGTCCTTTATCTCCTGCTCCTCTCTCCGATGCTGCTCACTCGCTTGCTGGGTGGCCGGGCTGGTCCTAAGGAGGCCTGGGTCGATGGGCTGCTTGCCTCATAGTCTCTGCCCCTACTACCCTCAGCTCAGGAGACTGCAGGGGTCCCTTACAGTCCTGGAGCCTTGAGATGGTGGGTGCGGAGGAGGGCTGAGCCTCAGAATGGGGAGGGGGAAGCAGGGGAGAGCCAGCCCTCCTTCCCCCCCTTTCTCCCATCCTGCCTACCAATAGGAAGTCGGCTGCTCGTTTCCATGGTAATGGCGCTGGACTGATGGGCTGGACCGGCTGGCAGGGTCGGGACAGAGGGAAGAGCAGGTTCCTCACGGGATGCCAGCTCAGCGCACACACATGCACACGCACACACACACACGGGCGCGCACGCACACACACACGCACACGCACGGCCTCCCCGCTCCTTGTCCCAACACACCTTCACACTCTTCAGGGTACAGAGGCAAGGGGGCTGGAGACTGTCCTCCCCACACTGGGCAAGATGAATACAAGGGAAGGGTGACAGAGATCCAGCCAGAGAAGGGCAGGACTAGAAAAGATGGGATTTGAGATTAAACAAAGAGAAGTAAGAGGATGAAAACAGGAAGAGAGAAGCAAAGAGACAGAGGTAGAAATTAGCTGAGAAAATTGCTCAGCTCCCTCCTGCCAGATCACACTTGGAGAGCAGACTGGTTGTCCCAAGCCATCAGGGGAGACCGCATGAGCTGGAGGGCTGGCTTTGTCTTGAATTGTGAGGAAGTTCATCTTCGGTCTAGCCTTAAGCTCTTTTGCAATGAGAAAATGCCTTTTTGGAACAAAAATGTAGGCACTCCCATACCCAGGGATCAGCTTGTATGTGCAGCAGCAGAGGCCTAGGTAGAGTGGTAGAGTCCCCAGAGAGAAGGGTACCACTGGGAGAGGCTCCAGAGAGGCAGCCCCTCTCTTTTGTGAACCTGGAACGCTGCCGACAAGCCAGTCTCGGCTGAGGTCGGGGGCCCTCATGTGGCACCCCTGTGGAACAGCAGCAGCAACGCTAACCCACAGAGCCACTGACCCTGGGCTCCACCCAGGCCAGAGCTGATAGAAGGAGGGAGGGGAGGGGATGGGCGGGGAGGGGGTTCACTTCCCTTACACAGTGTGTAGATCAGTATGCCTGCCACTGCATGATATGTGTTGCTGATGTTTATGTAAGGGTACATATGCACACCATTATGCAAATACTTGTGTATACTATGTACAAATTGACTCACATTTCTGTGTATCTGGGCCACACTGTATACACGTGTTGTTGTGTCTATGATTCTCATTGGATGTACATGGCTACATGTTTCTGTGTGTCACTGCACGTCTATTTACCAGTGTCTATATATAATATGTACGATCTTATGTGTGTGAAGCTAGTATTGAGTTTATAAATTACACCTGTGTCATGATATAGGGATATCACCATCATCATATGGGATGAACAATACATAGTTATGTACTCACAGTCACATAAATATGTGTAATGCATACAATGACTTGTATATAATATACAATATATTAATATTAATATAATATATAAATATAATATATTCTATATATATTCATCCCTCAGTGCTTGAAGGGGGATTGGTTCCAGGACCTCTCTCCCCAGGATACCAAAATTCACTGACATTCAACTTCCTTAAATAAAATGGTATATAGCTAGCTGTGGTTGCCCACACCTGTAATCCCAGCACTTGCAGGACCTTCCAAGCCAGCCTGGGATACATAGAAAGACCCTGTCTCAAAAAAAAAGAAGTATAGTACTTGCACATAATCTACATAGATGCTACCATATACTATTTTAGTATGTGTGGTGCTGGGGTCTAACGCAGGACCTTGTATATACTAGGCAAGTGTTCTATCACTGAGCTACATCCCCAGCCTCTCCTGTACACTTTTAAAATCATCTCTAGAGATCCCAAGCTCGATCCCTGGTACAGAAAAAAAAAGATATAATAGTGTAGGGCCAGGGATTTAGCTCAGTGGTTCTGCCGCCTGCCTCCCAAGCACAAGGTCCTGAGTTCGATCCCTGGCACCAAAAAACAAACAAAACAAAAGAAAAATAAAATCATCTCTAGATTGCCTATAATATTTAATATAATGTAGCTGGGCATGGTGGCGCATGCCTGTAATCCCAGCACTCAGGAGGCTGCAGTAGGATCTCTGTGAATTTGAGGCCAACCTGGGCTACATAGTGAGTTCAAGGCCAGCCTGAACTACATAGTAAGACCTTGTCTCAAAAGATAAAACAGGGGCTGGGGATTTAGCTCAGTGGTTTGGCCGCCTGCTGTGCAAGCGCAAGGACCCGAGTTCAATCCCCGGTACCAAAAAAAAAAGACAAAACAGGGCCAGGGATTTAGCTCAGTGGTTTTGCCACCTGCTAAGCAAGCGCAAGGACCTGAGTTTAATCCCTGGTACCCAAAAAAAAAATCATCTCAAAAGATAAAACAAAAAAATTTAATATAATGTAAATGCCAAGTAAACTTGTTATATTGCATTTAGAGAATAATGACAAGGGGAGGAAAGCTTGTAGATTGTAAGTACAAGCACAAGTTTTTCAAATATTTTTGACAAGGTTGGTTGAATCCATGGATGCAGAACCCATGGGTATGGGGAGTTAATGAATAAAGTATGTGTATAAACATCATGTATCTATTTTATTTTTATTATTTTGGTTTTATGAGGCAGGGTCTCACTATGTAGACCACCCTGGCTTTGAACTTACTATGTAGTCCAGACTGGCCTTCAACTCTGGATGCTCCTTCCACCTCAGCCTGCTGAGGGCTGGGATTAGAGGCATGCACCACCACACCTGGCTCCATGTATCTATTTTATGGGCTGGGGATTTAGCTCAGTGGTTCTGCCGCCTGCCTCGCAAGCACAAGGTCCCGAGTTTGATCCTCAGTACCAAAAAAACCCCCACATGTATCTATTTTATATTGTCATGTATGAAAATGTCATTGTGTGTTTATGTGTTTGGAGCCACTGTTTATGTGAATGTCACTATATCTTTGTATAGGTAGTGACATATCATGTTTTATATTATTGTACATGTGGATACTGCTGAACGTGTGTGTCCTGGGTGAGTGTATAACCATGTGTCATTGTGTGACATACCAGCCATGTCCTATGTCTATGTCATTGCATGTGTATGTTGCCAGCACGTGTATAGAGCCTTTATGTAAATGCACACCCATGCTAGTGCATGTGCACTTTGTATATTAGTATCTGTGCCCTTATTTATGTATAAGGTGCTATGCACACAGTATGCCGTAATGTTTCTGCCTAATTTTTATACTATCAATGACTCTCTAGCCAGCCGTGGTGGCACAGGCCTATAATCCCAGCATTCCAGAGAATGAAGCAGGAAGAGTGTGATTTCTGAGGCTAGCCTAGGCTACAAAGAGAGACCCTGACTCAAAACATGGGATAAAGACAGACATAGATTAAAACCAGAGGTAGCCAGGCACCATGGTGCATGCCTATAATGCCAGCACTCTGAGAGACTGAGGCAGAGGGATCGTAAGTTTGAACCTGTACTGAGCAACTTAGTGAGAGCCTGTCCAAATAAATAAGCAAATAAGGATGTAGCTCAATGCAAAGGCCCTGGTTCAATCCCTAGCACCACCAAAAAAAATGTAAGCAGCCTTAAGTTTGGGGAGTATAGAGAATGAATAGAAAACAGACCAGGACTGGAGCTGGGCCCAAAGGTGGGGGGCCCCTCATATCTCTGCCCCTTTCTTCAGACTGCAGGAGATTCTCACCTAGCAGCCCAGGCCCTTCTTTCATTGGGCTGCATCCCAACCAGGCCTGGAGCCTCTTCAGCCGTTGTGGGCAGAACCAAACCCCTTTCTCTTGGACAACTGAGAGGATCCCCCTCCCAGGGTTGCGTGTCCATGCTGCCCGGGGGGCCTGCTACCCACACTCGGCACCCCCCAACCCAGCAACAGAGTCTCAGACAAAAGAGAAGCAGAATCCATTCTTTATTAGTGTTGGGGCGCCAGCCCCCCACCCAGTCCTTCTTTCCCTCCTGTCCCACGGCCACCTGTGGCTGCGGCACCAGGCCCACATGTTCAGCCCTCTCCCACCCGCTCAGGATTTGGGCAGGGCAGAGCTGCAGTTGTAAGGGACCACGAAGGACAGCCCTATGTGGGGCAGGGAAGGCCTTTTAGGGGTCTGAGTGGCGTGGGAAGGGTGCAAGAGGTGCTCACCTGTCTCACATGGTCCTGAGGCACAGGAAGATGGTGGCGGGTGGCGGCGGCATGGTGTGGTCTCCGAAGCCCACAGTACACTCATCCATAAAGTAGGAAACACTACACCCTCCAGTGCTGTTAGTAGTGCTTTCTACTTTATGGGTGACTGCACTGTCTGTCTGTCCGTCGTGTGTGTTCTTCTGGCCACCCGCTCCTCCTCCTGATTCCTGCTTGAGAACCCCCCACCCCTCCCAGTGTGGCTTCCTAAGACCCCTCCACCCTACCCGAGGCCCCCAGAGGGCCTGCCCTTGGCCTTGTGGGTGGTGACTCAGCATGGCGCCATACTTGCCTCCTCTACCTCCCTTCCCTCCCCCCACTTCCTCTTTGGTTCCCTCTTCCCTTCTGGGGCTCCACCCTATGTCCCCCACTCAGGTAGAGTGCTCAGGAAGTGCTCAGGGAGCACTCAGGTAGAGATCATGGCCACTCCGAGGCCTCACCCCCATCCCCAGTTCTTCCCGGCTGACCCCTCCCAGCCACACTCCCCATCGGCCTGCTGACCGAGTCCAGCTGAGGAAGCCACAGCCTCCTGCCGTCCAGAGCCTCGGTCCCCAGCCTCCCCACTGACCCAAGCTCCTGACTCCCTCACTTCCTGCTGCTCCCCAGGCAGGAACCCTGTATCCCAACAGAAATGGCGGCCATATTGGGCAGGGGAAGTGGTGCGGCACCTACCACTGCCGCTGGCCCCACTCTTTGGCCTTTGCCCACCCTGCTCTCCACCCCTCCTTCCCTAGGGCCTTCAACAGCTGTTTCTTCATCTGGGGGCCAGGAGCCATCTAATTTTCTTTTTTTTTTTTTTTTTCAATACTAGGAATTGAACCCAGGGCCTCATGCTTGCCACTGAGCTAACTCCCAGCCTTTTTAAAATTTTGAGACAGGGTCACTAAATTGCCCAGGCTGGCCTCAAACTTGCAATCTTCCCACCTCAGCTTCCCAAGTAGCTAGGATTATAGTCATGCGCCAACACACCTAGCTCATTTTACCTTTTAATCCCTCCAGTAGAGGAATAAAAAAATTTAAGAAGCTATCCCACCACGAAGGCCAGTAAGTTTGAGGGTCATGGCGCCTCTTTGCCTAGAACTCTACTAGGAAACCTTGGCACCCAAGCTCCTGACCTCCCTGCCCCTGCCTATAACTCAAGCCCCTCGTGGCCCCTTGAGGCCCTGAGTCAAAGAGCCCTGGTTAGGGCTGGAGTGAAGGTTCAGGCCCTTACCTGATGCTGAAGAGCTGAGGGGAGCAAGCCCTGTGCTCCAGGCTCCGAAGTGGGGTTCCCTTCAGGGCGGGCAGGGCTTATAACTCTGTGGCCACGTGGGCCAGATCTCAGGGCGCCCAACGGTCTTGGAGCCCGGCCCCCACACCGCAGTGGAGATTAGCCACCCCTCCCCTCCCTGGGGAGGACAGACTGACAGGAAGCCAGAGACAAGGCTGGGTATTCGCAGGAGGGGGGCTGAAGAGACCAGTTCACATGTCCTGGGCAGGTGGCTTCTGGGACCCCAGGCTGCCCTTCCCCCACGGCACCAGCTCCAGAGGATGGCCCAAGAGTCCGGGACTGACTGAGGGCACTAGGGGTGACGCCAGAAGATGAGAACTCCCTCTTAGGGCCTCTGGTGAATGCCCAAAACAAGGAGTTTTGAATTCAATCACAAGAAAGGGACATTTTCTCTGAGTCCCGCCCCCATTGACCTCGGCCCAGAAAATACCTTTCTTTTCTGGACATTCAAACCAAGCCCTGGCTCCTCTCTAAGTGCTTCCCAGAGAGGCCATGAAGAAAGGGACATGTAATGTAGGTTCGGGCCAGCATGCCAGAACCCTTCTGTGTCAGCTGCTCAGACCCCACCCCTCCCCCAGCCTGTCTGCAGACCATGCCTGGCCTCTTGGCACAGTAGGGGGGTCTCACTCAGGCCAGGTGGGCCTGTTGGCACTGGGCTGGGTGTTCATATGGTCCTCAGCGATTATAGGGAGAGGAGGGCAGCACAGACCGGTGCTGAGGAGCAGGGTCCTCAGGCAGGTATAAGTGCCATGGGGGCAGCAGGGAAAGGGGGCTTGGAGAGGGGGAGAAGAAGAGGCTCTGAGGGGAGGTTCTGGCAGCCACCGGATGTGGGCACGGGGCCCGCCCACCAGCATGTCACCCCCACTTTCCCCATGGGGAAGGCAGGAAGCTGCCCAGCCCAGGGCCCCTGGTTGGGGAGGAGAGCAGGGTGTGGGTCTGGGCAGGGGGCTAGGGTGGGCTGAGTGTGGACCACACATTTTCTCCAGGGTCCTCCAAGCACTTCAGCAGGCTTGGCTCTGGAATCAAGAAAAATGGGCTTGAGGGGAGGTAGAAGACGTAGGAGTGGGTAAGAACTACTAGCAATGCCTTCCCAGAAGGCCATGGCCGTTTTCTCTGGGTCCCCTATCTAGGCATACAGACTTCAAGGAACTCTCAGATTCAGGGCCCAAAAGAAGACTGGCATGGGAGTGGGGGTGGACGGTTGGCCCCACATCCTTCCAAGCAGGAGGGAGGATTTTCAACCTGGAAAACTGTTGTTTTTGTTTTGTTTTTGAGATAGGATCTCCCTAGGACCTCCCTATCCTTCAAGGATAGCCCAGGCTGGCCTCGAACTCACAGCGATCCTCCTGCCTCAGGCTCCCAAGTGCTAGGACCACAGGGGTGCACCACCACCCCTGGCCTGGAAAACTATTATCCATTCCCAGTCTCCTAAAATGAGTCAAAGAAAGAAGGAACAGGTCCTTCACCCTCTAAGGTCTGAAGAAAAAGTCGTGAGAAGGGCAGCTTGTGAGGCCACTGGCCAGAAATGGGCCAATGCTCCTTTAAGGGCTCCCTCTGGCCTCAGACCTGGCTGAGGGGAAGTGGGTGTGATAAGAGGATAAGAATATCAAAGTTGTGCAGTAACCTGAGTTCCTGGTTCCCCATCCTTTAGGGCCCCCTCCTGTAGCATCTTTCCCTCTCCCCCTGCTCAGGGGACCCCACAGCCATCACTTCAGAGGTGTCCTGTCCGAGGAAAGGAGAGCCACAGATCAAGAGCCAAGCTGCCTGTCTTCTCGGCCCAAATGTGCCATGGCCTCCTCAGAATGTGACCGGCAGCAAGTCAGACCTGAGATTCCAAGGGACACTCAGCACTCCAACAGTCTACAAACTGGCTCCCCTCCTGTCCTGAGCAGGGTGGGGGTGTCCCTTATGACAAGAGACTACTTTTCCTGTGTGTGTCTTCAGTGCCCAAAGTCAGTCACCAATTTGTTTTAAACAGAGCCTGACACCCAGCCTCTCTACCCAAAGATCTTCTGGGGTCAGGAGGTTTCTGGAGAGGCCAGGCCTTTCTCTGGTTCCAACCTGAGGCTGGAAGTGAAGATGCATGGTATCAAGGAGGGCCTCAATGTGTGTACCCTGAATTCTCCAGCCATCAATGATACCCTGCTCTGCTAGGCCTCAAACCAGAAGAAATAGGACAAACATCAAGGACAAGGGGAAAGGGGTTGGGGTATTGTAGGTCAGTGGTAGGCCACTTGCCTAGCATGTGTGAGGCTATAGGTTTGATCCCAATACTGAGGGATTGAGGGAGAAGAGCAGAGGAAGGGGTAGTCTGAGACAAGACCACAGACAATAACACACTGGGAGAATGGGTATGTGATGCCTGGGACTGGGCACATACTTGTCATGATTGGGGATGCTAGGCCCAAAGTTCTACCCTGGGATAGCCCAACACTATGTGCAGCCTGTGTGACTGACCAGCAGGTGCCTCAGGGAAGAGCAGTAGTGCCTGTGTGTCTGGACAGAAAGACAGACAGACAGACACACACACACCCCAAAGAACTCATACTCAGGCTCAAAGGCACACAGACACGCTGCCCACACAGCCAGCTCAGACCTACAGAGACGCCTTGAGGAAGGCTGACTGCACCCTCCTGGACACACCTGCTTCCCCCTGGAAGACACGAGAAGCCTCATTTAGGGACTCTGGGGCCAGTGCTCGGAGGGTGACTGGAAGAGCTGGGGTGGATTGAACACACACGTGCCTCTGCGAGAGGCCCAATTCCTGCTCCTGCCCTAAAGCTGCCTGCTTCCTGAGTTACCCAGGATGAGGGGAGCCAAACCCTTGATGGTAGCCTGTGGCCGAAGGAGCTCTTGATATCTCCCTTGGTGGAGAGGAGGAGTTCGAGTTGATTCTTCAAACTCCATCCCCTTGGCAGTAGGTCTGGGCTTAGCCGGGCATCCATTGGGCAATCTGCGCTCATTTGGATTCTGCTGTAAAATGTCCTCCAAAGTCCTTTCTGGTTCTGACATTGTTACCCCGAGGGTCAGAATCCCCTACTCAGAGGAAGCAGGGTTGGGGAGAGAGGCCAAGGTGGGAATGGCCCTTTCCCAGCTCAGAGCGGTGAGAGTGGTGAGGCCACTGTGGTCTGGGCTTGGGATACTGGAGGACTCCAAGCTCAGTCCTTCACTCCCATCCCCACCTCACTGACCTTGGGGACAGCCATCTTGTGTACGAAGCTGAGGCTGTCAGCAAGTGAAGGTGAACCTGAGGAGGAAAAATCGCAAGACCTGTCTTGGTGCTCCCAGTGTGATAGGCAATGTCAGCAAGTTTTGTTGGTGTGAGTGAGCAGTTTGTACCCAAGGCAGGGGCAGAGTGTCGGCTTTGATGGGGATGATGGGGACAGTGGCTCCTACTTCTGGTGAACCCTGAGTGTCAGGTGGTAACGCAGGACACACATACATCCCAGCACACACACCTTCTTACAACACTATAGCAACAAGTGCAAAGTAGCCTTCCATGGGGTTGATGGGCCATGGCGCTGGCCAGTTGGATGCTCAGTGGCAGCTTCAGAGTCACAGGAGACCCATCAGAGAAGGCTTCCCGGCAGAAGTGAATGTAGGTAGAAGAAGGTTTGGAAGAAGAGATAGGCAAGGAGGAAAAATAGGGAGAAATGGTCATTCAAAAGCTGAAATTTATAAGGAGGGCAGGTACTGAGAGTGAAAGAAATGAGAAGAAAACTAAGACTTTTCCTCCAGCTGCACAGGCCTGGGGCCCTCCCTCAGCAGGCAGGCAGAGATGGCAGCCCAGATAACCTGCCTGGTGAAGAGACAAGAAGAGAGAAGCCACAGGACCTAACCACTCACAAACAGGAAGTCGAAGAGGGAGAGAAGCCTGCCCTTCAGGGAGCTAGGGCTGGGGACAGACCTGGCCACAAAGGAGAGAAACTGAGCCCTAACATTGCAAAATGGGGCTGAGGCCAATTGCAATGAATAGTCCCAAATGTTGGGGCCCTCCCGCACTTCCTTGGAGGGCCAGCCCAAGGGAAGCCTGTATCAAGAGAGGGAAATACCCCAAAACCCTGAGAGCTCACGTCCCCAGCAGGGGTCAGTACCTAGGAAGATCCCGTCTCATCTCAGAGCCTCGGGAACACAGGTAGTGTTGGGAGGCCTGTGGGCAGGCCGTGTCCCTTCAGTCCTGCCTGCTCCAGGGGCCTCTAGGCTTAACTTCTTGTTCTCCTGCTCTACTCCATCTGACAAGGGGCAGATCCAGGGAAGTCGCTTTGCTCTGAGGCAGAGTTCTGGCTCAGCTCTCCTGACAACAGAGGACCCAAAAATTCTTCAGTAGCAAAGTGAGACAGCAACTGGCCCTGAGTCGGGAAACCAAGAAGCAAGCCCAGAGAGAGACAGAAGGCAGCTTGAGGTCACAAAGCAAGTTAGAGCCAAGTTCAGGGTTCTTTCCAGAGTATCTGGGAAGAGGCAGGTAAGTTGGAAAGGGGGGTGTGTTGGGGGAGGTCACCTGACCACTGCTATGGGAGTGGTTGTGAAACTAGAAGCATTCTGGGATCTCCAAAGGACACAAGCAGGGAAATGAAAGCCCCCTCCACACACGGGTGCCTGTTTGAGTAGCTGCACCTGTTCTGTTTTTAACTGCTTCCCCAAAAAATGTGTGTGTGAGAGAGAATTAGATATGATGGTTCCCTGCCTGGGACTCACTATGATTTCCCATCACCCCAATTCCCTACCCTCAACATCAGGACCACCAAGCAGACACAACTGGGAGACAAGAAACTTGGGGCTTACCCCCCATCCTGTGGCTATTTACAGCATAACTCTGGGCCTCCCAACCTGTCTCTTCATCTATAAAATTAGAGAGAGACCTATTGGTGCTCAAGGATGTCCCCAAGAACAGTGGAGCCCAGGGAACTTGGAGGGGGAGGAAGTTGCAGTGCCTGTGCTCTAGAACCTGCCTGGCCACAGAGCAGATATACATCTTCCCAGCTGGCACAAGGGCAGACCTTCCAGAGACCTGAGAAGCCAAGGTGGCTAGGAAGGATTCCTTTGAGAGACTTGGCTGGGAATAAGGGTGAAAGGTTGTCTGCTCCCTCCTGCCAGCCTGCTGTCCCCCACAGGACTCCTCACATCCCAGGAACAGCTGGAAAAAGCAGAAGGTGGGAGGTGGGAAGAAAAGACTGATATGTGTGGGAAGCACTCTGGGCTCAGCGAATTCTCCTCCTGGGGCTACATGAGGTGCTGGGGGGAATGGCAGCAGCCTGCTCCCAGACACTCGATAAATACATGTGGCCTGACTCTCCTTTGATCACCATGCTGACCCAGTGAGGTAAATGATGGTATGCCCATCTCAGGGACAAGGAACCGGAAGCTCAGTGAGGTTAAATTTCCCCTTCCTGAAAATCGGCCAACAGTCTGCATCTTGTGTTTCTCTTCCCTCAAGGATGCTCAATTCAAAGTATCCTCAAAAGGAATAGGTCTCTTGAGACGACTTGTCTTTCCTCACAAACTCAGTTTGAGAAAAGAGCTAGAAAAAGTGGTGGGAGGGGCCTGTGCAGACTTCCCTGCCCCAGACTTGTGGGTTAGGGGCAGCAGAGGGGCCTAAAGAGAAACCAGTGGGTCTGCAGAATGTCTCCCATAGGAGAGCCTTCAGAGCCTCTAAGCAGTTAGATGGGAGCAGATCGGCCACCAAGGCAAGGGGGCCCATGGCAGCGACAGCAGTTCACAGCACTGGAGCCGTTAAAAAGTGACTCAACCAGAAAGTGCGTTTGAAGCGACGCCCGCTGGGCCCCAAAGCCAAACCTCAAAAAGATGAAGTGAGAGAGACAGGCCTGTGGGGGCTGGGCTCAGGGTGGAGGCCCAGCCTGGAGCCGGCCTGGCCAAATAAGGGCAAATGCTATGAGGCGGGCCAATGGGGCAGGAGCAGGCCCACGTCATGGGTCTGTGGCTCGGAGGCGGAGGTGAGAGGCGTGGGGCCAGATGGGAGGGGAAGCCTGGGGCTGGGGACCTAGGCCCTCCTCAAGGGGTCTGAGGGTGGGTGAGGATGGGGGGAGGAGTGTTGAGCCCCCCCCCCCACCAAAGACACCCTGGTGATGAGGTCAGTGGACCTGAATCCCCACGAGCCACACAGGCTGGGACCCAAGGAGGCAAAAGGTACATAAGGAGCCCTCATGCCCTTGCCCCAGTGGCGAGCCCTCCATTCCCACCTGCCAAGGCAGAACTGAAGGGAAGCCATCAAGACAGCAGTGTCATGCAGGGGAAAGGGGCTGGGCTGAAACACCAGTGTAGCCTTGCCTGGCCCGACCCTGGATAACCGATGTAAGGAAAACTCAGTTTTCTCATCTGTGAAAGAGGAATGATAATATCTCATAGGATTTCACAGAGGATCAAATACAATAATGAGGTAGCCAATGCTGAATCTGGAAATCACCATACTATGTCACGGATATTATTATAAAAGCACAAGTTTGTGGGCTGCTCCCCATTCTTATTCTTGCCTCCAGTTGCCATGAAAGATCCCTTTACAAGGACACTATGTGGTTCAATCCTGGCCCCTGGTATCTATGACAGGGTAGAGGAGGTACAGAGACCAGGGAGGTCCTCCAGATCTAAACTTAGTCCCCACTACTGTTGAAGCAGAATAGACTGACACTGCCCCTCCCCCAGCTCACCCCCAGGGACATGGCCACCTCCACCGCCTCATCTTCCCCATCAGAGGCCTGGCTCTGCCAGACTCCAGACCATGCCCCACCTCTCCACCTGAGCCCCCGCCCCATCTCCCTGCCTCTCTGGGGTGCAGGGCTGAGGAAATGAGTCTATTCAGCTGCCCGGCGAAAGTACTTCTGCTGCCTACACAAGGTGGTGCTACTGCTGGCTTGTCCCAGGGCTCTTGATCACTCTCTTACTCAGGCCTCCCCAGCAGGCTGCCACCTGCTTCCTCTCAGAGTTCTTCTCCCTCCCAAGTATGGATTTGCATTTCCCCCTCTGCCTTCTGCTACTTAAGCCCCCAGGGAAGAGGTGACAGTTTAACCCCTCATTTCCGGCTAGCTAGCGGCCCCAGAGAGGTTGCTTACTTCCTTCCAGGTATTTTCAGCATGGGGGAAGGAGGTGCAAGGGTAGCAGGTGCTAGGTTTGAGGAAGAAGGAATGAGGAATGCCTTTTGGATACAATCTGGGGTCTCCACCCTGGTGTCTGAAACTGCTTCTTACTTCCTCTCAAGCTTTCTGCAGAACAAGGGCTCAGGTGGCAGGAAGGAGGTATACAGGCCGGAAGCAGCACACAGCTCCCTGACTTACAGGCACAGGCCTTCATCTGCAGTAGGACAGACCCCCAAGGAAAGCTGCCCAGGCTTCAAGTCCTCTGTCTTCAACACCACAGTCTTGCCCTGTACTCTGAAGGGGACGATTGGGGTGTGGAGTGCCAGGCAAAGAGAAACATAGCAACTTTATGTAAAAAGCAGAGCCAGGCGAAGAGGCAGTGATCCCTCTGGAAGTCAGGTCAACACTGGTTCTGGGGCTCCTCAGTCCCTTTACTCATGAAGCATGGAGCTGGCCTAAATCATGACCCTCCTGGCCCTGATGTTCTACAATCTGCCTTCACTCTCCACAGCCTCAACACTCCCACAAGTGAAGGCCTCTACCCCACCTCAGGCTCAGGCAGGCAGCCATGTGCTTTCCTCCTCAAATTTAAGCGGTGCTGGTTCACCTGACAGTAATGTCCACCAAGTACGGTTGTTCTTCTGGCTCAAGCAATACCAGAAGGGAGACAGCCACATATGATCCACAGAAGTGATAGCTGACAGGCTATAAATTCAAGAGGTGGAAGAATAATCAGTTCTGGAACCATTTTACTACACTATACAAAAAAGCCAGGTGTGGTGGCACATTCTGGCTGAGACAGGAGGATCACCATGAGATGGACGCCAATGGCCAATCTGGTCTACAATAACCTGAACTACACAGTGAGATAGTTTCAAAAAAAAAGATGTTTGTAGCAATGATTTCAAGGCAAAGAGTTTAAAGCACATTCAGAATCTCCTATCCAAAGAGCAAAGAACTATCTAATACATATTTTTTAAATTGGGCTAGGAACATACTTCAGCGTTAGAGCACTTGCCTAGCATGCATGAGGCGCTAGGTGCGAGCTTACAAAAAATGAGAATGGTGCCTAAGGAAAATGGTTTTGTTTTGATGCACAGTATTTCTGTATGATAGATGTATTGGAACACTAATTGTAAGAGGGATAAAATTCTTGCCACAGCTACCTAGAACTTATTCAAGAGGTAGACAACTTTGGACAATGACAGTACCTTATGCACACTTAGTATTTCATGGTTCTCAAATTGCCTTTACCTAAATTAATGTGCTTAATTCACACAACTATTCTGACAGGGACTACCAAGTACATCTTTAAACAAACCATATTTGAAGTATTACCTACAAACAGAAAAGTGACCATAACACCAAATTTTCAGGAAGTAAACTGACCCACATAACTAGTATCCAGATCAAGAAACAGAACGTAGCCAGCACCTTGAGTGTCCCTCATCCCTTCATCAAACCATACCCTATGAGATAATCAAAATATACCATGAATTTTAAATTAAATGATTACAGTAAAAGACACACTGCCATTTACCGCCCTCAAAATGGTCCTTGATTCAAACATACTTATCCCATCATTCTTGCCACTTTCTGAAGCAGTTCTGGAAGCTTCTTTCCTAGCTTTATAAAATGTGATTAAAAATATATATATATATATGGTGAATGCTGCTGCCAACAGCCATCCAAGAAAAAGGCAGGCTTATAAAAATATTGTGTCCTCATCCACCATATTTAACAGATCTGCAACTTCTGCACGCTGCAACTTGTGGCTGTTCCTCAAAGTCAAAATGCCCGTGAAAGGTAAATGTTTTGAAAGAATTCAGGACACTAAGGCAGTCACAACAGCATAAAATAACAACACTCATGAAAGAGTACAGCTAGAACTGCTTCAGACAGTAGTTAAGAATGATGGGATAAGTGTGTTCAAAGCAAGAATGTTTGGAGGAGGATTGATAGTAATGTCTCTTATTGTGATACATTTTAAAATTTAAATGTTCATTGTATTTTTCAATCACACCTTGCATCACAGGTACCACTCTCTTGCCACTTAATGCTATGCTTGTACTTTTGTCAACTGCATTTCACAGAGAAGAAACTTTGTTTACAGAAGGTGACTAAAAAGGCACGGGACTAGTGGCAGGTGGAAGCAACCGAGCTAGGAGCCAGAAGCACTGAACTTAGCTAGTTACATGTGTTTTTATCACACAAGTCTGGGTTCCAGTGGGGTGTGATGCTGGCAAAGCCAGCCTGCAGACAGAGGGAGACAGGCAGGAGGAAAACAGAGAAGAGAAATGTGGGGCACAGGTCAGCTGGTACCTAAGAGCGGTTGGAGTGGAATAAAAGCAGCAGCCAGGGAAACTGAGGGCTGGACCTCTTTTCCTTTTCTCTGGACAGGGATCCTTGAGGGAGATCCCACGGATCTCCTTCCTGGGCCATTAGCCCCACTGCTTCACTCCAGCTAAATTTAGATGGGAGACAAGAGGTGTTAAGAATAGGGCGGCTGGTGTGGTTTCTATGTGTAGGGACAACGTGTTGTAACTTCACTGAACTGATGACGCACACTGGTTCTGTGGAACATTCACAAAGGGAGCAAAGCTGCTGTGTCTGGGGTTAGGTCTGTGGGAAACAACAGCCCCAAACTGGGTGTGGGCATTGTATTTCTCAAGCTAAGACTCCACTACTTCATCGCAGCCATGCCACTTTAAGCTTATCTCCTCACGGCTAAATAAGGGTGTCAACTGTGTCTCAGGGGTTTTGTGAGGATCAAATGATAATGTGAATACCCTCTGTCAACTTCAAAATGCTATTTAAATGAAAGGGTTTACTGATACTAAACACAAGCCACACTTGCATTAGTCTGCCCTTACCTTTTACCTCCTGGTCTCTCTTACGCACACACAGGGATGAGATGTCAGGGAGGGCACTGAGGACTGAGTAGCAGGATACAGACAGGCTGGGAGTGCTAAGGTAGTGGCCCCAGCAAGAGCCAGGGTTCAGTCCCCAAACCTCATCAGCCCAGTCTAAGCCTAGGCCCTTGCCAATCTGTCATCATTATTCTTGGGAAAACTGCTCTCTTCTAAGGCCCTTACTCTATCACCTCTCAGTGCTTGGTTGGGCTAGAGGCTGTAGTCATCAATGCACTGCCACCTCGCCTCTCAATTTTTGGGAGACCCTAACTCTGAAGCATTTGGTAGTTATAGTAGAAAGAGGAATAGGCAGGCAAGGGGAAGGTCGCCTGGCTGTTACTGCTTTTCATCTTTTATCTGACCTGAGTCTGACCTATTGAACTGGGCAGCCTTGCCCTTGTTGGTGGGAGTACAGACTGGTGCAACCACTGTGGAAATCCGTATGGAGATACCTCAAAGAACTAGGACTAGAGGTCCCATTTGACCCAGCTATTCCCCTGCTGGCCATCTTCCCAAAAGAATTAAAAGAATCATACCACAGCGATACATGTGCACCCATGTTTATAGCAGCACAGTTTGTAATAGCTAAAGCTTGGAAACAGCCCAAATACCCATCAACTGGAAACTGGATAAAGAAGATGTGGTTTTTTAATAAAATGGAGTACTATTCAGCCATAAAGAATGACAAACTAGGGCCAGGGATTTAGCTCAGTGGTTCTGCCGCCTGTCCTGCAAGCACAAGGATCCAAGTTTGATCCCCGGCACCAAGAAAAAAAAAAAAAAGAACGACAAACTAGAGACATTTATAGCTAAATGGATGCACATTGAAGTGATACTCTTAAGTGAAATAAATAGGACACACATGTGTAAATACCAAATAGTTTCTCTAGTGTGAGAAACTGAAAGTGTAAATAAGGATTAAAATGATTAAAATCAATAATTGATAATTTGAAATAGGAAGAAAAGGTCCAAAGAGGTAGGGGAAGGGGAAAGGAAAGAAGGGAAAGGAAAAATTATGATAAAAGGAAAAAATGGAAACAAAGTCTATGTAAATAGGGAAGGGTGGAGGGGGTGAAGGGAGGACAGGGAATGGGGAAAAAATAAGAACCAAGATACATCATGTAAAGGTACAAATTCCCAATGAGAAATGTAAATGTACTGTGTACCTAAAATGTACCAATAAAAGAATTTAAGGAAAAAAATAAAAATAGAGAGGTCAAACTACTGAGCAAGAGACCAGGAGGGACTCTTAAAACCCTGGGCAGACTCAGAACCTTGGCAATTGGAACGGGGCTGAAATTAAGACACAATAGGCAGGACAAAGCCCTAGTGGATGTGGGTCTCAGGGGAGCAGAACCAGCACTTGAGACCCCACCCACCCTCAGAGAGCATCGGAACCAAGTCCCTGTCTTTGGGCTCCTTCTTTGGGCTCCCAGTAGCTGGGACTCTAGCACTTTACTGCCCAAGGTGCTAAGTGCCAGTACATGCAGGTTCAAGTTCCAGAGAAGGCAGAAAAGCAATTCAGACCCAGGATGGTGGTGCATACCTGTAATTCCAGCTACTGGGGACTATGGGGCAGGAGGATTACAAGTTTGAGCCCAGAGAGAGCAACTCGGCGAGACCTTGTCCCCCAAAACAAAACAACAAAAATGCTGGGATGTAGCTCAGTGCAAACGCACTGGGTTCATCCCCAATACCAAAAAAGAGAGACTGAGCAATCCAGGTGTGGTGGCACATGTATGTAATCTTAGCCTTCATGAGGCTGAAACAGGAAGATCACAAGTTCAAGGCTAGCCTCAACTACATGGTGAGACCCTGTCTCAAAAAACAAAGTTTTAGCACTGAGGATGTAGCTCCCTGGTTCAACATCCAGAACACATAGACAAAATTCAGAAGCGGCTCCCAAGCAGAGCTGCACCGAGCCCCCTCCCCCATGACCATCAGCGCCTGTCTTGCTTCCTGTGAGATCGACAGTTAGGGCCCTGCTCAGTGTGGGACCGAGGCAGCCCTATGTGGTTATTTGTGCAGGGCTCTCCTTACCTCCCCTCCCCACAACTGTTTCCATTCTCACCAAGCAGCTACGTCCGGGTCAGACACACAGGACAGCAGCTGGGGCTTTCCAGGGGGCTTTTTGAGAAGCCAGTGAAAGTTGGGCGTTGGCTACGTGGCCAGGCACTCCTGCTGAAAGCTATTTCTTCTCTCCAGGATGGAAGCTCTAGCCTGGCAGGGCTGCTGGGCAAGGTTCCTTTCAGACTGAAATACAAGAGAAAGCACCATCACGGCACTTTCAGTTTTCGGGGCCGGGGAAGCCCCTGAAAGATGTTTGGAACTGGCATTAACAGGCCATTCCCAGGCCGGGGATTTAGCTTGGTGGTTCTGCTGCCTCACAAGCACAAGGTCCCAAGTTCGATCCCCGGTACCAAAAAAAACCAAAAACAGGCCATTCCCTTACAGCTTGGAGGCACCAGTGAGGTGGCTCTGGCCTGAGGAGGACCAGTGAGAGAGCATGAGCAACACAGCCAGTCCCCAGGAAAGGACAGGGGAGCCAGCATCTATTCCCTCCCACAGGCCAGCACAGGTAACCTGAGACTGACTCACTAGCAGCACCAGCTGGCTTCGAGGCACAATGCTACCAGCAGCTCCTCTGCTGAGCCAGAGCTCACCCTGGGGCTGGGGTCCCAGGCACCCCCTGATCTGACTGATGGTGCCTATTTTGTGCATATGGAGGTAAGAGCAATAATAAAAGGAACACATGAATTTTACCTTTTATAAAACTTATAGGATTTTCACACTGCTTTATTTCTAATCACAATTCTGAAGCAAACAGGAGGTAGGGTGTAATCACTCCCATTTCACGAGAAAAATCAAAATGGTGGTACTACTAGAATTTCTGTGAAAATTTAAGTAAATGAGACTACAGTAAATTTTTAAATCTGAAACAATGCACTTTGGCCAATGTGACATTCATTATTCAAGGGCCCTTAACAGGCCAAGGACAGGCCCAAATCACCTAGACCAAGACCCAACAGTCACCTAAGGCCTGAAGGTCTCCAGTGAAGGAAATATAAAATGTAGGAAATGCAGTACAAAGATGTAGGAAGGGCAGTAAAAAGAAAACAAAAACAAAGCAGGGGGAAAAGTATTAAACTGGTTAAGGGCTAGGCGTGGTGGCACACCCCTGTAATGCCAGCACTCAGGAAACTGAGGCAGGAGGATCACAGTGGGTTCAAGATTACGCTGGGCTACATAGTTGAAGCTCAAGGCCAGTCTGAACTACATAGCAAGACCCTGTCAAAAAAGAAAGGTTAACCGGGCCGGGGATTTAGCTCAGTGGTTTTGCCGCCTGCTGTGCAAGCTCAAGGACCCAAGTTCGATCCCCAGTACCAACAACAACAAAAAAAAAGGTTAAAGGGCCATGAGCACAAAGCCACCTACAGATTTTGATTTCTTCAAGCAAGACTTCTATGCCAGATCTAGAAGGCAGAAAGACACGACTACTGGACACCAGGACTACCACACTGAGGATCCCCTCACCCAGGACAGCAGGCCTTTCAACAGGGCCCAAGCAAACAGATTTAATAGGCTGCAGCCCTGGAGGCCCAGCAACAGGAGCAAAAGGGTCTCTGCTGTGCTGGAACAGTGCTTACAGAGCAAAGGAACCCTGACTGTGCCCCACTAAGGGAAGTGGAGGCAAGGCATGTGTCAAGGCTTTAAGAAATTTTCAGGGGTTCATGTTTATTGGTATTTGATCCAGAGTCTTGTCCGTGGGTGTGGATAGGAAAACCAACATCCTACTCTCCCCTCAATTCAGTCTCTGTGAATCCACCAGCCCAAACCCTCCCACCTCCACCAGTAAGTAGTCCGAAGAAGTGAAAGTCCAGGGACAGGAAGCTGCTCTCTCAACAGTACACTGATTCTCCAAGATGGAGGGCAGGGAGTGTTTGAAGCCTGCCTGTTCAGTCCAACAACCAAAAACAGGTAGAGGCAGGAGGTAGAGAGCAAAGATGCTGGCAGCCCTGCATCTTGCTAGGTCTTTATAGCTGTGTCTCTGGATTTGTAGGCCACTCCTCGACTTTTCAGTTCCCGCACGATTCCTGTGGCATGAAAAGAAACAGCTCCATGAGGGAAGATTCAGGCGGATAAGAAAAGCCTTTATCTGCCACCGTGAAGAGAGGCTATAAGCAAACTGCAGCTCCTAGACTGCTCATCAAAGTCCTGCCTGCAAGTCTGATCCCTGGTACCAAAAGAAAAAAGAGTCCTGCCTGACGGTTTGTTACCACTGAAGATCCAAGCAAGTGCTTGGCAAACCAAGAAGGCAGAAAAGAGGGACTTATGCAGTCATGAAAAGCAAGGGTTCTGGAGTCAAAAGGCCTGGTGACATGAGGCAAGTTATATAACTTCTCTGTACTTCAGTTTGCTCATCTGTACACTGCAGAACCTCGTAAGAGTTCTGACTTCCACAGAGCTTGAGACAGTTAAACCTTGGCTGTTAACATGACTGTTATTACCTTGGGGCAGGCGACCAGTGACTGACACCGCGTATACACCTGGCTTAAAGTTACCTGAGAGAGAAGAAAGGACATTGTAGTGGGAATGAGTTAAGACTAAAGACCATCACTTCTTTTGGCAACAGCGCACAGGACCCAGCTTCTCTGTCTTTCCTGTAGCCCTCTTTCCCACTCTGCTGTCTTACGACCCCCACTGGCCTGGAAGCACCATAATACCGCAGCAACACTCCACAGGCCTGGACAGGAAGAAAGGGAGACACTTACTGACTCGCTGCCACTTGGAGACCCAGCTGTCCTCTGGACTCATCATGGCAATGATTCTAGGGAGGGAAAAGAAATGGAGCGTCAGCCCAGACTGAGAGCTGCTCAGTTAGCACAAGTTCTGGGAGAGGATTCCTGGATAGTGAGGTACCAAGACTCCCCAGAAAACCGGGAAAACGGCAGTTCTAATGTTAAGAAAGAGTTGACTCAAAGCTAAGACTGGAAAAAGTTCTTTGTTCTTATGTCCCTGGCTTTCCAGTAAGAAGTCAGTTACTATCCTAAAAGATTACTTCACCAAAACATCCTTTTGTGTGCAGGTTCCCCAAGAGATGGGACAGCTTTAGTAATGGATGTCCTGTACTACTAATTACAACCAAAACCCCTGGGGGACTGGGCCTAGTGCAAAGACCACAGTGAGTCAAAACGATGGATCCTTCTGCAGAAATGACTTAGACTTGGCCAGGCCCTTCCTCTAATGAGCTGTGCAATCTCCAGTACATATGGATTCCTCTCACAGAATTTTATCAGTAAAATGAGACTCAATGGTTAAAATAATACATGACATTCTTGCCTCGCAACCGCAAGGTCCCAAGTTCAATCCCCGGCACCAAAAATAAATAAAGAAATAAAATAATACATGACAGCATCTATGTAGCACAGAGTAGGTGCTAGGTAGGCTTTAGCTCTCCTTATTAGTTATCCTAATAATCCTTCTCAGGTAGCCCCAATTCTAGAATATGGTAACACAAAGGCTATTCTAGGGCTATATACCCACTACTTAGGCAAGGTGGATCAGCATCAGGTGCTATCAGAGCCTACAGAGACATTTTGTTATTTATGCACGTGATAAAATTCTTCCTGACTGCCTATTGCATACGGTCGGTTTCTAGGCACTGACATTTGTTGGTTGGCTCCTCCACACCATTCCCTGTTCTCTTGGCAACAATCTTTGATTCTTATTTGGGGGAAGACTCCTCATCCATGACCTTTAAGTAGAAATAACCTTACCTCTGGGGTTACAAGTAGGATAACAATGGCCAACTGGCCCTGCAGGCTGACCTGGGATAGGTGCATGAAGGCCAGGCTCCCAGCACAAGTGTATTAGGCTCTATCCTTCACAATCTACCCTTTAAGCTTTATAGTACCTATTACCCAGCAGATTTAAATTAAACAATTCCCACTGTTCTCCAAACATACCTTGGTTTTTCCCACTCTGTGCCTTCACTCCAATCACTCCTTTATTTGGAACATTCTACCTCTCTCAACTTACAAAAAAATATCCTATACATACTTGTTTCTTTAAGAGGAAAGAATGCTACCTCCTCCATTTCTGGCTAAGTCATCTATCCTTTCTCTGAATTTCTCTGAATTCATTTGCCTACTCTTTAAAACCTAATATGCACTAGAATATACAAGTCCTACAACTCAACAACAAAAACCAACCACATTCAAAAATGAGCAAAGGGTCCAAATAGACAATATGCACATAAGATGCTTAACATAAATAATCCAAATCAAAACCACAAGATACCAATTCACATCCATTCGGATGGCTATCATAAAAACAAAAACCATACTAGCGTATCAGAAAGGCTACTAATAAAAAACAACCAAATAGGGCCAGGGATTTAGCTCAGTGGTTTTGCCTCTTGCTGCACAAGTGCAAGGACCCGAGTTCGATCCCCAGTACCAAAAAAAAAAAAAAAAAAAAAAAAAAACCCAAATAAAGAGAAAATAATGAAAGTTGGTGAGGAGGGGAAGAAACTGGAACACTTTATCGCTGTTTTTTGTTCCTCATAAAAATTAAACAATGCCAGAGATTTAGCTCAGTGGTTTTGCTCAAGGGCCCAAGTTCCATCCCCGGTACCAAAAAAATCAGCCAAAAATTAAACAATGAATTATCTTATGATCTAACAATCTTACTTCTGGATATATATCCAAAAGAATGGAAAGCAGGAATTTAAATAATTTGTACATTGATGATAATGGCAGTATTATTTATGATAGTCAAAGAAAGAATCAACTCAAGTGATCAATGGATGAATGACTAGTGTATACACATGCACTAAAATATTCAGCTTTAAAAACAAAGGACAATTTGACATATGCTATGGTGTGGATGAATCTTTAAGACATTATGCTATGTGCTGAATAAGCCAGTCAAAAAGGACAAACATTGTATGATTCAATCATGAGGTACCCGGGGAAGTCAAATTCAGAGACTGGTAAAACTTCACACTGTTCTCTTATTAATATCTTACCGTGTAACTCTTTCTATCTCTAATAGCAGTAAGCAGGCACTTTACTCACAGATGGGGAGTCCCATCATTCATTTGTTAGCACTGAATGGTATAGGGCTAAATGGAGGACCAAAGGGACCAGAGTATTTGAGTATGTACTTCACAGGAAGTAAAGTTCCATGCCAACATCTTTTTTGCCCAATCCCTTATTCTTTCTTAAGGAAATCAAAAGAGAAATGGAGTTGGCTCACCTTGAAAGAACTTCAGCAAAGCATACGTTTAAGTATAGTTTTCTGTAAACCCTTACTTGGCCTAGAGACAAAAAGAATTTTAGTAGTACCTCCTTACTCCCCACTCCCCCAATACTGTCCTCTGGCTGCTACCTTGAGAAAAAGTAAGACCTGGCCAGTTATGCTTCTCTCATTTCCCCTTCTAGCCACTGGACAATTTTGCCAAAGGAAACTTTTGAGAGGCCCTCATCAAGATCATCAGCTTTGAGGCAGTAATCTACCTACACCATACCTTCCCTTCTCTTCATTTTCAAAAAGTAGCTTCATGTATTCAATATTTGGTGGGAGATACAGGGGACTGTACTCTGGGCTTCATGTATGCTAAACACGCACTCTACCACTGAACTACACCCTCAACCCCTCATAATTTATTAAGCACCTAGACTTCCAGGTATTGTGCCAGCTACAGATGCACAAGATAAACACCCAGTGCTACCATCAATGAGCTGGCAAACTAGTGAAGCAGTGGAAATACAGTAAAAGCAAACATCACTTTAATTTTTTAATAGCCACATTTTTAAAGACAGAAAGATAAAATTAATTTCAATATTTCATTGAGCCCAATAAATCCAAAACATAACTTGTTTTTGTTTTTGTTTTTTTGGTACCGGAGATCGAACTCGGGTCCTTAGCTTGCAAGGCAGGCGGTGGAACCACTGAGCTAAATCCCTGGCCCCCAAAACATAACTTAAAAATAATATTATTTTACACTTTTTTCTTATGCAAAGTCCTTGAAATCTGGAGTGTATTTTATATTTAAAGCATATTCTAATTTGGACTAACCATGTTTCAAGTGCTTGATAGATGCATGAAGCTAGTGACTACAGGACAGGATCCATAGGACTACTACATCTCAAAATAATTGTTGAAACCAATTGTGATTATAGCCGTGAAAGCCTCCTTCATATTGAGGTCAGGTGGTGTAGGATGAGGTGAGGCACACTGAATGAAGAAATCTGAAGGAGCTTACCCATCAAAGGAAGAGCTGGTGCAGTCATATACCATCTCTCGGTTACCCTTCATTTGTAAGTATGAATCACAATTATCACAACCGTCATATTCAAATTGGTCTATAGTCTGAGAAGGGGATAAAAAAAAAAAGGGAAAAGGTGAGCATGAACAAGGCCAAAAGAAAAAGGGTCAACCTCTTGGTTCTCTATGTTGTCTCTGTCTCATCATGTCCCCTACCTGCTGCTCCCAAGGCACCATTCCGAAGTCCTACCCTCCCACTCCTTCCTCTTTTGTTTCCAATTCCGCCTGGTCTTTCTCTTCTCTAATTTTCTCGAAGTCTGGCACCCTCTCCGAATACTCTCAGCTGCAGATCTCCACTCCGCTCCGGCTCTCAATGTCTTTTAGATCCGGCATAAGTTCTGCTGGGGAACTTTTGTGTTGAAAGCTGGGATTCAAAGGCATGCGAGATGCTCGAGCCCTCAACTGCAAGACCTGCTCGCGTTTCCGCGACGTAAACAATGGCTTCATTCGATTTCCCACCCTCCTCGCCACCTCCCGGAGTCCTGAATTTTTCTTTCCTCTGTCCTACCCCATCCCACCCTCTTTCCTCAACTCTGTGCCTCTCCATCGCCCGTACAACCAGGTCCCCAATAGCCACCTTGACCAGAGAACACAGCAAACACGCCCGCAGATGCCGCAAGTCCTTTGGCACCGTCTCCAGGGCCATCTTCTTCGATACGAAGAGCAGCAGGGCACTCAGCCACAACCTCCACACCCGCAGGAAGTAAACAGCTCATTACCCAGAATGCCATCCACTTCCGGGGCCTTAGACTTCCTCTTCCGGTGTAGCAAGGCGCCGGCCCCGCCCCTCCCCCCGCCGGAGAAGATGGTTTCTCCCGCCTGGGAAAGGAGGTGTGGCAGCCAGCAGCCACCTGGTCGGCGCGCGCCCTGCACCTGAGCCAGGGCGCGAGAGAGGCGGAGGCGGCCGTTGCGCCAGTCTGCTGGTCCAGTGGGGGCGGGGCGGAGCGATGGCCGGCGCCTGCGCAGAAGCACGCCGAGCCAGAAACGTGGCGGGAGCTCTAGTCCGTTTGATGTTGACCGCTCGCTCTAAGCCGCGATGCCCTTAGAAGGAGCCCTGGTCATAGCCTAGATTTTTGTCTTGTTTTAAGAGCGCTATAGTAGTGACTCCATGTCTCCCTCTAGATTATCTCTGCACAGACTGAAGACAGTCTGGAGACGGCCCCATGCCACCTTCATAACTGTGAAAGCACTATAAGGCTTCGCTTTGCAGTGCACAGGAATGTTGGCCTGCGAGCTGGCTGGCCGCAAGAAAAATGTTATTCAGTTCGTAAAAGCGCTTTACTTTTGCGCCTTCTGTATAACTTTGTGCCGCTCTTAACATTTAGACAGGCATTTTATTTATTTTATTTTATTTTTTTTACTTAACATTTGTAGATTACCGTCCCTCCTTTGCACCCTGGGAAGCTAGATTCCTTGTTCTCTTTCTAAACTAGGCACTGAAAACCAGCATCCCTGCCAGTCCTTCTGGGGTTGAAGCAGCGGGAGAAATTGCAGTGTGAGGAAGAGAGCAGAGACCTCTCCTGACACTGGGGGACATTTTTTTCTCAGTGCGAGGATTGAACCCAAGGCCTTGAGCATGCCAGGCAAGTGCTCTACCACTGAGCTATGTCCTCAGCCCTTTTAAAAATGTTTGAGACAGGGTCTTGCTAAATGACTCAGGGTGGCCTCGAACTTGATATCCTCCTGCCTAAGCTCAGCTGGAACCAGCTGGAATTACTGGCATGTGCTACCATGCGCTGCTACCCCAAGAAATTCATACCAACAGAGCACCAGCTTTCTTGGTGTGTAGGCAGAGTGCAGTCTGTTTATCTGAATTGGAGCTTCGGAATATAAATAGTTTCAGTCTCTGCTCTTCTGTCCCTCCTGCCAGCCTTCTGATTGGAACTGAGCTTCTTCAAGGCAGGCTGTCTTCTTGTGGCCTGTCCCATACTGTGTCCAGATGGGGTTGCTGACAGGTTTGGATGTTTTTTCTGTGAATAATAACTTTCCATTTTGAAACACATTTTCACTCTGTGCTATCTTACGTAAGCACTGCATGGATTCCATGTACTAGGCCCATTTTATGGATGGAAAAAGTGAGGTGCAGGATACCTGTGTAAGGTCACAAAGTAAGTCACTGAAGACTCCTAACAAGTGAAATAACAGGGCCGGGGATTTACCTCAGTGGTTCTGGTGCCCACCTTGCAAGCGCAAGGTCCCAAGTTCGATCTCCGGTACCAAAAAAAAAAAAACCGAAAGTGTAGTAACAGATAATATGACTGAACCACAGTGATAATCCAAGTGTGCTCTTTCCTTTCCTAGTCTCCTGAAGTCATGCTTTTATGGGCTTAAAAATTCTCATTGCCAAGCCCATCACTCTACCCTATCCTTTTGTAAATCAGGAACTAGCCTCTGATGTCAGAAATAATTTATTTCTCTCGATGGAGAAAGAAGTTGTTACCCTGAGTGACAGCCATGACAAAACAAAACCACAAGTCCAGACCGCATTTATGGATAAATATATTAGCAAATAAATACATTTTTCAACATAGTGCCTGATTCAAGCCTCTTTCTGTCTGGTTCAGATATAAATACCCATGTGGGTGCCTGGGTGCTAGTCTCCCCACTGATTTGAGGGAAGAAGGTTCCCAAGTAGGATCCTATGCCCACTTTGCCCCCACATTCACATTCTAGGCAAAGGATAGTGCCTGAGGGGCTAGCAATGATCAGGATGCCCTGGGGTGAATGTCACCCTAAGGAAGACCCTAAGTCCTTGCCCACTCCATACAGGCCTCCCAGACCAGCTTCTGCTCCCGGTCCACTCTGGGCACACCTTCCAGTTGGGCCCCTGGCCTGCCTTGTATGGCTTATACTGGGGAGCTGGGCAAAACCCAAAGGGTCGCACTTAGTTTTTCCTTTGTTCTCCCCCTGAGACAAAACTTCTCTCAGAGAAGAACTTTGTTGTCCTTGCTCAGCTGTAATTTTGCCTTTTCCACTTTCATTCCATCTCCTCTCTTCCCAGCTGAAGTCCAGAAGAAAGTCTCTCTTTTTTGCCCCCTTTGGACTTGGACACAGGAGATCTCCAAGGAAGTTATTCCCTCCCCACTCCCTCTGCTTCCCCCCCACAGAGGAGCTGGGACCACAGGGATAATGAGGGAGACTGGAGATCAAAGGCATCATCCCAGCTTAGTTAAGGTGCTGCCCCCACCTAAGGACAAAACTCTATGCCCTGCCTTCTGTCCAACTCGGACTTAACCATGTGGATCTGACAATTTAAGAGCAATTAAAGGACAAGAAGGGGGAGACAGCCTCCTTTGTGTACCAGGGCAGGCACTGCCTGCAGAGACCTCCCTTACTAGGGGTCAGGGCTCACCTATCCTCTTGGTCCTTTTGCAAGGAAGGAAAATGACAGTATCAAGCCAAGGTTGCCCCTGATGCAGCCTTAGCAGGGAGGAGCCAGAACTGGTGTGCAGAGCTCACTGGAGGAAGAAGTTAAGAAGAGATCCCGCATTCAGCTGAACCCACTGGCTAGTAAGATCATGAGGTCTGGGGAAGGGAGACCTGGGAGGGCAGCGGGAAGGAGCAGCACCTTTGTAACACCTAGCTACCCACACCTAGCTTCCTATCCTCACTCAGCCTTCAGGGATGCAACTCATAGATGCACACAGGCAGAAGCCGGTGCCTGTTGAGACACAGAGTTGCTGCAGGTGTGTGTTCTGCAGACAAGGTCTGGAGCCAGGACGGGAGACAGCACCTCCTGCCACCCACCATCGCTTCTCCTCTTCCAGTGGTTCCAGGAAGAATGGCAAAAATCGAGGTGTTTGCTGAGATCCTTTCTTCTCCTAGGTGCAGGACTCTGTGCCTGGTAGGACCCTGAGTCATCGGAGCACACTCTTGTCAGAGGTAGGCCTGACCATCTCACACAGCCTGTTCACACACCTCCTCAAGCTCCTCCTCCGAGCCTGTATAGAGAGGGGAGAGAAGAGGTCATTGAAGATCAGGCCAGGCTTCTGCTCTCACCTGTGGCATGTTGCAGGAGGGGACCACAGAAAGGGAGGAGCAGGGAATGTGTCTGTAAAGGGGATTAGATTAAAAGCTGAGTGAGGCCCCTTTGGGAGACAGGAGAGAAATCTAGAGAAAGATATACAGCATGTGGTATGTTACCAATACTTACTATTCATTCATTCATCCAATAAATATTTATTAAGCACTCACTGTGAGTTTGGCCTGCTACCATTTGCCAAACAGAAGCCCCAAAAGAATAAGCAGGAACTTGACAACTTTGTAGGAAAGAAGGGATGCATGCAAATGGCCAATATGCAAGTGGGACAGGACTGCAGTCCTAAGAGATGTACAGAGGAAGGGGAGAGACCCATGTTAAAGTGCAGCAACCAGGGAAGGCCTCCTGGAATGAGGGTTTATAAGTTATTTTTACAGGTTTAGGTAAGAATTGATTTATAGGAATAGGGAAGGCAGCAGGATATTCTGGGCTACAGTGCAAGAAGTATTTACCTAGTTTGACTAAAGCATAAGGCAGAGAAAGAGCAAGGGAGGTGTGGAAAAAAAGATTGGGAAGAAAGATGCAGCTAGTTGGTGATGAACCCTTGACAGCCAACCCAGGTTGGGTTTTTCCTCACTGTGTGCAAAACAGGACATTTGGAGATCTCTAGACAGTTTGTTGTGAAGTGGATGAGTTTAGTAGCAATATGGAGGGCAGGGGAGCTGTGCTGCCCAGCTCCTCGGACTCCACACTGGATGTGCAGCTCCCGGCCTTCATGGCCCTTTAAGCGGGAAGGGAAGAGCTAGGAGGTCCCACACTGACCTTTAGGCTGTCTCCTCTGACATGGGCAGGGGCCATCAGTACTGAACTTGAGGAGAATATGATAAAACTAACAGAGAATCTGGTACTGAGTGGATGTGAGGAGAAAGGAGAAGGAAGGCAGTGAAACTAGTTCTTAGTTTAGGAGCAAAGGGTGGCCCCTGCCCAACGTGACAGGGTCCACATGGAACCATTACACACATCACCAGAGCTTGCATCACATGGCTTTTAGAAGCAAGTATCTTATACACCATAACTGTTTGCATGCCTATCTCCCCACAGACCTGAATCTCTTTAGAGAATTCCACATCCTCAGACCCTAGCCTGGAACCTGGCATATAGCAAGCATGCAAACAGGAGGGAGAAAATAAATGAATGAATGACAGAAACTCTCAGGTTTGGCCTGTAGGATTCCTAGTCTGTGAGGCCTTCTATGTAGGACCTCTGGGTCCTCTTTTGGTTGGGAGGGTTCTCTAGCAGTGGCTACAGTCAAAGAGCACTATCATTCACACAGTGGAAGAAGATGGGAAGAGTGGGAGGTGGAGGGCCCTGGACAGGGAAGAGTCGTTGGGCAAATAAACACCCAAAACTTTGTGTTAAAGCTGAGAATTTGCATGGTCACCATTGGCTGTAATGCAGGGAAGCACCAAGTGCCCAAGAAAAGGTTGGTCTTACTATTAATAAGAGTACTTAATTGTTCTTTTACCAAAACCTAAGGATCCCCAGGGTAGCTGGGAACCACCTATGATTTCAAATTTTTTCATCACTCGTAGCCAGATGGCCTATTCTCATGGTTATCTGTAATTATGTCTCTTATTAGATCATGCTCTCCCCAAGGATCGCTTCTTGGCCTTCTTCGTATTTAGAGATAATGAGCTGTGAGCATCTCTAGAGCTGTACTGCTTATTGAAGTATTGAAGCATCTAGGTTTGAGCTGCTGCTCCAAACCATCTCGAGTGCCTTTCTGATGCCTCAGCCATACCAGTACCACCCTCCCACCCTTTTCATGATCCGGCACCTAAAGGGGCAGCACCCAGCAGAGCTGAGATGCTCCAACCAACATACTATGCTCTGCTGGTTGTTCCATACTTTGAATGTCACCTCTGGTATATCCATCTCAGCTTCTATCAACCCCGTGTTGGCTGACTTCACCTGTCCTCCAATATCGAGCTCGAGTCTAGTCTAGTCTTCTCCTACCACACCTGCTTTCCCTGAAAACTCACCAGGCTGGGCTGGCAGCACCTGACAGTGTGGGTAAGGGCATGGCCTGCCCTTTGGGGTGTCGGAACTCCACTCAGAAGGCCCCTCCCCGAGTGGATGTGGTCCCAGAGGCTGGCGTGGATTCAGACACAACCACACTGACTGTGAACTTGAGTAACAAGGGCCTGGGGCTTCTGGTAGCAGCCTCCTCTCCAGGCCTGGAGGTCTGAAGATCAATGGGTGGGCCTCTGGGGGCCAAGGGTATGCCAGGCTGGGGTTGTGATGGGGGAACATCTGGCAAGCTGGGTGCACAGTCAAGTCCTGGGGCCGAGAGGCTGGCGTGGGCTCTGAGGGACCACCCCGCCGTTTTCTCTGTGTGTGTCGGATGGGGAGGCTGGATTTCTGCAAGTGACTACTGGGACTGGGGGTTGGATTGGCAGCTTCAGCTGGGCCAGGGGCTGGCTCTGTGAGGGCCCTGGACCGCTGTGGGTTGGGGAACTGTCCTGAAGGGGTTGCTGGGTTGGATTTGGTGACTTGCTGATTGGGAAAAGGTAGCTCTGGCTGAGGCTGTGTCCGAGAAGCAGCAGGCCTGGATTGGGAGACCCCAGTTTCTGAGCCAGGCTTCCTGCCATGCCACTGGAACCGCTTTTTGTAGTGATGGTGCCGGTGCCGGTGGCAGTGGACATGGCTAGAGATCTGGGTTTCCCCTGTGGGTACCACTGAGTCCAAGGAACGGGGTCGAGAGGTCACACTAGGTTGTGTCCCCTCCTTGTGAAGATCCCCTTCAGGGCTGCAGTATACCAAGGGATCAAAGTCACTGCTCAGGGAGCTGCGGAAGGTAGAACTGCTGCCATGGATGCCCTGCAGGCTGACGTCCGTGCAGTTGACCACTGAGTCACTGGAAGAGCCATGGCAGGGCCCCGAGCTGGAATCACTGGCTGGACCATCTGCTAGGTAGCCACTGCGTTCTGTGCAGTAGCTTTCTCCAGACCCGCTGCTGTCATGAGGCCTGGCCCTGCGCAGGGGCACCACACAAGCTGTGGGATGCTGAGAGGTACATCGGAGGCGGCTTGGCCCCCGGCCCTGTGCGTGGGGGTGCTGGGCCACTGCCAGGCGCTGCTGCTCGCCTAAAGTTCGGAGATGTGCAGCTCCAGCTCTGGGGAGGCGTTGATGCCGAAGGCCCATGCTTGGCTCCTGGGATAGTAGGAAAGGTCTAGGTTGTGGTGGCCGAGCTCCTGAATTCCGAGAAGGGCCCAACAGGTAGGAAGCAGGGAGGTGGTAGTGGGCATGGCCAGGATGTTGGCGAATGAGGTGGAGTCTCCTGCCCGGTTCCTGGTAAGATCTAGAGGGTCCCAGGGAGTGGGAAAATGAATCTCCTTCTGGAAAACAAAACCAAAAGCACAGCTGATTGACTCCACAGGATGGAGAATGCAGTCAGAAGGGTGTGGGTGTAGCTAGGCTATTCGACCCTGCAGAGCCATAAGCTCAGTTTGGGGGACCAAAGTCATCCCTAGCTTGCCTGTGCCTGGGACTCCCTTGGTACCTCCAGTCAGGCTGCCTGCCCTAAGAGTCCCACTGAATGGTCAATCCCCTCCTCCATCAGCCATCTGGGGTTCCATTACTCAGGCCCACTCCTAGCCTGTACTGTACCTTTAGGTAAATTAGCAAATGGTTCTCTTTTTCAAGATATTATTTCACTTTCATGTTTTAGAAAATTGTCACATATACTGATTTTGTTCAAATAGGGTGATTAATTGCCAGGAAATTGAAATAATGAACATATAAATCATTGAAATCTTTGTTTAGAATCAACAAAGTTGTCATAAAAATACAAATAATTTTTAAGATATAAAGATGTGTATGATGTGAACAGCCCTCCCCCTCAGATGAGACACTCTTGAGCAGTGCACAGCTGAAATGACTGTGGTGGCAGTTCTATCCCCAGTGTCACAGCAGAGACCCTTTCCCAGGGGGAAGCCGTGTTCTACACCTGCCTGCCTGCACACAGGGAGGTCCTTGGCCCAGGTCCTACCTACGATGTTGAACATGCAGAGCGGACAAGTCCGATGCTGATGCAGCCAGGGGTCCACGCAGGTTCGGTGGAATTCATGGAGGCAGGAAATGACCCGGAGCTCCTGGAGAAAATAAGGGTATCCAAACCAAAGGTGTCTGTGGCCACAAGAGTAGCAGGACTAGACTATTTCCCTGACTCCCTTTGGCCTTTCTTTCCTGCATTCACCTACTTGCAAAAGGTGGATTTGAATTTTGCCACTTAGCTGCATGACTTTGGGCACATTTCTTAACAGTTTTCAGCTGTAAAACAAGGATAAAAAACTAATCTGCCCCCACCCCTCACATGAGGCTAAAATGAGATAATGCATTGAAAGTACCACTATGGCCTGGATGGCATACAGTTCCTTCTCAACAAACAATAGTGCCCTTTCCCTAGAGGGCTAGGAAAGTGACCAAATTTCAGGGCCATTCCTTGCCCCTGTCCCACACAGGAACACAGGACACAGATGTAGCCAGGACACCCATACCAGCTCCAGGCCTGCCCACCCCTGCCCCAGCCTCCCTCCCTGGCTGGTTGTGGGGGTGAATTACAAAGCCTGCCTTACCTGCCCCTCAGAGAATTCCTCCAGGCAGATGGCACACACAGGGGCTGAGCTGCAGCTGCTACCTGAGTCCTGCCACTCGGCCCGAGCCCTCCTGCAGCTGGCCTGGTACCTCCTGGTGGCTAGCTGGCTGATGGCCCAGGCTGTTCGCTGCTGAAGGGGATCCTGGGAAGAGGAGTGGAACTCAAGATGGGGCAGGGACTCCTCTCCCTCTTGCCCAGGGCCCAGTTTGGACTCACTTCCCATCACTCAGTTATGTCACACAGCTAGTTGGGGACCCTTAGGAATTTATCTCTTCAGAGCTCTTACATGCTCTGCCCAATCCCTGCTCATCCCATTAAGCTTTTCTTCTGTCAACAAGCCAGGAGAGAAACTTTTTATCCAACTGCTACTTGACATCTCAGCTGGGCTATCCAGGAGACATTTCAACTTTAACATGCCCCATACTGAACCTCTAATCCCATTAGCCATCCCCAACCACACATCTGCCCCCTCCATCTCACAAATGACAATTTCATTCTTGTCATTGTCTTTGTCAGGGCCAAAAATCTTTTTTCATTTTTTCGCCCCCTGTACCGGCTATCAAACTCAGGACTTTGCGCTTGCGAGGCAGGCACAGTGTCACTAAGCTAAATCTCTGGCCCTCTAGCCAAAAATCTTGATGCCATCCTTGACTCCTCTCTCTCACATCCCACAGTCAATCCATGAGAACATCTGTTGACTCTGCCTTCAAAGCATGCCCAGAGTAACTATTCTTACTACTTTTTATGCTACCTCTCTAATCCAAGCCACCATTGCTATCACCTGGATTCCTGTAACACTCTCTCCTGGCTGCTTTCTGTTTCCAGCCTTGCCTCCTGTGGTCTATTGTTATCATAGAGACAAGAATTGATGATGTTAACAGAGTATGGTTTCACACACCTGTGATCCCAGCACCCTGGGAGGCTGAGGCAGGATGACTGCAGGTTTGAGGCCAGCCCAGGCAACTTAGCAACTTAGGGAGAACTTTTCTCAAAACTTAAATAAAACAGAAAAGGGCTGGGGATGTAACTAAGTGCCAAGGTCCTGGGTTCAATCGCCGGGACCAAACAAACACACACACAAAGAACTGTCATTTTAAAATGAGATCATGGTACCCCTTCTACTCAAATGGCTCCCTTTTGGCTCAAGTGGCTTCCTCTCCAGTGGCTCCCATTTCACCCTGAGGATGTAATTCAGTGACAGCATGTGCCTAGCATGCACAAAGCCCTGGGTTCAATCCTCAGCCCCACAAGAACAAACCAAAACAAAGTCCTGACAATGACCCGAACAGTTCAATACAACTGCCCCCATGAACCCTCTGACCTTACCTCAGATTCTGCCCTCCATTTGGCTCATTTGGTCCTGGCCACACAGCCTTGGGACTGTTCTCCAGACATGTCAGGCACACCTCTATCTCAAGGCCTTTGCAACCTACTGTTCTTTCCACCTGTTGCTCCCCCACCACATACCTGTGCAGCTCACCCTCAGCCATTTGTGGCTTTGCCATAATGTCATTTTCTCAATGTGACTTTCCTTGAACTTGCTTTTATTTATTTTATTTATTTATTGGTACCAGGGATCAAACTCAGGACTTTGCGCTTGCCAGGCAGGCACAGCGCCACTGAGCTACATCCTGGCCTTCCTTGGACTTCCTTTTAAAACTTAATGCTGTAGGGCTGGGGATTTAGCTTAGTGGTTCCACCGCCTGCCTCGCAAGTGGAAGGACCCAAGTTCGATTCCTGGTTCCAAAAAAAAAATTAATGCTGTACTCTTGTAATGTCTCCCCTTTTGCTATTTTGTTTTTCTCTGTAGTATATAATACCATCTAAAATAGTATATATTTTACCTATTTGTTTTGCTTATTGTGTGGAATGAAATGGAATGTGTGCTTATTGTCTGGAATGAAAGCTCCTTGAGGGGAGGAGCCTGGGGCTGCTTTCACTCTCTGTGTTATTCCCAATACCTGGAACAGAGCCTGGCATACAATAGTCACTCAGTATATTTGTTGAATGAATGAATGTATGAGCATTATGGGGAGAGGCTGTTAGAGATCAACAAAGACAGATGCTCAGGTATTGAGATGTACGTTGCTTCCTGGGCATAAAGGTGCTGGCCTTCCTCATTTTCTCCTTCCTGGCCCCTATCCTCATCCCCACCTCTACCAGGGAGCCCACACTGCTCACCGGTCTGCTGTGGCGGGGTCGACATCGAAAACGCAGCACTGCAGCCAGGATGATCACAAAGATAGTGCCCACCACCGTCAGGAGGATCCACATATCATAGTCCGGCTGGGAGACAAACAGAGAAGGAAAGGGTCAGACTTCAGGAAGGAACTGGGCCAGTTAGAGGGGAAACACAGGAGCACAAGGGAAACACAGAGAGCTGGATGTCCCCTTGAGTATCCCACCTGAGGGATGAGGGAGGCATGAACTTGGAAGTGGTCCCTCTCTGCCCAGGGGCACTCATGAGAGGGAGTTCTCTGGAAACAAATGTGTTTGCAAAGAGGGGAGAGGAACCCCTTTGCAAGGTAGGAACACCTTGCCAGTGAGCAGCTGGGTGAGATTCCAGTGGAGAAGCGCCCACCCAGGGGTCAAGGGCCAGGGGTGGGGGGTCAGGGGTCGGGGTCAGGCAGGCTCTGTTACTGTATGCCATGAGACCACAGAGCCAGAAACAACTTCTGAACTCATCTGACCCAATCTGTTCCTTAAGCAGATGATGCCCAGAGAAGGGGAAACCTTGCCTCTGCTGAGGGACGAAACTGAGTAGAAGGTCTCTAGGAGCCTGCAGGCCCCTGGTGGGAAGTGCCATCGGATGAAGTGGAGATGATGATGGTGCCAGGCCATGGTGGTGGTCTGGAGTCCTTACCCAGGCCAGGGGCTCCTTCAGCTCGATCCTCACATGGGCCTTCCGGTTCTTGTACACAAACTCCATCAGCTTCACAGCATCATTACCCCAGATTAGCACCACCGGCCACGTCAGCCCCAGGGGCTGCTGCAGCTGCAGAGGAGAAGGGGACCCCCAAGGGCTGTGATGACTTCTCCCTTCCCTGGGAAGTGTATCTTCCTCCATCCAGCCCCTCCTCAAACACCCTGATGTCCGTGGGTACCTGCTCAGCAGCAGCTCGATCCTCGGTGATGTCAAAGAGGACAGCACTGGCTCCTCGCTCGCCAGCCATCCGGGCCTGCAGAGACACACAGCAGAGGTTTGACACACAGCCCATACATGGCTAGGCCTTGCCATCCACCCTCAGTCCTAGGATGGTGCACAGGGTGCTCCTCTGTGCTCTCATATGTACAGGAGGCCAGGACCCCTGCCCAGCTGCAGCTCAGCCAGGTTCCATTGCTCCAGGGCACTACACTGGGTCTTCTCCTTTTGTAAGAGAACAAACCCTTAACCAAAGTTTACTGGGCATAATGAGGTGGCTCTGGTTGAAAGGCAAATAAGACACAGCCCCTGCCCTCAAGGTTCACACAGTGTGAGAACAAAGACTGGAAAGTGACCAGCACCCAGTGGGAGGAAGACACAAAGGAAGAAAGGGAGAGCAAGAGAGAATCCTTTGGGGCCCCACTGGGCTCCCCAGGTCCTAGCCCTGCCTGCCTAGAGAGGCTGTGGGACATCCCTCCAGCTCAGGCAAGGGCCTGACCCCAGGCCTGGTGGCAAAGGCCCCCTCAGCCCATCTCACATACATGCTCCTCCCCCAACTCTCTAGCTTCCAACTCATTCTGGCTCCATTTTAAGGACTTAGAGGAGCCCTTGTTCAGTACTTTTACCCCTCATCCTCTCCCTCAAGGTGACTCAAGTAGGGAGGGGCTTGAGGGGTTGTTCCTACAAGGACACAACCGTGCACACACGTGTTCAAGGGCTCCAAGAGCAGGACTGAGGGGGCTAGAATCTGGCCAGCCAGGCAGAACAGATAGCAGAGCCAGAAAGAGAAGAAAAGGTGGGGAATCCAGTAGGTACGTGTGTGTGGGCCAAAGCAGGGAGATAAGACAGAGGGTGGGGTGGAGGCACAACGGTAGACCAGCTGGCATGTAGACACTGCCTGGAGGTGGGTCTCCTTGCTTGGCCTTCTTCTCTAGAGCAGAGGCTCCTTTGACATGGCACCAGGCAGTGACCTCCCTCCCTCAGGGTCCCTACTGGATCTCCGGGGCCTTGGGAGGCAGTGAAGGAGTTAACCCCTCTGCAAGGAGTGGTGGCAGAAGAGAAGCCAGTGCTGGGACTTAACTCATACTCCCAGTGCTTTGATCTCTGCTTGCCTTCCCAGGGAGAGCCTGTCCCAACAGGTCTCCTGCCAGGCAGGCTGGGAGCAGCTCCTTGCTCCTGCTCCCCAAGCAGTGGCAGGGGCCAGGGGGCCCCTCTGAATCAGCTGCCTGCAGGCAGGGGAGCAGGGAAGCAGGGGAGGGTGGTGGAGACACACAAGTGGGCCCCACTTTGATTAAGGATAATTTCCCTCTTCCTTCTTTCCTCTCTGTCTTCTAGGAGCTTGGCTGGGCCCTCTACAGGGACCAGCACCTGGGCACGGCCTGGGCTAGAAATTCACAGAACTCCAGCATGGAATCATTGAAGGAATTAAGAAGCCATAGCATCCATCATTCCCTCACCCATTCCTCCCAGGAAGCCATTCCATCAAGGCTCCTCCAGGCAGGGCAAAGCTCTCCAAGCAAGGCCATGGGAGCAGTGCTGGGGGAAGGAATCCCTGCTAGGGGAATCCTACCTGCAACCTCATATTCCAGGGACTTGGCCTGGAAGTGGGAGAGGTACCACAGTAGTCACAATTACAATTCCTGGAACAAGACCTTGACCCTGGCCTGGAGGTTTGTGTTCTCTCTCGTTCTCTCTCTCTCTCTCTCTCTCTCTCTCTCTCTCTCTCTCTCTCTCTCTCTCTGCCTCCCTCTCTCCTTTCCTCCCTTCCTTTCCCCCCTTCCTCTCCTCTCTCTCCCTCCCTCCTCCCTCTCTCCCTCTCCTTCCTTCTTCTCTTCTGGTACTGAGGATCAAACCCAGGGAGGGCTGACTATATACTTAGCCCTTTTGTTTTTGTTTTTTTGGTACCAGGGATCTAATCACTTTGCACTTTCGAGGCAGGCACAGTGCCACTGAGCTAAATCCCTGGCCCAGCCCTTTTTATTATTTATTTTTATTTTTATTGTGAGACAAGGTCTCACCATGTTGTTCAGGCCTTGAATTCACAGTGTACCCCAGGCTAGCCTCAAACTTGCAGTGATCCTCCTGCCTCAGCCTCCCGAGTGCTGGGATTACAGGTGCACACCATCACGCCCAGCTCTTAGCCCTTTTTATTTTGAAACAGGGTCTGGCTACGTTGCCTAGGTGCTGAAAACTTGCAATCCTCCTGTCTCAGCCTCCAGTGTAGCTGGGATTACAGGCATGTGTCACCATGCCTGGCTCCCACCCCTATCTCTTTGAAGAACTGGGGTAGAACAGTAGAAAGCAATTATGATGACATTCAAACACCCTCGCCCATTACAGCCCGTAATTACAAAGTTGTAAAAGTGATCAAAGAGCCCAAAGAGTTAGCCAACAGGAGAAAACAAACAGGACTTTCAGGCAGTGGGGCTTCTGTTCTAGGATTAAAAAGCAAGATATACTGCTCAATCTGGAGCTCTCTGTGCCTACTGTCCACCTGCACCTAGGTGCTTCTTTGGGATGGAATCTGGAAGGCCGAGTAAGAATGGGTAGCCCTTTAGGGCCAGGTGACTGGGCTACAGAAAGACAAGCCAGGGATCTCTCTGGATGCTTCAGAGTGAGCCAGGCTGGCAGGCAGCAAGCAAGGCTGCCCATGGATTTTGGCTTTGGAGCCATTCCACAGCAAGCAATGAGAGTGAGATGACATCCTGCCTCTTGCTCACTGGGCTCACTGGTTGGCTGTACTTCTCTGGGCTTTAAACTTTCCCCTCCAGTCCACAGTGAGTCTCTGCACGTCTCCTGCTCATCCAAGATTGAGTGAGCACCTACTGTGTCCAAGGAACCAAGGCAGGGAAGGCCAGGCCCTCTAGAACAGCTCAGGATCTCACTGGGGAGATAAGACCTCTATGTACATAAGGCTATAATGCTATATAGCCTAGATGCAAATGAATGGGATAGACCAGTAGCCAACACTTTTGTACCTCAGAATACTTGTCCTTCCATTATCCCACCCCAAATTGGACACATATTCAATACACAAAATGAATAAATATGAGGCAGCTCACTGAGGTGAGGTAGAATAGGAAGGATTCTTCCAACCTCCTTGCCCCCCGCTCCTCCACGAAACCCAGACTTAGCAGAGCAGTGTTGGGCAAAGACCTTCACTGCTGGAGACATGCTGGATGGAGAGATTTCTTCACCTATTGAGCTGGCTGGGCTAGGCCAGGCAGGAAAGATTTGGAGGAGGGGTGGGTTCCCTTGGGCTCAGGACCAAGCCTAGAAAGAAGGGTTATAATCTTCACTGAAAAGGGAAAACCTGCCCAGACTGCCTAGGTTTGAATCTCGGCTCTACCACAGTTAATTGTGAGACTTTGGGCAAGATACTTAATTGCTCTGTGCCTCTGTTTCCCTTTTGGTAAACTGGGATAATAAGAGGACCTACTTTATAGAGTTGTCATGAGGACTACATAAATTAATCCATGTAAAGCACTTACAATTGTGCCTGGAAGATAGTAAGTGTTCCTTAAATATTAATGATTATTGTATCAACTAGTACAGATGCTTGCATACATGACTTCATTTACTCTTTACTGCTCTATAAGACAGTCATCAACCCCACTTTTGAGTTGAGGCAAATGAGTCTCAGAGACACTAAATGACTTGCCTGGGGTCACTCACTTATAAGCAGTAGAGGTGGGACTCCCATCCAGGACTTCAGCCTCCAGAGTGCCTGCTCTTAACCACTGGGGAGTGGCCTCTGAGGAAGACAGGCACAGCTTCCAGCCAGCTGCTTGTCTCTGGATCTAACTCCTTCTACTAGGCAAAGGGCACTAGGCCAGGCATGAGGTGATAAGGGTCTGACTTATCACTAGGATGACCATGGAGCTGCTAATAAAGAAATAGAAACCAATTTGAGTGACTGGGGTGGGGGTAGTGACAAGAATGGAAAAATCCAGGGGCGGGAGATTTAGCTCAGTGGTGCCGCTGCCTGCCTCAAAAGTGCAAGGTCCTGAGTTCAATCCCCTGTACCCCCCCCCAAAAAAAGAATGGAAAAGTCCAGAAGAATTATGGTAAGGGTTTCAGAGCACAACAAGAAAGATAACAAATAAAAACCAACCTTGTGAACTATAAAAGCACAGGATGGGGTGGGTACGGGGGTGGCTCAGTGGCGGAGCATGTGCTTAGCATATGCAAGGCCCTGAGTTCAATCCCAGTGCCACACACACACACACACACACACACACACACACACACGCACAAAACATGGGAAGATGAGGTCTATGATGATGACAGAGTGGTGACTGCAATAATTTCTTGAATGGTTACTATGTGCTTGACACAGGGCTAAGAGCTTCCATTAGTGCTGTCTCGTTAAATCCTCATGACTACCGATATAAACTCAATATTATTCCACTTTTACAGATGAGGAAACAGAGGCTTGGAGAGGAGAGCTAAAATGACCAGGTCACACTGAGGGTTAGTGGAGGAACCAGGTTTAAACCCTTGAGAGTCCCAGCTCTGTCAATGATTATGGCACTAATAGGATGAAACTAATAGGAAAAACCAGAACTGAACTGAGTCAGTGATTTTTATTTTTCCTTACCAGAGACCTCACCTTTGCCTTACACCTCTCATGAGCTATTTTTTTCATGAACTATATCTTTAAAATAGTGTGTTTTACTAAGCTAACTGCATTTATTATGTGCAATTCATTTTCCTATGAGATAACCTGTATTAATACATTGAACCAACCAAAGACAAGAAATGAGTATTTCAGTCAAGTGTGTGGGACTTCTGAAATACTGAAAGTATTACTACCCTCAAAGACCTAGTGTGAGCCAGGGAACCCCAGGCAGGCAGGTGCTTCGTGATCAAAGTATGAGACCCGGGGGAGCCCCAACTGGAAGGCACTGGTGAGCTTGGGGCTGGAGCAGTCCCCACGGGCAGGCAGCGAGAGCAGGAGAGACTCACACAGTAGCCAAGGCACTTCTAAACCCCTAACAGTTGATTTGTTTCCGTGTTTGTTTTAGCTCAGATGCAATTTGGCACTTGACACATTATTTTCACCCTTACAATAATCATGGGGATAGGAAATCAAAGTCTCATTTTATGGTGATGGAAACAAAAGCCCAGCGAGCACCTGACAGGACACTGAGCACGTATCCCTTCCCTCACAGTGTCTGTGCGTGAGTCCCAACTCTCCTCCGGGCGTGTGCCAGGAGCCCCTCTGTGGAGGCGCCTACAGCTTCCCAGTGTTCACATGCTGAAATCTCACACTATGCCAAAAGGACAGTGGGAACTCTGGGTAGCAGAGTTTTTCTGTAAAATTTCCAGAGCAAAAACATACTGCTTTTGTAATAGGTTAAAAAAAACCCACCAGAGCCTCTCTGAGCCCTTTGCCCCCACCTCACACTCTGCTCACGCTCACACCATACCTAATGCAGTGCAACACTGAGTGCTTCCTTACCAAATGAGGATGACATCCTTTGTAAAGCAGAGAAATGAAATATCCAGAGCAGGGCAGCTTCAGCCTAACAAAATTCTGCTGCTGTGAGACCTTTGCGGCTTTGCAGAGATGCCCATGCTCCCGCTCCTCCACAGGTGCCTTGACCCCGCTTCCCACCTTCCCGGAAACTCCTTCTGCATCAGTATGGCCAGGCCAGGAGGATATTGTCACTTACCTGTGGGTGCCACATTCTTTGTGTGTGTGTTTGTGTGTGTGGTACTGGGGGCCTTGAGCACACCAGGCAAGTACTATACCCCTGAGCGACAGGCCCAGCCAGCTACACACAGAACCTGAAAGCCTAGGTTTGAGAACCAGACAGGGCCAGGTTCAAATCTCAGCTCCACCCTGTTCTGATTTGTGTCACCTGGCAAGTTACTCAGTTTCTTCTGGTCCTCCCTTGCCTCCTAAGCCAAATGAAGGGTAATGCCTGCCATTCCAGAATGTTGTGAAAAGTAAATGAGATGATATATGATGTATCTGTCCCATGTTCCTCTAGGCGCAGTGGTAAGCACACAGAAAATAGTAACAGCCACTAGTAGTTAGAGCAGGCTCCCAAGCACAGACATTTACAGGGCCAATGAGGCCAAAGCAGAATGTGGCAAACAAGAGAGCCTGACAACTGCTAAAAGGGGCCTTCTCCTGCCCAGCTCCGGCTGACTGGGGCCTGTACAAAAGTGAAACAAGTACTGTTGGAGCACAGGAGTTTTTCTTCAGAAAATGTTTTATATGAACATTTTCAATTTTTAAATGTGGCAATTAATTTGCATTTGGAAAAGTCACTGTGGGAGCTAAACACAAACCTAGTGCAAGCCAGAGCTAGCCTGTGGGCCAGCAGTTTGCAACCTAAGAAGAAACATGCAAATTTGTAAGGGTGGGGTGATGGCTGCTGTCTTGCTTTCCTTGCAAAAGTGTTCAGTAAAGGTTAGCTGGCCGTGGTGGCACACACTTGTGATCCCAGCACTCTGGAAGGCTGAGGCAGGAGGATCACAAGTTCCAGCTCAGCCTGGGCAGTTTAGCAATTCAGTAAGACCCTGTCTCAAAATAAAAATTTTAAAAGGCATGGGGATGTAGCTCAGTATGAAGGCTCTAGATTCAATCTGTAGTGCGGGGTAAAAAAAAAAAAGTGTTCAGCAAATGTTTCTGAAATATTCTGGTACCAGGCAGGGAACAGGCTTAGGAACTCCTAACCTGAGGAGAAGGGGGGATTGGGCACCTACTAAGATGAAAGTCAAAATTCTGCTGGTGCTTGATGCTGGACAAAGGACAGACGTGTGAAATTTCCACCATTCTCCCACCAGGAGAGGGGCTCAGGTACATATAACTCTTAGGAGACAAAGGGACAAGAGAGTACAGGGGCCTCTCACAGTTCCGGGCATGTGTAGGGTCAAGTGTGAATGTACCTTGCTGGCCAGTGACAGGCAGGGGCGAGGGGCCCTCCGGGGACTCTCCAGCTTGACAATACTGATGAATCCAGGCTCCAGATTGTCGTCATCACTGGCATTGCACAGGTACAGGGGATGAGACTGCAGAGAGAGACAAAGACCTGGGTTAGAGAGGCTCTTTGGGCAGAAGTAAGCTATGAGGAGCCAAGTACTTAGATGCTGCCCCAGGCAAGTTCCAGGTAGGTCTTTCAGTGCTAAAAAAGAGCAGTCTTGTTATTAGGTTGCTTCATAGTAAGCCAGTAGCCATCAGTTGTCAGTTCAGAGGTGCTGGTACCAAGGACAGGAGGTCGGGGGTAGATGAGAGAGAGGAATATACCAGAGGAGCCTGAATGAATAGTCTGCTACAAACCAGCTCCAACAACCTTCAAGCCCTATTTTTCCACATTGGCCAGATGCAAAGGGCTCCTCTCCTGGCTCCAGCCTCTCTCAATTCCTGATTCTTCTACCTGCTCCAAAAACCTGAGGCTGACAGAATATCCATCTCCTCCTACATCAGTGCCTCCCTCCAGAATCCTGTCTTCCCTCTGCTTCCAGTGGCAGTGCCAGGTGCTGGTGGTGTCTCCTGCCTCTTGCGTTGCCCCCAGCAGCTGTCACCCTATAGATTTCCATCTCTTTCCCATGGTGTGGGTCTTCTAACATAATGCTAACTCGATTCTCTCACTACTCCCTTTTGCCTGTGCCCTATGCCCATAACAGGATCAAGCAAGGTGCTGAGGGGGGAAGAGACTATCTTGGGACAATGCTTGGCTAAGACTTTAGCCTTGACCAGCACAATTCCTAGGAATTCAACCTGCCCCAAAAAATGATGCAGTGGAAAAAGAGCCAGGTCAATCCATCTGCTCTGAACTCATGGCAGGTCCAGTTTAAGACCCTGTGCCTCTATACCCAGTTGTGCTGAATAATGAGTAATGGGGAAGTAGGCCAACATATGCTACCAAAAATCTGAGGTTCTCCTTAGCCAAGGGATGAGACTGTCTTACTTTAACTCTTCTTATTCAAGGTGATTCTAATAGTCATTTGAATCTAATTTTTCCTAAATAAAATGTTAAGAGTACTATGGGAACAAAGTATGATTTATTAGGCCCTAGACAATCCAGTGGGCCAAGAACACCCATATGGTGGAAACCCAGTGTATCCTGGCAAGAAAGGGATTTCCTACTAAGGAGCAACCCACATGCCTCCCTCCACTGATTCTGAAGTCTGAAAGACTTCCAGAAAGAACCATCAGAGGAACCATAGAGCTTTATGAACATATGAAATATTAGTAGTGATGAATTTAAAAGCACAGTCATACCTGAGTTCGATCCCCAGTACCCCCAAAAAAAGAAGGGGGCCTGGGATTTAGCTCAGTGATTTTGCCGCCTGCCTTGCAAGTGCAAGGACCTGAGTTCGATCCCCAGTACCAATAAATAAATAAATAAATAAATAAATAAAAGCGCAGTCACTTTCAGAGCACTTTGAGGCTATTTCCTCTCACTGTATCACTGCAGTTACTTGAACACAGTAGGGTCTTCACAAATATACACTATCTCACTTTGAATAAACATCTCTAGACAGGGAGTGCTGAGATAGGAAGATATTCTATTCTTCCTCCCAGAACTTAAAGACTATGAGTGTGTGGAAGAAAGATTATGCTCTCCTATCCCCAGAAAAAGGCTGGCATGGGGTTAAGTTGTTCTCAACACTCAGCTCAACAAGCTCTATTAGTCTGTCTACTGTCTATCCATGCAACCACATAGCCATTCATTTCCTAATTTTTTTTTTTTTTTTGTACCAGGGATCGAACTTGGGACCTTGCGCTTGTGAGGCAGGCGCCGGAACCGCTGAGCTAAATCCCCGGCCCTCATTTCCTAATTTCACCAATGCTGAGGCCCCCACGGTGCCAGGTACGGTACCAAACACTGAAGAGTCAGTGGTGAGTAAAAGAGGCTCATTGTCTTAATGAGGCTCAAAAGACAAGCATGCAAACACACAGCACTTCAATGTTAAGATGCCACTTTGTTCAAGGGCCTATGGGAGGACACAAGGAGAGACAGTAATCTCACAGGAAGGGCAGAGGAGTTATCCTAAGAGTGACATGATAACTTTTATTGAGGCCAAACAGGTATGTGTTCACCTAATGGACCAACAAAAGGGGGTGGGGTGGAGAGGTACATTACTAGCCAAGGAAGCCACCTGCACCTGGGCACCAGGTTGGAATGGACTTCAGGAAGACAGGTCTGGCATAAAAGAGAAGGCAGAAGATGAGGCTGAAAAGACCAGCAAGAGTCAGGCTATGGATCAGGGACCACAGATTTGCATTGGGGATTCTCTTGGTGACGGCAGAGGAGCACTGAGTGAGGTGAGGAATCAGAAGTCAGATGCTCCAACAGAACAAAAGACACGAAGGAGATCTTTAGGAAGGACAAATTACAGCCTCAGAAGTCACTGATGTGCTTGCTCTTCCTCCTCAGCCCAGTCCAGCTTTCTCACAATGACCCCAGATGCCTCTCACTAACCAAAGAGCCAACTGGGAGAGGAAAGTCACAGGGAGGAGAGCAGACTGCACAGAAAGATTTGCAAATATTTCTACACCCCTCTGCCCGCTGACCTAACAGGGCTAGTGTCAGGGTCTTCATTTGCCTGGTCCTGAACCAACAATTGTAGAAGAAGGAATGGGAGGACAGGACCCATTAGTAAATTCCCCTGAGATGCCAAGGCTTCACACAGTTCCTCACTTTCCTTATACCGAAGAGGCACATTAAACTTAGGAATTCAAGGTCATATGAGGTTAGAATTTAATGGAACTCTACACAAATGCGGAGTCAACCCTCCACTGTCCATGGTAACAGCAATGAGGAAGAGGATAATAACAGTTTGTACTTACTGAGTATAAGTGACTGTACTAAGCACTTCTGTGTATTAACTCTTTTTCATCCTCACAAAAACAGCAAGAAGTAGATACTACTATTGTCCCTATTTTTTTTTGGTACCGGGGATCAAACTCGGGACTTTGCGCTTGCGAGGCAGGTGGCTCCACCACTGAGCTAAATCCCCGGCCATTACTGTCCCTATTTGAAAGATGAAGAAAGTGAGGCACTAGAAGGTTATAAAACATGCCCAAGTTATACAGCCAGTATGTGGCAGAGAGCAGATGAAATGGAAAAAAGTAGTAGAATAAAGTTACAAAAAGGAGAAAAATTAAAAGTCAATTTCATTTGACTTTGAAAACATGATACCTTCCCCAATTCATGACCAAGAAAACTGGCATTACTAGTATATATATTTAGCATAAGTCCTAGAATGTTGTTGGTAACCCCCCAGAATTTTGCCCTCAGCCCTTTTCTCACTCTTCAATTCCACAACCTTAGTTCTCCTTGTAGAAGACTAGGTCACGGTCTAGTCTTCTCTTGAGCTCCAGACTCATGTATCCAACTGAATAACCCTGAGACACCTCAACTCTGCCTCTTCAAAACTGAACATACCATTCTTCCCCCCAAAACTGCTCTTCCAGAGTTCTCTATATTAGAAATCAGAACCACCATCCGTTACCCCAGCCAGATGTTACCTTCCTTGTCTTCTCCATCTCCTTCACCCTCTCCCAACCAACAATATCCTACCACCAAATTCTAACAACTCCACCTCTGAAATATTTTTCTCTTTTTTCTCTACTTTCTTCCATTCCCATTATGGCTACCCTAATACATCCCACCATCAGTGCCATCTTGATTTATTCTAATAACTTCCCATCTAGGGTCACCTTACCCCACCATTTCTTATTGAAACCAAAATGATCTAAAATGCTCTACTTAAAGCTCTTACAAAACTCCTAATAGCTCTTGGGATGAACTCTGTACTCTAAACATAGCTTAAAAGGCTCTGTCTGCTTGGGCCCTACCTTCAGGTTTTCCCTCCCTATACCTCTTCTTTCCTGGCAGGCCATGCTCCAGAAATAATGTTTTGTTTCCCTAAATACTGCTGGCACTTGCTGCTCTGTCCTGTCTTTCCCTATTCATATACTTATCCCACTTTGTTGTCTTCTTTTTGCCTTCTCCCCCTGGGGCTATGGCTGAGTTTATGCCACCCCCACCACCCCCTCAGTGCCTGCTATTCACTGGGTGCTCGGTCTATTTGTTGACTAAATACTAAAGGTCTACAACCAGATAACTGAAAGACAACAGAGCACAGGCCAAAAATCCTGATAATGGCAGCTCTTGGAGAGGAATTAGAGAGGAGGTTAGTAAAGAAGGACTTTGATTTTTTGCTTTGCATAATATCATAGGATAATACATGAGCGAGGAGAGAGTGAGTTTTGTCTTTAGCTGTGATGGAAGAATAAAAAAGCAGAGAGCTCCCTGGTACCAAAAAAAAAAAAAAGAACTCATGGAGGAAATATAAGTGTCCTGAAGGCAGACAGGAGTAATGGGGGAGGGGTGTTTCTAGATCCATGAGAGGTCTAGGGACGCTCCAAGTAGTGGGAATCTCAGCCTGTGCCCAGGAGGGGTGGCCCTGCAGAATGAACCTGGCAGAACTCATGAGCCCATATGGATTCTAAGGGAACACTTGTGTTTGGATGATGGACATAACTGTGGCGACTGGTGGACAAATACCAGAGAGGTTCCTTGGGCATTCTAGTTGTCATAAAATCTGGGATTTTTCTTCTATTCAATGAGCGGAAATTCACTTGAAACAAATTTCTGCCCACCTAATGGGACAGAAGCTTGTAGTCAGATTTAATTTGATAGAAAGAAAATATAGTGACATTTCTTGTACAGTCATATTAGTGGCATGAGAACCATGCTCGCTATACTTTTTTATGGTTTGACTCACAATGAGTCAAACCAAGTAGTCTCAGATTAAAAACAAAAACCAGTCCTTCCAACCAAGACTGTTTGTTACCTAGCAAGGCATCGCTAGTCTTCTGTGGGCATGGGGAACACAGAAGCCATCTCTGCCCCTTCTCTATGGAGTTTTCAGCCAGGCAGTCGGCTCCTGAGGAGAAAACAGATCCAGATGCATCTGCTAGGCCTCCCAGTGACAAAGATGTAAACACGATTTGCATGCCGGGCCACCTGTCCTCTCAGTGACGCCAGGAGAGGACCAAGAGCATGGGGAGGGCTCACCAAAACTGGGGGAGTTTAAGGATTGGTAGTCTGCATCTTCCTGAAAGGCCCGAAGTTGGTATACCCCTGTCCCAAAGGCTGCCATGGGGGACAAATCAAGAGGAACTTGCTTTGAGGTCTAGTCATTCTGCCTCAGATGTTCGCTTTGCACACACACTTCATACCCATGTGTTGTATTGCTTTCTTTTTCGGGGACAGGGTCTTGCTATGTTATGCAGTTGGCCCTGAACTCCTGGGCTCAAGCAATCCTCTTGCTTCTACTTCCTGAGAAGCTGGATTACAGGTGCATACCACCACACCCGGCTCATATTTCATATTCTTGAATCTGTTTTCTCTCTGTCCTCCTTCCTTTAACTTATTTGTTCTGATCTAATTCCCTTCCTTCCTAAGACAGGCATAAAGTTCAAATTCTGATTCCATTGTTTACCTGTGTGACCTTGGATAAAGTACTTATCCTTTCTGCACCTCACAGTCTTCATTTTCAGAATGGGAACAAAAATGCTTCCTCCTTAGGGTGAAGACTAGAGATCATGGATATTAAGTGCCTAGCTCAGAGCCCAACACTCAGCAAGTGCTCATTAAACGGGAGCTGGTTTTATTACTGCATCTGTAATAATAAATCGCTTCTTATTCCTGGAAGAGACAAAGCCCTTTCTGACTCCTTCCTCCCTTGGCGGTCAACAGTGCCTTTGAATGCCAGTGTTCCACAAGGCACAGCCGGGACAGCTCATTATCCACGGTCACTTCCCTCCTGTTCTTAGCCCTCCAAACCCCACTGAACAAGCTCTTCCAGTTCTCAGCCTGCCTCCTTCCCATGGAGGAAGCCATGTGATCTCATTACCTCCTCACAAAGGGCATTCCAGGGCTCAACTGAGCCCCGCACTTAATGCTGGCCTTACTTTATCCACGACATCTCCTCCTCCTGGGGTGTGTGCTTTTGCAAGCCATTCTTTACTGTCTCCCATTTCTCAGCCACTCTCCTCCCCCACCTCTGCAGCAATAATCTTGGTTCTCTGAGTCCACATACAGACCTTCACCCAGACCTTGGACACATTACTTTACTGCCTGCTACAATTTTGCCTTTGTAATCAGGAACGTTGGCCAAGCATCAAAGGCACCTTCTCCCTACTTCCTCTTTTCAGATTTTATAATCATCCTCTCCTGTGCAACCTCCATTACCTGAACTTAGAACTACCTGACTTTTATCTGAGGCAGTAGGACACACCAGCATCATAAAGTAGAGCTCTTGCTGCTAGGGGTGGGGAAACAGACTGGCCTGAGGTTTCTGCTGCCAGCTCCCAGCACTGGAACAGCTTCCAAGTGAGGCCCAGTTTGGCCACCTTGTCTTCTAACATAAAGAGGTTGATGCTCACAGCAGCTGGTTAGATGCTAAGACGGGGTGTGAATTTGGAACCCTTTCTAGACCTGCTTCTCACCCTCATATTAATCTTTATCTCTTTGGGATGGCTCAGTTTCCTAAAAATGAAGCTGAGAGCCTGAGGAACTGCCAAGAGGAGTTTTTCTTTATCTATTTTGTTAAAAATTCTTAGTGAGGTGTGGTAGTACATGCCTGTAATCCTAGCACTCAGGAGGTTGAGGCAGGAGGATCTTAAATTGAAGGCTGGCTTAGGATACATAAGGAGTTCAAAGCTAACCTGGAATTTGTAATGAGACTTACTCTCAAAAGACAACAAACAAACCAAAACAAAAAACTTTCACAAGGAAAGTGTATTCCTGCTTCACTGTGTAGTTTTTTTAAGCTATAAAAGAAAATAACGCAGGGCCAGGGATTTAATTCAGTGGCGCCTCACCTGCCTTGCAAGTGTAAGGTCCCAAGTTCGAGCCCTGGTACTAAAAAGAAAAGAAAAAAAGAAAATAATGTTGGTGGGAAGAGAGATGTCTTGCCTCGAGCCATATGATGGGCCGGTGACCTAGGCCTCCAGTACTTCTTACTGGATCCAAGGAACCTTTCTGCCAGATCAGGCTGCTGGTGAGCTGGAGAGCTGACAAGAGTGCAATGAAAATGATGGGCCAGAATCAAATAGGAAGCAGAGTGGCCAAGTCTAGGGGAAAAAGAGTTCACAGCAAGTCCAGCTTGGAGTGCTTCACATCATAGATAGGCCCTTAATATTTTGTGAAAGAATGAATAGAATTCAATTTGAATCTAGTTGTCAACAGGTTATAAAAGGATGTGAATTGCTAACAGCTGAGCCTGGTTCATACCCATCAGGGAACTTCAAAACTTGTTTTTACCTAGATGTTTTTAGCCGGTGCTCAGCTATAATCCCAGCGACCCAGGAGGGTGAGGCAGGAGGATTGTTTGAGCCTCTGAGTTCAAGACCACCATAGGTAACATAGCAAGATCCCCAATCAAAAAACAAATTCCCAAACTCACTTTTTACAGATGAAGAAAGTATGATTCAAGTTATAGACTTCTCATGCTTATTCAACTAAAGGAGGTTGAGATTTCCTGGATTCTATCCTAGTACCCTGTCTATGCAACCAGGCTGCCTCCAGGTGCATATGTTGGAAGATATTCTGTGTAGCACAACAAACATAAACTGATAACTACAAAATATGGAATCATGCGAGGCTCCAGGACCCCATTTCTGAACTCTCAAACTTGAACCATCTTTAACAAGCCGGAAGCATGGTCTGTCTGCTCCTTTGCCTCTGCCCCCATGTTCTTTCTGCCAAGTAGCCTCAGCTTCCTTCCTCTCTGGGAGGACTTATCTCTCTTACCTCCTCTCCCAGCTACCACACACAGAGATGCCTTCCCCGGTAATAAACCCTGTGTGCTTAGGACGAGAAAGGTGTGCTCTGAAATTAGAGTCACAGAAGCTTGGTTGCCAGTGATGGTCATTCAGCCAGTCTCTCATTTTCCTCACTCCCTCACTTGACCTTAAAGGTTTCTTCTTCAATTTTAAAAATTCACCTGTCCTCATCTCAGGCTGTGTCCAAGCTCCAGGATGTAACTGGATCTCCTACATCAAAATGGCTCCCACCTAGGGGCCGGAGATTTAGCTCAGTGGCTCTGGCACTTGCCTCGCAAGCACAAAGACCTGAGTTCGATCCCCGGTACCAAAAAAAATAATAATTAAAAAATGGCTCCCACCTGACTTTTCACACTCCGCCTGGCATCTATGTCTGCGTGATTCACAGGATCAAAAGCCAACTCGTGAGTAGACAGAAGAAAGCATGGAGAAAGAAGATGAGCTAATTACGTGAGTTGTTTTAGAAATAAATGAATATGATAGGAGAAAGCTTGGCAGTGACCAGACAAACAGGAGAAAAACTTTAGCCTCCACCCAAGAGATAAAGGTTTTCTATCATTATACAGTCATGTGGCACACAAGGCTGCCCTGGCGATAGACCACTATATGACAGTGGTATCATAGGATTATAATAGACAGCGGGGTGCAGCGGTGCATACCTGTAATACCAGCTAACCAGGAGGCTGAGGCAGGAGGATTGCGACTTCAAGACCAGCCTGGACAATTTAGCAAGACCCTGTCTCACAAACAAAAAAGGCTGAGCATTTAGCTCAGTGGAAGGCCCCAGATTCAATCTCCAGTACTGAAGAGGGAGGGGAGAGGGAAAAGGGGAGTGGGGAGAGGGGAGAGGAGAGAGAGGTGAAAAATTTCTTATCACCTAGGACACCATGGCCATCATGATGTTGTAGAGCAGTGCATTACTCATGCACTTGTGGTGACATTGATGTGAACAATCCTGTGTTGCCAGTCATATAAAAGTATAACACACAGAATTATTTACTGTGCATAGTACCTGATAATGATAATAAACAACTGTTACTGGTTTATGTATTTACTATACTATACCTTTTATCACTACTTATTAAAAAATTTTCCTGTAAAACAGTCATGGTGACAGTGGCCTCTACATCTTGTGTTTCCTATGTCTTCTGATTGCTTAAGGGGACATGCTGAGTAACTGAGCTATGTACCATGTAAAGATGTGTACATGAGCTCGTGTTTGCGCACAACAAAATCGCAAGTGTTGTCCTGACTTGACCCAGAATGAACTCTAGTTTAGGGGAACTAGGAAGATACTCATTAAGTTATGAACAAAGAAGAATCCTATCAAATACAATTAGTTACATCAGAGACCTCTGAAAGGAAGACTCAGAATATTGAAGTTCTGAGGCTCACAAAGGCCTTAGAAAACACCCTAGTCATGTGGTTTGGACTCCTTCTTCCCACCAGATGAGGAAATTGATGATCCTAAGAGATGATCCTAAGAGATCCCAAAAGGTGAGCTAAATTCTGACCTTGGTCCTGGGGAAGACCTCCCTCCCACAGGAGCCACCACTGAGGCTCCTTGTTTAGCTTTTACCCCAAGAGGCCTCTGCAGGGAAACCAAGATCTTGACACAGATGGTTACGGTTGGAGATAATAACTAATCCCCACATTTCCAGGATCAAGGTTTAAGGGAGCTATGCCCTAGAGCCTTGCATTTAATTCCTACCACAAGAGGTAGTTGATTGACCTCTCAATTAACCACTGTACACTAGGTATTTGCACACAGCCTTGACACAGTCCAGTCTGCTTTAAGCTTTTGCTGTTCTCATTCCAACCATACTCATGCCTAAGATGGTAGGAATATTTTTTTAAAGATGGTAGGAATTTAGAAACCTGCCAGAAGCAGGTATTGTTAGTTGGTAAGTAACTATTTAGGTTAAGATCCTGATGATTAAAAGGCCCAAGACTAAAGCCAGAGAGTCCTTATGAAAAACATCAAAGAAATGAAACATGAAGAAACCGGGTAGTTATTTAAGGATGTCAGAGGCTCCTCGGGCTACCACCAGAGCTACTTAGCATTGCTAAGTTTGGGGATTTCGATGCAAGAGTGTGAAATGGCTTCATTAACCTAAGTCACAGGCACTCCACGTCTTTCAGCCTAGACTCCCACTCAGTCCCACTCGCTCAGATGGTAGGAAATTTCAAGGTGTCCTGCAAACTCTGTTCCACACTGCTGTATTTCACAACTGACTTGCCTGATGCTTTAAGGGAAATATTGTATCTAAATAGGCCTGCTTAACTAAATCATCTATGCTTGGGTTTTAATTGGCACATCGTGAATAGGGATAGGGTGAAGCTGTGGGGCTTGCATGGCTGATCCTAGTACCCTGCTCTTGGGCAGCAACATACAAAACTGCATTTATATTACAAAATGGAGAAAGTGTAGAGGGTGGGCCTATCCTTCAGAGAAAAAAAAAGAAAGAGGGAAGGAAGGGAGGGAGGGAGAGAGGGAGGGAGGGAAGAAGGGAAGGAAGGAAGGGAGAGGGAGGGAGAGAGAGAGAGGGAGAGAGAATGAATAGAGGGGACACAGGGTGGCTGCACTTAGAAGTTACATCAGGAAGAAATGGATAAAATTATTCAAGCCACCAGCCAACTGAGATGCCCAGTCTCCCCTCAGAACCCGTTGGGGAGTTGACATCAGGCCAAGGAGGCTTCTGTTGAGAAGAGGCAGGAGCCAGGGCAGGCTGTGTTGGAGACAGCCCAAGGACTCCAGGTGGACTGCTGGAGCCCTCTGACCACAGCCCCACATCCTTGTCCATGGGGTGGCCCTGGGGAAGAGGCCTGCTTTGGGGGGATTGTTTAATGATTTGCCAGCAAAGGACAAGTCAAACAGACTGTTGGCAGTTGCCTGGATGCAACAGGAGAGCAGATTTTTATTCCCACCCACTGTGTAGCCTTCCAGGCATGGGATTAAAGGAAAAATGAGAGATGGTGTTAGGAGAGCCAGGAAGGGATGGCCACTTGGGGCTCAGGAGTTCACTGGGTCTCTGTGGATGGTGCCTGCATATCTTGGCATTGCTGCCAGTTGGTATTTTCATCCTCTGAATAGTTTAGTAATTCCTAACAGTAGCATCTCTGAAACTCCTAGAACTAAAAAGTAAACTACTTAAGTAGTCTTTTTTTTTTTTTTTTGGTACCAGGGATTAAACTCGGGTCCTTGCGCTTTCGAGGCAGGCGGCAGAAGCACTGAGCTAAATCCCCGGCCTGCATAAGTAGTCTTTTATGGTAGAATTCTAGGCATCAAAGAGTATGAGACAAACAACAACAACAAAAACACTGGGGCTGGGGATGTAGCTCAATGATAAAGTGCTTGCCTAGCATGTGCAAGGCCCTGAGTTCGGTCCTCAGTACTGCAAAAACAAAGGGAAACAAACAAACAAAAAGCCCCACTGCTATAGCTCTTAAGTCATATACAGAAAATGTATGATGGAAAAATAGTTTAATTCTTTGCTGTGTTCCTTCTTATTTCTCTTCCAATGGCGCTTTTCCTCAACTCTAGAGGGAGGAAGGTACTTCTCCTATCTCCCGAGAGCCAAAGACTCTAAGATCTCCAAGCTCTCTATTTCTTTTTGTCCTCAATTCCCCAGACAGGGTCCTTCTCTAACCCTGTGACCTGCCTCTCTCACCAGAATTAAACTTTCCTCCAAGTATTCCCCACAGTTCATCTATTCAAATTTCAAAAATTTGTTTGTTTGTTTGTTGAGACAGGGTCTGACTATGCAGTCCTGGCAGGCCTTGAACTCACTCTGTAGCCCAGGCTGGCTCTGAACTCACAATCCTTCTGTCTCAACATCTTCAATGTTGCCATTACAGCTATGGGCCACAATGCTTAGACAAACTTGTTTTTCAAATTTGTTTGTTTGTCTTGTTTTGTTTTGTTTTGTTTTTTTTTTCGGTGCTGAGTTGTTTTTTTTTTTTTTTTTTTTTTTGGTACCGGGCATCTAACTCGGGTCCTTGTGCTTGTGAGGCAGGCAGTGGAACCACTGAGCTAAATCCCTGGCCCGAGTGCTGAGATTTTAACCCAGGGCCTTCACACTAAGCTACATTCCCAGCTTCTTTTTATTTTGACACAGGGTCTTGCTAAGTTACTACCTTGTCCAGTCAAGGCTCAAACTTGCAATCCTCCTGCCTCAGCCTTCCAGAGTCCTGGGATTACAGGCACAGGCCACCATGCCCAACTTTAGTCAAAATTCCTAAATGACACTTCTGTTAGTGCTCCACCTTCTTATTCATTTCCTCCAGCAGAATGCCCGTTTTTTAAGATGCTCAATAAAATATTAGTCCTTTCCTTCTTCCTGCAAAGTAAATCCTGAGCTCTTTGAAGTCAGGAACTAGGTCTTAGTCATCACTTGCATAATGCCAAGCACAAAAGAAAAATGTGTGTTGAATTACATGTTTTAATAAGCAAATGTGAGATAAAAGGAATTTGGTGGTTGCCTCCTCATTTGAATATGATTAAGATTCCTGCTTTCTTTTCAGAAAACTGCATATTCCCTATAAGCTTAAATTTAAATGTCAGCTTTACAGAATTTTGACCTCATCAATAAGGTAGAGTTCTCTTTCCTTTTACCATCATGCCTAAATCGCCTCCATCACTGGACAAAGCTCATTTGTTTTAAGAAAACTTTCTTGCTTATTAATCCATCCCATCCCCAGTTTTGTTCTTTATCTGCTTTGTTTTGTTTGTGATAATGGAGTTTGAACCCAGAACCTTTGAACCCAGCTCATTTTATTTTTTTGTTTCAAGATAGGGTCTTGTTAAATTGCAAAGCTGCCCAGACTGGGCTCAAACTTGCAATCCTCCTGCCTCAGCCTCCAAGTGCTGGAATTACAGGTATGAGCCACCACACCCACCTCCCTGTTACTCTTTTATTATCTTCCCTCAGTATCAATGGGCTGAGTCAAGCATATTTCTGAAGAGAGAAGAAAGCAACACTCCCTATCCCTCCAGAAAGGGAATGGTTCCTATTCTCAAGAGACTAAAACTAGGGCTGGGGATTTAGCTCAGTGGTTTCGCCACATGCTGCGCAAGCGCAAGGACCCAAGTTTGATCCTTGGTACCAAAAAAAAAAAAAAAAAAGAAAGAGAGAGACTAAAACTAGATTATAAATCAACAGCCACGCATACATACATACATACATACATATCCGTACATGAAGGTCTTAGGGTCATTTGCCTATACCCATTACAATACCCAGGTAATGCAAATCCACACAGACAGCACATAAATCCAGCACTGGGACAAGTGGAATGCTAGATTGCTTTGGAAGAACACTCTTGTCATTTTGAGCTCTTCAGTGTATCTCCTAGATTTGATGGGATGCTCTTTTTTGGGAGATGCCATTTAGAGACTATTCAAAGTAATTTTTTAAAAATCCCTCTAGTATTTTTTTTCCTTTTTCTTTTTACCATCCCTCTAGTGTTGACTAAAAGATACCCTTACTCCATTGCCTTTAGGGTGTAGTCTTGGCTGAGAGTCTCCAGCAAAGTTCAATCTCTACCAAGATTTTATGAGGGCTTGGCCCAGTGATCTGCATAGAAAAGTTCTAGGAACACTCAGAGTCAACATATTCCCAACAGTATTTCATATTTTTTCTTTTGAAGTGGGTATTTCTCTTACCTTTGCTGGAATGAGAAATGAATTCTATTTCTTTTCTCCACCATTTATACCCCGAAAAGGCAATGTGTCTGAGGCCCAAGTGACACCACCCTCCTTCTTCATTTCGGCTCTCCAGCCTCCCCGCCCCTGAGAATGTCTGAAAGCCACTTCATGCCTCAGTGGCTGCAAGTTCAAATATTCCAAACATCCCTCCACTTGCTCTTTGTGAACTGTGAGCTCCCCGTCGTCATTTCCTAATTGCTCATACCTCTTTATTTTTCTTGCTAATAAGCACAGATAGTAAGAGATACAGATAATATGGAGGAGGAATCTTCTCAGTTATCAAGTTGGCTCTGCTGAATAGAAGTTCCTGTTTGCATTTATCAGGGGCTTGCAGGAGGTGTCATCACCAGACTGAGTGGGTAAGGGAAGTACTTGGAGTTAGGAAGGAGAGCCAAATTCCTGGCTTGAGAGTTCACAGGGCAATGAGGATCAATAGTAGCACTTTTGATTTGTACACTGTTATCAAGGTACAAAGCAACTCTACCCTTTGTCCTTTTTATTTTTACTCAGCTAATGGAACGCTTTACCCTAAATTAAGATTATTACTCAGCTTTGATGTTGCATTTTATATTAGCAAAGTGCTTTATAATCTTTCATTAGCTATTTTCTTCTCACTTTATTAGCCATACCCATTTCACAAATTAGGTAACTGAGGCTTGAAGAGACAACACAATGAATTCTGGGCTTGTAACCCGAATTCTTGGCATGAATTTTATGTACTAAGGGAGACTTGACAGACTACAGGAAGAAGCAGCAGGTAAAAGAACAGAAGCACAGAAATTATAAGAAATTTCCTGGGAACTAAACCTGCAATGATTATTAGTGAAGACTGCAAAATGTTACTTTAGTTTGCTGGCAGTAAAAACTAGAGCCTTTGCTAGTTTAATTTAAAATGTGACCACCAAACATATCTTCAATAGGAAAATAGTTCACTCTACTTCCTAATTTCCTCCATAAATAGGTTTGAAGACACAGAGAAAAAAATAATGTATCTGAACTTGATGGTATCAGCTGTTTCCTAAGAAAAGGGTTGAGGCTAAAGCAAGACAAACATCCTTCAATTACTCTGACCCACTGAATACTCCTTTCTTGATTCTCTTCACTTATTGTTTGTGACAGAATGTTATACTAGTTCTTTTTGTTTGTTTGTTTGTTTTTATTGCTCTACTAGTTCTTCCATTGATTTGTCCCTCACTTGTTGCCTCTTCCTATTCTCTTCTTCTCCCTCTCATTTAAATATTTATGTTTCCTAAGGATACATTCTCTGATCTCCATTATCTCTCTTCTGAGGTTCTTATTCATTCCAGTATCTTCAATCGTGATTCCCAAATTGGTCTCCAAAAGTCAATTCTCCTGTATGTCAACAAGCCTCTTACATATTATATCTTTGTTGTCTAACTGGTACCCAACTGGTACTCAACTATACCCAACCTAAATACCATCTTTTCTCTCATGCCACCCTAAACCAAAAACCCCTTTTAATCTACCTATTTTTGTTAATGGTACCATCATTTTCCTAGAGATTCAGGGAAAGCACCTCAGAGTCATGAGTCCTCCTCCCTCTCTCTAGTCACCAGTCTTTGGAAACCTACCTTTTCTACATTCTGAAGTCTAAACCACTATAATAGATTTCCAACTAGTCTTTAGCCTCTCACCATTCAGTGGAAGCACACTTTTGTTAAACAATGATATACTGATCCTATCTATGTCCTGCTAAAATGTCAACTGTCTTCTGAATTAAATTCAAACTCCTTAGCCCATCAAATCAAGACTTCAATGCTCGGCACTAGCTCAGCAAACAGTAAACTTGGATTCATATTTCAACTGTCACTTCCAAGCTGTGGGTGACCTAACCTATCCAAGTCTTGATTTAAAATGGAAGCACCAGGGTAACCCATTCAGGACCCCTCCATCTCTCAGGAGCTATTCCTCTTCCCCATTAAATTTTTTTTTTTTTGGTACCGGGGATCGAACTCAGGACCTTGTGCTTGCAAGGCAGACACCAGAACCACTGAGCTAAATCCCTAGCCATTCCCCATTAAATTTTCCTACTCTTAAAAAAAGAAACAAATAAAATGGAGGCACCACCACCTACCCAAGAAGATCAGTGTGGAAACGAAACTACAGTACCACCAGTTCCTATACATAGCAGGTACTGAAAAAGTATTAGTTCCTTTTTCTCCAACCTAGCTTTTTTGGCTTTATCCCTGCTTTTCTCCTACATCCACTATACTGCTTGTCCAAACCACACTGTATTACTCACTATTCTCTCACACTCTCTTAGAATGCCTATTGCTCCTATTCTATGACTTATTAAATCTGACTTAGTCCTCTAGGGCAAGTTTATATGCTATTTTTTTCATGAAGAATCTCTTCATGGGAAATGCCCCAAACACCTTGGTTGTATCTATTTTCTACATAGCATACTTTCTACTTTTTGCTTTATATTTTTACCTACTGAACTGAGGGCAGGGTGTCCTGATATCTCACATAGCGCAGTGCCCTAACATAATGAACAATAAGTAAATGTGTGCCGAATTAACACTAAAAACTTAGGCTTTTGGTCTCCCAGGAATCCATTTGTTTGACTCATATTTTATACTGAGCACTCTTTTATTTTTTTATTTTTATTTTTTGGTACTGGGGATCGAACTTGGGTCCTTGTGCTTGCGCAGCAGGTGGCGAAACCACTGAGCTAAATCCCCAGCCCAAATGAGCACTCTTTAGAAACAATTTCTGAAGGGTTATCAAAGTTTCATACAGCTAATAGAGAAGCTGAGTCATTCAAGGATTAAATTCAGTCCTAGTTCAGCCCAAAGGAACTGTCTAGACCCTGTTCCTACTTGGGATATAAGTTGGCAATTTGTGTGAGCCATAGGAATCCATTTGAAAACATTTAAGTAAGAACATATTTGTCTTAAGCATGAGCAAGCCAAATTGCATACTTACAGAAATCCACCTCTATTAGGCTGACAATGACAACAGCTTCGCTGAGACAGAAAAGAGATCCAAAAAGCCATTTGATTTCATAGGATCTGAAAGTGGCTCAGCTAAGATATATTTTACTCTGGCTTTTATCCAATGCATTTCCTCTTGGCCCAGTTAGCAAATGGGTAATAACTTGACATTAGCCACCACAGGGTGGCTGGAACATAAGGTGGCCTCACCGAACCATATAATGTGGCACCAAGTTTCTGAATCACTAACCACAGGTGCATCGACTCTTCCCCCCCGACCACACCGCCCTCCATAAAAGCCACCTTATCTGATATTTCTGTGGACACAGTGACTATGCTCTGGGCACTTTCCTTTGCTTCTTCTTAGTGTTTGTTCGGGTGGGTACTTTTGTCCAGATGCCTATAAATGAATTCTTATGGCACAAGAGTAACACCCAGTCATCAGACCATGCTTTTGTCTTTAGGTAGGCTGACCTCAGAAAGCAACAGCATATCTAATTGCAAAGCCAACACCTACCTGAAAAACTTCAAAGGCTTAAGCCGGAACCCCCTTCCTAGTCAAATACCTAACTACTGCCTGTCACTAAGTTGGTTCTTAGCCTGGGAATTATCAGCCCTGTTGCTGGAGCCATCTCTCAACTAAAGTAACAGCTGCTACAGTTTCCCCCAGTCCTTTGAAACAAGGAAGCTCAATGGCTCCCAAATGCTTCCTCATCAAGATATAGGAGCCACTTGACAGACCATCGAGTAGGATGCTGGATGGGCCTGCACAGGGATTTTCCCTAGGGGTAAATGAGAATAGGCCTGAAGTACAGCCTCTTAGCTGGCAAGTTTTGAGTTTGTTTATTGCTTTGCCATACAAGTGTTCAAACCGGGGACGAATGAGCTACATTCCCAGTCCTTTTTAAAATTTTATTTTGACACAGGGTTTCACTAAGTTTCTCAGGCTGGCCCCAAACTTATGATCCTCCTGCCTCAGTCTCCCCGGTAGCTGAGATTTGGCAAGTAATTGATGAGCACATATTTTCTGCCCAAAATTGTGTTAGGGCTTGCCTATCTTGCCAGTCTTTTTATTTATTTGGATTTTTTTTTTTTTGATACAAGGTCTTGCTATGTAGTTTAGGCTCACCTCAACTCACTAAGTAGCCTAAAACGGCCTTGAACTCACAGTGATCCTCTTGCCTCAGCCTCTCCAGTGCTAGGATTAGAGGTGTGCAACACCATGCCTGGCTCAGAAGGTAAAATGTTATTGAAGAGATATCACATACAATACACACAAAGTGAATGGTGATGCAAAATGGCATATTAGCAAGGGCCACATTCTATGGTACAGCCAATAAGTTCTGTGGGATTTCCAGGGAGAGATGGATCTTAAATAGGAGAAAAACAGTCATACAAAATCAGCAGGGACTAGTCCATTGGTGTTTGTCCAACAAATTTTTGGGTTTTTTAAAAATTAATTTTTGAAATCTCTTAGCTTTAGCTTTGAGAAGAAACAAGGGGCTAAGTGAAGGGAAAGACAGTGTTCTTGACCAGTTTCTCTCAAGTCTTCAAGGTGCAGCAGGAAAACCTACCTGACTGAAAAAAAAATCTGCAAAGATACTTTGGAGAGCTGGGGCAGGGTCATGTTATGAAGGCCACTGCCCAGAAAAGTTAACACCTGCTCTCATCCTGTGAAAAAAGACTCATCCCAAGTTCTGGAGCAAGAGGAGCTCATTATTAACATGGTATTTTAAACAGAAAAATTCTAAATTTACATTATAAAGGACAATGCAATGAAAAGAACACTAGAGGTAGGAAAATGAGCTGTTCCAGGAATGCAGTACTGCCAAGATGAGGGCTTGAATTCTGATAGCAACAGTTACAAGGAGAACGATGAGTCCCAGAAGATATGGAGGAAGTGTTGACAGTGCTTGCTGACAGACTAGACGACAAGGATGAAGGATGGGGAAGAGTTAAAAGTTCTAAATAAGCCTGGAGAATTGGAAAAAAAGATGTTGCATTACCAAAATGGGGAAGCTGGAACATGAAGTTAGTTTTAAGCAGGGGAAATTTAAGTCAGTCTTTGGAATACTGAGTAAGAGATAAATATTTAAGTCCGATCAGCAGTTTGAAGCATTAGAGTTTGAGTGAAAAGCAAGAGCTGGAGATACAAATTTGCCACACAGTGTTTATATCTTCAGACACACTACTATTGACATAGCACTTCAAGTGTTAAGTTTAATGCATGAAAATACTTAGAACAAGTTAAAATGGTAGAATAAATGAAACCTATTAAAAGTGGGGTTTGTGGTTCCTTGTTCATCTGAGCTGGTCCCACCACAATACACCCAGAAGGAATGATGCTGTGTAGCTTGCCATACCAGAGTGAAACTCCACCCACTTGGCTTCAAACATAATCCAATGTGCAACCTAAGAGGTTCAGTAGCTCAGGGAAGTGGAAAGATGAAAAGTGGAAATTCCTAAAGCAAGGATGTCATAGAAACCAATCAAGAGCAAAGTCTGTTCTCCGTGGGTCATATTAGTTCTGCAGCCCAGCTACTAGTTTTTCTGAAAGCAAGCTCTCATCTGCTATCTGTTGCTAGAGTCAGTAAACCATTTGCCCAGTGGCCATAGATAAATGATCTAGCCTCAGGCCACAAACTAAAGGTCCTGATTTCTGGGTTGCTCTTAATCTCTGCGAGCAGGACAAAACTTCCCCTATCCAATTCAGGTTGGATGTTCTAGCCCTAAGGAGGCAAAGTCATCATGATCATAAAGTAGGGAGTAACCTAAATCTCAAAATGTGGTCCCCAGGCTAGCAGCATCAACAACACCTGAGGGGCCTGGTGGTGCATGCCTGTAATCTCAGCACTTGAGGGGGGTGAGGCAGGAGGATCTCCAGGAGTTCAAGGCTATCCTAGGCTACACAGTGAGTTGAAGGCCAGCCTGAACTATATAGTGAGACCCTATCTCAAAAAACAAAACAAGCAAATAAACACCACCTGGGAACTTTTTAGAAATGCAGATTTTCAGGTACTTCATCAGATATACTAAATCAGAAATTCTAGGGCCTCAGAAACTTGTTTTAGCAAAGCTTTTACACACTAAACTTATGAAACAGTAACCTAGAGGGACCCAAATAATTTTAGGTATTTTCTCTACTACATGCAGAAGGGAAGAAACTAGGATGAGAAGCCAAAATTCAAGACTGATCATTTCACAAAAGACAGACTACATTCAGGTAGAAGAGCAGAGGCACCCCCCCATTCCCTTCCTCACCATATCCAATCTGCCCATAACCTCAAAATTAACCAGGGCAGGGCCAGGGAGTTAGCTCAGTGGCACTGCACCTGCCTGGAAAGCACAAGGTCCTGAGTTCAATCCCCAGTACCAAAAAAAAAAAAAAAAAAAAAAAAATTTAACCAGGGCATTGGCTTGAGAGGACCAGACAGCATGCCTCAAAACTTCTTTGTATAATTAGAAATTCTGTATTTCTAGAATTCTACTATTTAAATACAACTCAACACATGCTTCCAAATAAACCAGTCTCCTATTTACCGTGAACAAATAAGAATGCTGGGCAAATGATTTTGTTTGCTGTAGTGTCTGTGCTTTTCTAAAGGAACTCATTTCTTTTTACGATTGAGCTATTGCTTTTTCCATGAAGTAGGGGGAAATATTAGTTGTCTTGGATGACAGAATACTCTGCTCATCCTCAGGAGGTTGGTAGTTTGGAAGCAGAGCACAGGATGAGTTGCCAGGTTGCCCATCCTCAGCTTCTGCCTTGTCTTTTTACTGTATTTTATTCATCTTCCTCCAAAGCTACATTCAGAATCAGCAAAGAAAAACTGGAGGGTGGGACAAACCTTAACTCCAAAATAACTAAAGGGAATGAAAAAAATGACCCTGAAAGCTGAGAAAAATGGGAAAAAAAAATCAAAAAACAAAAAAGCCAATAGAAAGGATTAGACCAGAGCTTTCTAACTAGTAAGTTATGGAGCTGCAGTCCAGTTATAAAAGGGAATCTATTCTTTTTTCTGGAAGGATATCTCGTGGCTCCCTCATTTTTCCTCAGTTGAAGAAAGCAAGGCAAATGTTAGATACTGTTTTTGTAAAAGAAAAAGAGTATAGCTGTTTTACACTTGGAATTCTGGTAGAAGTGGCAAAACCTAGAACTTTGATGCTTACCTCAAATACTAATGAGGTAGAGTTTTATTTCATGATTATTTAAAACTTATGACCTAATCTAAACCCTGTCCCTATGCTCTCTGGAATAAGCTTTCTGCAACAGTAGCCTTAAAACTAATCAGGACAGTGTTAAAAATATTAATTGGAAGAGTCTTCTGCAATAAGATGCTTAAGATAAGTTGTGTTCAGTTTTCCTGCTCCATATTTGGGTATCAAAATATCTAATGGGAAGACAGGTCTAACTCCGCCTCTGCAAAACTCTAGCTCATCTACTAAATTCTAAAATAAGTTTAATGATTCCATTAACTAAAACCTCGTAACACTCAATATGTGCTTAGCAAAATCTCATTACAAAAAAAGGCAGAAGGAAAGGATAAGAAATGAGATAAGAAGTTAATAAAAAAAAGTACTGGATTCACAGAATAGTAAGGAGTTTCCCTGATCACCCAGTCCACATTGCTGGTCTCCCTCTTTGTTGTGACCTCAGTAGGAACTCCTTGTGTACTTCATTTGACACTTACTATAAACTCGTTGAAGGAGTTATCTCCAGTCCATATCTATTATTATCTTAAGGTCTCAGTTAGTAAGCACCTTGAGGGCAGGAATGTTTGTTATCATCTGCCCCTCTGGGCCCTGGAGAGGCCCAGCCTTGTGCTTTGCAGGAGGGTCTAGGAATACTGAGCAATTCTAAAGCTATTTGGAGTCATGGAGCACCCCACCCGGAGAACTGAACTCTGAAAGAGTCAAAGTGGAGTGAATGGGCAGAATGAAGGGGTGAGAGGTAAACTGCAAAGCTTGCAGACATGAATATGGGTAGAAAAACTGGGGTGAAAAATGATATTTTCAATTCCTTCCCCACTGTTTCTTCCTGGTCAGCACCCCCTCCCCAAATGCACACAGTTTTTTTCTTTCCAGCATCAATCAGGCACAAAACAAAGGAAGTTAATGATTTAGATACTGCTCCAATACTTAAAGTCAGGAAGTCAGTCATTTGGAGCAGGTTCCATTGCACATCCCTGCACGTCTTGGGTCTTGGGGGCTGTGCACAGATCACTGTGGCTCCAGTCGCCACACTGGGGGCCAATGCTGGCTGCCTGGCTCCTGAGCGAGAGAGATGAAAGGCTTTTTCTAATGTAATAACTGACGGCCTCTCAGTGCCGTTTGAACTGTTTACAGACTGAGTTAACGATTACAGGCAATGTGTATCTTGGCCAGGTGCCCGAAATTCTTACCCACCCGTCAGATACTATCAAAGAGGCCTTCCAAGCCTGGCTGGAGTCCTTCCAAAGCACCTCACAGAGATGCCGACACAAAAGGAGTGTTCAGAATGTGCTTGCACGCCATCCCTCTCTCTCCCCCTCTCTCTCCCTGTCTCTGTCTCTGTCTCTCTCTCTCTCTCTCTCCTGAGACCCAATCAAGCATGATTTAGGTGCTGAGGACGTTGAGTTTCCAGCACTGGGGAAAGGGACTAGGTCACTGCTGGGGCCAGAAGAAAGATTTCTTTCTAAGCAATTTAGGAGGTGTAGGTAAAGTCTTTGCAGTTGGTAGCCAGAGGATGATAGGGGTAGGGAAACAAGACTCTTGAGATGAGACAGAAATCTATACAACATGATATAGCAAGCAAGCTTTCAGACAGCAGATCTGGAAGAATGGACTTATTATTATGGGCAGTGGACAGAGGAGAGAGTAAAAGTGTGTTTTTTTCCCAAGGGCAATGCACAAGTTGCAAAAGAACACCACTTTTGATGCCAGGACAGAATAGAAGACTTCAAAAGTGATAGTAAGCCAGGGATGGTGTTGCCTGATGTAATCATAACTATTTTGAAAGACTGAGGCAAAAGGATTGCAAGTTCGATCCCAGCGTAGGCAATTTAGTGAGACTCACTCAAAATAAAATAAAGTAAAATAAAAGAAAGGGCTGGGATGTAATTCAGTGCAAATCCCTGGGTTCAATCCCCAGTACCACCAAAAAATAAAAAGTTAAAAAGTAAAGAGGGAGCTAGGAAAATACTTCTTGGCGGGCGGGGGGGTGGGGGGTGGGGTGTGCCAGGGATCGAACTCAGGACCTTATGCTTTCGAGGCAGGTGATGGAATCACTGAGCTAAATCCCCAGCAGGAAAACCCTTCTTTACTGAGGTGAGTTCCAGGAGACTAAATGGCATCTGTTTGAGAATTATCAAAATGCTCTTCACACAAATATATACTGAGCATTAATCATGAGCTATAATGGGAAGCTAGCTAGTTTACGACAGAAAAATATACATCACCAATAACGGTGGAAAAGCTTTCTGGGTACACAAATATTAAAGAGCATTTAATCCAGGGAACAGAGTCTAATTGTTATTTAATTATATGTTATCTGATAGACTCCAAAGGAAGATAAAGGCTTTTATGATGTCTTTATTAACTACCTGTTGGCCTCTGGATACATGTGAAAGTGGAATAAATGGTAGCCCCTGAAACTAAGACATAGAGTCAATATGTAAGATAGTTGCACACTCACTCTGAAACTATTATTACTACAATAACTCTCTCAAAGGGGAATATTTGTCTTCAAAAATCTAAGGAGAAATTATATATCTTTGTAGTTTCCATATATATTGAAGACATCATATAACTTATAACAAAATGCCCTCACAAAAATGTTTGTGGGCTGAGGGTGTAGTCAGTGATAAAGTGTATGCTTAGCATGTGTGAGGCCCAGGGTTCAATCCCCAGAACAAGAAAGAAAGAAAAGAAATGAAGGGAGAGAGGGGAGGAAGAAAAGGGGGAAGAAAGAAAGAAAGAAAGAAAGAAAGAAAGAAAGAAAGAAAGAAAGAAAGAAAGAGAGAAAAAAGGAAGGAAGGAAGGGAGAAAGAAAGAAAGGGAGGAAAAAAGAATTTGGTGATAGCAGATACAATTCACACTCCTTTAACTATATCTATATCTATATTTATAGTATACATACGTATATACACATATACATATATATATATATAATCAGCAGTATGTCATCATTTCCTTGAACATACTCTGCAGCTTTAGTTGGATATGGTTGTTTTATTCTCCATTGTGGAGCAGCTGGTGGCCCACTCCTGTCCTAGGAGATGAGCCCTCATGTTAAAAGCCTATTCTGCAGGCAATCTAAATTGAGAAGATGATCACTGCCCGCCTTGCAAGCACAAGGTCCCCAGTTTGATCCCCGGCACCAAAAAATAATAATAATGAAATAAAATAAATTGAGAAGATGAACTTGACATTACTATTTTTTTTCTTTTTCTTTTTTGGTACGAGGGCTCGAACTCAGGACCTTGCACTTTCGAGGCAGGCTCAGTGCCACTAAGCTAAATACCCACCCCTTGACATTCTTATTTTGATTAAGTTTAAGTTAGGAACCTACACTGATTTATTTTTTGAAGTTCAATGTAATGCTTCCTATGTTCTACAGCATACTAAAATCTATGCGCATTTACTATGGTTTTGTTTTTGGTTTTGTTTTTTTTGGTACCAGGGATCGAACTCAGGTCCTTGCGCTTGCGAGGCAGGCGACGGAACCACTGGGCTAAATCCCTAGCCCTGGTTTTGGTTTTGATAGTTGGAATAAATCCCAGGGCCTTGCACATGCTAAGCACATGCTCCACCACTGAGCTCCATGTGCATTTATTCCTTCTGAATAAAACTCTGAGCAATGCTCTGAATAGAAACACAAGTGAGTATTTCTGAACTGCTCCACAGAAGCACGTCCACTGGTCCCCAGACTCCTATCTATTGGAGACAATCTTCTCTCTTGGGAATTATAGTTCAGTTTGATTTTCAGAATACAAACAGAGATCTTGACTGCACTGATACTGTGCAAAAGAGTATGAGCGGCCAGTAAGATTAAAAGGTAAAACTACAAAAAGAAACCTATCTGTTGATATTGAATTTTAGAAGAAATTCCAGAGGATACCTTAGAATCTTCTAGAAAATAGCCTCAAAAAAAGAGACCCTGTCTTGAGTCTATCTATCCATTCATATTAGATAGCATGGAGTAGATAGCATAGAGTAATGGCCTGGATTTCGTACGAAAGGAGTTATATAATTTGGAAAGTTATTAGGAAGACAGAAGAAATCAGGGAGCTACAATGTGATATCACTGTACCTCTGAAATATGCAGAAATAAGATAGCTCAGCAGTCCTCCTCACACAGCATGGGTGGGAGAACACTTAAGAGTACTTACTATCCAGTCCTTCAAGCCCTGACTTTGTAAAAGAGATTAATACAAAAGAAGTTCAAAGCAACCCAACAAAAGGACAGAATTTGAGCAGATGTTCACTAGGAAGGGCCAGGGCCACCTAGATGAATAATACCTGAGGGAAGAACAATAGAAAGGGTACAGTGCAATAGTTACTGCTCTGGTAACTGAGCTCTTCATGTCCATTAGCACCACTGATACAACAGCTGTGTCTTTGAACTTTAGGACTCTTGGGGTAGGTGGGGCAGCCCCCTTTCATCTCCCAACTTTTTTCACCTTCAGAGTTTGGAAAATTGTGAAGGCAAAATGGTTCAGCTATTTCACACATATTCCACCTTATCTAGAGAGCTGCAACTCTACCACAGGGTTCTTCCAAGTGGGCCATGGTCCTGTGCAGGCAAGTATATCAACAGAAAAACAAAGTTCCTTATCAGTTTTCCATATAATAGGTTTGCTTGGACAGATTGACAATATATGGGAAATAGATAAAAACACTGATTTCCTTCCTCACCAAGATTACCATTTTAGCTACTTTCTGCCTTCAGTACCTAGCAAAACTAACAAATATTAAACAAGATCTGGAATTCCTTTGGGGGGAAAATATAAGGTAATGGCTTAGCCACAGCCAAAAGGTCTATCATAACATATCCCACCTATCCAAAGACTGTAGAAAGTATCATCAATAGGAGGCAATACATGGGCTGGGGATTTAGCTCAGTGGTTTTGCCACCTGCTGCACAAGCGCAAGGACCTGAGTTCGATCCCTGGTACCAAAAAAAAAAGGAGGCAATACAGTATGATGTTAAGTTCTCTAGCTTTAAACATATATACACCTCAATTTTAAGTTTGTTTGTTTGTTGGTTTTGGTGGGTTTTTTGCTTGTTTTTTGAGACAGGGTCTCACTGTGTAATTCAGGCTGGCCTTGAACTCATTATGTAGCCTAGGCTGGCCTTGAACTCCTGGTGTCCTCCTGCCTCAGCCTTCCATGTGCTGGGATTACAGGCATATACCACCATGCCTGGCTTCACCTCAATTATTTCTGATCAGAGATTTAGTTCCATGGTAAGATATACAACCACAGCAACAGCTATGAAGTTAATTCCTTCTTTACAAAGGATATCTTACTATTGTATATGTTTAAACTACTCCTAGAGATAGTTCCAGTTCTCTGATAAGTACATCTATTATGGTAATGAAATCAGAAAGCTGTAAAACATAAAAATCTAAGAAATATTCTTTTGGAAGAAAGACCATATATAGCCAGGCATGGTGGCACATGCCTGTAATCCCAGCACTTGGGGGGTTGAGGCAAGGGGATCGCCACAAGTTCAAGGCCAGCCCAGAGTACATAGTGAATTCAAGGCCAGCCTGAGCTACATAGTGTGACCTTGTCTTAAAAAAACAAAAAAATAAAAACAAAAAATCCAAGTGTTAAAGAAAGATTACATTGGGCCGGGGATTTAGCTCAGTGGTTATGCTGCCTGTCTCACAAGCGCAAGGTCCCGAGTTCGATCCCCTGTACCAAAAAAAAAAAAAAGAAAGAAAGATTACTTTGGTTCTGCAGCTTGAGACAAAGAAATGAAATGTGGTTTCTTTAGCTAAAAGTTTTCTAGATGATGCAGGAACTGCTGCTTAGGAACTACTTTCTAAACAAATTGCAAAGGGATGACTATGAACATTTCATCAACATATTACAATAAAATTCTCTAGGAAGATGCCTTACGATTAAGGATGGAGAAAACCACAGATGCTATTATTTCAGTTCTTCTCTTTCATTTTCTGTATTTTGTAATTTTCTGTAAAATCTACGTTTTCATTTGATAGGGAGGATAAGAAGTATCTTTTTCTGATGGGAAGACACCGTTGTCAGCATGTAGTCTGGCTCGCGGTTCAGTCGCCTGTTAATGGAGCCTGCAAAAAAACTACCTCCAGGTGAACAACAGCATCAACACACTGACTTACTCAACAAAATGATGGTTATTTTATAACATTTAATGAAACTCAGACAGTAACCTGGTGCATATATGGCATAGAAGGGAACAGGCCTGGTCATCAAAATCCCAACCTACATAAGACCAACCTAAATAATATCCAAGATACAAAGTGAAAATTTTTCATGGTGAGTAACATTTGATTCACCAATGGGTAAAGATTTTAAAATGGCCCCCAAAAATGAAAATAAGAGACAAAAAACAGAAGAACCATTATGTAAATTAAAATTCTTAAGGGGTGAGCCAGCCAACAGAACTCTGGAGAGATAACAGGCAAACCTTTACAGGAAAAAGAAAAAAACTCAGATCCACTTTCAAATTCATGCTGAATTTGAGACCAAGCTGAAACAAAGGAAAAGAAATGAGTTTGTGAAGAGGTTAGACTTGATTCTTTTCTAAGTAAAATTACAAATGGAATAGGGGACTTGATGGAAAAGACCCAGAGGTGTCACTGTCCTAAGGTCACCCAGTTTGCACGTGGCCATACTCTCAACAGGCAATTAGCCAAACTAATTAATATGGCTTCAGGGTCTCCAAAGACATGTTTTAGAGTCTGGCTCACACTTGCCTAGATTGTAAGGACTGAAAGTTAGCATTTAGAATACATGTGTTCTATACAGAATGTATACAATATAGACTAAATATTCTCTATATTTTATGTCCACATGTATATATACACATATGTATATATTTGATCTAACTTAAACACTCATTTTTTAAATCTTTTATCTTTTTGGCAGCACTGGAGATTGAACCCAGGGCCTTCACACTGAGCAAATCCTCAGTTCTTTTTCTGAGACACAGTCTAAGTAGCTAAATTGTCCAGACTGGGCTACACCTTGAGCTCTTCCTGCCTCACCCTCCCAGAGTGCTTTTTTTTTTGGTACTGGGGATCGAACTTGGGTCCTTGTGCTTGCACAGCAGGCGGCGAAACCACTGAGCTAAATCCCCGGCCCTCCAGAGTGCTTTGTATTTTAACTCATATTACCATAGTAGACATAGTAGTTGCTTTTGTAGAAAGTCAAATGTGATAATTTCAAATAATTTTCTTTCAGTGATTGACATGATATTCACCATCCTCAATTTCACTTTCCTATAGAGTTGTATAGGGACTATTGAATTCCTTTGGTACTGATGAGTTCCTTTGGTTCTGATAGATAGATTCAAAGTTGGTTTGTTTGTTCCCCTACCTTGTATTTATTTGGTAAAAACTAAGCTTAGAAATTTAAGAAGAAAAATCTGGGTGGGCTGACTGGTATACCAAAGTGGTAGAGTACATGCTTAACAGGCACAAGACCCTAGGTTTAATCTCAGCACCAAAACATAAAATTTAAAAATGCAGAAATTGAGGTGGGAATGAAAAAAAACCTCAATTGAAATGCTAAAGGGAAAAGTATGTTGGGTATATAAACCAACCTTATTGTAGAATAATCATCTGAAATTTAAAACAGCTAGTCATAGTGGTGGTGCACATAATCCCAGCTACTAGACAGAGGTAGAGGCAGGAAGACCAGAGTTTGAGGCCAGCACTGGCAACTTGGTAAGATCCTGTCTCAATAAACAAATATTTAAAATCCAAACAAATAAAAAATTCATCAATTAGGATTGTGAAAAATGTGGCCTTTCTTACAAAACATAGCAACCCAATGAACAAAAGGAAAGACCAACAGCAATTTAAAAAATAAAGTAAAAATGTTTCTCAGCCTGATCTTGTTCTGTGGTACAATTAATACCTATGTATATCATATCTGTATATATCTGAATCAAGTTGTGGGCAGAAAGGGTGATATATTTACAGAAACCAATTTTTACGATTAAAGTTCACATTTTAACATGAAAAAAATAAAAGTAAAAAAGAGGGCTGAGGGCCGGGGATTTAGCTCAGTGGTTCTGCCACCTGCCTCGAAAGTGCAAGGTCCCAAGTTCGATCCCCCAAAAAAAGAGGGCTGAGGCTGGGTGTGGTGCTGTACCCCTGCACTTCCAGCACTTGAGAGGCTGAGGCAGGGGCATTGAGTTTGAGGCCAGTCTGGGCTACACAGTAAGTTCAAGGCCAGTCTGAACTACATAGCGAGACCTTGTCTCAAAAAAACCAAAAAAAAAAAAAAAAAAAGAGGGTTGGGAATGTAGCTCAGTAATAAAGCACTTGACCTCAGCTCTCCAGCACCTCTAAATAAATAAGTAAAATAAAATAAAAATAAAAGAGAGAGCCTGAGATTTAGCTCAGTGACACTTGTGCCTGCCTCTCAAGCTCAAGGTCCTGAGTTTGATCCCTGATACCAAAAAATAAATAAATAAACAAACAAACAAATAAATAAAAATAAAAGAAAAAGACAATTCTACTTGATTCTCAAATACAACTGACAATTTTTTTTGGTACTGGAGATCGAACTCAGGACCTTGTACTTGTGAGGCAGGTGCTGGAACCACTGAGCTAAATCCTGGCCCAACAACTGATAATTAAAGAATAGGACATTTTGCGCAAGTGCAAGGACCGGAGTTCGATCCTCGGTACCAAAAAAAAAAAAAAAATAGGACATTTTTTTTTTTTTTTTTTTTTGGTACTGGAGATTGAACTCAGCAAGGCAGGCACGGAGCCACTGAACTAAATCCCTAGCCCAAGAATAGGATATTCTGATTTACACAGGTCCTTGAATAATAATAATAAAAGTTTTCAATTTATTTACCATTCTAAGAACCAGGAAGTCTTTTAAATTCAGTGTGTAACCTATCGGTGTATTTTCCTGCCTAAATACTTCATATTGAACATACTCTAACCCTTTTTTTTTTGGTATCTTATAACAGTATACAGATATAATTATGGTCATTTTTAGCACAAATTTACATACTAAAAAGAGGGCTGTACTGACAATGTTTCTAGGAAGTTCTTGTGTTATTTGTTTTTTTAGCTCCTTTATATCTGCTTCTTTCTTTTAATTTATCTTTGGCTCCCGAAATTGTACAGAAAAAAATCTAGTTAATTTTAGTATTTAATTTACTTAATAAAAAAATCCCTGTAAAATATTGGTTCTCAGATAAGGAACAGAATGAGAAAGAAAAACTCAAATGACCAGATATTACATTAACCGTGCTTCCAGGATTGCCAAACTGGAACGACAGGGTATCTAAAGACAGAAAAAACATATTCAGAAATCCCACCCACAGAAGTGAAGGCTAGGAGTCATTCATTCTTAATACCCTATTGCTAAGGATCTCAAGACTTTGTCCAACAGCCTCAATAAATGTATAAAGATATCAAGAGGTAAAGGTCAAAAAAAGAATTATGAACATCAAACAAGACCGCTGGGAAGTGACCCAAAACATCACATGCTGGGCTTTCCTTTTTAATGATAATAACAGTGATACTGAGTGTTTATCCCTGCTTTTATTTCAAAGAGCTTCAAATGCTTTGCAGACATCTCTCACTAATCTTTTTTTTTTTTTTTTTTTTTTGGTAAGGGGATCGAACTCGGGGCCTTGCACTTTCGAGGCAGGGGGCGGAACTGCTGAGCTAAATCCCCAGCCTCTCACTAATCTTTATTAGGCTTCAGGAAGCAAACAGATTTCCCAGAGAAGTGTCTTCAGAGAGGCAGGATCCTATCCAAAACCAATAAAGGGGAAAACATTTGCCCCTCTTCCCCCTACCCCCACCCACCTGTCTCCTAACTCCCCCTCTGTTGTACTGATGATTGAAATGAGTTATAATACCGTGCAAGTGTGGAAAGGATAATAATGGTAATTGAGTTTGTTTCCAATTGAGTTATAAACTGTGAGTGTTTAATCATGACAGGAACAGGTAAGTAGGAAAGATGAGGAAACCCATAATTACCTTTATCCCATTATTTACCTATTTGGGGAACAGACTACAAAACACTGAGTATAGATTTTTTTCATTCTGCAGATTAGTCCCTGGGATGGCTCAAAGAATACTCTTTACCTGAAAATTATGAATCCAATGTTGTTGGGTTTTTTTGTACTGGGGATTGAACTCAGGACCTTGAGCTTGCAAAGCAGGCGCCAGTACCACTGAGCTTAAATCCCTGGCTCTTTCTTTACCTGAAAATTATGTCAGGGCCACAGATATTTATAACTGCTCTGACTGAAATTCTGCATATCATTATTTTGATCCAATTCTTCTCAGATGGGGAACTAGGAGTCTCAGGGACTTGTGGGATAACTTCAAGGAGGCTACAAAATCTTATCTGCTGAGCTTCAAAAAACATGTTGGGACCAGCGCAGTATAAAGAACTGGGTAAATTAGTCCCCTTCACAACCCTGAGCTCCTTTCTTCCCAGCCCTCAGAAACAAGGTTGCATGTTCAACATTCTGAGCAGCTGCTTCAGGATAGCAGCAATACAAAGAAATACTTGGAAAATTTTTCCAAAAGAGAAGATGTAAGAGTGGTAAATAATGTGTCTAGGATCCCTCAGTCTCTGATAAGTAAAAATTTAGAAAGTAGCTACTTTGGGTCAGTGGTCACCTCAATGATCATGGAAGGAGGCTACTGGGGTGACCGAAGTAGAGCGGCCACATGAACAAAGGTTCAGGGCAGGCAGGTGACTCACCAAAGCACTAGCAAGGCAGTTACAGAACTCAAGTCCCCGCTCCAGAATTTATACACCATTAGTCATTCTCCAAGCCACTGAGGCTAACTATACTATCTGGGGGTAACATTTAATTGGCCCTTCCACCCACAAAATTTTGGAGCTTAAACTATCTTTTTAGCTACATGAAAAATACAAACAGATGGTTATTTTAGGCTAATACCAGATGAGTTAACTGAGCTCAAATCAATAACTTTCAGACCTAGTAATTTTTCTGACAGTAATTAGGTGAATAAGAAGCTCAAGTCTAATTACTATTAGTAATAATACTTTACATGTGCAATGGTCAAAGATAATTCTCATACATTATTTCATTTCAGGTAGGCCATTTATTACTATTTCCTCATTTTATTCATGAGGACGCAAGCTGAAATAGGTTAAGCAGTTTTCCTTAAGGTCATAAAGCTAAGAAAAATCAGAGCTGAGATGTAAAATACAAGTCAACAGAGAGCTCTTTTCACTGCAGGATGTTGCCACTCATTTTAGAGAACCCTGTATGCCTTATTATCATATTATATCATTATATGTGGATACTATGCATACAGCATCATTTGAGGGACACATTATCTTCAATTATTTGAATGGTGAGAGGAATTATGTTCTTCTAGTTACGATACAGTTAGACGATCATGAAGTAATTCTGCCCTGAAGGAACCCAAGAAGTACTCTGATAATTCAAAAGGAAAAAAGGTTCTCATCAAGTTATTTTGTTGCTTCCAAAGCAATTGATTAATCAAAGAGCACTCAATGGTGGCTGGTTGGAGAACCTGTATTTCTGAGAAAAGAAAGAAGCAAGGAAAAATAGTAGCTTCTTACTCCTGGGAACTCTGCATGGTGGTCTGACTTTGGAATAAGTTCCTGATCTATTTTGGGTCGATCATAACCTCTTTTATGCCTATTAGATGCAGAATCATACAAGACAATTTTTAAATACTAGGGGGCCGGATTATAGCTCAGTGGCGCCATGCCTGCCTGGTAAGCACATGGTTCAATCTCCCCCACACCCCGTACTGGAAAAAAAAATTTTTTTTCAAATACTAAATTACCAAATTATCTATCATCATTAGTAGATTCTCACAAAAGCCTTGAAAACCAAGTGAACCAGATATTTATACCTCCTCCATTTGACAAACAATAAAATAATCATCGAATGCCATGCCCAAAACTACCCAAGAAGTCAAAGGGAGAACTAGTTCTGCCCTAACCCTTCTGAATTGGAACATCCAGGTTTTGAGGTATGCAACCACTGTTTGGGTGCAAGTACTGCAGTTTCTGGGTAGAGTTTACCTACAGGAGAAAATCAGATCTTCTGGCAGCATTTACACACCAGGTGCAGTCATAAAGAACTTGACTTTTGATTCCATTGTCTATGCCAGGACAGGTGGTATAGAGGTGCGGAATCCTGCCAGGCAATCTCCAACTCAAAAACTTCCCTTTAGAAAGCAACACAATAAAAAAGGAAACAAAATGCCATATCCTGTTCCGTACTCTGAAGTTCGACATTGCTTGAAAAACTAGGGCATTTTATATAGTAATATTAATTTGTTTCAAGCACACACCTCAAGTGAAATAAGATAATAGAATGAAAAGTCAGTTGTGGATTGGCTTCTTCCCTCATAGCTCACTTCCCTATTCACCTACATAAACTAAATAGATACTCTTTCAGTGAATTTTACTCATGTACTTCTAGTGCAGAAAGAAAGAAGAAAGAAAGAGAGAGAGAGAGAAAGAAAGAGAAAGAAAGAAAAGAGAGAGAGGGAAGGAAGGAAGGAAGGAAGGAAGGGAGACACCTGCCTTGCAAGTGCAAGGTCCCGAGTTTGATTCCCCGTACCAAAAAAAAGAAAGAAAGACAAAACAAACTGTAATCTAATATCTACAAAGGAGTAACACAGGTAAGTTTTCACTTAAAAATCTTTGGCAGATCCTGCTTACTTCAGAGACCTGGCTTACCTTCCTAGTACAAACCAGTGTACATTTACATTTCTGAGAATGGTCAGTTGATTCTACATAGACTGTCTTTTTCTTAAAAAACAAAACTATAGCATGGTGGTTCGGAACAGAGCAAAAAAATAAAAGACTGCTTCTAATGGCAAAGATAGACAACTGGTGTTTTTTAGCAGAATCGTCTCCAGGGCAAGCCTTTGTGACTGATGATGTAGGCTCCTAACCGCGGGGAAACAAGAAGGCTCCGAGGAAGAATGCTCAAAGAATCCTTGTGGGGGCACTGTAGTGGCCACTATTGGAAATTCTGAGCATTTTTGGTGTTCCTGGAATCCTATTTCCAACCACTACTCTGTGGTTGCAATGAAGGCATATGAAGAGATGGGAACTCTTCTGGAGTAAATACTCTCTTCAGTTCATAACCACAGAACCAAGATTAAAATAACATGAATGTACTCTGCCCTGGGCATGATTCTGCCCTATCTATCATTTCATTTTTCCTAACCCTTTTTTGTTGTTGTTGTTAATTTGCTCTCAGAAGAAAAGCTAGATAATCTGTAAATGGGTTCCCGAAAAACTTGGAAAATTCATGGATTCAGAGAAGGATATTTAAGAAGGAGTCAAAAATCTCGGAACAATGACCTCTAAATGTCCCAAGGTGTAAGAATCAAAATATTAAACGAATCATTGTTCTTACCCAGAAAATAATTCTTAAAGATATAATTTTAATTCGCATTAAGTGATAAATGGCCCATTCGTGCCCCAGAGATGAGGTTGTAGCGCTGGTACTTAACATGGTTGTGCCTCTTTATGCCTGACTCAATCAGTTTATATCCAAAAGTAAGTTCCTCCTTCATTTACCTGCCAAGACCTGAGTTCAGGCCCTCAGGGTGCTGAGGTTTTCCTTTGTGGGAGAAAATTACCTCACCATACCTGGGCACTGGAGGGAATGCACAGAATGTGGCTCCCAAGATTTCGTGATATCATCAACTGCCCTAGGAGAAACCCTAAGTTTCCAAGAGTTGAAGCACTAAAGGCTAAAAAAGAGGGTTTTTTGTTGTCTCAAGTTTATCAAAAGTGTTGCTGTTCCCAAATATCAGGTTTTAAATGGGCAGATAATGTAAGGGGACCTCTTCCAGTAAATCTGCACCTCAACAACCAAACATTCATGAGTTAAGTCCAAACAGAGCCATTCAATACATTTGTATCTTACTGTAGCACATCCAAACCAAGAAGAATAAAGACTTGGTTATCTTAGGCTCTCTCCCAGCTCCGAGATGAGTTTATTCTTTAGAGGACTTGCTAATGTTGCAAGTTCACATTCAGAATACATTTTAGACACTCACATAATCCCCCAGTCTCCTCCAAAGTTTCTTTGATGCCCAACAACTAAGGACAAAGATCTTTGATTATAAAACAATTTCTTTGGTTGGAAGAAAATTCTTTGCAGGGCGTGAACAGCAGGAGAAAGAAAAGGTTTTTCTGAAGTGCAAACTAGTTGGAAACCCCCTGGGGAAAGAATCTGATTCTCAGTCTTTGAGAGAAGCAGGCCTGCCCGTACAAGCTGCCTCTGCTGAAGGCCTCTAAGAAGGCGCTTTTGTGTCTACTCTATGGCCCTCAGCAACTGCACCTCTCCCTCTCTCCCTCTCTCCCTCTCTCCCTCTCTCTCTCTTTCTCTGCCAGCAGAAGTGTTCCAACTCTGGGGATACACAATGCAGAAAGTCACGGTTTCATTTAATAACAAGGGGTAGTTTCTAATCAGATGGCCTTATTTCCACTCCTCCCAGATGCTTATATATTAGAACACTATTCCCCCAAGCCCCACTCATGTATACCTACCACCTGCTCTGAAATGTTCCTTCTTGTGTAATCATGCCATTTATCTCTAATACTTCAATTTCACAAAGTATTTTAGGATCAGATGTATCTTACTCCTTTTACTACAATGGCTTAGACTTGGTTCTAGGCTATCTTCCAGGTCTTTCCAAAGGTCAGATTTGACTCACGTAGGTATAGCTTAGTGATGGAAGTCAGTATGGTTCAATCATGAGGATGGTCTTGAACATTTAGACTAAGGGTCCTCAATCCACTAAAGAAAAATTTAATATAGAACTCCACAGAACAACCCCGTTTTCTGGAACACAGAGACAGAAGAGGACCAGAAGACAGGGACAACTGAGTTTGATGCTTTGTTCTGCTACCAAATTGATATATGACTTCAAGTAATGCGTCAGATTTTTTTTCTTGTATCATTACCAGATTTTATTTCAAGGTGGCACATGCCTGCAATCTCAGTACTCAAGAGCTGAGGCAAGAGAATCAGGAGTTCAAGGCTAGCCTAGGTTACATAGTGAGACTGTCCCCAAAAAATTGAAAAAAAAATTAATCTTAGGGAAAAAATAAATAAGTAAAATATATGCTCCTTTAGTAGAATATTTTTTTAAAAAAGTACAAATTCTAAGTGTGGAGCTAGAAAGGATACCAAAAATTATTTAGTTGCCACTAACCCCACTCCAGTAAATGAAAGCCTGTGACTTGCTTTCACTTTTTTTTTTTTTTTTGTACCGGGGATCAAACTCGGGTCCTTCTGCTTGTGCTTGGGAGGCAGGCGGCGGAACCACTGAGCTAAATCCCAGCCTGCTTTTACTTTTAAATGACTATCAGGCACCTATGAACTTTTCATACCCAAAGGGGGCAACTAAAAATCCCAAATAACCTAATGATGATAAAAATATGTATGGCTGGGCATGGTGGCACATGCTTGTAATCCCAGTTACTCAAGAAGCTGAATCAGGAGGATGACAAGTTTGACACCATCCTGGGCAACTTAATAAAAAAAAAAAAATGCCTGGGGATATAGCTCAGTGTTAGACTGTGTCCCAGGGTTCAACTCCCAGCATCATAAAAATAAGTAAATAAACAATTTTAAAACCATAAAAAATATGCTGTCTACCATATAGTCTACTAGCTTTAGAGTACATTATAACCTAATGTTGATAATCCCCATATTGTACTAAAATCAACATATTTTAGAGAATGAAAATGACATTTATGACTAAAATCAGTAATTTAAAAATCTTTGTTATTAGAAACACATTCTATTAAGTAGATGATATGAAGATGCTCTTCACCTGTTTCATAAAGGTTCTTATTACTGTATTTTTTTCCTTTATGAAATTTAGTTTGTAAAGAATCAAAACCAAATCAGTTGAAATTATTAAAACAGAACTTCCAATATAATGAATTCTGTTTAAAACTAAATTTACTGTTGTAATCTTACTATAATTTAACAGAACTTTTTGCATATATATACATTCTCACTGTGTAGCCCAGGGTGGCGTCAAACTCATAGCAATCCTCTTGCCTCAGCCTCCCAAATGCTGGGATTACAGGCATGTGCCACCACACTCGGCTCACTTTTGGCATATTTTAGAAAGTCTGTTTACAATCTAAAAAGAAAGCCAGAGTATGTAGTCATCTGGACTTATAAAGAAAAGGCTAGTCTGGCGTGGTGGTACACGTCTATAATCCCAGCACTCAAGAGGCCGAGGCAGGAGGATTGCTGCAAATTCCAGGCCAACATGGGCTATGTAGTGAGTTCGGGACCAGTCTGAACTACATAGTGAGACCCTGTCTCAAAAAACCAAAAACAGGGCTAGGGATTTAGCTCAGTGGGCCTCTGCCGCCTGCCTCGCAAGCACAAGGTCCCGAGTTCAATCACCGGTACCCCCCAAGAATTAAATGAATAAATAAATAGCTACAGATGAGTAATATACATACAGAAATATTAATTTTTTTTTTTGGTACCGGGGATTGAACTTGTGTCCTTGCGCTTGCGCAGCAGGCGGCAGAACCACTGAGCTAAATCCCCAGCCCTAGAAATATTAAAAAGGAAATATTTTAACCTGTTTTTAACTGATAGCAGCAACAATCAGAAGGCATGACTGCTTAGGTTGTACTTGTTCTTTAGCTTTAAGCTACTCGAAGTTGCCTGGGTTAAAATGTAATGTTTATTCTTTCTTCACTCACAAGGAAAGTCAGACAGAATTCCCACAGTGATTTGAATGATTTCTGAAAAAATGAGAGTCAAATGCATAAAGTATTTATGCTTATGCTTCTCATCTGGGATTCATCACATAGTACTTTGTGTGGTTTACATTCTATATCCCTAGTTGGACCAGGCCAAGGTGTTGTTTTTTGAACTCCCATAGTACCTGCCACAGCCTGTGGTCCACTGTAGGGGAACCATGGTGTAGAGACACAGGAAAGACAGTACAGGCTTCAATGCTGGTAGGTTCTAAGCTTAAAACATCAGACAGCCTAGTCTATGGCTTAGAGGAAATGCTCCAGGGCTACAGGCCACCTGGTGTGCAGTGATTTTTATGGTAGAATAAATGACATATGCACCACATAGAGCAATGCTAAATTGTGGCAAGGTACCTTGTTTGTTCAGTTGTTGTAAAGCATGCCTTCTAGTTGACTGGGAGCAAAAAGGAAAGGGACCCTAAGGCAGTCAGTAATGGAATGTTGCAGGGAAAAATCTCTGCCAATATCTGCTTTTTAATTTTCCTGAAATGACCCAAAAATGTTTCAAATGAATAAATAAACAAACTTTGCTAAAAATGTTGGCCAGTTAGAGGAGCAGCCTGGCAGCTGTTTGACTGGCAAGCACTAATCTCTCTAGGTTCATCATCTAAAAAATCAATCTATTGGACTAGGAGTTTTTTCTAGCCTAAAATGTGATGGTTTTACTTTTTTCTTTCCTTCTTTTTTCTTTCTTTTTTTATTTTGTTAGGTGCTGGGTAGGTAAGCACTCCTACCACTGAACTGTACCCTCTGCCTTGTGATTATATTTCATAAATGGAATAACTCCACTACCAAAACTCTGAACTTACTCTAGGAATGGAAAACTGAATAGGTCCAAAGTAAGGTAAATAGAGTCCTTCCAAAGGTAAAGAAACTTGGCCAAGAGAATTTTTTAAAACTATTTTTTATAACTTTATTTTGTGAGTTTCTTGGTGTTTTGGTTTTTGATTTTTGTTTTTTTCCCCTGTACAGGGATCAAACTCAGGACCTTGTCTTGCCAGGGAGGTGGGCACCATTGAGCTACATCCCTGGCCCTTGGCCATGAGAATTTTAAAGTCAGATAAACAATATGATTCTAAGTAGAAGATAAAAAAAAAAACAGAAACATAACACCTGATATAAAAGTTTTTGCACTGAGTAAATAATCCACAAGACTGTAGAAAATAGTTTTGGAGGACAAAAGAATGAGAATCTATAATCACTTTTAGGAAAAAGCAAATTAGTAGACTCAAAACATAAGGTCTTCAGTCTCATCCAAACTATTCCACAGAAATAACAGCAGTATTTCTCAATTATACATTTATCTATGTGAAAAAGTAACCTTTTTTTTGGTACCGAGGATCGAACTTGGGACCTTGCGCTTGCAAGGCAGGCAGCAGAACCACTGAGCTAAATCCCCGGCCCAAAAGTAACCTTTTTGATAGATTAGCATGCATAAAATTGATAGATACATCATAATTCAATGTGCTATTTAAAATTACTTGTGATCCCCTTACTGTTACCTCTGGAGGAACTGCGATTATAGGGATTACAGCATGCCCAGCTCTATGTTGCCCTTTTGAAGAAATCTATCACTGCTTTAAATTCAAGGATCAGAATTTCTAAATTATCTAACATTCTGTCTTGAGAAATAAATGTGGGCCTTCATGGTTACAATTTTTTTTTTTTTTTTGGTAGCGGGGATCAAACTCAGGACCTTGCACTTGCACAGCAGGTGGCGAAACCACTGAGCTAAATACCTGGCCCTGGTTACAATTTTTAAAAACAAACTTTTAAATCATTTAGCTCATTTAGGTGTCTCCAAATTTGCAAATTAAATATAAATTCCAATATATCAAAAAGTATTGAATAAAATAAAATGAATGTTATCCATGAATTGTGAAGTATATAAAGTAGCTATATGTATAGCAGTTGTTTTTCATTTGGTTTGGTTTGGTGCCAGGGATCAAACTCAGGACCTTGTGCTTGCCAGGGAGGTGGGCACCATTAAGCTACATCCCTGGCCCAAGCAGCTGTTATTTAAAAACATGGGGCCCAGGGATATGGCTCAGTGGTTCTGGCGCCTGCCTCACAAGGGCAAGGTCTCGAGTTAGATTCACAGTACCAAAAAACAAAAAATAAAAAAAAATTAAAACGTGGGCTGGAGGAGCGAGGACTTAGCTTGGTGGCACCACGCCTGCCTGGCAAGCACAAGGTCCTGAGTTCGATCCCTGGTACCAAACTAAAAAATAAAAATAAAACATGGGCAGGTTTAGCTCAGAGTTTCCACCGCCTGCCTCACAAGCACAAGGTCTCGAGTTTGATCCCCTGTACCAAAAAAAAAAAAAAAAAAGGCAAGGAACAATAAACCTAAATACAAAGTTTTCCATTACAGCAGGTAGGAAATTGGTGGTGGGGGTGGGGGGTGTTTTGCTTTTTTTGGTTTTTTTTTGAGTCAGGGTCTTGTTATGTAGCCCGGCTGTCCTCAAACCCATAGCAATCCCCCTGCCTCGGGCTCCTGAGTGCCGGGAGTGCTGGAATTACAGGTTTGCACCACCACACCTCAGAGCAAATAGGAATTTAAGGGCTCAAGGAATCCTACCCTAGGGAAAGTAGTGGAGCTTAATGGGTAGAAAAAAATCAAAGAGATGGAAAGTAACCCAAGTTGGTTTTACAACCTCTTTTCTCGGAATTTGGTAAGTGAATAAAGCCACAATTGTTCTACCTATATCAAAACTTATCAGTATAATATCTTTTTTTAAGGGCCTTTCTGTGAAACCACCATGCTGAAAGGCTGTAAACATTTCTCAAATTTATGCAGTTTCACTTAATATTTGGAGAAGTGGGCTGGGGATTGTGCAAGGTCCCGAGTTCTATTCCTGGTACCAAAAAAAACCCAACCAGACAAACAAAAAAACACAAATATTTGGAGAAGAAAATCCTTGTACTACACAGAAGCAAATCTTTGTTAGATATAAATTTTTACTTTTGGAGTTCTTCACTTAAGGACAGACCACTTTCTTATAATTACATCATAATACTGACTTAAAGTAATGTATCTGACTTAATGTAATCTATACAAATAGTTTTAAAATTATGTAAACTGAAGATAAATTATTTTTGAGAATTTGGTTTCATTTCTTGAAATAACTGGGATTATTGTAGGATAGCAGCTTTTGAATCTGGAGTATTTAGGCCTTTAGATGTATCTCAGAGACTTTCTCAACTTGCTGAGGCCTTATGGAGAATTGTGTACTATATATTAAATATGAGTATTTTGTGCACATAGTAATTTTTATCACATTTTCAAAGGAGCTTGTCACACACATACACAAGATTAAAAGCCACTACTTTAGAGTATTTCAAAATCAGAACTGGGAATCACAAGTTTAAGAGCTAAGAAGATGAAATCCTTTGAGGATATGTTACTATCTTATAATCCAAGGTTTAAAATCAGTACCCCAATAAGTCTTTATTGGAAAAATCAGAATTTCCTAAAATACATGAGTTGAATTCTTTATTAAACTAAATAAATGCTGTGTAAAAATACTGTGTAAAGAAACACCTCACATATATTCAGTAGAGCTATGTTTATTGTTTTTGTTTTTGGTACCAGGGATCGAACTCAGGACCCTGCGCTTGCGAGGCAGGTACAGTGCCACTGAGCTAAATCCCCGGCCCTTGTTTTTGTTTTTTGAGTTAGGGTCACACTGTGAGTTCAAGCTGGCCTTGAACTCATAGCAATCCTCCTGCCTCAGCCTCCTGAGTGCTGGGATTACAGTGTGTGCCACCATACCCAGCAGTACAGCTATGTTTATGATTTGAAGTTAATCAAGGAAACATTATATATATGTAAGTCAGAGGAATAAAGGAATACAACATGCTATATTAAACCCAAACACTCAAAATAATTGACCTTACACTCAAAAATGTGTTGAATTAAATAAGTCTGTTTCATCCACAGTTATCTTCCAGTTACTAGAGTTATTCAGTACCAACAGGGATGTTCTTCGTACTCATTCATTATTTATTGAGTACCTACTATGTCTAGGTATTAAGTACACAAAGGCACTATTGCCAGGGATATAGAGGAAGAGATCAAAACTGACAAAAAGCTTTGCTTCACAGAGTCCATATTTTACTGAGGGGACACAGACACTCATAAAAGTAAAAATTATAGCCTGTCACCTGACAATAATTTTGTTCAGAATATGATGATCAAGGAAGGCTTTGTTGAGAAGGTCCCGGGGGTGATAGTCAAGGGAGTAAGAAAAGAAAATATCTTGGATAAAAGTGTTTAAGGGGCTGGGGATTTAGTTCAGTGGCACTGCACCTGCCTTGCAAACGCAAGGTCCTGAGTTCGATCCCCAGTGCCAAAAAAGATAAGTGTTTAAGACTTACATAAAAAATTTTTGTCCTTTTTTTTCTTTGTATGTATATGGTGCTGAGGATTGAACCCAGGGCCTCATGCATGCCAGGCAATCACTCTACCACTGAGCTATATCCCCAGCTCCTTTTCATTTTGAGAGATGATCTAGTCTCACTAATTTGCCCAGGCTGGCTTTGAACTTGCCATCCTCCCACCTCAGTCTCCCCAGTAGCTAAGACTACAGTGTATGGTACCAGCCACCCTAACCATCCCTGGCCACCCTGATTCCTATCCCCTCACTCTTTGTGCTTAGATTTCTCTCTTTTTTTCTTTTCCTTTTTTTTTTTTTTTGAGACAGCGTCTGCTTGGCCTAGGTTGGCCTTGAACTCACAGCAATCCTCCTGCCTCAGTCTCCCAAATGCTGGGATTACAGGGGTGCACCACCACGCCCAGCTAGATTTCTTGTTGTTAACAGTAATACCCACTTTATAAAATGTGTTCAGGGCCGGGGATTTAACTCAGTGGTTCCGCCACCTGCCTCGCAATCTGAAGGTTCTGAGATCAATCCCTGGTACCCAAACTAAATAAATAAATAAAACGTGTTCAAAGTTTTAAATTATAATATTCTTCTAAAATTACTAATAGAAAATTCCTCAAAGTCAATACAGACCAGCAAACCCTTGTGAAAGGAGAATGGCTGGTCTAACTGAGGGATTGCTAAAAGTTTCTAGTAGATGGAGTCAAGTTGGGGGTAGCGAAGAGAAAAGGTCAGATCACAAAGGGCCTTACAGGTCATTGTAAAGACTCGGGTTGTTTGATCCCTGGTACAAAAAAAAAAAAAAAAGACTCGGGTTGTTACAGTAATAATACTCAAAAGAACAATGAATGTAGGTCAGAGCATTAGCTCATGGGGCTTTTCAAGACATAAAGTTCACAAAAGTGCTTAACAATACTTTTTTGGCTGAATTATCAAATTAAGCAACTTAAATCCAAATAGAGGCTATCTCAGCCACTGACAACATTTTATCTTTCCAGGATTTCTACACAATAGAACTGACCCCTAAGAAATCTATATCCTTTGCAATTTAAAAAACTGGATTAAAAAAATAATAATAAAAATTAAAAAAAAAAACTGGATTACTCTTCTATCTCCTGCAACGATTGGGTCCGTGTCTGCATAACTCTACTCCCGCTTTCTCTCCCCAACTACTGTATGACTCTTCTTCTGTAAAATGGAATCAATGTTACCTGTTCATATCCAGTTTATAAGGCATTTGTGAGTGATTTCTAGCTTCTTAAAAGAAAAATACTACATAATTCAATGGAACATCATTCTCACACTCTTCTCTAACAATACCCTGTTAACAATCCTGGTCCTCAGCACTGAAAATAGTAATACACTGCTCATTTATGACACCCCTTTTGCCAGCATTGAAGGGAATAAAAGAAAAGCACAAATAAGTTTTTAAAAAAACTCTTTCCAGGGCCAGGGATTTAGCTCAGTGATTCCACCACCTGCCTCACAAGTGCAAGGTCTTGAGTTTGATCCCTGGTACCCAAAAAAAACAAAACAAAACTCTTTCCAGTAAACAAAACATAAAGGCTTTTTACATAAAAACAAAAGCATGAGCTGTAGGAATGTCTTTAATAATGTATAAAAAATAAATTATGGCTAATTTTTACATAAAGAAAATTATTATACACATGCATATACATGAACTTTATTTTAAAAACCAAGGAAATGCTGACCCCCACAATCTACTTGAATACTAGTTAGTGTTAGAGGCCGGGGATTTAGCTCAGTGGTTCCACCGCCTGCCTCGAAAACGCAAGGTCCTGAGTTCGATCCCCGGTACCAAAAAAAAAAAAATACTAGTTAGTGTGAAAGCAGTAACAGCCAGGAGCGCATTTTATTCATTACCTCCTGCTAACCAGATTTATGAGTTTGAACCTAAAATTTTTTGTTGGACTTCTAAATAAATTACAGAACTATTATACAGTATATACAAATCTGCTTGATGGATACTTATAAAGAGATAACTGGAAAAGCTCCGCGTGGTGGCACACCCTTATAATCCCAGCACTCAGGAGGCTGAGGTAGGAGGATCTCTGTGAGTTTGAGGCCAGCCCGGGCTACATAGTGAGTTCAAGACCAACCTGAATTACAGAGTGAGACTTGTCTCAAAGAAAAAAAGTGATACCTGGAAAATTATCATTAAAAATACTCTACAACTTCTCTCTTCTAGGTGCCAGTCTTCTAACAACACAAGTCTAGGAGGCTGTAAGCAGGGCTCAAGGGAGGCGAGCACCTAAGAATGTTTGTGTATACACAGTGCCTGTGCATTTCTGATTACATTCCAAATTTAATTATTAATTAATTGGATTTTCTGCACCTCTTTTAACATAAATGACCAAGCATTGACTGTACTTTGAATATTTACTCTGTGTTTCTTTTAAAGCCTGGAATCAAAGCAAAATCAAAAAATCTACTCTGAAATTTGCATCCAAGGAACTCTAACTGAGCAATATCAATTAAATTCATACTATTTCAAAATTTATTATTTCAAGTTCCTCTATTAGTAGTCATCCTAGACTGTTTTAACAAGAATAAAAATATAATGGAACAGAGATATTGAATAAATAAGCATTCTGAGCCAGGTGTGGTAGCTCACACCTGTAATCCCAGCAGTAAACACTAGGGAGGCTGAGGCAGGAGGACTGCCATGAGTTTGAGGACAGTCTGGGCTACACAGTGAGTTCAAGGCCAGCCTGAACTACATAGTGATACCCTGTCCCAAAATACCAAAAAATAAAACAGCATTCTGATCTACTCATATCTTTGCACACGAAATGCAAAACGAGAAAAAAATATAAGACATAAACATTTTTTTTAGAAGGTGGCAGAATACTGTGTATTCTGGATCAATTCCAGACAATGGTACTCATCACTTTCATTCCTCTCTGCTTTGGAAATAACTATAGAAAGCCTATGCCAATGCTGTCTTCATCTGTGGTACTCTCAGGTATACAGAACTTAAGAGCTGCAAATCCATGGGCTCTGCAATTAAAGTTCCAGCTATGCCACTTTCTTCCTAATACTAGTTAATACCTTGCAGATATTAACATTTAAGGCCTTAGTTTCCTTCAGTAAAATGTTAAAAGCAAAAATTCTTAAGTTTTTCTTTTAAAAAGTTCTAATGAGAATTTAATGAGCTGCTACATGTAAAGCGCATAACATCAGCTTGGTAGCTGTTATATTTCATTCCTTCACTTTCACAGACAAGGAACCCAAAAAGCCTAGAAAGATAAAAACTATTTTGTCTCAAACCACACAACTACTTGGTGGCATGGTCAGAACTAAAAGCCGAGACCCTGGGGGTCATAGTTTTTGCTACAGGATACAGGGTTGTCTCTCTGACTTGAGCCAAAAACTTTAATTGTAAAGTTTCAAGCCCTGACTACAAATAAAGTAAAAATTCAAAGATGGAATAACTATGTGTTGACTAATAGGTAAAATTAAGAGGCAAGCACAGACATTGCACAAAGGGGAATTTGTCCAGGGGTGTTGTTCACTCTCACTAGCCAAATTCAAAATTACCCCGCTTCCCTTGTAGATCTAAAGCCTTAGGGCAGCACATTCTAATCTTGGTCATAACTTTATCCTGGAGTCTAAGAAAATCCAGGACAACCAGCTGAGCAGGAAGAATGCGATAGTTAGAGAAATGGTAACCTTCCTTGTGCTACAATAAGATCCTTTTTCTTTTTGCTCTGAGAAGACAGATTTTGAGCTGTCCCTCTCAATATATTTATACAAAAATATCACTGTAATCATTTTCAGAAGTGGCAACAATATCACTAAAAATTACAGAAACATTGAAAAGAGGTAAATAAGCCTGAAAACTAGACATTAAACAATGCATAAATTCCAGGAAATTTTACACCTACAATGGTATTTTAAAAGAATATATTCAAATGGAAATTAAATTAGACCTTGTAATCACTACCATGTAGGCCTCTTTATCAGTTTCCACCAAGTAATTAGGAGATCTGGAATGTTTCCTTGACCTAGTTTTTTGATGGCTAGTAAGAAAATACCAACTGAATAGTAGTGGATGGTTATCCTAAATATAAAAGTTGAGTAGCAAACAAAGTAAAATTTAAAAAGTGGAAGGAAATTAAAGAAGAGGAAGGGACAACGATTTTGGCAAATGCAAGGGAAACCAAAGAATTAGGACACTTCAAAGACGATAGCAAACTGGCTCAGGGATTTGAAATGATATGGTAATGTAAAGAAACAACTCTCGGGCAAAACAGAAAGCAACATAATTTGATCAAGACTAAGATGAGACTTCTGGAATGGAAAAGAGGACTTGAGAAATAGAAGAAAATATATAGCAAAAGCAACATTTCCTCTTTCATTTTTACTTTATTCTAGTACTTTTAGAATATTTGTAATACCTTATAAAATGGATATTACTATTGGCAAAGAAAATCTAAGTACAAAGAGCAAGGGATAAGAATCAGGATAAAAACTCATCTCTGCTTTGGCTTTTGATGCTGTGTCCATCAGGCAAAGCTAAGACAACCAAAATTATTTTAGAAGCAATTCTACAATCTATTTTATTATTAAAGCAAGTTGGGGACATATCTAGGAATATTTCCTTTTGTCTAAGTGAAGTTAAAAGTGTAATACAAATGAAAATTCAATTAATTTTTTCCTTATGAAATTGCACGTACCTTGAATTAACTGGTGCAAAACATAAATTATCTGATTTTCAGAAAATTTCTAGAAGTTCAGAAACCACACTAGGTTATTCTTTTTTTAAATCACTATATGAACCTTTAGATTTTCCAGAGGACAGCATCCTCAACTTTACAAAGACCCAAATGCATCTATGGAGACAACCAATCTTAACAGGCAGCTAGAATAATACACAGGTACATAGATACTTAGAATTATCAAAAATCCCCCCAGGGCTGGGGATTTAGCTCAGTGGCACTGCACCTGCCTTGTAAGCACAAGGTCCTAAGTTCGATCCCCGGTTCCAAAAAAAAAATCGCCCCCAATCAAAACAGAAGACTGCTTTTAGATTTGTGACAGCAGGGTATGTCTAGTCACCAAGAAAGCTACAGGGCTGAAAAGCAGAAAATCTAAGAGACATACACAGAACTTCAGCTAAATGGAAAGCTTGGTTAACCACAGTTGAGTAAACCTGAGTTGCAGTGTAATCTGATAAGGAGCAAATAGCATAGATTCTACAAGTGTAAACCATGTGTCCCTAACACACTGGAGTTCTCTGAAGGAGTTAATCAAGTAGTGGATAAATAAAAATCAATGCATATAATTCAAAAGGTGTTTTTTAAAAATGAAGTTGCTCCGGTGGGGCTGGGGATGTAGCTCAGTGGTGGAATGTATCTATAACATGTTCAAAACACCGGATTCAATCCCCACTATCGCAAATAAATAAATAAACAGTTCCTCATTAGAGGCTATTAAGGAAATTTAATAATTGGTATGGATTAAAAACTAACACAAGAAACAATACTTAAAGTACATGGATAGACACAAAGTTAATAGTTAAAGAGATTGGCATGATTTGCGAGAGTGAGTAAAAGAGCAGAATAAGAAAAGATATGATACAGATTGATAAAATGGATGGCAAAGAGAATATCAACTGGTGTTTATTATATACCTTTTCCTTTATGAAAACACAAAAACTTTATGTAGAGCTTTATAACAGGACAACAAATTTAAAATAAAAGGAAATTATTTTATGTAGCATATAATTAACTCATTGAACATGCTATCACAGGATATAAGGCATAAAACTTAGTATGCTCGCAAAGACTTGTGAGATACAAAAATATAGTTTTATAGTATTTATGCTAAACATTAAAATGGACCACATGTTTCATCCTTCAGGGTATTAATGAGGCAAGGGCAAAAGTTCCCTTTCCAGTGGCTACGTGCAAAATGATTTATAATTTCAATTTTTAAGTATTTTTAATTCCATCCTAGAGTTCATAGTAAATGATACTCATTCAAAAAAACCTTGTCTTTTTTTCAGATATACTCTTTTCCTATTTTTCTAAATACCAAAACCTTCATTTCACCTAATTCTTCTTCCACTTCATTTATCTCAGCTTCAAAATAACGCCAAAGAGGTATAACAAAGAATTGCTGAACTATATATTTAAAAATTTATATCTGAAAAAGAACTCTATAATTTGTTTCACTTTTTACCTTCTCTTTCTAAGACAAAAATTTAAATTCCTACAATACTTTGGTTATGTTCATACCCTATACACATCACAAAATAAAAATTTCAGTTTGGATATTGAGATCAATCACATTTAAGAATATTTTTAACTGTGTCTAAGAGCTACAGCAACAAGTGTTATTTTATAAAATGAATTTTAATCAATATACAATATCATTTAATGGAGTAAGATAGTAGAGTGCCTATTAAAAAGGTATAACCCTCTAAACTCTGTCTTCACCATGGAGAATAAGCAACTAGCCTATGAAAGGCTATGGCTTCAGTCAGTTTATAAATTCAACGCCTAAAGATCAGGCTGAGAACATTACAGGCAAAACTCACAGCCTTGAAAGCCGAAGATATTGGGAAAAACTCTGTGGAGTCAATAAAAAAAGCAGATGTTACCGTAAATTTTTGAAAAAAACATAAAACTGTGTGTTGATCAAACCAAAGGGATTACAAGGTGGTTTACACTTTGGGTCCATTTTGTAATCCAGTCCTCTCCATTTTGGGCTTAGCAGTAGGGTGCCACACGTGGTATAAAGCCAGCCATCACATTCAAGCTTGACTGAATTTTAAAAGTGACACTGTAATCAAATATGCTGCAAGAGCATTCTAGAATTTCAGGGTGCTGCTGACCATGAAATTCAGCCATCTCAGTGCTCACTTCAAATTTTAACAGAATGTAAACTATACTCCCCATCAATTAAATATAAGCCCATATATTTCATCTATAAAAAAATAATGCCCAGAACATATCACTTGCAAAGAAATGTCTTATTATGTATATATAAAAAGGTTATGCAATACAGGTTAAATAAAAGCAAAGGATCTTCTAAATTATAAGATTTATATATTTCTTCTTGAGTATAAAAAAAGAATATGCTTTAGAATGCCAATAAGGCAATTTTTTTTTCCCTTAAAATATAGAATAGAAAGCTAAGCAGCAGAAGCCCTTGTATAGCATTTAGTTTGGGACACAAAAGGAGAAAGCATAGTCAAACAGAAGGAAAATGAAATAAAGTTATACTTGCCTGCATTAATTTTCCTTCTGCTGGGGTTATTTCAGCAACACCAGCAAATACACCTTCCAAAGTGAGATTCAGTTTTCCTGTGGGGTCCATTTTCAAGGGGATCACTCTGATAATAGCTTTCTGTTCTGCTGATCTTTCAGACTCCACCGCTGCTGCCAATACGAGTCCAGTGCGTCCAAAGCCTGCCTGCAGGGTAGCCATCAGCAGCCAGGGCCAGAGGGCAGCCAGCTGCAGCTGGTGGCCACCACTCATGCTACCAGCTGCCGCAATGCACTTTGGCCATACATACTGCTTCCACTAGCTAATATCAAATGCAGGTCTCAGATCCAGACAAATGGAAGAAAAGAGAATTCATGCTTCAGTTTCAGAAAGCCAAGTCATAGTTTTGGCCTTTCCTTTCTCTAAAGTTTATTCCTAAGAACAGGTGGCATTCCTGATTGGGCAGAGAAGAGGGTAACTTTCAGCCCACTTCTGCTGCAGGTATGTCATTTTCTCCCATCTTCACTCTGACTAGCAATAACACAACTTCTCTTTGGAATTTCCAACTTTGTTTGAGATTGAACATCACATCGTGAGTATTTCTTATGTCAAATCACTTGGTGTTGGTTCCATATGCATCAAGTTGCCAAGGCACTAAACCCAGTGTTGATGAACAAAACAAGGCAGAGTAAACAGCTTAGGCTATGCATGGAAGGTGAGAATGAATAACTCCAGCTCAGAAAATGAAGACACAGACCTTTTAAGCCACAAACTGGTCAATTGTAAATGATTAAAGACCACAAAGAATTTTTTTTAATAGAAGAGAAGGAATAATAAAATTTTCATACCACACCTGGAGTGATGCTACAACATTTATCAGAAAGGTTTTTAGATTAAATTGTGTTTCAGCATAGTACAAAGTTCTAGATCCACTGAATTTATATGCTTTTCATGAACTTGAACATATCATAACTTATGTACTCTACCAAAAGTTGCCTATAAATTAGGTACGAATATCTTCATGTATTACAGGGTAATCCTGCGCATCACAACCTTTTACAGTTTTCAAAATCAGAATATTTGAAAAGATTAGCTTCCCAATTATTTTTCCTAGTTAAAATTCATATTTTTATCACCATTTTCTTTTCTCTCTTAGAGATTCCAGATTTTATTCTCTAGCTTGAGACTATCAAGCACTTGATTTCCTATAAGACACTTTTGGAAACTAATATCCAGACATAAACTAATTTTTTAGTTTTATATATATATAAAAAAGAACTATTCCCAACAAATTCCTTGAGGGGTGAAGAATAAAAGATAGGATCAGGGATGTGATTAGTCAGGCTCTAAGTAGAACACCCTAAAAAACTACAATTAAGCCTGAGTAGAGCAGTTCTGTGCTATTTCTAGGCATATATGAGAATGTTGGGTCTTTGTATAAACCCAGAATAATATTTTAAAATGAGCACCCGTAGGTGAATATAAATGCACATCACCCACAAAGCCCACTGTGCTTCGAGGTCAAGTTTAAAAGATCTCATAAAAGTCTTCAGAATAAGTGCTAAAAAGCCAAGCAACTGAACATGAACCTGTTAATATTCTTTTCTTTTCCTGAAGCAGAGGAGGAAAAAAAAAAAAGAATTCCAAAAGAAATCTGCAAACCTGTTGCGCTGTCGGGCCCACTGGAATCCACGGGGGTGAAACACATTCACTTATGCTTTTATAAATCCTGCTCAAAAAGGGTTAGAACTGCTTAACCAAATACAGCTCATTCTTCCACCTTCAGACTCTGCAACCAAACCAAGTGTCCCACACTACAGGTAGGTGCCGAGAAATTCCGAAGCCTGAAAAAATAATCCATGCAGGTCAAGGTAGAAACTTATTCCAGGATGAAAGCTACTATCCCCAAGAACTCTAAAAACATTTATAGAAGATCCAAAATCATTTCTGAAATCTCTTTTCTAACAAAAATTCTTTTTCTCTCCGAACAGAATATTAAATGGTCAAATCTTGAAAGAGAAAAGAAGCAATGTAGAAATACATCAGCAACAATTCACTACCACAAACAGAAAATCCCAGAGGGAGAAGGCAGTATATCTGAATCATGGATAGACTTGGAAAGTTCGAAAGGATTCGAGTGCTTCCCTTCCAGAAAGACAATTCTGGATCAACTCCTAGAGCAGGAAGCCTGTGGTTTGTAATTGGTGTTCTAGCTCTGACTCCCTCCCCTGGGACTGCAATCACGCTCTCTACCTGCTGACAAAGTGAGGGTGGAGCAGCCAGAGGCGGCCACCCTCACCCCGCCCCGCCCCTCCCCTCCCCTCCTCCTCCTCCTCCTGGTGAGTGCACGCACCCACTTACTTAACCCGACCGTTCTTTCCCTCGCCTCTCTCAGATCCTCTGCTCCCCCTAGTGAGCCACAGCCCAACTGCATCCAATACAAGCCTCAATACCTTTCTCTGGATCAGCAAGCTACCACATGTAAATCAGGGCCACTCAAACGTACCTGAGCAGATTGTGTACCTGACAAAGCAGAGATGGTGGCACGAGGAAATAAACAGGAAAAAAAAAAAATAAAGGAAATCCAAAAGATAAAAGAATGGACACAAGGTTTTGCAAATATAAGTTCAAAGGGTTTTCTGCTCTTTCCGGGTTTTAGTATCCATAAGTGGCACAAAGCCAGAATAAAGTGAACCTATACTGTAATTCTTGCTGATTTATTGCTGCTTCTATCTCCCATCCTGAGAAAGACTCTGACCAATTTATATATCGCTTACTAATTTAAATTCAGTAGCTCTGCTTAAGCTGTTCCTGTATGGAGCTTTTAGATCAGGGTGATGTCAGAGGTCTGGAGTGTTATTTTCCTCTCACATCTTTAGGAGGTGATAATACTATAGATCAGAACTATGCCCTTGATGTAAAACTGCAAATAAGTCTGTTATTAATACAAGCAAAGGGTAAAATGAGAAGAGTAAGCAGCAAAAAAGAAAACTAATTTTCAGCAAATTACCATATTCATAAACTATAACTCTTATAATAAATTTGCCATTAGAAATAATGCAAATTTGAGCCGGCCGTGGTGGCACACCCCTGTAACCCCAGCACTCAGGAGGCTGAAGCAGGAGGATCGCTGACCGTTCAAGGCAAGCTAGGGCCACATAGTGAGTTCAGGGTCAGTTTAAACTACAAAGGGAGACTCTGTCTCAAAAAACCAAAAAAAACAAAAAAAGAAAGAAAGGGAAAAAAAGAAAGAAAGAAATAATGCAAATTTCTAATGTTTCCAATATTTAAATTTTCAAATGTCTGTGATCAGACATTTCTGGATTATTGCTAAAATCTTTCCCACTTATATCAATTAAAAACAATGTGAATATAGTTTACTGACCTATATACATTTTAAAATGGTTAGAAAAGGTTGAGGATATGTTTCAATGGTGCAGCACTTGCCTGACATCCCTAGGGTTCTGTATTCAATCCACAGTACCACCCCCCAAAAAAAAGATGAGCCAGGGATTTAGCTCAGTAGCACCGAGCCTGCCTGGCAAGCACAAGGTCCTGAGTTCGATCCCTGATAACCCCTCCAAAAAAAGCTTAAACCAGGCATGGTGGCTCATGCCTGTAATCCCAGCACGCAGGAGTCTGAGGCAGGATTGCCACGAGTTCGAGGCCAGCCTGGGCTACATAGTGAGTTCAAGGCCAGCCTGAAGTACATGGCAAGACCCTGTCTCAAAAAAAAACACCATAATAAATTTTATGATTTTTACCTCATGTGCAAATGAATCTTTATATGATAATCTGTAAAATGTAAGCAATAAATTGTATTGTAGGTTTGTTGTAAAGATTGTCTTTGAAAGCAAAAGTGGGGGCCAGGGATTTAGCTCAGTGGTTCCACCGCCTGCCTCGAAAGCACAAGGTCCCGAGTCTGATCCCCGGTACCAAAAAAAAAGTAACAGTGAAAGCAAAAGTGGTTTATTTACCTTGAACACTTTTACCCTATAGAAGGTTTATGTTTCAGAATTTTATACCTAATAAAAGTGCTCTTATTTAGTACTTTTTCTCTTGTTTGGACTTTAAAACAATGCAATACAGACCTTTTGCAGTTCCTTTCCTGAAAGATAGAAAGCACTCTAATTCTTCTAGAGAGAAAATTTTAAAATCTGTTGTTTATTTTATTTTTTGGTACCAAGGATTGAACTCGGGACCTTGCACTTGCGAGGCAGGCGCCAGAACCACTGAGCTAAATGCCCAGCCTGTTGTTTATTCATTTTGTGGTAGTACTGGCCTTTGCACTGGGCTATATCCCCAGCCCTTTTTATTTTTTGAGACAGGGTCTTGCTATTGTTAAGTTGCTACTGTTAAGTTGCATAGACTAGGCTCAAACTTGCAATCCTCCTCCCTCAGTCTCTCAGAGTGCCAGGATTATAGGTGTGTGCCATTACACCTAGCTTATATTTTTATTTTATGTGTGTTATATGATTACAGTATAATGAAAATATACATTATGTCATTGATACATGCAAAAATATCTTTAAAGTAAAACAACAAAAAATAACCTACAAATGGACTTTACCCCATTTTTCTCTGCTTGAAACTTGCAAAGAAATTAACCTAATAATCACCCTATGTAATTAGTTGGGGAAAAAAAAGAAGTTACAAATATTAACTGTCAAATTAGCCTCTTTTGAGGAATCTGGGAATGATGATGATACATACCATAAACCTGGGAACGCTGAGATATTTAGGTTCAAGCCAAACAGCTCTATGTAATTTAGTCCACAGATATCTTGTGTTTATTTAGGTACCAGAATTGACAAGCAAGAGAAATTATTCTCCAGCTTCAAAGTAGGAGAGTTATGTCTCAAAGGTTGGTATATTCCACTTCCTCCCCAGAGATGTCATAAAGATGGTATCGCTACGGTAATGAGAAACCTGTCTCACTGACATCTACAACCTCATCTTACACCTGAGGCTCTGTAAAACATATCTGAGAATTGTTCTTATCCTTAATGATATTTTAAAATTTCAATCTCTATTCAAGTGCAAATAAAAAAAATCAGGACGATTTGAAAAAAAAAATGAGAGTCTTTGAAAAACAGAGGACAAAGCTGGGTGTGGTGGTGCATGCCTGTAATCCCAGCACTGTGAGGCTTAAGCAAGAAGATTGTGAATTTTAGGACATCCTGAGGTACACAGCAAGACCCTGTCTCAAACACCCCCCCCAAAAAAAACCAGTACATTTCCCTTTGAACTTTACTAGTATTATTAATGGTCATAATGACTGAATTTTCTACTGATCGCCAATAAAATAGTAAAAACAAGCAAGACAAATCTAGCTGAAACACTCACTTTATTGTTGACTGATTGAAGTTTATTGGTGCTTAAGGTGCTGAAATACTGAGGTGCTAATCAGGAACCTTGTATGTGTCAGATCCTACTGGCTAATTCACATGAAGGTTTTACCTCTTGCCATTCTGCCCAAGTCACTGATGACAGCTTTAGTTGATAGACACCAGGCATGTGAATATAGCAGGAGATCCAGCTCCCTGGTTTGTTGTATACATATAAAAGTTTGGAAAGCCTATCAAGGCATTTCATTAATTAAGCCTTAAAACCACTGAAACCAAACCTATGCCAAGGTTCCCACTTGACACATGTTCCTCCAAAGATATTATCTCTTTCAATAATATAAAGCTAAGAAAAGCACATTGAAGGGAATGAGTATCACCTGCACAGTTTACCAGCTCTTCAGCATGACAGAGAACAAAAAAAATTCCTTCATTAGGAAACTGGGTCAGTCTTCTTTTCACATACTCTTCCAAAACATACAGCATGGCCAAAAGATACAGATGTCTTGATAATTTGTTCACTTTAAGCCTTGCTAATAAAAAAAAAATAAATACCCATCACATGGACATGAATTAGTCTAATCACTTGGATCAGACAGATCACTTTTTAGAATCTACTTTCATATATAAATTGAGTTACTGCAGACCTCACCCTTTTGGGGGAAAAAAAAAAGCTAGGCCTCTGTAACACTTCCTAGGCTTGACTTCACTGGGGAAGCACAATGAAATACAATATGACAAGAGCTGTAACATCCACAGTGGCTGGTATAGTAATTATGTCCTATCATTAAGTGTCTTTTTTTATTAGTTTCATATTCTCAGGCTTTCCTTTGTATCTGCAGTGCATATTAGGAAAATAGAAGCAGAATAAAGTACTAGTCAATTTAAAAGACTTTAAATCAGAAAGTCTCTTGTTGTCATTGGATGGGCAAGCAAGGGATTAACCACAGAACTGGACATCCAAGATGTCCTCTCCTTAAAACCAATCCCACAATACTACTACTCAAATTAAGAATCCTTTAGAGGGGATAAGAAAAAAATTTTATAGTCTATCCCACTATTCAAAATTGTGTATGAAATTTAAGCCAGATACAAACTATTAAAAAACATCAGAGCATAGCTTCTGCTAAATGACAACTAATGTTTTCCCCCAAAGTTTCACAATAACTTTTATAGATGGGGATTTGTACTTGTTAAATGTAAAAATCTAAAATGAGAAACACCGCATTAAATTCTTAAAGTTTTTTCATACAGTGTACATATCCCCTCCAAAATAAGAATATTACATATCTGTAAAATTAATAAAAATATAAAGCTTTAAAACCATTAAATCTACCACCATCTGTAATTAAACAAGTTAAGTATTTTTCTGTAGAAGACATTTAAGTGATAGTAACAAAACCTTCTTAGCATTTATGATAATATATCATTAAAATTAAAGAAAGGTATGAAAATAGAAAAATGTTCTCATTAATATAAAAGAATCAGGTGGTGTTAAATGTGATGGATGGGCCAAGTTCGGGTGCCTTGCTCTTGAAACAGATTGCTGGGTTAGGAAGTAAGAGAATTTCCTGGCTAATCACTTAGAAAATTAGCTCTTTCCCTGGAATTCCTGACCCATTTAGACCTGTGATCTCGGTGACCTCCTGTATGTTTGTTTCTCATACAATCTTCTCTACAAGGATCACACACCATGCTTGAAACAGAGACTGAACTCCCCACTGGAGTGGTGTTGACATCAGTTTGAGAGTGGCAAGACAACTCAGCGCAGACACACACTGTGCTCCAGCACCAGAGATATAGCAGTCTGTAGATACTTCCTAACTGTAACAGGAGGCTTGGACTTTTCATCTGAAAGGGATCTGGGCAGCAAACAAAACATGGCTGCTAGATGTTTACTAGTTTGTCAAGGTAAATAATCTGAACCAAACAGCTGTAATAAATTCCGAACTCCCAATTTTCAATTAACAGAATTCTCAATTAACAAAACAAAAAATACTTCTCTTCCTTAACAGAACTGAAAAAATCCCAACAGTGTGTCATGTGCAAGGCTGGTCTGCCTCCAGCTACAGCTAGTGCACAATGTTGTCGTCCATTCCTCACTCTTTGAATTCTTCCTCCTCTGGAAAGTGTTCCTGCTTGCAGGCCACGTCCACCAGCAGATGAAGATCTAGAAAGAAAGGATTGTTTACTTACTCTTAGCCTCTCAGTGTATTGAGTTCTAAAGACAAGTCTTCAGATGAGAACAAGCAGCCTTTGCTGCACCAGTAGCTCTAAAATTACATTGTTTCACCTCAAATTCAGAGTATTCCTATAATTCTAAAACACACTGAATGGGGCCTGATTGTATACTTAAAAAGACCAAAGTTTTAAAAATTTCTCTCGTGTTCAGTGGTGTGGCCAAGCTATCTTCACTTTGGTTGTATTTTATTATATATGAGAAAGGGAATGTGTGACAGAAATCAAAGTGAAATATATATACACGAATGAAAATCCATTTATTCAAAGGTACAAGGCCAGGTGGGTAGATTGTGGGAACGGGAAAAGGTAAAGCCTGTAGAAAAGCAATGTTGAAATAAGTAATCACTATGTTCCCAAGGATGATTGCCTCCATAAAATTCCCATCTTTTGATTAATACAGCCATACTCTTGTGAAAACACCTCATGAGCTGTAAGAAAGAAGACATATCTTCAGAGATTAAGACACAGAGTGGTTCATTAAGAATGGAAAGTAAAAAATGCAAGCTCAGGTACTAGGTTCTGTAACACAAAAGAGCTAAGAGTTTCTCCACAGTTTAAATAATAACTGGTAACAATGACAATTGTCGTATTTATATAACATATTTTTTCAAGTAGCTCAAATACACTAATGAGGTAGAATCTCTAAGCTATTATGTGGCTAATAAGTAAAGCCACAATGCACACTGGAGTAACTTGGGGATCTTGAAAAGAAATACTGATGTCTTGGGCTCTTGTCAGCACCTTATCATAAGGGATGTGAACAGATCAGACAACACAAATATACTATCTTTTCAATGTATGGTTTATTTATACATCAGTTTACACAGTACACCTTTATAAGGCACACACAAACAAGTATAAGGTCCTGATCTCAGTCACTCACATGAATATGAGACGAAATTGAGTCAAAATCACTCACTAAACAAAAGTGTGAGTCTAATTTGAAGCAGGCTGGACAGAACGCCATTAAAACAGAGATCCTGCAAACTCTGTCTCGAGGCTTAAATACATAGTTTGTGAGCAAAGCATGGTCATTTGTTGGAGATAGTTTACCTGACTGGTAACTCTGTGGTGTCTATATGTAGTTTTTGTGATAATTTTCATCCATTTTATTTATTGCTCTATCTCTGATAGTTGGGCCATTTGTTTTTGAGTATAACCAACTTTTTTGGGTACGGCTCTTTTAGAGTTTTTAAAAACTCTTCATCTCAGCTGCTACTATGCTATCATTACATACTTGACATGACTGGCACCGTGTTCCTTACACTACCCCAAGACATTTTTTACTTTTTTTGGTACCAGGGATCGAACTTAGGACCTTGTGCTTATGAGGCAGGTACCAGTACCACTGAGCTAAATCCACAGCCCTACCTCAAGACATTGTGATTTAAGTGGTATGGAATACAACAACCTAGGCATCATGATTTTTGAAAGCTGACCAAAAGATATGGGTAACACCTAATTAGGATCATTTTCTAAACAATTCAGCCCCATATCAGGACAAAGACAGGCTTCATGGTCATAGAAAATACTAAAATAAGACTTTTGGATATGAATAGACCCAGTTGGAAGCCTACTTTGAAAGCAGAGTGGGAATTCTTGATAATGACAAAGGTAAAAGCTATTAAAGCTCGATCCCTGGTACCAAAAAAAAAATTATTAAAGCAACTACATATTTTTTATGGGGAGGCAAATGAACAACAGCAGCAACAAAAAACCTTTTTAATGACTAGGCTTTAAAATAAAATGCCATTTGACACACAGCTTCTAATAACAAGGATCTAAACATAATAATTTTATTAAAGTGAGCTGCCTTCATTAATAAAACTGCCAATCAAGAAGTTAGAGAGTATAAAAACCAATAAAAATATAATACATAGACTACCCTGGTGCATCTAGAGGTTTACACAACTTCACTCAGAAGAGAACCTTGCATATTCATCAGAAAAGATAAGTATTTGGGAATCACTGCCCCTGAGCCAGCTTCAGAAGAGAAAGGCCTTCGGAGACAAGAGTATGCATCTACATAGTTGTTTGTCTTTATTAATTTCTTTTTCTTTTTTGTCTTTGTTAATTTCTACTTTAGAGCACCCTTTAGGGTTTGGGAGCTAGTATCTTCTAAAATCTCATCTATAATCTAATAGCTACAAAATAGGAAGTCTTTTCTTTAGAAATAAATTGAACTTTGCTCTTAAACATTTAGTTTCCCTTAACTATAAAATTGCATATTCCATTAGAACATAAAAGCATGTAGCTTCCACAATGAGATTAATATTTGGGTACATTAATTTTCTGGTAATATCACTGTAAAAATTGCAGCAGTATGATTGAGTGTAATATTCTTATAGCCCTTTTTTTTTTTTTGGTACTGGGGATCAAACTCAGGTCCTTGCACTTGCGCAGCAGGCAACGAAACCACTGAGCTAAATCCCCGGCCCGAGCGTAATATTCTTTACCTGTTGGTATTTTTGGTCCAAAAGGTATTTCCTTAAGTCAACATGTGCTCAAAAGGCCTACACAAAGCAGGGCAGTAACTGTAATTCACAATCTCCTCTTAACAAAATTACCTAATCAACTTGATTTCTTTTTTTTGGTACCGGGGATCAAACTCAGGACCTTGTGCTTGCAAGGCACGCACAGTGCCACTGAGATAAATCCCCAGCCCGCAACTTGACTTCTTTTATTTTAAAAATGGAGGTGGGGGGGAGTCAGGGCTGAGGGGTGTAGTTCTAGCACGCTCAAGGCCCTAGGTTCAATTCCTAGCACTGAAAGAAAAAAAAGTCAAAGAAAGTTTGAAGCATGAAAAAATGGCCTTAATTATACATGGTAGAAAATCTTTAAAATTATTTAGTTACAGAAGAGCATTGATAAGTTCTGGGATACAGAATGCTCCTGTTCAATGGGATATTGAGAAATATACTGTTATTCTAACAGTTAATGTTAAATCATATTTTGTTTTGCTATGTTCTGGTTTTTTGAGATAGGATCTCACTATTTAGCCAGGGTTGGCCTTGAACTTGTAGCAATCCTCCTGCCTCCGCCTTCAGAGTAATAGGATTACCGGTATACAACACCACACTTGACTAAATCATACTATTTTAGAATTTGGGGCCAAAGGAGTATTTAAAAGTAACTTTATTAAATTTTATTTTAACCACAAACAATATACTCTTAGAGTTGGAATCTTATTGATGACATACCCTTAGTAACAGCTAAAATTGAAGTGATGAATAATACTACTCCACGTTGAGCTCTCCCCACAGTGAGTACCTACCTCCTCACTCTCTTAAGGGCTTCTTTGATCATAAATGGCCAGGGCTATGAAGATAGCAGAAGCTATGAACAAGAAATTTCCAATGCAAGGTCAGCACTCCTTTTTTTTTTTTTTTTTTTTTTGCTTTGCTCTACTGGAGTTTGATCCCAGGGCCTTGTGCACTCTGAGCTTCACTCATATTTCTTTTTATTTCCTTATTTTGAGATAGGGTCTAGATAAGTTGCCCAGGCTGGCCTCAAACCTGCCATTCTCCTGCCATATTCTCCCCAGTAGTTGGGATTACACTTAAGCATCATTATGCCCGGCTTTAGCAAATATTTCATAAAGAACCAAAAAGTAATTACTTTTAGGCTTTGTGGGCCATTATCCTTGACAACTGTTCAACTTTGCCACTGTGGCATGAAAGCAGTCAGAGACAATATGTAAATGAATAGATGTGGTTGTGTATTTATAGATATCAAAATCTGAATTTCATCTTTTTTTGTTTTTTTTTCTTTTCTTTTTGGTACTGGGGACCAAACTCGGGACCTTGCACTTGTGAGACAGGTGGCAGAACCACTGATCTAAATCCCCAGCCCGGGTGGGGGTGGAACTTGAGATCCTCCTGTCTCAGCCTCCTAGAGTGCTGGACATTAAATAAATAAGGAAACAAAGTCATAGCTGTGAATGAAGAACAAAGAGGGTACAGAAATTTGGAATAGAGAGAAGATATGATAGAGTGGCTTTGGAGAATGGGGAATGTACTGACAAATATTACAGGATTGCTCCAACATAAGAGCTCATGTGAATTTAAGGTGAGAATAGTCATCTGAAAAATAATTAATGATAATAAACATTAGAATCATAAGTATTTTAAAAATAATAGTAATTATTGCTAAAATGTTTTTGCTACCATGTACTGACTACTTACTATCAACTAGGTACCTTATTAGCCTGGATACATGGTTTATATTGGTGATAGCGAAACTTTTACAGACCCAAAACCCATTTATTCATCTCAAAGTCCCAACACTGAAATTAAACCTGAATACTGAGGTTTTAGTTCAGAAAAAACAACTCTACATTAACATCTTTTGTTTTAAAAGAAAAACAACTCAGGGCCGGGGATTTAGCTTAGTGGTGCCGCTGCCTGCCTCGCAAGCACAAGGTCCTGAGTTCGATCTCCAGTACCAAAAAAAGAAAGAAAAAAGAAAACCACAATAACATGTGTGCTATAGGTTCACCACGACTGGTTTATATCATTATCTTCATTTTTCAGATGTGGAAAGTAGGGCTCCATAAAGCTAAATAAATATGCTCAAGATCACACAGTAAAGAGCAGAATCCAGATTTCAGTTTAGGTTTTCCTAATACCAAAAACTTTCCTCTTACTTAGAATGTGGCATTGTTTTTAGTAGGTAACATGTAAACTTTTTTTTTTTTTTTTTTTTTGCTCCGGGTCTTCAAACTGAGCTACATTCCCAGCCCTTTGTTAATTTTTTTTTTTTAATGTTTGAAACATTCTTCCTAAGTTGCACAAGATAGCCTTGAACTTGTGATCTTCCTTCCTCAGCTCCCAAATGGTAGCATATAAACTTTGGATAAGGTCTCTTTTTTTTTTTGGTACCAGGGATTGAACTTGGGACCTTGCGCTTGCGAGACAGGCAGCAGAATCACTGAGCTAAATCCCCAGCCCAAGGATAAGGTCTCTTAATGCCATTATAAAAGAGATGATTGAAAACTACAGTGAATGTTTAAATTAAAATATTACTGTAAAACATACTCTATTACTAATCCCTCTCAAGATACTCCTTATTTCAAACACACTTATCTCATCTCTCTTGCCTCTTTCTGAAGCAGTTCTGGAAGTCCTCTTTTGTGAGTATCTTTAGGAGGTGCAATTGAAAAAAATACAGTGAATGCTGCTGCCAAGTACCATCCAACAGAAAGGCAGGCTTGTAAAGCAATGACTGTGCATCCTTTCCCACCTTACCCACTGGATCTGGCCCTGTGTGACTTCTGGCTCTTCCAAAAATCAAAACGACCGTGAAAGGTAAGCATTTTGAATGGATTCAGGACAGTGAAGCAGCCACAACAGCACAACCAAAAATACTCAGGAAAGAAGACTACCAGAACTGCTTTAGAAAGTAGCAAAGGGCCGGGGATTTAGCTCAGTGGTTTCGCCGCCTGCTGCACAAGCACAAGGACCTGAGTTCGATCCCCAGTACCAATAAACAAAACAAAACGAAAGTGGCAAAAACGATGGGATAAGTGTATTCAAAGTGAAAGGGAATAATGGCAATGTGTCTTTTATGTAACAAAATTTTAAAATATAAATAAATACCATATTTTTTATCACACCTCATATACAAACATGTTTTCACAGACCAATTGTTAGTTTAAGTCTGTTAGAGAAGAAAAATTTGCAACTACATGATTTATATTTCTGCTTTTAGCTGAGAAGTTCTGGCTCAATTATAAACCAGTTGCCCCTGACCCTAACAAAGTAAGTGTGATCAGGTGTCAGGACAATGCCAACTTTCACAATTCTAATGTTTCACAGCAGGAAGTCAAGGTCAATTAAGACTAATCTATCAATACTGTTGACAAAGGATAAGGCTTTACTTAAAAAAAAAAACCAACAGGAAGAGTTAATAAAGACAATTAATGTGCTAATTGTTTTATCAGTTACACTTACAACCATAATAGGTAGTGAAAGGGAGGAAATTATTTTAACAGCAGGCACCAGAGTTCCTCTTAGGGAGGTGACTGATCTTTGTTTTGCAGAATATATTTTGATTGGTGGTTTTATTTGGGGAAGATGAAGGCTTAAACATATCAGAAAGAAGAAAAGATACCTAACCTTCCAGTCTCAGTACAATAGGAATTCAGAGCCTGGTAAAAGAGCAGAAAAAGAGACCAGAGAAGAGAAAGTCTAGTGCCAGTATAAAGAAAGAATACAACAAGGCAGAAAAAAGACCAGTGACAAGGAAAGTTGGCAAACTGGTAAAGTGACTGAAAGGCTTTTAAGAAGAGGAATTCCTAATACACAATTTAAAATCATTTGCAAGTTAGGCATGGTGGCACATACCTGCAATCTCAGCACTCTAAGCCTAAGGCAGGGGATCACAAGTTTGAACCCAGCCTGAGCAACTTAGCGACTTAGAAAGACCCTGTCTTAAAAAAAAAAAATTATGAAGGGTATGGGCTGATGATGTAGCTCAGTGCAAAGGTGCTAGGTTCAATCCCTAGTACCAGAGAAAAAAGTTACATATAGCACTTTAAATGTAAACTCTTTCTACCTCCCCAAATCCTCAGAATGTATGCCACACATAAAAATGCCCAGTGCAGCTACACAGTGAGTTCAAGGCCAAGCTGAACTACACAGTGAGACCCTGTCTCAAAAAACTTGCCCAGAGCAAATGTATGGTGGAGGGCAGGCATAGAACAGAGAACAACTCTATGAGATACGAAAGGAACATGTCTGGAATAAGACAGAAGAGGAAACTAAAAAATAAAACCACTATGAGCACTAGAAATTCTCAGAAATCTCAGAAAGTCATTTTTAGTGTAGAATAAGATAATCTTGAGTCAAACACATCTAAATCTCAAAAGTCAGTTTAATATCTGGGGTGTACATTTTTTAATTTATTTTTTTGAGACAAGGTCTCACTATATACTTCAGGCTGGACTTGAACTCACCACATAGCCCAGGCTGGCCTCAAGAAATTGCCACTCCCGGCAATTTTTAAAAAACATTCTGCAGCTCAGCATGGTGACGCATGCCTGTAATTCCAGCACGTGGCAGACTGAGGCAGGAGGATTGCAGCAAGTTCGAGGCCAACCTGGGCTGTGTGGTGAATTCAAGGACAGCCTGAACTACATAGTGAGATCCTGTCTCAAAAACAAACAAAATTCTGTAAATTGTTCATTCCTATTATTTTGAGGCTTTTATATTCATGATATATAAACGTGTTTAAGTATTTAAACACTTATTTTTTATTTTATTCAATTTTTTAAATATTGAAAAACACAAAAAGTTATAATTTCCTATAATCCTACTATTATGTGTGTGTGTTTGTGTGTGTGTGTGTGTGTGTGTGTGTGTGTGTGTGTGTATATATATATATATATATATACATGAACTGAGGAGGCAAAAATATCTTTCAATTCTGTCTTCTCAGAGGTAACTAGGGTTACATGTATCAGTTTATCTTAAACTTCCAGATTTTTTCTATAATTATACAGCATACCCACCCTCCTGCTCACCCTTCTTCCTCCTTTTTTTTTTTTTTGGTACTGGGGATCGAACTCGGGACTCCTTTCCTTTCTTGACAGGGAATATTGTGCTGCAACTTGCTCCCAACTCCTGGGATTAGAGGCATGCGCCACCATGCCTGGCTGCTTGTTACAGTTGGTATCCTACTTGTTACTTATGTGGTTACTGTAGCCTAATTTATATTCTAATATGGAGTTTGAGATCTAGAAGTGAGGTGCCGTTATAATTCAAATTCAAATATGTGGTTGTGGGACTGGGAATGTACATCAGTGTTAGAATACATGCCCAGTATGAGTAAGGCCCTGAATTCAATCCCCAGTATTGAAAAAAAATTTTTTTAAGTGGCACCCGCTTAGAAGTCAAGTAGCAAGTGGTTAGGGCATAGCAAGCTAGAATGTTGGTGATCTTTATTATTTAAGCCAAAACATTTGGTACAGTCCTTATCTGTATGTGATACCCTAGAGACAAGTGAGCACACAACCACCGGAAAAAGGCTGACAAAACTCATATTGTGTTGGCTATTTCTTGACACATTCAGCAAAGCCCTAAAAGAAAAGAAGAGCTCAGACAAGAGGTACGCAGTGTGCAAGCAGAGATAGAGAAAATATTTCTCTCCCTGTGGTTGACAATCTATCAACTAGGGTTCAGTAGTATGGGTTTGCATCCAACTGCTTCAATATCTCAACTTGAACTCAATAAACTCAATAAAGAGGGACTCAAACTTTTCTCAGACTCTTTCTTTCCTTCTTTTTTTTTTTTGGTACTGGGGATCGAACTCAGGTCCTTGCGCTTGCACAGCCATCAGTGAAACCACTGAGCTAAATCCCCAGCCCCCACCATGAGTTTACTTTTTGAAGAAACTCTTTCAGAAGTCCTCAACATTTAAAAAAATTGTTATAGGTTAAGATGACAGACTTGATTAATTCTGCCTAAATGGCCAGCCTCTGACATGCCCATATTTTAAGAATATTAAAATTTCTCACAGCAGACTGATATGATTTGATTTTGGATCATTCAAGAAATGTGTTTTATTAGATAAAAATATAATTTTGTCAAAATTCCTTACAAAGAGTAGAGCCAGATGTGGTGGTATTCACCTAGAGTCACAGTTACTAGAAAGGCTGAGGCAGAGGGTCCCTTGAGTCCAGGAGTTTGAGGCTAGCCTGGGTAACATGGTGAGACCTCATCTCAAAGAAAAAAAGTAGAACAAATTGTATGTGCCCAAAATAATCCCCATTTTAGGCTCCTACAACCACAAGAAAAAAATCCCATTGATAGTCATACTTTACAGTATCTTTATAATTTAAATTATCTTTGATGTCCATTTAATTTTCTCCCATCACAATCCAAGTACATATCCTCTTGTCCTATAGTGTGTTAATAAGAGAACAATTACATCTATAATTACAAAATCTTTGGGGTCTGAAGACAGTTATTAAATTACTCTTTATCTTACCTTTTTCAAATTAACCTAAATTCCTTTGCTTTTTAAAATATATTTAATTTTTTAGGGCTGGGGATTTAGCTCAGTGGTTCCAGCACCTGCCTCCTAAGTGCAAGGTCCTGAGTTCAATCCGATCCCCAGTACCAAAAAAATATATATATATATATTTAATTTTTTAAAAGCTCAAATTCTTATATGCAATATTAGGAAAATAACTATTACGTACTTTACAAGGATAATTAATAAAAATACACAGTTAAAACTAGTTATTTAAAAATAGCAAAGTGATGGGTAAATACAATTATGAATAATAAAGACCCAGAAAAATTATCATTCATATATTAATTCTACACCTGGCTCTATTCCTTGCTTTCTAGGGCTAAAAATTCTAATTTTTTTTTTAATAGTGGGGATTGAACCCATGGCCTTCTCACTAAACTACATCTCCAATTCTTTTTTTGTGTGTGGTGCCGGGGATTGTACTCAGGACCTTGAGCTTGCAAGGCAGGCACAGTGCACTGAGCTAAATCCCTGGCCCCCAGCTCATTTTTAAATTTTGAGACAGAGATTCACTAAGTTGCTAATTGCCCAGGCTGGGCTCAAACTTGCAATCCTCTTGCCTCAGCCTCCCAGAGTGCTGGGATTGCAGGCATGTGCTACCATGCCTGGCTTAAAGCTGTAAATCCTAGATCTTAAAATCATAATCCTTACCAGGGGACGTTCCTTGTTGTGAGTTGCTTCTTCGCTCTCTGTATCTGGCTGGAGTGAGTAAGCCTGTGTCTTTACTAGGCTTGCTAGCAGGCCCCATTTCTGAAATGAGGCATCCCATCTGTTCTGAAGGCAAGATATTCTCGGGTGGATTGGTCTGGCATTTTATACTGGCATCCACCTAAAATATTAAACCCACTTATTATTCTGAGATTTCTTCCAAAATTCTACTAAAAGTTACTATATCTTATCAGAAAAAAAAATGAGAACCAAGATGCATTATGTAAAGGTACAATTCCCAATGAGAAAGGTAATTGTGTTGTATACCTACAATGTACCAATAAAATAATTTAATAAAAATAAAATTAAATTAAATTTAAAAAAAGAAGAGTTCTATTATAGAAACATGATCCGACAAACATGCTTGCAAAGCTTTTCATCATTATGATATTAACTTTGATTTTGTGGAATTATCTAAATACCTCAGTAGTAAAAGGTACATTTCCCCATACTCAAAACACTAAAATGTATATGGAGCTAAAACATCTACTTATGAGCAAAGGAAGATTTAAAATGAGTTTTGATGATTTTTTTAACTTAAAATAGTAAGATTTAAAATATGATTGATGGGCTGGGGATTTAGCTCAGTGGTTTTGGCCCCTGCTTCGCAAGCACAAGGACCCGAGTTCAATCTCCAGTATCAAAAAAATAAACAAATAAAATAAAATAAAATATGATTGCTTAGGACTACTACCTTTTATTCCATCAGACCTCCCCTCCTAGTCAGTGGTACTGCGATGCCCATAAACATCATGAGGTCCATGGTTCACTGACAGTTTATTCCACCGATTTTTGTATTTTGTCTTAAAAAGGCTGCCAAAATTGTATAAACTTCAGCCCATATATATAAACTGTATCTGTCCTGTTTATAAAATGAGTTTCTTTCTTGGGTTCCTAAATTTTCCTTGGAATGTTAAATCCCTTACCAACTTCTGAAATACTTCATTTCTTTAAAAAATTATTTTAAATAAAACTATATAATAAAATAAAGTTAAAAGTTAAAAACACAGCTTCCAACAGCTATGATGTTCAATGAAGAGCTGGAGGGCCAGGGATTTAGCTCAGTGGTTCCACCACCTGCCTCACAAGCGCAAGGTCTTGAGTTCGATCCCTGGTACCAAAAAAATTTTTTAAAAAAGAGCTAGGCATGGTGGCACACACCTGTAATTCCAGCACTCAGGAGGCTGAGGCAGGAGGGTCACTCCAAGTTCAAAGCCAGCCTGTGCTACATAATGAGTTCAAGGCCAGCCTGTACTATATAGTGAGACCCTGTCTCAAAATATATAGAGAGAGAGAGAGGGCCAGGGATTTAGCTCAGTGGTTCCCTGCCTGCCCTGCAAGCACAAGGACCTGAGTTTTATCCCTGGTACAAAAAAAAAATATATATATATATATATACACACACACACACACACATACACACACACATATATATACACACACATCATATATATTATACACAAATATATACACATATATATAAACATATATTATATAAAAATTATATATAATATATAGAGAGAAGTAACTGTATGGATACAATTTTAAGATATGAAATTCAATATTTCAGATGTGATTATGAAGGAACAAAGACAAATTTTATTTTCTTTCTATAGGTATATTTAAAACATAAGGGCTGGGAATTTAGCTCAGTGGTTCCACTGCCTGCCTCACAAGCACAAGGTCCAAGTTTGATCCCCAGTACCAAAATAAAACAAAACAAAACAAACAAAGTTCATGATATCACACATAGAATTTCAAGAGAAATCTTATGGGCTGGGGATTTCGCTCAGTGGCGCCACGCCTGCCTCACAAGTGCAAGGTCCTGAGTTCAGTCCCCAGTCGGGGGGGGGGGGGGGGGGGATTTAAAACATAATTGCCCTATCTTTTGTCTCCTGAATTTATATTATCATCTTAACACATAATATACCACATCTCAATAGGCTCAAAATGGACAAGTTGATAGAAATCTTAAGACATTTAGATCTAAAATTAAAATTTGAAAGGCTGCCCAAAACAAAGCAAAAGCCAGCCAAAAGTTATTTTAGGAACCTCTACTTTAATTCACAAAAAGTGGTTTTAATTTAAATGTACTTTTTTGGGGAGGTACCAGGGACTGAACTCACGACCTTGTGCTTGCAAGGCAGGCGCAGTGCCACTGAGCTAAATCCCCAGCCCTGGATGTACTTTTGATGAATTATTCTTACTAATTATTTAGAATCAAAGTTTATTTCTTTTCTGGTCATATACTAACAGTAATAAAAAAATTAGCCTCCACCGTCTAAATATTTCCCTCAAACTAGAGTCAGAATTCTGCCCTTAGGAATGCAAGTACAAGTCAGAAATTTGAACACAGTATGCTCACTATTAATAGAGTTCAGTGGTGGTGTAAGGAAAAAAGGAAAGACCTCCAACCATACCTTTACCTCCATCTACAAATGCCTAGGAAAGTCCTCATATCATCTGTCAAACAAACCATTCCTTCCGGTAGTGGTGGAATTTTATCAGTCAGGCATACCTAGACCAGCCAAATTAATTTAGGAAGCATAATTCAAGAGATGTTAACTTGAAAATAAGATTTACATCACAATGCACTATCAGTCAGCCTCTCCAGAGGTTCACTTCAGATCGTAATGTAATAAAAAGATACCTGGAGGTTAAAATAACTGCTTTTGAATCTTTTGTGCAAAGCCTCTGGGACATAACCCTTTTGGAAAGAACAGTGAACTGGAATTACAAATAAAATCTAGACAAATTCCCCTCTAAAAGATTTGTTGGCAAGAAACACTGAGCTTTATTAGGATTTTCCTGTTTGCACCCTTACCTGATGTGTGCTGAATGGTAGTCCTTCCTGTATAAATACTACTGAAGATGGAGATGGATTACGGCTTAGCTGCTCCTTCAGTTTGCCATGAGCTTGTTGGATGGCTGCAGATTCCTGCATTATGCTATTTTCCACAGGCTGGGCTGTGTGGATGGTATGGATGTACTCAGGTGACTGCGGTAGAGAGCAGGCAATTGCTTGTTCTGTTCCAACCACAAAAGATGTAATATCTGAGCCTACAGGAGTAAGTGGCTCCAGCTGGCTAGCCTGACTTGTGGAAGAAGGATTGCTGTTGTCTGAATTAGTTAGGATATGTTGGTCTCTGTTAGACTGAGAAGTAGGGCACTGATTCTCAACAGGTTCCACCTTTACCATTTCCAATTTAGGGGAGGAATGCAACTCATCTACTATCTGAAAGACAGCCTCTAGGTTTACTTCTGTCTTTTTATTTTCATCAGTAGCACTGCAAGGCCAATTAGAAGGCAGAAATTCAACTGGATAGGAGGACTGCATTGGAGGATTCTGGGAAAAGAGAAAATAGGACTGTTTGGATAGAAAATCAAATATGAGAATAAGGAGGAAAGCAACAACATTTAAGCTGATGAATGCTAAACATAAATGATTAAACCTAAAGCTAAGAAAATCTGAGGGCTAATCTACTTTTCAGCAATCGTAGCTTCAAATGTACTGTTAACATTTACTTAGCATATATTAACCAGTACACTAAGTTTAATACAGAATTGTACCACTAATTCTCAGGGCAAGTATACAAAACCAAAAAGCTACAGTACTCAAATAAGTACTTGCTGATAAAATATCTATATACAAAAGTTTTCCAATGCTTATAGATAAAAACATCACTTTCATTTATATATTGTTTTAGGAATGCAGTAAGGAATTTTAAAAAACAGGATGCGATGCTCATAAATCCACCAATCTTTCTACAGATTGAGGGAGAGGTACTGATATTCTATTCCAAATGATATGGGAAAAAATGGATGGAATAGCAAATGTCCCTTGATTACTGAGATTATTTTTAAAAATAAAGCAATAGATTAGAATAACCAAGACTTTTAGATTTGTATCTTTATACTGTTTTATATATATGGAAGTGCTTTGTGCTGAGTAGGCGTTCAATGTTTGTTATCTCAGATTATAACCTAAAGCACAGAAGAACTATGGTTAAATAAAACCTACAATGATGGGCCAGGGGTTTAGCTCAGTGGTTCTGGTGCCTGCCTCACAAGCGCAAGGTCCCGAGTTCAATGCCGGTACCAAAAACAAAACAAAACAAAAAAAACCTACAATGAGTTGATATTATCAAACAAATTAGAAAGATTGCATCAGTGAGTTTTAGGTAATTAATGCTAAATAAATAATGTAAATTCAAATAGTATAAGTATCAAGCTATTACAGCCGAAAGCACCATTCACTGAGCTCTTACTATGTGACAAGCACATGCAAAGAGCTTATATACAGGGGACACTTGACTTATGAACTCAATTGTAGGGCCGGAGATTTAGCTGAGTGGTTCTGCCGCCTGTCTCGCAAGTACAAGGACCCAAGTTTGATCCCCAGTACCAAAAAAAATGTCAGTGTGTGTGTGAACTCAATTGTTTCCGAGGACTGGTTATAACTCGAGTTGGTCAACTGAAGGCTCAGGCTCCTCTACACAGCCTTCAAAAGTCTCTCTCCTGTACACAGGCAGATCTCAGTGTCCTTAGAGAGACACTGGCCCAGGATTTCTCAATTAACCCCACACAGGAAAGAATGTTGTAACATTCCTTCCAGAACTCTTTAAGGGTCAAATTTGTATCTGAGACCATCTGGAAGCACAAGCAGCTGGCATTGGGGTTATAACTCAAGACTTTGGTCATAAGTTAAAACTAAAATTCTTGTCTAACCCAAGTTTTTCATATGTCAGGTTGGTCATAACTTGAGGGTCCACTGTGCATTACTTTTTAATCCTTACAAGAGCCCTATGAAATGTGATCATCTCTACTTCTATTTTTTTTTTTTTTTTTGGTACTGGGGATCGAACTCGGGACCTTGCACTTGCGAGGGAGGCGGCGGAACCACTGAGCTAAATCCCCAGTCCCCATCTCTACTTCTAAATGATAAAACAGAGGTTCAGAGAAACTTCTTAATTCACTCAAAGTGGCACTGATGACGTAACTAACAGAGCCAGGCTTTGAGCTTAGGTTTACCTGACTCTAGATCTCTTGCTTTTAACCATGATAATATACTGACCCTTCATGCAATACCTCACCAATACCTATAATTCAATTAAACTGCATTGATTTTTCAGAATGGAATCTGAAATACTGTCTCTTTTTCCCATTTTTAAATGTTATGTCTGCTTATTTATATTTTCCAAAAAATGAATATATACTGTCTTTACAGTAAAAGTCTTTATAAAAATGTTTTAAGTGGCCTATTTAAAATATTAACATAATCATGATATAAATACTGTTAGAGTATCCCTAGTATAATCCAGAGGGAGGGCCAGGGATTTAGCTCAGTGGTTTCGCCGCTTGCTGTGCAACCGCAAGAACCTGAGTTCGATCCCCGGTACCAAAAAAAAAAATAATCCAGAGGGAGAGGGTGTCTGGATGTACAAACAGGAACATCTAATTGTGTGGTAGGTATGTCCTTCTAGTGAAGATGAATTGATTAGGTATGATACTTGATGATATTGACCATAAAAAATGGCCAACTAAGTCCTCTTGATCTACTTCAAACAACAGTCCAATTATTTCCTTCCCATATATATATAGTTTTTTAATTTTTAATTTTAATTTTAATTTTTTAGAAAATATGCTTTTAATATTTTATCTTCTCTTTGCATTTATAACATAATTCACTTCAATGATCACAGAATCCTTTTCTTCCAATGCCACAAACCGTATTACAAATGAAAGCTGGTACTGCTGCTTTTCAAAATATACAAGACTGGGCCAGAGATTTAGCTCAGTGGTTTCGCTGCCTGCTGCGCAAAATATACAAGACAATTGGTGTTTTATATAAAACCACTTTATATGTTAACTTGTTCCCAAAAACCTTGTTTTTCTTTTTTGGCCTGGTTAAAAAAAAGTTGTTACAAATATTTACAGCATTTTCTTCTCTTAGACAAACATTCTTACAAACTGAAAAAGGGAATTTTATGAACAGACAATGTAAAACACAAGACAATGTCAGAGGCTCCTAGCTGTGCTATTTATTTTTTCTGAATACAGTACTGAAAATGCCCATCAAACTCTTGTCATCCTAGTCCATTCTGTTCATGTTTAAACTCCCATTTCTCTAAGTAGTCTATTCAGCAACAGGAAATAGAAAGTAAAGCCTGCTTTGCACTGGGTCTTTCAGAAAGGGGCTTGGGGAAAATGCTTGACAGAGATGTTAAAACCAGAACAGTCAGTCTTTGGTCAGAGCAATGAGGTGACATTTTGATGTAAAACTTTGCCTGGTCAACAATCTTTATAATTAGTACTTTCTAGATATGGGATGAATTTTTAAAAGATCTGGGTAACAATAACGGAAATGGAAAAAAAGGCTGGAGTATCACATACGTTTTCTTTTTAAAAAGGCAGGGTGGAGGGGGAGAATGTTCTTTGTTTGTTTGTTTGTTTGCTTGTTTGAGACAGAGTCTAGCTATGTAGTTCAGGCTTGCCTTGAACTATGTAGCACAGGCTGGCCTTGAACTTGTGGAATTCTCCTGCCTTAGCCTACTTAGTACTAGGATTACAGCCACTACACCCAGTTTAAGAATGTTCTTTTGAGAAATTTAATGTCGCCAGTAAAATATTCTCTTTGGCTTGGGGTGTAGCTCAGTGGTACAGCAGGTGCCTAGCCTGCTTGAGGCCTTGGATTTGATCTCCAGCAACACACACACACACACACACACACACACACACACCCCTACACCTCAAGAACTGAAACACTCAGATTCAGCAGTGACCAACCTATCACAAGCGTGCTGCAGCTGGCTGTTTCTTATCATTGAAAGCTCTAAAAGGTTCACCATCACTGATCTAGATGATTATCCAAGGCAGACATACCATCCCAATCTAGCAGATACAGTACAAAGTATGGCATTTACTCATATCCTAAAAATAGCAACATTAGCCGGGCATGGTGGTGCATGCCTATGATCCCAGTACTCAGGAAGCTGACACAGGAGGATCTCCATGAGTTGAGGCCACCCTGGACTACACACTGAGACCCTGTCTCAAAAAAAAAAAAAAAAAAAAAAAAAAAATCCTAAAAATAGCAATATAAAACACTTAAATCAGAGCAATTCTTTCCTAAAAAATAATGACAAGATATTTGAAGTACAGATTTTATAACATGCAGGATAAGGCTGAAGGGGACCAGACTTGAATTTCCTCACTTTTTTTTTTTTTTTTTTGTAGAACCAGGGATCAAACTCAGGACCTTGCACTTGCCAGGCAGGCACTAGCACCACTGAACTAAACCTCCAGCCCATGAATTTCCTCACTTTTGACATCAGTTTTTCCCCCCTTAAAAAATAGTCTTAAAAAAAGTCTAATGCTCTGTACCATCTTAGATGAGCTGTTATTTGGTAACTTACATAATTTTAGAATTTATCTGACATTTATTTCACCATGCAAAAGTCTAGAACAGCATTGTGTAAAATAACTTTCAGCAATGATGAACATGTTCTATTTCTATACTGTGAAATTTGGTAGCCATTACCCATATGAGACCACTGAGCCCTTGAAATTGACTAGTGTGACTAATAATGAATGTTAACATTTCATTAATTTTAAATTAAATTTAAAATGCCACATGTGGCCAATGGCTACTATATTGGACAATACTAGCCTAGAAGAATACTCAAGACGCCATTCATACCACTACCCCTTTTATTTAGAACTGAGAAAGCTAACCCCATGATCCACATCTTGTCTCTGGTTACTCATTAATATAAATTACACTTTGAAATTGTGTAACTGCACATGAAGCATAGTGAGTCCATAATCTTACCTGGAAGTAGTTGCAGTGTGCATATGAAGAGGCAGTGGGAGTAACACAACTACTCAGAGCGTCCATATGGGTAGAAGGAGAGCAGCACTGTAGCACAGCTAGAACAAATTCAAACACAGACAAGCCATCAACCAAAATAAACCCCTACAGCACTCAAAGCATTACCCTCTTTCAACATGGAAAGAAGCCAAAGAACTTCCTTTATGTGTCTGAAAAAATTAGATTTAGTCTAATTAGGTGTTATTATTTGCTGAAAATAACATGGTCATATAATAAACTTTAAAGTGTTCATGTCTGCTTTCCTACATGGTTTCTTTAGCACCTAAACAGTGTGTTACCTTTGTAACTAAACATTTCTTTTTTTTTTTGGGTACCAGGGATCAAACTCAGGACCTGGCACTTGTGAGGTAGGCAGCGGCACCACTGAGCTATATCCCCGGCCCAAAATATTTATTCTTTTGGGGTTTTTTTGTTTTTTGGTACCAGGGATCAAACTCAGGACCTTGCACATGCAAGGCAGGCACCGGAACCACTGAGCTAAATCCCCAGCCCCCAAAACATTTACTCTTATTGAAAGTAATTTCATTTTACTGAAAGTATCAGAATATATTTGGCATTCCTAAATAATTCTTTTGAGCAGTAACAACCATTTGGAGTGTTTTAGAGAGTAAATTGAAAATATTCTCTATTCCTACCATTAAACAATGCACCTGGCATAAATATATGCAAAAAATACTTTAGACAAGTGGTTAGGTTTGTGGATCCTAAACCCATAAAGCTCTTAGAATAGAAATGGCAGTTAAGCAAGCAATAGATATTACTGGCTGTTCTTTCAAGAAAATAAATAATTTTTTTGTGGTGCTGGTGGGAATTGAACCCAAAAGTCCATTTTCCAAACTTTCTATTTATAGGTAGAATACCTATATTTACCTATATTTACCTATAAATAGTTATATTTACAGATGCAGTCTTAATAGGTTGAGTCTCTCTGAGACTCTCCAATACAAATGACAATCCGTTATAATATCACATCTTTGGATTAAACAGGGTAACATGTATTGAGCACCAACCATTCTCCAGGCACAGTGGTAGATCATCTACATGTATCAACTCAAACAGAGTCAGATGAAGCTACTTTATAAAATAACTCAAACTCAGAGATATTAACTTCCTAAAACTTACAAAGTTTATAGTGTCAGAGTCAGTAATCAAACTCCAAAGCACATGCTTTTTATATACCATATTTCCCTAAGCTTTTTTTTCCCTTCTTCCTGAAATGTAACATTTTGAATTGACTAGAATTTACTAGAATTCCACGTGCTGAATATCTTTAAGTGTCTTACTTTAGGGTTTTTTTTTTTTTTTGGTACTGGGGATCAAACCCGGGTCCTTGTGCTTGCAAAGCAGGCAGCGGAACCACTGAGCTAAATCCCCGGCAAAGTACACTTTTTTTTTTTTTTTTTTTTTTTTGGTACCAGGGATCGAACTCTGGTCCCTGAGCTTGCACAGCAGGCGGCGGAACCGCTGAGCTAAATCCCCGGCCCTTTAAGTGTCTTACTTTAAAGGTGTCCACATTTTTTATATTGTGGAGTGTGCTAATAAAATTACAATCTTACTCTCTAAACTTTGAAAGTAAATTAGCCTAAAGATTATAAAAATCACTTGAAATGTGTCCTTACTTTTCCATTATTGACTATTGATTTCTAGAAATATTTTTACATATCATGTGTAATTTAAGACATTAAATTCTTGCGGGGGATTTAGCTCAGTGGTGCCGTCGTCACCTGCCTTGCAAGCTCAAGGGCCTGAGTTCGACCCCTGGTACAAAAAAAAAAAATTAAATTATTTACACAGAAAAACTTTAAATAATAGAATTCTAGTTCAGATATAAATATTAAGGTTCAAATTCTCCAAGCAACATGGTTTTTAACAATTTTAGTGATTTTTAAATTTTAAAAAATTTTTACTAGTACCTGTTTGCATTATATAATGATTCAAGATGAGGAGTTGGTACATATTCATAACACATCTTAATTCTTTTTACTGCCTCTCCCCGAGTTTAATGATTTAAAAAATATACATACAGTATTTACTAATTGTCACATCAAATTCAAGTTGTCGCTTTCAACATAGATTAGGCAAATAGGTTCCTATACTTGATCTTTTGGAAGTTATTCAAATATGCAATTAAATATTTTTATTTTAATCTGACTTCCCAAGGGTTTTTGTTTTTTATTTTTTGGTTTTTGTTTTGTTTTGTTTCACTGTGCTGAGGATGGAACCCAGAGGCTTGCACATGCTACATCCCCAGCCTCCTAAATATCCTGGGAAATAAACTGAATTCAAATAACTAAAGACCAAGTGGGGTGTGTCAAAACCGAAAAAAATAAAGAACTTTTTTTCTGGAGCAGTAACAAGTAAGGAAAACCTGGCCCCCTAGTGGCAAGAAAAGATATAGTCAAGAGCTACAGGTGATTCTCCATCAGGGTAGGTAGGGAAACACTGTGTTTCATTACAAATAAATCAACAAAACGGTAACACTGATTTTTCTGATATTTCAATGTGCTGATTCTATTAATAAGATACATGCAGGGGCTGGGGATTTAGCTCAGTGGTTCTGCCACCTGCCTTGCAAGCGCAAGATCCCGAGTTTGATCCCTGGCGGGGGCTGGGGGGAAAAGGAAGAAGAGGAAGAGGAAGATACATATATTGACGGTGTAAAAATATTAAAGTAAACTTCTTGGAGAAGTAAACTAAAAGAACAAAGAATATGTTAAATATATAGATAGCTGACTTTACAAGAAAATAGCAAAACAGTGAATGTCCTTTAAAGAGTCCACTAACCTATGAAAAGTATAAAGGTACCTGTATGAAGAAAAGAAGAACTTTAATAGATTAAAGTCCTATAAGATTCCTCAATAGCTGTTTCCTTACCAGTGCAGTCCCACTTTGTATACCCAATAAAATAGAACAAACCAAGATATTAGTAAGTTTACTGAATAGAAAAACCTAGGTATAGAAATTCAACTATGTGCTTAGTGTATGACAAATTAACCTGCTGTGCATTATGAAAGTGCTAACATTCATATGCTGAGTTTATCACTGTCTTAAGATACATTCATCTACAAAAAGATCTTTTAAGCCAGGTTGTAGTAACACAGACCTGTAATCCCATCTACTTGGGAGGTTGAAGCAGGAAGACTGCAGCTTTGAGGTGAGCCTAGGCAACTCAGTGAGTCTCTGTCTCAAAATTAAAAATTTAAGAAAATGGGATGGGGATGTAGCTCAGTGGTAGAATACCCCTGCAGTAGATCCCCAATGCTGAAAAAGGGAGGGGGAAAAAAAAAGATCTTTAGGTGTCTTCCTGAAGACAGTGTTCACTTTAAGTCATTAAACTGTACGTAGAAGGAAAAAGCGTAAATAATGAACAGAAACCCCATTTCAGGTTGAAATATGAGACAATGCTTTTTGGTGGTGGTGGTACTGGGGATTGTACCCAGGACTTCATGGATGCTAGGCAAGCACTCTACCACTGAGCTCTTTTTTAAAAAATTTAAATTTTGAGCCAGGGTCTCAATAAGTTTCCAAGATGCCCTCAAAATTGCAATCTTCCTGCTAAAGTCTCCCGAGTAGCTGGGATTCTAGATATGCACCAGGGCTCTGGGCTACCTAACATGTTTTAAAATTTCTAAATAATACAAAAGCCAGAATTATTAAAAAGTATTACTCTCACTATAGATGAGGCAAACAAGTTTGTATACTTTATCCTATGGAAGCAATTCAAATTTTTAACTGAAATATTTTGAATCTGAATCTGCTCCAGGATAGCACAGTGTCAACAGTGAGAAAATACCCAAAACTATAAATGCTCAAAAGAAACAGTAAGTATAATAGTAAATTTTATCTCAAGATAAGTTCCTGGGTTAGTTAAATTTGTAGAGACAGAAAGTAGTTAAGTGAATACCAGGCCCTGGGAGGAAGGAAGAATGGGAAGCTATTGCTTAATGAGTAGTTTCACCTGGGTGATGGAAGTTTTGCCAATAATGATGATGGTTGCCCAATATTGTCAATATAAGTAGTGTCAATGCATCATACATTTAAAAATGATTAAGATGGTACATTGATATATTAGATATTACATAATTCCACTTATATGAGGTGTCTAGAGTAGTCATATTCATAGATAGAAAGGAGAATGATGGTTGCAAGGGCTGAGGGAAGAGAGAATGGGGAATTAGTGTTTCATGGGTAGAGTTTTAGTTAAGGAAGATGGGAAAAAGTTCTAGAGATTTATAGTACTGATGGTAAATATATTTAATGGCACAGAAAACAGTTAAAATGGTAAGTTTTATGTTATATATGTTTTACTACAATAAAAAGATGTATGTCTGACTGTGCTTTTGTTTTGTTTATTCTGCCAACCAAAAAGTTCCTGGTGCCAAGCTCTTTTCTATAAGTACAAAGTTAGGTTTCTTCAGAGAAACAAGCTACCTGAGCACCACCCCACTGGAGAACTTTTATAACCCCATACGTCTATATTTATTTGTGTACATTATGAGAATTAGAAGCCTAAAGGTTAAACTTTTTTTTGAGACAGGGTTCAGGTTGGCCTTGAACTCACTATGGAGCTAGGCTAGCCTCAAACTCACAGTGATCCTACAGCCTCAGCCTCCAGAATGCTGGGATTACAGGCATGTACCACCACACCCAGCCAAGTCAAACCGTTATTTATTTTTTTAACTTTCATTTTAATGTATTATTATTATCATTATTATTTTTGGTACTGGGGATCGAACTTGGGTCTTTGCGCTTGCGAGGCAGGCGGTCAAACCACTGAGCTAAATCCCCAGCCCTTTTTCTTTAGTTTTTTGAGACAGGGTCTCACTATGTAGTCTAGGCTGGCCTTGAACTTACTACAGAGCTCAGGCTGGCCTCAAACTCATGGTGATTCTCCTGCCTCAGCCTCCCAAGGGCTAGGATTACAGGTACACACCACCACATCAGGCATCAAGTCAAACCTTTAGAATTTAAATGTACTTGGCTGGAGAATAGCTCAGTGGTAGAGGGCCTGTCTAGTATGTACAAGATCCTGAGCTTGCAACCCTTTTTTGCCCAAAAATGGTTCAGAAAAACTTTCAAATAACTATTGGGCCAGGGATTTAGCTCAGTGGTTTCGCCGCCTGCTGCGCAAGCGCAAGGACCCAAGTTTGATCCCCCGGTACCAAAAATAAATAAATAAATAAGTAACTATGGGATTTGTTTTTCAATGAAAAATAAAAATATCACATGTAACCTGGTAGAAAAGTACATATTCTTATAAATTACTTAGCTTTTAAAGTGTTAATATATAGGCTTATTTGAGACAGATTTTAAAACATTTTATGTTTTAAACGTAAATAGTGTTTCAAATTTTATAAAATTGGTATGCACACATTAATTCATTTAGTTCCAGACCCAACTATTATCACTACTTTATAGAAAAAGGAATTGAGGCTAAGCGACATGAAATAATCCGCTCAAGGTGACATCAGCTGATTGAGTACAAAGCTGAGACTAGAACTAGCCCATCCTGTTCTAGAGATTATTTACCAGGGACCCCTTATATGCAAGCTCTGCTAGGCACAGAAGATACAGAAATAAGAATTAAGAGGTAACTCCACTTCCCAGAGCCCCCAGACTGGACCTCCCATGATAGCCATTCAAGTATATTTCCTCTGTTTGGACACAGTGTGTCAACCCGGAGCAGTTTTAATGCCACCAGCAGCACACAAAGGTAATCATTCCATCAGTGTCTGCACTGTCTACTCTGTCTAGTAATAACCAACTGTGGTGGACAGATAAGACAGAAGATTCCCTCAAAAGAAAAACAGGACAAAACCCCCCAAAAAACTTTTTATGAGAGGCAGGAAGACAACAAAGCACAATGGTCAAAAGACTGTACCCTTGAATCAGACTGCCTGGGTCTCTTTCTGAGTCTGCCACTGAACAGCTGTGCCTTAGTCCCGCCACCTATAAAATAAGGATAACTGCACTACCTATTTTATAAAGTTAGTATAAGGATTAAACAAATAAATATTGAAAAACACAACCCTATGATCATACTGATTGCTATATAAGTAGTTGTTAAAATATGAGATTAAAGGCAGCTATAATTTGTTTAATCAGTGCTTCGAGTTTAAAATGTAAACCTTGAAAAGAAAATAGATTTTCAGTTAACTCAGCATTATAATGTTAGTCAAAGGAAAGAATACCTCCAGGGCTGTGGAGGTGACACACCTGTAATCCTAGCACTTGGTGTGGTTGAAGGAGGAGGATCCCAAATTTTAGCTAAATTTGGGCAATTCAGCAGCTTAGTGAGGCCTTGCATTAAAATTCAAAAAAAAAAAAATTCAGCTCAGTACATAGGCCCTGGGTTCAATCTCCAATGCTGAAAAAAAAAAATCTCAACATTCCTCAAATACAGGACCCTCAGTGTAAATATGTATTTGTGAATTTTACATATTTTCAAATATATAGTGGAGAACGTAAAGGTCTAAAATGAAGAGTTTTTTAATAAAATAGGAAAATTAAATCATAGGTGATACACAAAATAATATTAGAGAAAAAATGCTCTAGATAGGGCAAGACTAAAGAGTCAACAAAGAATGGATAAAATGACATTTTATCTTTGAAGGAGAGATCAGAATAGAAAAAATGTAAACCAAGAAGGCAAGGAAAACTAACACTTCAAGGGAAAGACAAGGAGATTCTGATGAGCCATTTTATGAGTCAGTCTGATAGCAATTTATTAATTTCAATAGTGTGGTTTTACACTAGAGAAATTAAGAATTTATGAAATATTACAAAATTTAAAATTTACTGGTTATACTATTTGAAAATCAGGTTGAAGTATTTTTATTTTTTTGGTACTGGGAATTTAACTCAGGACCTTGCACTTATGAAGCAGGCAGTGGAAACACTGAGCTAAATCCCTGGCCCTCAAGTTTATTTTTAATTTTTTTTTTTTTGGTACCGAGGATTGAACTCAGGTCCTTGCACTTTCGAAGCAGGCACCAGAACCACTGAGCTAAATCCCCAGCCACCTCAAGTTTATTTTTAACACAACTAATTTTTTAATGAAGTTGAGTGTTGTTTTTTATTAAAGTCTGATCCAAACCTCATCACACTGTTCACTTTGAAAGGACTGAAATATGACCACTATGCCAAAATTAGTCTTTTTATTATGACTTAGATGAATTTGGGAGTGATTATTATCTTGACTCTGAGAGCAATATTCTTTTTAACTCTAGGAAAGTCATTTATAATGCTGTTCATAAATAGATACTCTAAATATTGGTTCAATTTTTGTACTTTTTGTCTCTTTCACTCATAATTGGAGAACTTAAACATTTATACAGTATTTTTATGGCACTTTTTTCCACAGCAGGTCTTTTACATTTAAAAATACAACTTTTTACTTATAGTAATCTTTCATAATGAGCCAGGCATGGTGGCGCACACCTATAATCCCAGCACACAGGAGGCAAAGGTAGGAGAATCCCAAATTTAAGCCTACCCTGGGCAATTTAGTGAGACTTTGTCTCCAAATAAAACTAAAAAAGGACTGAGGATGTAGCTCAGCATAAAGGCCCTGGGTTCAATCCCCAGTACTACCAAAAAAAGAAAATTCAGAATGTTCAAGGGGCTGGGGGGTTAGCTCAGTGGTTCTGGCGCCTGCCTCACAAGCTCAAGGTCCCAAATTCAATCCCCAGTACCAAAAACAACAAAAAACCAAAAACCAATAGCAGAATGTTCAAGGCAATTTTGACTACTTTGTATCACAGAAGTATTCTATGCATTAGAAGTCATTGTGAGATCATGAGATTTTTTTTCTCATCATCTCAGAAAATTTATAGGCATTTCAACTATCCTTATTAAAGAAGACTGACAAAATATAAATAAAAAAACCCAGAAGAGCCAGGGGTGGTGGTGTACCCTTGTAATCCCAGCACTTGGGAAGCTGAGGCAGGAGGATTGCCTTGAGTTTGAGGCCAGCCTGGGCTTCATAGTGAGTTCAGGACAGACCGAACTGAACTACACAGCAAGACCCTTTCTGAAACAAACAAACAAACAAACACCCCAAAAGATTCTCTCTTATATGCAGTGTGTGCTTCCAGAGCAGCCACAGCACTTGTTTGGGTTTTTTTCTTGTTTTCTTCCTTCAGTGCTGGGGCCAGAACACAGGGCTTTTCCCATGGTAAGTAAGTGCTCTACCAGAGCTACTGTTGCAGCCTCCTTCCTTATTTTTTTTATAAAGCAGCTCCTTCCTATTCCTCACCTTAAACTCCTGGGAACACACACATACACACACACACACACACCCCCCATCAGACTCAAGACCTTGCACTTGCTAGGCAGGGGCAATGCTACTGAACTAAATTCCTGGCCCTTCTTTCTTTTTTTTTTGAGACAAGGTGTTCCTATGTATCTCAAGCTGGCCTAGAACCCATGGCAAACCTCCTTACCTCAGCCTCCCAAGTGCTAGGATTACAGGTGTGTGCCACCAAGCCTGGCCTGACAATTTTCACTTTATAAATTTACAACCAAGCTAAAATATTTTTCAGAAACACATCGAAAATCAAGCAATTTAACAAATAATGTATCTATAATGAATAAATAATATTAGTTGGAGCATTTTCTGGTGAATAATATAGAAATGGCTCTCATAAAACTTAAAACTTGGAGTTTCTGCAAGGATTATGGGGAATTTGAAACACATTTTCCCATAAAAACAATATCCAGACTACAACCATATGTACCTTCAGATGAAAGTAATATAGTACCCAGTCACTATATTTTCCAGAGGAAAATACCTCCAAAATTCTGATTGGAAGATCAGAGCACATTTCTCTGTCTCCCTATACAATCCTTCCAAATTTCAACTCCCTAAAAGTTTCTGAGACTTCAGCAGTTTAATAAAAGGAAAGGGAAACACTTATTGGTGAAAGGAGGGAGAACTGTCTATTTGGGCTATAGAATGTAAAACAAGTATAAGAAAGACAGAGTCAGTCTCTCTCTCTCTGTCCCTTTCTCTTTCTCTCTCTGTCTCTGTGTGTGTGTCTCTCTCTCTCATGCATACATGGAATGCACCCAAAATCATAATTTATATAGCAATGCCTAATTTAATAAAATATTGGAATAGAGCCAGGCATAGTGGGGCACGTCTGTAATCTCAGCTACTAAGGAGGCTAAGGCAGAAGGATTGCCTGTTCAAGACCAACTTGGGCAACATAGCAAGACATTAACTCAAAAAATAAAACAAAATATTGAATTAAACTCTCCAATGATAAAAAAATATGGCCCTATTCATTGCTATATTCAAGATATATAATGTGTAAATATGAACCAGGTATGGTGGTACACACCTGCAATCCCAGCACTCGGCTGAGATAGGAGAATCGTAAGTTCCAGACTAGCTTGACCAACTTAGCTAGAGCCTATCTCAATTTTTTTTTAAAGGGGGATAGGGTGCGAACATAGCTCAGTGAAAAGACCCTGGGTTCAGTCCTCAATACAGTAAAGAAGAAAAAGATATACCATATAACATATGAACATGAAATTAGTCATCTATTTTTAAAGATTGCACATAATTTTTTCTTTAAAGAAATATCTGGAGGGATATTAGGCCTTTCAACATAAGATGGTAAACTTTTTTTTGCTTTCTAATAGGTAAAAAATGATCAAAAGTACTAAATCATTTTTACTCCATACATATAATGCTCCCCTTTTTCCTTCTCTAATCCTTAAAGTAGTAGCTCTAAAAATATAAAGAACTCAGTCTAATTTAAATTTAGTTTTGTTATTATAATATCATTAAACTTAAAAGCTTTGAAAAATAAAGCAATCCCTTTTGCTTCTATATTTAGGTAGACTGCAATGAGCCAATAAATAAAAGTACATGGTTCAATGTTAACAGTTAGAAAATAATGAATTTTGTTAGAAATAAAATAGACACCAGATTTATAACTTTTATGTGCTAACAGATTACTTAAATTTGAGAGAAAACTAATGAATTTTCCAGATTTTTAATTCATAGGGCAAAGAAATGTTCCGTTCCGTTTTCTGAAAGCTTTGACTTTTCTTTCTGTTGGCCCATTTTATAATACTGTGCAAAGTACAATACATGATGAAACAACACATACCACTGCTATGGTGTTTCAGCAAAGTAGAAAATAATTTAAATGAAATGGTCAGATTATCATCTTGCAAAAACCTACCCAGGAAAACACATTTTTTTTTCTGAGAAGGAAAATCGATGGTCATTATCATAAGGAGTCCCAGTTAATAGCTTGGGATCTACCAGCATGACCTCAAAGTGGTTGGATGAACTCCAGATCAGTTGCCATTGTTAGTTTTTCCTTCTGTCTGTTATTCCCCAGTCCTTAGTTGTATAAGATTAACATCACAGGAACTTCAGGATTTATCATATTTTAGTAAAGAATTTAATTTTCTTGGTACTGGGGATCGAACACAGGACCTTGCACTTGTAAGGTATGTGCCGTGTCACTGAGCTAAATCCCCAGCCCAACAGAGTATGGTTTTTCTACTTAGAACTCGTTTTTTGGGGGGTTTTTTAAGTGATCTTTTTTTTTTGAAAGGAATTTATACTTAGACTCTTAAGAATATGCTTTTTCATTAAACTTTATTATTACCCATTGAGGTTTGCCTTTGCTTGCTTTTGTTTTGTTTTTTTTGTCTTTTTTGGTACCAGGGATTGAACTCAGGACCTAGTGCTTGCCAGCCAGGTGCTGTGCTGCTGAGCTACATCCCTGGCTCCTAGTTGTTTTTTTGGCACCGGGGATGGAACATAGGACCTTGGGCTTGCAAGGCAGGTTCGGTGCCACTGAGCTAAATCCCTGGACCCCCAGCCCTTTGTTTTTGTTTTTGTTTTGTACCACGGATTGAACTCAGGACCTTATGTTTGCCAGGCAGGCACAGTACTGCTGAGCTAAATCCCCAGCCCTCCCTTGTTTTTGTTTTTTGAGTCAGTGTCTCACAATGTTGTTCAGGCTGGCTTTGAACTCCCTATGTAGTCCAGGTTGGTCTCGAACTTGCAGCGATCCTCCTGCTTCAGCCTCCCAAGTGCTGGGATTACAGGTTTATGCCACCATGCCCAACTTAAAATTTATTACTAAGATATTAAAATGATTTCATTATGAGCTAACCTCATCTATAAAATTAGAAAATAAAAATATATAATATATAAAAAAAATTGTTAAAAACAAAACAAAATAAACACTGCACCAAGAGAAGAGTTAAAGTAAGGTTCCAGGGGGCTGGAGATTTCACTCAGTGCTTCTGACACCTGCCTCGAAAGTGTAAGGTCCCAAGTTCAATCCCCAGTACCCCCCGCAAAAAACGTAAGGTTCCAGGGTATTAAGTCTCAATTTCAAAACTAGAACACATTTTGAGGATACAAAGGTTTCACTAAAACCATATACCCTTACAATCCTTAAGAACATAATGAAATTTTATATACTGTTTAAAAATGTGTCCTGCTAAGAAAACTTTGATATTCTTGGGTGTACATTCCTAATATTTTTGTTTAAGCCCACAGAGATTAAAATTAAAAATATAAATGCAACACAAAACAAAAACAAAATTATAAAAAGATATTTTAAAAGATTTAAAAATATAAATGCTATTATAAACTACCTCAATAGAAACCAGTGAACTTGGATCCTCATACCTGTTGGATAGTAGGCTTGGGAGAACTGTGCTGAGGGTGTGTAGTTATTATATTTTTGGGAGGAGCTGACCATTGTTTGAGGACCTTGTTGAATGTGCACAGATGTGGTGCTGGGCTGCAGTGTATAGGTAACCTCAGTCGGAAACCTCTGCAGCACAGGAAATGGAACCCCCTTATCTGAAAAGGTAGGAGACGTCTCCACTTGTCCAGGGTGCATCCCAAGGGAGTTCTGCCATGTTCTGGGAGGAATCGGGGTCCGATCTAAACCTTTCAGAGGGAAGGTACTGTGGTTGTGGGATGAAGTTGATACGTAGGAATAAGGAGACAAACTATCTCGCCGGAATGACCGGTGAAACTGTCCTATAGCCACTGGTCCTGCGTAAAGAGAAAAGCACATTTATCAATTTTGTATTATACCACGAGACATAGCAAACCAAAGATAAAAAACTACTGTTCACTTAACAGTTATTTTTTAACAAAAGTTTAGTTTGGGTAAAAAACAAGATCAGAATTCCAGATATGAGATTGCACATATAATGATGAAAGAATAATAAAGTAAACTTTTGCTTGGTTCTCAGTTTGACTGTCATAAGAGGTAAAGTGACCAAATACTTACAGGAAATCAAAGGTTAAATTAAATATTTGATGTTAAAAGCCTTCTACAGATGATTTAGCCATCCTACCTTTCACCTCATTTGATGGACCAGATTTTTCCAGTGTATTAGCTACTCCCTAGAAGTTTTTCATCCATTCTTTCAAACCATTTAAAAACTTTAATAATAAGCAGAAGAACAGACATCTTACAATACACATAAAAGAATAAATATATAACAAATAAGAATTACAATACACAGCTGGGTGTCATGGCACAAATCTGTAATCCTAGCACTATGGGAAGCAGAGGCAAGAAGATATAAAGTTCAAGTTCAGCCTGGGAAGTTTAGTAACATAGTGAGATCCTGTCTCAAAAAATAAAAAAAGGACTGGAGGTGTAACTCAGAGAAAAGGCTCTGGGTTCAATCTCCAGTTCTAGAAAAAAAAAATCTGTATACATATACCCTATATATATAATATGTATAACACAAGCCAAAAAGAAATATAATGCTATTTGCTTCCTTTCAATTAAAAAATCTTTGTAGAAAAGTCAGGATTAAAAAGTGTGACTTTGGGGCCAGGGATTTAGCTCAGTGGTTCCGGCGCCTGCCTTGCAAGCAAAAGGTCCCGAGTTCAATCTCTGGTACTAAAAAAAAAAAAAAAAAAAGTGTGACTTTGTTTTCTTCACCCCTTATATCAATCAAAAATTTTCCTTGAGCTTCTTTAAAGTATTTCTAGTATTGACCCAGATAGCAGTGGTTTTCAAACCCTGGATTAACAACTGAATTACTGGACGAAGTTTGTTAAAAATCTACATATTCGGGTTCAAATACCTGATATCTGAAACATATTTGCTTTCCCTTACTTAGCAAGGCAAAAAAAAGAAAAAGAGATAAGGAATAGAGAGAAAAGGCAACAAGAAAGGGAAGAACATAAATGTTGCAGGCTGAACTTAAAAATTATGATTTTTTAATAGAAACAAAACTAGCTAACTTATTCCTAAGAAGAGTTTTCTGAATTAAATTATGTGGTTCACAAATTTCTTTCTATTTATTTTATTAAACTAATCTGTAAAACAAAGTGCTACTCAGGTACTAAACTATATGTTGAAAGATGGCACTCAAATTTTTATTTTTCTGAATAAATCATCATATTACACGTCTCTCATTCTATTTATCTGGTGTTTTATTTCCTTAAAGAATAAACCATTCAACAAAAAATAGTACTAAGAATCAACAAATGAGATCATATCAAAATAAAAAAACTCCTGCACAACAAAGGAAACAATCAACAGATTGAAGAGACAATCTACAGAATGGGGGGAAAAAATTGCCAGCTATTCCTCAGACAGAGGACTAACATCTAGAATTTATAAACTACTCCAAAAAAAAAAAAATCAGATCTCTCAAAATAAAAGACCCAATCAAGGAATGGGCAGCAAAAATGAATAGACACTTCTCAGAAGAAGTAAAAAAAATACATGAAAATATGTTCAACATCACTGGCCATTAAAGAAATGCAAATTAAAACAACACTGAAGTACCATCTTACTCTAGAAAAAATGGCTACCATCAAAAAATCAAAGAATAACAAATGCTAGCTGTGAGTGGGGGTTGGGGGAGGAATCCTTCTACATTTTTGGTAGGAATGTAAACAACTACAACCACTATGAAAATCAGTGTGGAGATTCCTCAAAAAACTAAAAATAGAAATTCCATTTGACTCAGCTATTCCCCTTCTGGGTATCTTCCCAAATGAGTTACAGTCATCACATTAGAATGACACGTGCATACTCTTGTTTATAGCAGCACAATTTAGAATAGCTAAACCCTGGAAACGGCCTATACGCCAATCAAAAGATGAATGGATAAAGACAATGTGGTATTTATACACAATGGAGTCCTACTCTGTCATAAAGAAAGATAAACTTGAGGTACTCTTAGGTAAATGGAGGCAACTTGAGACCATAACGTTAAGTAAAATACGTCAGACACACAAGTTTAAATATCACATGGTTTCTCTTATGAGAAACTAAAAAAGAGACACAGAGACAGAATGCAGAATAGAAGATAAACAGGAAGTACGGAGATGTTTTCCAAATGCACAGGGGATCAAGAGTTGGAAGGACTAGGAGGGAGGGGAGGTAAAGGGGATGGGAAAACAAAAAACTTAAAGGAAAAATACAACTTTTGGGAATGTGAAAGGGACTGAGTTAGAAGGAGCAGGGAGAGAGGGAAGGGGTAGGGGATGAGGAAAGAAAGAAAAAAGAATTAAGATATATTATGTACATGTACGAACTCCCCACAATGAATGTAATCATCATGTACTGCAAAATGTACTAATAAAAAAGGATAAAATAAATAATTCATTTATGATTTTTTAAAAAAGAATAAAACATTCATACCAAGAATAAACAAATATATTTACACACACTAAACACATTCTGGAGTCCTGAAAATCAAGAGGACTTTATCTAATGGGGAAAAAAATCCTAGAAGTCCAGAAGACTGAATGTGTTCAAATGATAGACCTCTTAGAAATGATTTTTCTTTTTTCCTTTAAAGTACAAAATGTAACTTTTGTGATGGTACTTGTCTAGCAATCCCATATGTACACATGCATTGAACTCACCACTGACAACCCTTTGTTTTCCTAAAGAAACTTACTCTTCACAACAAGTGTTTCTGAATGTCTCAAATTGTCCCTCATTTGATTTCTCCTTGGATGGCTTATGTACCAAACTTACATACTGCCTACAGCATGCAATATCTCACTAGTTCTTCTGACCTCTTCTAGGATAGCTGAATATCAATAATTTATGCAGCTAATTAAAGAATTCTCTACCTTGATTTCTCAAATTCTAGTTCTATTATGATAAACTCTAAGTCATAGCCAATTATCTATTTTAGATGCTGATAACATTAAAATACTGTCAGGACTAGAAGGGTATCCCTTTAACTTTGTGTTTTTTAAATAAAGAACTAAAACATGCTCAACTCTTACTTATTCTTCAGTTAAGGGTTACCTCATAGGGCTCTGTTCTGACCAATTTTGTAGAACATCACCTGTATGTCTCCAAAATATCTTTAAAACACATTTGGCCATGTTTCAATCCAGAATTCTAGAAATATAGGGCAGGATGGATTTCTGTTTTTAAAGAGTTTCTTCCTTTTATGAAAGTTAAAATAATCAGTTCCCAGAAAGGAATCCCAAAACCTGTCTGTTGAGCCTGAGCAAAAAGAGAGATTATCTACTTCTCAGGCTTGTTACTTATTTTATTTATTTATTTATTTATTTATTTATTTATTTATTTATTGAGACAGAGTCTCTCTATGTAGTCCAGGCTGGACTTGAACTCACTATGTAGCCCAGGCTGGCCCAAACTCATGGCGATCCTCTTGCCCCAGCCTCCCAAGTGCTGGGGTTACTGGCATGCACCACCATGCCTGGCTGCTACTTATTTTAGAATGGTTTGACAAATGCTGGAAAACAAATTGCCACTAAAAACAAAATTTAAAAAGGAGACCAAAAGGGAGAAAACGGGATTTTCACATTTCTTATCATGAATATTATTGGAAGATGAACAAGACAGTTGGCTCAATGGATCTAAATAAGAGAACTAGGTCTTAAAATAGGATTCTACTATAAAAGAGAAGTATGCTATGTGGTCAGGCATAAATCAAGGCATGATTCAAATAAAATAGAAATTAGGGGTTGAAAAAGAGAAGCACTAAGAACTTAGAACACAGAATGAGAACAAAGTTGTGCCAATATTCTTAAATGTATGATAGAATTACTTTCCACCTAAACCCATAACACAATTCCCTAGTGAACCAAGCTTATAGCGTGGACAATCCACACCTGTGTCCTCCTGCACACACCAATAGGTAGAATGGTAAAAATAAAATAGAAAATGCATAAAAATGACAATCACCTAGGCATACATAAATTGGCATGTCACCTACATTGAAAAAGTATGAATTAAATTTTTGCTTTTCAACAATCTCTAAAATGATGATCAAGCTGGGTGCTATGGCACACACCAGTAATCCCAGCACTTGGGAGGCTGGGGCAAGTGGATTACCATGAGTTCAAGGCCAGTCTGGACTACATAGTGAGACCCTGCCTCAAAAACCTAAAGGGCCGGGGATTTAGCTCAGTGGTTCCGGTGCCTGCCTCACAAGCTTAAGGTCCCAAGTTCGATATCCGGCACAAAAAAAACTCCAAAAAAACAAAAAATACAAGTTCGATCCCCGGTACCAAAAGCAAAACAAAAAATAAATCAAATAAAATGATGACTAACTGAACTATAAGTGGACAAAATCAGATTCTAGACAGCCTTTATATTTCTCCAATTAACATGATCTCTATTTTTACTGGGTATTATTATTATTATTATTATTATTATTATTATTATTATTTTGGTACCAGGGATCAAACTCGGGTCCTTGCACTTACAAGGCAGGCATCGGAACCACTGAGCTAAATCCCCGGCCCTACTGAAGTGGTTATCTCATTTCTCCCAAGAATGTATTTCCAGTTTTTTCTTGTTTTGCCTTCTAGAGACTGAACGGGAGGGGGGTGGGTGGAATAAAAACATCTATTTCAACTAATTCTGCTAAATGTATGCCACGATATTGTCTCTACTGTCTTTCCCATATAATTCCTCACCAAAATCAATTTCCATCACCTGGAAGTGACTTACTATGCCTTTAGAACTCCCTTAGAACATTCCTATGCCATTGCTATTTTCCCAACTTGTTAATAGAACTCTTAGACCCTGACCTTCTAAACTGCACACACAACTCAGTCCTTTAATGGGCCTAACTTAAATTGAACATAGTGTTATTTGTATGTTTAAATTTTTTTCATAAAGCAAAAATAACCCAGATTCATTATTTCTCTCTTCTCCCCCTGCCCCTCTCTGTTTCATGTGCAATATGTGTTTTTAGAGAGGGTTTTTTTTTTAAATTTTGTTTTGTTTTTTGGTGCCGAGGATGGAACTCAGGACCTTCTGCTTGTGAGGCAGGCAGCAGAACCACGGAGCTAAATCTCCGGGCCTAGAGACGGTTTTAATACACAGTCCAGGCTGGCCTCCAGCATACCATGTATCCCAGGCTGGCCTCAAATTTGAAGTTCTTCTGCTTCAGCTTCCAGAGTGCTGGGATTACAGGTGTGTACCACCATGCCCAGCTTCCAGTTTATGTTAAATCCATGTTAACATGGCAGAAATGTTTCTATTACTCTCCTGATCAAAGGTGAAGAATGAATTCTCATTATTATATCCTGTTGCTGTCTTGATATAGTGCTTTGTATCATGGACTCTTTACACAAATAAAGGGAATATTGTCACCTTCATCTTTGTGGCAGAGTAAAAAGAGGATCAGAAACCAAGATCATAAAAATAACTCACTGTCACAAAGGTTTCTGAACTTTTACTCACTACAGATTTATACATGGTTTTTTTCAGTGCTGAAAGATTATAGACAATAGTGAAAAATCCAAAGACTGTACATGTGTAAAATTCTTTTGAACTAGAACAACTATAAAAAAAACATTTTTGCCTTACATTTGTCTAATAATACATCTTGGGTGTCAAGCTCTCATTAGCTGCAATCAATGTTTAGTTAATTCCAAATGGAACAATATCTTGGAAATCATTTATTATATTTTTGTCCATAAGATATGTAAACAACGTTTACCATTCTACTTATTACTTGGAGCTTTAAAGGTAGTTGTCATTACCACTTCTTCCAAGATTTCTTAGGTATGTCAATAGCTAGAAAGTGTCATGTTCTTTCAAGGAACTTTCATTCAAGGTTCCTTTTCCAGGTTTCCTTGGATGGTATAATGTTCTAAATTTTCTTGGCTGTAACTTTGTCCCATCCCCCCCCCCCCCTTTAACCTGCAGAGTTCTGCTTCCCGCTGGAGCAAGGAGGCCCTTTGGGTTTCTTTCAGACCCACTACTTCAACAAAGAGCTACTTAACCTAGATGGTCACAGTGGAAAGCGTGGGCCTTGGGAAGGTAAATGGCTATGAAGTTTTGAGAGTAGGTAAACTCTTGGGGTTCCATCTGGTACAATTTCAACTGTTGGGGTTCAAACTCAGGGTTTCAACCCTTAGGGAAGGGTGGAAAGAGACCGTAAAGCAGCGTCCATTTTGGTGCTGGTGGACTCAGAAAGGGCTAAATGCTTAGGAACCCTTTCAAGAGAAAGCACTAAAGGCCTCGTGTGCTGGTGCTTGCGGGAATGATGGCGGTGACGGGACACCGGCAGTTTCAGGGGGCACAGCGCAGGCTCTGAAGCCCTTGGGTACCTCAAAGGTGCGACGGGCCATGCGCTCTGCAGTGGCCGTTGTTCCCTGGCACCCCTGCGCCCCAAGGAGGGCAGGTTAGGGCCCGAGTAGCCCCGACTCACCTTGCGGCTCCGGCCGAGGCCCTGCCAGCTGCGGAGGTGACTCGTGATTCCGCAGCAGGGAAGCGGAGATGGAGGCCGAGGCCGAGGCGGAGGCTGACGTGATGAGCAGCCGCTGGAAGCGGTTGGGCGGGCGGCAGGGCACCTCCAGGCCCGCCGCCAGCTTGGCCTTGTTGGCGCTGGTAAGCCTCTTGAGGTGCACTAGCAGCTGCGGCTGGTCCCGGCGGAAGTGCGGGCTGTGGAAGTGGTGCAGCGGCCCGTCGCCTGCCGGCCCCCCGGGCCCCGGCCCCCGCCCCGGCCCCGGCCCCGGCCCACCCAGCACCACCTTGCGGAAGCCGTAGAGGTTGAGCTGGCGGATGAAGCTGGTGAAGTTGGTGGTTTTGAAGAGCTCGGGCTCAGCCCCGGGGGCCCCGACCCCGCCGCTGCCGCCCCCGGCCCCCGACCCCGGGCCAGGTGGGCTGAGCAGCTCCGCCTCGAAGAGCGGCTGGTCGATGAGCAGCCCCTCGCCACGGCCGTCCCAGCGGATGGAGCGGTACCGGGGGCTGTTCACCAGCCGCCACAGCTTGGCGGGGAAGTTGTTGGGGTTGATGGGGGTGGAAAGCAGTGATTCCTCCATCGCCCCTGACGGGCCCTGGGCCTCGCCCCGCCGAGCCTGGCTCCCTCTACCACCCCGTTCTCGTTCTCGATCACCCTCGGCCTTCTCTTCGCCCTGCCCCCTCCTGCCAGCGCCCGGCCTGGACCGTTGGCGGAGTCCCCGCGGCAGGCACGGCCAATGGGGCCTCGAGTTCCCGCCGCGCGCTCCCGTTGGCGGCCGAGGGCACGCGACTCCGCAGAATGAGGTATTCCCTCCGTGACCCCACACGGCCTGCTTCGGGAAGAGGAGCGCTGCCCACCAGGGAGATCTAAATCCTGCAAAAAAAGAAGCCAGTTACCCACCTCCGAACACGAAGGGTGGGACACTTGAGCCTAGCGGGTGTGTGGCATTCAGAATGCAGAAGGATGCATTAGCCGACAGTCAGTCCTTCCTGAGAGCAAAGGGCCAAACTTTACTAACAGGTGAATTGCTGGTCTCTCCAAATCAAAATGAAGGGGTGAGGTACAATATCCTAAATCAATGAATTCATTTTATTTATTTTTTTGGTACCCGGGATCGAACTCAGGGCCTTGCGCTTTCAAGGCAGGCAGCGGAACCGCTGAGTTAAATCCCTGGCCCAATGAATTCATTTTAGATAGTAGCATTTTGTATCTTTAAAAATACACTCACTCAGGCCAATGTTTTGCTCAAGACGGTTGATTCAAGATTAAATAAACACTGAGGTGTCTGGCAAAAGGGAATCACGAGAATATAAGTACAATTCTGTGTGCTTCCTCAATCGCCACTGGTGACACTGCAGACACAAAAGAGAAATCTCACTTGAGATGGGACAGAATTCTACAGAATCCGTAAGAATAAATCCCTACCCAGTCAATGAATACAAATATAACAAGAGCTGTGCTGATTAAAAAGAGTAGTCCATTTTAAAAACAGAAATTGTCAGAAGACGATGCAAGTTTTTTTATGAATAGAAGAACAATGAGTATTATGTTTTCATAGAAACTAAAATAAAAAGACCCAACAAAGCAGCACTAATATAGAGATTTTATTTAAACTGTATTGAGTTTTTACAGCACATTGCATGTTTGTCACAACGCAACTGCACAGTTCGGATTTTTGGCCACATCATGTCACTTACACCCACAACAGCTCTGAAAGGAGTATTTGATGAATGTATCTGAGCCAAGAGCCCAGAGTCTCTCTCCACGGCCATGCAGTTTATTCACTGATGGGACAGTCCCTCAAACCAGCCACACAAAGTAGACAGATACAGTCTCCCCATGTTACCAATGTTACAATCCCCAAAAACAGGCAGAGTGAAGCGCAATATAAATCAAGTTAATTAAAAAGCCACTCACAACTGGCAGTTGTTTTAATAATGAGAAAATGCTTAAAAGAATTTTATGTATCAGAGACAAGGCGTAGTTTGTTATTTTTTCAATGATCTCTCAGGAATTTCCCAGACACAAAATCTCCATTATTCAGTTCCATTTTTAAAAAAAGTTCTGCTAGGCTGACTTAAATATGCCAAAACTTTTTAGGTTACATCCATGGCAAGTATAAAAGAAGCACAGATGCTTCTCTGTAGGACTGAAGAAAAGGTCGGGATAAATAACAATTCTTGTTCTAAATGTAGATTTTAGTTATTTTGGAATGATTTTTGTTTTCTAGAAAGCAATATGAAAGTAGAAGTGAGAAAGACAACTACCATAGCTTTAAAACAGGATATTCCTAAATGTAGTTTACTTTTTATACACCAATGATTAAGCAAAATATATAAAGGAAATTCTAGTGGTTTCATTATAGCCCAAGGAGACTGTATCTATCCCAACCACAGTACATGGCTATATCACTGTATCTTTTGGTTAAGTGCCACCGGTACATATTAAAATGAAAAACAAAATCAAAACAAAAAATATGTTTGGTCCAAATGGACACATTTTATCTCCCAATTTTGGTATCAAGGCTTTTCTCTTCTGTTTGGGTTCCATTGTTAAGTGCACAGAAATAGACAGCAGCATTTGTACTGAAACCCTCACATACCAAACAGTATATCCTAGGAGGTAAAAACCAAACACTAAATTCTACCCTCAAGGTGTCAAGTGTTCAGGATAAGAAGCAGTGTGACCCAGAGGAGGCAGCAGCCAAGGGAAAGACAACATGGGGGAAGGGGGCAATGGAACAACAAAAACCTTTGTTTCATTTTCATGCCAGGAGAGGATCAAGGTGTAGCTCCTGTGTTAGCACCAGGACAACTAGGAAAAGTCAGGCGCAAAGGGTAGGGCACAATCAGCAGATATTTCACAAGGATAATTTTTGCTTTTCACTTCTCATTCTTCACAGTGCATATCTCAAGAGCTGCCTTCAGAGTGAAGGGGCAATTGCCTCTACAGCTCAAAAGAACTGATTTTTGCCCGGACTAAACATCAGCAGAGTTTTCCTCTGCTCCCCAAAATGTCTCACTCCCTAGAACTGTCCCCCTAAACTGAATATTCACTGATGCTGGCCAATGAGCCAAGTGAAAAATACATTGAAACCTTCATTTGCCAAACCAGTCCTTAAGCCAAACTCCACAGAAAGACAGTACTAATGCAACTAGAGGGAGTGCCTCTAAAGACTGAGCCTTCATGCAGACACAGAGCACAGAGGTACAGAATAGAGTTCATCTCAAATAGGATAGGAATTCCTATCTTGTATACTAGAATCTGCTTTTTTCAAGGTGGAGAGATAGGTCTGGTTATCACTTGGAGTTTGGTTACACATATGCCTTTCTATTGCTGTTTGGGCACTTTGCACCAGGCAGTATCTATGAAGTCATCATCTTGTGACCCTCCATGAGAAAGAAGTCACCAACTCAACATTAAGTTCCCAGACTGCAGGGCTGGATCAGGACCATTACCCCAAGTTGAGGGTCTCTCCAGGAGAGGACCTTCTGCCAAATTGAAATTCCTCTGCTCCAGTCTCATGGTACCAAGGAGGATTTCTCAAGACGGTATCTTTGAGCTCTGTGATTTCATGAACCACACCACGAAACCTTCCACACTACACCTGAAGTACATCCTCCCTTCAAACCTGCTAAAATTGGACAGGTCATCTCCTCTGGCATTCAACTGGAAGCTGTCGCGATGGGTTTCTTCAGATGTTGGCTCATGAGCTCCCTGGCACGAGACACTTGAATGTGTTCGTAGCATGAGTTACAGACGAGAACTGGGTCATAGAGTTGTTGATCAGGAATGGGCAGCTTCAGGTGGCAGCAACCAGCACAAAATACATTCCCACAATTTCTGCCAAAGTACAAAAAAGAAAGAGTTTGTGAGAAATGCTAAATAAACGAGAATGAATGAGTCAAAAGGCTCTCCATGAATAAATAAAGATTGGGGACAAACGCAAATAATTCCTATAAAGATGCCTTCATCTTTAGATTAATTCAATTTACTTCTACCCATATGTACCGCAGTACTTTATGAGTCACACAAAACATCTTACCTGCAGTGATGTCTTCGTTTGGCCAACCAGAATTCACAGTCACAGTTATAGCAGTGTGATGCCATATGGTCTGGAACCCAGCGAGTCACCTAACAGCACAAGGAAAATTTCCAGGTCCTTGTTAACAAGGTGGAAAGGCAACACTGCAATAACAAAAGCAGCCCAAGAAAAAAATGACAAGGCTGACTTGGCCACACTATTTGCTTACAAAATGACATTTATCTGAGGGAGAGCATGTCACTCATCTCTGAGAAATACGGTAAATTTTCTGTCTCTCATAAGCACCCACCACACATACCTCAGTTTCCTTCTTATCAACAGGTTCCCAGCTTGCTTCTGAGAGGCAGTCTTCACTGTGATCAGAGCCAAAATCCTCTGTATCACTGCCATCTGACTCTTTCAAACATGTCTGAAGAGAAGGCAAAGATATCATTACCCTCATCATTGCTACCATTTATTGTTTACTGTGTGCCAGGCACTGTTCTAAGTGCTCTACATGCATGAACTTATTTAATTCCTCAAAATACTCTTAGCATATATACTACTATCATCCTCATTTTGAAAATAAGAAAACTAAGCCTCAGAGAAAGTTAAGAGATGTAAGTGTAAAGCTGGGATTTAAACCTAATATCCTGTCTTAAGACCCATGCTCTTAACCAATATGCTATACCACAGCATAGACAGACTATTGCTCCTGTCATATCTTAAACTACATATTGGCAAACTATGGCCCACATGCCAAATCCAACTTGTTTTTGTAAATCAAGTTTTACTGTTCTATAAAGGCCACAATAAATAGTTATGACATAGACTATGGCCCACACAACCTAAAATATTTACTATCTGCCCTTGAGAAAAAAAAAGTTTAGGGCCAAGGATTTAGCTCAGTGGTTCTGCCTCCTGCTTCACAAGCGTAAGATTCCAAGTGTGATCCCCGGTACCAAAAAAAAAAAAACAGTTTGCTGACTCCTATTTAAAGCATCACCCTAAATCTCCAGAAGTTGTTAGCCTTGTCCATTGTGCCAGCAGGGAAGTAGGAGTGCCCTTAACAGAGGAAAGGGAAGTGTGTGTGTAGACAGCAAGCCATTACGGGGGAGAAGATCGCTCCTAGAAGCTCCCCCAGGACTGCAGCGCCATCACCCAAGGTAGCCCAACACAGCAAAGCCTGGATGGTCCTTATCACTTCTCACCTGGATTATTCCAAAATGTCCTAACCAGCCTCCCAGGCTGTGTCTCAACTGCCTCATCAAAATTCTACCTTGTTGTTAGAGTAGGCTTCTTAAAATACAAATCTGATTATGTCACTCACTGGTTTAAAATCTCATTGCCTTGAAGGTAAAATCCAAAATTCTAAGAAAGGAACTCAAGCTGACCTTTCCAATCACCATCTAATTCTCCAGTGTCACTTCCCATCACACGACCCAATTCTCCCTCATAGTCCCAGCCCAAGTGCATCTGTGCAGACACACATACACCCATGTACATCCGTTCTTTTGTTTAAGTAATGCCAATGGAGTACCCACTGCCTCAGTGCTTCTGCAAATGGTGTTTTACCTTCCCTGTCTACCTAGCTAAATACCACATTCTTTAGCACTCAGCTCAAGCACTGTCTTCTCGAGAAAGCCTTCCTTGGCTTTTCATTGTACTCCAGACCCCTAACAACTGATGCCTCCCTCTATCATAACACTCAGAACATCATTCTAATTGTTTACTTGTCTTTCATCCTAGAACCCAAGCATCTAACTCAGTGGCACATGGCAAGTATCCAATGAATGGATAGACAGCTGGATGGACAGAATACATGGACGGATGGCAGCCGGAGAATACTCACAAAATCATCCTCATAGTCCATGGGAGGCTCTGCTGGAGGGGCACAGCAGTGACGGATATCCAGCCTCATCTGAAGCTCACGCACCTGTCGACGTAGCTGATCTACCTCTTGCTTGTATCCTGCTTCAATTTGCCGCAATCTATGCTGGATTACATCCGTGGGAAAGGGGAGTCCATCATCATCCAAATAGAGAGGAGGCACTGGAGAAGGGCAGATCAGTGGAACAGGCTTTGTGCTGGAGACTTGCTTTGGATGACCAGACAACCACATCCGATTTTTTTTTCCTCCTGGGCCAGTACAGTATCCATTGGAATGATTAGAGCAAACAGATGATTTCACACCTTCTCTCTGAGCCCACTGGCCCCCAAAGCAGGGCCCTGTGGCCCGTATCTGCTTACTGCTTGACCACTTGCTACAACAGCCATAGGAGAGCAGCCGCCTAGGGGTATTCTCCCCACTTGGGAATGAAGTCACCATCCCTTGGAAGCTGTCCCAGTTGGACCCTAGAAAAGAGAACTCACTGATCTGGCTCTGAGAAATTGGCTTCCGGGCTAATTCCAATGGCATTTTCCCAAAGCGAGGGTTTTCCAGTAATTGCCCATTCCTATTAATTCCTTTCTTGCCAGTATCTTCCTCTCTATGGATCAGATTCAGCACAGATCTGGGCCGTTCCTGGTGGGAGACACTTGCCATACACCCTGGGGGATCTTGGCTGAGGAAGTCAGGACTTGGTACCAGAGGAATTTGGCAGGCAGCAGTCGGTGGGTTGCAAAGGGTGTCCAGACTACAGTCCAGAGCACATTTTGGGGGTACACCCAGCACAGAGTCCAGCTGGGCCTGCTGGAGGGCACCCATAAGGGAGTCCTGGGAAGACTCAGGGAGATCACCAATTCCATCACACTTGCTGGAAACAACCTTAGAGAGTGCCCTGGCAGCTTCTGTTTCTGGATGATGTTCAGGCAGCTCCCCTGGGCCATCAAAAGTCCTACCCAGCTCATCCTGGGCAGAAGGGTCTGGAGCTGGTGTCATGGCCTGTCCCAGGACTTTGATTTCAGGATCAGAGGTGTTGCTTTTCATTTCCTGGGGCACAGCAGTATTAAGCAGCTTATAACTTAAAGAACAGCTTTTGTGAGTCTTGAAAGGCTTATTGCTCAAGTAGTCTTTCTGGCTGCTGGGCAGAGGGGAAGGGGGGCCCATTTCTCCCATAGTCTGCTGGGCACCTCCTACCCCAGGATCCATGAAGATTGTCTCTGAGCCCTCAGGATTGCTGTGCCAGGGCTCCAGGCCCACTCTGACCTCCTGACAGTGGTTATTCAGGTTAGGATCACTGGATGTGCGAGTCAGGGGGCTGCTTGTATCACAGGTGGAAAGAAGATCATCCATGGATCTGGTTTTAGGTAACCTGGAATAATAAACACAATATCTGTAGGTCAGAAAATGGGAGCTACCTATAATACACAGAATCAGGTCATGAATTTTTTTTGGTACTGGGGATTGAACTCGGGACCTTGCACTTTCGAGGCAGGCAGCAGAACCACTGAGCTAAATCCCTGGCCCCAGAATCAGGTCATGATTAACAGCAGCATCAAAACCAGCATTTAGGTGGGCATGGTGGCACATGCCTGTAATCCCAGCTACTCAGGAGGCTGAAGCAGGAGGGTTATGAGTTTGAAACCAGCCTGAGCAATTTAGCGAGATTTTGTCTCAAAATTTAAACATTTTTTTAAAAGGCTGGGTATGGGGCCGGGGATTTAGCTCAGTGGTGCCGCCACCACCTGCCTTGAAAGCGGAAGGTCCCAAGCTCGATCCCCAGTACCAAAAAAAAAGGCTGGGTAGGTAGCTCAGTACAAGAAAAAAACAAAACAAAATAGCATTTATATGACATAATGACATTTAAGATTACAACCAACGTTCACTAAATGTTTTCTTTTCAAAAAGCGTAAGATATGGACCTTATCCCCAAGAACTCAGGCTCTGTGTTCAGCTTTTGTCAGTCCTCAACCTACACAATTTCCCTGGGCAATCTCAACCACTCCCATGCTTTCAACTACCTGCTATGCTGATGCTTTCTAAATCCACTATTCCAGCTAGGTCTGTGCCTGAGCCTCCAATCTAGTAGTCCACTGTCTCTATCACAGTGAGCCATAAAGGTGATGGGTTTTGGAGCAAGATAATACTGGCTTTGACAGTTCCCTACATGCCTTCAAGAAAGTGGTTTCCTCCTTGCAGAGATGCTGTAAGGATTCAAAATATATACAACCAATCACAAACTCATTAGCCACAAACTTACTAAGACAACACAACTCCTCAGCAAAGCTTTTTACAACCACTTAGCAGTGTCCCTCCAACTGGCCAGACCCCAGGAAAACTCCTGCAAGTAGACAGCACTCAGAGAGTTCCAGAGGCATTCATACACACCTGATGGGTAACAGACATTTTCAAGAATGGCCATCCTGATTTTTGTTTTTATCCTGGGGTTTGAGCCCAGGGTCTTCAACTTAGCTACCTCCCCAGCTCTTTTTATATTTTATTTTGAGACAGGATCTCACTAAGATCCCCATGTGGGACTCAAACTCATGATCCTCTTGTCTCAGCCTTCCAAAGTACTGGGATTACAAGCACATACCACTACACCTGGCTCTATCCTAATCTCTAACACAGTTTAAAGTCCTTAGAGCAATAAAAAGTTAGGAAAATTCACCAGAAAACAAGAGAGACTTCACTGACTAGTCCCCTCATTTCAGATGACTCAGTCAGTTCAACCCAGACTGAAAAATCCCCTAAAGGCAGAGTTTAAGTACTTAATTTTTGAAATTTTATTCTAATAAATGTTCTACATATATTTTTACGTTTGATTTTTACTTTTGTGTTTGATTTGGGAGGGAAGGGGTTGGGTTTTGTTTTTTGTGGGGTTTTTTGGAGACAAGGTCTTACTTATTCAGGCTGGCCTTGAACTCACTATGTAGTCCAGGCTGGCCTGGAATTCAAGGTGATCCTCCTGCCTCTGCCTCCTGAATGCTGGGATTATAGGGATGCACTATTATGCCCAGCAATGATTTTTTTTTTTAATGGCAGGAAATTACAGGAAGGCAGTGGTTCTAGTTACAGTCTCTAAAGTCTCATAGGCAGGACTCAAATCCCAGGTTGGCAACTTTTCAGCTATGTGACTTTAATTCTTCTAAGCCTCAGTTCCTTCATTTTTGGAAGGTTAAAGTAGCTACCACATAAAACCATTCCAAGGGTTACATAAAATCATCCATATCTAAGCACATTACTCGGTGCTTCCTACAACACATTATTGTCTTACTCTTTACTTAAGTACCTTGAGGGCAGAACTATGTTACTTGAATCCCTAGCATTTAGCACAGAACCAGCAAAATAATTTGAGAAATGAATGAATGAGCTTAAAATCTATCACTAAGTTTCCACTGGTAGGCTCCAACTAAATGGAAAAGAACAGCAGGGTTCAATCACTGGTAAACATCAGGAGCTTTCAGGACCCACCCAAGAACTACCAAATAAGAATAGCCAAGAATGATGACTAAGCCACTTGTTTTGTGGCTGTTGTTTGCTTTGTCTGGTTTGGTTTGGTTTGGTTTAGTTTGGTTTTGCAGTGTTGGAGATTAAACTCAGGGCCTCCCACATGCGAGGCAAGTGCTCTACCACTGAGCTACATCCCCAGCTCAGGTTTTTGTTTTGTTTTAAGTACCACAATTGTCTTTTTCTTTCTTTTCTTATTTTACTTTTTTTATTATGGAAACTTTCAAACATATGAAGGAAAGTAAAAGTAGCTCAGACAGACTCTTTACCCAGATCATACAGCAACAGCCTGCCATTCTCCACAGCTGATTCCTATGTGCACTAATGCTGGTATACACATGAATGCTGGTTGGAGTCTGGGATGAGGAGAGCTCATCCAGCTTGGATGGCAAGAGAAGGCCAGAAAGAAGAGGTAGAATCTGAGCTGGGTATAGAAAAATGTGTTGGACTTCAATAGAAGAGGAGGAAAGACAGCAGAACATTTTTGATCCAGGTAAAAGAACCAAAAGTCAGGTTGGTTGTTACAGAGGCTACTTCCTTTAAAATCTTTATACTATGCATTCCTCTCAATCTAACTCTCCATCTTGAGCTACCTATAATATACCTCCTCTGTGCTATCAACTAATATTTCAATACCAACCTCCCTGTATTTCCTTTTTCTCCCCACACTGGCTTTCTTGGTTCTAAGCTCAGATACTGGAACCTGTATATGACATCGAAGAGACTTTGGATCCTCCTCACTCTGCACTTCTACCCTCCAACTTTCAACCAATTCAATAGGTTGCCTATGATCTCTCTGCTGCATTTCTGAACACAATCTTTTCTTTCTCAATGCTTTTTTTTTTTTGGTACCGGGGATCGAACTCCAGTCCTTGCACTTGTAGGGCAGGCAACAGAACCACTGAGTTAAATCCCCGGCCCCAATCTTTTCTTTTTTCAAGGGATTCTACTCCCAAGATCTGAACTACTGCAGCAGTGTTAGCTGGTCTCTGTGCCTCTAACTACCACGTTCACTGATGAGTTCTCTAAAAACCCCACTGTCAATAGGACACAATGACTTCCTACACTAACTTACAACTGACAACTGGACCAAAACAAACTCTTTACTGTCACGTTTAAAGCCCTCAATAATCTGTCCTATACAATATTTCTTTCTAAGCCTCAAAATAGTCTCTTCTCAAATCCTGCTGGCTCCAGAGAGGTTCTTTTTTCTTAAAAACATTTCTCAAATACTCAGTTCCTCAACTAACCTTGTTACCAAGTTCACAACTTTCATTATCCCATGCATTTGTTTTCCACTTAAAAATTCAGTAAAGCACATATGATATACTAGGCCCTTGGCTACACTCCAGGACACAAGAAAAGCCACGGTTCCTGCCTGACCCTTCATGAAAATTTGCTAAGTAAAACAGCCAAATGACCCATTTAAAAAATATCTAGCAGGCCAGGGATTTAGCTCAGTGGTTTTGCCACCTGCCGCGCAAGAGCAAGGACCCGAGTTCGATCCCCGGCACCAAAAAATAAATAAATAAAAATAAATAAAAATAAAAAATATCTAGCTGGGCACAGCGGTGCCTGCCTGTAATCATGGCTACTCAGGAAGCAGCAGCACCAAGAAGATCACAAGTTTGAGGCCAGACTGAGCAATGTAGTAAGCCCTTGTCTCAAAATAAAATTTTTAAATATAGTATAATATAGTATAATTCAGTGATAGAGTGCTTGCCTAACACACATGAAACTTGGTTCAATCCCTGTTCCCACACTGAACAACAAAAACAAAAAACGCATTTGTCCAACAGCTTTGAACTACACATATTCTTATTTACTTAGAATTGTTCTCTAGTTGTTCTGTGTCTTATAGTTTAAAAAAACACTCTTTAAAGTAGGATTAGTATCTTTGATTCTTTGGTATAGCCCACAAAACCAAGTTCAGTACTAAGCAACTTATAAGTATTAAAATAAACTTACTGAATTGATGTTAGATACTATTTAAGGCAATGATTATTACGTGGCTTAGAGCTTATCAAAAATTTGATAAAAAATTATGGCCTTTCTCCCTGGAAATGTAACCTTATGAACCTACACTCAAATTCTTCATACTTTAGGGAAAGTGAAAATCACAGAATTCCTGAAGCCTATACCCTCACAATGGACTTGGCTCAAGAGACCCTAGAACCAAAAATTTATGATGTTGGGTTTTTGTGGTCCTTTATAATACTCAACCAATATGTTATATTTTATCTTTTAAAAACTTCAGCAACAGGGGCCAGGGATTTAGCTAAGTGGTTTCGCCACCTGCTGGGCAAACACAAGGACCCAAGTTCAATCCTTGGTACCAAAAAACAAAAACAAAAACAAAAAAAAATTCAGCAACAAACAAATATCAAAATTTGAAATATATACATCCTTTGAACATAACATTTTTGTTTTTTAGGAATTTATTTGGCAGAAACACTAGCACAAATGCAAACACATATATGCTTGGATATATATCTGTATGTACATGGGGAGGGGAAAGACTCTACTGAACCATATTTTCTTTGGGAGGGGGGTAGTACTGGGGATTAAACACAGGGCTTTACACACTAAGTCCATGCTCTACTACTGAGTTACACTCCTAGCTGAACTCCACATTTAAAATTGGCTTAAGTCAGTGGTGACGCGCCTATGGCACGCATGCCACAGTAGGCTGTTCGTTATCTTTGAAAGCTCTAAAAGGTTCACCACTGTGCCCCGCTAGATATTTTTTAAATGGGTCATTTGGCTGTTTTACTTAGCAAATTTTCATGAAGGGTTAGGCAGGAACCATGGCTTTTTTGTGTCCTGCAGTATAGCCCAGGGCCTAGTATTTAATAGGCTCTTTACTGAATTTTTAAGCGGAAAACAAATGCATGGGATAAAGGAAGCTGTGAACTTGTTAACAAGGTTAGCTGAGAGCGGTCCAAAGAAACTGGTTTAGCTGGTAAATATTATGTGTATTTTACCATAGTTTTTGTTTGTTTGTTTGTTTTTAGTACTGGGGATTAAGCCTAGCACTAAGGTACATCACAGCCATTTTTTCATTTTTTATTTGAGGCAGGGTCTCACTAAGTTGCTAAGTTGCCTAGGCTAAGCTTGACCTTGAGATCCTCCTACCTCAGTGTCCTAGAGTGCTGGGATTACAGGTGTGTGCCACCACACCAAGCTTACCGTGATTTTTTTGGATAGACAGACAGACATTCTATAAAGCATTCCCTGTAATATTCTTTAGAAATGAAGTTACCTAACTGACTAATAAGTTCTCTCTCATTTTGGACTACTATGCAGCCACTAAAAACAGTAAAGTAGGACTGAGGATGTAGCTCAGTGGTAGAGTACTTGCCTAGCATGCACAAGGCCCTGGATTTGATCCTCAGGAAAATAAAACTAAATAAATTAATAAAAAAAATAAAGTAGCTTTATACATGTTGTCATGGGATGTCAGCCCAATACAGAGTGGGAAAAACAATTTGCAAAACAGTATGCAAAAAATTTTGTTTTTAAAAACAAATGTGTTGTAGAGGCAGGAGAATGTGTGCTGCACATTTTACCTAGAGAGCTGAGACAGCCTTACATCTGGGGGCTTTCAGGTATGAGTGCGGATGTATTTACACAGAGAAAACCTAAGGACACCCATCAAAATGTTAACAGTAGACACTGTGGGGACAAGGACCAGGAGAAAGAACTTTCATTTTTCTATACTTATATTGACTTTTCTTTTGTTTGTTTGTGCTATTAGGAATTGAACTCAGGGAGCACTGAGCTACGACTCCAGCCCTTTTATATTTTGAGACAAGGGTCTTGATAAATTGCCCAGGCCAGCCTTGAAATTGCAGTCTTCCTGCCTCAGCCTTCTAAGTAACTGGGATTCCAAGTGTGTGCCACAACCATGCCTGGATTGACCTTTTTTTTTTTTTTTTAAATAGGAAACGTGTATCACTCTTATGATTTATACAGTCCCCATTTCTCTTCTCCTCAAATATCCAGCCAGAAAATAACTTTCATTTTACATCTTGCTTTAAATTCCGGTCTTTTTCTGAAGGAGTAAAGGCCATACCTGTGCTGGGGACCCACTTCCCCAAGTGTCAGATGCTTCTGGAAGCTAATGTTGAACATAGCAAAGGTTGCTACAAAGATAGCAAGCTCCTCATGCCTTTTTTTGGTTTTGTTTTGTTTTGTTTTTGGTACTGGGGATCAAACTTGGGACCTTGCACTTGTGAGGCAGGTGGCGGAACCACTGAGCTAAATCCCCGGCCCCTCCCCATGCCTTTTATCAGTGAACAAACAATCAACACCATTCCCACAAACCTTCTTGAAACAGTCCTTTCTTTTTAGTATATGTGCTGCCGAAGCAAGCACAACAGTCCTTTCTTTTTCATTCTCCTCTCCCCTGCTTGGATCTGTCACATGGGCTGACAGCAGCTCCAGGAAAGAAGGTAACCAACCTTATCTTTAGAGAGGACCTTGAAAACACGGAGTGCACCCCAGCTAGCCACAAGTCTCAGGCCAAGTTTCTCCCTTAACTGACTGAAGAAGCTGCTTTTAAATAGCTCATGAAAAAAGGAGAACAACATTTAGGCAAGATAGGAAGCAGTTACTGCTTTCTTAGTAAAGAGAAGAGAGAGTAAGAAAGGCTTTTCTCACCTGTCCAGAGAGCGGCCAGAGAACTCCTGGCTCTGGGCCACTGGGGAAAGGTAAAGATCCATATTTTCCTCTCCAAGTGTGCATGGAGATGATACAGGCAGATAAACAGCTGTCCAGAGGTGCAGGGCTCGGACATGACAGACAGGATGCAGGACCTAGGGAAGTGGCCCAACACTAGTGTTTCAGATGCTGTTCCCCTTTTCCTTCCCTAAATCTTTGGCTCTTATTCTCCCCACCAATTCAGCCTCTTCTACCTGCAGAAAAGGGCTTGGCCTTACCATGTCTGAGCCTGGCATGTAGAGGAAGTTGTGAAAGTTTTTATTGCCAGCCCGCAGGAGTGCCCATACAGAGCAAGTTCGCTTGTAGATGTTATGCTTCTCTCGTTCACAAGGGTTGTTGGCCAGGAACGTGCCGTAGAGGCAGGAGTATGTGTGCTGCACCAATTTTACCTAGAGGACCAAGATAGCTTACATTTAGGGGCCTCAGGACACCACTCCCCCCACCCTGGTCACAGGCTTTAGGACTCACCAGGAATGCTTCATTAAATTCAAACAAGCAGGGGAACTGCTTAAGCAACTGATGAACAGAATCAAGCCACTGGAGGAATACAGGGCATTGCTCATTTTGGTCTTCCACATTCTCCTGGTGGCCACAGCGATCTCCAAACTTGTGCCCAAAATCCAGCCAGTCAGACTCCACTAACACTTGGAAGCCCTGCAAAAAGTTAACAGTCCAACACAGGGCCTCTTTGGAAGGGCAAGTGTGCTACTCCTCAGGGGACTGTCCCAAGCAGAGAGCTGCCAGCTTCAAAGAACAAGCTTGAACCTGGAAGAGGACTGAAAGATTCCCAAGACAGCTCCAGAACACCCAGCACCATTCCTCCACCGCCATTCCCCGGTTCTTTCCTGCCCAAACCCTTCTCAGTACCTCCAATGTCCTGTAATACGGGTCCAGTAGTATTTTGGCCAGGGCTACAATCTGTGGTGTTCGGTCCCAGCCATCGGAGCAGTGTACCAGAACAGGCCTGCCTTCACGGTCTACTGTATTAGCTACCAGCACAGCTGCTTTTAGCATCACTGACAAGTGCTGCAGCCATTTGGTACTCTCCAGCGCTGACAACCAACTATACAAGAGCAGAAATCAAGCCCATCACTAAGGATATTGGGGCCACAACAATCTCTCTACCACACCCAGTCAGCTCCACCCAACAAAGTCCCCAGTGAGGGCTGAAACCAAGAGATCCAACCCATGGCCTTTCTGCCAAGACATTTAGCAGGAAGGCAGGAAAGACAGGCTCTGAGTCACAGAAGAGCTTCTTAAGTCCAGAGAGAAACTGGGAAGCATCCCAGGACAATGACTGCGAAAGTGTAGGACAATGACATAAGAAGAATCCAATGTCCTGTGTCTGTGCCAAAGTGTTGGCTGAGAAGTGGAAGAAGGGTTCTTGGAACTGGTCCACCGCCGCCAACTCCACCCAAACCCTGAGGTCTCCTATACCTTCAGATGTCCCATCTCCCCATCAAATCCTCCAAGAATAAGAAGTACTGCATAAGGAATGAGACTGGAGGAATGATGGAATCACATCAAGGACAAACACCTACTTGCTGGGATCTGGCATCTGGCTGCACACGGCCCGGAGGTACTGAAAACTGTTCCGGATGGCGTGGATGTTGGCCATTCCCATAAAGACAACCTCACAATTGGGATAGTACTCTGTGGGCATGAGAGGAGAGTGGGGCATAAAAGGATGTCCTGGTAATAGGCATCCAGGACAAAGCTTCCCTGGAAGAAAAGGCACTTCAGGATGGGAACTAAACAGACAATCTGAATTCCATTTTATTTCTGGATATTCTGGTGTTATATAGTAGCAGTAGTAATCATATTAATAACAAATGGTAGAAAAAAGTAACAAATGGTAGTAGTATAACTTCTAAGAATAACAATATATAGAAAATTCTCAACAAATAGTACCTATTCTTTTTTTTTTTTGGTACCAGGGATCGAACTCAGAACCTCGCACTTGCGAGCCAAGCAGCAGAACCACTGAGCTAAATCCCTGGCCCAATAGTACCTATTCTGTGCTAGAATATATAAATATTTATATATGCCACCTCTAGTCATGCCCCCCTAGATTTGCAAGGTATGTCTCATCTCCATTTTATAAATTGGAAAATGAAACTTAAGACAGGTGAAGCAACTTAAGCATAATAATAGCGTGTAAGTGGCAGAGTTCTGGTCCCAAGCAGCTTTGTTTGGGTCTTTCAAGTACATAAGCTGCCCTCAACCTGCTCTTCCCCAAAGCCACGCCAAACACAGGGTTCTGCAGACACTGAGCTAGGAGCAATACCTTCGCACTCACAACCTCCACCTTTGGCCCGGTTAGCCACGGCTGCCGTGTAGGATCTCGCATCCAGGATCAGCAGCTTTTGAGGGGCTGCTGCACTCTCCACCCCAGAGCATGCAGTCAGAGAGGAATCTAAATACACAGCACAGAGAAGACCTGGGGTCAGTCAGCTGCCCAATGTCACTGTGGTTCTGTGACACCCATCTCAGATGAGAGCAATGTTCGAATAGAGACCTATCAGACCTCAAAGCCTCCCCAAAGGCAGGGACCCAGGTGCCTGGTCTGTTGTCATTTTCTTCCCATGCTCTCACTGGGGACTTCTTGGGAGCCACTGGGCCAAAGAAAGGGCCTGCTACCTGGGGGGCTAGCACCACCTACAGCTTACCAAAGTCAGCGTCACATGCTTCATTGGCATCGTTCCCAGTGCCGAGGGAGCCCCCAGTGGCTCGAGTCCCAGGGTCCAGGGCACAGGCTTTAGCAATGGACGTGACCAGGTATTCATCATCAGCATTGCGCCAGCCCCACCAGCTGATCTCAGGCTGGCTGCAGCGGGCAATGGCAGCCCCATTGCGCAGGTGTCTGACAAACAGAAGAAACCATAATGCCCTTGGCATTCAAAGCCTCCAGAGCCTATCATGGAGCTCTTAGGGGGCCAGACCAAGTAAGCAGGGGGTTTCAGGCCATTATAATAGCAACCAAAAGCCTTAATATCTCTAGAGAGGTTTCATTTACAAAGCGCTATCACACACATTTTCTCAAATGGGCTCCGTATTCCCAAGGTGCCCATGACTCATCAAATCTGCATAGCACCTGCTCCAGGTACAGGCACACAACAGGAGAACAAGGCTGGAGCCAGGAACACAAACAAAACCAAAGCTCATGGTTACTATCTGTCTCATTCTATTTTAGCTGCACTGTTTCTGTGCAAGGGTCAGTAAACTTCTCAGTAAAGAATTACACAAGTTCTTGGCTTTGTAGGTCACAAGCAGTCTTGTCATGTATTCTTCTTTATAGTCTTTAAAAAAGAATAACCCTTTAAATATGTAAAAACCATTCATAGCTCCTAAGCTATACATAAAACAGGCTGTCGGCTGGATCTGATCTCCAGGTCAGTTTGCTAACCCCTGTCCTAATGCAACATCTTCCATGCACGTGCTCACATTCTCTCCCCCAAAACCACCACCACAAAAAAAAAAAAAAAAAAAAAAGAAAGGAAAGTGAGTAAACTCCCCAAAAGCCTTATTCTTGGAGAAAAAGACAGTTTTCATTTTAAAATAATTCAGTCACTTTCCTACAGGGTCTCAACTCTCATTTAACAAGGCTGCCAAAAGCCTTAGATCGTGATTCTCCTTATTACATAAAAACAGCCGCACTACTTCACATTTGTCACTGCCTCACCTATACACAACCACAGGGATGCGCTTCCAGGACCGGAAGGAAGCCACGTTCTCCAGCTCTTTATCTGTGATCCACACGGGAACTAGCAGCTTCTGAGGGTAACTGGGGCACAACCTGGGAAGAGACCAGAGGGGTCACCAAAGTGGGTATAAGATATGTGCTAACAAGACCCGGGGTGACCTTGTGGGAAGAGGAACAGCAACAGGAACCCTCCTGCCTTGTGGACCCAGGAGTGATGCCTGTCGCTTTATCCAAATGTAGAGGGGGTTTGGTCTGGACGAATGCTTGGTGCCCCACCCCGCCCTCTCACTTGTAGTTACTGTTGATATGTGAGACTCTCCAGACGTTCTGCAGGTCAAAGCCCATCCTCAAGAGCTCTGCCTCCTGCCGACATCGTATATGCTCTCCTGCAACACAACCCCCCAGCCACTCAGCTTCCCCGGGCACCAATGTCCAGGGGTGGAGGAGGGAATGGGAACTGAGGGGAAGGCAATAGCCTCCCAAAGAAGACAGTCTGGCCTCACCTGGCTGACACAGATGGGTGTGCTGGTCCTCCTCAGTCAGCCCCAGGCACCAGGCATGGTAGGCAAAGGCAAAGAGGTCCTCGGGCTTGGCAGGTCTTGCTGTAGCCCGGCTTAGCCTCGAGAGCCACTCTTGGCACTGCTTGAAAGTGGGGAAGTGGCACCTGCAGGGAAGGAAGCACAGGCCTGGATGACGCAAGGGAGGGATGTACAATGGGGACATACGAGTAAAAAACACACCACCAAAGGAAGGCTGTGAGGAGAGGAGGCTCCAAGCAGAAGGGAAGACAGTAGGGGAGGGGGGTCAGGGGGTAAAACAGGGACACTGCACATCACCCAAGTGAAGTTGTCTCCCATGACAATTCTGTTCCCAAGAATTTCTGTGTTTGAGACATATTTATCCCGAGGGGGCCCACCATTCCTCATGTCAAATCTAACTGCTACCACATGGCCCTGAATGCATTCCTTGTTCCTACCCTACCAGCCAGTGTGCTGTCCTGTGACTCCTAACACAAACCTTCTGCTTCAGGTGGGAAGTTCTGCACACACCATTCTTGTCTCCATGTTCTTTCTCTGTTGCTTGATAATGCCTCCTCTTTGCCTAGCCATATCTACTGACACTTAGAAGACAGTTTCGGTCCCATCTCCACCTTGAAGCCTTCCCAACCTACTCCCTTCCACAGACTCTTTCCTCTCTTAAATTGTTTTTTAGTTTGTTTGTTTTTCTGAGACAGGGTCTCACTATGTAGTTCAGGCCAGCCTTGAACTCACTATGTAGCCTAGGGTGACCTCGGACTCCTGGCAATCCTCCTGCCTCAACTTCCCTAGTGCTAGGCTTACAGGCGTGCACCGTGGTGACCACACCCAGCCCTCTCTTAATTCTTAATGTACCTGTTACATTAAACAATCCATTTCTCCATGGCATACTGCCATGTTAAGTCTTCTTTCAGCAACCTGGTGTTAGTTAGCCTCTGCAAGGGGAAGGGCAATGTGGATTTTCCTTCTGAATCCACCACAGACCTAAGCACATGGCCAGTTCTAAAGCAAACATCCTTCTAATATTCGTTAGTCATTCCAGTTTCCTCTTTCTTTCATACGCAATCTGTCAGCGAATCCTGCCGTGTCCATCTTCAAAATACACCCAGAACCTGAGCACTTCTCTCCACTGACCGCTACTACCCTAGGCAGGCCAATACCACCTCTCACACGGGTACCTGCAATACCTTCCTAACCGATCTCCCAGCTTCTGCCTTGGCTAGTGTCCTTGTTCTCTCTTCTATCTAGTTTCACTATATCGGCTAGAGGAAGTCTACAAAGCATTAACCAGATCACGTCACTCCTTGGCTCAAGGAGTTTCTTAATTTCCTCAAAGTAAACTCCAACCATTGTGACAGCTTCCTTTGCTCCCAGACCTTGTATCCCCCTATCCTCACCTACATTCACTCCTCTCTGGCCACACTAGCCTCCTGCCGTTCTTCCAAGGCAGGTAGCCACTCAGGGGCTTCACACTCACTCTTCCCCTCCCAGCACACTCTTCCTTCAAACACCCACATGGTCCCTTTCTTTAGATCTTGGCTCAAATGTCACCTTTTCTTTGCAGCTCTCTCTGATCACTTATTTAAAACTACAACCTTCATGCCCATTAGCACTCCATATCCTCTTTCCCTGCCTTATTTTTTCCTTTACCCTTACTGTCATTTAACATAATTCACTTACTATTCACTTATTCCCATTGGAATGGAAGCTCAAAGAGGGTGGAAAATTTTGTCTGTTTATTCTCTATGCTGTATCTCGGGTCCCTAAAACAGTCTGGCATAGAGTACTCAATAAATGTATCCTAAATTTATAAACAAATGAACCAGTAATAATGTCAGTGCTCTGTGCCAGATATTGTCCTGTGTGCTTCTACATACATCATCTCATTTAATCCCCACAGTGACCCCAGGAATTAAGCATTACCTTTTTTTTTTTCAGTTTAAGACACTTTGGGTCAGTAAATTGACTTGCCAAATCAGAATACAATTTTCACCTATTCCTTCAATGGAAATCCTTGGTCTCTTGCACAAGACTAGGGTCATGGGGCCTGAGTGGGGCCCCATTATGCTCACCTCACCACTTTGGAGTCCTTGCAGGAGATGTGCAACTGGAACATATCACGGCTCTCCACACTGTCAATCATCCGGAGGGGGACCTTTAGAGGAAGGGCAAACTGACGCTCAAATCACTCACTCTTGGCACCACTCCTTGTCCCCACCCCAGCCCAGGTGCTGATTATAACAGAAGGGAGAAAACCAGCCTTTACTAAGGACCTGTTAAATGCCTAGTAAACTGTGCTAGTAGGTCTTCTACATATGTGACCCCAGTTAATAATCACCCTACATTATAAGGAGAAAACCAAGGCTGAGTTTAAAGACTTCTCCAAGGTCACAAAGCTGGCAAGTGGCAGTGTAGGAGAAAGAACCCAAGTTTGCCTGACTCCAACATTGCCACTATGCCCCAAAAAGAGCCAGCAACAGGGTAAAGAAAACAAAGGAGGGAAAAGGAGAATGAGCCAGAGAGAAAGATCGACCCATAGGAGAATGAGGCAGGAAAACAAGAAACCACTGAGAAAGAGGAGGAAATTCCAACTTTTCTTTGAGAAATGATCAGATAAAGCATTAGAATAATAACACCTTGAACCTCATTGGGATTCTGGCTCGGTGTAGGAAAACAAGACAGGAACTCACGTTGATGACAGAGTCCTTGAACTTGATATGCAGCCGGTAGTTGGAGATAGCAATGAGGGCATCAGCTGCCCGGCCCAGGAACTCCACTCCCTCACCCTGCAGGACTGTGAAGGGTACCTGCCAAGGGACAGAGGTGCCCTCATCCAGAACTGAGTCACCCCTCATTCTCCTCTGTAGCCCCTTGCTCTGGGGGCTTACCTACGGAAAAGCTGGACTATGACAGGAAAGGAGAATCCTTTCCCAGTCAGGTCACCAGGTCACACCTATGAAGGAAAGCTATCTTTCCTTCCCTGGGACCAAAGGTTTCACAATCCACATACAGACAGACTCACCCACCCCTTCCAGAGACCAAGGAGAAGGAAGCCAGAGTTGTGGACATATCGTAGATCCTCTCGGAGATGGGGGGGGCGTTTTTTTAACTGAACATGAACCCCACCCACCCTGGACCCAATTCCTACTTACCTGAAGATTTTCCTCCTCCTTCACTAATTCTTTAGGGGGGAAGAGATCCTTGGCTTGGATATACTCCAGGCTGGGGGGCCCCTCCTCACCCTGCCGGAAAGTCATGGTCCTGAGTCATTATGCTGCACCTGGCCCCTCATGCTCATTTGTTCCCCTCCCCCACCAATAAATCTAGATTCCACACCCCCACCCCCAAGCGCACACACGTCTAAAGCTTCTTTCCCACCAGAGGAGGGAAAGGAAACCTGGGTTGGTTCCAAGTGGGGAAAGGTGAAATGGAGCCTAAGGGAAGCGGTAAGCCAAGGAGGAACTGGGACTCTGCACTGATCAAAGAAGAACTCTCCTGTAGAAACAAAATTTCAAATGGAGGAAGGCAGAAAACTAAGGAAAAGACTAATGTAAGGGCAAAGCAGGAGTGGGAATGGGAAAGGGTTGCCCTGAGGAAAAGGAGCTAGGTGTGGCAGATGATTACAGAGAGAGGAGAGAAAATAAGGCACCTCCAGCCACTGAAGCTCCAAGCTGGTGGGTGAAGGAGACAAAGAGGAGTAGGCTGGGGGGATTCAGTCCCGTGCCTCTAGAGGGCCTTCGTGGATCCTTTCAAAAGGAGGATGCCGTTTTTTGGAGCTGAGCTTATTTTCCTGTTAAGCCCCCACAACCTGCCAAGCAACCTGTCCTGTCTGCTGATCTAAGGGGAATTCCTGAGGAATACCCACAGAAAGCAGAAGTCGCTCCTCTCCCAACCACTAAAGAGGGAGAAAGGGGATCCACGCGACCAGGAGGAAGCAGGAGACCCAAGGACAGGCAGGGGAGAGGGAAGGAGGGAGGGGGGGGAGAGGGGGAGAGAGGGAGAGAGGGAGAGAGGGAGAGAGGGAGAGAGGGAGACAGGGAGACAGGGAGACAGGGAGACAGGGAGACAGGGAGACAGGGAGACAGGGAGACAGGGAGAGAAAGAAAGAGAGAAAGAGAGAGTGAGAGGGAAGGAGGAGAAGGAGGAGGAGAAGGAGGAGGAGGAGGAGGAGGAGAAGGAGGAGGAGGAGGAGGAGGAGGAGGAGGAGGAGGAGGAGGAGGAGGAGGAGGAGGAGGAGGAGGAGGAGGAGGCGGCGGCGGCGGCGGCGGGCGGCCTGGCAGACACCCACGGGGGGGGGGCGGGGGGATCTGAGAGGATAGATGGGGGAATCTGGGAAGGAGCATTAGCCAGAGGGGAGGAGGGGTAGACTGGGAATAATGCAGAGGTACAGAGGCCTGCAGAGGAAGGGAGACAGGGAAAAGAGTCAGTCCAGGGGACAGTCAAGGAGAAAAGACTGTCAGGTCAGGTGAGGGATGGAGTGTGGAAGGGGGAGGAGACTGGAGAACAGGAGACAGTTCAGACACCCTAAGTCTCCGACAAGCCTCTTAACGTTCCAGTCTGCTAGCCACATCCCATATCCCCAAGCAAAGATGCAGCGGGTGGGACCAAAATGGAGGGGGGGGGGGGTTAAGGGGTGTACCTCCCATAGGGCAGAGCCTGGAGCGCTGCAGTCAAGGGCAGGGGCTGCGGGACCACGATGGGCCACAGAATTTCCACCCCGGCCTTCGACAATCCCCAGCACCCGAAGACGATGGCAAGTCCAAGAAAGAAAGGACTAACCTTCCTCCCCTGCCCCTCAAACGTTCGGGGCCAGGCCTGAGGCCTTGAGAAGGGGGTCAGCTGAAATATGGCATCTCAAGGGCTGGCCCTGGGCGGAGCTGCGGGTGCTGCAAGCATAGGGTCCCCGACCCCGCAGGCAGGCCTGGCACTTACGAAGCAGCTAAGCATGGAGCAGGAGACGCGGGCGGTCAGGCTCATGGTCGCGGGCGGTCAGGGCCAGCGGACATGTCCCCGGAGCCGCTACGGTGCCCGCCTGCCCCGGGCGCCCGCCGCATCCCGGCTGCGGGGTCCGCCAGGTGCAGCCGCAGCGGCCGGAACGAACGCGCTGGCGGCCGGGCCCGCTCAGGTCCGCTCGCCTCTCTCCTCCCCTCCTCTCCACAATGGAGCGGGCCCAGCTCCGCCCTCTGGCACGAGCGCGGAAAGGAGCCGAGCCTGGCCAGCGGGAGCCCCGGACGCTCCGGGAAGGCGGAGGCAGGGCGGGGCTCCACCCACCGACGGCCCCTCCCTCCCCGCCGCGCGCCGGGGCAACTCCGGGGAAGGCTAGGGGCTTTCTAAGGCTGCAATGGGGGAGGCAAGGCCGCCTACAGCTTTTCACTTCCCATCTTCCCAGGTGAGCCACCCCACTGCCCTCTTATAACACAACCGTCCCCACACCCTCCCTCCTCGGAGTTCCCCCGCGGCCTGCTCTGGAGCACAAGATCCCGTATCTCCATGCCGTGGCCTTTCCAGTTCCACTGCTTGCTCCTTTCCCGCCCAAACTACCACCCGGTCCATCAGTCATCCTCCAGTCTCCTGACCTCACCAAACTCATTTTGTCCCCGGAGAATGGACGCTGGTCTGCTGCCAGGTTAGTCATAACACCCTCTTGAAAAGGAAATCCTTTGAGTTTTTAAAATTTTATGGCCCTGCCAAACCCTCCTCGTTTGGCTCCACCTCTCCCTTGTTTTCACATTCTCTGATCTCTGAAAAAAATCCTTCTTGGAGAAAGAATTTCTTAGTCTGAGAAAGACAAAAATGGGGATTATGGGCCATGGAAGCCATACAAAAAAACCTGAAACCCAGAAGTAAGGGGATGAAGGGAGTTGGGTAGAAGGCCAAGAAGCACCGAGTTCAATAAGGGATTCAGTATTGCCAAAAGTCACAGATGCTGGCTGGAACCCCAAACTTTCTGTACCCAGTAAAACCTCAGAAACCAGGGCTTCTGTTCTGTGGGGAGAAGGGCCAGGGATTTAATTTAGCTCAGTGGCACAGCACCTGCCTGGCAAGCATGAGGTCCTGAGTTCAATCCCTGGTACACCCCCAAAAAAAGCCTTCCCCTTTGGTGGGGAGGGGAAGAACAGGAGAAAAATCCAACATTTTATTAAACATCTTCTATGAGCCAAGTAGTGTTTTTTTGTTTTGTTTTTTTTGGTTCCAGGGATCGAACACAGGACCTTGCACTTTCAAGGCAGGCGGTGGAACCACTGAGCTAAATCCCCAGCCCAAGCCAAGTAGTTTTAAACATTACCTTATTGAAACCTTTCAACACTCCAAGAAGTAAGCCTTAGCTTATTTTACAGGTAAGACACCAGAGAGAAAGCATGCAATTTACTTAAGGTATATAAGTGGAGCTCCTAGATTTGAAATTAAATGGGGCTCTTTTCAGGGTATCACAGAAGAGGAAAGGGAGAGGAGCTGTCAGCTGGTGGGAGCAGACCAGTAGGCTTTCTGATAAGAGAACAGACCAATGCTGGATGAACCATAGACCACACATCTCTATGGAAGGAAGGGGGGAAGGAAGCAGACTTCTCACCAGTTTAATTTATTAGCCTGTCCCTAAGCACAGAGGACACCTGAAAAATTGAAGCCAAACAGGCAAGTTGTGGCCTGGTCTGGGTAAGGCCTATGACTCTTCCTCATCTCACTGTTTTCTTCTTCCCTTAGCTCTCAAGGAGCTCCCTGAACTTGGAATGAGGGAGGGGCAGTTATAGTTAACGGGAAATTTACAGGATTATGATTAACCACCCCTAGTGATATTTTGGGCACTTTCAGGATGCTATCCTGCTAGATACTTATCAGCTATTGCCTATGGTTGCTTAGTAGACACCAGCACCTGGTAGCTGGAGAAGGTCAACGGTTTGGGTGGAGTCACCCCTGTTACTACACCCACAATATTCAAGAGAGACCCACTGGAAGTCCCAGGATCTTAAAATAAACAAGGCCTAGCTTTTTATATACCCTAATTTATCTCCAGGGCAGAAAAACCTGTTTAAGAGCTGAACAAAACTCAGATTTTACCAGGGACCCAAAATAAAAGCAAGAGGAGGGTTGTTACAAAAGGCTAAGAGAGCCAGTGGTGTGTAGGTTGTATGGGGAAGGTGTAGCATAAGCACAGGCAGAAACACATTTCTATAGGTTTTTGATTTTCAATGGATCCCTGACCCATCCCTGCCCAGAAAATCCTTGCTGGTTCCATGTATGCTTGCTACATGACTTACTTCCCATTTAATCAATATTACCTAGGTGACTATACTTGTTGTAATCTTATTGGGTGACCACTGCTTTGTCCCACCTCATACTCACCTTGTGATTTCCCACTGGGTCAGTATTACCCAAGCAAGTATATTTGCCATCTTATTAGTTGACTATAGTTTTGTCCCTCCTTGAACCCACCTCCTCTTGTGGCTTGAGAAATGGGGTTGAGAAGTGGGGTCAATAAAACACCCTTGAGAAGTGAGGTCAGCAGGCAACCCACTTTCTGGACCCCCTTCTGTCTCTCTTAGACAGAAGCTACCTTTCTCTCAACAAATTCTTAACCTCTGTTGTTCCTAGAATTCATTCTTTGATTTTAGAGAACACAGACTTGGCATTTTGAACATCTAGCAGGCTGGGAGTTATATTTCCCTTATATTAGTTGGAGGTCCATATATCCTATGCCCTATATCACCAGTACTGAAGGAAAAACAAAAACCTAATTTCTCTCCAGGGCAGATAAACCTGTTTAGGAGCTTAACAGAGTAGCCTGGAGCTCAAGGTCCAGGACAGGTGGGGCAGCTCCACAGAGATAGACCCAAGGATTACAGAAAACACAATAATCTGAGGAAAGAGTACTCACCATTCTACTGTGGTGAGGGTCCTGGCTGTCTGCCTGCCACTATAAGAGATAAAGGAACGTAAGAGTAAAGAACACCATTAACATTACCGTAGAATCAATACATCCCAGACAAATACCCCTGAACTTCTCTACAATTCTTATTCTCCTCCCTCACAGAGGATCCAACCTCCCCACAAGTTCCCGTACCTGAGAGAGGCAAAGGGAGCTACAAAGGGAGAAAGCAACAAGTGATTCTGCAGAGCATGAAGTCAGCCACAAAGGTCTAGAATAGGAATGAATGTTATCCAAGCTTATTCAGCAGAACACAAGAGTCCTGATTATCAGACAGAAGAGGAAAGGTAGAAAACTAAATTCTGTACATTGCCTGAGACCAAAAGAAATGCCAGCTCTGAAGAGACCAAAGTGCCACTGGGACTCATATTTGGTCCTGGTGGGGGCATGACTCCACAGGACGGCTCTGCCTGTCTCTGAGTCTGGGAGTGGCGCCCACCTGACCTGTTACTGGGGGCAGAGTCCAAAGCAGAGGACAAGAGGGAGAGGACCACAACTGGTGATAAGAAAATAACAGGGCCGGACAGGTCCTGGTGAGCATACTTGACACCAAGTGGGGTGGAGGTTATGGGGAGGAGGCCACACAACAGGGACAAATTCCAGCCAGCCAGGCCTCAGAGTCAGAATCTGTCAAAGGGGTGCAAGTAACAGAGATTTCAGGATGAAACCTCAGGCCCACTCAGGGAGCCAGGCCCAGATTTCACGAACACATTCCTTCATGCCTTCTGTGCTCACAGGGACTGTGCTGCAAACCCTCCCAAGAGCTGAGGAGACAAAAGCCTTCTCTTGTGGCCCTGCCCACGTCCCAGATTACAGTACTCTGCCTTCTCAGCCCACCTTCCCTCATGGGGGAGCCCGCAAGCCGCAAGCCAGAGGTGCTGCCTCACCGCCCACTGGCACACAGCCTCTGGGAAACAGAGGGAGGCTAGGAGGAACAACAACCAGGCCTGGGAAGCCTAGGGTTTCCGGACCTAGGTAATCTGGTCCGGGGGGGGGGGGCGGGGGGAGGACGGGCCAGGCTGGCAGGGGATTCCAGGTCCCCAGGTCCTAGGGGCGGGGCCTAACGACTCGGAGGCGGAGCCCCGAATGACAGAAGGCGGGACTCTAGAAAACCAGCGGGGGCCTGGGTGGTGCCGGGCAGGACGTGGTCGTTCGGTTCCTAGGATAGCAGTACACGGGGCACAGTGACTCACCCAGGCGGCGTCCGCCCGACCCTCCAAAGCAGCGCTCTCACCACTTCCGTCTCCCGCAGCTGCTGAGGCCGTGCGGCACCAACCCCACCACGGTGCCCTCTCCCCAACCAATCGTATCTCTGGCCTGCTCCAGCCCGGGCCAATGACCACATTAAATCCCGCCCTACCCCCCACCACGCAGCAGCCGCCCTCACTCTCTATGTCGCTCATTGGCCCAAAGGGCAGACGCCCTCCCAGCCTTTAGCCTATCGGGTGCCCGAAGAGGAGACTGTACTTGTAGGAAGGAGGCGCGGCGCCGGAGAGGAGACGAGACCAATGGGAAATCACAGCGCGTCCCTGCGGCAGCCAATAGGAGAGAGGTAAAAGGGGCGGCTGCTGCTGCTATGGCTGCGGGGGCCGGAAGTGGGAACAGCCTGTGGCCCACTGGTAGCGCTATTGAAGGTGGGGCATTTTAGGAACACGGGCCTTTAAGTTACTTCCGGTGGCGATCCTGCGGTAGGGGTAGTTTCTCAAATAAATCTCCAGTGGCACCTTAGTTTATCCAGTTGGGTTTGGGTTTCGTCGCGGTCATTCAGTCCCAAAGCGCGAACAGGAGGAAAATCCACAGGCTAGGAGACGCAGATAGACTGGGACTGAGGCTTGGTCTGGATCTTCCACCCGCGGCGCTGGGGTTTGCCCTATTCTGTTTTGACAGCTTCCTCTATCCTTTTCTGTCAGTGAACGACCTTGCCGTTCTTCATGACCTGCATTGTACCTCCAGTCTTGAGTAAAGATCTCTCCCCGAAAGGAAACCTGGATCTGAGACTGCCGCTAGCTAGCTTCGGCCTTCTAGTCTGTAGAGGGAGGAAGGGAACAGGACTCTCCCAAGGACCTAGCTTTTCCCTCCGGAGACCCAGAGCAGGCAATAGGACGGAAGGTGGCCGCCAGAGGTCGCCGTAGCCCCGAGACATCACCAGCCAAATGAGAGCACAATTGATTCAGATTCTCAACGGATAGCCTCAGCTCCAGAGTGGGCCAGAACACTTTAATACCAGGCCCCTGGGCTGAAGTGTCCTGGCGTATTTGTTTATAGAGCACTGGAACTGTTGTATAATTAATGAGTTTCAGGAACACAAGAACCTTCCCTGTTTCACTACTTTAACACAACGGGCCAGAACAGTGTCTGCAACCAAGCCGAAGCTTAATATTTGAGAACTCCCCCAGGACAGTGATTGTGTTTTTACTCACTTCCAGCACTTATTGTAGTGCTTGGTAATTATAAGGCCTTCAGCATTCGTTCAGTGCTCTACAGCAGGCTTTCCACAGTTTACAGCTTAATTCTACATATTCCTTTTCCCAGATCAGGCAACACAGGAAATTAGGTTGCATGCAGTTAACACCTTGTATTTTCCCAAGAGCTGATTAACAAATTCAAAGCTGCTACAGAATTGAAGGTACTGTGTGAAAGGCCCAGGCCCTAAAGAGGCAGGATAGATACAGACATGAAGATAGAGGGGCCAGGCATATTCTAACCAGGGACTAAACTCTTTCATAAGAAGGGGACATTTTCCCTTCTCCCTTCCCTACTAAAAGCCAGAAACCAGCATCTCCCACCCCTTAGCATTTCAAACCGAGTCCTAGGATGTTGGTCTCCAGGAGGTGGTAAGATTACAGACAGGGACACCAGAAGCCACCTATAGATTTATTAAACTTTATTTCTTCCGAGTCTCTGGGGAATCAGCAAGGATGTAAGGCGAAGTGGCAGTAGCTGCAGGGGCCTGAGCAGAGCTGGTGCAGCAAGGGGGTGGCATGGACAGGAAGAAGAGATTTAAATATCCAGGACCGAAAGCCAGTTAATGTGTCTCCTTCATCTGTCTTTGGATTTTGTGTAGCATCTCCTGCATCCGCCGCAGCTGGAATAGGCATATGCATCAAAATGGGGCCCTCTGGAGAATCCTATGGTATTGGGGGGAGTGTACCCAAGCTCTAATCCCTTGAGGGTTTTGGTGGTCCTGAGATATGATGCAGACTGAGCAGAATCACAACTGACATCCCAAATATGCTTCAGAGCCAGGAATCTTTCTATTCCCTGACCAAGAGATCCTGAGGTTTACAATCAGAGGAATACCCAGGCTAACAACCCCTACCATACTGCTCTCACCTCCTCATCTTTCTCTCGGATTAGCTTCTCAGTTTCTGGATCTGTCCCTGGTGGTACAGCAGGAATGGGGAAGTCAGTACCACTTTCTCGAGTCAGTTTGCTGAGGAGAAAGGAGGGTTGGTAAGGCTAGGGGTACCCAGCACCAGCTTAGGCTGAGCCTAGACCCTATAGAAGAACAAAGGGCAGCCTCGGTCTCCCCAAGGCTGTGCTTGGGGTCATCCCTGCCAGCTTTGTCTGGCTTCTGGTCATACTTGCGATTCCGTTCCTTCACCACCAGGCGGGTCATGCTCTGGATGCACTGGGCCCGGTAGTTCTCATAATGTGTCTCTCGTGTCACATCCTTAAGGTCTTGCATGTGGGTACGCACCAGCATTGTCCTCAGCTTCACAAAGTCGCAGTGCCCTGGGTTTTCCACTGCACAGGAAGGCCAGGGGTCAGCCAGGGGAATGGGGAGGGAAGAGCCTCTAAGGGCAAGGAGATACCCTGGTCACAAACTCAGTGCTTTACCTTCTACGATCCCCCAAGGGTAAAGTCGGCCTCGAACTCGCCTCCCTCTGGCCTCTACCACAGTGTTGCTGCCAATTACTGCAAATGGGATGCTTTCCTGAAAAGTTAGGGGTGCCTGTTAGCACCCACCCTTTGTTCTCACCTGTTCCTTTGCATCTTTATCTTCTCTGCTTCATTCTAGGAAGCCAGGGTCTGCTCCCACCCCAAAAGCCTGTCCTTCTATGGAATTCTGCTTCCCTCTTCTGCCCAGAAGAAACAAGATGGGAAGGGATGCCCTGGTGTGGCCCCACCTTTAGGGCTTGGTCCTGTAATTTGAAGTCCTCATCCTCATCAGAGTCACAATCTGGGAACTGATAGATCTTGATTCCAAAGTGCTCAATATCCTCCCGGATCTGGCAAACAGATGAGGAGCCCACAGTTCCGGAAACTCCATCCTTTCTAGAAGCCCACCTGCTCCCCTCTCCCCCTACCAGCTGCCCTCACTTTGCGTTTCTTGAGGTCTACTTCAGGACGTGTCAGTGTGTCTGCCTTAGCCAAGATAGGCACGATGTTGACCCGCTGATGCAGGGCCTTCATGAATTCAACATCCAATGGCCGGAGCCTGGGGAACAGGAATCTGTGACCACCTGCTAGTGGCAGCCCTGCCCCTGATGCCCTTGGCCTGTTCCCTTGGCAGCACCCAGTGGTGCCAGGAGCCTTAGGCTGGGACCATACCCGTGGCCGAAGGGTGAGATGAAGTACAGGCAGCAGTGCACCCTGTTGTCTTGGATGTTCTTGCGGTTCAGGCCACTCTCATCTCGGAAATACTGCTCAAACTGCTGGTCGATGTATTCTGCCACAGGCTTCCAGCTGGGGCAGAGACAGACAAGCAGAGAAGCCATGGGAGTGGGGACTGCCTAGTGAGCTCTGGGACTGCAGAGAAGAAGCCTTTGCCCTGAGCAGTGTTCTAAGACAGTGATATCGCCTGGTTTGCGATACACCTTCGGGGAAATACCTGCCTGGGACAGGGGTGTGTATCACATGTCCTGATAGAAAACCAGAGTGAGTACACAAGCAGGGTTCAATAAATACTAGTTTGATAAGAAGAAAAAGGCCCAGGTGGGCCGGGGATTTAGCTCAGTGGTTTCGCCGCCTGCTGCACAAGCGCAAGGACCCGAGTTTGATCCCTGATACCAAAAAAAAAAAAGGGCCAGGTGACCAAAAAAAATCCAAAGAAAGAATAGCAAGGTAGCTATCTGTGAACACCAATTAGAGGTCAGGGAGGCCCTAAGTCAGGTTCACAATCTAGCTTCAGAGACTTTGCTCATGTAGTTCCCACCCTTTCCTCTACTTCTCCAAACCTATTCTACCTTTCAAAGCACTATCCAAGAACTAGGTCTTCCATGAAAGCTCTTTCGACTACATCACTACATACTGCTGTTCCCCGCTCTTTACCACACAGCTGTATGTGAATACACACACACACACACACACACACACACACACAGTCCTCCACCACATAATGATATTTCCATCACCTTGGGATTCCATATACTAGTGGTCCCATAAGATCATCATGGAGCTGAAAAATTGCCATCATAACATCACAGCACAATGCATCCTGTTTGTAGTGTTGCTGGTGTAAACAAGCCTACTGTGCTGCGAGTCATATAAAAGTATAGCACATACAAATATGTACAGTACATAGTGTTTGATGATAAGTGATCATGTTACCGTTTTATGTATTTACTGTACTATACTTTCATAATTAGTGTACGATTTTTACTTATAAAAAATTTTACTGTGTTGTGCCACCGTAGCCTTATATAGCTCATGCTTATAACATCTCTTTATTTTATTTTTATTTATTGATTGACTGATTTTTTGGTACCGGGGATCAAACTTGGGTCCTTGCGTTTCCACAGCAGGCAGCGAAACCACTGAGCTAAATCCCTGGCCCTCCTTTTTATTTTTATTAGTACATGTTTATAATTCTTTTTGAGACAGGGTCTTGCTATGTTGCCCAGGCTAGATGTGATCCTCCCACCTCAGCCTTCTCTGTATGTGTAGCTGGGACAACAGGCACGTGGCACTGTATTCAGTTACAGTGCCTCTTTACAAATGAAAAGTTTAAACTGCAAGCAGCTAAAAGAGTTATTCCAGATCATTTTCTGAGTAAAGTCTCTAGCCACCTGAGTTCCTGGCTTTCTGACTCAGTTCGGTAGGCCTGCCCTTACATAGTGCCTAATGAATACACATGTTAAAGAACTGCTTCCCACCACTGGACTGTAATGCCTCTCAGAGACAGGAATCATTCATACTTGTTCTGTATTCCTTAAAATGTCCAACACAAGGGCCGGGGATTTAGCTCAGTGGTTCCACCACCTGCCTCGCAAGCACAAGGTCCCGAGTTCGATATCCGGTAAAAAAAAAAAAGAATAAAACGTCCAACACAAGCTGAACACCTAGTATGTGCTCTGTAAATTTGTACTGGTTGACTAAATGACTATATATGGAGGTACACCATAAACCATGAGATAGATTGTTATTAAAAAACTTATTGAAATGAAATCATTATTGAAATTACTATTATTATGAAGGGTAAAAGGAGGGAAGTAGATTAAAGGAGAAAGTGGTACTTGCTACAGTAGGAATTGGAATGGGTTGGGAGAGTGTCAGAGCAACCCACTAGCTGAGACATGCTGCTAGAACAGGGAGGAGGCGGAGAAGGAAGATGTTGATGATACAGAGGTCACCTTACCCCATCAGGAATATAGATGGAGACCACGCGACTATGTACCATGAACTAGCTCAGGGCTGTGGAAGAATGAAGAAACAGCCCTCCCCAAAGGGTTCAGACTTCGAAGTTGAAGACGAACCATTCAGCTGTGCTCAAAGTCACTTGTAATGATAAAGCATGTGATGGGGATTCAGAGCACAGAAAGGTCTGTAAGGGTCTGATTAGTCTGGGAGGCAGTCATCCAGGGTCAGCTCCATAGGTGGATGACCTGTATGGTCACACAAGGACCTGCACTCAAAAAGGCCCATGCTTAGTATGATGCAGTATCATCTTGAAATGCTTGATAATTTCAAACAAGGGGCCCCACAGATTATGTTGCTGGCCTTGCGATTATCATCATTACAGATGCATGAACGTAAATAGCCTTTTTTTATAGTTTTCAATATGGAGGCACCATTCAGGGGGATTTTTCAGATCCACTGGGTGAGGTGGTAACAGCTGGGTTGTTTTTTTTTAATAGAAGATGTAAGACTGTAGGCATTTGCTCAAGATCACGCAGTTACTAAGTGTCAAACAAGATGTGAACTCTCAGTCCAGGCCTCTGAGTACTACCTAACTTCTGCATCAAAGGCACTACCCTCTTGTCCTCTTTTTCATCCATTATCCTCATCTACTTGCTTACATCTAACCATTACGTAAGCATCTCTCCAGTTCATAAAAAAATAAAAATAAAACGAGAGGGATGATGGAGTGTGCGTGTGCACATGTGGCAAAACCACCTTTGCTTCTGGCAGGGAGCTGAGAGGGTGTTGAGTTGAAATCAAGTTCCACCCTTTTTTCCTTTTGCCTCTTCTTTCCTCCCTTCACCCCTCCTCCATGTTCCTCCATCTCCCCTTTAACAACACTTACTTGTGGCATCTAAAATGTTGCTGGTAAAAAGGAAGGAAGGATGGAGGGTGATTTTATTAAGCACCTACTACTGTGTGTCAGGCCCTATGCTGTATGTTTTCACATATGTTTGTTTTTTGAAATTTTTCTTTCTTCTATTGCATCCCCACCCTCATTATAGAATGACAGGTCAGAGTTGGAAGGAACATTAGAAACCATCCTCTCACTTTACAGAAGAGGAGGCAGCTGTCCGGTGAGGGGAATGACAAAGCACTTCCTCCTCACAAATATGGTTATGTCCATGCTCACATACACCCTTGTGTGTCTATGGAGCAGGCGGGTGGGTCGGGGCAGCGGGGGTTGTGCTTGGTCAGACATACCACTCTGTGTTGTTGAGTGCGTCCCCAAAACCTGGTGTGTCCACAATGGTGAGCCGCAGCCTCACACCTTTCTCTTCTATATCCACTGCATGCTTAGTGATCTCCACAGTCTGCATGATCCGCTCTGGAGAAGGGGGAAACTGAGGCGAGGGCAAGGGCAGGGACCTGCCCGCTCAGGACAAACTGCCTACCCCAGCCAGCTTTGCTGCCCAGACTGCCTCATCCACACACCACACCCCCACTTCCTATCCACAGGCTGCCTGAAGGCCTGTTCTCTGGGAACCAGCAAGGAGCACATTTCCCAACACAGGAAATGCCAGTGGCTGTTGGCTCTGACCCCAGCTTCTTCTCTGCTCCAGGCTTTTTGCTTGGATTCCTGGAATCCTTTGGGAGTCAGAGAGATTCATTCAGAGAGCAGCATGCTGGTCCCTGCCCTGCTTCAGCACCCAAATCTCTGGGGAGCTGGCTGGTGGGTTGCCAGGCCAGACAGGCCTATGGAGAGAGATACATCAGTCTCTCTAGGAAGCTATGGTTTCCAGCATCCTGAGAGGGCCCCAGGTCCCCTGACTTGGTTACTAGGTTTGTGAGTTTAACTTCTCAAAACAAGTCTGCCTGTCTCCATGCTCCTCTCCTTTCCTTACCTTCAGCATTCAGGAGCTTCCGGTCCCGGTATAGATCAGTGAGGAAAAGGCTATTCACAAGAGTGGATTTACCCAGGCCAGACTCTCCTAACAGAATAGAAGGAAGAGGCACCAAATCAGAAGGCAAGATCTATAGCTCTGTGGTAACTTCTTATCAACTGAGACTACACTAATCAAACATAGCATTTTAGAGCTGGAAGGAAACAGTGATATCAGCTTATCCAGCCTTCTTATTTGAATGAAGCCAACAGACAGCAAGAGATCACCCAAGGTTACACAGAAAGGGAAAATATTGCACTAGAAAACTGTGAGTTAAGGGCTCTTTGCATCTCTCTCCCTGCTGACCCCAAATACACATTTTTGGCCATCAAAGGCTTCTGGCTATTTTGCAAAAAGGGCACAGCCATCTGCTGCTTGCTCCTTCCCTACCCATGGCTCCTTCACTCACACAAACACACACACCCCTCAACCCCACCTAAAATACCCCTTGCCCAACCCAGCCCTGCCCCTTTCTACCTGCCACCATGAGGGTAAAGTCAAAGCCTTTCTTCACAGATTTTCGGTGCACTTGGTTGGGGAGGGTCGCAAAGCCCACATACTCCTTGTCATCCTAATGAACAGGAAGACAGAAGCATCAGAGAGGCAAGAGGGGCCCCAGCACCAGTCTTCTTGCTTTCTCGTCTACATCTTCACCCCAGGCTTTAAAAAGCACCAGATTTGGACCGGGGATTTAGCTCAGTGGTTCTGGTGCCTGCCTCGCAAGTGCAAGGTCCTGAATTCGATCTCTGGTACCAAAACAACAACAACAACAACAACAACAAAAAAGTACCAGATTCCTTGGAGTTCTCATCTGAGGCCACCACTGGGCCTTTTAGCCCTGCCTGACACTGCCAATCTCTAGTGCCCTCAGAGGCAAGGGACCACAGTTCTAGGGCTAATATAAGACAGAGAGAGGCCTCAGGTGTATACACACACACACATATGCACACTCACACACATACACACACAAAACAAGGTTCTCTTTGCTCCCTCCCTGGGTCTTCCTGCCCCCACACACACTGAAAGGCAAAGGCAGGCCTGGAGTCTCTACCTCAGAGGAATCATAGGGATCAAGCTTGCCCCATGGGCTGCGGGGCCGGGTGGAGGGGCTAAGAGGGATGGGGGTGCAGAAGTACTGCTGGCTGTCAGAGGACTGGGGCCACGAGGGGGGTCTGAGCTCCAAGTCATCTTCATAGAGGTCAGGGGCCTGGGGTCTTGGCTCCGGGATCTGGGGCCTGGGCACCCTGGTCTTGGCCTCCGGTGGGTGGCGGCTTTCACTTCCTGGAAAATCCTTCACAAACTTGCTCAGTTCTGCATCATCCGTGGTGTCCTCCAGGAAAGGCTTGATCTGGGGGTTGGGGGAGGTGAAGTAGGTGGGAGGTGGCAGGGAGGGAGCCAGAAGGGAAGGACAAGGAAGAAGGCAGAAGACAGGAGAAGGTGAGGAGAGAGAAGCACTTGTGGTTAGAAAGGAAAGAAACTGCAGCCATGCCAGCAGAGCATGATGGTGATTCTCCCCATCACCAGCTCACCAGCCTCCTCAGCTAAGAGAAGGAGAAGGACCCTCAAGCCATGCTTCCAGTTCCAGTCCCTCTCAGCATGCTGTCTTTGAGGCTGCCCTTCCTGGGAGTCTGGCCAAGCCAGGGGCCAGGGACTATCCCAAAGGCCAAGAAATCAGACTAAGAGGGAGTAGACAGAGGCCTGAGACCTGACAGTGTGACTCAGTACTCAAGAAAAAGTACAGAAAGTTGGAATAGGGCAGGGACACAAGGAAGCTGGGGTGGAGGAAGCTTCCCCCAGGCAGGTGAGGAGCTGCCAGGGCGCTCTGTGCCTCTGTCACTCTTGGTCAATGAGCTGGGGACCAGAGCACAGATTCTACTGCAGGTGCCCACTCTCTAGGGTTTGCTGCCTGGAGCTCAGTCTCACTGATCCTACTCTTACTCCAGACTGAGCCACACCAGAACAACTGATCATGAATCTGTTGGACCCCAGGAGAGAAGAGCAAGCCTACCAGTGGATGCTGAGTATGGAAGGAGGACAGCTGGAGGGACCACATGAGAGAAGATGGGAGGGCACCATTAGAGCGTGGAAGGGCTGGAAGGATGGCTGGACCCCCAGTGCTGCTGACAGCCCCCAACTGTGAGAGACATCTAAGGGGAAGCATTCTTAGTTGTCCCCTTGCCCATGCTACCTGGAGTCAGGAGTGCAGAAAGGGATCTGGCCTAATCCATGACCTGCCCCAGAGAAGGGGGTGATATAGTATGCAGAGAATGGACTGGCTCCTCTGTAGAAGCCTGTTCCACCCCATCCCCAGCTTAGAAGGTGGGTTCGTTTCCCTTGCTCTCATGCTTAGCTCTAGGCCCTACAGCTTCCCCTCTCCTTTGGGGGCAGTGTCCTCTGTGGGGTGCCTGGCAGTGCTGGGCTCAGCTCTGCCTCACAACATCCACGTGCCATCCCAGACAATGGACAAGGGCAGGCTGAAGAGGCTGACTCACCCTCTGGGGGTTGGCCAAGCCAGTAGGGGCTACCCTAGACCACTGTGGAGTCCCAGCCAAAGTGGGTGAGATAGGATGGCCCGAGTCTTCCTGCAAAGCCCCGTCTTACAAAGGGAAGAAATGAAAGAAGTAGACATGCTGGGTTTATGTCAAAGGGAAGAAACTGAGAAAGGAAGGCTAGAGCCAGGCATGGTGGTGCACACCAGTAATCCTAACACTCCAAGAGTCTAAGGCAGGAAGATCCCAAATTCAATCCCAGCCTGGGCAGTTTAGGACTTAGTAAGACCATGTCAAAAATGAAAACCTTTTTGAGCTAGGCATGGTGGCACACACCTGTAATCCCAGCACTTGGCAGGCAGGAGGACTGCCACAAGTTCAAGGCCAGCCTGGGCTACATAGTGAGTTCAAGCCCAGCCTGAATTAATAGCGAGACCCAGTCTCAAAAAACCAGTAACAAACAACAAAAAACTTTTTAAAAAAACAGCTGGGGATGTAGGATACCTAGGACCTAGCTTCAATCCCCAGTACCAAATGGGGAAAGGGAATGGATATAGAGGGAAAAGTCCCCTAAAAACTACTTCTAGACTGTCATCTCTCAAGTCTCCACACCTGTTGACAGCCATACCCTGCAGGGCTTGCCTGTACAGAAGGGAGGAAGAGAGTCCATTTAGCCTGAAACTGGAACCCCAACATGGGGCTTGGTGGCCAGAAGCTATCCTAAGGCAGGCCTGACCTAATAGGCTTTTTTCACACATGAGATCTGTTAGGTAACCACACAACCCAGTTTATGCTTGTTGGCCTAGCATAATGATTATTTGTTCCCCCTTTCATTCTCAAAAGTGTCTCAGCTTAGACAGTTAATTATACAGCAACAGAGAAGGGACATGGCTGAGGAGCAGCAGTTGGGAATTCCAGGAAATCCTGCCTCTCTGTACAATCTCATAGTGACCCAGTAATTGGTCTGGGAGTTTGGCTAAGGGTGGGGGAGAGGAATGTGCTCTGCCCAGAGGCGTAAGCAGAGGGGCAGCAGAGAGAGGAGAAGGAAAGGCACTGATGGAGATCCCTAACTCGTACAATTTTCCAGCAGAGGAAACCAGGAACCCAGCAGCTCTAGGCTGTGCATCAACATGGAGGAGACCAAGAGGCTCTACGAGAAGAGTCAAGACACCAGGGCACTCACCTCCTGTCTGTTGTCTCTCCTTCCCACTCCCCCAGCTCTAACAGTGACCAAATCATTTTCTGACTCTGAGTCCCAGTCAAGGCAGAAGAAGACAGGTCACTGGGGCCTAGGAACAGATAGCCACCCATCTCCCAGAGCAGCACCTTACCCCAGCTTCAGTCCCGACCTCACGGACAGAACTGCCTTGCCATCCCAGTGAATGGTCCATGCCCCAAGCTTCAGATTCCCTGTCAGCAAGCTCTAGGTCTAATTTTATCTCCCAAGCAAAGTTCCTCACACACAGAAACAGCCTTGTCTTGATGTTCCTGTTGTCTTCTGGTTTCCTGGCTTGCTCCTTTCCCTTTTCCTTTTGACCTCCTTCTATCTCTAGTCTCTGGCAGGGGCCAAAAAAGCCTGTGGAATGTCCTTCCCCACTCCTCCTCCTCCCCTTCCCTTGGATCCCACCCTCCAAGGACAGCTCAGCTGCAGCAGGATCACTCCGTTCCTCTGCAGTCCCCTCCTCCTCTGATTGGCTGCCCCATGATGCCTGCCCTCTGCCTAACCCGGTGGGCACAGCACCAACCTCCCAAGTCGGTCTGCAGCACAGGCTCCTGATCCACTTGGTTTCTTCTGTTAACCCCCAAGGACACTGAGGCCTACCTAAGGACTATGAACTGTTCCCAAGGTGACCTGGCCCATCATTACAAGGGGGCAGCCACATAGGAGACCTATTCCCAAAAGATTCCAACCCTCTGATCTCTTTCACTTCAATATCAAGCAGTACTGAAGTAGAGTGGGATGTCCAATAATCCCGGGAATAGGTTCCATAGGGGTGACCCTTTTCTCCCAGGAGAAACTGTTGTCCAACTAGTTTCAGAAATCTGCTCCTAGATTTCTCTGCAGGGAACCCCAGATATAGAGGGCTCTTAGCTCCAGGAACTCCTGCTATCCTAGGATACCTGACCTCAGATTCATAGGAATCTGTTATCAATTCCATCACCCCATCCCCTCCTGGCACTTGGTCTCTGAGGGGCGTGGGTTCACAGTAACAGGAGGCTGGCACTGCAAAGGCTTCAGAGCTGCCACTTAGGTGGGAGACAAATAGCTAGGGATGTACAGACAGAACACTATTAGGAGTGAGGAGGCCAGTGTTTCTGGTTGGGCTGGAAACACCATTTATGAGTCTGAATAGTGTCTTAATTTCAGGACCTTAATGGGCAACTATGAATGGCCTTTCTTTGCCTCCCCAGGAGGTTGGGGAGAGAAATCACTCCTAGATGAGATACCTCAAGCTGCTTTGAACCTTGGAGAAGGTGCATCTCAAATCACAGGATAGTAATAAATGTTGACCTGTCATTTTTTTCACATGCAAATTTCAGTCCCCTGGAACTCCTGGACTGGGTAGGTCTACCCAATGAATTTCAAAGCAGCTAGGACACTGACCTCCTTTGATAAGGAGATTCTCTTAGAGGAGTCTGCCCTGACAGGAACCAGCCTAAAGACTTGGCTGGCTTGAGGGCAGGGACTTCAGGCTAGAGACTGGTGGTGGTGGGTATCTTTAATTAACAAAGAACAGGGTGGCCTGGGCCAAACTGAAAGCACCAAGGCCTCAGCTGAACTGAGCTTAGTGTGTGACAGAAAAAGCCCCTCTAGTCCCTGCTGGGCTTGGCACCAGAGATAATCAGTGCTTCCCGGGCATCCAGTCCTGGGACAAGAAGCCTATCCACCCCCCATGTGCAGAAGAGGAGGGGAACAGGGATAAAGACAGGCAACACTTGGCTTCTCCCAGGATCCTCTGGGGAATGTTATAGGGTCGCTAAGACTTCCTGGCCAAGACTTGGGCCTCTGCCTGGACACAGCTTGAGAGACAAGAGCCCAAAGGGTGGCCTTTCTAGACCTAAAAGCTTCTGATTCCAAAGGGCCAAGGGAGCTCCCTTCTGGTGGCTGCCCATTGCCAACATCCTGCCCCACAGGCTGGTCCTGGATCCCCTACTGCTGTAAACAGCTTGTGCCTCCCAAGCAGAGGGCACAGACTGGAGGGAGGGAGGGTTCCAGACTCGGGGGAGAGGATGGTGTGTGGCCTGGAGGTCCTAACACTCATACTTTGTGTTTATGGCAGGCTCTGGCATCAATGGCAAGAGAAGAGCTGGCTTCCTCACAGCCAAGCATCAAAACTTCCTACATTGGTGCTTCCAGGGAGGCTGGCTGGGGTTACTGCTTCTCTTCCCACCACAGGCAGGTGGCAGGAATGAGTCCCCCAGCCCCCACACACTGCAGAGGGACTTAGTTGGGGGGTGGGGGAGTAGATGCAGCAGGAGGAAGCTTCCTCATGGTTCTGTCCCGAAGGCCAAAAGATACTCTCATTAGGCAGAATGATGGCTGGGAGTCTCCCTCTCTCGGGGGGTCCCTTTGAGAAAGGTCCTGGGCGTGCCCCTTGTCGGGCTGTGAAGAGAAGGGACCCAGTCTCGCCATTCCTTTAAGAAGACAGGCAGTGCTTGTGGGTCTCCTCTGTTTTCCAAAGGAAGTTGGTGCTGGCCTCTTTGCCCAGAGGAGGTGGGTGAGGAATGGTCATCAGGTAACAGCTGACTAGAGCAAGGGCGGAGACCCTGATCAGGCTCATCGCTGACGTGCCCTTCCCAGTACAAGCCATCGCTACCGGTGGGTACCTCCCACTGCATAGACCCACCCCTTCCTCCAAGACCGTGGGCAGCAACCCCGGGGTCCGGCCCGCTCCGTAGCTACTCAGTTTAGAGGGAAACTTGCGAGCAGCGACGTAGCGCCACCGCCAGCAAACCCTGCCTGAACCCGGGGCCCGGGACAGCGCCTCCCGCCCCGTGCTGCCGGGGCTGCGGCGCCCGGGGTCCCCTCTGAGCCGCTCGGGAGTGGAGGGCCCTGTGAGGCCCAGCCCTGCCCGAGCCCGCCCGCCCGCCTTACCATGGCTGCAGCCCCGGCCGGGCCGGCTCCGCCTGGACAGCGTCCGAGCAACCCGCTGCTAGAGCTGCACGCTGCCCTCGCTGTACCACCGGCCCCCACCCGCCTCCCAGAGTGCGGCCCTCTAGGGGCGGGGCCCGGCGCCCGCCTGGGCGGGGCGAGCTGTCCCTTGGGCGGGGCCTGTACCTTCGCTGCGGAGGGCCTAGTTGCTAGTGGAGGGGGCGCGCCCACCACCCCCTGAAGAGCCGCACAGGGCTCGGCATCCCGTCCCCGGGCGGCTCTGGACACTTGGCTTTTCCTCAGCTCTCTTGCACTGAGGGGACTTGATTCCCAGAAGATGCCTTTGTAAAGGGAAGATGAGTTGAGGGACAGAAACACTTAAGTTACCCCAGAGGTTCAGCAAGGTTTTAGGGAAGTGAAGCTGATCGATGTCCGGGTTGATTGTCCATAACCCCACCACACTTTCAGACATTCTCCACCTCCACTCAACTTGTGAAAAAGAACAGGTTAGCAGCAGGTTCCCTTTTTTCAGGACTCCAGATTAAAGATTAAAGAGGATTTGCTGCATAAATTATACAGGGATCATCTGCTGTTAGGGTAGGAGACGCTGAGTGGCTTTAATGGGGCTGGGAAGCCTTGCCTGGGGCTGAGGACTCTGGAGACTCTGGAGAGGCCAGCCCCAGCCTGACCCATGCCTGACTGGGCCATTCTTCCCCTGACAAAGCAGGTGAGACACTCTGGGACAGATGCCCCAACAGCTTTAGAAGCATTAGGAGCTCAGAAGGGTCAGAGCACAACTCTGGGAAGATAGATGCTTGGGGGTAGGGAGTTGGTGAGGGATTTCCTGAGCTAAGTAGGGTCTGAACTTGTCAGGCTCCTGTAGAAGTTTCCAGAACTATGTCTATCTGGCTCCCAGAAGCCTTCCCCCAAAGGCAGAGTGACTGGTCTCTGGACAAAACTGAGCCCCACGGCATGGCTGTAAGGGTAAAAGTGTCAGATGTCTGCCTACCCTGTTTCAATCTAATCTATGAACTAGTGATCATAATTGAGACCCATCAGAACTCATCCAAGGGAGCAAAGGAGGGCCTTGAGATCAGGTGAGAGCAAGCTTAGAAAAACACGAGGCTGCTGTTGAACATATGACCAGATATCTAACAATGGTGGACTGGGGCTGGAGGGATGTTGTTGCTTAAAGATATCAGGGGCAAAAATTCATGATCAAGCAGGTTGAGGAGAAAACCTTCTAGTGACCTTGGACAACTCACTGTATTTCTCAGGCTCTCAGTTTTCACCCCTGAAAACAAGAGGAGTTAAATTAGATTATTTCTAAATTTTCTTAGAGTTTCTGGGATTCTAAAAAGTAGATACAGTGAGGTAGGAGGGTATGGGGTAGGCTTTGGAGGAAGGCAAAGAGATCAAGGCAGCAGCTGGAGGTGCTAAAGAAAAATTGGCCCATGAAGACAGCCAGGAAAAGGCCCTAGAGCCATAGGATGCCTTGGGCCTGAAGCTTGGCTCCAAGGACAGGAAACTCCTGGAAGCATAGAGATTCCCAGCAACAGCCTAGGGTAGACCAGGCGAAAGGAAGCAGCACTCAAAAAAAAAAGACATTAAGAGGGGCCAGGGATTTAGCTCAGTAGTTCCAACGCCTGCATTGCAAGTGCAAGGTCCCGAGTTCGATCTCCGGTACCAAAAAAAAAAAAAAAAGACATTAAGAGAGAAACCAAAAGCTACTGGAAATCTGCAGAAGCACCAGCTGCCACTACCACCATCAGACCCTAATGTCAGATTTGGGTTACACAATGCCCCACTAGTTCCAAACCCCATGCCACTAGTACTCATGCATATACACCTAAGAATGCCTCTTGGGTGCTTTCAGGAGGCAGTCCTGTGGCCTGGTATGGGAGGAAACTATCAAGGAAGGTAGGCCCCACTGCAAAGCCTTGTTTTCCTCTATCATAATATCCCTCCTCCCAGGTCCAAGTGTGGACAGAGAAACATCTCAAAAGGCAACTTAATGCCTAGAATAGGGAAGGCCCTGTGTTCAATCCCCAGCCTTGGGGGAGAAAGGAGGGCAAGCAGCTCAGCTAGCTTATCCTCAGCTGTGGCCAGAATCCCAGCTCTTCTCTACAACCTGCTTTTCAGGCTCCAGAGGCCATGTGTGACCTTAGCACACTGGTGCCAACTTGCCTTGAGAGAAGAGAGGCCTAAGTCCATGGAACTCAGCTTCAAGCCAAGAATCAAGGAGTCTTAATGGCCCACAGTTCCTTTCTAACCCTTGTACCAGAGGCCCAACATAAGGCATGCTGGGTCAAATAAAAGCTGAAGACAAGCTGACTCATTCCACTTGCCCAGGCCCTGCATGCTAACCCTGTATCATTTAGAGCCCTCTGACAGAACTTGGTCTTGGCATAAGTCTCCATGCATTACTGTTATCTCAGTGTATTAAAACCCATCGGCCTTCCTGGGCCTCTTTTTCCCTCAGTGAAAGAGGCTGGACTCCCCCAGCTCCAGCTCTCTCATTCTGTGTTTATGGAGATAGGGTGCCATGCCTGGTCAGAAGCAGGGTGAGATACAGCAGCCCTTTCGTAAGTCACTGATGACTGAATGTTCTTTCCCACCTCCAGCAAGCAGGTGGCCTGGCCAACTGTGCCTCAGCACCATTCAGCTCTTGGAGCTCTGAATCTCCCTTGAAATTCAACATCCCACAGGCACTGATGTCCCTGACTGACTAGAGTACAATTTCTCAGGTACTGCTAGGGTAGGGAGCCAAATGGCCAGGGACTGGACACTTAGCTTGGCCTAGAGGATCACTGCTCTGAGAAATTCAATTCAGCCAGCACAGCTTGAGCCTGCTGTCCTCACCCCTCTTCTTAGGTCAGACCAACGTAGTCTGTAGGGAAAAAATCCTGGGTCTTTTTTTTCCTGCCCACCCACGGTGAAGGTTGTGTGCCATAGGGCCTAAGCAAAAAGACTGCACTTGGGCCAATCCAGGGCCCAGGTTCAAAGCCAAGAATAAAGAACAATTGGGGGCTGGGGATTTAGCTCAGTGGTTCTGCTGCCTGCCTCACAAGCGCAAGGTCCCAAGTTCAATCCCTGGTACACACCCCACCCCCAAAAAGAATGAAGAACAATTATTACAAAGAAATCAGGATTTCAGATCTGCAAGACTAGCAAAGCCTACTTTTGTCTCTCAATAGCTGTCTCTCTTAAGTGATACAAGGACTAATTATACCTCCATTCCCCCAGAAGTGGATGAGTCACTGACAATACAGTCAGGGGACCCTGGTGGGGCCAATGGGCCATCACTGGGTTGTGTCTTTCAAGGAAACCTCAGCCAATTTGTCCAACGAGGTTTGTGCAATGGCTAGAAACCAAAGTACCTTAAGCCTACTCCTTCCCCAACCTTTTGCCTACTGTCCTACCTTCCTGGGACAGACATAAGATGTGAATGGCAAGGTTGGGAAGCACTGTTTCCTGACACCTGATGAACCACTACGGAGAGGGGCAGCTCTGGAGCCACGAGGGTGCTAGAAAGCAGCAACTTCCAACACCTCCTCTGAGGGAGGGTGGGGCCACAGGAGCTCAGGGTTGGAAGGGACTTGCACACCTCCTCATGTGAATGACTACTCCCCAAATGCCTGACACTCTTCAAGAACCTCTTTGTCTTCCTAGCCTCTGTTTGAATACCTCCTCTGCCAAAATTTCACTGACTCTAACAACTGCCCTTCAACCTCTGGGCAGCTGAGTTACCAAGGTCTTCATCACTCTGAGCCAAAATCCATCTCTCCCTGGCTTTTACCCTCCAAGTACTTCCCATGCTGGAAGCCTTGCTGACTCATTTCACTGGACTTTGCTTCGTCCTTGAATGTCCACATGCTTTCAAATGACCCAACTATATACTTTTCTCTCCCAAATTAACCACAAGCCCCTCAAGGGCAAGACAGTGTCTTCTATTTTAACCTCTTCTCTTCAATTCAGGGCACATGTGAGCACATGATGTGATTTCTGCCTGTGTGACTAGGCCTATGCCCCCAGGAGCTGGCTGATCAATATGGAGTGACAAAAAGGACTCACTGATTAGTTTTCCACTCTGATTTTAGCCTTGAGGGTCTGGGCTTCACTGACCTGTCGCTCACCCTTAATTCTAACTGCCTTAAGCTCATGTCCACCTCCCTGCCTCACAATTTACATGCAAAGACACTGAAGCTACTCCCTCTAAAACCCTTCACAATTCGTTTTTTTTGGTACCAGGGATCAAACTCGGGACCTTGCCCTTGTGAGGCAGGCGAGGGAACCACAGAGCTAAATCCCCTGCCCCACAATTCTTGCTATTGCTGAAATACTGAGGTCATTTTCCAGGAAGACATAGCTACAGAAAAAGTACATCTTTACCACATGGTTTAATCCCTAGGACAAGAAGCTCCTTAAACTGCTCCCAGCTTTGATGAACAAGGTCTGAAAAAAAAAAAAAAAAAAAAAAAACAAGCTCTGAGCTCAGTTTCTTCATCTGTGGCATAGGGAGCAAAAAGTCCACCTCATAGGTTGCTACAAAGATTCACTAACACACTTAAAAATGGTACAATCACTAAAATTAATGGTAGCTATTATCTCAGCTAATGAGAAAATTATCAACACCAAACCAACCACTGTCAACAGTGACTATTTCAAATCCCTTCCTTCCAAACGAGTAGGAGTTTGCATGCATGTGTAATGAGTGGAGACAGTTGGCAGAACAGACACTACCAGGGCAATGCCATAAACTGTAGTGACACTAGAATGACCATCCTGCTGCCAACTAAGGGATCAGCTTTTCCAACCAGTCACCACTTCAACTCTAGAAAGCAGCTCTTGGTCTCTCCAAATTCCTGAAAGCAGCCACTAGGGAGACCCCCTTGGAGCTAGAGGTGGATGCACTTAAGAAGAGACTTTTGTTGGCCCAGTCCTTCTGTTCAGTCTCTGAGCCTGCCCTGCTCTCAGGAGCTGCCTCACATTCTGTTCCCCTCCTCCAGCCTCTCATTCAGCCCCCAACATGCAGCTGTCTCTTGCTGCTGTTCTCATAGCAGCTGAGCCAAAGGCAGCTGAGCAGAGGACAGTGAAGAGATATGGCCATTGCTGCCACACAGGGCAGCCTTCTTCTGGCTGAGCAGCTGTCAGGGTGGCTTCTGGGTTGCAGATGGTCTTCCTGACCCAGGTATGCACCCTGCCTAATCTACCCAGGCCTACTATTCTTCCTCTTGAAAGACTACCATTTCAAACAGCCACCAGAGTACTCTGACAGAAAGGTATGTTAGAGAAAGAGTCCAGTCAGGGAACCAAGTAATAGCTGAAAATACATCAGGAAGTCCAAAATGAATGTAGCAAGTTCTTCACTGTGTGAGATCGTTCTGGGCAGAACAACAACAAAAAACACTAAGGGAGTCTGGCCTAAATTCTGCCATCAAGACCAAGAGGAAGAGATCACATTTTCCTGTCTCCCTTTCACAAGCCAAAGGAGTAACCTCCCCAGGTCTCACAGTGAAACCAGGAAGCCACCTCCTCCCTGTGCTTCCAGGGGCTCTTGCTGGGGCAGAGCATCCCACCCTTGCTTTGGGTGACCGTCTTGGTTTGACCAGGGCTGAAGGAGGTTCTTATAACACAGAATTTCAGTGCTAAACCTTTATGAATCAGTCAACCTCATTTGTCCCCCAAATTAGCAAGTCATGGCTAGAGGTCACCAGCCTTCCATCCTGCTCTGAACCTGGCTGCCCATAGTAGCTTTAGATGAACAATAGGCCACTTGACAGAATCCAACACCTGCTTCCTAAGAAGCTATGTAGTGGAGGTCAAGCTGCTATGAAAAACCCCCTGAGATGCCCTGCCCCATTTTCAGCTGCTCTGCTCCATTTCAACAATTCCCTTTCCTTTTCATAGCATGGTAGTGTACGCCTGTAATCCCAGTACTTGGAAGGCTGAGGCAGGAGAATCGTAAGTACAAGGCCAGCCTGAACTACATAGAGACCCTGTCTCAAAAAACTAAAACAGTGCTTGCTCTGGCAGCACATACACTAAAATCAGAACGACACAGAGAACATCAGCATGGCCTCTGCGCAAGGATGACAGGCAAATTCGCAAAACATTTCATATTTTTTAAAAATATCAACAAAGAAAAAGACAATTCCCTTTCTTCTCAACTTTGAGCCTTTGTGCAAAGCAAGAGGAATTGGAGAAGCAGGAAAGACAGTTTCCAGGATTCCTTTCCGACAGGCCACAACCCAGGATCCTGTTATCATCCAGGAATGCAGAGACTCCTCAGGTTCCTCAGAGGTTTTTGAGTTTTCTTAGGGACTAAAAAGAAGCTGACAGTCCTGTCCCATGTCAAATGACATGGTACACTAACGACACAGAGGCCTGCCACAGGTATCATAGAGACAGCTTCTTCTGGTTCCTGGCCTGTTTTTCAGAGTTGGTTTCTTGCATAATTGATAGCTATAGCAAGGAGGAAACCACTTGGTCATCTGACAGCTTGAGACGTCACATCCACAGTGAGTCATCAAGTACCTTGAAGACACAGGATATCGGGCCTGGAGTGCCCCTTCTTGTCAAGAACTGCTTATTTTCAGCAACTCCCCAGAGATGGGTGAGAAGGCAGCCCCTGCTGACCCAACAAAGCACCAAAACAAACAAAGCCAAAAATCACATCATCAAGAGTGCTTTGCTCAGTGTACTACACCCTCCTCCAGAGAGACTCTAGCCCTGCGTGTCTCAATCCGGGGGTGAGACGCACCTATCTCTCTTTCCCACTCCTTGGCCCTTGAGGGGTCATTTGGAAGAGACAAAGAGAGACATGGGCTGAATCAAGCACCACCCCAACCTGTGGACCTAAAGGCGCTGTGAAGTTTGTTCCATAAGCCAAGTGCTGGGGCCACACCACGGGAGAATTCCTGCTGGGAATAAAATCTGAAACAGTCCACCATTCCCAGGTCAGAGGAACGGGAGACCTTGGACACCAGCACCAGTCTCTAGCCTGGGGGGTCGTGCAGCCTGGGGGATAGGCTGGGGAAAGCCTAACTTGCTCCTATTTTGCAGGGAAACTACTTGGTCTACCTTCAAGCCACCCTATCTCCAGAGAATCAGAGACTACCAGCCCAGCTGCCTGGAAGGCCTTTCTCCCCAGCTTCTGGGGAACAGCTCTGCTTCTGAACAGAGCTGGAGAGCTGTAATTATCCAGACAGGATAAGAGCTATTTTGGGAAGGAGCTGTCTTGCTGCCAAGGCTTTTGACTTCCTAAACTAAAACAAGATGCAAAGAAAAAAGGGGTGAGAGTAGGGAAGAAGAGGGAGGAGCCTGCTCAATCAAAAACATCAAATCTTGAATGAAGAGAAATAGCACCCCTTCCAAAAGGTATAGACTTGTATTATGGGATGAGCAAGAGGCCAGATGGTAAGATATCTCCCCCTGCCTAGACTCCTTACCTAAATCTTGCTGACTCCCTCTTTCCTGAGACCCTCCAAGAGTACTGTGTGCGTGTGTGTGTGTGTGTGTGTGTGTGTGTGTGTGTGTGTGTTTGAGACAGGGTCTCCCTATGTACTTCAGGCTGGCCTTGAACTCACTATGTAGCCCAGGCTGGCCTCAAACTCACTGTGATCCTCCTGCCTCAGCCTCCCAAGTGATGGGATCACAGGCATGTGCCACCACGTCCAGCTGCTTTTTGACACAGACTACTGCATATTGTTGTTTAAATGTTTCCTATGCATGACTTATCTCCCGATCCAGGTGGTCAGTTTCTCAAAGCCAAAGAAGGTGTGTATTGTAAGGTTCCCCCAATAGCTGCTGGTGGAGTGCTAGGTATCTGAATAAGAATTATCTATGGAAAGGAGAGAGACGGAAGGAAGAAAGAGGGGAAGGGTGGATTTATTGTTTTTCATGGGCAACACTCTTTAAAAGTGGCTGCTCCCATCTACAGCTGAGCTCAGGGCCTTGGGCTGGATAAGAACTCATAGCAGAGGGGGTGGCAGCCACACTCCTGGACACCTCCCCTTCAGCTGTTTTGTTAAGCTCAAGTTGCACTCCCCACCCCCCACTTGGTTTCCATCTGTAGTCAACTGTTCATCCTAGGCTGGTCAGCCTATGGATGAGACCCATTAGGGGCCACTGCTAGGCTTTGGATAAGATAGGAATATGGTTAAGATAAAGAATAGAAGCAGGAAAAGGTTTGACCATCTTATCAAACATGCCCAGAAGAGCCAAAGTATTTATGGGGACTAAAAATGCACTGTGAAATCAGGACACTGCCATATTTAGGACCCAGAGCTGCCAAGAGCAGAGCCCACCTATGCCGTTCCAAACTGAGAACTCAAACAATACATGACTCAGAAAAGCAACCCCTTTCTGAAGTATCCCAGGCAGGAGAGGGAGAAGCCAAACGGGGACCAATCCAACCCATGGCTGCCCAGTCTTCTTATAGAGCACTTGGCAATATTCATCATCTTCCAAAAAATCTCTATTCTTTCTCTCCAGAGCTGCAGATAGCTCATGTAGCACTTTTGTGCAAATCTCTCTTGGGGGGAGATACAGCACAAGAAGTACACAGCTTTGCAAGTGGAACACAGGTGCCCTTTTGCAGTGCATAACCTCCCCAACCACAGGGACCAGCAGTGTTTCCCTCCATACCCCTTTCCATCAGAGGACAGGAGTGGGACTTGGCTAAGGGGCAGGAGCACAGAGGAAAACTGGAAATAACTTCCCAGGAGCATTCTTACCTCTTCATCTGTCGTAATAAGAGTAGAAGCCAGGCATTCCCAGGGGGCAGCAAATGGAATTCAGAAAGTGCCAACGGGAAGAGAAAAAGAGAGTTTTACTAAAGATGCCCAGTGGAATTCAGCACAACCTGGCTGGCCAAATCCCTTCCTAGTAACAACAGCTGTCATTTACTGAATGCTCCCTGTTGCCAAGTACCATGCTAAATGCTTTTCATGTAATAGCTTGGTTAATCTTCACAATAACCTTTGAGGAAGCCATTATAGAATGTAATAAGTGAAACTACGGCTTGGAGAGGAAAAGTAATATACCCAAGGTCATGGTCAGAAAATACTGGACTCAGGGTTCAAACCCAATAAGACAATTTCTGAATCCATACTTCACTACACACCTACTTTAAGAAGCTTGGCTTCCCCTTTTCTGCTTTTTTGTTATCCATAGTTCAGAGCTCATGCTGGTTGTGGGCTCTCTCCTACCCAGGAATTTCTCCATCCAGAGCTCAGAACTAACTCGGGCCACAATGCTCAAACCAAAAACTCCCTGCTGCCAAGAGTCCTCACACTCCCCTGGCACCAGCCAGTCCATGAGTACTAAGGAAGCAAGAGGGTCATACAAGGCCAAGGACACTTCTCTTAAGGATTCTAGAGTTGGCTGTGAGAACCACTGAGGGCCTCGAGGGGACAGCCCAGACATCCCTCGAGATTTGCCCGAGCAGCACCCATTAAATACATTCAAGGTACAGGGTAGGGGCTTGAGGAGGGCTCTGAGGAGCCAAAGAGACACATGAAAAGAGAGCCCAAACCTGAATTAGTGTGGACTCAGCCCTGAGCAAGACTATGAAACAGGCAGTTTCCTTGGTTTGTTGTTTTGTTTTGCTTTAGCACATGACAACACCAGCTAAGCTGAAAAAGCAATGAGGACTTAAATTGTCTTCATTCTGGAAGTGATTTCTCATTTAAAGGAGACTCTTGAAAACAAACAAAAAAATTCAAATTCCCAAATGGATGGCTCTAATGATAGAATCTGAGGCGAGGAAAACTTCCCCTGCTCCTTCAGAGCATGTACTCAAACTCTCTCTATAACAGGAACAGGGAACAGGGATACCACCCTCTCACCTATCTTGCTATCCTCCAGGGCCCACAACAGACCCACAAGAGGGAAAAGTACAGACCTTTTAGCCACCAGATGATTCGATTTTGCATTTCCTCAGAGACATCTAAAAGTAACAGAGAGACTGTTGCTTTTTTGTCAGGTGACAGCTCTCCCCTCACTGCTTGTACCTCCCTTTCTAGCTTATGTCTCCACCCAAAGGTGCACTCAACCCTTGGTCTTCTCCAGGAAGCTCCACCCACTTCTGACCAAGTATCACACTCCCATTCCCTCTCTCTTTTTCCACCACTCTTAACACTTTTCCCCTCCCAGAAGCCCAAGTCCCAGCTCATCTAGTCCTCACCTATTCCACTTTGATGCCAGAATATTGCCGAGGCCCTTACCCTTCATAACAGCCCTTCCTAGCCCTCAACCCTGCTCAGTTCTTCATCTCTACTCTCAGAAATCAGCTTCAGACCCTGCAAACCACTCTCTACTATATGCCATTGAAAAGTACCATTGCTTGGAAGAGTCGATGCCTGACACCTGTCACAAGCATCACCATCAATGTCATTAGCCTGGAGCTCAGAGAAGCTGGCAGGAAAGGCATGGAACACTGGGCTCATGGATAAGAGTGGCTTTGGCATTGGTGGCAGAGTAGCCCTGAGGCCAAGACTGAAGAGGGGCCCTTTCCTGCCCACCCCAGTGTCCCATCTCACTAAATCAAGGTTGCACCTGGGCAGTCTTCTTCACATACCCAGGAAGAAAGCATTAAACCTTTGCTTGAGCTGTTTGTTGGTGTACTTGGGGTCCTGTGGAACTTCTCTCAATGGTAACTGGCTTGAAGACTCCTTTGGTGATCGTGGTAGTCGTGGGCTTGCCTTCTCTCTCTGGAATATCAGGTCCTCACAGAAAGGAATTGAGTCCATTTCATAAAGAGACTCGGAAGTGTCTAGGAGGAGAGGGGACTTAGGCTCAAAATCGAGTGTTGTTGACAAGCTTTGGGGCATTTCAACTTGAGGATTCAGTAAGGCCCACCATGAGGAGTCAGGACCATACTTAGGTAAGGACCGAGGGGCTAAGGGCCAAGGAGTCAGTTCCAGTTCTGCATGAATGGAGGGCTTTCGAGAGGGTTCTGGATACCTGACTGCAGGTCCTGAGTACATGTAGTTAGTTTCTGCGGGTCTTTGGATTTGCTGCTTATGGATGGACTCTGGAGTGACATACATGAGAGATTTTCGAGGGCTGTCAGGCACTGCTCGAGCTGTAGGATGAAGAGTTGACTGCACTGACTGTCGTGGTGAGGACATGGTGACCCTGCAGCTGACTTCGTTGTCTCGGATTGAGGATCTCACACTGGGCTCCACATCTGGTGATATTAAGACCTTTGAGGGTCTAGTCTCAGTGGAGACAGAACGTTTGTAGAGAGACTCATGCTCTGAATGTCTAGGAGGAACTCGATGTCCACCATCTAAATCTTTAAGGACAGAGAGTTTGAGGGATGATGTCAATTTCATATTCCTATGCAAGGCCTTAGGTTCTAAAAGAACTGATGTGTAAGGATCCATTTGTGACTCTTGGCCATGACTCCTTTTATGAGCTGCCCGGTGGTCTGTAGCGACCCGGCTGCTGCCATGCTCTGGGCTAGTGGGACTCCTTGGAGATCTGACCTCACCAGTCAAAATCTTTCCAGTGGGCTCGGTTTGTACTGCTTCATCCTTTGGGTAAGATGAAATCCTACGAGGAACTCTGACCCCTTGAGGGTTCTGGACCTTGGAAGGCGGATCCTCTTGTAAGTTTTGTGATTCTAAAGTATCCTTCTCATCTATGAAACTCAAGAGGCAGGAGGATTTGGCATTTGGGGTCAAGGAGGTGCGACAGCCAACCTCACACCCTGGCTTGATCTCACCCCCTCTTCGAGTTGCTTCCTCTTTGACATTACGATGTATGCTTACAGGATGGGGAGGTGCTGTATGAACTTGCTGACTCTTTTGCTGAGGATTGGAAACGCGTGGTCGGGTCTCAGTTCCCCTAGGGGTGGATGCTGTATAGAGGCTGGGCCCTGACTGTGGGGACACGGTGTGAGGAGAGTATGATGCTGAATGGGAAGTAGTGGGAGGCGCAGCTTCAGCTCTTTGGGGAGGAGGGCTCCCAGAGACGGCAGCACTTTGCTGGCTTGTGGCAAAAATGTACTCGTGTCCCCGCTGGGAGGTGGGGCTAGTAAACTCAGGTCCTCTATGTGCTACCTTGGATCCAGATTTATTTGTCCTGAGTATCTGAAAGACTGTGCCCTTCTGTGTAGATGCCATATTTTATCAGCTGGCTTGTCTTCTGGATTCTACTGAAGCCTTATTATTTACCCTTATTTTTAAAAGCTGCTGTTCTTGGGCTCCCATCAAACTGGCTGTTGTTCTAAGAGTGTTTCAAAGAATCCCCTTAGCTACTTCTCTGATGATGTCATAAAGGAAGGAGTGTCCTATTAAACATCCTCTCATACAGCCATAATTCTTCAGAGAAAACCAAGCAATACCCAAGAGGAAACTGAATTTATCTTTGGACTTGAGACGACCAAGCCTTTGGCCAAGTTCTAAACAAACTGGGGATTTCCTCATATAAAGAAGGCTCCAGACCCTTCCTTACTCTCCCCAGTAGTAGGATTTCTCAAGGACTCATCCAGAGAAGTCTGCCAGAAAATCGTTTGAAAGCAAGGCTATTCAAGGTTATCATGTCATGTTAGCAACAGATTTAATAAGTTATCTTGTACTGTACAAAGTTGCCCCAATTTTGTGTGAAACTGCACTCTATACAAGTCAAAAAATAGAGCACCAGGCTTTTAGGGGTTTCTGAGGTGGTTTTCATGATTGTGGAGTAAAAAAATCTAGATTACTAAGATCATAAATTCTCAAATTCTTGGTCCAGGTAGTATCACACAAGACATTTGGAGTTAACATTGGGGGTTTTTTTGGGGGGTTTTTTTGGTACCGGGGATTGAACTTGAGACTTTGCGCTTACAAGGCAGGTGCTGGAACCACTGAGCTAAATCCCCGGCCCAGTTAATATTGGGTTTTTTTGTTTTGTTTTTTTTTAGGTACCGGGGATTGAACTCGGGTCCTTGTGCTTGCGCAGTAGGCGGTGAAACCACTGAGCTAAATCCCCAGAGTAATATTGGTTTTGATCAAAAATGACACTTGTACACCTCTGACAAGTTACCTGAATTGTCTGAGCCTCAGTTTCTTCACTGGGAAACCAATGCCTGGTAAGTGGCTATTACACAATAAATGTTAACGTCTTTTCTTGTGATCTTGTATTAGCAATCCCACCATCAGAGACTGGTTACTCTCTTGATTTTTGAAGAGTGAATTCCCAATTTGGATGATAATTCTAAAAAAGAGACTCTTACCTTTTACATGTTCCCCACCTGCTCTCTTTTGGACACAGACACCACCATATCCAACATTCTATTACTGACTCTGAAGGATCACTGGGGTTAGGGATGTCAGCCTCGTTTTTCTATGCTTTATATTAACCACTCTTTTAAACAATTTTTCTTCAATAAAATGGATTAAATTGATGGTTAATTATGAAATTCCAGTGCTACCTCCAACTGATTCAAGTTTTAGGTATTTCTAAATCCTTTTTACTTCCCCAAATTATATGATTTTACAAATTATACAAAGTTGAAATCACCTGAAAAGACCACTTTATTATTTTAAAAAGCATCTTTCCATGTATCTCTCTACGCATTTACCATACGTAGACATTTATTTATAAAGTTACTTAGAGGGCCGGGGATTTAGCTCAGTGGTTCCGGCGCCTGCCTTGCAAGCGCAAGGTCCCAAGTTTGATCCCCGGTACCAAAAAAAATAAAAACTAAAAAAAAATAAAGTTACATGGATAGGGTGCTATTACACCTGGTAGCATACTCCTATTAGCATTATTCTAAAATACATCATAGATACTTTTCTGTGTCAATGAATTCATATCTGGACACGGGTTATCTCCAATTGTTTGATATTATAAACAATGTTGCAATAAACATCTTTTATATAAATACATCTTTGTGTACAGTCCAATTTTCTCCTTAGGATAATAGTTCATAATCCTGGCTGCATATTAGAATCCCTTGGAGAGTGTTTACAAGCCCATGCTCTGCCTCAGCTGAAGTCAGATAATTTAGGGGTGAGGCCTGAGCAACAGTATTTATTACAAACTCCTTCGATGGCTCTAATGTACAACCAGGACTAAGGACCAGTGCTTTAAGAGAAGGTCCTCTAAGTCCTCTCTTTTCAAAGTGTGGTACATAGCCAGGCATGGTGGTGCCCGCCTGTAATCCCAACACTTGGGAGGTGAGGCAGGAGGATTGCTCTGGGTTCAAGGCCAGCCTGAACTACATAGCGAGACTCTGTCTCAAAAAAAGAAGAGGAGGGGGAGGGGGAGGAGAAGGAGGAAGAGGAAGGAGTTGAAGCTACTGAAAACAGAGATGCCACACATGAAGGAAAACCCTCAATGGGCAGAAGATGAGATTGCTCTAGGACAGGAGGGGGGACATCACTTCTAGATTAACAGGAGGCAAGTGGAAAGAAGAGGTGCAGAATAGGTCCATCTCCAGGTCAGGTTAGACTGCTTCACCAACAACTGGTCCTCTGTTCAATGGAGACAGAGGTAGTCACGTTAGGAGTTTAGGTGGTGGGGAGCTGAAGGCTTCCATTTTCTTTGTAAAGTTGGAAGTGACGTCATCTGTTGAGTGTTAATAGGAAGTGAGGGATGGAGGTCTGAAACAACAGATGGAATGGGAGAAGCACCCTTAAAAACAGTGGGGGGTGGGAATGTAGCTCAGGGGCACAGTGCCTGCCTGGCAAGCAAGAGGCCCTGAGTTCAATTCCTAGTACAAAAATAAAAAAACCAGTGGGACTATCATGTGCAAGAAAAGGACTAATGTATATAAAGTACCTGGTATATAACAGTTGTCCTATGACATATAAACAATAACTATCGACATTTTTATGCCTAATGTTGACCAATATTTCTCAGTCCATAGCCAGATAGAAACCTACTCTGTTTACAGAGTAGGATTACAATCCTTACCAGCCAAAGTTTGGTGTAGGACCTGTAGCCTTAACTACTGACTAGTCCAATTATTTAAATACAGGATGACCAGAAATTAATGTGTTTTCATTAATTTTTATAAGATAACAAGAAATTTAATTTTTTTTTTTGGTACCAGGGATCAAACTCAGGTCCTTGCACTCATACATTAGACAGCAAAACCACTAAGCTAAATCCCTGGCAAGAAATTAAAAAACAATAATTTTATCAAATTTATTCCATACAAGAATTGACTGTTTGAAATGACACCTGCCCGATCAATGCTCAGTATAGTCAGTATGTAAACAAACGCACTGCCTGAGTGACACTCAGGGTAAATTGTTAAGTGTTTAATCCATACTAATAGGTAACGTCATAACTCACCACTACGGTACGTCTCTTATTAATCCTTACATTTTAACATGTATCCATTTTGTCTCATCAGAATAAGTTGCTTGAGAAGCAAACTGTATTGTAAGTCTCTGTATCCCTCCAAGTTTCTTACACATAGTATTTATAAACTAATTTTGTTTTCTGGTGATTCTTTGCTTATAATGCCAAGCAACTGTTTCCTTGCTTTAAAAGAGCCAAATAAATCTGTACCTTCCCATTTGATCTGCGCAGGGTAAAATTTCTGGAGGCTAAGAAGTATGAATACGACCATCCACAACAGGAACTATTTAGTTCTCACAAACAAAAGACCTTTTCCATACTCATCAAGATACAATAAAATGTGTACTGGACAGTACTTCACATGCAGCAGTAAATAGCTTTCAAGAGAAGTTTCCTATTTCTATGTAAAGATTCCAAACTGGAGGTAATGAAGTATACAAATCCTTCAGAAACCAGACTAGATGCACATATCATCTGGTTAGTAATCACAAGAGACTAAATTAGACAAAATGTTGTGATCTTCATCTTACCCAATTTTATTTCCCTAATAAACTCATGATGTAAAGTATATAATCTAAAATATATGGAGATGGTATCGTTCACCTTAAAGAGTTCCAAACACCTTAGCATTTTATGGCTATCTCCTAGAGATAATGGCAATGGTAAAATGGCATGGGAATATGCCAATTTCAGCTAAGTGGTTGAGCGATATTTCTGTTACAAAATGAGGACAACTAATGCCAGTTTGTATGATGAACCATAGCAGTAGCTGCCCATGTGTCAAACTTATAATAGGAATTGAAGGCTCTTTGGATAGCAGGTCCTTTCCCTCAACTCCCAGACTCAAACAAAGAAATATATCTTACACAGCTGCAACCCAACTGGTAGGAAAAATAAAGTTTATTATGTAACAAAAGTAAAGTTTTCAAAAATTTACATCAACAAAACCAAAAACCATACTGGGCACAATGAGACATTTTTTAAATTACAACTACCTCACAATTTTCAGGAATCTGATTGGAAGCAAATGGTTAAACATGCTGCCTATACACAGAGTCAAACCACCATGACTACTATAGCAGCTGAACAAAGTGTGAGATATGGAACTTGAACTGCTGCCCTGATAGCAACTGAAGCAGACGAGAGAAGAAAGGAGCTCACAACCAGGATGCTCAAAATCAGGCTGGAATCCATCTATGATCCAGTTCCAGTCAGTCTGACAAGTCACTCTGATCCAGTACGATTATCCTGTGCACACAAGTTTTAAAGGACAAAGAAGGGAGCTTAAAATTGATGTGTACATTTATTGTTCCTATTATTCTTATTTGTGGTGCTAAAGCTCAAAACCAGTGCATTGAAGATGCTAGACACACACTTTATTGCTGAGCAATATCCCCATCTCAGTATGTACAATTTTAAAGACAAAAAGAATATACTTTCTATTCAACTAAATTCAAGGGAAAAGAATTTTGTTCTTTATAATCAAGGGAGAGTATGATCAACAGTGAATCATGGAGATGTAAGGTAATTGCAAAGTAATTACAGCATCTTCTGTACTCCTTCATATGCAAACTGTTCTTGTGCTGATTCTACCACTGATTTAATCAAAGTTGGCAGTAATTTCACTTTATAATTGAATTTATTGTAAACATATAACTATAAGTTAAGCAACTTGGTCTGAATTTCAAGTCTTTGTCTTCAGTGTTTATTGACACTAATGTTTTAAGTCTGCTCATCTTATCACCAAACAATAGCTCTGACTTGCAAACATATGATATCTCATTACCTAGCTGGTTCAGACCAACCCAGTAGCTTCCAAAAATGGAGGAAGAAAAAAAAAAGAAACAACCTGATTACTTTCTAGGTCAAAGAGTGCCAGAATTCAGAATTCACATCAGCGTTCTCTGTAATGTAAACTGTTTCACCTACAAAAGTTGTTCTATTATATAGAGATAGGATCTTTCTAAAAACAGTTAGTAGCTTTCCCTCCTAACATTCTACAGCTCCCTACCATAGCTATGGGCATTGATGACACTAATTATATTCCCAGTGTATTCAATACTAGAAAAATGCTTACAAATACTGACTGGGTCCTGTGCCAGTCAGGATTTGAAGGAAGAAAAATGTACCCATGGACAGTACAGAGAAAGATTCCTTTATGAAGTGACTACATACGAAGGCATAGAGTTAAAGGAACAAACAAGGAATTGCAAGGCATCCAGGGATGGGCAGAAGTGGGAAGCCAAAGTCTCAAGAGTGGGTTGGGAGGACAATTATTAGAACCCAGGAAAGACAGCTGGAACTGGGAAGGACAGGCTGCCACACAGAGGCTGTGCTTGGGTAGGGCCACCATTTCTTCCAGACATAAGGAACCAAAATAAAAAGGGAGGAGAAGTAAACCCTAACCTCTCTCCTGCCCTTTGCTCTTCTGCCAGAGCTTCCCATTGGCCAGAAGGAAGCCAGGGAGACACAGTCCACTGGGGCCAGCATCCTGTGCACAAAATTAGACTGAGAAAGGAAAACAGTAATAAGGGACTGGGGAAGGGATAACAGATGACCTGAAAGAGTTAAAATTCCTGAGTTAGAAGTTACTTAATTCCCGAGTTAGAAAGAACATAAAACATAGGAGAGCATCATTTATAATTGGTATATCAGAAGTCTAAAGCTCTATAGCAAAATGATTTTGAAATTAAGGTTAAACTCTAATGTTCAGATTATTGTGGACCCCAATTAAATTCTATAACAGATTATTTCTTATTGGATTCTGCAACATCTGTGTGAGCTAAACTTAAAATTCTTTTGCACACATTAGACAATCAGAAGCTAAACATATATTCAGACAATGTACAAGATGCTGATGATATTGGCCAACAGATTGTTTTTGAAAGAAAACTTGATGAAGTTATGAGGTGTCATTTAAAAATATGATGGTTTAAAATTTATTACAGTAAAAGATATATTGCCATTAATCTTCCTCAAAATATTCTCCTTTGCTTTGAATACACTTATCCCATCAATCTTGCCACTTTCTGAAGCAGTTCTAGATGTCCTCTCTCTTTTTTCTTTTTTCATTTTTTTTTTTAAAGATGGGATGTGGCTATGTAGTTCAGGCTGGCCTTAAATTCACTATGTATCCCAGGCTGGCCTCAAACTGATCCTCCTGCCTCAGCCTCCTGATTGCCGGGATTACAGGTGTGTGCCACCACACCTGGCTTGGAAGTCTTCTTTTGTGAGAGTCTTTAGTTGCATTCTTGTGACTACCTTGATGTCCTGAATCAACTCAAAATATTTACCTTTCCTGGTCATTTTGACTTTGGGGAAGAGCCAGAAGTCACATGGTGCCAACTGTGGTGAATACAGTGGATGCAGACACACAGTACTATTTTCACAAGCCTGCCTTTTGCTTGAATGGCATTTAGCAGCAGCAGTCACTGTATTTTTATCACAACTCATAAAGACACTCACGAAAGAGGATTTCTAGAACTGCTACAGGAAGAGGCAAGAATGATGGGATAAGTGTGCTCAAAGCAAGAGGGAAAATTTTTTTACTGTAATAAATTTTTAAAAGTTTAAACATTCACTGTTTATTTTGATCATACCTTGTACAACTGGCAAGTAATAGAAAATTTGGACTGAAGATGGAAGAAGAAATTATCAAATGTAGGAACATTATATATAATATCTGGGAAATGTTCCTGAATAACTCTGATGCTCACTAAGCCGACTGGAGACAATATAAACAATTATTCACTCATACCTTTTTCATAAATTCTTAAAAAGCTGATATCCTCCTCTCTGGCTTGAAGCTTTCTTCCCTTTTTGATCTTCTTTTCACCAACGTCTTGATCCTTGGTTTCTGTGTTCCTTTAATAAAAATGATTTGGGACATTAAACCACATTACCAAAATCCAGGGGAACAGGATGGCACTCCAAAGGAAACAGACAGTAGTTAGCATTGTGGGAGTGTTCCCTGTGGGCCAGGTGTTGGTTTATGTACTATGATGTATGTTAATTCAATTCTCATAACAACTAAATGGAGTAGTTACCATTACCATCCCAATGACCTGATGAGGAAACTGAGGCACAGAGCAGTTACACATCTAGTAAGAACTGAGATCTACACAGACAGCTTAGCGAATCAAGACTGCTTTCGGCCACTAATCTACATTATGTAGCTAGCCTCAAAGAGAAAATACATTTTACTTATATTGTAATGGGTGTCCTTTTCAAAACCACTGTTTATCACCTTATCTTCATTTTCTGAAACTTCTTCTAGTATGAAATGCTTAAGCAATTTAAGTATCTCACAGCTTAAGACTACATTTGCTGCAGGCACAAGGACCTAAATTCCATCCCTGTAGGGAACAGGGAAAGAGGACGTTACTAGAATCTCTGCAGTAAGTCCTAGTTTCCTGTAAGCCACGGCAGCACAAGGCAAATTACAGGAAAGGTAGAAAAATGAGACCGAGAAGAAGCTAAGATTTGTATCTGATCAGTGCTGCTCTGGGCAGCAAAAACAAAAGCCCCCAGTTTACCACACCTTTTATTCAGGACTCAATACATCCGGGAGAAACAAATGTAACAAATGACTTTCAGAGAGTTCAGTACATTTTGTGTAAATAAGATGTAACAATCCAAGAACAACGAGGAACTGAGTACATGTTTGTTCCTCCCAGGATGTTTTCAGCTCCCAGGATGTTTCTTGTCCTGGAGAATCACAGCATCACCAGATCATTGAGGTCTCAGTTGTTACCGGAGGCCAAAATGGAATTATGTCTTGTAATTCCATAGCTGGGCTGTAGGCAGGAGAACTAAGATAAGCAAATGATTTTTCCCTAAAATTATGTACCATTGCTCCCGACCGATCCCCGGTACCCCCCCCCCCCAAAAAAGACATTTGCTAAACTACCAAGTAGATTCTGTTTCCCTGACTCAACTATACACTCCTTTGGGCCAATATGTCTCTCTTTTTGTGCATCACCAGCCCAAGCACAGATCCTAGCTCACTAGCAGTGCTCAAGAGATCCTGGCTGAACGAAGGCAACACTGTTCAGGGCTTCTCCTTCTGGACAATGAAAGCAAGATATGTAAAATGAAAGGGGATGGGTATGCAGTGCAGTGGCAGAGAACTTACCCAGCGTGTATAAGGTTCTGCATTCAATCCTCACACAGCAAAATAAGAGAAAAAAGAAGAAAGAAAGCTAGCTAGCTATGATGAAAGGGGACTTCTCCCCTCTTAATCCACACTGAGAGAATTGCAGGGTCAAGAGAGGGTTATATTCTATTTCCGTCCAAATACAAAAACCAGAGTCATCCAGCCTCTGCTGAGCAGAAGCCTCCACTTTGGAAGGGAGAAGGCAGCTGCTTCTCTGATCCCATGGCTATAACCAAGAGAAAGTCTGTGCTCTACTGAATAAAGGTCTGCTACTCTGCAATTTCTAGTCACCAGCTGTGTCCTTCGGGGCAGGAGAGAGTAAGCTGACTCTGGTCACTTCACAGTACTTCAGGTATGTGAGGCAGGCTATCAGATTCTCCCCTCCATCTGCTCTTCTCAGGCTGAGCCTCCCAGCTCCTTCAGCTGCTCTCATCGACCTGCTCTGTGGCTATGCTCTTCTGTTTGTTAAGATCCCTGTTTAAATGTGACACCCAAAGGGAGCTCCACATTGTATCCTAAGAGTCCACTTAAACAGCACATTACCTGTCTGACCCATCACCTGGATCTGGACAGTACATTTCTGTCTATGCACAATTAAGGCTGCATTGACATTTTCTTTTCTTTTCTTTTTTGGTACCGGGGATCGAACTCTGGCCCTTGTGCTTGCGAGGCAGGCAGCGGCACCACTGAGCTAAATCCTCAGCCCTGACATTTTCATTAATTGTATCAGCCTGAGGCCTCATGGAGTCATATCTCTGCATTGTTCAAGAATTTCTGGAATTCTTACTATGTTTCAAGATGCATGTGAAGTGCTGGGCATATAAAAATAAGATTTCCTGGGCTGGGGATTTAGCTCAGTGGTTTCAGGGCCTGCCTCAAAAGCATGAGGTCCTGAGTTGGATCCTGGTACCAACAAAACAAAACAAAACACCGTCCTACTTTCTAAAAATAAGACTTCCTGCTTTCAATGTTATTATTGAGGAAAGGCTTCCAATTCAAAATTTTCCATTCAGAACAGGTGTCTAGAGCCAGGAGTGGTGGCCCACGCCTGTAATCCCAGCACTCGGGAGGCTGAGGCAGGAGGATCACCTGGAGTTCAAGGCCACCATGGGCTACATCGTGAGTTCAGGCCCAGGCCCAGCCTGAACTACAAAGGGAGATCCTGCCTCAAAAAACCAAAAAGCAAACAAACAAAAACAAAAGAACAACAACAACAAAAGAACAAGTGTCTAGGATTTTATGCTGCGGGATCTAAAACTTTTGGATTTTTCCTTTTCTAGGTGGGTCTCCTTATGTTGCCCAGGCTAGCCTCAAACTCCTGGGCTCTAACAATCCTCTGGGCTCAGGCTCCTGAGTAGCTGGGACTACAGGTGTGCACCACTGTGCCTAGCTTTACTTTCATCTCTTAGTGTCTAACATTTCTACCTGTCGAGATCACTTTGGATCCTTAGTCTATCATCCATCACATTAGAGTTCATCCTGAGATTTGTGTTTTCTCAAAATCTGATAAGCATGTCTTTTCTGATTTAATTCAAATGACTGATGAAAATGTTGAAGGTGGCAGGACAAAAAAGCATTATCTCACAGACCTGACTTTGCCTGAAGTGCCATCCGTTAATCAAAATCTTGAGCACTGTGAGTGGTGGAGGAAGAGGAGCATGCGGGAGCATGTAGAGAGATGCAGTCAGGGCTGCCTAGCTACAGCGGTGTAATGCCATTTAGACACTCATCCTCCCACGAGTCTAAACTTCACCCCACTTCATGAATGAAAAGAAAATGGGACTGTACGTCTAATACTTCCAATACTTCAAGTGTAAAATAAAGTTTGTGTTTTCCTTCCTCTGAAGATGAAGAAGGAGGAGGAGGAGAAAGAAGAGGAGGAGAGGTGGAAGAGGAGGAGGAGGAGGAATTAGAAAATAATCCCCTAATGGGGAACAATAAACTTGTACAGCCCTTGCAAGGGTCCTCTAACTCCATGTTCTCTTTGGTTGGCTGCAGCCATCTTTCCAGGTTTTCATCAAGATTAGGGTGAGCTCTGTTCATGGGAAAGTGAAGAGAAGGTGAAATGAGTCATTTTCCCTTTCCCTTGACAAGGAAGCATAATAGAGGGAAGAGACCCTAAAATCAGTATTTTCTTTACATAGCTGAAAAAAGAGTTAAGTGGGATTGTGTCTAGAATCATAGAAGTCATTTATAACTGATTTAAATATACAACAAAATAGTCCTTGCCAGCCAGGTATGGTGGCCCGTGCCTATAACCTCAGCAATCTGGGAGGCTGAGACACAAGGATCAAAAGTTAGAACCTAGCTTGGACCATTTAGCAACTTTCAGAGACCTTGTCTCAAAATAAAAACTAAAATGGTCTGGGATGTAGCTCTATGCAAAGAACCTGGGTACAATCCACAGTACCAGAAAAGTAATAATAATAATAATAATAATAATAATAATAATAATAATAATAATAATAAAAATTTGTTAAAAAGAAAGAAAAGGTTCTTTAGCCCCTTGACAATGACAATAGGCCTGGCATCCATGAGATTACTCCCTATTAACATCTGATGCTGACTCTGTCACAATTTTAGTCAGTAAGTCAATTTTTACCTGAGGTTAGAATTGCACATGCTTTCTACCTATTTTTAAAATTTCTATTTATTTTTTATTAGTACATGTTTCCAGTACATAATGTTTACATTCCTTGTGTGGAGTTGGTGTGTGTGTATATATATATCTCACATCTTAATATACATATTATATATCATATATATATATATATATACATACATATATATATATATCACATCTTATAATTGTTGTTGTTTTTTTTTCTTTTTTGTTTTTTTTCGTACCGGGGATCGAACTTGGTCCTTGTGCATGTGCAGAAGGCTGCGAAACCACTGAGCTAAATCCCTGGCCCTTATCTATCACATTTTAATTCCTATTTTTATGCCCTTCCCTTCCCTCCCACCTCCTCCATCTCTTGACCCTTTCCCAGCTGAGAAAGATCTAGCTCTTTACTTCCTAGTATAGTATCTATCTTTCATTTATAACTTGGGTTTTTTCAGCAGCTAGAAAATGAGAGCACCATCTTTTAAGAAGGCCTGGGAAGTTCCTTCCTTGTGAAAATATATCTTCCTCTCCAGCTTTGTGCCTAGGACCAAGCATTCATTCCACTCAGAGGTCTGAGGATCTGGGGAACCATCTCCCTGTGGCCAACACCAGAAGCTTTTTTTGGAAAAGGAAGTGATAGCAATTAGAGTAGCTCATGTGCAAAGAAATTTATACTTGTATAGCCAAAAGTAATTTGGCCTACTTCAGCAACTCATTTTTTAAAAAGCCTTGAATAGTGGTATAAGGTGAGTGTGATAGCACATACCTGGAATCCCAGCTACACAGGAGGCTGAAGCACAAGAGTTCAAGGCTATCCTGGGCTACTTACCAAGACCATGTCTCAAAATAAAAAAGGCTACAGTTGTAGCTTAGTGTAAACACTCGTGTTCAATCCCCAGTATTATGGGGTAGGGGAGAGGAGAGCACAGATTTTTACCAAAGGAGGTTTAGGGAGATTGAGGGAATAGAATTACATCGCACATCATATATAAAATATTTCTAACCCCTTGAAAAAGTATTTGTCATCCCCTTTTTGCGTCTCTGTTTTCTCTGTTTCCCCAAAAAATCTTCTCCCTATTTTCTTCTCAGGTCCTTGGGCTCTAGTCTCCTCCTCTACTTCCCAGAACCTCCCCTCCAGGTCTATCCATTTTTCTTCTTTACGGAGAATAATTTGGCCTTTAAAGAGTGTGACACATACTGGACCCTCTCCCAAAAGTGACTCGTAACACTCTTCCCCTTTGCTTTTCTCTTTTATAGCAGCTGCAAAGCTAAGAACTCAATTTCAGTCCCCCTGCACATGAGGGTGGCCATGTGTCAGTGTCACCAATGAGAAAAAAGCGGATGTCCACTGGGAAGTGCCTCTGGGACAGATTTTTTTCCCCAGATAATGGACAGATTCAGCTAACATATTCCTTTGTCTCATCCCTTTTCTCCACCTGCTGTGTGGACAGCACTTGTCTTGCAAATAGGAGATGACAACCCAGGGGGAAAAAGGCCAACATGTCACAGGGAATAAAGCATAAAGATCAAAAAACCTTAAGTCCTTTGTGGTATGGTTGAGCTGCTACTCCAGCTGAGCCCTGCCATCCCTGAGTCTCTTGTGAAGTAAGACAGACTCACTTAGGTGTGATGGTGGGCTTTTTTTTTTTTTTTTTTTTTTTTACCATTTGTAATTGAAAGCATTCTGCATGGCTTCCTAAAGGATCTGCAAGACCAGGATTAGGTGAGTGGTACAAATGCAAACTTAGATACTGTCTTTCTTTAAATTGATTATTTTGTCTATCATGGACTCTTTGCATTTAATATGATTTTTAAAAATACTGCAATCCAGGTGTGGTGGTGCACACCTGTAATCTCCAGCCCTCAGAAAGCTGAGGCAGGAGGAGTGACACAAGTTCAAGGCTAGCCTGGGCTACACAGTGAGACCCTTTCTCAAAACACACAAACAAACAAACAAAAGTAAATAATAAATAAATAAAATTAAAATATTACTTATCATGACTACTAAGATTTTTGCTGCCTGCTTCAATTTTGTGCCTAAACGTGTCTAACTCACCTCACCCTAGCTGTGGCCCTGAGTGACAGTTTAGAGAAGCAAAAGAAATCAAGAGGCAAAGGAGGTGAGCTAAAGTAGTTTATGTTACAAAAGAGGGAAAAGGAAAGCACCAAATCAGGACCAAAATCGAATGTGTTTTTGTTTTTGCTTTTTTAGTTTGTTTGTTTGTTTTGGGGTTTTTTGCTTTTTTAGTTTTTTGAGACAAGGTCTTGCTATACTGTCCAGGCTGGCCTTCAATTTAGGATCCTCCTGCCTCAGGCTCCTGAGTGTTTGCCACCATCCTCAGCTCAGAATCAGGTTTCTCTTTTTTGGTACCAGGGATCGAAATCGGGACCTTGCGCTTGTGAGGCAGGCGGTGGAACCACTGAGCTAAATCTCTGGCCCAGAATCAGGTTTCTTGAAGGAACTTTGTACTTATAATGTGAACTGTCCAGATGATTGTCCCTATTTTCTCTCTCTCTCTTCTTCTTCTTTTTTTTTTGGTACCGGGAATCAAACTCAGGACCTTGCACTTAAGAGGTAGGCACAGTGCCACTAAGCTAAATCCCCATCCCTATTTTCTCTTACTGGCTAGAAAGCCCTAAAGTTTTTCTTCCAAGTCCTTTAACTAAAATGGTCTGAAAGTCACTGAAACCTGTGTCTTACAAAATAAAGTTTTTTAAATGGCTCAAAACAACAAGAAAACAATAGCCCTATTTAAAAACAGGCAAAAGGGGCTGGGGATGTAGCTGAGTGGCACAGCACCTGAGTTCAATTCCCAGCACCAAAAATAAATAAATAAATAAATAAATAAATAAATAAATAAATAAATAACAGGCAAAGAACTCAAATAGACATTTCTCCAAAGGAGATATACCAAATGGCCAAAAAGCATCTGAAAAGAGGATCAACATAACAAATCATTAGGTATATGAACATCAAAACCACAATGAAATGTCATCTCATGCCCATTATAATACCTATTATCACAGAGAGAGAACAGCCAGTGTTGGTAAGGCTGTGGAGAAACTGGAACCTTTGTACCCTGTAGGCAGGCATATAGAATAGTGTAGCTGCTATGGGAAACAGAATGGTAGTTTGTCAATAAATTAAAGACAGAATTACCATATAATTCAGAAATATCATTTCTAGATATATACTCAAAAGAACTGAAAGTAGGGCCTCAAAGAGATATTTTATACTCTTATCCATAGCAGCATTATTTTCCATAGCCCCCATTGACAGATGCCTGTATAAATCCAATGGGATACACATAATATATAGCAGAATATTATTCAATTTTAAGAAGGAAGGAAACTGTGACACATGGCATACAGTATGGATGAACCTTGAAGACGTTAGGTTAAGAAAAATAAGTCACAGAAACACAAAATACAGTTTTGCTTATATGAAGTATCAAGAGTAGTAAAACTCATAGAAAAAAAAAGCAGACTAGTAACTGGGGAGAAGGGGAAATAGGAAATTGTCTAATGGGTATAGAGTTTCAGTTTTGCAAAATGAAAATGTTCTAGAGATCGGCTGCACAACAATTGTAAGTACAGATGCTACTGGTTTATGAAGAGTTTACAACCCAATCAACCCACTCTAAATACTGTAAACTGGAAATACACGTACTACTCAATACACCTAACCTACCCACAGCAGAGCTTGGCCACAGTCCATTGCATGGTATCAGTTTTTTACCATCATAATTGTGTGCCTGACTGGGAACTATGGCTCATTGCCACTGGCCAACAGTGAGAGTATCAAATAACATATTGCCGGCCCAGGAAAAGATCAAAATTCAAATTTCTAAGTATGGTTTCAGCTGAATATGTAATGGGTTTGCACCATCATAAATTTTTAAAAAATCATTAAGTTGAACCATCATAAGTCAGGGAATGTGTTATCTACTTAACACTAAAGGACTATATACGTGAAAATGTTTAAAATGATAAATTTCATACTATATGTATTTTATCACAATTAAATACTTTTAAAAAGAAAAAAACCATCTGAGGAATTGGGATTATGGGGACAACACAGAAAAATGTGTTTCCCTTTTCATTTGTCAATATTAGAATAAAAACTAAAATAAACTAATGCAATTTTTTAGATGCTTTCAAAAGTCTTCCTGTTGCCTTTCTGCGTTCTCGCATAGATCTTGAGTTTTGCTGGCCCAAAGCAAACTATTTCCTTTATTTTTGTACTTTTCTTATTATTCTTAATGTTTTTTATCTAAAAACAGAAGAAATAATTAACTCTTAAAACAAAAATATATGAAAGCCCACCTTAAAATGGAGTACACAAAAATTAAGGCCATCAGTGGTCCCAAGTATGCAATGCACCAGCTCCCCTCTTCCCATGAGAGCAGGGGGCCAGGTGGCAGTCCACAGGACAACCTGTACTCAGAGCAGCTGCTTCTGGGGTCTTGGGAGCTCTCTGGTGCCAGGTGAAGCAGCAGGAAACTAGCCTGTGCCAAGGTTGAGAGAGACCCAAAAAAAAAAGCAGAGGAAAGAAAGGACACACAAAAGAGGAAGGAAATAACTCTGAAAACAAATGGCATATTTTTCTTTTGGGGGACCTTCCTGTTTTCACTTTTTAAATGTCTCTAGGTTGGGGCCCTAGAGAAAGAATTTGCATGGGCAGAGATGTACCCTCTAATGTATGTCAAATATATATATATCCCATCTAATTTCATCCAGCCAGGAGACCTATAAAACAACAAATAATATTTGCTAAGTATTTTACAATGTAGCATTATGAGATAGGACTAATTATCCCCATTTTACCGATAAAAATTGTGGCTCAGAGACATTAGTTTGCCAAACAACAGTAACTGGTGCAGACTGGGCTACATCAGGTGAGATCAGGACTGACCTGAACTACTTAGTGATATCTTGAAGGAAGGAAGGAAAGAAGGAGGGAGGAAGGGAAGGAAAGGGAATGAGGGAACAAGAGAAAGAAAGAAAATAAGAAAAAGAGAAAGAAAGGGAAAAAAGCAAGCAAGCAAGCAAGCAAGCAAGCAGTAAAGTCAGAATTGAGGTGAGGCTGTACCTTTCCCAAGGTCACATTTCCCCTGTGTACCACTATGCTGCCAAGGACAGCATGACAGCAAGTACATGATGAAAAGGGTCTGGGTAGTAGCTTACCATCTGCAGTGACGCTGGGATGACGTGCGGTGTTCCCATGCAACACCACGGATGAGGCCTGCTGCTGCTTCAGTTGCTCTGTCACAGTACAGAAGCAGAAGCCAACTTATTCCTCCTTTGCATATCACACCATTCCCTAGGGCAGTGGTTCTCAAAGGGTGGCCCTCAGCCCAGCACTACTGGCACACCCAGGAACTTATTAGAAATGCAAATGCCTCATCCCAGACCTACTGAATCTGGAAACTTGGGGAGTGTGGGCAATCTGAGTTTTGGGTTTTTGTTTGGTTTTTTTTTTTGGTACTGGGGATCGAACTCAGGTCCTTGAGCTTGCACAGCAGGCGGCGAAACCACTGAGCGAAATCCCTGGCCCTGCTCCTTCTTAAATTCTCTACATTCAACCAGACTCTGTAAGACTTCCTGTACCAGTGCTCACTCGTCAGACAAAGAAACTCTATGGTGGGGCTGGGGATGTAGCTCAGTGGTGGAGCACTTGCCTGGGAAGTACAAGGCCCTGGATTCCATCCCTAGTACTGAAGAACAAACAAAACAAAAAACAACAACCACTCTGTGGTAGTAAGTGACCATAACCAAAAGGGGCAGGAATGTATTTTGTATTGTATGGAACATCCATTACTGATTTCACCAAGCAGCTCCTGAGATGGTGGCGGTAGCTCCTCAATATGATCCTATGAGTTGGTTTAAAGAAGATAAATTTTAAAATGACTTAATATCTTCCACAGCGTGAATTAGATTTTTCTAGGTTCCCTATGAACTTGGCAGAAAGAAAGTTCTAACATAACAGTCCTACTAGAGACTTCTTAGTATGTGAATGGCCTTTACTCCCTCTTTCATCCTACTTACCCCACTACTGCTTGATCTGTGCTCTTCCTAAGAATATTTGAAGTAGGGAAGGTATAAATTCTTACTAAAAGAGTAGGGCCCAATCTGGGCCAGAGGTATTAGAGGGATACAGGGTTTCTGTATAGCCATATTGAACAAAAATACAAAGTGGAAGGCCTTTATCTATAGATTACCAGGCCAAGTGATATAGGAGCAACTGTACTTTGGATCTTAACCCCTAGTGTTCAATTACAACTAAAACCTTTCAATATAACTCATAAAATTATCCTTAGTCCCCTAAGGGAAATTCGAAGAGTTGTACCCAAATCATAAGACATTGAACTTAATATAACAAAAGCAATGTGCCTCAAGAGTTGTTAACACTCTCAGACCATTTGATTAGAAAATAGTCTTCTTTTTTTTTTTTTGGTACTGGGGATCAAACTTCGGACCTTGCGCTTGCGAGGCAAGCGCCGGAACCACTGAGCTAAATCCCTGCCGGAAAATTGTCTTCTATGAATCTACCCTGCCAGGCATGATGGTGCACATATGTAATCCCAGCACTTGGGAGGCTGAGGAAGGAAGACTATGAATTTGAGACCACCCTGGGTTACACAGGTAAGATTCATATATTCATATACAAAGAGCAAAAACTGAAAAATGATAGAAATCTTCAACATAAGAGAATAGTTATGCAACATTTATAGAATGGACTATTATGTAGCTATTATCAATACTGATGAGGATTTAGCTTAGTGGTTCCACCCCCTGCCTTGCAAGCGGAAGGATTTGAGTTCGATCCCCGATACCAAAAAAAAAAAAAAATCAATACTGATGAGTAGCTTTTAATGACAAGGAAGAATCCTCAAAATATAGTCATCCCGGAATATCTGCAGGGTACTGGTTCCAGGACTCCCCCCACTTTGTGGATATCCAAGTCCCACATATAAAATGAACTTGTTTACATGCAACCAATGTACATCCTCACAAATACTTTAAATTATCTTTAGATTATTTACAATACCTAATACAGTCTATGGCCATACCACCCTGAACACGCCCAATCTTGTCTGATCTCAGAAGCTAAGCAGGGTCAGGCCTGGTTAGTACTTGGAAGGGAGACACTACCTAAATACAATGCAAATTCTGTGTAAGTCATTGTTATATTGCATTGTTTAGATAATAAGGACAAGAAAAAAAGCCTGCACATTTTCAGTACGGATGCAAATTTTTTTCAAATATTTTTGATTGGCCATTGGTTGAATCCATGGATGTGCAACCTGTAAATAAGTCTGACTGTGTATCATCAAGAGAAAAAAGCAGTCTAGGACTGATATTTAACATGATATTATCTATGCTAAAATTTTTGTATAGTTCCAAAACTATGGAAGAAAGATAAGTACCAAAATAGTACATGACATTAAGAAATTATGGTTAGGTTAAATGATAATTTTCCTCTTTTAGCTTTTTTTTAGCTTCCAAGTTTTCTATGATTAGTGTGATTTTCTTCTATAACCAGGAGGAAAATAGCAATTCCACTTGAACCAAATTTAGTATCAGTGATTGTTGAGCATCAATTTAGGTCTCCTTAAACTGCCTTCCTAGTATGAAGTTCCATTTTAATATTAAACAAAGGACACCTTTAGGCATGTCTGTCTCTGGGTGACAGATGCTTAGTGCAGGGCTCAAGAACTATATATGTTTAAGAACAGAGTGCTGATTTAAGTTGCAAACTAGAAATCCAATGTTTCTGCACTAAATTCAGTAGTGCTTAGAGTACAGACTCTGCACTTGTATGTCTCTACCACTGTAGTCCTAGCCAAAAGCTCCTAATAGCTACTGCATCATCACCACCATCACCACCTCAAGTAGCCCTATATGACCTCTCATGGGATTGTCCTCTTCAACTCTGCTCCTAAGGAAACACTTTTGCTCTGGTAGAAAACTCATCAGGTGTGATCTCTGGTCTGGCTTCTGAGAGCCAGAGGGCAGGGGTTGTGAGTTCCTCTCCCAAAATACTTCTCCTCCCTGTGCATGGCTACCTGGGCCAAGCAGAGTGCTGACACTAGTAGGTGCATGGCTTACTTGGGGTGTTTCACATGAGGTTTCCTTAAAAGAGCCATCTGGGGGGCTCCTAGGGCAGAGAAGGTGAGCCGGTCCCAGCACCCGGAAGGAAGCTCCCCCACTGCCATTCCATGCTCCTAGGGCAAAGAAGGTGAGTCTCGAGGGCACCAGAAGCAACCCCCACCCCCGTGGAAATGAGAAGACACGTAAACAAGCCTCAAAAACAGACTTCCAGATCACCTACAGCAACCCCAAAGGGAAACGGGATGGAACACTCTAATACTCAACCACCTGGACTCCCTGAACTGGCAACAAAAGAGGATCTGGGAAAAATGAAATCAGAAATAATTGCTCAGATAACAGCAAAGATTTTGCTCATGGTGCAAGACATGATTAATAAATCTAGAGAAGACACAGATAAAAAAACAGAGGAGCTGAGGAACATGATGGAATCCAAACATAGGAAACAAATGGAATCCATAAAACAGATCCAAACAGATTTCCAGGAGATTAAAAACTCCAATGAAAGTCTATGTAGCAGAATGAGACAAGGTGAAGACAGAATTTCAGATACAGAAGATAAGATTGCAGTTAGTGACCAGGAAAAGAAAAATTGCTTTAAAATTGTAAGGGAACACAAGAAATCAATCCAGCAGCTGCTAGACGATGCAAAGAAGAATAACATAAGACTGACTGGAGTCAATGAAGAAAGAAGAGAGAGTGCAGATGACATAAAAAAACTCTTCACAGAAGTGATGGCAGAAGACTTCCCAAGGAGGGGGAAAGAACTTGACATACAGATAAGTGAGGCATAGAGGACTCCAGCTAGCCTTGATCAAAAAAAATCTACACATGGGCATATAATAGTTAGGATTCCAGAAATACAACAGAAGAACAAAATTCTACAAGCAGTGAGAGAAAAGAAACAAATCACATACAAAGGAAAGCCCATCAGAATCACAGCAGACGTCTCAATGCAAACCCTCAAGGCAAGAAGAACCTGGAGTGATATATTTCAAGCCCTAAAGGAAAACAGCCTCCAACCCAGACTGATGTACCCTGCAAAACTATCTTTCAAAATTGATGGAGGAATAAGATACTTTCATGATAAAGAGCACCTCAGGAACTTCATGAATACCAAACCAGCACTCCAAAAAATTTTAGACAATATCCTAGGAAAAGACAATGAGGATCACAACCCCAGGAAGCCCAGTAGAATGAATCCGTTGGGTGTGACAAATTAAACGCAAAGGGGGAGAATCCAACAAAAAGAAAAAGTCATGACAAAACTTTAAAAGTTTTAAAACTTTGAACTTCATCTCCCTAATGAGTGTATAATTCAATCTTTTTATTGTACTAATTAGTATTTTTCTGATTCTAGAGTTGCACACCTTTCCTTGTGCTGTACTGGCTATTTATCATCTTCTTATGTCTACTTTTTAATTGGGTTGTCTATTAATGAGCTGTAAGAGTTCTTTATATATTCTGGTCATAGGTTATATGCATTGTAAATATGGTCTGTTTAAGGACTACTTTTCATTTTAATGATGTCGTTTAAAGTTCTAAATTTTGATGGAATCTCATTTATCAATTTTTTTCTTTTATACATCATGTTTTTTATATCCTAGGTAGTTCTTGCCTACCCTAAATTCATAAATATTTTCCCTTATAATTTCTTCTTAAAGTTTTGTACTTTTAGGCTTTCATATTTAGGTTCATAGATCCCTTCAAGTTATTTTTATGTATGGAAATAAAGGGTTGAGGTTAATTAAAAAAAAAAAAAGAGCCATCTGGTTCATAGGAGATACTAGACAGATCTTGAATGTCTGTCAATGATCTAAGGAATGAAAATATACAGTAACTGTGAGAAGTTAGAAAAATTGAACAATATATTCTTGAACTCTTAAACTATACTCTTGAAAAGAATCTTTGGCAATAGCTCAGAATTAGCATATATTACAGAATATCTTAAAGAGAATGCAGTATTAGAGAATGTCTAAAAAGAGGAGATGCCAAATACATACATATATGTATATATACATATAGTTATATTTGCATATAATATATACATATATACATATTATTTTAAATATATATTATATATTATCTCTAATATATATAATATGTGTGTGTGTGTGTGTGTGTGTGTGTGTGTGTGTGTGTGTATATATATATATATATATCCTGGCAGCTAAAATCTATTTCCCTAGATGAAAATATTTATGTGGAAAATGTATATATTCCACATCAAGTATAAACTATCATCACTGTATTTCCTTGATTACAAGAAATTATTCATTGTTATAAATCATGTAATAAATAACTTTTTGGTGAATGAAGGAAAATATATTAAGTTCATACATAAAAATGGAAAGAATGCTGGTTCTTATAAACAGGAAAATACTATGTCCATAAAATCAAGACATTACACAAGCACTCTTAGGCTACTCTTTGGTACCCTTACATGTCTTTTTTTTTTTTTTTGGTACCAGGGATTTAGCTCAGTGGCACTGCGCCTGCCTCGCAAGCACAAGGTCCTGAGTTCAATCCCCGGCTCCCCTACATGTCTTTTTCTTTCAGTTCCTTTGGTGGCTCTTTTAATGTCTCTTTTGTTCATATTCAGTACTGTGATAAAGTAAGAAAAATACTTTGGCTGTGAAGTGCACTAACTTGATAGAAGGAACCAGTTTATCCGGGCAGTGTGAGAAGCAGTGGGAAGGGCACTAAGCTCGGAAGTAAAAAGTGTGGTATTGTAGGTTGGATCTAAAATGGGCCCCTGGAGCCTCATGTGTTTGGACAGTGATTGGATTATGGGGACATTGTAGCTGACTTTCTTAGGAGGTAGGGCCTGGTCAAAGGACTCTGTCACTCTGGGTGTGGCCTGGACGGGTGTATCTCTCTTCCCAGCCCCTTCCTTGACTCTGCTTCCTGACCACCAAGCCCTGAGCTGCTCGCCTGGGCCACACTCTTCTGCCCTGCTCTCCTGCCATGGAGCAAGCTGACATTGGACTGAAACATGAATCAAAATAAACCTCTCCTTCCTAAAGTTGTGGGTGTTAGGTATTTTGTCCCAGCAATGAGGAAAGTGACTAATACAGGTGGGTTCTGGTTCTGGCTCTGCTACTAACTGTCATATCTGGGGCTCAGCTCCTTTCTGGAGACTGAATAAATGCTCTCCAAGGGCCAGCGCAGCCCTAAAATCAGCCAGTGACTGACAGTGAACAAGTTCCCAAGAAAACCAGTGGGGCACAGGAACATCACTGGAGGTGGATGCTGGAGCAAGGGGCACAGCCTTGAGGCTTTAGCAACTGTGAGACAGCTTCCTGGTACAGAGTCCCAGAGAAGACCAAGAGAGGCTTGTACCAGAAAATGGCCAGGTTACCTTTAGGTCTTCATTTTGCTTTTGAGACCTTCTAAGTTTCCTTTAGTTCAAAGGCCTGAGTATGCCAAAGTGCTATATTTCGAAAACAAATTTGACACATTTCTACTTTCACCAATATTTAAGATTCAAGGGCCGGGGATTTAGCTCAGTGGTGCCACACCTGTCTGGCAAGCACAAGGTCTTGAGTTTGATCCCTGGTACCAGAAAAAAAAAATTGAAGTAATATTTAAGATTCAATTTCAATACTCATGGAATACTAACTATACACCAGATCCCATGTTAAATCCTTCCATAAATTTTCATATTTTTAATCCCTGCAATAATCCTGTGAAGCCAATGATATAAAAGAAAGAATGTAGGCCAGGGATTTAGCTCAGTGGCATCCTGCCTGCCTCGAAAGCACAAGGTCCTGCATTTGATCCCCGTACCAAGACAAAGAATGTAGGTTTTGGGTTGACTTGTAACTTTATTAATTCTTTTCACCAAAAATATTTGTTCCCTCTTTGGCCCTCTCGATTTATATAAATTGTCATGTGACTAATTTTAACCAATGAAATATGAATAAAAGTGGTGAGTCACTTCTGCCTAGAAACTTTAAAAGCCAGAGCACAACCCACCAGGTTACTTTTCTTTCCCTGCCTCACCAATCAAGGGAGCTAAAAAAAGATGGAGGCTCCCTCAGCCAGATTCCTTGAGAGAATATAGTACAGACCATTCCTAGCTAACCATGAGCTGTGAACACAGAGCATGATCAAGAAGTAAACTGTCAGCCAGGCCCAATGGCACTCCTCCATAATCCCAGTTACTGGGAGACTGAGGCAGGAGGATAGAAAGTTTGAGTCAAGCTTGGGCAACTTAGTAATTTAGTAAGACTCCATCTGAGGCTGGGAAGAAGGCTAGGGATGTGGGGTAAAACCATTAAAATTTGGGGAGGTTTCAATATATACTCTATCCTAAATGGCTGTATAACCTTAGAAAAAATATTCCAACTGTCTGAACTGTGCTTTTTTTATTGGCAAAATTAGAGATAACTGTAATATCTCAAACTGTTGTTATGTGGATTAGACAGTTTAGTGTCTGGCATTTACTAGATATTTAGGAATACTAGCTATAATTACTATAGTTAAGGAAATTAAGGCCAAAAAAGGGAAAGTGAATTCAGTGTTATTGTCCTGGATACATTTTACATCTATTAGGGCTTTATTAACTAAACTTTTATTTTGAGATAATTATAGGTTCATATGTAGTTGGAAATAAATACGACTTACCTAGTTTCTCCCAGTAGTAACATCTTGCAAATCTATACAATATCACCACCACAATATTGATATTGATACAGACAAGATACAGACCCTTTCCACTACCACTAGTCCCCTCATGTTACACATCTATAGCCAGCCTACATTCATCTGTTCTTTATTTCTATAATTTTATCATTTTCAAGAATGCTAATAAAAGGAATCATACACTAAATAAGTTCTGGGGATTGCTTTTCCCACTAAACATAATTCTCTGGAGATTCTTCTAGGTATTATATGTATCAGTAGTTCATTCTTCTTTGCTTCTGAGTACTGCTCCATGGTAAGGATGTTCCATATACCAGTCTGTTTAACCATTCACATGGTTAAGGGAGTCTGGGTTTCAGGTTGGAGGCAATTAGAAACAAATTTGCTATAAATATTCAGGTATTGGGGCTGGGGATTTGGCTCAGTGGTTTTGCTGCCTGCTGCGCAAGCGCAAGGACCTGAGTGCAATCCCCGGTACCAAAAAAAAAAAAAAAAAAAAAAAATTCAGGTATGGTCTTTTGTGTGAATTAGTCTTCCTTTCTCTGAGATAAATGCCCAGAAGTTACATTATTATAATTCCTATGTCAAAATGCTCAGTAAGGGTTCTTATCCTTATTTTACAGATGCAGAAATAGAATAGAGGGGCAAAGACCTGTGATCAAGATCATATGTTAGGGCCGGGTGAGGTGGTGCATCCCTGTAATCCTAGCACTTGGGAGGCTGAGGCAGGAGGATCACTGCAAGTCAGAGGCCAGCCTCAGCTACATAATGAGTTTAAGGCCAGCCTGAACTGCACAGTAAGAAATTTGTCTCAAAAAAAAAAAATTCACATGTCAAAGTCAGGACTTCAGGGCCAGGGATTTAGCTCAGTGGTTCTGGCACCTGCCTCGCAAGCACAAGATCCTGAGTTCAATCCCTGGTACCAAAAAAAAAAAAAAAAAAACAAAGTCAGGACTTCAGTACAGGTAAATGACTCCTTTTCACTTCCTTTCAAATTCTCCTGAAAAAGTCCTAACCAAGTTAGGCTGCCCAAAGCTAATTTTTATGACAGTGGCTAGTACATTTGAAGACAGGCAATATATAAATATGCAGCATTCTCCCATTTAACATTGTTTCTGAGTGAAACTGCGAATAAGTTATAAAAGCCCATACCTTTGTACTGGTTGGAACTGTGACCTGGTGAAAATCTCAGTGTTCTTTCCAAGGATTTCCCTTATTTGGAACTTTTCCTTGATTGAAATAAAAAAGAAAATTATTTTCTTTAATTTTTACTAAGCCAGATTACTATTTCATCCCCAAGATTTTCCTTGGTCTGCTCTAGAATGAGAAATAATCTGGATTAAAAAGTGCTTCCCTAATTGGGTTTGGACTGAATGCTCTGGAGGAGGTTTTTGCTCTGAAAGTTTATTTTCCTTGCTCAGAGGACAGGACTATATTCTGACACTCAGAATACAATCAAGTCATTCACTAGCCTTTCCGTTATAACCACACAGTTATTTCTGGAAACAAACGTTGCTTTATCTTTTCAAGAAGGCAAACTGACCCAATTTCTGTCAACAGACACTAGAGGGCGTTAAAACCAAGAGCGTTCGTTCACTAAAGATTCCAAATAGGGGCCTGGGATTTAGCTCAGTGGTTCTGCCGCCTGCCCTGGGATGAAGTGACTGTGACTGCCCAAGGCTGTGCAGAAAGTCAGTGGAACAACAGGGCTCGGAACCCAGCCTGCATCCACTGTACCGGTTACAGCTCTGGCTGCGGAAGAGAATATATACCAGAGCCCTGGAGGGGGCTGGGACACAAAGTAGAAATGCAAGGCTTTCGCCTACTTCAAATGTTTGCATGGGACTGGCCCTGGGTTTCTGACCTATCTACGTTACCACCCCTCCATCCCAGTCAACCTCCTCCACACCCAAGTAAGGCGCCCATGTTCACCCCAAGCCCACAGAGAGCGACCATGGATAGAGCCTCTGTGGGAAAGGGTGAGTGCTCCAAGACCCTGGAGACTTTTAGCACACAGCCTGAGAGTGTAACTGTTCATCTCAAAGCTTGCAGATTCTTAAAATGCTCCTAACTCCGACAGGGGACTGAATGATGTTAGAGTTGGAAGCTGGAGTGTGCACTGGAAGCAAGGGAGTAAGTTCAGAACCTCCTGCATCTGAGTTCAGAGGGTTGAGATATGACTGAGAACATCTATGCTTTAATAAAAATGTGGGTGCATACCTGAAAAGAGCAAAAGTACACAAGTGTTAAAATGCCTCAGCAACCTAGACAACCTAGAGCACTTCTATCTTGCCTTGTGCCACAGCCCTGGCTGCTGGTCCAGTATTGTCACATAATGGAAAGCTCCTGCTAAGTTACACAGAACCCAAGGCCTCTCAAGGGGCTGAGCAGCATTAAGTTGAATCTGCACTATTGGCTGCTGTTAACTCTGTGCTAAAATGCTAAGCAAGCAAAGAAAATGACCGTGAAACTCTGGCTTCCGGAGCAGAGAAGGACATAGAAACTAAGTTCTAGTTTTTGTTGTATGAATAACTAGCTCTCCGGCTTGGCCAAATTCTGGTTGCTTAGCAAAGATAACTACATCTGCTGTATGCCACCAAGAAGCCTAAAGCCTAGTGAGACAAGAGAGAAAAAAGCAAACAGCGACTACTACAATGTATACTATACAAAATATGTGGGAGGGGCCAGGGATTTAGCTCAGTGGCTCCGAGGACTCCTGCCTTGAAAGTGCAAGGTCCTGAGTTCAATCCCCATTTCAAAAAAAAAAAAACCCAAAATACATGGGAGTATACATAACATGACATGTCAATATCATGAAGCTGGTGAGAAAGGGCTTGGGGCTTCATTCTAATGAGGGGAGACCACTGAGCCTCAACTTTCTCACCTGTAAATGAAAGGGTGAGACAAGGTGATCTCTAAGGACCCTGCCAGCCCTAAATTTATCTGTGATCCAACAGAAAGTGAAGCCAAGAGATTCTCAAAGGAGTCTGTCCTAGGGCTTTCCATAGCCTTGCAGTTGAGCAAATGCACCTTGTGTTTCTTCAAAGTTCTCCTCTATGGGACCTGAGGTCTACAAAAGGAAAGGAGGGGGGAATGGAGGGAAAAAGGAAAGAAGAAAGGAATGAAGGAAGGAGGTTCACTGAGGTCAGACATACCAAAAAGTTGAGGGACAATTTTTTTTTCTGATGCTGGGAATCAAACCAAGGGCCTTGAACATGACTAGGCACGTGCTTTACCACTGAGATATATCCCTAGCCCACTTGATGTTCTTAAACCTTGAAAATCTTCATAAGGACTATATTCATGGGGCCCCTGTACCTCTTACAGAAAAAGAACAAACTTGTTTCACAAACAATAAGTACTGATTTGTGCTGTACGTCCCCCTCAACAACAATCCCCCCACTCTACCTCCCATTATGAAGAGGAATTTTGTGAGTTTTCTTTATACTATTACCTCCTACTTACCTGACTCTTCCAACAAATCTGTTTTGATTCTTGGGAGCTTTATCAGAAAAGTCAAAGAAGGTTAAAAAAACAGCCCATTATGAAAAACTAGTCTGTGAGGTGAGAAGTAAAAACAATAGTTCAAAAAAAAAGTTCCTTTTGTAGAAAGGCAGTGACTGGGAGGAGCACAAGGGGGTTTTTTTGTAAGACTTGTAATGTCTCTTGACCTGGGTGCTGGCTATGTAACTGTGATTGGTTTGTGAAGGTTCATGAGCTACACACTTACGATTTGTGCACTTTTCTCCATGTTAAATGTTACATATGTGTATACATATATGTGAATGTGTGTATATTTATATTTTTATTAAAGAGTTCTTTTTTTTTTTGGTACTGGGGATCGAACTCCAGTCCTTGTGCTTGCAAGGCAGGCGGCGGAACCACTGAGCTAAATCCCCAGCCCTATTAAAGAGTTCTTAGGGCTGGGGATTTAGCTCAGTGGTTTCACCGCCTGCTGTGCAAGCACAAGGACCGGAGTTCGATCCCTGGTTCCAAAACAAAAAAACAACAAAAAAGAGTTCTTAATGTCCTAGTCTGCCCATGGAAAAAAAATATATAATAATTGAAACTGCTCTGAGTTTTCAGCAGTGGAAACAATTGGAAATTACATGTGTGGTTAGGGTACCCAAGATGGCCAGACTCAGGCTTTCTGCCTAGACCTTCCACTTGCTAGTGAGTCAACGTATATTATGTAACCCACACATGCGCAGTAAATATGGAAACAAGTAGTCTGTGTTATATAACTTTTTAACAACATGGTCACTTGGTATAATATCATATACAAAAGTGTGGGACTTTCCAGGGTTGCTCCCCATGCTGCTGAGATATTAAGGGTATGTTACACATTCCCACAGCTCCATGTCTTTTCTTTGGGTTACCCTAAGCTCAGGTGAACCTTCCTAGCCTGGGCTGGTGGCAGAACAATTGGCACAGTGAGCAGGATTTGCTACAGCCTGGTGTGGAGCCCTCAGCTCCCCCAGCGAGTATGTGATACTCAGTGGCGAGCCTCCTCTCAGTGTGGACCCCGCCCCCCTCAGGCCTGAAAGGAGGCGGATGGGACACTTGTTTTGTTAGAGAAAGCCTTGCATGCTTTGGAAGAGACCTGGAGAAGAGTGCTCATGCTATTGCTGACATGATGGGGCAGGCGTTTCTTACTAGCTTTAGGGCTGAGACAGAAGCCTAGTTAAGATGAGACACCTGCATGAGGGAGTTGAGATAAGAGATAGGTGTTGCTCATAAATTGTGTCCAGGAGTGGACGCTGGTGAGATAACAGAGTTCACAGGCATGAACTCAAATACTGAAGATATTGAGCCAATTCCATGCAAGAAGGCCCGTCCAACAGTGATACAGAAAATGAAGCAACAGCAGCCCATGGCACCCAGTGGGTGCTGAAGTATCTCAGCTCCTAGGAGGTATCTATATTGGAGATATACACTTTATATTCCTTAGGGATATACAGAAGTTGCCACTCCCTTAATGCTATGGCCCCAACAGCAATCTGTAACTTTCTTTTTTTTTTTTTTTTTTGGTACCAGGGATCGAACTCTGGTCCTTATGCTTGCGCAGCAGGCGGCGAAACCACTGAGCTGAATCCCCGGGCCTAGCAATCTGTAACTTTAACAGGTTCAGCTTCTTGTTGATCTGGCCTGACTGACTCTTGCCCCCAATAGGTCTACCCACAACTGTGTATGTGTGACCTTCGTGGGCATCCCTGTTTGCCCCTTTCCCCTCTTTATCTGCGGTGTCTGTGACACAATGTGGTTATAACAGCCCCACCTCCTAGTCTCTGTCTTCCATAGGCTGGCCACCATAGTAGTCACTTCATTAATTCAGCCCCTCACATAGGAAGCTAGGATGGCCATGAGCAACCCAAAGGGATAGAGCCAGAGGCAAGCCCCTGTAGGGAGTGGTGAGCCCCTATCCCAGAAGATACCTCATACACTGATGGCTCAAACCACGGGCAACTGGCTGTTTAGACAGCTGTGGCAGTGTAGCCTTTGATTGACATCATAAGATTTGACACAGGAACAAGACAGAGCAGCCAATGGGCCAAACTAGACACTGTATGGTTGGTAACAGCACATTAGCTGTTATGCCTTGTATCTAGATGTCCCCCCAAAGCCTCATGTGGTCATGGATGGGGCTTTTCAGAGGTAGCTGGATCTAGAGTGTGTGATGCTAGGATGAAGTGTGTGATGCTGGGATGAAGGGTGTGTGATTACTAAATTAGTCCACTGATTGGTTTGGCATACTTTTGGGTGTAGGTAATGGGAAGGCCCACCCTCAGTGTGAGTGCTATCTGCCTTAAGAGTGCGTAGCCTGGATAGAATATAAGGGACAGAAAGAGGCCTGTTGCTGTCGCTTGCTGCTTGCTTCTTTCATTCCCTCCTGCCTTCTGCCTTCCATGGTGTGAACTGTTTTTTCTCCTCTGTGATGGCCCCCTGCTTTGGAACCAGCCGATCATGGAGTGAAACTTCGACAACCTTGTGAGCCAAAATAAGCCTTTCCTCCTTTAACTTTAGGTGTTACGTATTTTGTCTCAGCATTGAGAAAAGTAAGTAAGATATTGCCATCCCCACTCAAAATTTGTACTGACAGCTGGGTAATATGCAGGGGGCTAATTACAGCTCACCACATGATACTTGAATGACTGGACAGTCATGCACCCCCCCATCTCGGGCCAAGCCATTTCAGATGATTTGTAGGCTTGAGCCATCAAAAATGTAAGAGTATCATGTCACTGGTCATAACCCTTTAGCATCCTCCAGAAATGATGAAGCAGATACCCTGGCCAAGATGAGATGACTAGAAAAAGTTCCAGGGGTGGACACAGGCACTTGGCCACACTGATGACTGTTGTATGTGGGGCAAAAAAACTGTGTCAGCTATGGTGCAAGCTTGGGGCCTGCCTATTATGCTGGCCAGTGTCCAAGCTGCCTGTAAGCAAGGTCTAGTGTGTTCACCTCCACACTCCTGAAGGACGAAGGGCCTACAGAAACCACTGGACACCATGCTCCACGTAGGGATACCCAGCACAAACACTGAAAACTTCATCTACTGTGCCCAGTAGCTGAGGCTTCAGAGCAAGGCATGAGTAATGCCCACAGCATGGTGGTATTACCCGCTAGCTCTTTTACCCCTCAGGGTGCTACCATAGTTACTAAAGTTAAAGTTACTGCTCTTGCCTTGCATATACCGCCTATTCTTTTAATTATACTCAATGGACCTCAGGACTGTTAAACGAAGTATATCAGTTACACAAAACTGCTTTGCAGAATAGGATGGCCTCGGATATTCTCACAGCCTCATGAGGTAACATTTGTGCCTTGATAGGTTCTAAATGTTGTGTGTACATACCAGATAAACATGCCAATCTCAGTCAGGCATGTACATGATCTGGAGTTAAAAATTCATCTGTTCTGTCCTCAGAAGATTCTGGTGAAGATGATGATGGTGTAGGCTGATCCTATTAATAATGCAGGAAATCACGTTTAAATTGCTGTTCACTGTAAACCAATCCTTTACAGCTGGATGCAGGGTTAATCAGAGGGTCATAGAAGACCACCCAGCAGTCAGCTGAACACTGAGCTGGCTCTCCCAGTCTGTTGGTGCGTGTGCCTCTGCTCACCTTCGTGGTGAAGAGGCAGTCGTGAACTGCTTGGAATAAGTGTAGAGGAATGAGCATCCAGAGTCTCAGCCTCTCATGTGCGGAACAGGTAGGGATGAGACAACTTTTCTGTCTAAAATTCTAAGTGAGAAGAGAGGCCCCAGACCACTGAAGCTGAGGACCCAATTTACAACCCCCGATCCCTCCAGGGCACAGACATGATCCAAAGTCCACACTTTGGCATCGGCCCACACATGAGGAGGCTGAGGCTGCTCAGACCTCACAACTCCTTCAGGTATTACAGTTTCAAGGAAAGTGAAGGAGCATGAGATTTAAAATAACAATGCAATCTCAAGAATAAAAATAAAACTGAAATATTAAAAAGTAACGGAACATCTCAACTTGACCCCTCCTTTTTCTTCTTATTTTCCTGCATTCAGTACCAGCTTATGACAGGGCCAGAAAACTGATTCTGTTCTCCCACCTTCAGCCATCAGCATCCCTTTGCTGAAATTTTGTAGCTTCTTTCCTCAGACACTACTTTTGCCACAAACTTTCCCTTCCTGTGTGCTAGAGACTGCAATACTGATTATGCCCCAAAGCAGGCTGTGAGCAGTGCAGGCTGTAAAGACTTAACCCCATAATTTGCTTGTTTATAGAAGTGAGTCTAACCAAAGCCTACATGCCAAGGTCAGAGTAACTCGCACGCAAATTCCATTCCCACAACTAAAACCTTCTTAACTAGAAGGACAATGTTCTAATTACAACCATATTTTTGTCTATTCTTTTTTTTTTTGCATGTCATTTTGTTTTATTGGTCATATATCCAGAATTCATTATATAAATCTTTTAAAATAATGAGTTATTACAAGAATAGTTTACAAGTCAGCTCTGATTGCACAAAACTTGACACAGGAAACCATTTTTACAAATAACATATGTTTTCTTATAAGAATACTTTAATAAAGAAAATAAGTCTCTATACATCTTGCAGCAAATTTTATGCAGTTTCTTTTTCCCATTCAACTATCATTCTGGCTTTTCCATTACAGCGTGTCTATCATATCCAATAAACCAAATTCCCATCTGCAGCTTCTTCTCACTTTCAAATACTACTGAGATTCGCACTGTTAAAGAGATTGGAGGCTTCCCTTTCTACTCTCTTCTGAAAGAATTCATGTATTCAGGCTAGAAGAGGTAATTTAAACAATATTCCTTCAAGAGAGAACTTGGATCAGGGCTGGGGTGCTGCGCAGTGGTGCAGCACTTGCCTAGTGTGTGTATGACCCCGGGTTGCAAACCCAGCTCCACAAAGAGAAAGCAAAGACCTTGAATCAGCTTAATCACCATGTTTGATGGAAGATCTTTCCACTTCCCATCTACACTAGAGCAGCTAACAACTTGGACCTCCCTTACCAAGTCTTCACATTCCCAAACCACAAAAAGGAAACCCTGGTTGGCTGGGGATTTAGCTCAGTGGTTTTGCCGCCTGCTGCGCAAGCACAAGGACCCAAGTTCAATCCCTGGTACCAAAAAAAAACCCCTGGAAATAAGAATGAAATACAAATATTAAGAAAACTAAGAACATGTGCTACTGATGACAGAATGCTTTTAAATTCAAAATCTCTCCCAGGTTGAAGATCACAGAAAAGAAGTAGAGTATGAGGATGTGGCAGTAGTTATATAAAATACTGAAAATCTGAACAAGGTTAAGGACTTAAGCCAGTGGTGTATCATTTCCAAAATGCCAGAGGATACAGAATCTTAGACCTGTAGTCAGCTAAACCCAGTACTTAACATTCTTATGCTGTGGCTTTGACACAGCCTAATAAATAGCCACTTGCCCCAGCAGGTACTCACCTAAGCCATGGGAATTTTGGAAACACCAGCCACACTCACTGGAAGAGGCAGGACCCACGGGTGATACGTCTGGCACTCAATCCAGCCCTTCCTTCCCTGTTACTGAAAAGCGTGTCCCCCTTGGCAAAGCTTTCTTTTTTTCCTTTTCTTTCTTTTTTTTTTTTTTGGTGCCAGGGATCGAACTAGGGTCCTTGTGCTTTCGAGGCAGGCTGTGGAACCACTGAGCTAAATCCCCGGCCCAAAGCTTTCTGTCTTGCTTTCCAGGTAGAATGAATCAAAGTCAAGAAACGAGCAGAATTCGAAAGTTAGGTTTCCTCAGTGCTTGGCTCCAATTTGTCAACATCCTTAAAAGGGCTGTTTCATTAAAGCCCTTGTCCAATGAGAGATACAAAAGCACTTAGGGACTGCTGCGGATGCCCTGTTTCTCTTCTATTTCTCTTGATTTTTTTTCTTTCTCACCCCAATGTAACAAAATGCTACAGATTTTTACCAAAATGCTGCAGCAGTAGTTGCAAATGAGTTATTTCGTGTTACCAAAAGCATTCCATCACATTATCACAGGTGATTTTGCAAATTCAGCATAGTTGATGTATCCATCATTGTTCTTGTCATCATCTCTCAAAATACCATCTATTATGCTAATCAGCTCATCTTCGCTCATTAGTGGTGCCTGCTCACTTCCATCCTCCTTATGCATGTGAGTGATGGCTGTGGAGAGCTCTAAGCTGTCAACCAAGTTATTGCCATCATAGTCGTGCAACCTGAAATAATGGAGCTGCAGTTCTTGTGGGGACATCGTCGCCTCTGGTTTGTTAATGTCACCTTCAAGATGCTTCATGATATGCTCTGGGTTGTGCACCGTGTGCTTATCCAGGCCCACATTGCTGGGATGGAAGGCATTGGCCCCAGGATCATGGGCTCTGGCACTGGAAGCACAAAACGCCCTCACCAGGCTGTACAGGAAGGGGATTCTGAGCAGCCACAGGAATCTCATGGTGACTGGTACCTTCACTGTCCCCACCACGAATGCGAGGCCCTCCCGGGTGAGCCTCGCCAGCCCCTGTCCCCAGACTGCTTTTCCCCTGTCTATTCTGTTCCTAATTTGAGAATGCTTTGTCTCGTCTTTCATAAGCCTTGTTTACATTAATTTCCATAGAAAATGCATGACTGTGCATCCTTGCACATAGTCCTGCCCTTGCATGTAGCTCGCCTTTACCCGAATTGATTACTAATAAAAATCAGTGGCTTGGACTGGCCAGCACCTTTGTTGGTTGCACCGGCATTGGTCATCCTGTCACCCCTTTTTCTGTCTCTCTCAGTTCTGTCTTTCAGTTTTTTTTTTCAGGCCTGCGTCATACAGAGTAGGAGACTGGAGCCTACTGCAGAGGTTTCCAGTAACATTTCAGGGATCCCCAGTGCCTGTGCACTGAAGGGCTGTTCCCCTTTATCTCTCACAGCACACCCAGATTTCCCTAGCTTCCCCCACCCCATGCCTTCCCCACTTCCCTGACTAGCCCTGCCTCTCCAGTCTAGCTGATGTGTTCAATGTATGTCCTAGCTCTTACATGACAGAAAGAATACAGTCTTTCTGAGAGGTTTGTGTGATGTGATTAAATACAATACTGTACTCTTTTCTTCAAAAGACCTTACATTTTATCACTATTGTACTTTTACATCATATCATTCCAATCACTGTCTCTATCCTTTAGATGATTGTGGTCCTATACAGTTAGTATATTTACTATAGATATTACATTGGTGTCATAACACATAAAAACACCTCATTTCTACTTTATTACATCCTTGGTTCAATTTGGTTCTCTGGGCCATATAACTTACACTGTAAAATTTCTCAATGGTCATGGATGCATCAGAGCTTGCTTGAAAGGCTTCACTAGGCTCTGGCTGCTCATATTTCCTGGGGGACAGGTGCCTGATACTTAATGATTATAATGCACTCCAGAGTCACAGACTCTAGTGGTATTGGGAGACAATACCACAGACAGGTGGTATTGGGAGAGCGTGAAAGGGACAAAAGGCAGTGTGAGAGCTGAGTGTGGTGGTTCACGCCTGAAATCCCAGCCTCAGGAAGCTGAGGCAGGAGGATTGCTTCAAGTTCGACACCAGCCTGGGCTACATAATGAATTCCAGGGTAGTCTGAACTACATAGTGAGACCCTCTCTCAAAACAAACAAACAAAACAAAAAAAACCCCAAACAAACAAAAGGCAGTGTGAGAAAAGAGATTCATATGCATTCTGCCAAGAGTGGCTGTGCACAAGGTTCAGCACACAGAGCAGAGACGGTTTAGCCTGGGCCCAAAGCACAGGCTTGGATCATCCACCCTGGTCCCCACCCATTCAAGAGTGACACTTGATGAGGAACAGATTCTAAAAACCAAAACACCTAAGCCAACAGATTTTCTGCCTAAGATAAATGATAACTGTAGATGTCCGTTTCTTTAGCTCAATGATATCCCACTATCCTCATCAAGAGCAAATTACCAGGTGAAAATACAGTCTTCAGTTGTAACCTGTAAATCTATAAACTGAGGACAGTAAATGTCAACTGTCTCTGCGTTTCTCTGGCATAGACCCAGTGGATTTATTTCTAGCCTAGAATATAATGCAAAAAAACAAGCAGGAGGGACTGGTGGCCTACCTCCACCCTTACGTAAGGAAGGTTTGCTTTCTTTTTTTTGGTACCAGGGATCAAACTCGGGTCCTTGCGCTTGCAGTGGCAGGAGGCAGAACCACTGAGCTAAATCCCAGGCCCAGGTTTGATTTCTTGACAGGACCTTACTTCCTTTGGATGAAGGGATCTTCAGTAATGGAAAAATTTGTGAATCTCTGAATATCTATGCATGTAGGAAGCGCTGCAGGGTGTAAGTGCAGGGTATGCTGCTTTCCCTTGGCATTCAAGTTCCCAGAAAAGGTAAAGAAGAGAGACGATCAAGGAAAGGAAATATGCCATGAGGCAGGAGGATCACTTCGAGTTTGAGGCCAGCCTGTGGTACATAGTGAGCTCAAGGCCAGCCTGAACTACATAACAAGACTCTGTCTCAAAAAGCTAAAATAAATAAATAAATAAAAATAATAAATAAAGGAAATGTGCCAGAAGGCTAACACAGTTTTGAGAGCTGATAACTTGTTAGAGCTCACCCAACCAAATTTCCCCAAATGAACTTACTGGTGAAGCTCTGTGGCCCAGGCTGCCTGCCACGTTTCTTACTGTCATGGTCACAGTTGTCCATTTTCCTCCATTTGACATCATTTCCTCCTGGCTCTTCTTTCTCTCTGTGAAACTCCACAGCTCTCTGCCAGTCCATATTTTTAGGGCCCCTAGCAGGGGGCTGCAACAAGGGCCTGGACCCGTGTACAGCCTCACTCTTCAAAGTCGAACCGCTCTGAGGATGCCAAGGAAGGACCGGGAGCTCTCCACTAGCTGCCTTCTCAGCCGTTTCTTTCACCTCCGCTGCACACAAGCGGAAACAGCCTTGAAAGTGTCACCGTGAGACTGGAAACAAAAGCTTCCATCCTAGAGATGTGTGACCCTACTCTAGCCCACACTGTAATAATAGCTGCCTTTGTGCAGTTGCATCTTCCTTAGCTTGCCCTGTTTGGCTTGATGGGCAGGGGAGAGCAGATGACAGGACAGGAAAGGCATTTCAGTTAGTTACCCCCAAACAGTCCTTGCTGCTGCATTCCACTTGAAGACAGCAGAAAGCTTGCAGATGGATACTCTTGATAATTTAACAAAAACATGTACATTTGAAATTCCTGGAAATGGTAGTTAATGGAATGGGTTTGATTTGAGTTTGCCTAGTTTTTCTAGACCACTGAGCTCATACGTTAGGGGTATGAAGATATATGCCTGTTTTCATTTCAAACATTCCAGACTTCTGCTAAGGTAACTAGTACTAAAAAACAGACAATGCCAGTAATCCCAGCACTCCGGAGGCTGAGGCAGGAGGATTGCATAAGTTCAAGGCCAGCCTGAACTACACAGTGAGACTGTCTCAATCATCAATCAATCAGTCAGACATTGTGGCTGGGCATGGTGGCACATGCATATAATCCCAGCACTCAGGAGGCTGAGTCAAAAGGTCTGCAATTTAGAACCCAGCCTGGGGAATTTAGTGACTTAGTGAGACTTTGTCTCAAAATAAACATTCAAAAAAGCTGGAGATGTGGGTTAGTACCAAGACCCTGGTTCAATCCCTAGTACCACAGCAACAACAATAACAGCAGATACTGTATCCTTTTACTATGCTTACAAGATAAAACAGATAACAAAGGATAATGTTCACACATATGGGAGAGTTCATACAGTTCATACAGTATGGGAGAGTGACTCCACTTTAATAAAGTTTATTATAAAACAAGTATATGTGGGCCAGGGATTTAGCTCAGTGGTTCCACCACCTGCCTCACAAACGCAAGGTCCCAGGTTTGATCCCCAGTTAAAAAAAAAAAAAAAGTATATTGTGTATGTTTCCTTTTTTTGTAAATGATTTTTGCTGTGTTGTTCAGACTGGTCTCAAACTCATGGGTTCATGCGATCCTCCCACCTCAGCGTACTGAGTTATTACTCCAGGCATGCACCACTATGCCTGACTATGTGTATTATTTTATTGTGCATGTTATATAACACATGCATACATGTATGTATGTATAAAATAGAAATATTTCCTATAAGGTCTGACAATGAAAAAAGCATTTCCCTTATGTACTCTGTAGTCAGAAGGGCTTTGCTTTTAATATGGAATTATCTCATAGAAAAAAATGTGGGAAGACATTGCTAAAGTTTTAAAGAGTGAAATACAGAATATGTATTTAGGGATATCATCCAGGGGCTGAGGGTGTAGGTTCAGTGGAAAAGCAGTTGTTAACATGCACGAGGCTCTCCCTCAGTTTGAGCCCTATCACCATGAAAGACACTGAAAAACAGACTGTGTGTGTGAATGAGAAGAAATGCACTTAAAATTTCATTTTGTCTATCAAAACCCATGACTTCATACTCATTTTTCCATTTTAAGTGTAATCTAACATGTTTCCTGACTTCACATTTTATATTACAGAAGTCACAGATATCCCACACTGATCCTAAATTCCATAGATTTTGGGGGGAGGGGTTAGATCAGGGTGAACATAAATAAATACACCAGTTTGTTCAAATTCCTAACAATTCAAAGCCCAGAACCATCCCAGGACTCCCTGCCCTATTCCTGGGGTTGCACTGACTCCTGTCTGCCACCAGAGAGCGCCAGACTGCAAGGTTCCTTACCTGGTAGAGCCCTGCGGAGAACTAGGTGACTCGGGACCTCTCGCATGGGTTGACATGAGGAAAAGTGCGCTCTCTAGCTCTGTGCCTTTGGCCAACGCATTGGTCTTCCTTTCCCTGACTGAGAAATGAAGACTGGGTTAGAAGATCTCTGAAGATTTTCCCAGTTTCCAAGTTAAGATTTTACGATTACAATTTTTTCTTGGGGGGCCAGGGATTTAGCTCAGTGGTTTCGCTGCCTGCTGTGCAAGCGCAAGGACTCGAGTTCAATCCTCAGTACAAAAATTTTCAGAAGTAAAAGAAACCCACAACTGAAACTCAGTTGCACCAGACAGAAGTCCGATCCCCTGGGTTGGTACCTCAAACACAGGTGATAGTTTAGGAGAAGTTCAGTTCCTTCCCTTCCATCAGACTTCCCTGGTAACAGGCCCACCTGAGTATCAGTGAGAGCACAGTAACTAACATTGTAAAGATGGCCATAAGGCACCAGGACTGGGAAGAACATTCTGAGACCTTAGTTTACTCTTACGGAGTTCTGGACCCTGACTTCCTGGGTTAGCTGTCTGACTTTGGCATAGAGTAATCTGTCGTGACCAGGTTTTTTCAACTATAAAAAAGGAAGTCTTTTCCTCTAATTTCCTATAATTTTATGATCTACTAAACTAACTCTTCAATAAAGTGTGATCTATGGCACAGATATGATGTTCCCGTTGTTTAGAATGTACCACCGCTCCCCCAGCAGGACTGGAAAGCAGAGAGGTCAGCTTGATCAGCTTCTTTAAAGAACTCTTTGGGAATAACTAACAAGAATCTTTAAAATGATCAAACCCTTTGACCTAGTGACTCTGCTTTTGGGAATCTGTCCTGAGAACATAATTCAAAATGTAAGAAAAATATTATTTGTAAGTCACCGTGACCTTGTTCCTAAAAGAATAAAGAATGCAACGAACTGAAATTCAACCATAGGGGGAATCTAACAATTTCAAAATAAGTTTACAGAGTTTTAAAAAATTACATGGGAATAGGGCCGGGGATTTAGCTCAGTGGTGCCGCCACCTGTCTCGCAAGCACAAGGTCCCGAGTTCGATCCCCAATACAAAAAAAAAAAAAAAAATTACATGGGCTAATACTTATGTTCTAATGCAAAGTGAAGTATCAGGATATAAAACTGCCTACACATATAATTATTGTAATTTTATTTTTTTAAAGCATATAAAAAGTATAGATAAATAGGTAGCAAAATGCTAAACTTTTATTTGGTCTTTTCTGTTCTTTTGGGGAAAGAGGGTGAAGCTGCACAGGCATAGGCATTTCTTTGTTATCTAACAGCACTAATGTTGCTTCTATCAATGCCATGAGTGCTGAGCCTTCTAATGCCAGGTAGGTGTTTCTTCATAAATTCCCTCATCAGGGTAAAATACACTGGTCTAAAATAGCTGAGCATTTTTCTTCATTTTCCTTTATAAACATATTTACCAACCTAAAAGGAAGCACAAACTCTTGTCATTAATCTCAGTCACCAATGAGGGGAGGTCCAGAACTGGCTTCAAAGCTGTAGATTAGGGTTGTCATTTATTACCAGAAGAGAAAAACCAAAATTGATATACTGGTTTAGCTTGAAAAACATTTTAAAAGGAGGGTTTTTTCCTTTCATTATTAAAGGTAGGTAAAGAAAAATATCAGATGATTATTGACTTGATTATCCTGAAATGAAAAGGTATGTGAGAAACAAATTCCTAAGCAGATTTTGACTAATGGCCTGAGTAGATGTTTACTCCGTTGCACAGAATGTTGTAAAGCCTGTTGTTTTTGGAAGTGTTCATGGTAAGCTTTCTTAAAAATTACTAAATACTGAGCCGGGGATTTAGCTCAGTGGTTCTGCCACCTGCCTCGCAAGCACAAGGACCTGAGTTCGATCCCCGGTACAAAAAAAAACAAAATTACTAAATAATTCTGAAATCCAGCACACTTTTTTTTTTTTTTGGTACTGGGGATCGAACTCGGGTCCTTGATTTTTTTTTTAAGTTTTGTCATTTCTATTATGAGTCTTTCAGATGAAAATCTGATGTTGGGTAGGCATTCCTTATACTTTTAGTACCACTCCAGAGGCAAGGAACCATGATGAGCAGTCAGGCAGGCTGTGGATGAAATGATGAGGAACACATAATAAAATACACAAATCTCAGTTTCATAGAAGCTCTTTTAATTCTGCTTTTCTGACTAAAATTGGCATTTACCTGGTCTCTGAAGGTTAATGCCTGGTAACTAAGTCATTACCCAAATCACTTTTCCCTTTGGCCCATCAACAGTACTTTCTCTTGCAATATATTGGTGTGCTACCATATACAGGAAAAATATTAGAGATATTCTATACTTTATACATAGGTTGATGTATTGTTGGAGATTTTTTACTGTGCTGTTTTGGATAAAATAAAGAATTCTGTGTTAAGGCTAAGTTCTTAACTAAGATTGTTTACAAAATCTCATATGACAGTGATGATATCCTTGTTCCAAAATATTTTTAGACATTGCCAAATTTATTAGACCAGTTACTATAGTTTTTTACACAATGTAAGCAATAATATAAAAGAGGAAAAAAAATGATCATCTATAACAGCCTGGAAGAGGAGAGAAAATTGTTAAGACTTAACCCAAAAAACCCCTAAAAACCTTAAAGTAATGAGTATCACTTTTTCTGCTGCTAAAAAGATGAAATTTATATGATGCTCAAGACTGGGATATACTTTTCATCTGGTCATTAAAGCATCTTTGACTTTGGTGTGAAATATATATGACTCCATAAAAATAAAAAGAAAGAAAAGGATAAGTGTTTCCAAGGCTGCGGACATGGGAAAATCTTTATAATTGGTGGGAATCTAAATTACTATAGCCATTAAGGAAAACAATACAGAGGTAGGAAGAAAGAAAGAAAGAAAGAAAGAAAGAAAGAAAGAAAGAAAGAAAGAAAGAAAGAAAGAAAGAAAAGGAAGGAAGGAAAGAAGGGAGGGAGGGAAGGGGGGGGGGAGGCAGGCATGGTGATATCCACCTGTAGTGCCACCTACTCAGGAGGCTAAAGCAGTAGGATAAATTGAACCCAGGAGATAGAGACTGTAGGGAATAGGGAAAAGGAATGTTACTAGAACTCCTGCAGTGAGTCCTAGTCTCCTGTGAGTCACAACAGCACAAGGTGAATTAATATATAGACAGAAATGAGACTTAGAGAAACTGAGCTTTGGGCCTGATCAATGCTGCTCTAGGCATCAAAGACAGACTCCCACCTTGCCACACCATTCACTACATTGGGAGTAACAGATGACTCTTGGAAGGCCGCGGAGATAATCCTAGAACAATGAGGAACTTATGCAGATGAAGATCCTAGGTCACAAGGAATTTATGTTGATTAGGAATCTGTCCATCAGCTGTCTTCAGCTGATATAATCCTGTCCTGGAGCATCACAGCATCATGGGACCACTGAGGTCTTAGCTGTGACTGGGTGCGAAAACAGTTATGTCTCAGCATGCTATAGCTGGCCTGTAGGTAGAAAAACTAGGCCTAATCATAATTTTAATTGTGAAATGATTTTTCCCCAAGATTATGTAGAATTGCTCCCGACAAGATACCAGCCCGGCAACATACCAAGAACCTGTCTCAAAAAAAAAAAATTTAAGGTAATTACCACTATGATCCAGAAATCACACTGTAGGGTATATATATCAAAAAGAACCAAAATCTATTTTGAGGAGATAGCTGTACACTGTATGTTTATTGTATCACTATTCATAATATTCAAGATATGGATCAACTCAGATGTCTATCAAAAACTGAATTAATGGAGCGGGGGATTTAGCTCAGTGGTTCCGCCGCCTGCCCTGCAAGTGCAAGGACCTGAGTTTGATCCCTGGTACCAAAAAAAAAAAGAAAAACTGATTTAAGGGGCCAGGGATTTAGCTCAGTGGTTCCAGTGTCTGCCTCCTAACCAGAAGGTCCCAAGTTCAATCCCCGGTACCAAAAAAAAGGAAAATCTGAGATATATCTGTGTATATATACATATGTACACCCCCACATACACAGTGGGATAGTATTTAGCCATAGAAAGAATAAAATCCAGGGTGGGTCGCCCAATGCATTCACCTCATGGCAGGTGCTGTTCTGTCTCTTAAGACTGTAGATATCGTGAAAGGGAGCTGACACTTATTTACTTCTTAAATGAATATGCTTTTAGTCAGTGTATGTATGTGTTGTGTTTCTCTGATGTTAAGTAACTTTTGTTTTTTGTGGTACGGGGACAGAATCCAGGGTCCTGCACATACTACATAGAAAAGCACTCTAACACTGAGTTACATGTTCAGCCCTTGTTCTCCTCTCTTAAAGGAAACTTCCTGTCCTCTCACACATGTGACTACTTCACATTAAAGGCCTGTGGGTTTGAACAGGCTTGCATATCTTGCAGGTGACACTGTTCACACATCAATGGGACACTACATGTGTTTCATTTCATATTTACTTCTCAGAAGCCAGTTTTTTTCTCATTTTTTAAAAAAATAAATTGTATTTTATTTTATCCCTTTCCCCCCCTCAAGCTTTTTCTCATTTAAAAGTGCTCAGAAAGGCTGGGCACGGTGGCACACTCCTGTAATCTCAGAGCTTGGCAGGCTGAGGCAGGAGGAACGTCATGAGTTCAAGGTCAGCCTGGGCTACACAGTGAGTTCAAGGTCAGTTTAAATTACATAGTGAGACCCTGTCTCTAAAAAATATATATATATAGTGACAAATCACATAGATCTTTAAATACCAATTCTTCAGTTTAAAAATGTTGCTTGGAGGCCAGGGATTTAACTCAGTGGCACCCTGCCTCCCTGACAAGTGCAAGGTCCTGAGTTTGATTCCCTGTACCAAAAAAATATTGCTTGGGAGCCAAATGATGTAGTCAGTAGTACAGCACTTACCTAGAATTCCCTAAGGCTCTGCATTTATCCTAAGCATAGCAAAAAAAAAAAAAAATTATATAATATATATATATATATATATATACACACATACATACACGTATGTATATATTTGCATGCATTATCATTAACAAGCAGGTGGATGGGCTTTGCTGAGTCTTAAAGAACAGGTAAAATAAAGATTTCGGCAAGATCTTCATCTTATCTCTTCCATAACCACAAAGAAGTGTCCTAGAAAAAAATCTTCCTCTAAACTAGGTGTAGTGACACAGACCTGTAATCTCAGTATTCAGGGGGCTGACACAGGAGAACCAAGAGTTCAAGGCCACCCTGGACAATTTAGGGAGACACTGTCTCAAAAAAACCCAAACTAGAAATCTCCTGAATCCTTTTTTTTTTTTGAGACAGGGTCTCACTATGTAGCCCAGGCTGGCCTCCAACTCATGGTGTTCCTCCTTTCTCAGTCTCCCGAGTGCTGGGATTACAGGCGTGCACCACCCCACCTGGCTCTAAATCCTGCATTTTCAGGAAAAACAACCTAAAAATAAGGAGTTTGGTTAACTGTCAATGTGCTGCTTGATCACCTGTTAAAATCTCTTGTGTGATCATGGAAAAGCTGTAGATGTCCGACTTCACCGTGGCTGCCTTCTGAAAGATCACTTCTGGTGAGGCACAGTTGTACAGCTCCGTGGGGAGGGGAACTTGATGCAGGTCCCTGTGTCTACCACTGCCCTGGCTATGGAAGGAAACACACAAGGCAGGGATGGTGTCTTAAAGGGACCCTGTGATCATCGCACAGTGCATCGGTGAAATCTTTGCTGTGAAGACTGGCAAGCTCCTTGAGCTTCTGGAAAGGTAGTGAGACACTGAGCTACTCACACTGCCTCAGCGTTGTTCCAGTGCCTGCAGTTCCTTACCATTCCTGCCCACCCAGGCCCCTCCTGCCCCCGATCATCTGGCCACTCTCCTGCTCACCGGCTCCACTCAAGTCACAATGAGCCATCTCTGTCACTCCTGCATGTCAAGCTATTACCACCTCAAATCTCTGCACCAGTGGCTTCTTCTGCCGGCATTCTCTGCCCATGGAACCTAGCACTAGCACTACTGGTTGCCTCTTGTAACTGAGGTATTCCTTTGAAAGTCACTTCTTTTTTTGGTACCAGGGATTAAACTCAGGACCTTGCACTTGTGAGGCAGGTGTGGTACCACTGAACTAAATCCTAGCCCCTGAAAGTCACTTCTTCAGGGAGGCCTTCCCTGACCATCTAATCTAAAGTAGTCCTGTATCAGGGGCTTCAGAACACTTACTATGTGAATTTCTTTTGTTCATTTATTTAGTGTATTATCTATCTCCCACTATAGTCAGCTCTCTGAGAACAGGCACCTTATCTGTCTATTGTATCACTGCATCTCCAAGTTCACACTAGGACAGGATGCTTGCTGTTCAACAAATCAATGTAAGACTCTCTCAAAACCTCCCTCCAGTCCCATCTTCTGTATCAAAACCACCTGGGACCTCTCTCTACCCCAGCCCTCCTGGGAACTGACCCTCTCAGTTGAGCACTCCGAGGTTCACTGATTGTCTGAGTAACTCATCTTCCAAAACAGATTCTTTAAAAGCTAAATCAACAGATCCTCAAAGTCTCCTGGGCCAACAGGAGTCCTCAGGGTGAGGTCAGTGTTGACTTCTGCACATGACTGTCTTGAGAATCAAACAGATTTATATCACGGGCCCAGAGTGGTAGTGCACACCTGTGACCCAAGGTTCTAGGGATAATGGGGCAAGAGAAGTCCAGCTCGAGGCCAGCCTGGACAATTTAGCAAGACCTTATCTCACACACATACATAATAATAATAATAATGACAATGATAATGATAAAAAGGGAAGCAGATGTAGCACAGAGCTCCCTGGTCAATGCCCAGAATTTCTTTTTTTAAAGTGTTTAAAAAGCGAAAGAACTTTTAAAAATAAGTTATTCAATGGTCTGGCGTAAGAATACATTTTAGAGAACAGAATGATTTTTTCAGACTTCGAGCAAATTTCCCTAAATAATTCTTTTCTAGAGCTTTTGATAGTTAGCAATTAGATACAGAAACTATGAAGTATCGAAGCCATGATGGTACACACCTACAATCTCACCACTCTTGGAGGTTTCAGCAAGATAAGAGCATGCTCAAGCCCAACCCCAGCAACACCAAGCCTTGGTGAAAAACTATTTCACCATAGCCCTTATGGTGTTTAACCGTAACATCAACTTTTCTAAAAAACATCTCTTATTAATCACACGTAAAGTACAGCTTCCTAACTCAACACTCACATGCTTAAAGACACTACTTACAAACTAAGATACGTCAGGTCAACTAAATAAGAATAATCATACATTTTCACCACATTTTGTCTGTGGTGGCACTAAACAGAAACCACTCAGACTGCGTTCCTTCCCCCTCACTCACTCCGAAGAGAGAATGAGAACGATCATCAATGGCAAACGGCAGCTGCAGCAAAGCAACACCAAGAGCCAGCTTCACGCTCAGAAAAGAACACTACGCTTCCTCCTCGTGGTTTCTGGTACTCTACACGATCAGAGAAGCTTCTCTAGTAACGAACTATAGAAATGATCCCTGAAAGTATAGTCTTAACCCCACTTCCCGCGACGTTCCTTCCTCCACGAAACGCACACACATCTCGCCGATGGCGAGGACGTCTTGGGACAACACTTCACACGCAGGCCTACTGACATGCTCCCCGAAGAAAGCGTTTTTCCCTTACCAGGTGCCACAAAGCACTCGGAACGCTCTTTCGCTCTTGCCCTTTCGCAAAAATAATTCACGCCGTCACCTTAATTAACATACGGTCGCGAAACAGCCAATCACGAGCCAGTTACTTCTAGCCCCCCCCCCCGGCCCGCCCCGCTTCCGCCGCGCGGCCGCTTCCCACGCGTCACGTTGACGGCCAACAATGGCGGCACGCCTCGGTTTGGACCGCGGGGCCCAGCAAGGGAGGCCTCTCGCGAGAAAAAACGAACCGAAAAGTAGACGGTGAGAGCCACCATACAAAGCCAAAGACTACGACATCTGCACCCCATACCCCTTTTTTTTTGTACCGGGGATCAAACTTAGGACCTTGCGCTTGCAAGGCAGGCGCGGTGCCACTGAGCTAAATCCCCGGCCCCAACCGCATGCCTTATTTTTAAATTTTATCCTGTGAGCAAAAGATCGGGGATATATAATCCCTTTGGGTACCTACTCCCAATCAAGGAATTTTTACTCTACAAATGACACGGCTGTGTTTAAACGAACAACAGTATTTTATCCCCTCGCAGTAAGCCTAAAGTTGGGTGGCTTCCCATTGCTTGGGACAAGGACGAGGCTTTTCTACATCCTTACCAGGCCGTGCGTGCTCTGGCTCACACTCCCCGCTTGGAGCCCTGCTAGGCGCCCCGGGCTCGCAGGGGTTCCCTTCTGGCCCCAGGCCTGTCCACAAGGCACTCTCCAGCAGGGATTCTTCCCTCAACTGAGCTGTCATTCAGACATTCAGACATCTGTCCAAGTGTCTGTCTCCCAGAACCTTCCCTCGACCTTTTGCAGACTGTGTGTCCTATCAGATTGTCTCCCCTACGCTACAGCCTAGGAACTGCCAAGTGTATCTCCCTAGGTTAGTGGCGGGTCTACTCACCTGCCTAACAGGAGCAAGGCCAAGTAGAGAAGAGCAGCAGAGAGCAGTGAGGGATTACACTTCTCCATGGATCCCTCCTGGTAGTGTTAGCTATGTTAGGGCAGGAAGGCACTACCTAATTACCCTTTGTTCTTTCTGAAGATGTTCCTAGAATGAACAGTGGAAGACAGACATACTGTCATCCTTAGCACAAAGTGAATGCATGCTTACTGTCTGCTATGCTAAAGAGAATGTCTCCCTCTGAAGCAAAGGGCACATATCCAGATAGAAAGGATTCACACTCCATCAACTCAGGGTTCCTCTACAGCAAAGCAACACAGTACATATTCAAAGCTATCTGTCTCTCTTTGCCTGGCTCTATGGAAACTGGGGCAAAGGGAACCAATCACAAAAATGCTGGTATCCTGGCCACTGCTCTTGTTAGGAGTAAAAAACAATCATTCATCTCTGACTCAGTAATTTGGTGTCTTCTACCAGCATCTATCAACCTGTAGATGGCTAATTTGGCAAGTCAGCCCAAGAGAACATACTGCTTACCTCACAATCCTCAACCTTCAAAGAGAACCAACATAGCCTCTACAGGACCAAACCTTCTCTAGTAACAAACTATACAAAGGGTTCTTAATGTTACACTCCCAGCTGTGCGCTCCCTGCCTCTAGTGGGTCCGTTGTGGTCCTACACTTTGCAGTGACAGAGTTGGGTTGTTTGGTTTGGTTTTTGTTTTGGGGAAGAAAGAATACCAGATTAAGTGATCTGGTATTCTCTTTCATAGTTTATAACTCATAAAATGTTGGTCAAAAGACAAAATTCAAAACATTTATTTTTACTTGTAAACCTTCCAAACTTTTCTTTTTAAACCTTCCAAACTTTAAAGCAGCAATTAAGCTCATTAACACAGAGCTTCTTAGCAACTGGTCACTTGCTTTGTTTTCTGCAGGCTTTTCTTTCCTAACACTGGAGAGCTGTGATTACTCTGCAGACTTCACAGAGCCTTGCCTCTGTCAAGGGCGGGTCACAATCACACTGCCATGTGCTAAGGACAGCTGTTCATCCTGCAGGTCAGTGCATATGGCCTCTCACCTGAATAAAGAAATCAGTCAAGTTGAGAGACCAGGTACCTTCTGTTTTGAGAGACAGAGAGCTGGGCGTGGTGGCGCACGTCCATAATTCCAGCACTTGGTAGGCTGAGGCAGGAGGATCACTTCAGGAACACTTCAAATTCAAGGCCAGCCTGAACTACATAGCTGAGACTCTGTTCCTAAAAAGCAGAAAAGAATAAGAAAAAAAGAAAACAGGGGTTGGTGGTGAGAGATGGTACACACCCCTAACACCACATACTCTTAATCATGAACACAATGGTTTGTTAAATACTTACTTGATTTGGGCTGGGGATTTAGCTCAGTGGTTCTGCTGTCTGCCTCACAAGCGCTAGGACCGGAGTTCGATCCCCTGTACCAAAAAACCCCGAACAAACAAATACTTAATTTTCAAAGGTTTAATCATTATCTCATTTTACCCTCGACACAACTGAAGGATAAGGGTTATTTCTTTCTTCTTAAGATGCTAGCTCTACAGCAAACAAATATATGAACAAATGTTCAACATCACTTGTCATTCGAGAGATGCAGATGAAAACAACACTGAGATTCCACCTCACCCCAGAAAGAATGGCTGCTATCAAGAAATCAACAAATAACAAATGCTGGCGGGGTTGTGGGGAGAAAGGAACCCTTCTCCATTGCTGGTGGGAGTGCAGACTGGTGCAACCACTGTGGAAGTCAGTATGGAGATACCTCAAAGAACTAGGACTAGAGGTCCCATTTGACCCAGCTATTCCCCTGCTGGGTATCTTCCCAAAAGAATTAAAAGAATCATACCATGGCGATATATGTGCACCCATGTTTATAGCAGCACAGTTTGTAATAGCTAAAGCTTGGAAGCAGCCCAAGTGTCCATCAACTGGAAACTGGATAAAGAAAATATGGTTTTTTTATAAAATGGAGTACTACTCAGCCATAAAGAATGAAAAACTAGTCATTTATAGCTAAATGGATGCATATCGAGGCCATACTCTTAAGTGAAATAAAAAGGACACACATGTGTAAATACCGAAGTTTCACTAGTATGAGAAACTGATAGTGTAAACAAGGGTTAAAATGATTAAAATGAATAATTAATAATTTGAAATAGGAAAAAAGGCCCAAAGACGAAGGAGTGAAGGGAGGGGAAGGGGAAAGGAAAAGAGGGAAAGGAAAAACTATGAGAAAAGAAAAAAAGATGGAAATGAAATCTATGTAAATAGGGAAGGGCGGAGAGGGTGAAGGATGCACAGGTAATGGGGGAGAAAAAAAAAGAACCAAGACATATCATGTACAGGTACAAACATCCAATGATAAATGTAAACGAATTGCATACCTAAAATGTACCAATAAAAGAACTGAAAAAAAAACAAACAAAAAAAAGATGCTAGCTGTACATTTTTCATACAGCAGAGGGAACCACAACTGGAACCAAAGTCCTTCCAGCACTAAAATCAAGTCTGGGTTTTTTTGTTGTTCTTGTTGTTTGGTTTGATTTGGTTTTTGTGTTTTATTTTGTTTTTTTGAGACAGGGTCTCACAATGCAGTTCAGGGTAGTCTTGAACTTACTATGTATCCCAGGCTGGCCTCAAACTCAAAGTGATCCTCCTGCCTCAGCCTCCTGAGTGCTGGGATTACATGCATGCACCACCAAGCCCAGTTTATATAATACTGCTATATAGCTCACTCTGTTGCAAATAGATTTACTTCTCTCTATCAAACTGTCAGCTCTTTATGTGGGTTTTTCTTTTCTTTCTCTGGTGATGAGGTCTTGCTGTGCTTCTCAAGATAGTCTCAAAATCCCAAGTAGCCGGACTACTGGCACACACCACCTTGTCTAGATTGTGATCCCTTTAAAAGTAAGAATCAGGGGCTGAGGATTTAGCTCAGTGGTTTCGCCGCCTGCTGCGCAAGCGCAAGGACCCGAGTTTGATGCCCGGTACCAAAAAAAAAAAAAAAGTGAAGAGGTCTTGTGATATAGCTCAGAGTGCAAAGGAACTGGACTCAGTCCTATGTTCTGAGGAAAAAAAATCAAGATCCACATTATATTTATTTTCCTATCTCCAACATCGAGCCTGGTACAGCTGATGACCAGTAAATGCTGAGTAACTTAACAATGAATCGATGAATGTATTATTCCTTCCTTCCCACAGTCTGGTGACTGACCCCACCTCTGAGAACTAGCTTTCCCCAGCTTCTTCCACAAGGTGACCTCCCTGTAAGGGAGTGAGATCCCTGTCAGTACAGTTCCTGGCCTCCTCTTGTCCATCCTTGATTTCAAAATGTATCTGTGCCACCCAGATCTTTCTTCTGAGCTGCTGGCTCAGATATTCAGCATTGTGCTTAGCCAAATCACATGTATCTTATACTCAGCTTGTCCAGACTGACTTCCATCAGCTTCCTCCCAAACTTATTCCTCTCCCAGGAAATGACATCATTTTCAACCTAATTGTTCAAAACAAAAATGTGAGTTATTTTATTCTTTTTTTCTCTCCTTTACCTATCACATCTCCTCCTGTAGCCTGAGAAACAATTCCAAATGCAAATCTCTTCACACTTGTGATACAGTAAGAAATGTGTGTGTGTGTGTGTGTGTGTGTGTGTGTGTGTGTGTGTATTGTAATCACCAGCCACGTATAGGCTCACCAGAAAGACCGAGGCATGATTAGAGGGTTGGGGCTTTTAAAACTTCCCCTTACCATTGACCTTCAGGGAGAGAAGATGGGGTGGAGATTGAGTTCAATCATTAATGGCCAATGACTAAACCAATCATGCTTATATAGTGAAACCTCCATAAGAATATCTAAACAGCTGGGCAGAGTGGCGTATGCCTGTAATCGCCATGGGATCACAAGTTTAAAGCCTGCTTGAACAACTCAGCAAGGCTCTGTCTCAAAACTTTCTTTTTAAAGGGCTGGAGATGTACAAGGTATGATTATAAAATACAGTGAGTGGTTAAATATAAAGACACGTTGCCATTAATCTCCCTCAAAATACTCCCCCTTGCTTAAACGTATTTGTCCCATTCTTCTTGCCATTTTCTGAAGCCCTTCTGGAAGTCCCTTCTCTTATGTATCCTTAGTTGCACTATTATGGCTGCCCAGATGTTCTGAATAAATTCAAAACATTTACCTTCATGTTCATTTTGACTTTGGGGGAAGAGCCAAAAGTTTCCACAGTCCCAGATCCAATGAACAAGGTGGTTGAGGACACACCATACTGTTTGTTTTTTGTTTTTGGTACCAGGGATCAAACTTGAGACCTCACACTTGTGAGGCAGGCAGCAGAACCACTGAGCTAAATCCCCGGCACACCATAATGTTTTTACAAGCCTACCTTTCAGCAGAATTCACTGTATTTTGATTACATTTCATAAAGACAAGAAACAGGATTTTAGCAACTCCTCCAGAGAGTAGCAAGAACAATGGAATAACCATGTTTTATGAGAAGAGCAGTATTTTGAGGAGTATTAATGGTAATGTGTTGTTAGTGTAATACCCACAAAAATATATTTGGGGGGTACCAGGGATCAAACTCAGGACCTTGTGCTTGCAAGGCAGGTGGCAGCACCACTGAGCTAAATACCTGGCCCAGTGTAATGTATTTTTAAAATTTAAATAGTTGCCATGTTTTTTGATCATATCGTATAGCTTAGTGGTACACCATTTGCCTAGCAATCCCATCATCACTGCCCAGCCAAACCAAACCAAACCAAACACCTAAGCAAATGGGATTTGGGGAGCTTCTGAACTGATATAAAAGAGCTGGGAGGATGACATCCTTGAAGAGAATAGAGTATACCTCACCCACCGCCACACCTACCCTTATGCATCCCATCCATTTGACTTTCTTTTTGGTACCGGGGATCGAACTCAGGTCCTTGCGCTGCGAGGCAGGCACTGGAACCACTGAGCTAAATCCCCAACCCCCATTTTACTTTCTGAGCTGTATTCTTCATAATAATCTAGTAATGGTAAGCGCTTTCTTGAGTCATTGGAGTGGTTTATCCAACCTGAGGGAGATGAGGGGAACCCACAGTTTTTTTGTTTTGTTTTGTTTTTTGCTACCAGGGATTGAACTCGGGACGCCTTTCGCTTGGGAGGCAGGCGGCGAAACCACTGAGCTAAATCCCCGGCTGGGAACCCACAATTTTTGTAATTAGCCAGCAGAAATGTGCATAGGGTGGGTACCTCTTTTGTAGCTGGTATCTGAACTGAGGGCAGTCTTGTGAAACCAAGTACTTAACCTGTGAGGTCCAGGCTAATTCCAGGAGTTAATGTCAGAATATAATTGAACTGTTGGGCATTCAATTAGAGTCAGAGAATCCGAGAACTGGTGGTAGAAAATGTCACGTTACTGATAGGAGGAAAAGAGCCCTCAAGCCAGAGCAACTATTTAGAAATGGAAATCTATTCACACCCTTTAAAGGGTTATCTACTACTTTTGGAATAAAGATCAAAATCTATAGATTTGCCTCTAAGAAGCGCCTATTACCACGTAGCAGACCAATTCCTATAGACAACAACTGTAGTCTCTGTACAAAATATAACATGATGTGAAACCACTGAAGGGCAAAAAAAAAATAGGCTGCTGTGGAAGACTTGGAAGAAAAGAACGGCTCTGATTAAGTTTTTACCTCTTGTGGCTTTTGACCTAAGGCTATGGCTAAAACTGGAATAGAAAACACCAGAAGTCATAATTCAGGGAAAACACAGTAGTTGAAAAGAAAGAAAAATCACAGAAAAGAGACAGCCACAGAAAAACCACCAATCCACAAATAAACTCTGCCCAAATCCCTGGCTAGTGGTCTTTTTACACATGAACAGGGCTGGTTGCAAGCAGCATAGCTGACACTTAATGAAACGCTTTGACATTTGAGCTGCTGCCCACTGCAGGAGAGAGTTGTGAATTCAGTCAAGCGAACTGCCTAATTTTTATACAGACTCACTTCAGAGAAAGATTACACGAAATGTCTCACCAATTTGCTAATCCAGTGACACAACCGCCACTTTCCCTCTCCCGCCCAATAAGCGCCACAAGAATGAACGACCCTTTTAGTTATGTCACAAAATCTGCAAAGAAAGTAACATCCTCTGTTCTCCCCTCAGACCTTTAAAAAATTAAACAGAAGCGAAACACTGTTAAAAGTCCAGTTGCACCTAATAACACCCTACTACACTCACACTAAACTTTAGAATTTAAAAATGAAAATCCATACGTGCTTTAAATACAATATAAAAACTGTTCGGAACATGTGAAAACTTCGGCATAAATGAACAAAAACCTATCATGAACCAAACCAATTCAGAACACCGTTTCTCAAAATATCAAAAACTAGAGCCGAGGAGTCAGGTCAGGGGTTCCTGGAGCCTGCCTTGCAAACGCAAAACCCCAAGTTCAATCTTATGTACTAAATAAGCAAAAATAAAACACGAGAATCCAAAGCGTCAGACTCCTAGCAGTACACATACACCTTACATTTCTAATATCTAGACATACAAAATCTAAAAGACCAAAAAAAAGTTACACTCCCCCAGATCACATCATTAAACTTCTTTTGAAACAAGAAACCAGGGGAAAGCGCGAACGCAGTCCCCCACTACCACAAATTATGCAGTCGAGTTTCCCACATTTGGGGAAATCGCAGGGGTCAGCACATCCGGAGTGCAATGGATAAGCCTCGCCCTGGGAAAACCACCTTCGTGATCATGGTATCTCCCCTGCCAGGTAAGTATGAGCGCCGCGCCGCGCGCGCCACCTCACCCGCCACTCACACTCATTACCTACGCACGGTCACTCACACGCCCACGCCTTCGCCCCCTCCTTTCCAAACCTCACGCTCCCCAACGACACCCCTCACACGCCTTTCTCGGGGGGACCCGCCCGGGGAACTCGGCGGCGGCAACAACGCGCTGGAACCGGCAAGCACCGCGCCTCATCTACATGCTCCCGCCTCTCGCGGTGACGTCCACCGCGGCGTCACCGCTTCTTCCCGCGCTTCCCTCCCGGACGGCCCGACCCCGCGGCTCGGGCCGCCGAAGCCCACGGTGCGGTGCGGCTTTCTCGGCACGGGTCTCAGCCGCGCGCGGTGGCGCTGCGGGGGGCTGGGGGGGGGAGGTCCGTGGCTTCGGGGCGACGCGGCGGAAGGCGGCCGAGCGGGTTGGGCCAGGTCCGAATCGCTGCCTCCTCCACGCACCCGGCGGTCGATCCTCACAGTCCGTCTCCATTTCCCTAAAGTGTAACGGGGGCACAGTCCGCCCGCCCAGGTTTCGGTGAGGGCTGAACGCCTGCGCCCTGCGGCCAAGAGCCCCCGACCCCACCCGGACCCTCCTGGCCCTGAACCGCGGCCGCGGGACGGCCAGCTTCTCCGGGATTCAAACCGGCAGGTTCCGAAGCCAGGGAAACAGCATTCGTCGAATATTTGCTAACCGAGAACTTGCCCCCTTTTTTTTTTTGGCGAGGGGGCGGGGGTTGAGACAGGGTCTCGATATGTATTTCAGACTGGCCTTTAAATCACTAGCCTAGGCTGGCCTCGAACTCGTGGCGATTTTCCTACTTCTAGAGGCCTCCTACATGCTGGGATTACAGGTGTGTGCCACCCCGCCCAGCTCTTTTTAAAATTTTTATAATTTTTATTAGTACATGTTTGCAAGTACATAATGATTACATTCATTGTGGGGAATTTGTACAGAACAAATCTCAATTATTTTTTTCCCTTCCCCTTTGTAAGGGTCAGGGGGAATGGATGTCGCTGGAGACCCCTGCATTAGGTCCCAGCCTCCTATGAGCCACTACAGCACCAGCTATAGGTTAAAGAATAGAGGGAACGAGACTTACTAGAGAAGCTGAGTCTTGGGTCCTGGTCAGTGCTCCTAACAGCAGCAAAGAGAGGCCCCCAAGTACATCCAGTATTTATTGAATACAATCATGGGAAGGAATAGGGAGCTAGGGAGCTTTGAAGTCATCTAGTGAATTACCGCGGAACTCCTGGCATGATGGCGCCAGGGAGGGGTGTTAGGGAGTTGGCATTGCTTATCTTGCTAGGATACAAGAAACTGGCACTGGGACCAGGCGCAATTAGCAAGCAACCCTACAAGGTCGGTAAGAAGTGATAATCCAGGAGAAAGAATTTTAACTTGGGTCAAGCTGACCTCAGCTGCGCTTAATTCAGCAGGGCCCAGACACTTCACAGACCAGGATTTAGGCCTCAGTGACAGCCTAATGGCAAAGGAGCAATACTACCCCAACTCTGCTAGCTGACATGCCCATTTAAATCACACAGGGCTTCGGTCTGACTCCTGATATAAAATAATATAGCCAAATTAGGGAAGACAAGAAGCATGTGCCACTCAGCCCGCTAGCACTGGGCAGGGATGTCTGCTACACCCCTTCACCTCCTTTCAAACAATGTTTTTTCCAGTATCAGATTCATTTCTTTGTAAGTCCTTACCAAATTAATTATTACAAATTCGGAATGACAGACAAACAGGCAAAAAAAAATTTTTTTTTAAATTCAAACATATAATTATACTAAATCAGGATACACTTTTAGATACGTTGTCCATGCTGAATTACAATACCCTCCCCCCCCCTTTCTCTCTTGTTCCTATTGTCTGTCTTTTACTTGACCTTTCTTGTTACAAATAGTCACATTTCCTTTTCTGCTTTATTGACTAGGTGCTCCAGGCAAAATAATTCCATTTGCAGAACTATCAAAGGCTTTGGTCGAAATTTCCCTTTTGCTCTCCCTGTTTTGAAAGGCCTTTGTTTTATTTAATGCTGGGAGCAGAGCGCTGTAGATCACTATGGCCAGGCCTAACTCACACAGGTGACAAGAGGGTGTGGTGGACCAAGGCCTGGCTGAGAAGAGGACTGTCTTCCTTCCCATCCATTTGCCAGAGAAACATCAAGCATTATCTCCCGCAGATCCTAGCTGCTCTCCCTGTTTCAATGAGCCAGCCCCTTTTACCTCCCCCTGCACTTCCCATATCTCTACCACTATAAATAAACGTGCGGCCATTTGCTTGGTGGTCTTTTCCTCCCATCCAGAGTTAGAGCCCAACCTGGCCCCACCTATATCTTATTATATCTCTTTGTCGATCTTTCTTAATCTCTCACTGTCATTTCTCCTTGAACCCTTCAGCCACGTGGGCAGTGGCAGTTTAATGTTTGGAGGATAGTTTTACTTTTTACAGTAGTTACAAAGGTCACCTTAGATGATTGGCAAATGACAGAAAAATTTTGAAAATTAAATTGGTGGGGGACAGACCTGAATCTCAGCTACCTGGGAAGCTGCAGGAGGTTGGCAAGTTCAAGACTACCCTGGGACAGTAAGCACAACCCCCTAAAAATAATTATTATTATTTTTTTGCTATGGGGAATCAAATTCAGGACCTTGTGCTTGTGAGGCAGGCAGCGGCACCGCTGAGCTGAATCCCCAGCCCTCAGAATAAAATATTAAAAGAAGCAGGGGATGGTGGCCCGTGCCTGTATTCTAGCACTCAGGAGGCTAAGGTGGGATGATCCAAAGTTCAAGCCCAACTCATCCTATTTAGTCAAACCCTGGTTAAAATTTAAGGGAGGGGGGCGTGCCAGGATTTAGCTCAGTGGTTCCGCCACCTGCCTCGAAAGCCCAAGGTCCAGAGTTCGATCCCCGGTACCCCAAAAAATAAAATAAAATAAAAATCAGCCACAATCCAACTGCAAAATTGCTGTTATTACACTTCGATAGTATGTGGTACATCGTGTTCCTTACACTGAAATATTTTTTAAAAGGAGTGTACTTCATATGCTGATTTAAAACTTTCATTTATTCTGCTTGTGATGGGTCATAGATAATTAAACCAATACTGTATTCTGTTCCTTTCAATTAACCACCCATATATAACTGCAAACAATGTATCTTATAGCTACATATTTGTGATTAATGATGGTTTGGTAGAGTAATTTTCTACTTGTACTTTTTTCTTTTTTGGTACTGGGGATTGAACTTGGGTCCTTGCGCTTGTCCAGCAGGCGGCGAAATCACTGAGCTAAATCCCTGGTCCCTATTTGTACTTTTTGTTTATTTTGCAGTTTAGGGATTTTCCTGATTCAGAGCCCCCCAAGTAGCTGGGATTACAGTTGTCCACCATCACACCCACTGTAGTCATTTTAAGAAAGGAGTGCCTAAATTTTTTGAGAGAATAGAAGTGACATATTATAAATATTTTAATTATTTTATTTTTGAGACAGATTTTTGCTATGTAGTGTAGGCTGGCCTCAGACTCATATTTCTGCCTTGGCTTTCTGAATAGTAGGATTACAGGCATGTTCTACACACTGGGCTTTTTTAATTCCTTTTTTTTTTTTTTTTTTTGAGACTGAGTCTGGATATGCAGTTCAGGGTGGCCTTGAACTCATTTTTTTTTTTTTAGTACCAGGGATGAACTCTGGACCTTGCGTTTGTGAGGCAGGTGGCGGCACCAGTTAGCTAAATCCCAGGCCCCCTGGCCTTGAACTCATAGTAATCCTCCTGCCTCAACCTCCTGACACCTGGGATTATAGGCATGTGTCAACACGCCCAGTTTAAAATTCTTTAGAAACTATTTTTTTCTGATTTGTTTCCTTTTTTTCTGATCTTTCAAATTGGAGAGCTCCAATGTCAGAGTTCACAGTTAATTATAAAAAGAATTTAAACCAAGCACAGTGGCCCATCTCTCTAATCTGAGCTACTTGGGAGGCTGAAGCAGGAGAATTGAAACTTTGACGCTAGCTTGAGCAATTTAGCAAGATTATGTCTCAAAAATAAAAAAGGGGCTGGGGATTTATCTCAGTGGTTTCGCCGCCTGCTGCGCAGGTACAAGGACCTGAGTTCAATCCCCGGTACCAAAAAATAAATAAATTAATTAAAAATTAAAAAATAAATTTAAAAGGCCTGGAGATGTAGTTCAGTGGAAAATAAATCCTTAAAGTTTGTTAAAATGAGAAAAGAATGGGAATATAGCTCAGGGGTATGTATGCACAAGACTGTGAATTTCACCCCTAGAACAGGAGAGAAAGGGTGAAGGGAGGGAAAGGAAGAGCAAGGCTGAATATAAAAATAGACAACTTGGGGGGGGGGTTAGCTCAGTGGCACCACACCTGCCTCAGAAGTGCAAGGTCCTGAGTTCGATCCCCCCCCCAAAAATAGGCAACATGAAATGGAACATGACTATGATCGAAATTCAATAAAAAGGTAACATTTAGAGCCAGGGATTTAGCTCAGTGGTTTTGCTGCCTGCTGCGCAAGCGCAAGGACCTGAATTCGATCCCTGGTACCAAAAAACAAAAAGGTAACATTTAAGAGACTTAGGGAGCTACACCAAGTTGAGTCTGGTGACACAAACCTATAATCCCAACACTCTGGGATGCTGAGGCAGGAGGGTCACCATGAGTTCGAGATCATACTGACACATAGTGAGTCCAAGGTCAGCCTAAAACTATACAGACATTCTTTGTTTAATGACCAAGTTATGTTTCTGCAAATAGGTCACTGAATGAATTGGTCACTAAATGAGGAATTATGTATGACAGTATGTACAATACAATATTCAGAAAAAAGAAATGGTCAAAGAAAACTCTAACTTGATGACTTTGCTTTTATTTGTATTACTCTTACATGCAGTACTGTAATGTATAACAACATAAAACTACAGTACTGTACTGTACAGCACAATCAAAAAATTACAGTAGTGTATAAACAAAGTATACTGAACAGAAAATACAATGAGGCTGTACAAACAAGATGTACAGAACTGTACAAAAAGACAGGTCATAAGACCAAGCAGCGTGCCTTGGTAGTAAGTCCAAACAGCTGTTAACCAGGTAGGTTGTTAAATGAGGAATATCTGTTATTTCTAGACCCTGTCTCTTAAACAGGAGTTGGGGGTCTATTCATATAGCCCAATGTAAAGGCCCTGGGTTCAGTCCTGAGTACCACAAAGAGAAAGGAAAAGAAAGCAAAAGAACATAATTTTGTGTCAGTACAGGAGTATAGACTGTTTTCCACCTAAATATTGTGATACATGCCTACATTAGCTATACAGAAAAACCTGAATCCTCATTATATGCATATAGTGTCAAAAAATGTTCATACCTTTTAATCCAGCAATTATTTATTTTACCTAAAGAAATTTGTTAATTTTACTTAGAGAAATGGAATGCCCTTTGTATTCATTATAGATAAACAGTAAAAACTAAAATACTGAAAACACAAACTATCCAAACAATAGATCTGGGCCAGGAATGTAGCTCAGTGGGGCAGCGCCTGCCTGGCAAGTGCAAGGCCCTGAGTTCGATTCCCAGTACCACCAACAACAACAAAATAGATCAACTGAACATTAAACAAATGCAACAATCATATAATAATGACTACTAACATGAAAAAATGTGGGAGGAGTCTAAGAGTGTAGGTCAGTGTTACAGCACCTTGCCAAGAATGTGTGAGGCCAGGGTTCACTCTCTGGTGCCACAAAAAGGCAGGCGGATTAATGAAAGGAATTGCACAGAAATGATAAATATTTTCATCAATAAGATCATTAAATGTTTTTGCCTCATAATAAAAAGACCAAATCTAAATTGTATATTTAAAGAGTTTTGAACACAAGTTTTGGCATCATGTAGATTTAGTTCAAAGTGTGGTGTGTAACCATATTTTAGCTGTATGTACTGGAATTTACCTTCTGTGGGTAATAATTATTCATCATAACTATTTTCTTTTTTCTTTTTTTTCTTTTTTGGTACCAGGGATCGAGCTCAGGACCTTGCACTTGCCAGGAAGGCACAGTGCCACTGATCTAAATCCCCAGCCCAATTCATCATAACTACAGTGAATAAATTTACAAACATACACATATATAAAACCAACACTCAAAAAAGCCCCCTGTTGGGTGAGGTGGAGAAACAGAGCCCCGCCCGCAGTGCGGCAGTGCGGCACTACGTACAGCGCTCCCGCGGCTGGGGAGGGCAGCTCGCCCACACCCACCAACCTCTCTCAGATCACTGCAGCCCCTCCCACCTCAGGCGTTCTGTCCCAGTCCACATCACGCCACTCACTGTGTGAGTTTCACCCCCATCTCTGAATTTCCACCCATCCCTTAGCCTCACGGAGCTCACTGAAGGGTTGATTCTCAGAAATGCTGTACGTATAAGGGATTATTGGACAGGTTCAGTTTTTCCGCCTCAGCTAGCTGCCAAGTTTATGTGCTCTACGTTTTCAATACCTGCACCCATTACTGACACTGCTTAATTTCTACTTAGGCTTATCTGTGCCACTCATCTGCCACACACTGCTTATAAGCCGCCTAACATTATGGTGAAGCTTGTAATGGCTGGTAAAAATCAAAGTGACCCCAACAAAATGGCACCTCCCCCAAAGGAGGTAGAAGACAGTAAAGATGAGAAAATGTCCGAAGATGGAAGAAGGCAACAGCAGTGGAGAGGGTGGTCATTCCTCAAAAAAACAGCAAGAAGGCTACCAAAACTTCTGTAAAGGAAGTAGTGGTTTCCCCAACAACAAAAAAACGTTGCAACTGCCACATTTGCTAAGAAACCAGCTGTCATCACCCTAGGCAAAAAGACAGCAGCCACCGCAGCCACGAAGACAGTGAAGCCAGCCAAAGCGGTCGCAACACCTGGCAAGAAGGGAGTCACATTAGGCCAAGCATTGGTAGAAGCCCCTTGTAAAAAGGAGCTGTTGCCCAAGCCTAGGGGGAAAAACAGCCAAAACACCAAGAATGAAGACAGTGATGAGGAGGAAGATGACTATGACAGTGAGGAAGAGGATGAAAATGGAGAAGAGGATGAATTTGGAACCAGCATCGATGAAAGCAATAGCTGGTGTCCCTGCCTCAGAGGATGAGGACAATGAAGAGGAGGAGAAGGAGGAAGAGCATGAGGAAGATGACTCTGAGGAAGCAGCTGGGCCGGGGATATAGCTCAGTGGCGCCGAGAGCCTGCCTGGCAAGTTCAAGGTCCTGAGTTTGATGCCTGATACCAGGAAAAAAACAAAAAAAAGCAGCAGCTCTGGAGACCACATCAGCCAAAGGAAAGAAAGCTCCTGTAAAAGCCACTCCCATAAGTGCAAAGATGGTGGCTGAGGATAAGGATAATGAAGGTAACCACAGTGAAGAGGATGAGGAAGAGGAAGAAGAGCTTGTCAAAGAAGCACCTAGAAAATGAAAGAAGGAAACAACCAAACAAAAGGCAGCTCCAGAAACCAAAAAACAGAAAGTGGAAGGCACAGACCCAACCACAGCCTTCAACTTCTGTTGTAAATCTGAATTCTAATAAATACCCTGAATAAAATACTGGTATCAGTGAAGTTTTTGCTAAAAATAATTTTACTGTTTGTGGATGTCAGAATTAGTACAAATAGAAAATCTGGGGCTAGGAATGTAGCTCAGTGGTGCTGCACCTGCCTCCCAAGCACAAGGTCCTGAGTTTGATCCCAGGTACCAAAAAAAAAAATCTGTCCTGTGGATTGTGAATCTCCTGAAGACCTAAAAAAAAACCCCTTGGAATTCACTGGTGTAAATCTTCAGAGCTGGCCATAGTGATGCATATCTGTAATCCCAGCACTTGGGAGGTGAGGCAGGAGGACATACTGCACTCAAGCCCAGCTGAGCTATATACTGCACTCAAGCCCAGCCTGAACTACATAACAAGACCCTCTCAAAAAAAAAAAAAAAAAAGTCTTTAGCAGTGAAATTAAACTAGAGAATCTCAAAGGAAAAGAGAGTAAGAGAGATCAAGATATAAAAATACTTTGGGCCAAAAATCTTCTTTACAAAGTCACTTAGGATGAATTAAAAGAAGTGTTTGAAGATGCCAGAAATCAGATTAGTCAGAAAGGATGGGAAGAGTACAAAGAATAAAATAAGATGATGAAGAGAAAACCTTTGAAGAAAAGCTAGGGACAAAGATTAATGGGCGATCTGTTTCCCTCCACTAACACTGGAAAGAAAGGTCAAAATTAAGACTATAGAGATGGAAAGAATAGTACTTGGGAATGGTGAATCAAAAACTGTAGTTTTGGGCCGGGGATTTAGCTCAGTGGTTCTGCCACCTGACTCTCAAGCGCAAGGACCCAAGTTCGATCTCCGGTGCCAAAAACAAAACAAAACAAAAACTGTGGTTTTAAGCAACTCTCCTACAGTGAAACAGAAGAAACCCTTCACAGGAAGTATGTAAGAAGGCAACTTTTATCAAAGTCCCCCAGAACCCAAAATGGCAAATCTAAAGAGTATGTATTTATAGAATCTACTTCATTTGAAGTTGTTTAAAAACCCTGTAATAAAAGGGAAATTGAGGCCAGAGCAATCAGGCTGGCGCTGCAAGGACCAAAGAGATTGCCTTATGCAAGAAGCTGGCCATCCAAAACCCTATTTGTCAAGGGTAAGGAAACCACTGGAGAGACCTTAAAGGAAAAATCTGATTACTCCATTCGAGCAAGGACGGTCACTGACTGGGAAACCAGGTCCTCCAAAGGGTTTGCTTTTGCAAACTTCAACAGTGAAAAACATGCCAAAGTTGCCAGAGAGGCCATGGAACATGGTGAAATGGATGGAAACAAAGTTACTTTGAACTGGGCCAAGTTTAAGGATGAAAGTGCTTTCAGGGTTTGTGGTGGAGGCAGAAGACACTTTGGAGGGCCAAGGCGGTGGCAGAGGTGAGATAGATTTGGTGGGGGAGGACAGGGAGAGATTGGAGGGCAAGGAGCCTTCTGAGGAAGCAGAGAAGACAACAAGCCACAAGGAGGAAAGATGAAGTTTGAATAGCTCCTTCTGTCACTGTTTTTACACATTCCATGGAAAGAAAGGACTCGGGTTTTTACCGTTACCTGTTCAATGACAGAGCCTACGGAAGACATTACAAGATAGTATACTGTCCTGTGGTCTACTTGGAAATTCAAAGAAATAACATTTCAGAGGAGATACTCACCCTGTTGGATTTGACTGGATATTTACATAAACTTTGTAAAGAGGGCCGGGGATTTAGCTCAGTGGTTCTGCCGCCTCCCTCCCAAGTTCAATCCCCGGTACCAACCCCCCCCCCAAAAAAAACAACAACAAAAAACTTTGGAAAGATACAAGTGAAAATAAATAAATAAATAAATGAGAGAGCTAACTCTTATCTGTAAGTTTTGAATATATATTGTTTCATTCCATGAACAAAAACAATTTTTCCTACAAATAGTTTTTGTGTGTGTTCTGGGGGAACTCCAAGGAGGCAAAATGTTTTATGATTTTAGAACAAATTCAGTCCTCAATTCTGAGAAAAATACAGAGGGTGACATGTATGCTCAGTAATTTGTTTTTTGGGGATAGGCTCACTATATATAGTTCAGGCTGACCGTGAATTTACCATGTAGTCCAGGCTGGCCTTGAACTCATACCGATCCTCCTGCCTCAGCCTCCCAAGTGCTGACTACGGATGAATGCCACCATGCCCAGCAGTAGTTTTTAATTTTAATGTGCAGTGCTGGGGATACAATCCAGAGCCTTACACATGCTAGGCAAGAACTCTGCAACTAAGCTACATCCCCAATCCAATATTGAATAATTTTTATGAGCTCAGTTTTGTTACACAAATTCATAAAGCAAGCCTGTGTAGTGGCACACACTGTAATCCTAAAACTGTGGGAGGCTGAAGCTGGAGGATCTCAAATTCAATCCTGCTAGGGTAATTTAGTGACACCCTGTCTCAAAAAAACAGAAAGCATGAAAAGAGGTGGGAAGAGAAAAAAAAGTAAAAAGAATTATAGTGTATTATTTACCCCACAATTAATGTAATCATTATATAGTACAAAAATATATTAATAAAACTTAAAAATAAAAAGGAATAGGGTTGTAGCTCAGTGTTAAGGTCCTCGATTCAATTCCCAGTACTGTCACATATAGTGGTGAAAGCCTGAAATCCCAGTACTCAGGAGGCTGAGGCAAGAGGATTGCTGCAAATTGGAGGCCATTCTGGGCTACACAGTGAGTTCAAGCCCAGCTTGAATTACATTCTGATTCCTTGTCTCAAAAACAAACAAAATCAATTCCCAGTACAACCAAAACAAAAACTCAAAACCATGAAGGAGGCATGACATGTGGGGAAGTCCAAAATGTCAACATAACCTGATCTCTGAATCTAAACGTCCCCAGCTGGGAAAGCACCAGTAACTGCACAGCCACTCTCTGGACACAGTGAGTTGCCAAGCGCCAACCCCATGCACTCAGGATGCCCACTGCCACGGCCCTGCATCCCTCAGGTTTAGGGCTCAGGCACACAAAAGCCACAGCAACTCTACTTAGACACCTGCTGGACCACCCTCTTCTCTTGCACAATGTGCCCCAGCTCACCTCAGTGATGCAGCATATATCCTCTTTCTCACCCCCTACCTTCCTCATTGTATTCCAGAAAGTTGTATTTCACACAAGCAATTAACACTGGCTGTTTTCATGGTACCCTCAAATGCCAGACTGGCCAAGCTCTGAGGTGTCCATGAGTATTCCATGTCCCCCTAACCCTGACTTCACAAGTACCAGGTACCAACCTCCTGACTACTCCTGTACCTTCTCTATTGGGTAAAGGGTTCCTGAGTTTCCATGAATACTACTAGTGATGAAAAACCACCTGTCCAATCATTATTAACATGTAGAGACTACTTAAACTACTTATGAATGGTTAAGGTGCCAGCCACATGCATTAAAATAATGCAAACAGGACCCTTCTGTAGAAAGTAAGATCAGAAAGTCATCTGTTTGGCCTTTTGTATGGGAAACACACCTGTCACACCTACGTTATTCTGTAAAAAGCAAACGCAAATTAAGATTAATTTGCATATGTTAAACCATCCCTGCAACCCTGGGATGAATTCCACTTGGTCAGGTTGCATGATCTTCTTGAAGATCTTCTGCATTCTATTTGCCAGTATCTTAGTAAGGATTTTTGGATCTATATTCATTAGTGAGATTGGCCTATAGTTTTCTTTTTCGGTTGGGTCTTTCTCTGCTTTGGGGATCAAGGTGATGCTTGCTTCCAGGAATGAATTCGGGAGTATTGCTTCCCTTTCAATTTCATTGAATAGTTTAAACAGTAGTGGCAGTAGTTCCTCTCTAAATGTCTTGTAAAATTCAGCAATGAAGCCATCAGGATCAAACTTTTTAATTATGTTTTCAATTTCATTGATTGATGTTGGGTTGTTTAGAATTTTTAGGTCTTCTTCATTCAACTTTAGTAATTCATATGTATCTAGGAATCTGTCCATTTCTTCTGTTTTCCATCTTATTGGTGTATAAGTTCTCAAAGTAGGTATTGATGATCCTGTGGATTTCTGCTGGGTCTGTTGTAATTTCACCCTTTTCCTTCCTAATTGCATGGATTTGGGCCTTTTCTTTCCTTTTTCTGATAAGGTTAGCTAGGGCTTTGTCAATTTTGTTTATTCTTTCCAAGAACCAACTCTTGGCTTCATTAATTTTTTCTTTCGTTCTCTTAAATCTCCATTGAATTGATTTCTGCTCTGATCTTTATAATTTCCTCCCTTGTATGAGCTTTGGATTTGTCCTGCTCTTCTTTTTCTAGAAGCTTGAGGTTCAGCATCAGGTTGTTCAATTGGTATCACTCTGTTTTCCTAATATGTGTATTCACTGCTATGAATTACCCTGGTAAGACTGCTTTCATTGTGTCCCATAGATTCCGATATGTTGTACTGTTATTTAATTGTAGGAACTGTCTGATTTCTTCTTTAATTTCCTCTGTGACCCATTGGTTATTCAGAAGTGTGTTGTTCAATTTCCATGTGTTTATGTAATTTTTGTGATTTCTTTTGCTATTGATCTCCAATTTCATCACACTGTGGTCTGATAATATACAGGAGATAACTTCAGTTCCTTTGGACTTACTTAAACACGTTCTATGAGTATGTAGTCTATTTTGCAGAACGACCTGTGTGCAGCTGACAAGAATATGTATTCTGATTTTGTGGGGTGGAACATTCCATAAACATGTTAAATTCATTTGTTCAAGAGTTTGATTGACGGCCGGGGATTTAGCTCAGTGGTTTTGCCGCCTGCTGCGCAAGCACAAGGACCTGAGTTCGATCCCTGGTACCAAAAAAAAAAAAAAGAGTTCGATTGAGTTCTAGTATTTCATTACTTATTTTTTTGTCTAGTTGATCTGTGACAGTGGGGTATTGAGGTGCCCCACTACTATTGTAGTAGTGCATATATGACTTTGCATGTCCGTATTTGTTTTATATAATTGGGCACACTAGTGTTCGGTGCACAGATATTTATGATTGTCATCTCTTCCTCTTGGACTGTTCCCTTTACAAGGACGTAGTGTCCTTTGTCTCAATTAGTGTTGGCTTGAAATCCACTTGATCTGCAAAGAGGATAACTACATCTGCTTTTTTTTGGGTTCCCATCCCATGGAGTATTGTTTTCCACCCTTTAACTTTTCAATCTATGAGTTTCTTTTTGAATTATGTTTCCTATAGGCAGTATATTGTTGGATTTTGCTTCTTGACTCATTCTGCCAGTCTATTTTTTTCTAAAATGGAGTACTACTCAGCCAGAAATTAGAAACTTATAACTAAATGGATACATATTGAGGAATACTCTTAAGTGAAACAGGACACACATGTGTAAATACCAAATCAATTCTCTAGTGTAAGAAACCGAAAGTGTAAATAAGGACTAAATAAGTATAATAGATAATGTGAAACAAGGAAGAACACAAAAAGAAAAGGGAAGTAAAAGAGATAGGAGAAAAGAAACAAGGAGATGAAATTAATAGGAGAAAACGAAAAATCAGAAACAAAAACTTCGTAAACAGAGAGATGAAGAAGTTGAAAGAACAGGAGAAAAGAGAAAAAGATTACATAAAAACTCGAATTTTCAATAGTGAATATCATTATATTATACACCTAAGTTACACCAATAAAATAAATTTTTGAAAAAAAAAAACAATTCAAGGGTTGGGGATTTAGCTCAGTAGTTTTGCTGCCTGCCTTGTAGGCGTACAGTACCAAAGTTCAATCCCCGAATACCAAAAAAATTTTTTTAAAAGACAAAGGAAAAAAAAGACTCAAGAGAGTAAGACCCTTTAAAGATTCTTGCTTCTCATTCCTCAAGGAGAAAAGAACGGAAACAAATTAAGAATACTATGTTTCAAAGAAAAAAGTAAACACTTGCTAGAAAAAAAAAAGAAAATAAAAACTGTAAATAAGTGTGAAACGCTACCTTCATTACATAACTTAAAAAACAACAAAAACACCACTAACACCACTCTACTTATTCTAACGTTTGACCAGAAACACACAGGGGAAAGCGCGAACGCAGTCCCCCACTACCACAAATTATGCAGTCGAGTTTCCCGCATTTGGGGAAATCGCAGGGGTCAGCACATCCGGAGTGCAATGGACGAGCCTCGCCCTGGGAAAACCACCTTCGTGATCATGGTATCTCCCCTGCCAGGTAAGTATGAGCTCCCAACCCACCCGCGCCACTACCCGCCGCCCCGAACACCACTCTTTGATTCCGGTCAACCCTCCACCCACTCGGAGTCACCGCCACCCACGTGCCGACATCGAAAACACACTCGGGGGGCCCTCAATCTTAGTAGTTAGTCGCACAGCCGCCAGGCTCGAGATGCCCATCCTTTCCCGGGAGCGCGCTTCCAAAATGCACTGAGGCCGCTCATCTGCATACGCCACCTCCTCCCCGCCTTGCGTCACCCGCCCGCCGCCCCAGCCCCAGCCCCAGCCCCAGCCCCAGCCGACCTCCGAGCGCCGCCGCCTTCCCGCCTTCCAACCACCGACGCGGTCCGCTCGCAGCGCGCGGCCCGAGACCTTCGCCTTTTCCCCGGACCGCTGCCCCTTGAGCAGAACTGGCCGTGCCGGCGGTTTTGCTCGCTACACGCCGACCTGCCACGGCAGCCCGGCACCATCCCCGCCTGTTTGTTTCAAGGAGAGCGGGGCGTGCTAGCGCGGTGGACGCCAAACAGCAGGACTTGCGGACACGCAGGGAGAGCGGGGCTGCTCGCCCGGCTCCGGGGCCAAGGCGGAGCTTCGCCCACGCTAAGCAAGACGCTTTGGCGTTCCAGGGTCCGCGCGGCCGTTCACTGTTCACGGCCCACCGCTCCACTCCGGAGAGGCGTCTGGCCCCCTCTGTAAGTGCGCCTCCTGAACTTGCACGAGTTCTGACGGCGGCGAGGCCTCAACCGACTACAGGAGCGGAGCGAAGCAACAGCCTAGGCCCTACAGCGTCGCACGGGACTCAGGCGACCCCCTAAGGACCCCAAGGCAGACCAAGAAAAACAGCTAGTGCCTATTGAGCGCTCACTGTGCCCTGGACTTGACAGTTCGTCCTCACAGTTCTCGCCGCCATCCTCCCCGCGGCACAGATAGCCTGAGGCGTGACAGGGAGTCTTTGCCTGGCCAAACCTTAACTGAAGTTCGGAACCTTTTCTTCCATTCGTCCTGCGCCTCCTTCTGACATCCAGTTTGAACGCGAGAACCCTGCTCAGTCGGTTTAGCCGAAACAGCCCACCCCCACCCCCACCCCCACCCCCACGTCTGATCACAGGGCCAGGCCTCAGCAAGCGTCCGGCCAGGTTGGTGTAACTGTGTTGTGCCCAGATTGTGAGGTCCCAAAGACCACCAGGAGGCCGTTTCCGATGTAAGCACACAAGGGTCGTTTATTCAAGCTTAAACAGGGACTCTCAATTGTCATCGACACAGCGGATCGAGATTGAGAGCCCTGAGTCCCAAACTAGCAGGGTTTTTATTGAGAATACAACAAGCTTTGGTTATTAGTAGCCAGGTGATTGGTTAATACTTAATACATATGAAGTGTAGGGTTTTGGTTGGCTAGGCTTTGGGGGTCGAAGGGGATTACGTATTGGTTTTTGTGAGGGAGAAAGGGGCAAGGATTAACGGCCGGTTGTTACATACTGATCGTTAGCAGACCCACTAACTAATGGCCGCATCTATCTTGTGTGGACAGTCAGCTCATTAACTGCTTATCCTACAGATAATGTGCTCGGAACGCTCTTTCCCCGGGCACACAGGTGGTTGGGTAATAAATTCAGGAATTTCAAGTGGTGAATTCCTAGTTTAAGCACAAATTTGAGAGAACAAAGGAGACAGCTCCAAGATGGAGTCATTTTGGTCCCACATTCCCCCCTTCTCATGATGCTATAGAGGGCCAATCATGGGCCTCTGGGGGTTAATTCTATCAAGTCGGTAGGAATTGGCTGGTACTGGGACCTGAGCACCATTAACTGAACAGCGTTAATTCGTTTTTTGATGAACGAAACTAGTCTATTGAGTATACAAGGTCCAAAGGTCAACGGTAGTAACATGATAAGCAAGGGGCCTAGCAGGGTAGAGATTAGGGTAGTTAGCCAAGGGGAAGAATTAAACCAAGATTCGAACCAGTTTTGAGATAGTTCTCTTTTTCGCTTACGTTTGGCGATGCCCTCCCTAACTTTAGCCATGGACTCTTTGACCACTCCTGAATGATCTACATAGAAGCAACATTCTTCACCTAAGGCAACGCAGAGTCCTCCCTGTTGAAGGAAAATTAAATCTAGCCCCCTTCGGTTTTGGAGGACTACTTCTGCCAGTGAGGTTAAAGACTCTTGGAGGTGAGAGATGGAGCTTTCTAGTCTTTCAATATCTATATCTATGGATGCCCTTAAGTCATTGTAATGTTTATTGTGTAGTATTAGCGATGAAACTCCCGTTCCTGCCCCAGCTAGCCCCAAACCAAGGAGAACGGTCAGAGTAATGGCCGTTACAGGTTCTCGTTTAACTCTGATTTGGGTTTCAGCCAGGCGGCTGGAGATGTCCCTTTCTGAGTGATATAACAGCCGGGGGACCAATTGTACAAGTACACAGGAATCTCTAGTCTGTTTTAGCACTAGTCCATGTACACAAGGGGTGAGTCCAGAGGAGCAGGCCCACCACCCGTCATAAGGGGGAATGAGATATTTAGGTCTAGGCCGAAGAATGGTTTTGTTACAAAGGTGTTGGTGGGAGGCCGGGACACTGCCAACACAAGTTCCTTGTCCAGTTACCGACTGTAGGGTCAGCCCAGCCGTCCCTTTTTGTTGCCATCTACACTGAGTCGGACTGTCTGATTTAGTGAAATTGTCTAGATAAGCTATTGCCTCGTAGTATGGGGGCTTGGTATCATAACATAGCCAGCAGGGCTGAGTGAGGTCTGGCCTAGATGCATTTAGGGCCTTAAAGGTGTGGACCATCAGTTCCCAAAGGGGGTCTTGGTCCTGGCTATGATCGACTTTTTCTGTCTGGGTGATCATTTGAACCAAGGGCAGGAATGTGGAAGCGGAGGTTAAGTTTGATGGCTGTATGGAGGTATTTGTTTTTGGTGGCATGGGCGAGCTCTTCGGGGGAGGGGGCTTAGTAGGTCTGAAAGGGGCTATTGGGGCTAGTGCCAAATTTGGCCCTATCAATTGGGGAGGCCCTATTGCGAGCGGCTCCATTTTTAGTTTTATAGTAAAAAGTAATCCATTATCATATCCACTTTCATATAATCGCAACCCCCAACTGCGGCCTGTTTCCCAATTTGTGAACTGTTTGCCTGGGTCCGTAAAAGTAATACGGATGGGGTTACACAGAAATTGGGCACAGCGGCCAAAGAGAGGATTGTGTGTCAACTTCTGTTGGGGAATCTTGTCGACTGAAATAAAATCAGTTGTAATGGAGGGTTTCCAAGCTACGGCCCCCGTTGACTCACAACCCCAATTTTTGCAAAAGAACTGTTCAGCACCCCCACAAGTTACAATTTGACTTCTAGTACGCCCCCCCCCCCCCGGACAGACGTAGAAGGGGGTGTCTCGTAATATTGCCCTGCGAATTACATGGTTGCAACCCGGTATTCGTGAATCGACCGGGGGGGGAGGGTACACCCCTTTTTTTGTTTCCCCACATTCAGGCCTTCCCCGTGACTCTAGGCTCCAGTGTCCGATATCCCAGCTGCCAGTGGCTAGCCGACAGAGATCAAACTCTAGAGCAGGCCACCAGGTTAATGGTGGGCTCACTTTGGACGAGCTGTTAATAATGTCACCTGTGGCGGTACTGATGATCATCCAAGTTAAATTTAGGGGAGCATGTGGGTTCTGTCCTCCTAATATCGGTGTCAAAAGTACAGTTACCACAATCATGACCGTCGACGACGCAGCTTGAGTTTGAGGGGATTGTCTTGGTCTTTGGACACCTGCCATGATGGAACGAAGTCCTCTAGGACAGCGTGAGGATCTGCAGGGCGAACGTGGGTGTAGTGCACCCACGAGGCAACCCCGTCGACCTTGAGAGCGGTGGGCGTGGTCAGGACTGTGACGTAGGGTCCTTTCCAATGGGGCTCAAGGTCCTTTTGTCGGTGTCTCCGGACGAAGACCCAGTCTCCTGGTCGATAGCGATGGGGCTCGGGAGGCGGTCCAGTTTGGTATAAGGCTTCTAATTTAGGCCAGATGTCCTCGTGCACACTTTGGAGGCTTTTTAAAGAAAGTAACAACTTTTGGTCATCAAATTCAACAAGTACATTTGATTGAAGGTTGGGAATAATGGGAGGGGGAATTCCAAACATAATTTTAAAGGGAGTTAATCCCATCTTATAGGGTGAATTGCGTACCCTATAGAGGGCGAAGGGAAGGAGAGTCACCCAGTCACCGCCAGTCTCTAAGGTTAATTTAGTTAAGGTCTCTTTTAATGTTCTATTCATTCTCTCTACCTGTCCTGAACTTTGGGGTCTGTATGCACAATGTAATTTCCAATCTGTCCCCAATATCTGTGTTAGGGTTTGACTCACCTTGTAAATAAAGGCGGGTCCATTATCTGATCCTAGCATTACTGGAAAACCATACCTTGGCAGGATGTCTTCTAGCAGTTTCTTAGTCACACTTCGCGCTGTTTCATGTTTGGTAGGAAACGCTTCTGTCCATCCTGAAAAAGTGTCTACAAAAACTAACAAGTACTTATAACCATACCTTCCAGGTTTTACCTCGGTGAAGTCCAATTCCCAATAGGCTCCAGGTCGGCTTCCCCTCAGCCTATTTCCTGGGTTGGCCCTATTGTGGGTGGCATTTGTCAATTGACAGGCTTTGCAGGTAGCAACAATATGTTCAATGTTAGAATTAGCATCACGGATCTTAATTTCAGCATGTCTCAGGAGATCTTGCATTTTTTGAGTGCCCATGTGGGTGGTCCGGTGCATCTTGGAGAGAACTTGTTCTCCCAGCGCTTTAGGCAGGATGACTTTACAATCAGAAGATTTCCACCACCCGTTGAGGCACTGAGGCATAGGTAATTGTTTTATCCAATTTAAATCTTCTTCAGTGTACTGGGGTTTTTCTGGTAGGGCTGCACTTCCCGGATCAGGCAGCTGAGTGGCCAGTGTCAGATTAATCTTTAAGGCTATTTCTCGGGCTGTCTGGTCAGCTAAATTATTTCCTCTGGCAATTGGAGTGTCGCCTTTTTGGTGTCCTGGGCAATGGATAATGGCTAATTTTTTAGGTAGCCAGAGGGCTGTTAAGAGGGCAAGGATCTCCTCTTTGTTTTTAATAGTCTTTCCTTTAGCTGTCAGGAGTCCCCTTTCTTTGTAGATGGCCCCATGGACATGTGCAGTGGCAAAGGCATACCGGCTATCTGTGTATATATTTAACTTTTGGCCCTGTCCTAGAGTCAATGCCTTGGTCAGAGCTATGAGCTCCGCCCGTTGTGCTGAGGTCCCGGTGGGCAATGGTTCTGCCCAAATGACCTCAGTCTCTGTCACCACTGCTGCTCCTGCATACCTGCGGCCATCACGAACAAAGCTGCTCCCATCAGTGTACCAGGTATCATCTGCATCTGGCCATGGTTGGTCGCTCAGATCTGCTCGAATTCCATGTACCTGGGCTAGGATGTCTGTGCAGTTGTGAAGCGGAGCCTCCAAGCTCGGGTCTGGCAACAGTGTGGCTGGGTTTAAAGCAGCCAGGGCCTGAAAGACAACTCGGGTTGGATTTAGGAGTAAGCTCTGGTAGTGGGTCAGGCGAGCATTACTGAGCCATCGATCTGGAGGCTGTTTTAGGACTCCCTCAATAGCGTGAGGGGTGGTCACGCACAGTTCTTGGCCTAATGTCAACTTGTCAGCATCTTTGACCATTAGAGCCACTGCTGCAATCATTCTTAGACACGGGGGCCATCCTGATGCAACTGGATCAAGTCTTTTTGATAGGTACGCCACTGGGCGGCGCCATGGCCCTAGATGTTGGACCAGGACGCCCTTAGCGACTCCTTTGTTTTCATCAATATAAAGGTGGAATGGCTTAGTAATATCGGGCAAGCCCAAGGCTGGTGCCGTCAGCAAGGCTGTTTTAATTTGATCGAAAGATTTTTGTAGCTTTTCTGTCCATTGAAAAGCCTGATTGTCTTTGGTTGCCTCGTAAAGGGGCCTTGCGAGCTCTGCGAACCCCGGTATCCATAGGCGGCAGAAGCCCGCCGATCCCAAGAACTCTCTGACTTTCCGAGGAGAATCTGGTGTGGGTATCTTAAAAACTGTCTCTTTTCTAGCATCCGACAGCCATCTCTGCCCTTCCCTAAGCATGTACCCTAAGTAGCTTACCTCGGGTTTGCAGATCTGGGCCTTTTTGGCGGACGCCCGGTACCCCAGTTCTCCTATGACTATCAAGAGTCTCTTGGTTCCACTTAGGCAGTCTTCCCGCGTTTCAGCTGCTATGAGGAGGTCATCTACATATTGTAACAGAGTTAGTTGGGGGTTCTGGAGGCGAAACTCACCCAGGTCTTCATGTAGGGCCTCGTCGAAGATGGTGGGAGAGTTTTTGAATCCTTGGGGTAATCGGGTCCATGTCAGCTGTCCGTTGAGGCCTTGTTCTGGGTCACTCCATTCAAATGCAAAGATGTGTTGGCTTTTGGGTGCTAGCGGAAGGCTAAAAAAAGCATCTTTGAGATTCAAGACTGTGTACCATCGATGGCTCGGGGGAAGTGAACTCAAAAGGGTGTATGGATTAGGCACTGTGGGGTGGATGTCCATAACCCTCTTGTTCACTTCCTGGAGATCCTGCACTGGCCGATAGTCATTAGAATGAGGTTTTCGCACTGGCAACAAGGGGGTGTCCCAGGCTGATTGACAAGGCCTAAGAATCCCCTGAGCAAGCAACCTCCTGATGTGTGGAGTTATTTCCTTCTGGGCCTCTAGGGGCATAGGATATTGGCGAACTTGTACAGGATCTGCCCCAGGTTTTATTTCCACAAACACCGGTGCTCTGTGTGCAGCTAGCCCCATGCCTCCAGTCTCCGCCCATGCTTGTGGGAACATGGTGAGCCATTGTTCCATGTCAGGATCAGGAGGGGCCCTCTTCTGATGTAGCAGATATTCATCTTCTAGGTTTATGGTTAGTACCTGAATGGGCCTTCCCTCTTGATTAAGGACTTTTGTGCCCCCGGGTTGGAAATGAATTTGAGCCCCTAATTTAGTAAGTAAGTCTCTTCCCAATAAGGGGTAGGGGCAGTCTGGTATAATCATAAATGAGTGGGTTACTTGGCCCACTCCCAAGTCTATTGTTCTTTGGGTTGTCCATGAATACTTTTTTCATGCCTGTAGCTCCTTGAACCCAGGAGGTCTTATCAGAAACATGGCCACATGGTTCAAGTAGGACTGAATGTTGAGCCCCTGTATCCACTAGGAACTCGATAGGTCTCCCCTCCACTTTTAGGGTTACCCTGGGCTCGGGGAGGGGTGCCGAACCCCGTCCCCCCTAATCATTTAATTCATCCATAGCCAGGATAGGGGCCTTGGGGCGTCCTTCCTGTTGTTTCTTTTTGGGACAATCTCTGGCCCAGTGTCCATACTCTTTGCAATGAGCACATTGATTTTTTCCTAACTGGGGGCGCTCTCTGCGTCTCTCTTTGTTTTCTCCTTCCACCGCAATCTTTCTTAGTCTACGTTCACGTTCCTTTTGTTCTCCCGCAGTGGCAGCCAGAAGGATCCAAGCTAAGTTTCGGGTCTGGCGGTCATCAGCTTTTTCTCGTTTCTCCTCTGTGGTTTCTCTATTGTTATACACTTTCTCTGCCACTGTCACTAAGTCCTGAATACTCTTTTCTCCTAACCTATCTACTTTCTGTAACTTTCTCTTAATGTCTGGCGCCACCTGGTTGACAAAATGTATTATCACAGCTGCCTTTGTCTCAATTGCTTCTGGGTCCATAGGAGTGTACCTACGGAAAGCTTCCTGAATTCTTTCTAGGAAAGCAGCAGGGCTTTCATCTAACTTTTGTTGTACATCCCCTACCTTAGCCAAATTGGTGGGCTTCCTTGCCGCTGCTTTGAGACCTCCCAATAAAGTCTGGCGATAGACCCGAAGCCTCTCCTTACCTTCCGCCGTGTTGAAGTCCCAGTTGGGTCGGGACAGAGGAAAAGAAGTGTTGATAGTGTCAGCATTGGTGGTGGGTTAACCATTGTCACCAGGAACCAATTTCCTGGCCTCATTCTGGATCCTCTCTCGTTCCTCAGTGGTGAACAGGACCTGCAGAAGCTGTTGACAGTCATCCCAAGTGGGCTGATGGGTAAACAAAACAGTTTCTAACAGGTTAATCAAATCTCTAGGGTTATCAGAGAAATTGGCATGTTGTCGGCGCCAATTATAAAGATCACTTGTAGCAAAGGGCCAGTAATGGTGAGGCTGGTTCCCCTGCTCATCAGGGGGCCCTATCGCTCGCAGCGGACAAACAGTAGAGTCTGCTGGTCCTGCCGGTGAGGCGGCGCGCCGGTGACGAGTATTTTGGGCGGGACCATCACGGTCGCCAGCACCTGGGCGGGCTCTTCCTCCCTAGCCCCGGCTGGGACTGGGTCATTTCTTTCAGCCTGCTGTTGCGGAAGAGAGGGGAGAGAGTAAGGGGGAGGGAAAATAAGATCTTCTTCGGTCCCTCCCTGGAGGACAGGGTAGAGTGGCGCGGTCGGCTTGGTTTCGGTCTGCTTCTCGTCATCGCGCCCTCTAGGAGTCTTCTTACTGGCTGTCAGGATTAACTCTGGCTGCTGTTGCTGTGAAGGTAAAAAAAGCTTAACCCATGGGGGTGGGTTAGAGATCAGAAATTCCCAAATGGCAATGTAGGGTACCTGGTCGGGATGAAGGATGGCTTTACGAACTCTGTGTATAATTTGCAAATCAAAAGTTCCCTCGGGGGGCCATCCTACCCCAAGGGTGGGCCGCTCCGAGCTACAGAGGGTGATGAACTTAGCCTTTTTAATTTTTAAACTTAGGTTACAAGCGCTCTCCCTAACTTCCTTGAAATGATCTTTCATGAGGGAAAGAGGGGTAGTCACAGTCTGTCCCATCGTCTCAGTCCAAGTCAGCACAACAAATAGACAAATAAACACAACAGAAAAACACAAGGCGAGACAAAACCGTCCTCCGCCCGATCGGAGGCAATGCAAATGGGACGACGGCCTCGTGCCGTGCCGCGGGAGCGACCCGCACCGTCCCTCCAGGAGTCCCACTGACTCGTACTCTTGGGGCACTCCATCCCCACCAGCGGAATCCGGAACGTCTTCCAGGATCCCGGGTCGGCGGCCCTTGCAGCGCGTCCGCCTAGACCGTCTGCCGACCTTCCCAGAAAATAGGCCCAGACTTTATAAACACAAAAAACACTCACCAGCCGGCGTTGACCCTCCGGTACGGGAGTCCTGAAGGTCTTGGGATCCTGGACGAGCCCCCAAATGTTGTGCCCAGATTGTGAGGTCCCAAAGACCACCAGGAGGCCGTTTCCAATGTAAGCACACAAGGGTCGTTTATTCAAGCTTAAGCAGGGACTCTCAATTGTCACCGACACAGCGGATCGAGATTGAGAGCCCTGAGTCCCAAACTAGCAGGGTTTTTATTGAGAATACAACAAGCTTTGGTTATTAGTAGCCAGGTGATTGGTTAATACTTAATACATATGAAGTGTAGGGTTTTGGTTGGCTAGGCTTTGGGGGTCGAAGGGGATTACGTATTGGTTTTTGTGAGGGAGAAAGGAGCAAGGATTAACGGCCGGTTGTTACATACTGATCGTTAGCAGACCCACTAACTAATGGCCGCATCTATCTTGTGTGGACAGTCAGCTCATTAACTGCTTATCCTACAGATAGTGTGCCCGGAATGCTCTTTCTCTGGGCACACAGGTGGTTGGGTAATAAACTCAGGAATTTCAAGTGGTGAATTCCTAGTTTAAGCACAAATTTGAGAGAACAAAGGAGACGGCTCCAAGATGGAGTCATTTTGGTCCCACAACTGCCATTCCGCTCACCCCACCCCACCCCACCCCCACACACCCCTGCTGGCTCGTGCTTGTTTGGCATCTGCTGAACCCCACACAGCTGTCCTTGGTATCAATAAATCTCTGCTGTATTCAGAAATAAATCCAATCCTTCTCCCCCATTAGTGGTCTTATACCCAGCCTCATGGTCCTTAATAAAGTCAAGTCTTTGAAACAGACTGGCCCATTTTACTCATTAATTCAACAAGCACTTGCTGCATTCCTATTGTTGGGGATATAAGAGTTCTTAAGAGTCAAGCCTTCTTTCCACAGAACCTGAAGGCTATGGGAAATACGGCAAATTAAAATGAAACATCCATTCTCCAACTTTTATTTTTAACCCTCATCTTGAGAACTCCTAGTCACCCTCACTATTCTATAAGGGTTTCTTAAACCAAGAGGCCCCTGCCCAAGGATGATACTAGCTTTTTTCACACAATGACTCTTTCCCAACAAGGTTTACTTCTTCAGAGAGAATAAAAGCAGTCTCTAGAAAGGATGACTTTCTTTTTTTTTTTTTCTTTTGCAGCGCTGGACACTGAACTCAGGGAGTTGCATGTACCAAGCAAGCACTCCACCGCTAAGCTATGTATCCCTAGCCTTTAGAAAGTATTATTATAGATACAAGAGCTAGGCAGAAATATTATTAGAGCAGAAAATATACTTGCTCCCAGTTGGGAGATCCCTTCAGTAAGTCTTTTGGTCTCAATGAGTTTGTTTCCCCAGAATGGTGTAACCTTTTGACCCTCTTCCCACCATATGTAAAATAGGTGAAATCAGAATGTAACTTTTTGACCAATCATGTAACACCTTCCTGTTCCTACCATATGTGAAAAGGGTGAAACTCAATGCAACTTTCTGTCCAATCAACTAACAACAAGCCCTCCTCTTCTGTATTTCCTGCTTGCTCACAAACCCTGCAAAGACCCTGCACACTGTGCTTTCAGGGACTGACTCTTCGGGAGTGATCCCAGCCAGGACTGCCGGCATTGATACAGGTGTACAACTGCCTCAAAACCTTGGGTACTGCTGGCTTCTTGGTCTTTGTCTGCTGTAGCACTTGCTGAGAGCTGTAGCATTTCCTGTAAAATTATAGGCAGTCAGTTAGGACTAGGTACTCAAGAAGGTCAGGACAAAGGAGAAACACCACAGCAGCAAATGAAGACATATCAGTTGGAAACCAGGCCACAGGATACAGAGAAGATGACCACATGTACATACTTCTTCAAAAAACAAACACTGGGCCTAATGAAGTCTAGACAGACATCAGCCTCCCCGATGGGTGACCAGAGACTTCTGGACCCACCACTTCCTAGGGGAGTCTATTCTTTCCATCCACACGTCACGGGACTCGTTTTCCAGTTGGACCGCTGTTACCTAAGTGGCTATACTTTTAACCTTATTGGATGTTCACGGCTATGGCCCACATTGTACCCACATGGGTTTCACCCTATAAAGCTCTTCTGTAAAGTGGGGTCCCTGGGCTACCCACTAGGGACCCCTTGTGCCCCTCAGGAGCTTTCCTATCAATAAACATCTTCCTACTCTTAACCTCTGTTGTTCCTAGGACTCATTCTTCGATTTCTAGAGAACATGAACTTGGTGTATCATATAATTAACAGGTTGGGAGTTATAATATTTCATATTTCATCTCCAGTATTATTTTCTATAACAGGATGATATTTTGAGTCGGGTCTGAAGAAGGGAGAAGACACAATACACTACTACTTATGAAAGGAGAACCAAAGGTCTGGAAAGTATAAAGGGATAACTGGGGTTCAGGTGAGAAGTTAAGAGAATATTTATGTGTACTACTTACTTTTCAATAAGTCTATGTATAATTAAAATAAATGTGAAGGAAGGAAACAAAAGGGGAGATAAGATTTGGCCATGGAAAGATGAGCACTGTAGGTTCAGGTCTGTGTGCTATCTAGATACATGTTTGTCTCTTTTCTGGCTTCTTTGAGGGGGCCAGTACTAATGACTGAACCCAGGGCTTTGAGTGTGCTAGGCAAGCAGTCTACACCTGAGCTACAGCTGAAGCCTCTCCTCTTTTTTGAGACAGGGTTTCACTAAGTTGCTTAGGCTAGCCTGGAACTTAGAATCCTCCTGCCTCAGCCTTCCAAGTTCAGTAGACTGTTGACGTACATTCAATTTGTTCCCAAGGCCTGGTTGTAACTCAAGTTGGTCAGGCTCCTCTACACAGCCTCAAAGTCTCACTCCTGTATAATTTTAGGCCACATTTTCTTCCAGGCAGATGACAGTGTCCTTAGAGAGACATTGGCCCAGGATTTCTCAATTAACCCCGCACAGGAAAGGATGTTGTAATGTTCCTTCCAGAGCTCTAAGGGTTAAATCTGTATCTGAGACCCTCTGGAAGTACAAGTGACCAGCATTTGGGTCGTAACTCAATACTTTGTTCATAAGTTACAACTAAAATTCTGGGCTAACCCAAGTTGTTCATATGTCAGTCTGGTCCTAACTTGAGGGTTCACTGTAGCTTGACTACAGGTGTCCAACATGTTAGGTTAACTACCAAGTTAGACATTAGAGGGCTGAGGGATGAAGGGGGGTGCAAAATAGCATGCTCTGCCAGCTAAGCAAAGAAACATATTTCAATGTATAATACATTTATAATCATTTGTTAGGTCTCAGACCTAAACCATCCCACACATCCCAATGGCATTAGATATTGTGTGCATTCTTTCTTTCTTTTTTTTTTTTTTTGAGACACAATATCATTATGACTGGCTAAACCATGTAGTCCAGGCTCGCCTCCAATTCATGGCGATCCTCCTGCCTCAGCCTCCCGAGTGCTGTGATTACAGGTGTGCACCACTATGTCTGGCTGCACATTCCTTCTGATACCTAGCCACCGGGTCATCTAATTCAAAAACAAGGAATCACTGTGAGTTCGAGTCCAGTCTGGGGTACATAGTGAGTTCAAGGCCAGCCTGAACTATATAGCAAGACCTCGTCTCAAAAACACACATAAACACCAAAAAAGAAACAGAAGGCTTCAAAATGAAAACCCAGAGAACCAAATGGTGAACTATCCATTTTTAGTTTTAGGTTCCACGAAGCACGAATAGCCATGTAGAAATATGCCAGGACAGGGGCGGGGATTTAGCTCAGTGGTTCCAGTGTCCTGCCGCACAAGCACAAGGTCCCAAGTTCGATTCCTGGTACCAAAAAAAAGGAAAAAAAGAAAGAAAGAAATATGCCAGGACATAAAGCATAAGAGGAAACCCAGTAGTCTTATCTATCCATTTTATTCTTGGCCTCTCTCCAGCTTTCCTTACTTCCTATTATGAGATGATAGGTCACTTTCTTTTTTTTTTTTTTTTTTTTTTGATACCAGGGATCAAACTCAGGACCTAGAGCTTCCCAGGCAGGCGCTGTGCCCTTGAGCTAAATCCCAAGCCCTAGAGGACACTTTCTTAAATGGGGGTCTTTTAACATATAATCAAGGTCACTAGAGAATTTCTTTATGTCTAGCTGATTTCTATGGGTTCTGATGGGTTTCTAAGGGTTCTGATTTCTACAAGTCTATTTTCTTTGACTTGCCTCAGGGGAGAATGAGGGGGTGAGACAGGAGGTCAGAAGAAGGTGAGAGAGAAACCTGGCCTCTTATTCTGCTTCTGAGGCCTGCACTTTGGGATATCATTTTCAGAGTTCCATTAGGACCAAAAGAATCCTACTCAACAAGATGACAGAGGGCCGGGGATTTAGCTCAGTGGTTCTGTCGCCTGCCTTGCAAGCACGAGGATCCGAATTCGATCTCCGGTACCAAAATCAAACAAAAACAAGATGACAGAGCTGGGACAGAGCTGGGACAGAGCTGGGACAATGGCTCAGTGTTATAGTGCTTGCTGAGTATGCTCAAAATCCTGGGTTCAAAACCAAAACAAGCTGACAATATCAAATGCTGCCTAGGATGTGGTGAAAGTGAGAACCTGATATGTTGCTGGTAAGAATGTAAAAGAGCAGGCAGGGGACTTAGCTCAGTGGTTCGGCTCCCTGCCGTGCAAGCTCAAGAACCTGAGTTCGATCCCCAGTACGAAAAGAAAAAAAAAAAAATAGAAGAATGTAAAATGGCAATGGCTCTTTTGGAAGACAGTTTGACAGTTTGAAAAAGATAAACATATACTTATCATATAGCTTGAACATTCCACTCCTATATATTCATCCAAGGGAAATGAAACCATGTTTGTGTGTAATAGGGCCGGGGAGTTGGAAATATAGAGAAGCGCCACACTCTGACTTAAATAGAATCTTTTATTATAAGCCAGCAGATTCAGAGTGGCTCATGCCAAAAAGACTCTGGACAAAGGAAAAGCAGTTTGCAGGGTCCATTTAAGGGCTCTTCTATTTGGGAGGGTTCAGGGAGAGGGAGAGCACAAGCTGAACTTTACAGGAGCAGAACTTTGTTAAGACAGTGGGGTTCAGGGGCAGTTTCATACAGTTTAATTAAAACAAAATGTCACACAGGTGCGGGGTCTTCTGTTTACAAGGAAGTAAAGATAACATATTTGCAGATTCACACAGGATGGGGCACTCTGTCATGCATTCACTGAGAGGACTCACAAGGGAGAAGGGGAAGGTGACCACCTGGAATTACTCAAATTTATACAAATGGAGTCAGGTTGGCTATCACATATGTAATAACTTTTATCCAAATGTTCACTGCAGCATTATTCACTATAGCCCCAAGGTAGAATAACCCAGGAGTCTACATAAAGAAAGAAGGGTAAACAACATGTGATATTCCCATACACAACAGAATAGTGTTCAGCAATAAAAAGGAATTTGCAATAAAGGTAACAATATTCATGAACATCAAAAATATGTTGCTGGGGATTTAGCTCAGTGGCTAAATCCTTGCAAGCACAAGGTCCAGTACCAGAAAAAAAAAATCATGTGAAAGAAATTACCCAGGCATGGTGACACACACCTATAATCCCAGCACTTGAGAAACCTCTGAGGCAGAACTAAAATCGAAACGGATTAAAGATCTAAATATTAAAACAGAAATGCTAAACCGCCTGGAACAGAGGTTAGGTAGGTCTCTTGAAGACACTGGTGTAGGAAAAGATTTTATGAAGAAAACCTCAGTTGTGACAATCAACAAGTGGGATCTCTTCTTATTAAAAAGCTTCTACACAGAAGAGAAACCACCACCAGTATGAAGAGACAACTCACAATGTGGGAAAAAATCTTCACCTGCTGTTCCTCAGACAGAGGTCTAATATCTAGAATCTATAAAGAACTTAAAAAAATCGGACCTCCCAAATTTAAAAACCCAATCCAAAAATGGGCATCTGAAATGAACAGACATTTCTCACACAAAGAAGCAGAAATAGCAAATAAGCATATGAAAAAATGTTCAACACCATGGGTCATTTGAGAGATGCAGATGAAAACAACGCTGAAATTCCACCTCACCCCAGAAAGAATGGCTGCTATCATGAAATCAACCAATAACAAATGCTGGTGTGGCTGCAGGGAAAGAGGAACCCTGCTCCACTGCTGGTGGGAGTGTAGACTGGTGCAACCTCTGTGGAAATCAGTATGGAGATACCTCAAAGAACTAGGACTGGAAGTCCCATTTGACCCAGCTATTCCCCTGCTGGGTATCTTCCCCAAAGAATTAAAAGAATCATGCCACAGTGATATATGTGCACCCATGTTCATAGCAACACAGTTTGTAATAGCTAAAGCTTGGAAGCAGCCCAACTGCCCATCAATTGGAAACTGGATAAAGAAAATGTGGGGTTATTTTATAAAATGGAATACTACTGAGCCATAAAAAATGAGAAATTAGACACATTTATAGCTAAATGGATGCACATTGAGGCAGTACTCTTAAGTGAAATAAATAGGACACACATATGTAAATACCGAATAGTTTCTCTGGTGTGAGAAACTAAAAGTGTAAATAAGGACTAAAAAGTATAATACATAATGTGAAATAGGAAGAAAAGGGGCAAAGGGGAAGGGGAAGTGGGAGGAGTAGAGGAAAGGAAAGAAGAGAATAGAATTAATATGAGAGAATGAAAAACTGGAAACAAAGTCTTTGTAAATAGGGAGGGATGAAGGGGTTGAAGGGAAGGCAGGGGAATGGGGAAAAAGTAAGAACCAGGAGAGATTATGTAAAGGTGCAAATTTCCAATGATGAATATCATTATATTATATACCTAAAATGTACCAATTTTAAAAGGGGGGGGGCGAGGATTTAGCTCAGTGGTTCCGCCGCAAGCACAAAGACCTGAATTTAATCCCCGGTACCAAAAAAAAAAGCCTAAATGTTGACTAAATGTTTGAGAAGCTGAAACAGGAGGATCACCGAATGCTTGAGGCCCAGCCTGGGATACACAGCTGTGACTTCAAGGACAGCCTGAACTACATACTAGACCCTGTCTCAAAAGAAATTTTTTTTTTCTAAAATTGAATCAGGCACAGTGGCACACATCTGTAATCCCAGCACTCTGAAGGCTGACGCAGGAGAACTGTCACAAGTTTGAGGCAAGCTTGGGTTGCACTGAGAGTTCGAGGCCAGACTGAACTATACACCAAGACCCTGTCTCAAAAATCAAAACAAACAAACAAAACCCCCAAATCTCAAGTGCTCTGACATCTGAAATTTAAGAGCTGACATAACACAAAAAAAGTTTGGATCATAGCATTTCAGATTTTGGATTTTCAGATTAGAAATGTTCAACCACTAAAGTCTATGCAAGTATCCCCCCAACCAGAAAAACCTCCAAAACCTAAAAACACTTCTTTTCTAGTCCCAACCATTTCAGATGAGGAGCCAGGCATGGTGGCGGACACCTGTAATTGCAGCACTAGGGAGGCTGAGGCAGGAGGATTGCCACAAGTTTGAGGCCATCCTGGGCTACATAGTGAGTTCAAGGCCAGCCTCAACTGCATAGTGAGACCCTGTCTCAAAACAACAACAATAGGGGCCAGGGATGTAGCTCAGTGGTTCAGCTGCCTACCTCAAAAGTGCAAGGTCCTGAGTTCAATCCCCGGTACTGAAAAAAAGAAAAATATCAACAACAAATCAGATGAGGAATATTCAATCTGTACTATGAAATACGGAATTTGCTTCAAAACAACAATGATTTAGGAAATAAAGGGATACAAAGTTCATATTTCAATTGATCACTGATGAAGCTGGTATAGTTAAATGGGTATACACAAAATTATTCTATTTTAGTTTACATTTGAAGCTTTAGTTTCTCTCTCTTTTCTTCCCTCCTTCCTTCCTTCCTTTCAATAAGGGCCTTGACACTGAGTTACATTCCCCCTAGCCCTTTTAAAAAATTTTTATTTTGATACAGGGTCTCCCTAAATTGCTAATTTTTCCAGACAGTGTTCAAACTTGGGATCATTCTGCCTCTTTCTGACAGACTGCTGGGATTACAGGTATGTGCCACCATGCATGATTAAGAAACTTTTCATAATATAACTTTAAGAAGAAAAATTCAAAAGGGAAACCACTTCTTCCTTCATGATTCTAGGTATCTTGATATATATAGAGATATATATATATATATCTATATATATAGAGAGATATATATATAGATATATATATATTTTTTTGTACCGGGGTTACCTTGATATATTGATACCCCAACTTCCCTATGTGTGAGTGGAACTCACAGAAAGGAGGAGCAAAGAACAGTCCCTTGGATTGTATTTTTCAATAGATGAAAAAGTATGAAAGGAGAAAAACAGACCAGATTTAGAAGTCATCATTTTCTTTCTTTCCTTTCATATCCTATATCCAATCAACCAGCACATCTTCTTGTTATTTCCTTAAAAGTGTTTTTAGACTGTAAAACTGAGGCAGGCAGCAAGACAGCAGGTTCAAGCCCATCCTGGGAAACTTAATGAATCAGCAAGAACTTGTCTCAAAACAAAAAATAAAAAAAGTCTAAATATATATATTTAGAACCCGCCCCCCTCTTACCACCCCTAGTGCTACCGCTTTGGACAAGCCTTTCTTCTCTCCTCCCCGCAAGACTTGCTCCCCCAGTCTGTTAACGCAGCAGCCAGAGACAGCCCGCTAAACCCGACAGGTGGGGTCGCTCTGTTGTGCCCAGATCGCGAAGTCCCCAAAGACCACCAAAGGAGCCGATTCCGATGCAAACACACGAGGGTCGTTTATTCAAGCTCGAGCAGGGACTCACAACCATCACCGGCGCAGCGGATCAGGATTGAGAGCCCCGAATTTTAAATCAGCAGGGTTTTTATTGTGGCTACAGCAAGGTTTGGGGATTTTCCATTTAGCAGTTACATGATTGGTTGATATTTAGCAAGTATGGGGTGTGTGTGGGGGGGGTTGGGGGGTTGAGGGGCGGCTACATGTAGCTTTTATAAAAAAGGAACAATCAGCTCATTGACAGAATGTTCATGGTCAGCACATAGATAATGGGCCCGGGAGAGTCTGTTTTCTGGGCAAACAGAGGATTGAATTAGGAGCTGTGTCCTTTTTATCTGTTGTCCCAGAGCAAGGACATTTTATCATTACTTTATGGGCACAAAGGAGACTAGGGGAATAGTTGACTCCAGCGAAGTGGAATTTATGTCAAGTCCACTTTACTGCCTTATTCTAAGATGGAGTCAAATTTTAAGATGGAGTTATTTAGGTCTCACAGCTCTTCCGTTCAAAGCCCTCAATATTAATCTCATACGGACTATGAGGAAACACTGAAGAGGGAATACTGTAGTTCCTATTTTATAATGCTAAAAGCACTGATAACTAAGCCAGATAGGCATCAAATAAATTATAGACCATTATCCCTCACAGACACTGTCAGGTAAAAGGGCCAAAGACCAAGACCAGACCAGGCCACAACAAGCCTTTATTAGGGGAATAGATCTGTCGGGCTGTCTCTGAACAAAGGAGAGTCAAAGCAATATGGCCAGGGCAGGGAGAGTCTTTTATAGATACTAGGGTGGGGTTTGTAGGGGCTGAGGTGGGGTTGAGTGAAGTAGTGACTAGGGAATGGAGGAGCTGGTGATGTCACTAGGTGGTAGGAGGTGAGCGAGTATTAGGTTACTTTCTAGGCAGGAACAGGGGCATGCTGGGAAGAAGGGTTTATTCTTTGGTGGGAGCAACCATCTTGGCATGATGTCACACAGGGGAGGGGGCAAGGCACGATAGGAAGGGGGCAGCTACTATACATAATAGCTGCTGAGGTAGTAGGAGACCTATCAGACACAGATTAAAATTATTTTTTAAAAAATAGACTCTAGGGGCCTGGGATTTAGTTCAGTGGTTCTGTTGCCTGCCTTGCAAGCGCAAGGACCCGAGTTCGATCCCTGGTACAAAAAAAAAAAAAAGCCAAAAACAAAAATTTCACGTACACTTAGGCAATGGAAAGGGCAATGGCAAATCAGGGGTCTCAGAGCCCAGAACAGCCAATCAAGTTATAACAACTCTCAAGGGAGAAGACGCCCTGTTTTACCATGTAATAAAAGGGGCTGAGAACAAAAACACTCCCTCTCCAGAGCCATCTCTGGGTCCCCTACCTTAATCCGACAATACAGATATGTATCTACTCATTTTCTCTCCTCCCACTTAAATGAATTTGCTTCCCCATTTCACTTCCTTTTCCAATAAAATTTTTTGTTTCTCCTTCTAAACTTGTATCTGTAATTCCTTTATTTTGTTTGTATTTATTTATTAATTATTTTTTGTACCGGGGGTCAAACTCAGGACGTTTCGCTTACAAGGCAAGTGGCAGTACCATTGAGCTAAATGCCCAGCCCTGTAATTCTTTTATTGATGTAGGTTTTTGTATGAACTCTAAATAAAAATCTACCCTCAGGAGACATAACAAAAGGACTGAGATTCAATCCCCAGTACCAAGAAAAGAAAAAAAATTGAGAAAAATTAGTTAACAAAATTCAATACCCACTTAGGATTATGATGGTGAATCTTGACTGGCTTCAGAGATGCCTCGAGGATTACTAAAGCACATATCTGCTTGGGTCTGGGTGGGTCACACAGATCTGACTTGGGGAACTATACCCGATCCCTGGCCCCTTCCTCTCTGGCTCTCAACCCCTGTGCTCTGCTTCTCCATGCCATGGAGTGAGCAGTTTTGCTCCATTTCCTTCTACTGTGATATGCCTGCCTTGGAGCCAGCCCACCATGGACTGATCTCTGAAAGCTTGAATCAAGTAAATCATTTTTTTCTCTTTTTGTTGAGACAGGATCTCACTATGTATGGCCAGGCTGGCCTTGAACTTACTATGTAACCCAAGCTGGCCTGAAACTTGTGGCGATCCTCCTGACTCAGCCTCCCAAGTGCAGGAATTACAGGTGTGCGCCCACCACATCCAGCAAGAATGTGGATTCTGATGTAAGACTAAGCTGAGTCCTCTTCTATATTACACACAATTGTTAGCTATTGTTCATGATAATACATGTTAAAAATAAGCTTATAATACATATTTTAAAATTTTTAAATGCCAAAAATAAAGCAACTCTATGAGTGTTATCGTTCTGGATATCTAAAATGTACCAATAAAAAAAATTAAAAATAAAAAAAATTAAATGTACCAATAAATGTTTTGCTTCAAAAAATAAAATAAAGTAAGCAAAAGCCATACAAAATGGTACACACCTATAATCCCAGTTTCTCAGGAGGTTGAGGAAGGAGGCTCAAAAGTCTGACAGCAACCTGCACAATACAACCATAATAAAAAATAAACAGTGAAGTATGGTGCCCTATGCCTCTAATCCCATCACTCCAGAAGGCTGAGGCAGCAGGGCCGCAGTTTCGAGCCCAGCATAGGCAATTTAGAAATTAGTAAAACCTGATCTCAAAAAATAAAGCTGGGCATGGTAGCACATGCTTCTAATCCCAGTTACTGAGGAAGCTGAGGCAAGAGGATCAATGCAAGCTCAAGGCTAGTCTGGACTATATAGAGAGTTCAAGGCCAGCCTAAACTCATAGTGAGACCCTATCTCAAAAAAACAAAATAAATAAATAAATAAATAATGAGAAAGGGGGCCCAGGGATTTAGCTCAGTAGTTTTGCCGCCTGCTGCGCAAGCGCAAGGACTGGAGTTTGATCCTCAGTACCAAAAAAAACAAAAACAAAATGAGAAAGGGGGCCAGGGATTTAGCTCAGTGGTTCCACCGCCTGCCTCAAAAGCGCAAGGTCCGGAGTTCGATCCCCAGTACCAAAAAAAAAAAAAAAAAGGAAAAGACTGGAATGTACCTCAGTACAAAGGCACTAGATTCAAAGCCCACTACCAGAGGGGCTCAGGGGAGGGCGGGAGGGCGGGAGGGCGGGAGGGCGGGGCGGGGCGGGGCGGGGTGGGGGGGAAGCCTGACAAAGGAGCTTAGCTCAGTAGTGCACTGCTTGCTTAAAATATGAGGTCCTGGTTTTTTGTTTTGTTTTGGTTTTTTTTTGGTAGTGGGGATCGAACTCGGGTCCTTGCACTTGCGTGGCAGGCGCTGGAACCACAGAGCTAAATCCCCGGCCCTAGGTCCTGGTTTTGATTGGGGGGAAGAGATGTAACTCCCAAACCTACTAGATATCAGAAATGAGAGTTTGTGTTCTCTAAAATGGAAGAATGAATTCTAGGAACAGTGGAGGTTAAGAGTAGGAAAAATTTATTGGGAGAAAGCAAGCTTCTGCCTAAGAGAGACAGAAGGGGGCCTAGAAAGTGGGTTGCCCGGCTACCCCACTTTTCAGATGTTTTATACATCAAAGCCATGTTGTGAGGTGGGTACAAAGTGGGACAAAACTATAAGACCCAATGGAAATTTACAAGGTGAGCATGAGGTGAGACAAAACCATGACCAACCAATAAGATTTCCAGTACAGTCACCCAGGTAATATTGATTAGATGGGGATCAAATGGGAAAACAAGTCACGTACAAGGTACTTCCCATTTAGAATATCAATCACTGCTATGTGTCCCCAGGGGAAGTAGTGTCTCCTCTTTTTATAATGCTAACCAGTGCATGTGCCTTAATTGTTCTCCATGTTGGCTCCTTGCTGTGTTGGCTCCTGGAGGGCTGGTGCCTTAAGGGAGGCCCTGTCTAACTGCCAACAAGATATCTAATTAATTTACCTATCTACAATAGTTTCAATAACCAGTAGCACACAAAAAAAGAAAGTAGGCATGAATATACACATATGTCCATGGTAGCATTGTTCACAATAGACAAAAGATGGTAACAAATATGAATCATGAATGTGAATGTGAAAATGGGATGGAGTACACCCCAGTGGAAGAAACACTTGCATTTGTATGGGTCAAGATCTGGTTTCATCTATGGCAGGACCAGGACAAAAAAAAATGTAGAAATGCGTAAGACTGAGTACTATTCAGCCTTAAAAAAAGAAAGGCCAAGGGCTAGGGATTTAGCTCAGTGGTGTTGCACCTGCCTTGAAAGCACAAGGTCCTGAGTTCCATCCTCAGTACCCAAAAAAAAAGGCAATTCAGATATATACATATGTATGTATGTACACTATAACATATATGAATCTTGAGGAAATTATGTGGCATACCTAACAGGAAGACTCAAATTCATAGAAACATAAAGTAGGGCCGGGGATTTAGCTCAGTGGTTCCACCGCCTGCCTCACAAGCACAAGGTCCCAAGTTTGATCCCTGGTACCAAAAAAAAGAAAGAAATATAAAGTAGAATGATGTTTGCTAGCAAGTGACAGAGGAGCTATAGCAACAGTTTCAATAGAGAAAGAATTATAATTAGTCTAACCGAGTCCAAGGTAAGAAGCACCTAATTGTACAGCTACAGAGTCAACTAGTTTTTTATGGGTTTTTTTGGTATCGGGGATCAAACTGGGGTCTTTGCACTGTGCAGCAGGCGGCGAAACCACTGAGCTAAACCCCCAGCCCCTAAACTAGTTTTTTAACACTCCACTGACAATGAAACAAAATTGGAAATGTGGTCACTTCCATTGCGTTTGACCAAACCGAACAGCTACTGCTGGCTGGTGACACCACCTCTCCTTCCCCCAGAACCTTGCTGCTCTTTGTGATTCCCACTCAGAAGCCAGATGTGACTCATACTGTAACTCAAGCGATGTACATGTACATAAACCACACTTGGACCAGTCCTACCAGACTCTCCCTGACCTACCAAATTGGGTAGAAACAGGTAGCATCCCAGGTGGCCCAGCATTGAGGCACAAGCCTGGAATCTCAGCTACTCACATGGCTGAGGGAGGAGGATCTCAATTCCAGGCCAGCTTGGGAAAATGAGCCAGACCCTAAAATAAAACGGGCTGAGGGTATTGCTCATGGTAGGGCACCCTTTGTTTCCATCTCCAGGTATCTCCCACCCTCAAAAAAGACGTTCTGAGGGCTGGGGATATAGCTCAGTGGCGCTGCGCCTGCCTCGTAAGTGCAAGGTCCTGAGTTCGATCCCCAGTTACGGAAGGGAAAAAAAACATTCTGGTGTTGAATTTTGGCTTCCAGAAAACTATGATCTGAACTTGGATGGCCAATGGCTGGGAGAGGAGCAAGGAGCCTTCCAAAGGAACGGGATTTGTTACACTGCCCAAAGCACATCGTCGCCGTGCTCAATACTTCAAGGGCTCAGATTTGCAATACTTCAGTTCCTTTAAGCGGGGAAGAACACTTAAGGGTAAGAACATTCACCGACAGGTAGGGAAGGGGTCCCTCCAAGAAAGCAATCACGCTCCCCAGGCAAGGAAGCCCTCAGACACCTTGCAAACCGCCTCCCAATCGCCAAGTAACCCCGAAAAGGCGCATTTGCGAAGCAGTCACCTGCTCGGCTCCAAGGCCGCTTCCCCACTCTGCAGCTGAACCGGAGTCCAACCCTTGTCTCTCAGGGCAGCACCCTGCGGGGTGGTTCCTTGCTTACCTTTCCGGGCTGCTTCTCCAACCAGGCCTGCTGTGAAGCGCGTAGGGTCTCCCAGCCTCCTCCACGCTGCAGGTACCTCCACTCTGCAGGTTGGATGCAGGAAGGCGTGGGTGGGTGGGTGCGTGCGGAGACTGGACCTTAACGGTCCTCGCAGGCTTGTGTGGGGGGTGACCCACAATCCCTCGCGAGAGCGGGGAGGGATGCAGGGGAGGGGTACGGCTGGCGAGAAGAGCCAAACGCGTGTGGGCGCAGTGGTGTGAGTCCGTAATCTCACCGCAGGGGCCCGAGGCAAGATGGCGAGTTTGAGGTCAGCCAAGGATATGTACAAAATTCAAGTCCAGGGACGGGGATTTAGCTCAGTGGTTTCGCTGCCTGCTGCGCAAGCTCAAGGACCCGAGTTCAATCTCTGGTACCAAAAAACCCAAAAAAACCAAAACAAAACAAAAAACCACAAACAAAATTCAAGTCCAGCCCGGGCTATGTAGTGTGTTTGAAGCCAGCCTGCGTTAAGTAGTGTGTTCGAGGTTACCTGGACAACGAAGTAAGACCTTGTCTCAGAGAGAAGGTGAGTGGTACAGTTTAATGCTTACATTACATTTTCCTGGACATTTTACACCAAAAAATTGTTGCCTCTCTAGTGTTCCTTTTGCCTCCACTATACTCACTCAGGGAGACCATTCCTATTAATGATTGAGAATACGTGTAGAGCTCTTGGTCCCAAGGTTTTGAATTCCAGGTCTTGTGCTGAGCTACATCTCCAGCAGTTTTGTTTTGTTTTTTTTCTTTTCAAACAGGGCCTTGAATTTGTGATCCTCATCCCTTAGGCTCCGAAGTAGCTGGTGTAGGGAAAGGGCGTCTGTAGGCAGGGTAAGATTAGAATAAGGAGCCTGGGGTGGTGATGCACCTCTATACTCCCAGTGCTTGAGAGGCTGAGACAGGAGGATCACTATGAGTTCAAGGCATGGGTTACATAGTCAACTCAAGGCCAGCTGAGCTACACTGTCTCAAAATAACAAAACCGGGCCAGGGATTTAGCTCAGCGGTTCCACCGCCTGCCTCGCAAGCACAAGGACCTGAGTTCAATCCGCGGTACCAAAAAAACCCAAAAACTAAACAAAATTTTTTTTTAAAAAACAGTAGCATTAGGGCCCCATTAGGCGCTCTGGGTAATCCTGACTAGAAAGAGTTAAAACTTCACCGGAGGGAGCAATTAAAAGACAAGTATATATAGAGAAGAAAAACCGGATAAAGAAAGGTACCAAATGGCATAAGGATGTATATCAGACCAATGGGAGAGCTGATAGGCAGACCACAGAAGAGGCCAGGTACACTGAAACCAAGATAGCTGCCTCTCCTCACCTCCGGTAAAATGCAAAGGAGGCAAAAAGGGGAGGGTGATACCTAATTTAAAAGAAAACTGTTATTGGGCTGGGGATTTAGCCCAGTGGTTCCGTCGCCTGCCTCACAAGCGCAAGGACCTGAGTTCGATCCTCGGTACCAAAAAAAAAACACCAAAACTGTTATTTAGTATGTAAAATATATACTTAAACTTATGGACATATATACATATATATATTTATACACTCACTATTGCTATACTAGATATAGACACATTCTCTCTCCTTTTTTTTTTTTTGGTACCAGGGATCAAACTAGGGACCTTGTGCTTTCGAGGCAAGTGGTTGAACCACTGAGCTAAATCCCTGGCCCCGAGTCCCATTCTCTTAATCACTAACTCCAAGATGCCTTTTTCTATGAGACTCGTCCTACCTAACCTATGAATCCCAGCGATAAAGCCCTGGCAAGGACAAATGGCTAGGAAGAAGTAAAACAAAGCCCACCAAAAGGAATGTGCATTTAGGCGGGGGTGCCTGGGTCCTGTGGCCTGGGACTCATCCAAGGACAGCTCACAGAGCCAATCAGGTTGTGATAAGTTTCAAGTACCCACTTAGGAGGAAGGGTCCCTAGCACCTAATGAAAGAAGCCAGGGACAAAAGCCCCAAGCACATCCATCCTTTCCCCTACCCCCTCTTCAAGGAAGCTTTCTGTCTTCTGCTTTTCCTTCTTACAAACCAAGCATCTTCCCTTCTTAAACTCTGTCCCATCAATTCATTATTGCCGCTGAGTTTACAGTCCCAGGTGGATGCTCATCCCAGTAGTGCTCAGCCCTGACGTGACACTGGATTACAAGCATGAGCTACCATACCTGGCAGGATGCTCATTTGATGGGGAAGTCCCAGATGAGATTTGGAGTAAATCACAACATGACCCTCTGAACTCTACAAAGGTAACAACTGGGGGTTGCAAGCTGAGGCACACTGGCCCCATCTGCACTTCCTAGGTCTTCTTTATTCTGCCCTCAGGTGCCAGTACAGTCTCCACCAGTATGTTGCCCTCCATGGTGGCTTTTACATAGTAAAAGAGCTCCTTGAGGGCCGGGGATTTAGCTCGGTGGTTTCGCTGCCTGCTGCGTAAGTGCAAGGGCCCAAGTTTGATTCCCGGTACCCCCCAAAAAACCAAAAAAGAGCTCCTTGACTCTACTTGAAAATTGTTTGGGTGTGATAAAGCACACCTGTAATCCAGGCTACTTAGGAGGCTGAAGCAGAAAAATAGTGAACTCAAAGCTGTCCTGGCCAATTTAGCAAGATTATGTCATAGAATTTAAAAAAATAAATAAGATCTGGCTGGTCTTGGTGGTACTCGCCTATAATCCCAGCACTCAGGAGGCTGAGGCAGGAGGATCACCCAAGTTCTTGGCTTGCCTGGGCTACATAGTGAATTCAAGGCCAGTGTGAACTACATAGGGAGACCCTATTCTAAAAAACCAAACGAAACAAAAAACTCAAATAGGCCAAAAGATTAAAAAAAGAAAAGAACACCTCTGTGTTCCATTCCCAGTACTACCAAAAAAAAAAAAATTGTCTGGCTAGAATGTGGTTCTAAAAACATTTATTAAATGCCTGCTGAATGCTTCAAGGGCCATCTCATTCATGCACAAAAGAACCTTTCCTTGGATTATTTCCAATATATAGATGAATGAAACTGTTTCTCATCTTGAGGAGGTTAAGTAACTTTTCATGATAACAAGGTTAGGATATAGTTGGAACCACAATTGGGAACCAGATTATTTAATTTTTCTGTTCCAAGATCCAATGGGATGGGCATTAAACTCCAGAAATGAAGAGTTCACATGGGAAAAGGGGAGTAGAAGCCTCTCTCTCTCTCCCTCTTTCTCTTTCTCTCTCTCTCAAGGGATTGAAGCCAGGGGCCTTCTACCACAGAGCTATATCTCCAGCTCTCCCCACCTTTTATTTTTTTCTTTTGAGACAGGGTCTCTGTAAGTTGTTCAGGCTGACCTCAAACTTCAATCCTCCTGCCTCAGCCTCTGAGGAGGTGGATACCAGTTTTCATATGTAATCCACTGAAAAATCAAAAAGCTCATTTTCTAGAGCACTGCAGGTTATCTCTTGGCAGGACCATTGCATCCTAAGGTACACAAAAGTGATACTAGCTGTGGTCACTGTCCTTGTGCACATAACTCAGGTTCAGACTATGGCTTGTATACTGCTGGCTGCACAAAGCCAGACATACAGTAAAAATCAAGAGCAAAAAACCGGAGTATGTGAAAAATTTGCAGCCTGGCCAGAAAGGAAGAGCATGGAAAGTTGGAACCAGGAACAGCACAGTTGGTGAAGAGATTAGCATAAAAAAGAAGCCAATACTTTGCATCAGGACAATAGGAAATTTTTTTTTTGAGACAGGGTCTCATTATGTAGTTGAGACTGGCCTTGAACTCACTATGCAGCACAGGCTGGCCTTGAACTCACAGTGATCCTCCTGCCACAGCCTCCCCAGTGCTGCGATTACAGGTATGCACCACCAAACTGGACATGGTACAGGACAATAGGAAAGATACCTTGAGGGCATCTCAGGAAATGACCAGAACCCACTCATACATGCTTGAGAGTATAAAATGGTAAAACCTTTGAAAGACTGCTTGAAGAGAACCCCAGGGCACCCAGCTCATTTGGAACCACCTAGGGAAGTGTTTCCCCCAGTGCAGCCATGCACTCACTCCTCTGTGACACCTCTCATGCCAGCCTGCCTTGGAACCAGCCAACTATGGACTGAAACCTCTACAAACTGTAAGCCAAATAAATCTTTCCTCCTTTAACTTTGGGTGTCAGGTGTGTTGTCTCAGCAATGAAAAAAATAACTAAGACATCTTTCCACCATGCCTTTTCTGCCCTGGACCCAGCCACCCATGCCCCGAACTCCCTGAAACCATGAGCCAAATAAACTTCATAGCTCTTGACAGGAAGAGCATGGATTTAACCAATTTGTGGCATGAGAGCTTGAGCTCTTAACCTGTTATGTTACACTTCCTCTCCTAGTATTTGGGCATTCATTTCCTGATCTAATCTCTTGGCAAGGAGATATATAAGATCCTATATGTTAAAGTGTATTTGGATAATTTCTTAATTTTCCTTTATGGCTCATCACATCTGAAATCTTTTTTTTATTTGTTTGTTTGTTTTTGGTACCGGGGATCAAACTCGGGTCCTTCTGCTTGCAAGGCAGGTGGTGCAACCACTGAGCTAAATCCCTGGCCCTACATCTGAAATCTTAAATAGTATGTTCTTTTGTCTTCTTTTGACCTTTATGGAAAATTTTTCTCTCTGAGTTACTTTTTTTCACTTTACACTTTTTAGACCCATTGATTGATTTATATGGGGGGGCAGAAGAGAGACAGAGATATTGAGAGAGGAAAAAGAATTATTACTGCTGGATGACAGCTATATTTGAATATACCACTAATTATTTTTTATTCTGTTGGTGGAGATTCACTCTTTTTTTCCTTATCAATATCCATGTTATTAATCCACCCCACTACCCAATTTTAGGCATCTTCTCTACCTGCACTCATTCATTTAGGAGTCTCATCCAATCACATTGATTTAAATTCCATCTGTATATGATTTTTTGAGTATGTAGCCATTAGCAACATGCATCTATTTGAGTCAATGAAAATTAACAGTTCAGTTTAGTTCCTTGGACAGCCTGGCCATATTTCTTTTTTGTTTTTTTGAGACATGGTCTCACTATGTAGGCCAGGCTGGCCTTGAACTTGTGGTGATCCTCTGGTTCAGCCCCCAAAGGGCTAAGATTACAGGTGTCCACCACCATGCCCAGCAAACCTGGCCATATTTCAAGACATATCTGGCTAAGTGGCTACCACATGGGACACTGCAGATACAGAACTTACCTGTCATGACAAAAATTCTATGAGATGGGTCTGATTGATATTCAGACAACTCCCAAATGTGTATCTAGTCAGAAGCTCTCCTCTGAGTTTCAGGTTTAGATAAACTTCCTATGCAGCATTTCCCCTTGGACACTCCACTTTGACTATTAACCCTGATGTGTCAATTTCATTGGACTAAGAAGTGCCTAGCAGATTAGTAAAGCACATCCTGGGTATGTTCAGGTAGAGTATTGGCCTTGAAAAACACATATGGCCTCTTACCTGGTCATCTCTGTCACTGTCCCCTGCTCTACTTCCCAGCCACTGTAAACTGAGTAATTCTGTTCCTCTATACCCTTCGAGTCTTCAAACCAGCCCATCATTGATTGAAAATATGAGCCCAAATAATCTCTCCTTCTTTACATTGCTAGTGTCAGGTGTTTTGTTCTAGGGATAGGAAAGTGACTAATACAGAAAATTGGTGCCAGAAGTGGGGTTGTTGCTGTGACTGTACCTGACTGTGTGGTTTAGAAGCCTTTGGAACAGGTTTGTTGGAGTTTGGACAGGATTAGAGATATGGACTAGAGAGGCCTTAGAATGCAGAAAGCAGAGCCTGATGGATGATTCTGGCCAGAGTGTGGAAGGCCACAATGCTGATGGGAATGTAGACAGTAAAAGCCAAACTTAGATTCCAGTTGGGAACAAGGACTCCATAGCCAGATAGGCTAGAGGCCGTATGTGTTACACTCTGGCAAAAGATTTGTCTACATTTTGCCTATGTCCTGAGAATTTGCAGAAGACTGAGATTAAGGGCAGCAGACTTTAATGTGGTGGAGGAAATTTCAAGATTCCAACATTCAGGCTGTTTGGGCACTGCTGGCTACTTTTAGATTAATAGTGAGAATAAGAGGCAAAAGGCAGAGCAAAAAAAATTGGAAAACTTAGATTTTGGCCCAGTAGGAACCATACATAAAGTTGTAACCAAAGGATGTGTAGCTGCTCAAGAGATTAGGCCATTAAAAGTGGACCCTCCAGGGCCAGGGATTTAGCTCAGTGGTGCTGCTGCCTGCCTCACAAGTCCAAGGTCCCAAGTTTGATCCCCAGTACCAAAAAAAAAAAAAAAAAGTTGATCCTCAAGTTATGACCAGCCTGACACATGAACAACTTGAGTTAGATCAGAATTTTAGTTTTAACTTACAAAGTCTTGAATTATGACTCAAATGCCAGTGCTTGTGCTTCCAGATGGTCTCAGATATAGATTTAATCCTTAAAGAGTTCTGGAAAGAACATTACAACATCCTTTCCTGTATGAGGTTAATTGAGAAATCCTGGGTCAATATCTCTATAAGGACACTGAGATCTGCCCAGAAGAAGCTGTGGCCTAAAATTATACAAGAGAGAGACTTTGAAGGCAGTTGACCAACTTGAGTTACAACCAGTCTTCAGGACTAATTGAGTTCATAATTCAAGGGTCTACTGTACTTTGTACAGGGAAAAGAATAAAGATGCCTTGAGGGGATCTCAGAAATATGCAAGATCTCACCCATTGCAGACTCAAGTATGCAAAACTGTCACCTTTTCATTTGAGAAGCAAGTCCTTAGGACCCCTTCTCAAGAAGAGTCTCCTATGAAATTGGTTCCTTGGAATTCATTTCACTGTGATCAGCCAGCCAGGCATTTAGGGGGCAATGCAGCTATGGTCCAAGGGGTCCTGGCTGCTGGTTCTGCTGACAGCAAACCTTGCCATCATTCACCTGATGCTGGCTGTATTGGCCGGTAGAATGCAAGGGTTGTCAGGTCAGGGAGGCTTCCACCCAGATTTCACATGAAGACCTGGAAGGCCAGGCAAAGAGCCCCTAAGAGGCATTGTATGAAGCAGTGGAGATTCAAGGAAGTTGGAGATCCTAGCAACATGGAATGTCTGCCAAGGAAACCTACAGGCTGTGAGTGGAGCCAGTGCAAGAGAGAAGGTCTGTGGTCTACACTAGTGAGGCCATGGGCATGGGACCACCTAAGCCCTTTGGAACACATGTGTCCCAGATACCAGACATAGAGTTATAGGACTTAATGTTTGCTCTGCTGGGTTTTGGTCTGAGTCTAACCAGAATTTCTCCCTCTTGGAAAGGGAATATTTACCTTGTAACATTGTACCTTGAGATAATGAAATGTGTTTTTATTTTTTCAGAGGTTCACAGCTTAAAGTTTGCCTTGAGTCTCAAAAGAGACTTGGACTTTTGAAAAATGCTAGAACTGTTGAGATTTTGGGGAAAGAATTATTGTATTTCTGGTTATGTTTGGGGTAGTTCGATTATGTTCAGTGGAATTACAAACTTGCTATTGTCTTTATTCTATATATGTTCTGTTGGCCATTTCTCTCTGGCATTGTTCCCCTGTTTGGCTTCCTGGCTCCTGTGAACAGAGAAGCTTTGCTCCACTACATCCTTCCACCTGATGTGTCTGCATTGGAGCAAGGTGATCATAGATTGAAACCATGAGCCAAAGTGAACTTCTCCTTAAAAAAAGAAAAAAATGCTCAACATTTTGTGGGGTTTTTATGTATAATACTAGTTGGCTTAACAAAACAGAAATTTAAATTTTTCTACAGTTTTAGAGGCTAAATTTCCAATATCAACTTCAAGCTGACTTGCTTCCTGGCAAGAACTCTCTTCATGGCTTACAGACAAATGATTTTTCACCTTTTCAATGTGTTCTCATATGGCAAGGAAAGATAAAACTCTGGTGACTTTTTTTTTTTTTTTTTTTTTTTCTGGTGACTTCTTATAAGAACACAATCCTATTGGATCAGGGCCCTAACTTTATGACCTCATTTAATCTTAATTACTTTCTTTTTTTTTTTTTTTTGTACCAGGGATCAAACTCAGGTCCTTGCACTTTCGAGGCAGGCAGCAGAATCACTGAGCTAAATCCTGGACCCTTTAATTACTTTCTTAAGTGCCCATTTCCCAAATACAGTCACATCAGGGATCAGGAATTGAACAAAGGGTCGAGATTTAGCTCAGTGGTGCAAGGTCCTGGGTTTGATCCCAAACACCAAAAAAAAAAAAAAACCAAAAAACTGAACATGAATTTTAGTGGGATACAATTCAAATATTAGCATGTTGCCCATGCCCCCTCCAATTCATTTTCCTCTTACATGCAAAATACATGTGTTGAGTCTCAGTTCCCACATCAACTCTAAAGTTTAATTCAAAGACTTAGCTATTGGTGAGATTAAAGTTGCAATTAATCCCGAGTCAGATTTCCTCTCAAGCTATGAACCTGTGAAACCAGACAAGTCAAGTGCTTCCAAAATACAATGGTGGGGCCTTATAGCTCAGTGGCACAGCGCTTGCCTGGCAAGCACAAGGCCCTGAGTTGGATCCTGGGTATACAGAAAAGTTTTAGATAACTTAATAGATTGAATATTAAGGTAGTTGTAGAAACAAAATAAGTAATGTGTTCTTTTAAGATTTGCTTTTCCCATAACTCCTTGTTTAAGGTGATGATTATCTGACTCTCATTGGTAACTTCCTTAAACTAACAAAGTTACCATGCCAGGGTGAATTTACAATGTATATGTGCCTATCTGTGTCTGTGACTTGTAAATAGGAACTGGAATTGTATTTACACGTCAAAGACCACTAGGGATGAGATAATGGCTAAAAAAGATATAAAAAGGGAAACGCTAAACAAAGGGCACCGATACTGACCAGACTGGTTTCTGGCATTCCCTCCCACTCGCAAGAAGAAATTTTATTATTTTATCCAAATTCTGTGTCTCCGTGTATTTCTCTCCGAGATTTCCATAACACTGGTACCAATAATTAAGTAAATAAATTAATAAATAATATAACTATGGGACAGGCATAAGATTTCCATTGGAAATAAAAGGAAGAAAGGATAAAATATTTATAATACCTAAGGTTGGTAATAATGTGGTAAATTGAACATTTTCATTCATTGTGTTTGCCATGAAAATTCTGTTTAACAGAAGAGAATGGTTGGGCTGGGGATTTAGCTCCGTGGTGCTGCCGCCTGCCTTCAAAGCACAAGGTCCTCGGGGCCTGGGATTTAGCTCAGTGGTTCCGGCACTTGCCTCGAAAGCGCAAGTTCCCAAGTTTGATCCCCAGTACCAAAAAAAAAAAAAAAAGAAGAAAGCACAAGGTCCTGAGTTCAATCCCTGGTACAAAAAAAAAAAAAGAATGGTTAGTATAAAGCAGAGAAAAATGAAGCTGCCTATCCATAACCTCAGTGACCCTTCAGAGTCAATAATAGGATGTAGATCAGATACGATCTATGTCTAAAACAGAGAAAGGATAGAGGAGTTAGGATTAGGATTAGGACATCACTAAACTGGGCTTCTATTACCATAGGCCTGGTCCTTTCAGAAGGCTCTGGAGGCCTGTTTGGTTTAATTCTGGACCCCATGAACCCTAGGGATTAATCAGCCTGCTTCCATTGTCTGTGGTTCCATCCTGTCAAGAACTGTGAATAGGGCCAGGGATTTAGCTCAGTGGTTCCACTGACTGCCTTGCAAGCAGAAGGTCCTGAGTTCGATCCCTGGTACCAAAAAAAAAAAAAGAACTGTAAATAGTTTGAGATATAAAAAATTAGCCTACTGCAAGTTTTTGGATGCTGGTAGAAGACATGAGATACTTGAGTGAGAGATAAATGATCATTTATTACTCCTAACAAAAGCAGTGGCCAGAATATCAGCATTTTTGCCTCCCTTGTCACCATGACTCATCTATCAGATTTTTCTCTTACCTGTGAATGGCTTTTGCCTTTTTTCCTCAGCCTGCCTCTTAAGATTTTAGTGCAGTGATAGATAACCTTTTACAGTTTTCAATGATAACAAACAGCCCAAGGTGGCAAGTGAGCCATAGGTTCGCCACTACTGCCTCAGTGGAACTGGGTATGGTGTCCCAATCCTGTAATCCCAGCACTCTGGGAAGCTGAGATAGAAGGCTCTCAAATTCAAGCCTGCCTTGAGTAAATTAGTAACTTAGCAAGACCCTGTCTCAAAAAAATAATAAAAAGGCTAGAGATGTAGCTCAGTGCAAAAGCCCTGTGTTCAGTCCCCAGTACCCCCCTGACCCCAACACGGAAGATGTCAGTGGGCTCCTTATTTAAATCACTGCTGTTTGGATAGTATCTTTGGTGTGATGCAGCTTAAAAGTGACTAGTGATGGGCTGGGAATTTAGCTCAGTGGTTCTGTCACTTGCCTCAACCCACAAGGTCCCGAGTTCAATCCCTGGTACCAAAAAAAAAAAAAAAAGAATGACTAGTGATGAAGTTAAAGGTCCCTATCCAGAACAGGAGTGTGCCCGTGGATTCCTTCATCCGGTAGTAGGTGCTTGGAGTTTTGTGAGTATACAAAGCCATTCACAGTCCCAACCCTTTGGAACCTTAAGTCTCATGCACGTGGCAGGCATTCATCAAATAATCACAAAAGAGCTCATTAATAGTAATAGTCTGCCTAAGTAGATATAGTGGGAGAAAAAAGGAACACTGCACAGTTCAATTTATTGGTGCAAAATGTCCAGGAAAACGTCATATAAGCATTACAGTGGAGGGACTGGGGATTTAGCTAAGTGGTTCTCTCCATGATGAAGCACTCACCAGATGCTGATGCCAGTCCGCATTTGTTGACCTCCAGAACTGTAAGCTAAGCAAACCTCTTTTTTCATACAGTGTTCAGCCTCTGATACTTTGTTAGGGCAACACTAAACAGACTAAGATAATATGGAATAAAATTAAAGGACTTTATAAATGTATGATTCAAGCAATACTGAAAAACAAGCTTAAAGAGGAGGGATTCATCCCATTAGATATTAAGGCACATTGCAAAACTACAATACTTAACAGAAGTATGGCACTGACATAGAAATAGAAAATTTATAGAACATAAAAAAGAGTTAAAGGAAAAAGTATAAAGTTTGGTAATTTAGAATATGAGATAATGTGTGTCAAATTAGATTATTTCACAAGTGATGTGGGGATAACTGACCAATCATTTGCAAAAACACTTTTTAAACAGTGTAATCAAATATTTAAATGTAAGCTGGGTACAGATGCTCATCCTTGTAATTTCAGTGTGGGGACCGAGCCAAGCCTCCCCGGGAGGCACCAGGAAAGGGGTCCATTTAGTCATATAGTCCTTCGTGAGTGAGTTAGTTAGTTCCCCAATAAGAACAACACACGCAGAGAGTCAATCATCAGCTCCAGAGCTCTGTGTCTCTTTATTCCTTCAGGAGAACAGCAGTTATAGCTACATAGCAAACACAGCTACTAAAAAGTTACAGTGTTCTTCAGTTCACAGGAGTTTTAGTGTCTTATTGGATTACTGAGGCATAGTGAGACAGAACACCTGCTGCAGGACCTTGGCCATGCTGCACATGTGTGGTTGAGTATATTAACTCATTCCTAGATAACTGGCCAGTTATGTGCATGTCCCTGAAAGCAGAGTTGTGACCTTAAGTATCCTCAGATGCCCTCAGACACTTGGGCTTTGAGTATAGTAAGAAGTGGTACCCCACACTCAGCTACTCAGGAGGGTGAGGCAGGAAGATTGCAAGTTTGAGGCCACCTTGAGCAGGTAAGAAAGACACTGTCTCAAAAAAATTTTTGTTTTCAAGGGTAGAGATAGAGTTTGTGCAAGCTCTGGGCTCAATCCTCAGGAAAAAACATTTTAACATAAAGAAATTTTAATATAAAAGGCATTTTAATACAAAAACATCTTAATATAAAAATAACTATATAAAGATTAAGAAAACACTTGAAATACATTGGATAAATCAAAGGCTTCTATTCCTAATATTCAGAGTTCTGATTCCCTCTAAGAAAAAGACAAGGCCAGGCACTGAGGTGCACACCTATAATCCCAGCACTAGGGAGGGTGAGCTAGGAGCATTACTAGTTTGAGGCTAGCCTGCACTACACAGGGATACCCTGCCTCAAAAAGCAACAAATATAAAAACTCAGATTTTTGTTCTTCACCTAACTGAAGAGGAAAATTATGTTTAAGGTTGGGAAGAGTGTGGGAAATTGAACATCTTCATTCACTGTGTTAGGGGTATAAATTGGTACCACTTATCTTAAAAGGCTATTTGTTGGTTTATGTATATATTTACACTGGCAACTCACATTTGTACTGATCTACACAACTGAGCCCTTTTCTAATTTCTATTTTCAGACAGGATTTTGCTGACCTACTACACTGCTCAGGCTGAGCTTGAACTTGTGATTCTCCTGCTTAAGTCTCCTGGAGGTTGGTATATATTCTAAATGTGAGTAATTTTGACCCAGAAATTCTACTCAGACCAGTGCTCACACGTTTTGTTGTACATAGGAGTCACCTGGAGATCTTGTTATAAAATAAGATTCCAAGAGGCAGTCTGAGGTGACATCCAAGCTTCTGCCTGCTTAACAAGCTGAGCAGTGTTAGTGCTCATGCTGCTGGTCCATGTACCACACTTTGATTATGGAGGATTTAGAGGACTTTCTCCATAAAGACATATTATCGTTCTCTCTCTCTCTCTCCCTCTCTCTCTCTCCACACACATAACACACACACACACACACAAGGTTTTGCTATGTAGTTCAGGCTGGCCTTGAACTCACTATGTAGCCCAGGCTGCCTCCTGCCTCAGCCTCCCAAGTACTGGGATGACAGGCATGTACCACCACTCTCAGCTGAGACATTCTCTTCTTACGGTTTGCAGAGTTGCAAGACTTCCACATTAGAGAGCCCTACTTCTATTAAGTATACTAAGAAACAACGGGCAGGGGATTTAGCTCAGTGGTTCTGCCACTTGCCTCGCAAGCACAAGGTCTCAACTTCAATCCCCGATACCAAAAAAACCAAAAACCAAAAAACAATCACAACACTGATTTTAGAGATGTAAAAGTCTATGAAAATAATGCTTTGTCTTCATTAATTTTAATTTTTAGATAACCAGAGTAATGTTAAGGGCTAAGGATGCAGCTCAGTTGTAGAGCTCTTGCCTAGCATGAGGAAGCCCTAGTTTCCATCCCCAAAACTACAAAAGAAAAAAAAGCCCTAAATAAAATACTCCTCTATCTTCTGCAGTGAACAGCATAAATCTGGGCATGCCATAGTGATATGTGCACGGTGAGAGTGATCCCATACCTAGTGACATTTTTCTGTACCTCGGGAAGCAACAGTCCCACCAACAGATACCCTGCAGTGCTCCAGAAAATGAGGTTTTTCATTTTTCAGTGAATTACCTAAGAAAAATTTTATTTAGCTCCTCAGGAGCCTGAGGCTGGAGGAGTGCAAGTTTGAGGACAGCCTGGACAATTTACAGGGGCTCTGTCTCAGAAGAAAAAATAAAGAGGAGGGGACTGCAATATAGCTCAGTGGTAGAAAGTCGCTGGCTTCAACCCCTAGTACTGCTAAGAAACAGACAGAGACACTTCTATTCTCATTTTCAGTGTCTGCCGTCCCACGAATCCTTCATTTTGGAATTTTAATGCCCTTTTTGTTGGATCTTGGAATAGCAAAAATTAAATAGTCTGGTTAAATAGTCTAGTTCACAGTCATTGGATTGGTTCCCAATCCATTGTTTCCTAACCTTGTTATCATAAAAAGTTACTTAATCTTGAGAGGAGGCTTCTGGGTCAGCGTGCCACAGCTTCCAGCCCAGAGGAGGCTTCCGGGTAGGCATGCCACAACTCCCAGCCCAGAGGAGGTGGACCGTGGGGGCACCAGCAGCACGAGCCCCCCCGCCCCTCGTTGAAATGAGAAGACACGTAAACAAGCCTCAGAACCAGACTTCCAGATCACCTACAGCAACCCCAAAGGAAAAGGAGATGGAACACTCTGATACTCAACCACCTGGACTCCCTGAACTGGCAACGAAAGAGGATCTGGGAAAAATGAAATCAGAAATAATTTCTCACATAACAGCAGAGATTGTGCCCATAGTGCAAGACATGATTAATAAATCTAGAGAGGACACAGATAAAAAAATAGAGGAGCTGAGGAACATGATGGAATCCCAACATAGGAAACAAATGGAATCCATAAAACAGATCCAAACAGATTTCCAGGAGATTAAAAACTCCAATGAAAGTCTATGTAGCAGAATGAGCCAAGGTGAAGACAGAATTTCAGATACAGAAGATAAGATTGCAGTTAGTGACCGGGAAAAGAAAAATTTCTTTAAAATTGTAAGGGAGCACGAGAAATCAATCCAGCAGCTGCTAGACGATGGAAAGAAGAATGACATAAGACTGACTGGAGTCAATGAAAAAACGGGAGAGAGTGCAGATGACGTAAGCTGTTCACAGAAGTGGTGGCGGAAAACTTGCCAAGCAGGGGAAAAGAACTTGACATACAGATAAGCGAGGCATATAGGACTCCAACTAGCCTCGATCAAAAAAAAAAATCTACACATAGGGATATAACTGTTAGGATTCCAGAAACCGAACAGAAGAACAAAATTCGACAAGCAGTTAGAGAAAAGAAACAAATCACATACAATGGAAAGCCCATCAGAATCACAGCAGACGTCTCAATGCAAACCCTCGAGGCAAGAAAAGCTTGGAGTGATATATTTCAAGCCCTGAAGGAAAACAACCTCCAACCCAGATTGATGTACCCTGCAAAAAACTATCTTTCAGAATTGATGGTGAAATAAGATACTTTCATGACAAAGAGCACCTTAGGAACTTCATGAATACAAAACCAGCACTCCACAAAATTTTAGATGAAATCCTAGGAAAAGACAAGGATCACATCCCCAGGAAGCCCAGCAGAATGAATCCACCGGGCACGACAAGAAATTAAAAGCAAAGGGGGAGAATCAAACAAAAAGAAAAAAGTCATGACGGTGATAACTCAATACGTATCAGTTATAACCATCAATGTTAATGGTCTCAACTCACCAATCAAAAGAAACAGACTGGCAGAATGGGTCAAGAAACAAGATCCAACAATATGCTGCAAACAAGAAACACACTTAATTCAAAAAGAAACTCATAGACTGAAAGTTAAAGGGTGGAAAACAATACTCCATGTGACGGGAACCCGAAAAAAAGCAGGAGTAGCTGTCCTCTGTGCAGACCAAGTGGATTTCAAACTCACACTGATTAAGAGAGACAAAGAAGGACACTATATCCTTGTAAAGGGAACAATCCAAGAGGAGGAGATGACCATCCGAAATATCTATGCACCAAACAGTAGCGCACCCAAATATACAAAACAAATACTAACGGACATGAAAAATCATATAAGCATTCATACAATAGTTGTGGAGGACCTCAACACCCCATTGTCACAAATAGATAGATCAACTAGACAAAAAAAAAGCAACGAAATACTAGAACTCAATCAAACTCTTGAACATATGAACCTAACAGATGTTTACGGAGTGTTCCACCCCACAAAATCAGAATACACATTCTTTTCAGCTGCACACGGGTCGTTCTCCATAATAGACCACCTACTCGCTCATAGAACACATTTAGGTAAGTGCAAAGGAATTGAAGTTATGGCCTGAATATTATCGGACCATAGTGCAATGAAATTGGAGATCCATAGCAAAAGACACCGCAAAAACTTCGTAAACACATGGAAATTGAACAACACACTTCTGCATAACCAATGGGTCACAGAGGAAATTAAAGAAGAAATCAGACAGTTCCTTCAATTAAATGACAATGACAATACAACATATCGGAATCTATGGGCACCATGAAAGCAGTCTTACGAGGGAAATTCATAGCAGTGAATACACACATTAGGAAAACAGAGCGAGCCCAATTAAACAACCTGATGCTGAACCTCAAGCTTCTAGAAAAAGAAGAGCAGGACAAACCCAAAACCCATAGAAATGAGGAAATTATAAAGGTCAGGGCAGCAATCAATGCAATGGAGACTAAGAAAACAATACAAAAAAATCAATGAAGCCAAGAGTTGGTTCTTCGAAAGACTCAACAAAATTGACAAACCCTTAGCCAACCTTATCAGAAAAAGGAAAGAAAAGGCCCAAATCCTTGCAATTAGGAATGAAAAGGGTGAAATTACAACAGGCCCAACAGAAATCCAGAGGATCATCAATACCTACTTCGAAGAACCTATACGCCGATAAGATGGAAAACACAGAAGGAATGGACGGATTCCTAGACACACATGAATTACCAAAGTTGAATGAAGAAGACCTAAAAATTCTGAACAACCCAATATCAATCAATGAAATTGAAAACGTAATTAAAAACTTACCAACCAAGAAAAGCCCGGGTCCTGATGGCTTCACTGCTGAATTCTGCAAGACATTTAGAGAGGAACTACTGCCACTACTGTTTAAAGTCTTCAACGAAATTGGAAGGGAAGCAATGCTCCCAAATACATTTGTTGAAGGAAGCATCACCTTGATCTCCAAAGCAGAGAAAGACCCCACCGAAAAACAGAACTATAGGCCAATCTCGCTAATGAACATAGATGCAGAAATCCTTACTAAGATACTGGCAAATAGAATGCCGAAGATCATCGAGAAGATCGTGCAACCTGACCAAGTGGGATTCATCCCAGGGATGCAGGGAGGGTTCAACATACACAAATCAATCAATGTAATACACTATATCAATAGAGCCAAGGACGAAAACCATATGATCATCTCAATAGATGCAGAAAAAGCATTTGACAAAATCCAACATGCATTTATGATAGAAACCCTACAAAAAATCAGAATAGACGGTCTCTACCTCAATCTGATAAAAGCCATCTAGGAAAAACCAACAGCCGATATGATACCAAATGGTCAAAAACTGAAATCCTTCACACTAAAATCGGGAAGAAGACGAGGATGTCCACTATCACCACTCCTGTTCAGTATAGTTTTGGAAACATTAGCCACAGCAATTAGACAAGAGAAAGAAATAAAAGGAATAAAGATAGGAAATGAAGAAGTCAAATTGTCATTATTTGCAGATGACATGATACTCTTTATCAAAGACCCCAAGAATGCTACCAAAAGTCTTCTAGACTTAATAACCAAATTCAGTCAAGTAGCTGGATACAAGATCAACACACAAAAATCAATAGCTTTCCTCTACACGAACAACAGACTCACTGAGAGAGAAATAGGGTAAACAATTCCTTTCACGATAGCATCCAAGAAACTGAAATACCTAGGAATCAACCTAACAAAAGAAATCAAAGACCTCTTCTCTGAAAACTATAGCATTTTGAAAAAAGAGATTGAAGAGGATATCAGAAAATGGAAAGACATCTCTTGCTCCCGGGTAGGAAGGATCAACATAGTGAAAATGGCCATATTTCCAAAATTGCTATATAGATTCAATGCAATCCCAATTGAAATCCCAGCAGCATACTTCATGGACCTTGAGAAAACAATCCAAAAATTCATTTGGAATAAGAAGAGACCCAGAATAGCAAAAGCAATTCTAGGTAACAGAGATATGGCAGAGGGTATTACAACGCCCAACTTGAAACTATACTACAAAGCTACTGTGATAAAAACAGCATGGTACCGGGAAAGAAACAGACCTGAGGACCAGTGGAACAGATTAGAAGATGCAGAAACAACTCCAGACACACTCAGCCACCTCATCTTCGACAAAGGAGCCAGACACCCTCGCTGGAGGAAAGATAGCCTCTTTAATAAATGGTGCTGGAGAAATTCGGTTTCAACTTGCCAAAGACTAAAACTTGACCTGTATCTCTCACCATGCACTAAACTAAAATCAAAATGGATTAAAGATCTAAATAGTATAACAGAAACGCTGAACCGGCTGGAACAGAGGTTAGGTAGAACTCTTGAAGACATTGGTGTAGGAAAAGACTTTATGAACAAAAGCTCAGTTGCCCGTGACCTAGCACAAACAATCAACAAGTGGGATCCCTTCTTACTAAAAAGCTTCTGCACAGCAAGAGAAACCACCAGCAGTGTGAAGAGACAACCCACAGCATGGGAAAAAATTTTCACCAGCGGTCCGTCAGACAGAGGTCTACTATCTAGAATCTACAAAGAACCTAAAAAAATCAGACCTCCCAAATTTAAAGACCCAGTCCGAAAATGGGCATCTGCAATGAACAGACATTTCTCACACAAAGAAGTAGAAATGGCAAATAAACATATGAAAAAATGTTCAACATCACTGGTCATTCGAGAGATGCAGATGAAAACAATGCTGAGATCCCACCTCACTTCAAAAAGAACGACTGCTGTCATGAAAGGAACCAATAACAAATGCTGGCGGGGCTGTGGGGAAAGAGGAACCCTGCTCCACTGCTGGTGGGAGGGTAGACTGGTGCAACCACTGTGGAAATCAGTATGGAGATACCTCGAAGAACTAGGGCTGGCAGTCCCATTTGACCCAGCTATTCCCCTGCTGGGTATCTTCCCCAAAGAATTAAAAGAATCATACCACAGTGATATATGTGCACCCATCTTCATAGCAGCACAGTTTGTAAGAGCTAAAACTTGGAAACAGCCCAAATGCCCATCAACGGGAGACTGGATCAAGCCATCAAAACTGAGAAATTAGAGGTATTTATAGCTAAATGGATGCACATTGAGGCGATACTCTTAAGGGAAATAAATAGGACACACGTGTAAATACCAAATAGTTTCTCTAGTGTGAGAAACTGAAAGTGTAACTAAGGACTAAAAGGTATAATAGATAATGTGAAATAGGAAGAAAAGGGGCAAAGGGGAAGGGGAAGTGGGAGGGGTAGGGGAAAGGAAAGAAGGGGATGGAATTAATATGAGAAAATGAAAAAAAGGAAACAAAGTCTTTGTAAACAGGGAGGGATGGAGGGGTTGAAGGGGGGGCAGGGGAAGGGGGAAAAAATAAGAACCAAGAGAGTATGTAAAGGTGCATATCTCCAATGATGAATGTCATTATATTGTACACCTAAAATGTACCGATAACAGGATACACCAAAAAAAAAAAAAAACCCAAAAACAAAATGTTACTTAATCTCCTCAAGATGAGAGATCCTGGGCCAGGGATTTAGCTCAGTGGTTCTGCCGCCTGCCTCGAAAGCACAAGATCCCAACTTCGATCCCCAGTGCCCGCCCCTAAAAAAGATGAGAGATTGTTTCACTCATCTGTACATTGGACATAACCAAAGAAGAGGATTCTTTTGTGCATAAGTGAGATGATCGTCGGAGATTTCAGTAGACAGTTATGTTTTCAGACAACAATTTTTTTTTTGTAGTGCTGGGGATGGAACGCAGGGTGCTATCATTGAATTATATCCCGGCTTTGTTATTTTTTATTTTGTGACACGGTCTTGGTAAATGTCCAGGATGGCCTTGAGCTCATGATCCTCCTGCCTCGGCCTCTCAGGGAGCCAGGATTACAGTCGTGCTTCATCACGCCCATCCTGACAACTTTTAAATTGAGTCAAAGAGCGGTTTCACGATGTTACTGTGACCGGGGGGCGGGCGGGGCGGCCCGCGGCGGCACACTGGTGGAGACTGGACTGGAGAGTGAAGCTGGGAAAACAAAGACCTAAGTGGAATCAATGGTGGCCAGTGTGCCTCAGCGTACCGCTGAGTCTTAACCTTTGCTGAGTTCGTGGGATTGTGTTGTGATTCCTCAAAATCCTGTCTGGGATTTCCCCGTCAAATGTGCACCTGCCAGGTGTGGTAGCACATCCTTGTAATCCCAGCTTGAGGCAGGAGGGTCGCAAGTCGAGGCCCTGTCTGAAAATAAAACAACAGAAAGGGTTGGGGATGTAGCTCCTTGGAAAACCATAGGTTCAAAATCCCATACTGCAGGGGGCCGGGGAATGTACATACACCCAGACAATAGAGACCATTTTCTTGCCTCTGCTCTGGCCCGTTGCAAGGACGCCTCAGAGTCATTAACAGGAATGGTCTCCCGGAATAGGTATAGTGGGAGAAAAAAGGAACACTGGACAGTTATCAATTTATTGGTGTGAAATGTCCAGGAAACCATCACATTGTGGCAAAGCAGAACAGCTCCGTGCGATAGCCAGGTGTTAGAGTTCAGTGCCACAGCCCAGGGCCACAACTCTGAGGCACAGCCGAGTGTTACATTACAGCTCAGCGTCACAGCAACCGCAATGATAATCACTCGATGAGGTGGAGAAAAACCTTTACAACAGGCGGGGGATTCGGCTCAGTGGCTCCGCCGCCTGCCTTGCAAGTGAAAGGTCCCGAGTTCGAGCCCCAGTACCAAAAAACAAAAAAACAAAAAAACAACCCTTACAGCAGCAGGCTCAGTGGAGTTCACACGGGGAATGAGCACTTGACGAAAAACAGGAACCTCCTTATATGGTAGTGGTGGGGGGCTACCGGTAGGCCAGCATGCTCACTGGGATGGAGTTACAAAATGTTCCGGAAAGGCATAGTGGGTGGCAGCAGTGCTGCCCAATAGCACAAACTGTTACATTTCTAGAACAAAACATTCCGTGGGAAAAAAAAAAACACACTGGAGGCAAGGCAAAGGCCTGTCTTACCGTGTAGTGTTACTCTGTCAATGTAAGAATTAAAATGCACCCCCCCACCCCGTGTCTCTCTCTCGCGCTCGCTCGCTCTCTCTCTCTCGCTCTCGCTCTCTCTCTGACTCTGTCGTTCTGAGAGTCTCATTATGTTGTCCGGGTTGACCCCGAGCTGGCCTGGAACTCACTACATTGAGCATTCAATCCTCGAACTCGCCATCTTGCCTCGGGCCCTGCCCATGGGATTACAGACGTGCGCCACCACGCCCACTCGGGTTCCACGCACTTGACTCTTGTGGCCAGCCGTCCCCTTCGCCCGCCCCACTTCCTGCTCTCGCGAGGGATTGTGCCCCCCCCCCCCGCCAGGACCACTAAGGCCCAGTCCTCTCGGTCACCCACCAACCCACCCACGCCTTCCCGAATCCAGCCTGCAGAGTGGAGGCTCCTACACAGTGGAAGAGGCTGGGAGACCCTACGCGCTTCACCGCAGGCCTGGCTGGAGAAGCAGCCCGGGAAGGTAACGAGGAACCACCCCGCAGGGTGCTGCCCTGAGAGACAAGGGTTGGACTCCTGTTCAGCTGCAGAGTGGGGAAGCGGCCTTGGAACCGAGCAGGTGACCGCTTCGCAAATGCGCCGCTTCGGGGTTACTTGGCGATTGGGAGGCGGTTTGTGTTGTGCCCAGATTTCGAGGTCCCCAGAGACCACCAAGGAGCCGATTCCGATGTAAACACACGAGGGTCGTTTATTCAAGCTCGAGCAGGGACTCCCAACCGTCACCGCCGCAGCGGGTCAGGATTGAGAGCCCTGACTCCAAATCAGCAGGGGTTTTTCTAGATTGGCAATTAAACCTGATTGGTTGTGCCTTGCGTGCCCGAGCTGCAAACGGTTACACCTGGGACATTGGGGTAGCTGTTGCCAGGGGACGGCTGAACACTTATCACAAGCAGGTGGGCAAAGTACATCTTGTGGTTTTTAGGTCTCACAGTTTGCAAGGTGTCTGAGGGCTTCCTTGCCTGGGGAGCGTGATTGCTTTCGGGGAAGGACCCCTCCCCTACCTGTCGGTGAATGTTCTTACCCTCGAGTGTTCTTCCCCCGCTTAAAGGAACTGAAGTATTGCAAATCTGAGCCCTTGAAGTATTGAGCACGGCGACGATGTGCTTTGGGCAGTGTAACAAATCCCGTTCCTTTGGAAGGCTCCTTGCTCCTCTCCCAGCCATTGGCCATCCAAGTTCAGATCATAGTTTTCTGGAAGCCAGAGTTCAACAGCAGAACATCGTTTTTGAGGGTGGGAGATACCTGGAGATTGAAACAAGTGTCACCCTTCCGAGAGCCACGCTCTCGTCTCATTTTGTTTTACGGTCTGGCTCATTTACCCAGGCTGGTGTGGAATTGATTGCTTTTGTTTTGTTTTGTTTTTGGTACCAGGGATCGAACTCGGGTCCTTGCGCTTGCGCAGCAGGCGGCGAAACCACTGAGCTAAATCCCTGGCCCTAGAATTGAGATCCTCCTCCCTCAGCCTTGTGAGTAGCTGGGGTTCCAGGCTTGTGCCTCAATGCTGGGCCACCTGGGATGCTTTTTGAATACTTGTAGCTACCTACTTTGGTAGGCCAGCGAGAGTCTGGTAGGACTGGTCCGAATGTGGTTTCTGTACGTGTACACTGCTTGACTTACAGGATGAGTCTCATCTGGCTTCTGGGTGGGAATCACTAAGGGCAACCAGGTTCTAGGGGAAGGAGAGGTGGTGTCACCAGTCAGCGGTAGCTGTTCCGTTTGGTCAAAACCAACGAATGTGACCGCACTTCCAATTTAGTTTCATCAGCACCGGAGTGTTAAGAAGCTAGTCGACCCTGTAGCTGTACAGTTTAGTTTCATTAATTCCTTGTCGCCTTCGTCTTGCTCATGATTACAATTTTCATCATCATTCTTTCTCTGTTGAAACTTGGAGTGTAGCTCTTTCTCAGGCGGTGGCCAGCTAGTGGACTGTCAAAAGATGAGACCTGGAATCAGGCGTGGTGCTGGGATTACAGAGGCGGGCCCCTACACTGGGCCCTATGTGTTGTTCTTTTAGTATCCTACTAGATTCAGTTTGTGAAGATTTTAGACATTCAGTTAAAAGAGTTCTGCGTGTTTGTTCATAAAGGAGAATGATCTGTGGGATTCTGCTTTGGGCGATAGTTACTCAATGAATTAAAATACTTCTCCAGGGCAGTGAAGCTCAGCCGGTCCCAGCACCCAGAAGGAAGCTCCCCTGCTGCCATCCCAGGCTCCTAGGGCCAAAAAGGTGAGCCAGTCCCAGCACCTGGAAGGAAGCTCCCCGCCACCATCCCAGGCTCCTAGGGCAGAGAAGCTGAGCTGGTCCCAGCACCCGGAAGGAAGCTCCCCCGCTGCCATCCCAAGCTCCTAGGGCAGAGAAGGTGAGCCGCGTGGGCGCCAGAAGCACCCACCCCCACCCCCACCTCACCCCACCCCACCCCGTAGAAATGAGAAGACACATTAAACAAGCCTCAAAAACAGACTTCCAGATCACCTACAGCAATCCCAAAGGGAAACGAGATGGAACACTCTGATACTCAACCACCTGGACTCTCTGAACTGGCAACAAAAGAGGATCTGGGAAAAATGAAATCAGAAATAATTACTCAGATAACAGCAAAGATTTTGCTCATGGTGCAAGACATGATTAATAAATCTAGAGAGGACACAGATTAAAAAAATAGAGGATCTGAGGAACATGATGGAATCTCAACATAGGAAACAAATGGAATCCATAAAACAGATACAAACAGATTTCCATCAAAACTCCATCGAAAGTCTGCGCAGCAGAATGAACCAATGTGAGGGTAGAATTTCAGATATAGAAGATAAGATTGCAATTAGTCACCAGGAAAAGAAAAATTGCTTTAAAATTGTAAGGGAATACAAGAAATCAATCCAGCAGCTGCTAGACGATGCAAAGAAGAATAACATAAGACTGATTGGAGTCAATGAAAAAAGAAGAAAGAGTGCAGATGACATAAAAAAACTCTTCACAGAAGTGATGGCAGAAAACTTCCCAAGGAGGGGGAAAAGAACTTGACATACAGATAAGTGAGGCATATAGGACTCCAGCTAGCCTTGATCAAAAAAAACTACACATAGGCATGTAATAGTTAGGATTCCAGAAATCCAACAGAAGAATAAAATTCTACAAGCAGTGAGAGAAAAGAAACAAATCACATACAAAGGAAAGCCCATCAGAATCACAGCAGACGTCTCAATGCAAACCCTCAAGGCAAGAAGAGCCTGGAGTGATGTATTTCAAGCCCTAAAGGAAAACAGCCTCCAACCCAGATTGATGTACCCTGCAAAACTATCTTTCAAAATTGATGGAGAAATAAGATACTTTCAGGATAAAGAGCACCTCAGGAACTTCATGAATACCAAACAGGCACTCCAAAAAATGTCAGACAATACCCTAGGAAAAGACAATGAGGATCACAACCCCAGGAAACCCGGCGGAATGAATCTATTGGGCGTGACAAATTAAAAGCTAAGGGGGAGAATCCAACCAAAAGAAAACGTCATGACAAGGCTTTTAAAACTTTTGACTTCATCTCCCTAATGAGTGTATAATTCAATCTTATTATTGTACTGATTAGTATTTTTCTGATTCTAGAATTGCACACCATTCCTTGTGCTGTACTGGCTATTTATCATCTTCTTATGTCTACATTTTAATTGGGTTGTCTATTAATGAGGTCTAAGAATTCTTTATATATTCTGCTCATAGGTTATATGCATTGTAACTATGGTCTGTTTAAGGACTACTTTTCATTTTAATGATGTCATTTAAAGTTCTAAATTTTGATGGAATCTCGTGTATCAATTTGTTTTTTCTTTTATACGTCATGTTTTTTTGTATCCTAGGTAGTTCGTGCCTACCCTGAATTCATAAATATTTTCCCTTATAATTCCTTCTTAAAGTTTTATACTTTTAGGCTTTCTTATTTAGGTTCATAGATTCCTTCAAGTTATTTTCGTGTACGGAAAAAAAGGGTTGAGGTTACTTTTTTATATACGGATACCAGGTGTTCTAGTGCCATTTGCTGAAGACACTATCTCTTCCTCGGCTCTTGAATCGAGTTTATAGTCTATAAAATGCTAATGTTAAATAATCTTTCAAAACTCAGTGGACCATATATGTGTGGTTCTATTTCTAGATTGTCTGTTTTATTTAAATGATCTATATGTCTTTCCTTACCCCAACACTGCCTTGATTACTGTATCTTTAGAGGAAGTCTTAAAATTGAGTGCTAAACGTCTTCCAGCACTGTTTTTGTTTTTGTTCTTGGCTTTTCTGGGTCCTTTGTACTCCTACGTAACTTTTAAAGTTCAATATCCAGTTCTTCATTTATAGCAAGTACACACAGACCTGAATTTTTATATATACTTTGTGTTTTCTAATCCTGCTAAATTCAAGTATAAGTTCTAGGGGCTCCTAGAGATTTCTTAGTATTTTCTCTGTAGATGATCGTTTCATCTACATATAAAGATTTTGCTTCTGCCGTGCCAATCCTATCCTAGTCGTGTCATTTTATTGCCAGACTATTTTGGTTTAGACCTATGTTTCAAAGTCTAATGGACAGATGAAGAGTAGGCATATCGGCCCTTGTTCTCCACTTTAGGGCGAAAGCATTGTATCATCTCCATTCATAGAAGGAGTTTTTGTTGGAAGTATGGAGTACATGTCTTTGATCTGTTGAGAAGTTTCTGTTCTGCTTCTAGTGTCCTGATAGCTTTTACCATGAACAGCTGTAGAATTTAGTCCAATACTCTTTCTCCAACTAGTGACAGGATCATACGGCTTTCTCCTTTCCTCTGTTAAAATGATGACTTTTGGGGGTGGATCTTCCAATGCTGAACCAACACTGCCATGCCTGTAATAAAACCACTTTCTAGGTACTGCCAGATCTGACTTCTAATAGTTTGTTTTGTTAAACAAATTTCTATCTATGTTCATACTTTTTCTCCTATTATCTTTATCCAGTTTTAGGATTAGCACAATGTTGATTTCCTAAAATGAGGGAAGAAGTGTTCCTTCTTTTTTCGGCTTTAAATGTTTGATATAATTTATCAGTTAAAATGTTTATGAGCCTGCTCTTGTCACATAGGTAGGTTTTCAAGCTAGGAATATACTTTCTTTAATAGGTGCTATTCAAATTTTATATTTCCTCCAGAGTTAGTTTCATTAATTTGTCTTCTAAGTTACTTCTTAGAAGTTGTCAAATTTATTTCAAAAAAGATATTTGTAATATGCTTTCTATATCCTTTTAAATTCTGTTAAATCTGTGGTAATGTCTCCTAGATCTTAATACTGTAATTTAAAAAATGTATAACTGATATTGTGTAACAGGAAGAAAAGGTCTAAAAGAGCAGGGGAATTGGGAGGGGTAGGGGAAGGGGAAAAAAGGGAAAGGAAAACATACGAGAAGAGGAAAAAAAATGGAAACAAGGTCTTTGCAAATAGGGAAGGGTGGTGGAGGGGTTGAAGGGAGGGCAAGGGAAGGGGGAAAAAAGTAAGAACCAAGAGACTCGTGTAATGGTACAAGATCCCAATGATGAATGTAACTGTATTTTATACCAAAAATGTACCAATAAAGTTAATGGGGAAAAAAAATAAAAATAAAAATAAAAAATACTTCTCCAGTTTTCCTCTGCTGCTAGTATTTAACAAATATGTTTCTTTCTGCGTGTGTGTTCTTGCCAGTTGAACACAGGGCCTTTGCATTGAGCTATATCACAAACCCTTTTTGGTGTTGTGTTTTTGTTTGTTTTAAATCTTTAAAATAGGGTCTCATTGAGTGCCCAATGAGCTCAAACTTGTGATCCTCCTGCCTCTCCCTCCAGAGTACTGTGAGGATATGGGTAATGCTTTGTTTGTTTTTTGTTTTGGGCGTCTTTTTCCTTTGGTTTTTTGAGACCAAACACAGGCTCTCGCTGTGTAGTCCAGGCTGGCCTTAAACTCACTGTGGAGCCCGGGCTGGCCTCAGACTTGTGGTGATCCTCCTGCCCGAGCCTCTGGAGTGCCTCTCCGGCACTAGCCACCACACCCGGCTAGTGACCTTTTTCTTAATCTTGCTTGAATTACAAGAGAATGGAGGACAGTCGCTTTTTCAGCCCTAGGGCAGACTGTTGAGCAGGTGTTTTGATAAGTGGGACAGTGACAGTGAAATTCCTGCAAAATAGTGAAACTGGACCTTTGAGGATTACAGACCCTTTAAGGAGTCTGTGTCACTAGTTTTAAGAAACACTGCTCAATGGAAAACTTCCCAGACCGATGTTTGCCATTTGATAATTGTTTGGTGGCAATAGTGTTATGATATACATTCTAACATACAGTGCATAGTCTAATAGAATATATATTCTGCTATATAGCATCTATACTGTAAGACCGAGGGCCTTACCAAACGCTCCGAGGAGCTGACTGCAGCGACGAACACCCGGGAAGGAACACACCGGACAAGTTGGAAAATAAAACAGACCTTTATTAGTCTGGCCAGACGGCACTCCCAAAGCAAAGTAGCTAAGAGAGGCAACTGGCTCAGAGTCCGAGGCTGTTTTATAGGGGGTTGAGGGGGAGGTTAACATGTAGATTTACGAAAAAAAAAGGAACAAAAGTTAGTGGTCGACTGTCACATACTGATGGTCAGCAGACATACACACTAATGGTCACGACCGTCACGTACTGATGGTCAGCAGACACACTGATGGATTGTTCTATAGGTAGTGGGCCCGGGAACATTCGTTCTCCGGACAAACAAGGGGTTGAGCAATTTTACTTAGGAACTCTGTTTCGTTACAGATTCTATTATCCCAGAACTAACAAGCACATTTTAACCATTAATTTACAAGTACAATAGAGGCTAGGGGAATAATTGATTTTGGAATCATGCAGTCCCACAATACTGTTTGTCACTTACGTGAGTAGGTCCCAGCCAGTTTTCAAAGTATCTTAACATGCATTTCCCACAAAAAACCAGTATTTTATTTACAGACTGTATACATACATGTGTGTGTGGGCGGGGGGAGTGTTACATAATACTTTATTTGAGGAAGAAGGTTTTAAAAAAAAACAAAAAAACCCCAAAAAAACCCAGGAAGGAATCAGGCGTGGTGGCGCCTGCCTGTATCCTGGCTACTCATGAGGCTGAGGCAGGTGGATCACAAGTTCCAGGTCAGCCTGGGCAACACAGAGGGACCTTGTCCCAAAGCAAACAATTGTAAAAGGGCTGTGGATGGAACTAAGTGCCAGCGCCCTGGATTCGATTGCCCGTATTGGAAAAAATAGAAAACTAAATACCGAACTCAAATAAATAAAAAGGCCCGAGTTTGTAGCTCGGTGGTTCACTGCTTGTGTCCCAGGTGCGAGGCCCTGGGATCCCTCTTTAGTACCACTGTTGTGGAGGAGCGAGTTAGAACAGTGGAGGTGCGCCACACTCTACGCTAGACTGGAGCCCGTTTATTGTAGCCGGTGGCCAGGGCGGGGGGGCGGGGGGGGGGGGGGGTGTTAGCGCCCGGAAGGTTCTCTGGGCAATGGGAAGCGGTTTGATTTCTCCTTTCAAATCATGCTTTCAGTTGGGGAGGGCTCAGGAGAGAGCAAGCGGAATCTTACAGAAGCAGAACCCTGCCGGGTCAGTGGGGGTGGGGGGTGGGGCACGAGGAAGTGTCACACACTAGGTGAGCTGCAAAACATCCTGCAACTGCAGCAGGTTTACTGCCAAACAGCACGCGGGGCGGGGCGGGGCGGGGCGGGGTGGGGGGGTTGGGTCCTTTGTTCAAGGGCAGGCACTTCGTTGGAGCACAGGTGCAAAATGGCGTTGAGGCACAAGACAGAGTCGGGTTGGCGATCACACTACGAAAAGTAAAATATCAAAGTTGGGCTAGGGGATTAGCTCAGTGGTAGAGAGAGTGCTCGCCTGCAGTACCACAGCCCCGGGTTCAATCCCTAGCCCCTGCAGAAATGAAAACGTGAGACCTGGGGAGTGGTCTCGACTGACATCACAGAATCCCTTCCCTCTTGACCCGATTGTTTTCCTGCCCGTCTCAGACACCTGTATGTTCTCAGCTATTGCGTGTTAATCTTTAATAAGATTTTTAAAACCAGCATAATTTCTTTGTATTTTAAAGAGATAAAAACTCTGGCTGCTTTATTTTGGTAGAGAAGAGAATACCAGGTGAGTCCTTCTGTAAAATAAAGAAAGAGGAAACACGGTGGCCAGAGTGTGATCTTGGAGAGACAATTGCAGCATACTGTTGAATTGGAAGCTGTAATTGTATTTTGCAGGGAGAAAAGGAAAGAGTGTGAGGAAGAGCGATAGTCTTCATTATATGGGTGTGGAGTGTGTGAATTACTGTATTAGCCAATGCCTGCGACTGGATTTGCTCTGCTTGAGGAGTCTAATGAGAGCCGACGGGGGCCGGGCGTGGTGGCGGGCGCCTGTGATCCCAGCACTGGGGAGGCTGATGAGGCAGGAGGACTGCCGCGAGTTCCAGGCCAGCCTGGGCTACATAGTGACTTGAAGGCCAGCCTAGACTATATAGCGAGACCCTGTCTCAAGGAAAAAAAAACAAAAAGTCTACGGGTACCCAGGAGTTTCTTGTAGGGTAGATTCTCCAGTGGTCCAGTACTGCACTTCAGAAACACCTGTGAAAAGGCGGCCGGGTGACCCTGTGCTTGTAGTGTTGCATAGAGGTGGGTTTAAGGCTATCACTACGTACCTCTTATTCCTGCGGGGGTGGGGGGTCGGGGGCGACGAGGACACCGTGATCAGGAAGGTGACATCCAGTGGCCAGTGTCACATGTGGCACTCTGGGTGGGGAAGTGGGGACCTTGTGAGCTTCTTCCTATTTTGCTTCGTTCATAGTTCTGATTTGGGCCAGGTGGGGCGGCAACACTTCTGATCCTAGTGGCTTCGTTCTTAATCTGGAGAGCAAGCTTTCGTTCGGTCTTTATGGTGAGGTATGTTACCCCTAGGATTTTCATAGATCCTGTTTATGGAGCGAATCTCACTTTGCTAAGACCATCCCGTGTTAGGCTTCTGGTCGCTGGGCCAAAATACCCGACACCCACAAGGTAAGGAGGAAATAGTTTATTTGGCTTAGCGTTTCACAGTTCTCAGTCTGAGGTGGGCTGGCTCCAAGGCCAGAGGGGGCACGGAGCAAAGCTGCGCACTTCATGGCAGCGGGAAGCGGAGCACGGGATGAGCGCCAGAGAGGAAGGGACCGGATATAGTTCCCGAAGTCAGCCGTGTGTGTGTGTGTGTGTGTGTGTGTGTGTGTGTGTGTGTGTGTGTGTGTGTGTGTGTGTGTGTGTGTGTGTGAGAGAGAGAGAGAGAGGAGAGAGAGAGAGAGAGAGAGAGACCCAAGCAGATGTGTGCTTTAGTAATCCTCGAGGCGTTGCTCAAAGCCAATCGAGAGTCACCGTCATAATCGTAAACGGGTGTTGAATTTTGTTAACTGCTGTGCTTTCCCTCCGTCTATTTCTTCTTAAGTCTGTTGATAGGCTGAGTTACACGGATTTGTTTTCTAAGGTTCAGCCAACGTCTCATTCCTGGGATAGACCCCACTTGATCACGATGTGTTACTGTTTTGTGTGCTGCTGGATTTAGCGTCTGTTTTATTTCATTTTACTTTTATGGATGATTTTGTGTCTACGTCTGTGAGGCATAATGGTCTATAATTTTTATTTGGTGCCTATCTTGCTTCGTTATCAGAATAATGTCAGCTTCAAAGAATAAATAGGGAACCGTTCCCCCTTTCTGTTTCCTCGTAGTCCGCGTGAGATTAGTATCGAGGGCTTTGAATCGGAAGAGCGACGCCACCTGACGTCGGGTTTAGCGGGCTGTCTCTGGCTGCTGCGTTAACAGACTGGGGGAGCAAGTCTTGTGGGGAGGGGGGGAGAGGAGAAAGGCTTGTCCAAAGCGGTAGCACTGGGGGGTGGTAAGAGGGGGGCGGGTTCTAAATATGTTTTTAAGGAAATAACAAGAAGACGTGCTGGTGGATTTGGATGTGGGATATGAGGGGAAAGAAAGGAGAAAAGGATGACCTCTCAATCGGGTCTGTTTTTCTCCTTTCATACTTTTTCATCTATTGAGAAATAGAATCCAAGGAGCTGTACCTCTTTGCTCCTCCTCTCCGCTGACTCCCGGTCGCAGGTAGAGAGGTTGAGGTGTCAACCCCTGAAAGTACTGTACTCAGAATTAGGAGGGAAGGGGTGGTTTCCTTCTTGAACCGTTTCTCTTTTTAAAATTGTATTACAAAAAATTTCTAGTGTAAGTCAAGTAGAAAACTTTTGTGTATTCCCTTTTGACCATGCCAGTTGCAGCAAAAATCAGTTGAAACAGACTCGTATCTCTCCATACCCACCCCACCTTGTGATTCTTTTTTTTTTTTTTTGATACTGGGGATGGAACTCGGGTCCTTGCGCCTGCGCATTTGTGATTCTTTTGAAGCGAATTCCATGTTTCATATTGCAGGTTGAGTATCTGAACTTCTTGCTCAGATAAGGGATACAGATTTCGGAGGTTCTTTTGTTTGTTTTTGGTGTGTTTGTTTTGTATTTCAGAGTGTTCAGGGTGGGTGGGTTGGTGGGTTGGTTGGTTGGTTTGGGGTTCTTTTGTACTTTGGAATATTCGCATGCACGTTACTGGTTGAACAACCTCAATCTGAAAATTTGAAATGTTCTGAAGTCCAAATATTTTTGTGTTATGTCAGCTCTTACCTTAAATCGCATATGTGAAAAGCATTTTGATTTTTGGACGAGGGCTATTTCATCCATTATCAAGTCAGAGCGTTTCTCTAAAGCTAAGTAAGAGCTCTACATTTTGGGGGGCATTTTTACAGCTGTATACAGGTATAATTTAGATAGCATAACATTCACCCACTGTGTAATCTGATGACTTTCGGTATATTTATATGCCAGGATGCAGTTTGAGAATGTTTCCATGACCATGAAAATTCCCTCCTTGCCCCCTCCCTGTCAGTCACTCCAGTTCCCGTGGCCCAACACAGCCACGGGTAACAATTATTTGCTGTTTGTACGCATTTACCTTTCTGGCCGGGTGTAGTGGCACAGGCCAGGAATCCCAGCTACTTCGGAGACTGAGGCAGGAGGATGGAGAGTTGGAGGCAGGCATGGGCAACACAGTGAGACCGGTTCCCAGTCTCAAAAACAAAACAGAAACCACAACGCCAACCACAAAAAAGGACATATACTGCAGAGTGTGGTGGTGGGTGCCCGAAATCCCAGCACTCTGGGTGGCTGAGGCGGGAGGATTGCAAGTTTGAGTCCAGCTTGGGCAATTTAGGGACTTAGTGAGACCTTGTCACAAAATAAAATGGTCTGGGGATGTAGGTCAGTGTGGAGGTCCTAAGTTCAGACCTCAGTGTACCACCCCCCCAAGTCTAAAAACAGAACTACCATAGGACCTGGCTCTGCCGCTCCTTGGTATATATATCAGAAGGAATTAAAGAGAGCACGCTGGACCTGGATACCCGTGTGTTTTTTGTTGGTTTGTTTTTGCCATACTATGGATTAAACCGAGGTCCTTCCCACGTGTTTACTGTAGCCCACTTCACAATAGATGAGATATGGAACAGATTTAGGTGTCCATCAGCAGATGAATGGATGAAGACAAATGTGGTATATACATACGATGGAGTATTACTCAACGGTAAATAAGAATAAAATTACATCATTTGCAGAAAATGTGATGGAACTGAAGACCCTCGTGGAATGTAAAGCAGCCAAACTCAGAAAGCAAGTATTACACTTATTTCCCCAATAAGTGGACTCTAAAAGGGATGACATGAAAGTAAGAGGGAGACTGTTAGACAAGAGGAAGGGACCAGAGGGTGTGAGGAGGAGGGTAATGGGGGGTGGATGTGCTCAAAGTACCATGTATTAGAATTTAGTGGAAGAAAACCCTTATTTACGGAACAAAGTTTCCTGTGTTGCAAGGATTAAAAAAAAAAAAAAAAAAGAATCTGCCAGGCGTGGTGGCGCACACCTGTGATCCCAGCACTTGGGAGGCTCAGGCAGGAGGGTCACCACGAGTTCCGGGTCAGCCTGGGCTACATAGTGAGTTCGAGGGCACCCTAAACTACATAGGGAGACCCTATCTCAAAAAACAACCCCAAGAGAAACATTTTTAGATGCATATGTGAAGACACCATATTGAAATTCAATATTTTGTAAAATTAAGGGGCACGCTTATAAATATATTAAAAAGGAAATTGTTGAATCAGTGCCCACTGGATTACAGTACAATATGTTTACCTTGTCTTGGGGGGGGGGGCTAGGGATTGAATTTAGGGCTGTATGTATGGCAAGCAAGCCCTCACTGAGCTGCAACTCCAGTCCCCAGCCCCCTTTTCTTTTCTTTTTGGTACCGGGATCGAACTCCGGACCTTGTGCTTGCGAGGCAGGCGGCTGGAACCACTGAGCTAAATCCCCGGCCCTCTGGCCCCCTTTTCTTTCTTTCATTCGCGCGCGCGTGCGTGTGTGTGTGTGTGTGTGTGTGTGTGTGTGTGTGTGTGTGTTTTACTGGAGATTAAACCCACCAACTTTGCAGGAAGCTACGTCCCAGCCCTTTTTTATTTTTTATTTTGAGACAGGGTCTCGCTAAGTTGTTCGTTTGCCCAGGCTGGGTTTGAATTTGAGATCCTTCTTGCCTCAGCATCCCAGAGCACTGGGATCACAAACATATGTCACGATGCCTGGTTTATATAGCGCTTTCGAAGTGGTTTTTAGAATGCCAGTGGCAGGCCTGGTGATATAGCTTAGTGGTAGAGCGCTCACCTGGTGTGCACAAAGCCCTAGGTTTGATCCTAGCGCGTACACACACAAGAATTCATGTTGAAGGTGATTCCTGTTGACGCTGTAGAGAGAAAAGAGAGGGACAGCTGTAGGGTGGAGGAGGCAAAGGCTAAGAGTGTGCTCCCGAAGCAGACTGCTGGGTTCAAATCAGGGTGTCACGGTGACTTACTGGCTGAGTAACCTTGAGCAAGTTAACCCCAGTGTGCCTGTTAAGGAAAAATATTATTCAGTGGTATTTAGTGATATTTGTTAAAGCGCAGTCAGGCTTGACTCTATTCGGGACCATAGTGCTGTAAAGGGGGAAGACAGTTTCCTTTTAATTCTGGATACAGCAGGGGTAAATCAGAGATTTATTAAGCCAGCCAAGGACAGCTGTGTGGGGTTCAGCAGATGCCAAACGAGCACGAGCCAGCAGGGGTGTGTGGGGGTGGGGTGGGGTGGGGTGGGGTGAGCGGAATGGCAGTTACACCAACCTGGCCGGACGCTTGCTGAGGCCTGGCCCTGTGATCAGACGTGGGGGTGGGGTGTTTCGGCTAAACCGACTGAGCAGGGTTCTCGCGTTCAAACTGGATGTCAGAAGGAGGCGCAGGACGAATGGAAGAAAAGGTTCCGAACTTCAGTTAAGGTTTGGCCAGGCAAAGACTCCCTGTCACGCCTCAGGCTATCTGTGCCGCGGGGAGGATGGCGGCGAGAACTGTGAGGACGAAGTGTCAAGTCCAGGGCACTGTGAGCGCTCAATAGGCACTAGCTGTTTTTCTTGGTCTGCCTTGGGGTCCTTAGGGGGTCGCCCGAGTCCCGTGCGACGCTGTAGGGCCTAGGCTGTTGCTTTGCTCCGCTCCTGTAGTCGGTTGAGGCCTCGCCGCCGTCAGAACTCGTGCAAGTTCAGGAGGCGCACTTACAGAGGGGGCCAGACGCCTCTCCGGAGTGGAGCGGTGGGCCGTGAACAGTGAACGGCCGCGCGGACCCTGGAACGCCAAAGCGTCTTGCTTAGCGTGGGCGAAGCTCCGCCTTGGCCCCGGAGCCGGGCGAGCAGCCCCGCTCTCCCTGCGTGTCCGCAAGTCCTGCTGTTTGGCGTCCACCGCGCTAGCACGCCCCGCTCTCCTTGAAACAAACAGGCGGGGATGGTGCCGGGCTGCCGTGGCAGGTCGGCGTGTGCCGAGCAAAACCGCCGGCACGGCCAGTTCTGCTCAAGGGGCAGCGGTCCGGGGAAAAGGCGAAGGTCTCGGGCCGCGCGCAGAGTGTCGCCCGGGTGGGTGCGAGCGGACGGCGCCGGTGGTTGGAAGGCGGGAAGGCGGCCGAGGAGCAGGGCCGGGGGGAAGGCGGCGGCGCTCGGAGGTCGGCTGGGGCTGGGGCGGCGGGCGGGTGACGCAAGGCGGGGAGGAGGTGGCGTATGCAGATGAGCGGCCTCAGTGCATTTTGGAAGCGCGCTCCCGGGAAAGGATGGGCATCTCGAGCCTGGCGGCTGTGCGACTAACTACTAAGATTGAGGGCCCCCCGAGTGTGTTTTCGATGTCGGCACGTGGGTGGCGGTGACTCCGAGTGGGTGGAGGGTTGACCGGAATCAAAGAGTGGTGTTCGGGGCGGCGGGTAGTGGCGCGGGTGGGTTGGGAGCTCATACTTACCTGGCAGGGGAGATACCATGATCACGAAGGTGGTTTTCCCAGGGCGAGGCTCGTCCATTGCACTCCGGATGTGCTGACCCCTGCGATTTCCCCAAATGCGGGAAACTCGACTGCATAATTTGTGGTAGTGGGGGACTGCGTTCGCGCTTTCCCCTGGGCAAGTGAGGTTTAAAAGTAGATCGAGGTCTTTTAGGGTTTTTTACCTGCGTGTAGTGCCAGGTGGGGCGTTGGTTTTTATCGTGCTTATGTAAGAGCCCCCTTTCTCGTAAGCGGGAGGACTGGAGCTCCATGATTTTCTGGTACCGGAAACAAACTCAGAATTGTAACATCGTTTTGTAAGTGGAGGGGGGGGAGGAGGTGTGCTCTCAACATACCCTGGTGCTCCCTTGGGTTATTTTACTATCCCCGTTGCTGTCTCGGCGGGTGGCTGGCACCTTAAAGGTTCAAAATGGTCCGAGTAACCACACTGCACGTCATGACTTGCCAACAGGTGATTTTTTTTTTCATCGTCGAACGGAGTTCCCGTAACAAGAAAGGGGTGCTGGTACCGGGGGGAGGGGCCGTGGATGCCTCTCGAAGCCTGGCCAGCCTGCGATTTGTGGGTACCATGGAAATAGCCGGAGTGTGAAGTGGCTTCTGTGAAGTACGACTTTCGGGAATATGTGGGGCACACGCTGTGTGGGAGAGGGCGGTCCAGCAGGTGTGGAAGCAGAGTTGCTGTGCTTTTTGTGTCACAGCCCTGCCCCTGAGGGATGCAGGGCCGTGGCAGTGCTGGCGGCCGGAGTGCATGGGGGTTGGCGCCCGCCAACTGACGGCCTCCAGAGAGCGGCTGTGCAGTTACTGTTTTTTCCCAGCCGAGGATGTTTTAGATTCAGAGATCGGGTTATGTTGATGTTTTGGACTTCCCCACATGTCACGCCTCCTTCATGATTTGGTTTGTTTTGTACCGGAGATGGAACTCAGGACCTTGAGCGGTGCCGCTGAGCCAAATCCCCGGCTTTTCCTTCTTTTTTGTTCTTTTCTTTTATCTTTTTAATTATGCGTTGTGGTTCTTTGAAAATTACTTTATTTTAGTGTACGGTGATACCAGCCTGAACATACCCGATCTCACCTGAAAATTATTTTATTTCATTAGTACACATTTGCAGTACAGGATGTTTACATTCATCTTGGGGAGTGGGTCCATGCTACACGATACAGTTTTCTTTTTTTTTTTTTTTTAAGTCCCCTTTGCCACCTCCCTCCCTCTGCCCCATCTTCATTCTTGTTGTAATTCTTAGCTCGTGTTTATAACATACCACGTCATACATTCACTGAGGTTATTAGGTTTCTCCACATGGTATACCTTAATTCTGCTTACTTCCCCTTTTCCCCCTCTTCTCCTTTTTCCCTCCTGGATCCCTTCCCATTTGCAAAAGGTCTATTCCCTTGTTTCTGTCTCTCTATCCTTTACTGTTACTCCCTTTGTTTATAATCTGCCTTACTCAAATGAGATGCCATATGGTAACTGATTTATTTCACTCACACACTGTATTTTCCAGATGCACCCATTTCCCCACAAATGTCTCATTCTTTATAGCTGAGTAGTATTCCATTATGTATAGATACATTTTTTAAAAATGTATTCATCCATTGATGGATATGCTGACTGCTTAAATTGTGGCACTCTCACGCATTGGTATGCAGGTGTCACTATCATACGATGTCATTAGCTCTTTTGGGAAGACACCTAGAAGGGGAATGAATAGCTGGGTCACGTGGAATTTCTAATTTTAGTTCTTTGAGAAATCTCCATATTGAGGTCCATATAAGCTACACTAGTTGGCATTCCTACCGACAACGGAGGAGGCTTTCTTGTCCACTACAGCCTCACCAGGATTTGTTATTCTTTGTCTTCTTGATAATTGTCATCCCTTCTGGAGTGAGATGGAATCTTAGTGCTGTTTTAATTTGTATTTCTCTAATGGCTAGAGATGTTGAACATTTTCTCATATATTTGTTGGCCACCTGTACTTCTGAGAAGTGTTCATTTCACTTGCCCGTTTCTTGACTGAGTCTTTTATTTTAAGGGGTCTTATTCAGACAGAAATACCTCCTTCGGGTCCTGAACGACAGCCGTGAGCCTCTCATTTTCTGCCTGGACGTTAGTGACCACAGCCCAGCTCTGTTTCAGTTCGTTCTGCATTTCCAAGATCCTGCCCAGGTAGTAAGCGTCCTTCGATGCTGAGTCCTGCAGAAGCGTTTCCTCCCGAGTCTCTCCATCCTCGGCAACTTGACGGTGGATGGAGAAGGACTGCCCGAATGCCTCGCGGAGCTGCTCCAGCTCCTGCTTGAGGCTGTCGTACTCGGCCTCCAGCTCGTCATACTGCTGCTTGAGGGTCAGCTTCTCCTCCGGCACCACCAGCCTCTGTACTCGGCAGCCTGGATCTTCTCGTGGCTGGTCTTGGTGAGCTCGCGGGGTCAGCCGCTCGATCTCGGTCTGGTAGTGATCCAGGCTCTGCAGCAGCTTCTGTGTGGTTATATCCCCAGCCGGCAGGCGGGCTGGCGGGCGGGTGGCACAGGCCTCCTTTTTGTACTGGTGATGGAAGCCAGGGCTTTCACACTGACCTACCGTCCCTGTTGCTCTCTAAGGGTAGAACTTGCGACGGTCCTGCCTCAGCCTCCCAGAGTCTAGGCATGACAAGCGTGTGTCACCACGCCAGGCTTTATGAATTTCTTGTGACAAAACTGAGCTCTTAAAAAGTACTCGGAAGGGCTGGAGATTTAGCTCAGTGGTCCCTCGCCTGCCTCGTAAGCGCAAGGGTCCTGAGTTTGATCCTCGGTACCAAAAAAAAAAAAAAAAAAAAAAAAAAGCAAACAAACAAAAAAGAGAAAATTAAAATAGTTATTATTCATCACTTGTATTAACCCAAATAATTTAGTTACCCCTTAAAATGACTAGTGGACTGTGATGGTGCACACCTGTCATCCCAGCTCCTTGGCAGGCTGAGGCAAAGGGATCCCGAAGTACGAAAAGAAAAGAAAAATCGGGAGTGAAGTAGAAATTTACCCTGCCAAATCACAAACATGCACCTGTAAAGTCTGTTGCTTGTAGTTATATGAAAGGATAATTAATCGGAAGGAACAGGATATTGATTACATAGATTATCTGTAACCCACTATGTCGTGAAAAGGACAAAGAAAAGAAAAATGTTACATAAAATGGGATGTGAGCTGGGCATGGTGGCTCATGCCTACGATCCCAGCACTCAGGAGGCTGAGGCAAGAGGATCACGGTGAGTTCCAGGCCAGCCTGGGCTACATAGTGAGTTCAAGGTCAGCTTGGAACACAAAGCCAGACCCTGTTTAAAGAACGAACAGAAAAAAAGAAACGAAACGAAACGAAAAGAAAAAGGCATGTGAAGCACACTCCTTTTAAGAAAAAAATACGTGCTGTCAAAAACTGGCTTCACCAGTTGGTATCGGTGTGGCTGGCAAACACCATCATGCTGTTGGCGAGCCTGGGGATTGAACGCAGGACACTTTCAGTGAGCTACATCCTGAGGCCGGCCTGCCTGCCTTTCTTTTTTTGACACAGCATCTTGTGAAGTTCTCTCAAGCAGGGCTTGAACTTGATCCTCTTGCCTCAGCCTCCCAGAGTGCTGAGATTGTAGGCCTGGGCCTCCACACCCTGCTCTGTGTTACATTTTACTTTGAGAGGGTCTCAACGGAGTGTCCCAGGCTAGTCTTGAACTTGTCATCCTCCTGCGTCTCCCAGGTAGCTGAGATTACAGGCCTGTGCCGCCCCCGATTTAATTGTGGAAATTTTTCTGTCATTCACAGAAGATCTAAAGTGACTTTTGTTAAGTATTGTTAAAAAAAAAAAAAAAGCAAGCCAAAGCTGGGGATTTAGCTCAGTGGTTCTCGTGCCTGCCTTACAAGCGCAAGGGCCCAAGTTCGATCCCCGGTACCCGCCCCCCCCCCCAAGCAAGGAAAAACTGGGCCCGAGATTTAGCTCAGTGGTGCCGCTGCCTGCTTCGGAAGCGCAGGGTTCCGAGTTCGATCCCCGGTACAAAAAAATCCACCAAACATACTCAACAGAACAAAGGGTTTCCCAAGAAAATTACGGAGAGCAAAAGGGAAATACGGCCAACACCTTTGATAGTACACAGGGTTGCTGCAAACGGAATTGTTCTGCCCGGAGCCTTAGCCAGTACGGCAGAAAGGAAAACGCAGCGTGTCTTCCTCTCTTAGTAAAAAGAGAGGACAAGTTCTCGGTTTGTTAGCAGATACGCGACGGACGCTGTTCCCCTGGCGTCGGAACCTGCCGGTTTGAATCCCGGCGAAGGCGGCCGTCCCGCGGCCGCAGGGCGCAGGCGTTCAGCCCTCACCGAAACCTGGGCGGGCGGGCGGACTGTACCCCCGTTACACTTTAGGGAAATGGAGACGGACTGTGAGGATCGACCGCCGGGTGCGTGGAGGAGGCAGCGATTCGGACCTGGCCCAACCCGCTCGGCCGCCTTCCGCCGCGTCGCCCCGAAGCCACGGACCTCCCCCCCCCAGCCCCCCGCAGCGCCACCGCGCGCGGCTGAGACCCGTGCCGAGAAAGCCGCACCGCACCGTGGGCTTCGGCGGCCCGAGCCGCGGGGTCGGGCCGTCCGGGAGGGAAGCGCGGGAAGAAGCGGTGACGCCGCGGTGGACGTCACCGCGAGAGGCGGGAGCATGTAGATGAGGCGCGGTGCTTGCCGGTTCCAGCGCGTTGTTGCCGCCGCCGAGTTCCCCGGGCGGGTCCCCCCGAGAAAGGCGTGTGAGGGGTGTCGTTGGGGAGCGTGAGGTTTGGAAAGGAGGGGGCGAAGGCGTGGGCGTGTGAGTGACCGTGCGTAGGTAATGAGTGTGAGTGGCGGGTGAGGTGGCGCGCGCGGCGCGGCGCTCATACTTACCTGGCAGGGGAGATACCATGATCACGAAGGTGGTTTTCCCAGGGCGAGGCTTATCCATTGCACTCCGGATGTGCTGACCCCTGCGATTTCCCCAAATGTGGGAAACTCGACTGCATAATTTGTGGTAGTGGGGGACTGCGTTCGCGCTTTCCTCTGGTTCTGGGGTTGGTTAAAATTAGACCGTACGGTTTTTGTTTTTCTCTTGTCGAGTTCGGGTTCGCTTACTGTGTGTGTTCTGGGAAAGTCTTCCGTTGGGTTAACTGCTCGGTTCTTGCTACGGTTGGGGTTCTGCCGTGCACTGTAGAAGGTCGGCAGTTTGCGTGGGGTTGGGTTACAAGGTTTAAATTTATGCGGGACTCTGCTGTGGTGGTTTTGTTTTCTGCCTCGGGCAGTGGCTGAACCCTTATTTTTCGGGAGATCTTAGGTTTCACGCTTTTATTTGCGCTGAAAGTTTGCACAGGTGGATTTGGTTGGAGACGTTTGTGAACGATCCTCAGTTACAAGGTTTTGGGTTGACTGGCCCATGCGGGGGGGCTCCCAACTGTCAATCCTCCTGCAATTACAGGGCTCGGCCACTGCTCTCAGTTTTGCTAATTACTATATGACACAGTAACAGTTTATGTATTTCTAGTTTTACTGCCCGTTAGTCCTTTTTGCAGTCTGGAGTTCCTGGTTTTAGTTTGTCCGTGTCGGCGCGGAGGCGGGGGGGGTTTCTTTCAGTACAGTCTCGTTTTATGCGTTCAGGGATTGTGTGTAAATCCTTGTACTCAACCGACCTCGTGTTATGTCCCGGCCCGCGGGTAAGTCAACGGAGACCCTAGAGGGGGAGCGAGGATGAGAGGGGACAGGGGACACGAGAGATGGAGACAAGACAGGTTTCTGATCAAGTCTCGTTTATTGCGGAAGCTGCTACAACATATATACCGTAGGGCGAGAGGGGAGGAGCAAGAGGAGTGTACTGGGGCTACTTCCTTGTTGCCGGGTAGATCTGCAACAAGCCCGGGCATGTCCGTAATAGGCACTCAAGAATTCCGGGGGGGGGGGGGCAAGGCCCCCCACAGTGTTAAAAAATTTTTTGTGCCGGGGATTTAGCTCAGTGGTTTCGCCGCCTGCTACCCAAGTGCAAAGACCCGAGGCTCGATCCCCGGTACCAAAAAAAAAATTTTTTTTTTGCTTTTGTTTTTGCCGGTGGGTGGTTGATATTGAACCCAGGGCCTTGCACAAGCATTGTACCACTCACCTGCACTCCCAGCCCTTTTTGAAAATTTTATTTTGAGATATCATCTCTGCTGGGAGCACTGCGCTGTAGATCACTATGGCCAGGTCTAAACGCCTCCTCCCGCGGATGAGGCAGGGCCCCGCGGGCGGAGAACGGGCGACAACAGGGTATGGTGGAGCAAGGCCTGGCCAAGAAGAGGATGTGTGTTCCTCCCCGCCCATTCGCCAGAGAAACATCAAACGTGATGTCCTGCAGACCTTAGACCAGCTCCGGTTACAGACCAGCCCCTTTTAGCTCCCCCTGCACTTCCCATATCTCTACCACTATCAATAAACGTGCGGCCATTTGCTTGGTGGTCTTTTCCTCCCATCGGGAGGTAGAGCCCCACCTGGCCCCACCTACACCTTACAACTCTTTGTCTGTCTTTCTTAATGCCTCACTGTCGTTGCCCACTCCGTGAATCCTTCAGCCACACGGGCCGTGGCACATCTCACTCAATTCCCCAGGCTAGCCTTGAGCTGTCGATCCGCCTATCTCAACCTCCCAAGCAGCTGGGATCACAGGTGTGTGCGTGCCACTGTGCCTGGCTGACAATATTTATTAAGAAAATTGCGTCTGAGCATGCAGTGGTGGCGCATGCCTGTAATCCCAGCGCTCTGGGAGGCTGAGGCAAGGAGGATCACTCTGAGTTTGAGGCCGGCCTGGGCTACAGAGCGAGACCTTGTCTGAAAAATTTAAAAAGTAAATTAAAAAGGATTGGGGCTGTAGCTCACTGTGATGTTCCTGGATTCAATCCCCAGTACTTGCCAAGGGGAAGGGGAAGGGAGATTGCATCAGTGTTGAACATATGGAGGCTTTTTTCTTGTCCTTGTTCCTTCAACAACGTATTATAGATAGATGAGCTAGGTAGAAATAGCATAGACAGTCAGATAGGGCTAGGATGCTCCTCCAGAGGGCCCGGGCAAAGGTGAAACACACCACAGCTGCACCGGAGACACATCGGATGAAAACCAGGCCTCAGGTTACAGGCAAGATGACCAGGTCTACATACTTTCTCAAAGAACAAACACTGGGCCTAATGAAGTCTAGACAGACATCAGCCACCCCATGGGTGACCAGAGACCTCTGGACCCACCACTTCCTAGGAGAATCTTTGTTCTTTCCGTCCACGCTTGTTACGTGGCTCGTTTCCCGATTTGACCGCTGTTACCTAAGTGACTATACTTGTAACCTTATTGGATGTTCATGGCTGCGGCCCCCGTTGTACCCACATGGGTTTCACCGTATAAAACTCTAAAACAAGAAGCAAAAAACAAAATTCTGTAAAGCGGGGTCCCGGCTACCCACTCGGGGTCCCTCCTGTCCCTCGGGAGCTTTCCTATCAATAAATATCTCCGCACACTTTTGTTTGGTTGGTTGGTTTGGGTACCGGGGATCGAACTCGGGACCTTGTGTTTGCCAGGCAGGCGGCGGCACCACTGAGCTAAATCCCCCACCCTCTTCGTACTCTTAACCTCCCTTGTTCCTAGGATTCAGTCTTCGATTTCTAGAGAACAAGAACTCGGTGTATCATACAATTAACAGGTTGGGAGTCAGAATATTTCATACTCCGTTCCCAGTATTTCCTGTAACAAATACAGTATAACAACTATGTACTGAAAAATAACAAATACAAAATTAATGCAGTGTAATCTAGAGATGATTTAACGTAAACCAGGAGGAAAAGCAACCGAAAAAAGAAAAAGTATACTGGGAGGATATAACTGTGCCGTTTAATATAAGGGGGTTGGAGCATCTGTAGAATTTGGTATCTGCAGGGGGGTTCTGGAGCCAGTGCCCCTCGGACGTTTAGGGACAACTGTGTTCATGAAGGTGGACACCTTTTCAAATGTGAGAGAATCTAATTTGCTTCTTTGTGTTTCTGGTTCAATTAGGACGTGCCTGTTGTGCTTTTTCTTTTTCTTTCTTTCTTGTTCTTTTTTTTTTTTTTTTTTTTTTTGGTATTTAGACAGGGTCTTGTTGTATAGTTAGGCTGGCCTTGAACTCACTATGTTGCTCAGGCTGGCCTCGAACTCGTGGCAATCCTCCCGCCCCAGCCTCCAGAGTGTTGGGATCACAGGCGTGCGCCACCATGCCCGGCTCCTCAGCCTCCCTCTTAAAACGTTTAGTGGAACTAGGTGAGGTGGCCCAAGCGTGCTATCCCAGCACTCTGGGAAGCTGAGACAGAAGGCTTTCAAGTTCAAGCCCACCTTGGGCAATGTAGTCATTTAGCAAGACCCCGTGTCAAAATACAGAAATAAAAAAGGGCTGGGGATGTATGGAGCTCAGTGCAAAGGCCCTGGGTTACAGTCCCCAGTACCCCCCCCCCCACCCCACACGGAAGATGTAAGTGGACCTCGGGGCTCCATCTTTAAGTCACCGCCGTTTGAGTAGTATCTCGGGGGACGCATCCCACCCCCGCGGTTGAAGAATGACCAGTGACGAAGTCAAAGGTCCCTATCCAGACCGGGAGTGTGCCCGTGGATTCCTTCATCCGGTGGTAGGTGCTGGGGGTTTTGTGAGTACACCATGCCGTTCACAGTCCTTACCCTTTCGGAACCTTAAGTCTCGTGCATGAGGCAGGCATTCATCAAATAATCACACAAAAGAGGTGTTTGATCTGCTGAAGGTGGTCGAGGGAAGGTTCGGGGAGATAGAGACACTTGGACAGACATCTGAATGTCTGCATGTCTGAATGACAGCTCAGTTGAGGGAAGAATCCCCGCTGGAGAGAGCCGCTTGTGGACAGGCCGGGGGGCAGGAGGGAGCCCGAGGGAGCCCGGGGCGCCTAGCAGGGTTCAAAGCGGGGAGTGTGAGCCAGAGCACGCAGGGCCTCGTATGGACGTAGAAAAGCCTCGTCCTTGACCCAAGCACAATGGGAAGCCACCCGAGCTGAAGCTTACGGAGGGGGATGGGGGGAGGGGGAGGGGGAGGGGGGGTGAGGGGTGGGGGGGTGGGATGTGGATATAAAATACTCTCTTGTTCGTTTAAACACAGCCGTGTCATTTGTAGAGTGCAAAATTCCTTGATTGGGGGTGGGAACCCCAACGGTCTTTTGCTCACAGGATAAAATTTTAAAGTGGGGCACGCGGTGCAGATGTCGTAGTCTTTGGCTTTGTCTGGTGGGCTTCACCGTCCACTTTTCGGCTCGTTTTTTCTCGCGAGAGGCCTCCCTTGCTGGGCCCCGCAGTCCAAACCGAGGCGTGCCGCGGAGGGAGGTTTCCTAGCGCTCGGGCGCCATTGTTGGCCGTCAGCGTGACGCGCGGGAAGCGGCTGCGCGGCGGAAGCGGGGCGGCCCGGGGGGGGGGGCGCTAGAAGTAACTGGCTCGTGATTGGCTGTTTCGCGACCGTATGTTAATTAAGCTGACGGCGTGAATTATTTTTGCGAAAGGGCAAGAGCGAAAGAGCGTTCCGAGTGCTTTGTGGCACCTGGTAGGGGAAAAGCGCTTTCTTCGGGGAGCATGTCAGTAGGCCTGCGTGTGAAGTGTTGTCCCAAGACGTCCTCGCCATCGGCGAGATGTGTGTGCGTTTCGTGGAGGAAGGAACGTCGCGGGGGGTGGGGTTAAGGCTATACTTTCAGGGATCATTTCTATAGTTCGTTACTAGAGAAGCTTCTCTGATCGTGTAGAGTACCAGAAACCACGAGGAGGAGGCGTAGTGTTCCTTCCTGAGCGTGAAGCTGGCTCTTGGTGTTGCTTTGCTGCAGCTGCCGTTTGCCATTGATGATCGTTCTCATTCTCTCTTCGGAGTGAGTGAGGGGGAAGGAACGCAGTCTGAGTGGCTTCTGTTTCTAAGCGCGGCACTACGAGAAGCGTTTTTGTTTGTTTTTCCAGGCGTGGGCTGGCTCAGGAGCTGCTCAGTTTTTTGTAAGCGGGGCTTTGGCGTGAGCCAAGCAGCGCTAGGTTGGCTCTAGGCCCGTGACGTCTCCAGTGTCGTTTCTACCTTTTTTTCCCTTTGCCCCCCACCCCCCTTTCCTTTTCATCTTTTCTCTCTGGTCCTTTTGACTTTAGGCTCTCGCCACGTCGTCCAGGTGGCCTTTGGGGCCCTTGGAGTCGCTGGGGTCACCGGTGTGCACAAATGGGACTAAGAAGTTGAGCTTTGGGTCTGATCTGCGCTGCCGTGGAAGGCAAAAACAAGGTGCCCTAACTTGCAGCACTTTTTATTTAGTACATCAGGAAAAGCAAATGTAACAATTGAATATGGAGAGTTCAGTATCACGTTGGGATGAACAAGGTGTAAACGAAAGAATGGGTGGGGGCGCCGGAAATCTAAGAACCAATGAAGGATCTATGCACATGAAGATTTGGTTCCTCCCAGGGTGTCTCTTGCAGGTGGTTTTGTCCTACAGCATTACAGCATCATGGGATCGTTGAGATCTCAGTTGTGACCTGAGGCCAAAATGGAATTATGTCTTGGAATGTTATAGCTGGTCTGCAGGTGGGAGAACTAGGCCTACTCAAATGATTTTTCTCTAGAATTATGTAGCATTGCTCTCAACAGAAACAGTACACAGAACTTTATTAGATTCACTTTGTGTGTTTGTGCTCTAAAGATAGCAATGTTATTAAACTGCCCCCAAGTTAATCCTGTAGGCGTCACATACTCAATTTTAAAACCAGTACTACTTTCTGAGGTACTTTCCTTATGGTAAATGTAAATGTATAGACTGTATTCAGGGTGACCGGAAAGAGGTCCTAACCTGTGAGAATGGGCTTCCTGAATTTCGATTCAGTATTAGGGAGGTGTATGGTGGGTAGGTATTCTAATCCTTCATATCCTGTGTTAATATTTTTCATGGTTACCCTACTTCATGCAGTTTTCCTTGTAGTGGGTGGAAGATGATAAAGCTGTTTTATCAACTAATAATGTGATCACAGATACCAAAACCTAATTATTCTGTCCCTCCATTCCCTCTCCTAAGAAGTGGTTTGGAATCTCTTTCTAAAAAGGATGGAACCGCATGGAGGTTCTCCCGATGTTAAGGTAGACCTAAATAAAAGTTCTCAATAGAGTCCTCTTTGAGTAAAATATACTATCTCTGTACCTGCAACTTTTTAGAGCATGTTTCATCCTCATTTTTAATATCTTGAACTGAAGAACTGATGTCAGCCTGCCAGGTACTGTAATTTATTCTATCCTATTATATATCAAGAAGGACAGTGAAAAATGTTTCCTTGCAAACTTGTAGTCCAGTATCACTTTCTATTTTTATCCTTAAATGACCACTCCAAATCAGTGTAAGGGTTTTTCCAGTAATTACAGCACTTTGTTAAACTTAGCAAAGTTTCTTCACAGAAACATTATTGAGTAGCTGAAGAAATTGCAAAGTTAACCATTATTAACTGGGTGGGATGTGAATGGAATGTTAGAAATGTGTGAATTGAAGTTCTGTATTCTTTATAGATATAGCCCTTATTTAAAAGTGAAGTCCATATTCAAACTAGGAATGAAAGTGATGTATTTCTAAATTCTTGCAAAAGTGGGTTTTTTTGTTTGTTTGTGTGAATATAATAGCAGGAAGAATTATAGCAATCTGTCATTTTACCTGAAATGGGCAAGCCTGTGTATTATGAATGTTTTCCAGCTTCCCTGTGGAATATACCAAGAAATGCACTTGAAGTTAATCTTTGCTTTTCTGTCATTGTAAATTTAGATTCTGTAACTGGGTTTGGTGGTGTGAAGCATTGTTCACGAGAGGCCAGAACTCCTCTTCCTACAGGATTTTGAGATGGAGGAACACATATTTAATCTCCCCTTTATGCTTTGGTTCTAGTTCCTCTTTCCAAGTTGAATAACAATGTTTTTGGTTGTTTTGTTTTAGTTGGTGCTCTGAAGCTTAATCTTAATACCCTTTAATCTCAGTTGTCAAATTTTGATAATACATGCCATTTTCTTTGGTAAGAGAAAGCAGGTTTTAATGTCTGCCAGAATACAATTTATATCCCTTATTGGCTCCATTAAACTCTTTTAAAACTTAAAAAAAAAAAAAAAAAAGCCCTGCAACGATAGCCTGCGTGTGTGAGGTACAGCAGAGCACTCCATGAACTCCACCATGTACAGCACCTGGCAGTATGTTCCCTTTGCCAGCATGTATACAACACCCGGTGGAGACACCCAGTCCTGCCCACACCAGCCCTGATGGAAACGCAGGTTTGGGTGCATGGTGTGAGGACAACAGATCTCCCAAAGGGAAGAGAAAGGGCCCAGGAAACTTTTAGAGGGATGGAACATTTTCAGGGAGAGGATCAGTCCATGACTGCTTCCAACTCCCTCCCCTTCCACGGCTGAGGAAACTGAGGCAGAGAAGAGTGCAATCCACTTGCCCAGGGCCCAAGACTAATGAGCAGGAGAACTAGAGGGCGGGAAGGAGATTGCACAGAGGGAGGGGCTGGCACTTCACATATTCCTGGCTTTCACATTTGTCCCATTATTTAGACCTCACTAAAAGGCATCACACCTGAGTCGCACGGAACACACCGAATCAGCCCGCACCCCCACAACGATCCACTGGACAGCCCCCCAACCCCGCTCCTCTGTACAGCCACCTGGTTCCACATTACAAAGACGCAGAGGACACCGGACCACCAGACCACAGTACTGAGTCCCGCCGCTCCCGGCCCAGAGGGCAGAGAAGCTCAGATCGTCCCAGAACCAATTAAAAACAAATTAAACGCAAAGGGGGAGAATCCAACAAAAAGAAAAAGTCATGACAATGCTTTTAAAACTTTGAACTTCATCTCCCTAATGAGTGTATAATTCAATCTTATTATTGTACTGATTAGTATTTTTCTGATTCTACAGTTGCACACCATTCTTTGTGCTATACTGGCTATTTATCTTATGTCTACATTTTAATTGGGTTGTCTATTGATGAGGTCTAAGAATTCTTTATATATTCTGCTCATAGGTTATATGCATTGTAAATATGGTCTGTTTAAGGACTACTTTTCATTTTAATGATGTCATTTAAAGTTCTAAATTTTGATGGAATCTCATTTATCAGTTTTTTTCTTTTATACATCATGTTTTTTGTATCCTAGGTAGTTCTAGCCTACCCTGAATTCATAAATATTTTCCCTTATAATTTCTCCTTAAAGTTTTATACTTTTAGGCTTTCTTATTTAGGTTCATAGATCCCTTCAAGTTATTTTCATGTATGGAAAAAAAGGGTTGAGGTTAATTTTTTATATACGGATACCAGGTCTTCTAGTGCCGTCTGCTGAAAACACTATCTCTTCCTCGGCTCTTGAATCGAGTTTATATTCTATAAAATGCTAATGTAAAATAATCTTTCAAAACTCAGTGGACCATATATGTGTGGTTCTATTTCTAGATTGTTTTATTCAAATGATCTATATGTCTTTCCTTACACCAACACTGCCTTGATGACTGTAGCTTTAGAAGAAGTCTTAAAATTAGGTACTAAACTTCTTCCGACACTTTTTTTAAAAACTTTTCTACATCCTTTGTACTCCTACATAACTTTTAAATTTCAATACCCAATTCTTCATTTATAGCAAAGTATACACAGACCTGAATTTTTATATACACCTTGTGTTTTCTAATCCTGCTAAATTCAAGTACAAGTTCTAGGGGCTCCTAGAGATTTCTTAGTATTTTCTCTGTAGATGATTATTTCATCTACATATAAAGATTTTGCTTCTGCTGTGCCAATCCTATCCTAGTTGTATCATTTTATTGCCAGACTATTTTGGTGGGGCCTAGGTTTCAAAGTTCAATGGACAGATAAAGAGTAAGCATATCTGCCCTTGTTCCCCACCTTAAGGAGAAAGCATTGTATCTTCTCCATTTATATAAGGCATTCTCGCTGGAAGTATGGAGTACATGTCTTTAATCTGTTGAGAAGGTTCTGTTCTACTTCTAGTCTCCTGATAGCTTTTACCACAAACAGCTGTAGAATTTAGTCCAATACTTTTCCTCCAACTAGTGACAGGATCATATGGCTTCTTCCTTTCCTCCGTTAAAATGATGACTTTTGGGGGTGGATCTTCCAATGCTGAACCAACACTGCCATCCCTATAACAAAACCACTTTCTACATCCTGCCAGATCTGACTTCCAATAGTTTGTTTTGTTAAACAAATTTCTATCTATGTTCATACTTTTTTCTTCTATTATCTTTATCCAGTTTTAGGATTACCACAATGTTGAGTTCCTAAAATGAGGGGAGAAGTGTTCCTTCTTTTTTCTGCTTTAAATGTTTGATATTATTTATCAGTTAAAATGTTTATGAGCCTGCTGTTCTCACATAGGTAGATTTTCAAGCTAGGAATATACTTTCTTTAATAGGTGCTATTCAAATTTTATATTTCCTCCAGAGTTAGTTTCATTAATTTGTCTTCCAAGGTACTTCTTAGAAGTGGTCAAATTTATTTCAAAAAAGATATTTGTTATATGCTTTCTATATCCTTTTAAATTCTGTAAAATCTGTAGTGTCTCCTAGATCTTGATACTGTAATTTAAAAAATGTGTAACTGATATTGTGTAACAAGAAGAAAAGGTCTAAAAGAGCAGGGGAATTGGGAGGGGTGGGGAAGGGAAAAAAGAGAAAGGAAAAAATATGAGAAGAGGAAAAAAAATGGAAACAAGGTCTTTGCAAATAGGGAAGGGTGGAGGGGGTGAAGAGAGGGCAAGGGAAGGGGAAAAGAAATAAGAACCAAGAGACTCATGTAACGGTACAAGATCCCAATGATGAATATAACTGTATTGTATACCAAAAATGTACCAATAAACTTGGGGGGGGGGGCATCACACCTGCCAGTGAGTGGCCTCAGGCAAGTTACAAATGTCAATGGGCTTATGTTTCCTAAGATATAAAAGTAGGTCACTAACAGCACTGTACTGACCCAAGAGGCTCTTGTAGGTTAACACATAAAAATTTGGGGGGGAAGAACATCTGACTGGTGATAAGGGCTGGGTAAATGGGTCAGACATTACTGTTGTTCTCCACACTCAACAGATGACTTTTTTTTTTTTTTTTTTGGTACCAGGGATTGAACTCAGGACCTTGCGCTTTTGAGGCAGGCCAGGCACCACTGAGCTAAATCCCTGGCCCAACAGATGACTTTTTTTGCAGGGCTGGGGCTGGTCTGAGACAAGGTCTTGCTGTGTAGTTCAGCCTGGCCTTCAACTCACAGAGATCTCAGCCTCCTGTCTCAGCCTCCGAGTGACGAGAGGCCTGTGCCACCTCGCCCCTCAACAGATGACTTTCTAGAGATTCACTAGACTTGCCCAAGGTTTTACAGCTGGCTAACTTGCTTTACTTAACCCAGGCCTGTGTCCAGTGCGATGCTAAGACCCCTGCATCCAATAGTTGACTGAGGATCCACTGACTGCCTGAAAATGCTGCTGCTGCATGGACAGGGGTGCTGCCATCAAAGCAGCGGCTGCGGACGAAGGGGGAATGGGTACAGTGAGTGTCCACAGCAACACCTCTTCCTTCTATGGAGGGAGACGGGGCCCCCAGGCATGATGGCAACCGTTAGTGATGAAGAGTAGAAGAGAATTGCTGCTGAGACCCCTGGCCTCCGCCAACAGGAGCTTTCACACACCCCTTTTTCCATCCTTACCTCAGCCCGTCAAGGCGGCATCATCTCGCACAGCCAAGATGAGGAATCAAAAGTGCAAAGCTGAGCTTCATACTGAGATACGGGTCTGATTCCACCCCAGTGTTCTTTCCCTACTATCCTGTGATAGTGGCTGCTCTGAAACACTTCCTTCATGTCTACCAAAGGGTCCAAATAATTAAGTTCCCTAAAAAGCAAATGGGCGAAGCCCTGGAGAAAGTGAAATGTAAGGGAAGCACCTTGCTTTCTGGTCTTCAGCGGCCGACTAGTGAGTGTGACCAGGCGCATCCCTGCAGTCTGTCACCTTCACCTATGTACCAAAACCTGTACAAAAGGTCAATGGACTTAAACTTATCCATGGTGCATCCGCCTTATGGAACCTCTCCCTGACAGGCGGGCGGCTTTTCCTTATATTCCATGAAACGTCCACTCATTCGTCCCCCACTGCTTGATGCGTGCTGCTTTTTGTCCATTTTGGTCCGCTTCGATCATTGTTGTCCGAAGGGGCGGGGGGGAGACAGAGGATCACAGCACAGGGGTAAGCTGACAACACACGTAGTATCATTAACCCTCTCCTACCTTTTTGTGACCCAGAAACACTGTAATTCATTTTATACTATTATCAGTGAGATGCTTTACTGGAATGAATGAATGGGTAGTGGGGATGAACCCAGGGCCTTTGCACTGAAGCTAATTTCCACCCAGCCCCTTTTTAATTTTGAGAAAGAGACAGGCAGGTCTAACCAAATCTCCTAGACTGGGCTTGAGTTTGTGAGCCTTCTGCCTCACTCTCCTTGAAGGCTTGGATTACAGGACCACCACGACCAGCTGAGATTGCCTTTTACATTACTTGTGCCCTTTTGTGTGCATCTGTGTGGAACTAATGAAGGCCTTCTCTGTTGATGTTTTTTTGTTTTTTCTTTTTCTTTCTCTCCTGCTGTACTGGAGTTTGAACTCAGGGCCTTGAATAGGCCAAGCAAGTGCTCTACCACTGAGCTACACTCCCCAGCCCTTTCTCCTTTTGTTTTTGTTTTTTTTTTGGTACCGGGGATTGAACTCTGATCCTTGCGCTTGTGAGGCAGGCAGCAGAACCACTGAGCTAAATCCCCAGCCCAGCCCTTTCTTTTTTATTCAATTTTGAGACAAGGTCTGCCCAAATTGCCCAAGTTGGCCTTCAATTTGCAATTCTGCTTCTTGTCTCCTCAACCCTCTCAGGAGTTGGGATTGGAAGCATTTGTTACCATGCCCAGTGTCTATTTTTAAGTATCATTCCAGCAATTAAAAGTATAGTATAAAATTACTCCTGCAGATAAAATTCCTAGTTCCTTTTTAGGAACTTTTTGTTTTTCAAAACAGGGTCTCGTTATGTAATTCAGGCTGACCTTGAACTCATTATGTAGCCCAGGCTGGCCTCAAACTCACAGCGATCCTCCTGCCTCAGCCTCCAGAATACTGGGATCACAGGGGAGAGCCACCATGCCCAGCTAGGAATATTCTTGATATTTGCATTGAGTCTGTATTTGCTTTTCAGGATTTACATATGTTGATGCAGTAAATTCCCTGGGGTAGACAGCATTGGGTTTTTTTGTTGTTGTTGGTTTTGGTACCAGGGAGGGATCAAACTCAGGACCTTGCGCTTGCGAAGGCAGGTGGCAGAACCACTGAGCTAAATCCCTGGCCCTAGACAGCACTTTTTATGGCAGAATTATTGGGCCCTATGAAATTAGTTGATGTTCTGGTGGATTATGGATCAGATCTAAATCATTAAGTACATTAACATGAATATCTAGAAATTAATGAGTGGATTTTGGGGGGTGGTGGTGTTGAACCCTGGTTCTTCACATTAAGCTACATCCATAGCCCTTTTTATTTTCAGATAGGGTTTGACCAAGTTCGTAAAGTGCCTAGACTGGGCACTTAATTGAATTTGCTATCCTGATGCTGTAGCTTCCTAGAGTGCTGGAAGAACAGGCAAGTGCCACCATTTGCTCTTAAAAGAACTAAGGATGCAAGGCAGGGTGGTGCACGCCTGTAATCCTAGCACTTGGGAGTCTGAGGCACGAGGATCTCTTCGAGTTCAAGGCCAGCCTGAACTACATATTGAGACCCTGTCTCAAAATAAAAAAAATAGGAGGGTTGAGCTGGATGTGGTAGCACAGGCCCACCCGTGATCCCAGCACTCTGGAGGCTGAGGTAGGAGGATCGCCACAAGTTGGAGGCCAGCCTGGGCTACACAGTGAGTTCCGAGCCAGCCTGAACTCTGTAGCGAGACCCTGTTCCAAAAAACCTAAAAACAAACCAAAAAGCCACGTTGGGGCATTTTGATAGTACTTGAAGAAACTTTATTTCTTGCATGTTTTGTCCAGGGCAGGTGTGAACCCAGGGCTCTGATCCTGAGTTATACTCCTCAGTCCTAACTTCATAAAACATTAAGAAAACCTTTGCTAATTTATATCAGTAAGATACAGTTGTATTTCATGCCCATGGTGAAAAATAATTTTAACAAAGTTTCTGTAAGCAATTAGACAAGTTATATGGGATGATTAAGTGAAGGTATTCATGAATTACTGACTCATGAACAGCACTGTTAGCATGTTTCTATTCATATAATTATATGATGTAATATAATATAATTTGTATCATGTACTCCATTTGCGTAAGCAATTTAACATCCCCCAAACCAGGTTCTTCACCAGTTATAGTACAGGAGGCATTAGTTTGTCAGAAAGGATGACTTCCTGACTTTTATAGTTAAGACTTAAACGAATCTGAGTCCAGCAGTTGGCAGTGATTTAATACGCAAGAACAACACATTGCAATGAATCGGCCAGATGTGAATCTTTTCTGTTTATGAAACACTTGGCCTTTTCCCTGGGCCATCCCAGGCACTGTTTGTTCATTAATTACTGATTAACATAACTTATGTCATGTATTCCATTTGCTTAAGTAATTTAACATCTTCACAACTAGGTTACCAGGCTGTGAAGCTGTTGAAAGGAATTGTGCAATGACTTGTTTTCTCCTGTGGAAAATTGTCCAAGATGCATTAGATGTAAAAATTTAGATGAAGAATGGTTTATTTAGCACATACTTTTATTAAGTATTAACGACTGAACCAACAGCCACAGGAATGATAGGCAACTGCTGTACAAGGAGCTATATATCTCCATCTCTTTTGAATTAAGACAGTCTTGCTAAATTGTCTAGCCTTGCCTCAAACACAAATTTGTAATAGGGACTGAGGATGTAGCTCAGTGGTAGAGCATTGGCCTGATGTATGCCAGGCTCTGGGGTCAATTCAAAACAGAAGACAAAACAAAAACCACTTACAATAGTATTGCCTTTGAGCAAGAAACCTGGGTGGTTGGCGTTGGAAGCCCCCCCACCCCGTTTTTGAGTTGGAAAGTTTGAAAAATATTTTTTCTTCTCCTCTTCTTCCCTGTGTGCCTGTTTTTTGTTGTTGTTGTTTTTTTTGGCACCAGGGATTGAACTCAGGATCTTGTGCTTTTTTTTAGCTTTAAGAGATGTATTTTTGGTATCGGTAATACATTTTATATTTATATATTAGTATATAAAAGGTATCTATACAATAAAACCTAAGCACGATTATAGAAAGATATAAACACTTCAAATATAAAAACTGTGCTATTAAAGACCTTTAGCAAGGTAGTCATACATTTGTTTTGCATATCATTTATAAAAGCCAAAAAATAAAAATCTCTATTATGCCAAATTAGAATTATAAGAATGTTTATCTAAAAACCCTCAATTTGGATACTCAAGCAGAGAACGGTCCTGTGACCTGGACTCCAGCGTTTCAGTGAGGAGCGAGGGATGCGAAGACAGAGCCATCTTCTGTTTCTCTCCTCCTGTTTGTGTTTTTTGTCTAGATGGGTTTTTTTTTTGAGAAAGGATATTGCTGTGTGGCCCAGGTTAGTCTCATACTCACTGTGTAGCCAAGGTTGTCCTGAAAACTGCCATCATCCTGAGATCTGGGATTACAGGTGTGAGCTGCTGTGCCCTGATTTTTGTTTCTTCTTCAGTGAAAGGGAGAAAGCCCTCCAGGTCATTCTCCTCTGCAACCAGGTTAGGAAACTAGCTACAAACCACATATCCTGCACACAATAAAGGGTGTCTTTCATGGCTGCTATCATCTACTGTCATATTGGTCATGTTCTTGTTCCATTCCCAACACACGGAAAGTGAGAGACGTTTATTTGGGTCACAGTTTCCAGTGGGTTCAGTCCATGGTTGGATTGCAGGAAGGCAGAAATGGCATTGTAGGAAGGCATGGTTGGATTGCAGGAAAGCAAAAGCAGCATGGTGGAGGAAAGCTGCTCAGTCTATAGCAGCTAGGAAGCAGAGAAGTGAAGAGATGGGGAGGGAAATACAACCTCTAGAGAAAGAAAGGCACAACCCAGTGACACACCTCTTTCAACCAGGGATCACCTCCTAACAGCACATTCAACTATGCACTGATCAGTGGCTCAGTCCACACGTGAGTGTAGTGCTCCATTATCCAGTCACTTTCCAAAAGCCCCATCTTGAACACGTGAGACTTTAGCAGACATTCCACAACTACACCATAAAAGTGTAATTGGAGGGCCAGGGATTTAGCTCAGTGGTTCCGTTGCCTGTGTAGAAAGCGCAAGGTCCAGAGTTCGATCCCCGGTAGCAAAAAAACCAAAAAACAAAAATAACAGAACTTTTTCTGAGGCGTAGGTCCTCGACTGGATAGGTGATGCTGAGGGTTTTGGGGCCTCCTACCACAGGATAGGGGGGCGGTGACAAGAGGACTGATCTCTGGTTCTGTGCCTGACCAGCCTGACCCCAAGGGTCTGTAGACATGAAGGAAGTGTTTCAGAGCAGCCACTATCACAGGATAGTAGGGAAAGAACACTGGGGTGGAATCAGACCCGTATCTCAGTATGAAGCTCAGCTTTGCACTTTTGATTCCTCATCTTGGCTGTGCGAGATGATGCCGCCTTGACGGGCTGAGGTAAGGATGGAAAAAGGGGTGTGTGAAAGCTCCTGTTGGCGGAGGCCAGGGGTCTCAGCAGCAATTCTCTTCTACTCTTCATCACTAACGGTTGCCATCATGCCTGGGGGCCCCGTCTCCCTCCATAGAAGGAAGAGGTGTTGCTGTGGACACTCACTGTACCCATTCCCCCTTCGTCCGCAGCCGCTGCTTTGATGGCAGCACCCCTGTCCATGCAGCAGCAGCATTTTCAGGCAGTCAGTGGATCCTCAGTCAACTATTGGATGCAGGGGTCTTAGCATCGCACTGGACACAGGCCTGGGTTAAGTAAAGCAAGTTAGCCAGCTGTAAAACCTTGGGCAAGTCTAGTGAATCTCTAGAAAGTCATCTGTTGAGGGGCGAGGTGGCACAGGCCTCTCGTCACTCGGAGGCTGAGACAGGAGGCTGAGATCTCTGTGAGTTGAAGGCCAGGCTGAACTACACAGCAAGACCTTGTCTCAGACCAGCCCCAGCCCTGCAAAAAAAGTCATCTGTTGGGCCAGGGATTTAGCTCAGTGGTGCCTGGCCTGCCTCAAAAGCGCAAGGTCCTGAGTTCAATCCCTGGTACCAAAAAAAAAAAAAAAAAAAGTCATCTGTTGAGTGTGGAGAACAACAGTAATGTCTGACCCATTTACCCAGCCCTTATCACCAGTCAGATGTTCTTCCCCCCCAAATTTTTATGTGTTAACCTACAAGAGCCTCTTGGGTCAGTACAGTGCTGTTAGTGACCTACTTTTATATCTTAGGAAACATAAGCCCATTGACATTTGTAACTTGCCTGAGGCCACTCACTGGCAGGTGTGATGCCCCCCCCCCAAGTTTATTGGTACATTTTTGGTATACAATACAGTTATATTCATCATTGGGATCTTGTGCCGTTACATGAGTCTCTTGGTTCTTATTTCTTTTCCCCTTCCCTTGCCCTCTCTTCACCCCCTCCACCCTTCCCTATTTGCAAAGACCTTGTTTCCATTTTTTTTCCTCTTCTCATATTTTTTCCTTTCTCTTTTTTCCCTTCCCCACCCCTCCCAATTCCCCTGCTCTTTTAGACCTTTTCTTCTTGTTACACAATATCAGTTACACATTTTTTAAATTACAGTATCAAGATCTAGGAGACACTACAGATTTTACAGAATTTAAAAGGATATAGAAAGCATATAACAAATATCTTTTTTGAAATAAATTTGACCACTTCTAAGAAGTACCTTGGAAGACAAATTAATGAAACTAACTCTGGAGGAAATATAAAATTTGAATAGCACCTATTAAAGAAAGTATATTCCTAGCTTGAAAATCTACCTATGTGAGAACAGCAGGCTCATAAACATTTTAACTGATAAATAATATCAAACATTTAAAGCAGAAAAAAGAAGGAACACTTCTCCCCTCATTTTAGGAACTCAACATTGTGGTAATCCTAAAACTGGATAAAGATAATAGAAGAAAAAAGTATGAACATAGATAGAAATTTGTTTAACAAAACAAACTATTGGAAGTCAGATCTGGCAGGATGTAGAAAGTGGTTTTGTTATAGGGATGGCAGTGTTGGTTCAGCATTGGAAGATCCACCCCCAAAAGTCATCATTTTAACGGAGGAAAGGAAGAAGCCATATGATCCTGTCACTAGTTGGAGGAAAAGTATTGGACTAAATTCTACAGCTGTTTGTGGTAAAAGCTATCAGGAGACTAGAAGTAGAACAGAACCTTCTCAACAGATTAAAGACATGTACTCCATACTTCCAGCGAGAATGCCTTATATAAATGGAGAAGATACAATGCTTTCTCCTTAAGGTGGGGAACAAGGGCAGATATGCTTACTCTTTATCTGTCCATTGAACTTTGAAACCTAGGCCCCACCAAAATAGTCTGGCAATAAAATGATACAACTAGGATAGGATTGGCACAGCAGAAGCAAAATCTTTATATGTAGATGAAATAATCATCTACAGAGAAAATACTAAGAAATCTCTAGGAGCCCCTAGAACTTGTACTTGAATTTAGCAGGATTAGAAAACACAAGGTGTATATAAAAATTCAGGTCTGTGTATACTTTGCTATAAATGAAGAATTGGGTATTGAAATTTAAAAGTTATGTAGGAGTACAAAGGATGTAGAAAAGTTTTTAAAAAAAGTGTCGGAAGAAGTTTAGTACCTAATTTTAAGACTTCTTCTAAAGCTACAGTCATCAAGGCAGTGTTGGTGTAAGGAAAGACATATAGATCATTTGAATAAAACAATCTAGAAATAGAACCACACATATATGGTCCACTGAGTTTTGAAAGATTATTTTACATTAGCATTTTATAGAATATAAACTCGATTCAAGAGCCGAGGAAGAGATAGTGTTTTCAGCAGACGGCACTAGAAGACCTGGTATCCGTATATAAAAAATTAACCTCAACCCTTTTTTTCCATACATGAAAATAACTTGAAGGGATCTATGAACCTAAATAAGAAAGCCTAAAAGTATAAAACTTTAAGGAGAAATTATAAGGGAAAATATTTATGAATTCAGGGTAGGCTAGAACTACCTAGGATACAAAAAACATGATGTATAAAAGAAAAAAACTGATAAATGAGATTCCATCAAAATTTAGAACTTTAAATGACATCATTAAAATGAAAAGTAGTCCTTAAACAGACCATATTTACAATGCATATAACCTATGAGCAGAATATATAAAGAATTCTTAGACCTCATCAATAGACAACCCAATTAAAATGTAGACATAAGATAAATAGCCAGTATAGCACAAAGAATGGTGTGCAACTGTAGAATCAGAAAAATACTAATCAGTACAATAATAAGATTGAATTATACACTCATTAGGGAGATGAAGTTCAAAGTTTTAAAAGCATTGTCATGACTTTTTCTTTTTGTTGGATTCTCCCCCTTTGCGTTTAATTTGTTTTTAATTGGTTCTGGGACGATCTGAGCTTCTCTGCCCTCTGGGCCGGGAGCGGCGGGACTCAGTACTGTGGTCTGGTGGTCCGGTGTCCTCTGCGTCTTTGTAATGTGGAACCAGGTGGCTGTACAGAGGAGCGGGGTTGGGGGGCTGTCCAGTGGATCGTTGTGGGGGTGCGGGCTGATTCGGTGTGTTCCGTGCGACTCAGGTGTGATGCCTTTTAGTGAGGTCTAAATAATGGGACAAATGTGAAAGCCAGGAATATGTGAAGTGCCAGCCCCTCCCTCTGTGCAATCTCCTTCCCGCCCTCTAGTTCTCCTGCTCATTAGTCTTGGGCCCTGGGCAAGTGGATTGCACTCTTCTCTGCCTCAGTTTCCTCAGCCGTGGAAGGGGAGGGAGTTGGAAGCAGTCATGGACTGATCCTCTCCCTGAAAATGTTCCATCCCTCTAAAAGTTTCCTGGGCCCTTTCTCTTCCCTTTGGGAGATCTGTTGTCCTCACACCATGCACCCAAACCTGCGTTTCCATCAGGGCTGGTGTGGGCAGGACTGGGTGTCTCCACCGGGTGTTGTATACATGCTGGCAAAGGGAACATACTGCCAGGTGCTGTACATGGTGGAGTTCATGGAGTGCTCTGCTGTACCTCACACACGCAGGCTATCGTTGCAGGGCTTTTTTTTTTTTTTTTTTAAGTTTTAAAAGAGTTTAATGGAGCCAATAAGGGATATAAATTGTATTCTGGCAGACATTAAAACCTGCTTTCTCTTACCAAAGAAAATGGCATGTATTATCAAAATTTGACAACTGAGATTAAAGGGTATTAAGATTAAGCTTCAGAGCACCAACTAAAACAAAACAACCAAAAACATTGTTATTCAACTTGGAAAGAGGAACTAGAACCAAAGCATAAAGGGGAGATTAAATATGTGTTCCTCCATCTCAAAATCCTGTAGGAAGAGGAGTTCTGGCCTCTCGTGAACAATGCTTCACACCACCAAACCCAGTTACAGAATCTAAATTTACAATGACAGAAAAGCAAAGATTAACTTCAAGTGCATTTCTTGGTATATTCCACAGGGAAGCTGGAAAACATTCATAATACACAGGCTTGCCCATTTCAGGTAAAATGACAGATTGCTATAATTCTTCCTGCTATTATATTCACACAAACAAACAAAAAAACCCACTTTTGCAAGAATTTAGAAATACATCACTTTCATTCCTAGTTTGAATATGGACTTCACTTTTAAATAAGGGCTATATCTATAAAGAATACAGAACTTCAATTCACACATTTCTAACATTCCATTCACATCCCACCCAGTTAATAATGGTTAACTTTGCAATTTCTTCAGCTACTCAATAATGTTTCTGTGAAGAAACTTTGCTAAGTTTAACAAAGTGCTGTAATTACTGGAAAAACCCTTACACTGATTTGGAGTGGTCATTTAAGGATAAAAATAGAAAGTGATACTGGACTACAAGTTTGCAAGGAAACATTTTTCACTGTCCTTCTTGATATATAATAGGATAGAATAAATTACAGTACCTGGCAGGCTGACATCAGTTCTTCAGTTCAAGATATTAAAAATGAGGATGAAACATGCTCTAAAAAGTTGCAGGTACAGAGATAGTATATTTTACTCAAAGAGGACTCTATTGAGAACTTTTATTTAGGTCTACCTTAACATCGGGAGAACCTCCATGCGGTTCCATCCTTTTTAGAAAGAGATTCCAAACCACTTCTTAGGAGAGGGAATGGAGGGACAGAATAATTAGGTTTTGGTATCTGTGATCACATTATTAGTTGATAAAACAGCTTTATCATCTTCCACCCACTACAAGGAAAACTGCATGAAGTAGGGTAACCATGAAAAATATTAACACAGGATATGAAGGATTAGAATACCTACCCACCATACACCTCCCTAATACTGAATCGAAATTCAGGAAGCCCATTCTCACAGGTTAGGACCTCTTTCCGGTCACCCTGAATACAGTCTATACATTTACATTTACCATAAGGAAAGTACCTCAGAAAGTAGTACTGGTTTTAAAATTGAGTATGTGACGCCTACAGGATTAACTTGGGGGCAGTTTAATAACATTGCTATCTTTAGAGCACAAACACACAAAGTGAATCTAATAAAGTTCTGTGTACTGTTTCTGTTGAGAGCAATGCTACATAATTCTAGAGAAAAATCATTTGAGTAGGCCTAGTTCTCCCACCTGCAGACCAGCTATAACATTCCAAGACATAATTCCATTTTGGCCTCAGGTCACAACTGAGATCTCAACGATCCCATGATGCTGTAATGCTGTAGGACAAAACCACCTGCAAGAGACACCCTGGGAGGAACCAAATCTTCATGTGCATAGATCCTTCATTGGTTCTTAGATTTCCGGCGCCCCCACCCATTCTTTCGTTTACACCTTGTTCATCCCAACGTGATACTGAACTCTCCATATTCAATTGTTACATTTGCTTTTCCTGATGTACTAAATAAAAAGTGCTGCAAGTTAGGGCACCTTGTTTTTGCCTCCCACGGCAGCGCAGATCAGACCCAAAGCTCAACTTCTTAGTCCCATTTGTGCACACCGGTGACCCCAGCGACTCCAAGGGCCCCAAAGGCCACCTGGACGACGTGGCGAGAGCCTAAAGTCAAAAGGACCAGAGAGAAAAGAGGAAAAGGAAAGGGGGGTGGGGGGCAAAGGGAAAAAAAAGGTAGAAACGACACTGGAGACGTCACGGGCCTAGAGCCAACCTAGCGCTGCTTGGCTCACGCCAAAGCCCCGCTTACAAAAAACTGAGCAGCTCCTGAGCCAGCCCACGCCTGGAAAAACAAACAAAAACGCTTCTCGTAGTGCCGCGCTTAGAAACAGAAGCCACTCAGACTGCGTTCCTTCCCCCTCACTCACTCCGAAGAGAGAATGAGAACGATCATCAATGGCAAACGGCAGCTGCAACAAAGCAACACCGAGAGCCAGCTTCACGCTCAGGAAGGAACACTACGCCTCCTCCTCGTGGTTTCTGGTACTCTACACGATCAGAGAAGCTTCTCTAGTAACGAACTATAGAAATGATCCCTGAAAGTATAGCCTTAACCCCACCCCCCGCGACGTTCCTTCCTCCACGAAACGCACACACATCTCGCCGATGGCGAGGACGTCTTGGGACAACACTTCACACGCAGGCCTACTGACATGCTCCCCGAAGAAAGCGCTTTTCCCCTACCAGGTGCCACAAAGCACTCGGAACGCTCTTTCGCTCTTGCCCTTTCGCAAAAATAATTCACGCCGTCAGCTTAATTAACATACGGTCGCGAAACAGCCAATCACGAGCCAGTTACTTCTAGCGGCCCCCCCCCCCGGGCCGCCCCGCTTCCGCCGCGCAGCCGCTTCCCGCGCGTCACGCTGACGGCCAACAATGGCGCCCGAGCGCTAGGAAACCTCCCTCCGCGGCACGCCTCGGTTTGGACTGCGGGGCCCAGCAAGGGAGGCCTCTCGCGAGAAAAAACGAGCCGAAAAGTGGACGGTGAAGCCCACCAGACAAAGCCAAAGACTACGACATCTGCACCGCGTGCCCCACTTTAAAATTTTATCCTGTGAGCAAAAGACCGTTGGGGTTCCCACCCCCAATCAAGGAATTTTGCACTCTACAAATGACACGGCTGTGTTTAAACGAACAAGAGAGTATTTTATATCCACATCCCACCCCCCCACCCCTCACCCCCCCTCCCCCTCCCCCTCCCCCTCCCCCCATCCCCCTCCGTAAGCTTCAGCTCGGGTGGCTTCCCATTGTGCTTGGGTCAAGGACGAGGCTTTTCTACGTCCATACGAGGCCCTGCGTGCTCTGGCTCACACTCCCCGCTTTGAACCCTGCTAGGCGCCCCGGGCTCCCTCGGGCTCCCTCCTGCCCCCCGGCCTGTCCACAAGCGGCTCTCTCCAGCGGGGATTCTTCCCTCAACTGAGCTGTCATTCAGACATGCAGACATTCAGATGTCTGTCCAAGTGTCTCTATCTCCCCGAACCTTCCCTCGACCACCTTCAGCAGATCAAACACCTCTTTTGTGTGATTATTTGATGAATGCCTGCCTCATGCACGAGACTTAAGGTTCCGAAAGGGTAAGGACTGTGAACGGCATGGTGTACTCACAAAACCCCCAGCACCTACCACCGGATGAAGGAATCCACGGGCACACTCCCGGTCTGGATAGGGACCTTTGACTTCGTCACTGGTCATTCTTCAACCGCGGGGGTGGGATGCGTCCCCCGAGATACTACTCAAACGGCGGTGACTTAAAGATGGAGCCCCGAGGTCCACTTACATCTTCCGTGTGGGGTGGGGGGGGGGGTACTGGGGACTGTAACCCAGGGCCTTTGCACTGAGCTCCATACATCCCCAGCCCTTTTTTATTTCTGTATTTTGACACGGGGTCTTGCTAAATGACTACATTGCCCAAGGTGGGCTTGAACTTGAAAGCCTTCTGTCTCAGCTTCCCAGAGTGCTGGGATAGCACGCTTGGGCCACCTCACCTAGTTCCACTAAACGTTTTAAGAGGGAGGCTGAGGAGCCGGGCATGGTGGCGCACGCCTGTGATCCCAACACTCTGGAGGCTGGGGCGGGAGGATTGCCACGAGTTCGAGGCCAGCCTGAGCAACATAGTGAGTTCAAGGCCAGCCTAACTATACAACAAGACCCTGTCTAAATACCAAAAAAAAAAAAAAAAAAAAAAAGAACAAGAAAGAAAGAAAAAGAAAAAGCACAACAGGCACGTCCTAATTGAACCAGAAACACAAAGAAGCAAATTAGATTCTCTCACATTTGAAAAGGTGTCCACCTTCATGAACACAGTTGTCCCTAAACGTCCGAGGGGCACTGGCTCCAGAACCCCCCTGCAGATACCAAATTCTACAGATGCTCCAACCCCCTTATATTAAACGGCACAGTTATATCCTCCCAGTATACTTTTTCTTTTTTCGGTTGCTTTTCCTCCTGGTTTACGTTAAATCATCTCTAGATTACACTGCATTAATTTTGTATTTGTTATTTTTCAGTACATAGTTGTTATACTGTATTTGTTACAGGAAATACTGGGAACGGAGTATGAAATATTCTGACTCCCAACCTGTTAATTGTATGATACACCGAGTTCTTGTTCTCTAGAAATCGAAGACTGAATCCTAGGAACAAGGGAGGTTAAGAGTACGAAGAGGGTGGGGGATTTAGCTCAGTGGTGCCGCCGCCTGCCTGGCAAACACAAGGTCCCGAGTTCGATCCCCGGTACCCAAACCAACCAACCAAACAAAAGTGTGCGGAGATATTTATTGATAGGAAAGCTCCCGAGGGACAGGAGGGACCCCGAGTGGGTAGCCGGGACCCCGCTTTACAGAATTTTGTTTTTTGCTTCTTGTTTTAGAGTTTTATACGGTGAAACCCATGTGGGTACAACGGGGGCCGCAGCCATGAACATCCAATAAGGTTACAAGTATAGTCACTTAGGTAACAGCGGTCAAATCGGGAAACGAGCCACGTAACAAGCGTGGACGGAAAGAACAAAGATTCTCCTAGGAAGTGGTGGGTCCAGAGGTCTCTGGTCACCCATGGGGTGGCTGATGTCTGTCTAGACTTCATTAGGCCCAGTGTTTGTTCTTTGAGAAAGTATGTAGACCTGGTCATCTTGCCTGTAACCTGAGGCCTGGTTTTCATCCGATGTGTCTCCGGTGCAGCTGTGGTGTGTTTCACCTTTGCCCGGGCCCTCTGGAGGAGCATCCTAGCCCTATCTGACTGTCTATGCTATTTCTACCTAGCTCATCTATCTATAATACGTTGTTGAAGGAACAAGGACAAGAAAAAAGCCTCCATATGTTCAACACTGATGCAATCTCCCTTCCCCTTCCCCTTGGCAAGTACTGGGGATTGAATCCAGGAACATCACAGTGAGCTACAGCCCCAATCCTTTTTAATTTACTTTTTAAATTTTTCAGACAAGGTCTCGCTCTGTAGCCCAGGCCGGCCTCAAACTCAGAGTGATCCTCCTTGCCTCAGCCTCCCAGAGCGCTGGGATTACAGGCATGCGCCACCACTGCATGCTCAGACGCAATTTTCTTAATAAATATTGTCAGCCAGGCACAGTGGCACGCACACACCTGTGATCCCAGCTGCTTGGGAGGTTGAGATAGGCGGATCGACAGCTCAAGGCTAGCCTGGGGAATTGAGTGAGATGTGCCACGGCCCGTGTGGCTGAAGGATTCACGGAGTGGGCAACGACAGTGAGGCATTAAGAAAGACAGACAAAGAGTTGTAAGGTGTAGGTGGGGCCAGGTGGGGCTCTACCTCCCGATGGGAGGAAAAGACCACCAAGCAAATGGCCGCACGTTTATTGATAGTGGTAGAGATATGGGAAGTGCAGGGGGAGCTAAAAGGGGCTGGTCTGTAACCGGAGCTGGTCTAAGGTCTGCAGGACATCACGTTTGATGTTTCTCTGGCGAATGGGCGGGGAGGAACACACATCCTCTTCTTGGCCAGGCCTTGCTCCACCATACCCTGTTGTCGCCCGTTCTCCGCCCGCGGGGCCCTGCCTCATCCGCGGGAGGAGGCGTTTAGACCTGGCCATAGTGATCTACAGCGCAGTGCTCCCAGCAGAGATGATATCTCAAAATAAAATTTTCAAAAAGGGCTGGGAGTGCAGGTGAGTGGTACAATGCTTGTGCAAGGCCCTGGGTTCAATATCAACCACCCACCGGCAAAAACAAAAGCAAAAAAAAAATTTTTTTTTTGGTACCGGGGATCGAGCCTCGGGTCTTTGCACTTGGGTAGCAGGCGGCGAAACCACTGAGCTAAATCCCCGGCACAAAAAATTTTTTAACACTGTGGGGGGCCTTGCCCCCCCCCCCCCGGAATTCTTGAGTGCCTATTACGGACATGCCCGGGCTTGTTGCAGATCTACCCGGCAACAAGGAAGTAGCCCCAGTACACTCCTCTTGCTCCTCCCCTCTCGCCCTACGGTATATATGTTGTAGCAGCTTCCGCAATAAACGAGACTTGATCAGAAACCTGTCTTGTCTCCATCTCTCGTGTCCCCTGTCCCCTCTCATCCTCGCTCCCCCTCTAGGGTCTCCGTTGACTTACCCGCGGGCCGGGACATAACACGAGGTCGGTTGAGTACAAGGATTTACACACAATCCCTGAACGCATAAAACGAGACTGTACTGAAAGAAACCCCCCCCGCCTCCGCGCCGACACGGACAAACTAAAACCAGGAACTCCAGACTGCAAAAAGGACTAACGGGCAGTAAAACTAGAAATACATAAACTGTTACTGTGTCATATAGTAATTAGCAAAACTGAGAGCAGTGGCCGAGCCCTGTAATTGCAGGAGGATTGACAGTTGGGAGCCCCCCCGCATGGGCCAGTCAACCCAAAACCTTGTAACTGAGGATCGTTCACAAACGTCTCCAACCAAATCCACCTGTGCAAACTTTCAGCGCAAATAAAAGCGTGAAACCTAAGATCTCCCGAAAAATAAGGGTTCAGCCACTGCCCGAGGCAGAAAACAAAACCACCACAGCAGAGTCCCGCATAAATTTAAACCTTGTAACCCAACCCCACGCAAACTGCCGACCTTCTACAGTGCACGGCAGAACCCCAACCGTAGCAAGAACCGAGCAGTTAACCCAACGGAAGACTTTCCCAGAACACACACAGTAAGCGAACCCGAACTCGACAAGAGAAAAACAAAAACTGTACGGTCTAATTTTAACCAACCCCAGAACCAGGGGAAAGCGCGAACGCAGTCCCCCACTACCACAAATTATGCAGTCGAGTTTCCCACATTTGGGGAAATCGCAGGGGTCAGCACATCCGGAGTGCAATGGATAAGCCTCGCCCTGGGAAAACCACCTTCGTGATCATGGTATCTCCCCTGCCAGGTAAGTATGAGCGCCGCGCCGCGCGCGCCACCTCACCCGCCACTCACACTCATTACCTACGCACGGTCACTCACACGCCCACGCCTTCGCCCCCTCCTTTCCAAACCTCACGCTCCCCAACGACACCCCTCACACGCCTTTCTCGGGGGGACCCGCCCGGGGAACTCGGCGGCGGCAACAACGCGCTGGAACCGGCAAGCACCGCGCCTCATCTACATGCTCCCGCCTCTCGCGGTGACGTCCACCGCGGCGTCACCGCTTCTTCCCGCGCTTCCCTCCCGGACGGCCCGACCCCGCGGCTCGGGCCGCCGAAGCCCACGGTGCGGTGCGGCTTTCTCGGCACGGGTCTCAGCCGCGCGCGGTGGCGCTGCGGGGGGCTGGGGGGGGGGGAGGTCCGTGGCTTCGGGGCGACGCGGCGGAAGGCGGCCGAGCGGGTTGGGCCAGGTCCGAATCGCTGCCTCCTCCACGCACCCGGCGGTCGATCCTCACAGTCCGTCTCCATTTCCCTAAAGTGTAACGGGGGTACAGTCCGCCCGCCCGCCCAGGTTTCGGTGAGGGCTGAACGCCTGCGCCCTGCGGCCGCGGGACGGCCGCCTTCGCCGGGATTCAAACCGGCAGGTTCCGACGCCAGGGGAACAGCGTCCGTCGCGTATCTGCTAACAAACCGAGAACTTGTCCTCTCTTTTTACTAAGAGAGGAAGACACGCTGCGTTTTCCTTTCTGCCGTACTGGCTAAGGCTCCGGGCAGAACAATTCCGTTTGCAGCAACCCTGTGTACTATCAAAGGTGTTGGCCGTATTTCCCTTTTGCTCTCCGTAATTTTCTTGGGAAACCCTTTGTTCTGTTGAGTATGTTTGGTGGATTTTTTTGTACCGGGGATCGAACTCGGAACCCTGCGCTTCCGAAGCAGGCAGCGGCACCACTGAGCTAAATCTCGGGCCCAGTTTTTCCTTGCTTGGGGGGGGGGGGGGCGGGTACCGGGGATCGAACTTGGGCCCTTGCGCTTGTAAGGCAGGCACGAGAACCACTGAGCTAAATCCCCAGCTTTGGCTTGCTTTTTTTTTTTTTTTTAACAATACTTAACAAAAGTCACTTTAGATCTTCTGTGAATGACAGAAAAATTTCCACAATTAAATCGGGGGCGGCACAGGCCTGTAATCTCAGCTACCTGGGAGACGCAGGAGGATGACAAGTTCAAGACTAGCCTGGGACACTCCGTTGAGACCCTCTCAAAGTAAAATGTAACACAGAGCAGGGTGTGGAGGCCCAGGCCTACAATCTCAGCACTCTGGGAGGCTGAGGCAAGAGGATCAAGTTCAAGCCCTGCTTGAGAGAACTTCACAAGATGCTGTGTCAAAAAAAGAAAGGCAGGCAGGCCGGCCTCAGGATGTAGCTCACTGAAAGTGTCCTGCGTTCAATCCCCAGGCTCGCCAACAGCATGATGGTGTTTGCCAGCCACACCGATACCAACTGGTGAAGCCAGTTTTTGACAGCACGTATTTTTTTCTTAAAAGGAGTGTGCTTCACATGCCTTTTTCTTTTCGTTTCGTTTCGTTTCTTTTTTTCTGTTCGTTCTTTAAACAGGGTCTGGCTTTGTGTTCCAAGCTGACCTTGAACTCACTATGTAGCCCAGGCTGGCCTGGAACTCACCGTGATCCTCTTGCCTCAGCCTCCTGAGTGCTGGGATCGTAGGCATGAGCCACCATGCCCAGCTCACATCCCATTTTATGTAACATTTTTCTTTTCTTTGTCCTTTTCACGACATAGTGGGTTACAGATAATCTATGTAATCAATATCCTGTTCCTTCCGATTAATTATCCTTTCATATAACTACAAGCAACAGACTTTACAGGTGCATGTTTGTGATTTGGCAGGGTAAATTTCTACTTCACTCCCGATTTTTCTTTTCTTTTCGTACTTCGGGATCCCTTTGCCTCAGCCTGCCAAGGAGCTGGGATGACAGGTGTGCACCATCACAGTCCACTAGTCATTTTAAGGGGTAACTAAATTATTTGGGTTAATACAAGTGATGAATAATAACTATTTTAATTTTCTCTTTTTTGTTTGTTTGCTTTTTTTTTTTTTTTTTTTTTTTTTTGGTACCGAGGATCAAACTCAGGACCCTTGCGCTTACGAGGCAGGCGAGGGACCACTGAGCTAAATCTCCAGCCCTTCCGAGTACTTTTTAAGAGCTCAGTTTTGTCACAAGAAATTCATAAAGCCTGGCGTGGTGACACACGCTTGTCATGCCTAGACTCTGGGAGGCTGAGGCAGGACCGTCGCAAGTTCTACCCTTAGAGAGCAACAGGGACGGTAGGTCAGTGTGAAAGCCCTGGCTTCCATCACCAGTACAAAAAGGAGGCCTGTGCCACCCGCCCGCCAGCCCGCCTGCCGGCTGGGGATATAACCACACAGAAGCTGCTGCAGAGCCTGGATCACTACCAGACCGAGATCGAGCGGCTGACCCCGCGAGCTCACCAAGACCAGCCACGAGAAGATCCAGGCTGCCGAGTACAGAGGCTGGTGGTGCCGGAGGAGAAGCTGACCCTCAAGCAGCAGTATGACGAGCTGGAGGCCGAGTACGACAGCCTCAAGCAGGAGCTGGAGCAGCTCCGCGAGGCATTCGGGCAGTCCTTCTCCATCCACCGTCAAGTTGCCGAGGATGGAGAGACTCGGGAGGAAACGCTTCTGCAGGACTCAGCATCGAAGGACGCTTACTACCTGGGCAGGATCTTGGAAATGCAGAACGAACTGAAACAGAGCTGGGCTGTGGTCACTAACGTCCAGGCAGAAAATGAGAGGCTCACGGCTGTCGTTCAGGACCCGAAGGAGGTATTTCTGTCTGAATAAGACCCCTTAAAATAAAAGACTCAGTCAAGAAACGGGCAAGTGAAATGAACACTTCTCAGAAGTACAGGTGGCCAACAAATATATGAGAAAATGTTCAACATCTCTAGCCATTAGAGAAATACAAATTAAAACAGCACTAAGATTCCATCTCACTCCAGAAGGGATGACAATTATCAAGAAGACAAAGAATAACAAATCCTGGTGAGGCTGTAGTGGACAAGAAAGCCTCCTCCGTTGTCGGTAGGAATGCCAACTAGTGTAGCTTATATGGACCTCAATATGGAGATTTCTCAAAGAACTAAAATTAGAAATTCCACGTGACCCAGCTATTCATTCCCCTTCTAGGTGTCTTCCCAAAAGAGCTAATGACATCGTATGATAGTGACACCTGCATACCAATGCGTGAGAGTGCCACAATTTAAGCAGTCAGCATATCCATCAATGGATGAATACATTTTTAAAAAATGTATCTATACATAATGGAATACTACTCAGCTATAAAGAATGAGACATTTGTGGGGAAATGGGTGCATCTGGAAAATACAGTGTGTGAGTGAAATAAATCAGTTACCATATGGCATCTCATTTGAGTAAGGCAGATTATAAACAAAGGGAGTAACAGTAAAGGATAGAGAGACAGAAACAAGGGAATAGACCTTTTGCAAATGGGAAGGGATCCAGGAGGGAAAAAGGAGAAGAGGGGGAAAAGGGGAAGTAAGCAGAATTAAGGTATACCATGTGGAGAAACCTAATAACCTCAGTGAATGTATGACGTGGTATGTTATAAACACGAGCTAAGAATTACAACAAGAATGAAGATGGGGCAGAGGGAGGGAGGTGGCAAAGGGGACTTAAAAAAAAAAAAAAAAGAAAACTGTATCGTGTAGCATGGACCCACTCCCCAAGATGAATGTAAACATCCTGTACTGCAAATGTGTACTAATGAAATAAAATAATTTTCAGGTGAGATCGGGTATGTTCAGGCTGGTATCACCGTACACTAAAATAAAGTAATTTTCAAAGAACCACAACGCATAATTAAAAAGATAAAAGAAAAGAACAAAAAAGAAGGAAAAGCCGGGGATTTGGCTCAGCGGCACCGCTCAAGGTCCTGAGTTCCATCTCCGGTACAAAACAAACCAAATCATGAAGGAGGCGTGACATGTGGGGAAGTCCAAAACATCAACATAACCCGATCTCTGAATCTAAAACATCCTCGGCTGGGAAAAAACAGTAACTGCACAGCCGCTCTCTGGAGGCCGTCAGTTGGCGGGCGCCAACCCCCATGCACTCCGGCCGCCAGCACTGCCACGGCCCTGCATCCCTCAGGGGCAGGGCTGTGACACAAAAAGCACAGCAACTCTGCTTCCACACCTGCTGGACCGCCCTCTCCCACACAGCGTGTGCCCCACATATTCCCGAAAGTCGTACTTCACAGAAGCCACTTCACACTCCGGCTATTTCCATGGTACCCACAAATCGCAGGCTGGCCAGGCTTCGAGAGGCATCCACGGCCCCTCCCCCCGGTACCAGCACCCCTTTCTTGTTACGGGAACTCCGTTCGACGATGAAAAAAAAAATCACCTGTTGGCAAGTCATGACGTGCAGTGTGGTTACTCGGACCATTTTGAACCTTTAAGGTGCCAGCCACCCGCCGAGACAGCAACGGGGATAGTAAAATAACCCAAGGGAGCACCAGGGTATGTTGAGAGCACACCTCCTCCCCCCCCTCCACTTACAAAACGATGTTACAATTCTGAGTTTGTTTCCGGTACCAGAAAATCATGGAGCTCCAGTCCTCCCGCTTACGAGAAAGGGGGCTCTTACATAAGCACGATAAAAACCAACGCCCCACGAGAAAACAGTGCAAAAGCGCTACCTGGCACTACACGCAAGTAAAAAACCCTAAAAGACCTCGATCTACTTTTAAACCTGACTTGCCCAGGGGAAAGCGCGAACGCAGTCCCCCACTACCACAAATTATGCAGTCGAGTTTCCCGCATTTGGGGAAATCGCAGGGGTCAGCACATCCGGAGTGCAATGGACGAGCCTCGCCCTGGGAAAACCACCTTCGTGATCATGGTATCTCCCCTGCCAGGTAAGTATGAGCTCCCAACCCACCCGCGCCACTACCCGCCGCCCCGAACACCACTCTTTGATTCCGGTCAACCCTCCACCCACTCGGAGTCACCGCCACCCACGTGCCGACATCGAAAACACACTCGGGGGGCCCTCAATCTTAGTAGTTAGTCGCACAGCCGCCAGGCTCGAGATGCCCATCCTTTCCCGGGAGCGCGCTTCCAAAATGCACTGAGGCCGCTCATCTGCATACGCCACCTCCTCCCCGCCTTGCGTCACCCGCCCGCCGCCCCAGCCCCAGCCGACCTCGGAGCGCCGCCGCCTTCCCCCCGGCCCTGCTCCTCGGCCGCCTTCCCGCCTTCCAACCACCGGCGCCGTCCGCTCGCACCCACCCGGGCGACACTCTGCGCGCGGCCCGAGACCTTCGCCTTTTCCCCGGACCGCTGCCCCTTGAGCAGAACTGGCCGTGCCGGCGGTTTTGCTCGGCACACGCCGACCTGCCACGGCAGCCCGGCACCATCCCCGCCTGTTTGTTTCAAGGAGAGCGGGGCGTGCTAGCGCGGTGGACGCCAAACAGCAGGACTTGCGGACACGCAGGGAGAGCGGGGCTGCTCGCCCGGCTCCGGGGCCAAGGCGGAGCTTCGCCCACGCTAAGCAAGACGCTTTGGCGTTCCAGGGTCCGCGCGGCCGTTCACTGTTCACGGCCCACCGCTCCACTCCGGAGAGGCGTCTGGCCCCCTCTGTAAGTGCGCCTCCTGAACTTGCACGAGTTCTGACGGCGGCGAGGCCTCAACCGACTACAGGAGCGGAGCAAAGCAACAGCCTAGGCCCTACAGCGTCGCACGGGACTCGGGCGACCCCCTAAGGACCCCAAGGCAGACCAAGAAAAACAGCTAGTGCCTATTGAGCGCTCACAGTGCCCTGGACTTGACACTTCGTCCTCACAGTTCTCGCCGCCATCCTCCCCGCGGCACAGATAGCCTGAGGCGTGACAGGGAGTCTTTGCCTGGCCAAACCTTAACTGAAGTTCGGAACCTTTTCTTCCATTCGTCCTGCGCCTCCTTCTGACATCCAGTTTGAACGCGAGAACCCTGCTCAGTCGGTTTAGCCGAAACACCCCACCCCCACGTCTGATCACAGGGCCAGGCCTCAGCAAGCGTCCGGCCAGGTTGGTGTAACTGCCATTCCGCTCACCCCACCCCACCCCACCCCACCCCACCCCCACACACCCCTGCTGGCTCGTGCTCGTTTGGCATCTGCTGAACCCCACACAGCTGTCCTTGGCTGGCTTAATAAATCTCTGATTTACCCCTGCTGTATCCAGAATTAAAAGGAAACTGTCTTCCCCCTTTACAGCACTATGGTCCCGAATAGAGTCAAGCCTGACTGCGCTTTAACAAATATCACTAAATACCACTGAATAATATTTTTCCTTAACAGGCACACTGGGGTTAACTTGCTCAAGGTTACTCAGCCAGTAAGTCACCGTGACACCCTGATTTGAACCCAGCAGTCTGCTTCGGGAGCACACTCTTAGCCTTTGCCTCCTCCACCCTACAGCTGTCCCTCTCTTTTCTCTCTACAGCGTCAACAGGAATCACCTTCAACATGAATTCTTGTGTGTGTACGCGCTAGGATCAAACCTAGGGCTTTGTGCACACCAGGTGAGCGCTCTACCACTAAGCTATATCACCAGGCCTGCCACTGGCATTCTAAAAACCACTTCGAAAGCGCTATATAAACCAGGCATCGTGACATATGTTTGTGATCCCAGTGCTCTGGGATGCTGAGGCAAGAAGGATCTCAAATTCAAACCCAGCCTGGGCAAACGAACAACTTAGCGAGACCCTGTCTCAAAATAAAAAATAAAAAAGGGCTGGGACGTAGCTTCCTGCAAAGTTGGTGGGTTTAATCTCCAGTAAAACACACACACACACACACACACACACACACACACACACACACACGCACGCGCGCGCGAATGAAAGAAAGAAAAGGGGGCCAGAGGGCCGGGGATTTAGCTCAGTGGTTCCAGCCGCCTGCCTCGCAAGCACAAGGTCCGGAGTTCGATCCCGGTACCAAAAAGAAAAGAAAAGGGGGCTGGGGACTGGAGTTGCAGCTCAGTGAGGGCTTGCTTGCCATACATACAGCCCTAAATTCAATCCCTAGCCCCCCCCCCCCCAAGACAAGGTAAACATATTGTACTGTAATCCAGTGGGCACTGATTCAACAATTTCCTTTTTAATATATTTATAAGCGTGCCCCTTAATTTTACAAAATATTGAATTTCAATATGGTGTCTTCACATATGCATCTAAAAATGTTTCTCTTGGGGTTGTTTTTTGAGATAGGGTCTCCCTATGTAGTTTAGGGTGCCCTCGAACTCACTATGTAGCCCAGGCTGACCCGGAACTCGTGGTGACCCTCCTGCCTGAGCCTCCCAAGTGCTGGGATCACAGGTGTGCGCCACCACGCCTGGCAGATTCTTTTTTTTTTTTTTTTTTTAATCCTTGCAACACAGGAAACTTTGTTCCGTAAATAAGGGTTTTCTTCCACTAAATTCTAATACATGGTACTTTGAGCACATCCACCCCCCATTACCCTCCTCCTCACACCCTCTGGTCCCTTCCTCTTGTCTAACAGTCTCCCTCTTACTTTCATGTCATCCCTTTTAGAGTCCACTTATTGGGGAAATAAGTGTAATACTTGCTTTCTGAGTTTGGCTGCTTTACATTCCACGAGGGTCTTCAGTTCCATCACATTTTCTGCAAATGATGTAATTTTATTCTTATTTACCGTTGAGTAATACTCCATCGTATGTATATACCACATTTGTCTTCATCCATTCATCTGCTGATGGACACCTAAATCTGTTCCATATCTCATCTATTGTGAAGTGGGCTACAGTAAACACGTGGGAAGGACCTCGGTTTAATCCATAGTATGGCAAAAACAAACCAACAAAAAACACACGGGTATCCAGGTCCAGCGTGCTCTCTTTAATTCCTTCTGATATATATACCAAGGAGCGGCAGAGCCAGGTCCTATGGTAGTTCTGTTTTTAGACTTGGGGGGGTGGTACACTGAGGTCTGAACTTAGGACCTCCACACTGACCTACATCCCCAGACCATTTTATTTTGTGACAAGGTCTCACTAAGTCCCTAAATTGCCCAAGCTGGACTCAAACTTGCAATCCTCCCGCCTCAGCCACCCAGAGTGCTGGGATTTCGGGCACCCACCACCACACTCTGCAGTATATGTCCTTTTTTGTGGTTGGCGTTGTGGTTTCTGTTTTGTTTTTGAGACTGGGAACCGGTCTCACTGTGTTGCCCATGCCTGCCTCCAACTCTCCATCCTCCTGCCTCAGTCTCCGAAGTAGCTGGGATTCCTGGCCTGTGCCACTACACCCGGCCAGAAAGGTAAATGCGTACAAACAGCAAATAATTGTTACCCGTGGCTGTGTTGGGCCACGGGAACTGGAGTGACTGACAGGGAGGGGGCAAGGAGGGAATTTTCATGGTCATGGAAACATTCTCAAACTGCATCCTGGCATATAAATATACCGAAAGTCATCAGATTACACAGTGGGTGAATGTTATGCTATCTAAATTATACCTGTATACAGCTGTAAAAATGCCCCCCAAAATGTAGAGCTCTTACTTAGCTTTAGAGAAACGCTCTGACTTGATAATGGATGAAATAGCCCTCGTCCAAAAATCAAAATGCTTTTCACATATGCGATTTAAGGTAAGAGCTGACATAACACAAAAATATTTGGACTTCAGAACATTTCAAATTTTCAGATTGAGGTTGTTCAACCAGTAACGTGCATGCGAATATTCCAAAGTACAAAAGAACCCCAAACCAACCAACCAACCCACCAACCCACCCACCCTGAACACTCTGAAATACAAAACAAACACACCAAAAACAAACAAAAGAACCTCCGAAATCTGTATCCCTTATCTGAGCAAGAAGTTCAGATACTCAACCTGCAATATGAAACATGGAATTCGCTTCAAAAGAATCACAAATGCGCAGGCGCAAGGACCCGAGTTCCATCCCCAGTATCAAAAAAAAAAAAAAAGAATCACAAGGTGGGGTGGGTATGGAGAGATACGAGTCTGTTTCAACTGATTTTTGCTGCAACTGGCATGGTCAAAAGGGAATACACAAAAGTTTTCTACTTGACTTACACTAGAAATTTTTTGTAATACAATTTTAAAAAGAGAAACGGTTCAAGAAGGAAACCACCCCTTCCCTCCTAATTCTGAGTACAGTACTTTCAGGGGTTGACACCTCAACCTCTCTACCTGCGACCGGGAGTCAGCGGAGAGGAGGAGCAAAGAGGTACAGCTCCTTGGATTCTATTTCTCAATAGATGAAAAAGTATGAAAGGAGAAAAACAGACCCGATTGAGAGGTCATCCTTTTCTCCTTTCTTTCCCCTCATATCCCACATCCAAATCCACCAGCACGTCTTCTTGTTATTTCCTTAAAAACATATTTAGAACCCGCCCCCCTCTTACCACCCCCCAGTGCTACCGCTTTGGACAAGCCTTTCTCCTCTCCCCCCCTCCCCACAAGACTTGCTCCCCCAGTCTGTTAACGCAGCAGCCAGAGACAGCCCGCGAAACCCGACGTCAGGTGGCGTCGCTCTTCCGATTCAAAGCCCTCGATACTAATCTCACGCGGACTACGAGGAAACAGAAAGGGGGAACGGTTCCCTATTTATTCTTTGAAGCTGACATTATTCTGATAACGAAGCAAGATAGGCACCAAATAAAAATTATAGACCATTATGCCTCACAGACGTAGACACAAAATCATCCATAAAAGTAAAATGAAATAAAACAGACGCTAAATCCAGCAGCACACAAAACAGTAACACATCGTGATCAAGTGGGGTCTATCCCAGGAATGAGACGTTGGCTGAACCTTAGAAAACAAATCCGTGTAACTCAGCCTATCAACAGACTTAAGAAGAAATAGACGGAGGGAAAGCACAGCAGTTAACAAAATTCAACACCCGTTTACGATTATGACGGTGACTCTCGATTGGCTTTGAGCAACGCCTCGAGGATTACTAAAGCACACATCTGCTTGGGTCTGTCTCTCTCTCTCTCTCTCTCTCTCTCTCTCTCTCTCTCTCTCTCTCTCTCTCTCTCTCTCTCTCTCTCTCTCTCTCTCTCTCTCTCACACACACACACACACACACACACACACACACACACACACACACACACACACACACACACACACACGGCTGACTTCGGGAACTATATCCGGTCCCTGGGCCCTTCCTCTCTGGCGCTCATCCCGTGCTCCGCTTCCCGCTGCCATGAAGTGCGCAGCTTTGCTCCGTGCCCCCTCTGGCCTTGGAGCCAGCCCACCTCAGACTGAGAACTGTGAAACGCTAAGCCAAATAAACTATTTCCTCCTTACCTTGTGGGTGTCGGGTATTTTGGCCCAGCGACCAGAAGCCTAACACGGGATGGTCTTAGCAAAGTGAGATTCGCTCCATAAACAGGATCTATGAAAATCCTAGGGGTAACATACCTCACCATAAAGACCGAACGAAAGCTTGCTCTCCAGATTAAGAACGAAGCCACTAGGATCAGAAGTGTTGCCGCCCCACCTGGCCCAAATCAGAACTATGAACGAAGCAAAATAGGAAGAAGCTCACAAGGTCCCCACTTCCCCACCCAGAGTGCCACATGTGACACTGGCCACTGGATGTCACCTTCCTGATCACGGTGTCCTCGTCGCCCCCGACCCCCCACCCCCGCAGGAATAAGAGGTACGTAGTGATAGCCTTAAACCCACCTCTATGCAACACTACAAGCACAGGGTCACCCGGCCGCCTTTTCACAGGTGTTTCTGAAGTGCAGTACTGGACCACTGGAGAATCTACCCTACAAGAAACTCCTGGGTACCCGTAGACTTTTTGTTTTTTTTTCCTTGAGACAGGGTCTCGCTATATAGTCTAGGCTGGCCTTCAAGTCACTATGTAGCCCAGGCTGGCCTGGAACTCGCGGCAGTCCTCCTGCCTCATCAGCCTCCCCAGTGCTGGGATCACAGGCGCCCGCCACCACGCCCGGCCCCCGTCGGCTCTCATTAGACTCCTCAAGCAGAGCAAATCCAGTCGCAGGCATTGGCTAATACAGTAATTCACACACTCCACACCCATATAATGAAGACTATCGCTCTTCCTCACACTCTTTCCTTTTCTCCCTGCAAAATACAATTACAGCTTCCAATTCAACAGTATGCTGCAATTGTCTCTCCAAGATCACACTCTGGCCACCGTGTTTCCTCTTTCTTTATTTTACAGAAGGACTCACCTGGTATTCTCTTCTCTACCAAAATAAAGCAGCCAGAGTTTTTATCTCTTTAAAATACAAAGAAATTATGCTGGTTTTAAAAATCTTATTAAAGATTAACACGCAATAGCTGAGAACATACAGGTGTCTGAGACGGGCAGGAAAACAATCGGGTCAAGAGGGAAGGGATTCTGTGATGTCAGTCGAGACCACTCCCCAGGTCTCACGTTTTCATTTCTGCAGGGGCTAGGGATTGAACCCGGGGCTGTGGTACTGCAGGCGAGCACTCTCTCTACCACTGAGCTAATCCCCTAGCCCAACTTTGATATTTTACTTTTCGTAGTGTGATCGCCAACCCGACTCTGTCTTGTGCCTCAACGCCATTTTGCACCTGTGCTCCAACGAAGTGCCTGCCCTTGAACAAAGGACCCAACCCCCCCACCCCACCCCGCCCCGCCCCGCCCCGCCCCGCCCCGCCCCGCGTGCTGTTTGGCAGTAAACCTGCTGCAGTTGCAGGATGTTTTGCAGCTCACCTAGTGTGTGACACTTCCTCGTGCCCCACCCCCCACCCCCACTGACCCGGCAGGGTTCTGCTTCTGTAAGATTCCGCTTGCTCTCTCCTGAGCCCTCCCCAACTGAAAGCATGATTTGAAAGGAGAAATCAAACCGCTTCCCATTGCCCAGAGAACCTTCCGGGCGCTAACACCCGCCCCCCCCCCCGCCCCCCCGCCCTGGCCACCGGCTACAATAAACGGGCTCCAGTCTAGCGTAGAGTGTGGCGCACCTCCACTGTTCTAACTCGCTCCTCCACAACAGTGGTACTAAAGAGGGATCCCAGGGCCTCGCACCTGGGACACAAGCAGTGAACCACCGAGCTACAAACTCGGGCCTTTTTATTTATTTGAGTTCGGTATTTAGTTTTCTATTTTTTCCAATACGGGCAATCGAATCCAGGGCGCTGGCACTTAGTTCCATCCACAGCCCTTTTACAATTGTTTGCTTTGGGACAAGGTCCCTCTGTGTTGCCCAGGCTGACCTGGAACTTGTGATCCACCTGCCTCAGCCTCATGAGTAGCCAGGATACAGGCAGGCGCCACCACGCCTGATTCCTTCCTGGGTTTTTTTGGGGTTTTTTTGTTTTTTTTTAAAACCTTCTTCCTCAAATAAAGTATTATGTAACACTCCCCCCGCCCACACACACATGTATGTATACAGTCTGTAAATAAAATACTGGTTTTTTGTGGGAAATGCATGTTAAGATACTTTGAAAACTGGCTGGGACCTACTCACGTAAGTGACAAACAGTATTGTGGGACTGCATGATTCCAAAATCAATTATTCCCCTAGCCTCTATTGTACTTGTAAATTAATGGTTAAAATGTGCTTGTTAGTTCTGGGATAATAGAATCTGTAACGAAACAGAGTTCCTAAGTAAAATTGCTCAACCCCTTGTTTGTCCGGAGAACGAATGTTCCCGGGCCCACTACCTATAGAACAATCCATCAGTGTGTCTGCTGACCATCAGTACGTGACGGTCGTGACCATTAGTGTGTATGTCTGCTGACCATCAGTATGTGACAGTCGACCACTAACTTTTGTTCCTTTTTTTTTCGTAAATCTACATGTTAACCTCCCCCTCAACCCCCTATAAAACAGCCTCGGACTCTGAGCCAGTTGCCTCTCTTAGCTACTTTGCTTTGGGAGTGCCGTCTGGCCAGACTAATAAAGGTCTGTTTTATTTTCCAACTTGTCCGGTGTGTTCCTTCCCGGGTGTTCGTCGCTGCAGTCAGCTCCTCGGAGCGTTTGGTAAGGCCCTCGGTCTTACAGTATAGATGCTATATAGCAGAATATATATTCTATTAGACTATGCACTGTATGTTAGAATGTATATCATAACACTATTGCCACCAAACAATTATCAAATGGCAAACATCGGTCTGGGAAGTTTTCCATTGAGCAGTGTTTCTTAAAACTAGTGACACAGACTCCTTAAAGGGTCTGTAATCCTCAAAGGTCCAGTTTCACTATTTTGCAGGAATTTCACTGTCACTGTCCCACTTATCAAAACACCTGCTCAACAGTCTGCCCTAGGGCTGAAAAAGCGACTGTCCTCCATTCTCTTGTAATTCAAGCAAGATTAAGAAAAAGGTCACTAGCCGGGTGTGGTGGCTAGTGCCGGAGAGGCACTCCAGAGGCTCGGGCAGGAGGATCACCACAAGTCTGAGGCCAGCCCGGGCTCCACAGTGAGTTTAAGGCCAGCCTGGACTACACAGCGAGAGCCTGTGTTTGGTCTCAAAAAACCAAAGGAAAAAGACGCCCAAAACAAAAAACAAACAAAGCATTACCCATATCCTCACAGTACTCTGGAGGGAGAGGCAGGAGGATCACAAGTTTGAGCTCATTGGGCACTCAATGAGACCCTATTTTAAAGATTTAAAACAAACAAAAACACAACACCAAAAAGGGTTTGTGATATAGCTCAATGCAAAGGCCCTGTGTTCAACTGGCAAGAACACACACGCAGAAAGAAACATATTTGTTAAATACTAGCAGCAGAGGAAAACTGGAGAAGTATTTTTTATTTTTATTTTTATTTTTTTTCCCCATTAACTTTATTGGTACATTTTTGGTATAAAATACAGTTACATTCATCATTGGGATCTTGTACCATTACACGAGTCTCTTGGTTCTTACTTTTTTCCCCCTTCCCTTGCCCTCCCTTCAACCCCTCCACCACCCTTCCCTATTTGCAAAGACCTTGTTTCCATTTTTTTTCCTCTTCTCGTATGTTTTCCTTTCCCTTTTTTCCCCTTCCCCTACCCCTCCCAATTCCCCTGCTCTTTTAGACCTTTTCTTCCTGTTACACAATATCAGTTATACATTTTTTAAATTACAGTATTAAGATCTAGGAGACATTACCACAGATTTAACAGAATTTAAAAGGATATAGAAAGCATATTACAAATATCTTTTTTGAAATAAATTTGACAACTTCTAAGAAGTAACTTAGAAGACAAATTAATGAAACTAACTCTGGAGGAAATATAAAATTTGAATAGCACCTATTAAAGAAAGTATATTCCTAGCTTGAAAACCTACCTATGTGACAAGAGCAGGCTCATAAACATTTTAACTGATAAATTATATCAAACATTTAAAGCCGAAAAAAGAAGGAACACTTCTTCCCTCATTTTAGGAAATCAACATTGTGCTAATCCTAAAACTGGATAAAGATAATAGGAGAAAAAGTATGAACATAGATAGAAATTTGTTTAACAAAACAAACTATTAGAAGTCAGATCTGGCAGTACCTAGAAAGTGGTTTTATTACAGGCATGGCAGTGTTGGTTCAGCATTGGAAGATCCACCCCCAAAAGTCATCATTTTAACAGAGGAAAGGAGAAAGCCGTATGATCCTGTCACTAGTTGGAGAAAGAGTATTGGACTAAATTCTACAGCTGTTCATGGTAAAAGCTATCAGGACACTAGAAGCAGAACAGAAACTTCTCAACAGATCAAAGACATGTACTCCATACTTCCAACAAAAACTCCTTCTATGAATGGAGATGATACAATGCTTTCGCCCTAAAGTGGAGAACAAGGGCCGATATGCCTACTCTTCATCTGTCCATTAGACTTTGAAACATAGGTCTAAACCAAAATAGTCTGGCAATAAAATGACACGACTAGGATAGGATTGGCACGGCAGAAGCAAAATCTTTATATGTAGATGAAACGATCATCTACAGAGAAAATACTAAGAAATCTCTAGGAGCCCCTAGAACTTATACTTGAATTTAGCAGGATTAGAAAACACAAAGTATATATAAAAATTCAGGTCTGTGTGTACTTGCTATAAATGAAGAACTGGATATTGAACTTTAAAAGTTACGTAGGAGTACAAAGGACCCAGAAAAGCCAAGAACAAAAACAAAAACAGTGCTGGAAGACGTTTAGCACTCAATTTTAAGACTTCCTCTAAAGATACAGTAATCAAGGCAGTGTTGGGGTAAGGAAAGACATATAGATCATTTAAATAAAACAGACAATCTAGAAATAGAACCACACATATATGGTCCACTGAGTTTTGAAAGATTATTTAACATTAGCATTTTATAGACTATAAACTCGATTCAAGAGCCGAGGAAGAGATAGTGTCTTCAGCAAATGGCACTAGAACACCTGGTATCCGTATATAAAAAAGTAACCTCAACCCTTTTTTTCCGTACACGAAAATAACTTGAAGGAATCTATGAACCTAAATAAGAAAGCCTAAAAGTATAAAACTTTAAGAAGGAATTATAAGGGAAAATATTTATGAATTCAGGGTAGGCACGAACTACCTAGGATACAAAAAAACATGACGTATAAAAGAAAAAACAAATTGATACACGAGATTCCATCAAAATTTAGAACTTTAAATGACATCATTAAAATGAAAAGTAGTCCTTAAACAGACCATAGTTACAATGCATATAACCTATGAGCAGAATATATAAAGAATTCTTAGACCTCATTAATAGACAACCCAATTAAAATGTAGACATAAGAAGATGATAAATAGCCAGTACAGCACAAGGAATGGTGTGCAATTCTAGAATCAGAAAAATACTAATCAGTACAATAATAAGATTGAATTATACACTCATTAGGGAGATGAAGTCAAAAGTTTTAAAAGCCTTGTCATGACGTTTTCTTTTGGTTGGATTCTCCCCCTTAGCTTTTAATTTGTCACGCCCAATAGATTCATTCCGCCGGGTTTCCTGGGGTTGTGATCCTCATTGTCTTTTCCTAGGGTATTGTCTGACATTTTTTGGAGTGCCTGTTTGGTATTCATGAAGTTCCTGAGGTGCTCTTTATCCTGAAAGTATCTTATTTCTCCATCAATTTTGAAAGATAGTTTTGCAGGGTACATCAATCTGGGTTGGAGGCTGTTTTCCTTTAGGGCTTGAAATACATCACTCCAGGCTCTTCTTGCCTTGAGGGTTTGCATTGAGACGTCTGCTGTGATTCTGATGGGCTTTCCTTTGTATGTGATTTGTTTCTTTTCTCTCACTGCTTGTAGAATTTTATTCTTCTGTTGGATTTCTGGAATCCTAACTATTACATGCCTATGTGTAGTTTTTTTTGATCAAGGCTAGCTGGAGTCCTATATGCCTCACTTATCTGTATGTCAAGTTCTTTTCCCCCTCCTTGGGAAGTTTTCTGCCATCACTTCTGTGAAGAGTTTTTTTATGTCATCTGCACTCTTTCTTCTTTTTTCATTGACTCCAATCAGTCTTATGTTATTCTTCTTTGCATCGTCTAGCAGCTGCTGGATTGATTTCTTGTATTCCCTTACAATTTTAAAGCAATTTTTCTTTTCCTGGTGACTAATTGCAATCTTATCTTCTATATCTGAAATTCTACCCTCACATTGGTTCATTCTGCTGCGCAGACTTTCGATGGAGTTTTGATGGAAATCTGTTTGTATCTGTTTTATGGATTCCATTTGTTTCCTATGTTGAGATTCCATCATGTTCCTCAGATCCTCTATTTTTTTAATCTGTGTCCTCTCTAGATTTATTAATCATGTCTTGCACCATGAGCAAAATCTTTGCTGTTATCTGAGTAATTATTTCTGATTTCATTTTTCCCAGATCCTCTTTTGTTGCCAGTTCAGAGAGTCCAGGTGGTTGAGTATCAGAGTGTTCCATCTCGTTTCCCTTTGGGATTGCTGTAGGTGATCTGGAAGTCTGTTTTTGAGGCTTGTTTAATGTGTCTTCTCATTTCTACGGGGTGGGGTGGGGTGAGGTGGGGGTGGGGGTGGGTGCTTCTGGCGCCCACGCGGCTCACCTTCTCTGCCCTAGGAGCTTGGGATGGCAGCGGGGGAGCTTCCTTCCGGGTGCTGGGACCAGCTCAGCTTCTCTGCCCTAGGAGCCTGGGATGGTGGCGGGGAGCTTCCTTCCAGGTGCTGGGACTGGCTCACCTTTTTGGCCCTAGGAGCCTGGGATGGCAGCAGGGGAGCTTCCTTCTGGGTGCTGGGACCGGCTGAGCTTCACTGCCCTGGAGAAGTATTTTAATTCATTGAGTAACTATCGCCCAAAGCAGAATCCCACAGATCATTCTCCTTTATGAACAAACACGCAGAACTCTTTTAACTGAATGTCTAAAATCTTCACAAACTGAATCTAGTAGGATACTAAAAGAACAACACATAGGGCCCAGTGTAGGGGCCCGCCTCTGTAATCCCAGCACCACGCCTGATTCCAGGTCTCATCTTTTGACAGTCCACTAGCTGGCCACCGCCTGAGAAAGAGCTACACTCCAAGTTTCAACAGAGAAAGAATGATGATGAAAATTGTAATCATGAGCAAGACGAAGGCGACAAGGAATTAATGAAACTAAACTGTACAGCTACAGGGTCGACTAGCTTCTTAACACTCCGGTGCTGATGAAACTAAATTGGAAGTGCGGTCACATTCGTTGGTTTTGACCAAACGGAACAGCTACCGCTGACTGGTGACACCACCTCTCCTTCCCCTAGAACCTGGTTGCCCTTAGTGATTCCCACCCAGAAGCCAGATGAGACTCATCCTGTAAGTCAAGCAGTGTACACGTACAGAAACCACATTCGGACCAGTCCTACCAGACTCTCGCTGGCCTACCAAAGTAGGTAGCTACAAGTATTCAAAAAGCATCCCAGGTGGCCCAGCATTGAGGCACAAGCCTGGAACCCCAGCTACTCACAAGGCTGAGGGAGGAGGATCTCAATTCTAGGGCCAGGGATTTAGCTCAGTGGTTTCGCCGCCTGCTGCGCAAGCGCAAGGACCCGAGTTCGATCCCTGGTACCAAAAACAAAACAAAACAAAAGCAATCAATTCCACACCAGCCTGGGTAAATGAGCCAGACCGTAAAACAAAATGAGACGAGAGCGTGGCTCTCGGAAGGGTGACACTTGTTTCAATCTCCAGGTATCTCCCACCCTCAAAAACGATGTTCTGCTGTTGAACTCTGGCTTCCAGAAAACTATGATCTGAACTTGGATGGCCAATGGCTGGGAGAGGAGCAAGGAGCCTTCCAAAGGAACGGGATTTGTTACACTGCCCAAAGCACATCGTCGCCGTGCTCAATACTTCAAGGGCTCAGATTTGCAATACTTCAGTTCCTTTAAGCGGGGGAAGAACACTCGAGGGTAAGAACATTCACCGACAGGTAGGGGAGGGGTCCTTCCCCGAAAGCAATCACGCTCCCCAGGCAAGGAAGCCCTCAGACACCTTGCAAACTGTGAGACCTAAAAACCACAAGATGTACTTTGCCCACCTGCTTGTGATAAGTGTTCAGCCGTCCCCTGGCAACAGCTACCCCAATGTCCCAGGTGTAACCGTTTGCAGCTCGGGCACGCAAGGCACAACCAATCAGGTTTAATTGCCAATCTAGAAAAACCCCTGCTGATTTGGAGTCAGGGCTCTCAATCCTGACCCGCTGCGGCGGTGACGGTTGGGAGTCCCTGCTCGAGCTTGAATAAACGACCCTCGTGTGTTTACATCGGAATCGGCTCCTTGGTGGTCTCTGGGGACCTCGAAATCTGGGCACAACACAAACCGCCTCCCAATCGCCAAGTAACCCCGAAGCGGCGCATTTGCGAAGCGGTCACCTGCTCGGTTCCAAGGCCGCTTCCCCACTCTGCAGCTGAACAGGAGTCCAACCCTTGTCTCTCAGGGCAGCACCCTGCGGGGTGGTTCCTCGTTACCTTCCCGGGCTGCTTCTCCAGCCAGGCCTGCGGTGAAGCGCGTAGGGTCTCCCAGCCTCTTCCACTGTGTAGGAGCCTCCACTCTGCAGGCTGGATTCGGGAAGGCGTGGGTGGGTTGGTGGGTGACCGAGAGGACTGGGCCTTAGTGGTCCTGGCGGGGGGGGGGGGGCACAATCCCTCGCGAGAGCAGGAAGTGGGGCGGGCGAAGGGGACGGCTGGCCACAAGAGTCAAGTGCGTGGAACCCGAGTGGGCGTGGTGGCGCACGTCTGTAATCCCATGGGCAGGGCCCGAGGCAAGATGGCGAGTTCGAGGATTGAATGCTCAATGTAGTGAGTTCCAGGCCAGCTCGGGGTCAACCCGGACAACATAATGAGACTCTCAGAACGACAGAGTCAGAGAGAGAGAGCGAGAGCGAGAGAGAGAGAGCGAGCGAGCGCGAGAGAGAGACACGGGGTGGGGGGGTGCATTTTAATTCTTACATTGACAGAGTAACACTACACGGTAAGACAGGCCTTTGCCTTGCCTCCAGTGTGTTTTTTTTTTTCCCACGGAATGTTTTGTTCTAGAAATGTAACAGTTTGTGCTATTGGGCAGCACTGCTGCCACCCACTATGCCTTTCCGGAACATTTTGTAACTCCATCCCAGTGAGCATGCTGGCCTACCGGTAGCCCCCCACCACTACCATATAAGGAGGTTCCTGTTTTTCGTCAAGTGCTCATTCCCCGTGTGAACTCCACTGAGCCTGCTGCTGTAAGGGTTGTTTTTTTGTTTTTTTGTTTTTTGGTACTGGGGCTCGAACTCGGGACCTTTCACTTGCAAGGCAGGCGGCGGAGCCACTGAGCCGAATCCCCCGCCTGTTGTAAAGGTTTTTCTCCACCTCATCGAGTGATTATCATTGCGGTTGCTGTGACGCTGAGCTGTAATGTAACACTCGGCTGTGCCTCAGAGTTGTGGCCCTGGGCTGTGGCACTGAACTCTAACACCTGGCTATCGCACGGAGCTGTTCTGCTTTGCCACAATGTGATGGTTTCCTGGACATTTCACACCAATAAATTGATAACTGTCCAGTGTTCCTTTTTTCTCCCACTATACCTATTCCGGGAGACCATTCCTGTTAATGACTCTGAGGCGTCCTTGCAACGGGCCAGAGCAGAGGCAAGAAAATGGTCTCTATTGTCTGGGTGTATGTACATTCCCCGGCCCCCTGCAGTATGGGATTTTGAACCTATGGTTTTCCAAGGAGCTACATCCCCAACCCTTTCTGTTGTTTTATTTTCAGACAGGGCCTCGACTTGCGACCCTCCTGCCTCAAGCTGGGATTACAAGGATGTGCTACCACACCTGGCAGGTGCACATTTGACGGGGAAATCCCAGACAGGATTTTGAGGAATCACAACACAATCCCACGAACTCAGCAAAGGTTAAGACTCAGCGGTACGCTGAGGCACACTGGCCACCATTGATTCCACTTAGGTCTTTGTTTTCCCAGCTTCACTCTCCAGTCCAGTCTCCACCAGTGTGCCGCCGCGGGCCGCCCCGCCCGCCCCCCGGTCACAGTAACATCGTGAAACCGCTCTTTGACTCAATTTAAAAGTTGTCAGGATGGGCGTGATGAAGCACGACTGTAATCCTGGCTCCCTGAGAGGCCGAGGCAGGAGGATCATGAGCTCAAGGCCATCCTGGACATTTACCAAGACCGTGTCACAAAATAAAAAATAACAAAGCCGGGATATAATTCAATGATAGCACCCTGCGTTCCATCCCCAGCACTACAAAAAAAAAATTGTTGTCTGAAAACATAACTGTCTACTGAAATCTCCGACGATCATCTCACTTATGCACAAAAGAATCCTCTTCTTTGGTTATGTCCAATGTACAGATGAGTGAAACAATCTCTCATCTTTTTTAGGGGCGGGCACTGGGGATCGAAGTTGGGATCTTGTGCTTTCGAGGCAGGCGGCAGAACCACTGAGCTAAATCCCTGGCCCAGGATCTCTCATCTTGAGGAGATTAAGTAACATTTTGTTTTTGGGTTGTTTTTTTTTTTTTGGTGTATCCTGTTATCGGTACATTTTAGGTGTACAATATAATGACATTCATCATTGGAGATATGCACCTTTACATACTCTCTTGGTTCTTATTTTTTCCCCCTTCCCCTGCCCCCCCTTCAACCCCTCCATCCCTCCCTGTTTACAAAGACTTTGTTTCCTTTTTTTCATTTTCTCATATTAATTCCATCCCCTTCTTTCCTTTCCCCTACCCCTCCCACTTCCCCTTCCCCTTTGCCCCTTTTCTTCCTATTTCACATTATCTATTATACCTTTTAGTCCTTAGTTACACTTTCAGTTTCTCACACTAGAGAAACTATTTGGTATTTACACGTGTGTCCTATTTATTTCCCTTAAGAGTATCGCCTCAATGTGCATCCATTTAGCTATAAATACCTCTAATTTCTCAGTTTTGATGGCTTGATCCAGTCTCCCGTTGATGGGCATTTGGGCTGTTTCCAAGTTTTAGCTCTTACAAACTGTGCTGCTATGAAGATGGGTGCACATATATCACTGTGGTATGATTCTTTTAATTCTTTGGGGAAGATACCCAGCAGGGGAATAGCTGGGTCAAATGGGACTGCCAGCCCTAGTTCTTCGAGGTATCTCCATACTGATTTCCACAGTGGTTGCACCAGTCTACCCTCCCACCAGCAGTGGAGCAGGGTTCCTCTTTCCCCACAGCCCCGCCAGCATTTGTTATTGGTTCCTTTCATGACAGCAGTCGTTCTTTTTGAAGTGAGGTGGGATCTCAGCATTGTTTTCATCTGCATCTCTCGAATGACCAGTGATGTTGAACATTTTTTCATATGTTTATTTGCCATTTCTACTTCTTTGTGTGAGAAATGTCTGTTCATTGCAGATGCCCATTTTCGGACTGGGTCTTTAAATTTGGGAGGTCTGATTTTTTTAGGTTCTTTGTAGATTCTAGATAGTAGACCTCTGTCTGACGGACCGCTGGTGAAAATTTTTTCCCATGCTGTGGGTTGTCTCTTCACACTGCTGGTGGTTTCTCTTGCTGTGCAGAAGCTTTTTAGTAAGAAGGGATCCCACTTGTTGATTGTTTGTGCTAGGTCACGGGCAACTGAGCTTTTGTTCATAAAGTCTTTTCCTACACCAATGTCTTCAAGAGTTCTACCTAACCTCTGTTCCAGCCGGTTCAGCGTTTCTGTTATACTATTTAGATCTTTAATCCATTTTGATTTTAGTTTAGTGCATGGTGAGAGATACAGGTCAAGTTTTAGTCTTTGGCAAGTTGAAACCGAATTTCTCCAGCACCATTTATTAAAGAGGCTATCTTTCCTCCAGCGAGGGTGTCTGGCTCCTTTGTCGAAGATGAGGTGGCTGAGTGTGTCTGGAGTTGTTTCTGCATCTTCTAATCTGTTCCACTGGTCCTCAGGTCTGTTTCTTTCCCGGTACCATGCTGTTTTTATCACAGTAGCTTTGTAGTATAGTTTCAAGTTGGGCGTTGTAATACCCTCTGCCATATCTCTGTTACCTAGAATTGCTTTTGCTATTCTGGGTCTCTTCTTATTCCAAATGAATTTTTGGATTGTTTTCTCAAGGTCCATGAAGTATGCTGCTGGGATTTCAATTGGGATTGCATTGAATCTATATAGCAATTTTGGAAATATGGCCATTTTCACTATGTTGATCCTTCCTACCCGGGAGCAAGAGATGTCTTTCCATTTTCTGATATCCTCTTCAATCTCTTTTTTCAAAATGCTATAGTTTTCAGAGAAGAGGTCTTTGATTTCTTTTGTTAGGTTGATTCCTAGGTATTTCAGTTTCTTGGATGCTATCGTGAAAGGAATTGTTTACCCTATTTCTCTCTCAGTGAGTCTGTTGTTCGTGTAGAGGAAAGCTATTGATTTTTGTGTGTTGATCTTGTATCCAGCTACTTGACTGAATTTGGTTATTAAGTCTAGAAGACTTTTGGTAGCATTCTTGGGGTCTTTGATAAAGAGTATCATGTCATCTGCAAATAATGACAATTTGACTTCTTCATTTCCTATCTTTATTCCTTTTATTTCTTTCTCTTGTCTAATTGCTGTGGCTAATGTTTCCAAAACTATACTGAACAGGAGTGGTGATAGTGGACATCCTCGTCTTCTTCCCGATTTTAGTGTGAAGGATTTCAGTTTTTGACCATTTGGTATCATATCGGCTGTTGGTTTTTCCTAGATGGCTTTTATCAGATTGAGGTAGAGACCGTCTATTCTGATTTTTTGTAGGGTTTCTATCATAAATGCATGTTGGATTTTGTCAAATGCTTTTTCTGCATCTATTGAGATGATCATATGGTTTTCGTCCTTGGCTCTATTGATATAGTGTATTACATTGATTGATTTGTGTATGTTGAACCCTCCCTGCATCCCTGGGATGAATCCCACTTGGTCAGGTTGCACGATCTTCTCGATGATCTTCGGCATTCTATTTGCCAGTATCTTAGTAAGGATTTCTGCATCTATGTTCATTAGCGAGATTGGCCTATAGTTCTGTTTTTCGGTGGGGTCTTTCTCTGCTTTGGAGATCAAGGTGATGCTTCCTTCAACAAATGTATTTGGGAGCATTGCTTCCCTTCCAATTTCGTTGAAGACTTTAAACAGTAGTGGCAGTAGTTCCTCTCTAAATGTCTTGCAGAATTCAGCAGTGAAGCCATCAGGACCCGGGCTTTTCTTGGTTGGTAAGTTTTTAATTACGTTTTCAATTTCATTGATTGATATTGGGTTGTTCAGAATTTTTAGGTCTTCTTCATTCAACTTTGGTAATTCATGTGTGTCTAGGAATCCGTCCATTCCTTCTGTGTTTTCCATCTTATCGGCGTATAGGTTCTTCGAAGTAGGTATTGATGATCCTCTGGATTTCTGTTGGGCCTGTTGTAATTTCACCCTTTTCATTCCTAATTGCAAGGATTTGGGCCTTTTCTTTCCTTTTTCTGATAAGGTTGGCTAAGGGTTTGTCAATTTTGTTGAGTCTTTCGAAGAACCAACTCTTGGCTTCATTGATTTTTTTGTATTGTTTTCTTAGTCTCCATTGCATTGATTGCTGCCCTGACCTTTATAATTTCCTCATTTCTATGGGTTTTGGGTTTGTCCTGCTCTTCTTTTTCTAGAAGCTTGAGGTTCAGCATCAGGTTGTTTAATTGGGCTCGCTCTGTTTTCCTAATGTGTGTATTCACTGCTATGAATTTCCCTCGTAAGACTGCTTTCATGGTGCCCATAGATTCCGATATGTTGTATTGTCATTGTCATTTAATTGAAGGAACTGTCTGATTTCTTCTTTAATTTCCTCTGTGACCCATTGGTTATGCAGAAGTGTGTTGTTCAATTTCCATGTGTTTACGAAGTTTTTGCGGTGTCTTTTGCTATGGATCTCCAATTTCATTGCACTATGGTCCGATAATATTCAGGCCATAACTTCAATTCCTTTGCACTTACCTAAATGTGTTCTATGAGCGAGTAGGTGGTCTATTATGGAGAACGACCCGTGTGCAGCTGAAAAGAATGTGTATTCTGATTTTGTGGGGTGGAACACTCCGTAAACATCTGTTAGGTTCATATGTTCAAGAGTTTGATTGAGTTCTAGTATTTCGTTGCTTTTTTTTTGTCTAGTTGATCTATCTATTTGTGACAATGGGGTGTTGAGGTCCTCCACAACTATTGTATGAATGCTTATATGATTTTTCATGTCCGTTAGTATTTGTTTTGTATATTTGGGTGCGCTACTGTTTGGTGCATAGATATTTCGGATGGTCATCTCCTCCTCTTGGATTGTTCCCTTTACAAGGATATAGTGTCCTTCTTTGTCTCTCTTAATCAGTGTGAGTTTGAAATCCACTTGGTCTGCACAGAGGACAGCTACTCCTGCTTTTTTTCGGGTTCCCGTCACATGGAGTATTGTTTTCCACCCTTTAACTTTCAGTCTATGAGTTTCTTTTTGAATTAAGTGTGTTTCTTGTTTGCAGCATATTGTTGGATCTTGTTTCTTGACCCATTCTGCCAGTCTGTTTCTTTTGATTGGTGAGTTGAGACCATTAACATTGATGGTTATAACTGATACGTATTGAGTTATCACCGTCATGACTTTTTTCTTTTTGTTTGATTCTCCCCCTTTGCTTTTAATTTCTTGTCGTGCCCGGTGGATTCATTCTGCTGGGCTTCCTGGGGATGTGATCCTTGTCTTTTCCTAGGATTTCATCTAAAATTTTGTGGAGTGCTGGTTTTGTATTCATGAAGTTCCTAAGGTGCTCTTTGTCATGAAAGTATCTTATTTCACCATCAATTCTGAAAGATAGTTTTTTGCAGGGTACATCAATCTGGGTTGGAGGTTGTTTTCCTTCAGGGCTTGAAATATATCACTCCAAGCTTTTCTTGCCTCGAGGGTTTGCATTGAGACGTCTGCTGTGATTCTGATGGGCTTTCCATTGTATGTGATTTGTTTCTTTTCTCTAACTGCTTGTCGAATTTTGTTCTTCTGTTCGGTTTCTGGAATCCTAACAGTTATATCCCTATGTGTAGATTTTTTTTTTTGATCGAGGCTAGTTGGAGTCCTATATGCCTCGCTTATCTGTATGTCAAGTTCTTTTCCCCTGCTTGGCAAGTTTTCCGCCACCACTTCTGTGAACAGCTTACGTCATCTGCACTCTCTCCCGTTTTTTCATTGACTCCAGTCAGTCTTATGTCATTCTTCTTTCCATCGTCTAGCAGCTGCTGGATTGATTTCTCGTGCTCCCTTACAATTTTAAAGAAATTTTTCTTTTCCCGGTCACTAACTGCAATCTTATCTTCTGTATCTGAAATTCTGTCTTCACCTTGGCTCATTCTGCTACATAGACTTTCATTGGAGTTTTTAATCTCCTGGAAATCTGTTTGGATCTGTTTTATGGATTCCATTTGTTTCCTATGTTGGGATTCCATCATGTTCCTCAGCTCCTCTATTTTTTTATCTGTGTCCTCTCTAGATTTATTAATCATGTCTTGCACTATGGGCACAATCTCTGCTGTTATGTGAGAAATTATTTCTGATTTCATTTTTCCCAGATCCTCTTTCGTTGCCAGTTCAGGGAGTCCAGGTGGTTGAGTATCAGAGTGTTCCATCTCCTTTTCCTTTGGGGTTGCTGTAGGTGATCTGGAAGTCTGGTTCTGAGGCTTGTTTACGTGTCTTCTCATTTCAACGAGGGGCGGGGGGGCTCGTGCTGCTGGTGCCCCCACGGTCCACCTCCTCTGGGCTGGGAGTTGTGGCATGCCTACCCGGAAGCCTCCTCTGGGCTGGAAGCTGTGGCACGCTGACCCAGAAGCCTCCTCTCAAGATTAAGTAACTTTTTATGATAACAAGGTTAGGAAACAATGGATTGGGAACCAATCCAATGACTGTGAACTAGACTATTTAACCAGACTATTTAATTTTTGCTATTCCAAGATCCAACAAAAAGGGCATTAAAATTCCAAAATGAAGGATTCGTGGGACGGCAGACACTGAAAATGAGAATAGAAGTGTCTCTGTCTGTTTCTTAGCAGTACTAGGGGTTGAAGCCAGCGACTTTCTACCACTGAGCTATATTGCAGTCCCCTCCTCTTTATTTTTTCTTCTGAGACAGAGCCCCTGTAAATTGTCCAGGCTGTCCTCAAACTTGCACTCCTCCAGCCTCAGGCTCCTGAGGAGCTAAATAAAATTTTTCTTAGGTAATTCACTGAAAAATGAAAAACCTCATTTTCTGGAGCACTGCAGGGTATCTGTTGGTGGGACTGTTGCTTCCCGAGGTACAGAAAAATGTCACTAGGTATGGGATCACTCTCACCGTGCACATATCACTATGGCATGCCCAGATTTATGCTGTTCACTGCAGAAGATAGAGGAGTATTTTATTTAGGGCTTTTTTTTCTTTTGTAGTTTTGGGGATGGAAACTAGGGCTTCCTCATGCTAGGCAAGAGCTCTACAACTGAGCTGCATCCTTAGCCCTTAACATTACTCTGGTTATCTAAAAATTAAAATTAATGAAGACAAAGCATTATTTTCATAGACTTTTACATCTCTAAAATCAGTGTTGTGATTGTTTTTTGGTTTTTGGTTTTTTTGGTATCGGGGATTGAAGTTGAGACCTTGTGCTTGCGAGGCAAGTGGCAGAACCACTGAGCTAAATCCCCTGCCCGTTGTTTCTTAGTATACTTAATAGAAGTAGGGCTCTCTAATGTGGAAGTCTTGCAACTCTGCAAACCGTAAGAAGAGAATGTCTCAGCTGAGAGTGGTGGTACATGCCTGTCATCCCAGTACTTGGGAGGCTGAGGCAGGAGGCAGCCTGGGCTACATAGTGAGTTCAAGGCCAGCCTGAACTACATAGCAAAACCTTGTGTGTGTGTGTGTGTGTTATGTGTGTGGAGAGAGAGAGAGGGAGAGAGAGAGAGAGAACGATAATATGTCTTTATGGAGAAAGTCCTCTAAATCCTCCATAATCAAAGTGTGGTACATGGACCAGCAGCATGAGCACTAACACTGCTCAGCTTGTTAAGCAGGCAGAAGCTTGGATGTCACCTCAGACTGCCTCTTGGAATCTTATTTTATAACAAGATCTCCAGGTGACTCCTATGTACAACAAAACGTGTGAGCACTGGTCTGAGTAGAATTTCTGGGTCAAAATTACTCACATTTAGAATATATACCAACCTCCAGGAGACTTAAGCAGGAGAATCACAAGTTCAAGCTCAGCCTGAGCAGTGTAGTAGGTCAGCAAAATCCTGTCTGAAAATAGAAATTAGAAAAGGGCTCAGTTGTGTAGATCAGTACAAATGTGAGTTGCCAGTGTAAATATATACATAAACCAACAAATAGCCTTTTAAGATAAGTGGTACCAATTTATACCCCTAACACAGTGAATGAAGATGTTCAATTTCCCACACTCTTCCCAACCTTAAACATAATTTTCCTCTTCAGTTAGGTGAAGAACAAAAATCTGAGTTTTTATATTTGTTGCTTTTTGAGGCAGGGTATCCCTGTGTAGTGCAGGCTAGCCTCAAACTAGTAATGCTCCTAGCTCACCCTCCCTAGTGCTGGGATTATAGGTGTGCACCTCAGTGCCTGGCCTTGTCTTTTTCTTAGAGGGAATCAGAACTCTGAATATTAGGAATAGAAGCCTTTGATTTATCCAATGTATTTCAAGTGTTTTCTTAATCTTTATATAGTTATTTTTATATTAAGATGTTTTTGTATTAAAATGCCTTTTATATTAAAATTTCTTTATGTTAAAATGTTTTTTCCTGAGGATTGAGCCCAGAGCTTGCACAAACTCTATCTCTACCCTTGAAAACAAAAATTTTTTTGAGACAGTGTCTTTCTTACCTGCTCAAGGTGGCCTCAAACTTGCAATCTTCCTGCCTCACCCTCCTGAGTAGCTGAGTGTGGGGTACCACTTCTTACTATACTCAAAGCCCAAGTGTCTGAGGGCATCTGAGGATACTTAAGGTCACAACTCTGCTTTCAGGGACATGCACATAACTGGCCAGTTATCTAGGAATGAGTTAATATACTCAACCACACATGTGCAGCATGGCCAAGGTCCTGCAGCAGGTGTTCTGTCTCACTATGCCTCAGTAATCCAATAAGACACTAAAACTCCTGTGAACTGAAGAACACTGTAACTTTTTAGTAGCTGTGTTTGCTATGTAGCTATAACTGCTGTTCTCCTGAAGGAATAAAGAGACACAGAGCTCTGGAGCTGATGATTGACTCTCTGCGTGTGTTGTTCTTATTGGGGAACTAACTAACTCACTCACGAAGGACTATATGACTAAATGGACCCCTTTCCTGGTGCCTCCCGGGGAGGCTTGGCTCGGTCCCCACACTGAAATTACAAGGATGAGCATCTGTACCCAGCTTACATTTAAATATTTGATTACACTGTTTAAAAAGTGTTTTTGCAAATGATTGGTCAGTTATCCCCACATCACTTGTGAAATAATCTAATTTGACACACATTATCCACAATCCTTTTTTTTTTTAGTACCGGGGATTGAATTCGGATCCTTGCGCTTGCAAGGCAGGCGGCAGAACCACTGAACTAAATCCCTGGCCCTTGACACACATTATCTCATATTCTAAATTACCAAACTTTATACCTTTTTCCTTTAATCTTTTATGTTCTATAAATTTTCTATTTCTATGTCAGTGCCATACTTCTGTTAAGTATTGTAGTTTTGCAATGTGCCTTAAAATCTAATGGGACAAATCCCTCCTCTTTAAGCTTGTTTTTCAGTATTGCTTGAATCATACATTTATAAAGTCCTTTAATTTTATTCCGTATTATCTTAGTCTGTTTAGTGTTGCCATAACAAAGTATCAGAGGCTGAACACTGTATGAAAAAAGGAGGTTCGTTTAGCTTACAGTTCTGGAGGTCCACGAGTGTGTGCTGGCATCAGCATCTGGTGAGTCCCTCATCATGGAGAGCATCACTTGGTAGAACCCCATGGGGCTGGGGATCACATGGCAAGAGAGTAAGCAAGGGCGCTACCAGGAAAGCCGAACTCACTTTATAACAACCAGCTCTAGCAGTAACCAGTCCAGTCCTTCAAAACCTAACCCCAAGAGATAGGTCTTAATTCTTCCTAAGGGTGGTGCCCCTCATGACACAATCACCTCTCACCATGGAGTTCTCCAAGGTTCCATATCTCTCAACAATGGCACCAAACCTCCAGCACATGAAACGTTGGGGGACAAAACATGTCCAAAATATAGCTACTACGTAATTAACAGTATTCAGTGAGAGTGGAATTTACTGATTTAACTTCTAGAGGAGCAACTTATTTCTAAGCTCTTTATGGGCACCTCACTATAATCCACTTTGAACACCAATGCATACAAGTAAATAACATTGCTAGCAGAAGCTGGAAAGGGCCAAAAGTAATATATTTGAAAAAAAAATGGAGCTATTTAATAATCCAAGTTGTCCATGAGTGCTTTAGTAATTTCATTAATAATGAGCCAATATTTTTTAATATTCTACTGTATGTCTGACTCATTATTTTCTCATCTTGAGGAAAGTGGAAGGATCTAGTACAGCGGACCTTTGAGTTATGGCTGGCCTGACATATGAACAACTTGGGTTATGACCGGAATTTTAGTTTTAACTTACAACCAAAGTCTTCAGTTATGACCCAAAGGCCGGCTGCTTGTGCTTTCAGATGGTCTCAGATACAGATTTAACTCTTAAAGAGTTCCAGAAGGAACATTATAACATCCTTTCCTGTTTGGGGTTAATTGAGAAATCCTGGGCAAATGTCTCTCTACTGTGATCTGCCTGTATACAAAAGAGAGACTTTGAAGGCTGTGTAGAGGAGCCTGAGCCTTCAATTGACTAGCTTGAGTTACAACCAGCCCTTGCAAATGAATTGAGTTCATAAGTAAGGTCCACTGTACATTCCAAAATCTTGATAACAAACTGTATTAGTCAGCTTTCCCATTGTTGGAACACACTACCCAACGTGTACAACTTAAAGGAGAAGTTTAGTTTGACTCACATTTTTGCATGGTTCAGTCCATGGTTTGCTGCTTCAAATGCAGAATTATCAAGGTGAGATGGTGGGTACAGCAAAACTGCTCAGTTCATGGTGGCTGAGAAGCAAAGCAAGAGAAGAGCACCAGAAAGGAAACGGCCAGGGAGCACATATAGAACCCAAGGGTACACCTCCATGCCCCACCCAAATGCACTAAAAAGTGAGCTTTATTAATTCCCTGGGCAACTCCTAAATCAATCAAGTTGACCATTAAGCTTAGCATTAACAAAAACCCAGAGAATAGGTAAGGAGATTGGGATGGAGTTCAATCAGTATTAACCTGAATTTACCTCTTATTTCACTTTTATAATCCTTAAACTTTGCTCAGAATACACTTTTTCTTCATTAATTTTATTGGTATATTTTAGGTATACAATATGCTGAGATTCATTATTGGGAATTTGTATCTTTACATAATATATCTTGGTTCTTATTATTTTCCCCCTTCCCCTACCCTCCCTTCAACCCCTCCACCTCTCCCTATTTACAAAGACTTTGTTTCCATTTTTTCCTTTTATTATATTTATTCCTTTCCCTTCTTTGCTTTCCCCTATCCCTCCCACTTTCCCTTCCCCTTTGGACCTTTTCTTCCTATTTCACTATCTATTATACATTTTGATCCTTATTTACACTTTCAGTTTCTCACACCAGAGAAACTATTCGGTATTTACACATGTCCTATTTATTTCACTTAAGGGTATGGTCTCAATGTGCATCCATTTAGCTATAAATGCCTCTAGTTTCTCATTCTTTACGGCTGAGTAATACTCCATTTTATTTAAAAAAAACACATTTTCTTTATCCAGTCTCCAGCTGATGGGCAATTGGGCTGTTTCCAAGCTTTGGAATGGCTATCAAGAAATCGACCAGTAACAAATGGTGGCAGGGCTGTGGGGAAAAAGGAACCCCTCTCCACTGTTGGCGAGAGTGTAGACTGGTGCAACCACTGTGGAAATCAGTATGACGATACCTCCAAAAACTAGGATTAGAGGTCCCATTTGACCCAGCTATTCCCCTGTTGGGTATCTTCCCAAAAGAATTAAAAGAATCATGCCACAGTGATATATGTGCACCCATGTTCATAGTGGCACATTTTGTAATAGCTAAAACTTGGCAACAATACTCTTGAGCTACAGTTTCAGGCAAGGAGACTTTGTCTTACTGTAAGTATACAAATGTTTGTTCTAGCATGGGAGGGTCATGGCAAACGTTTTAAGCAGTTTCCTCTTTTGCAGGAGAACTTATATTAGCTTTTTTTGGTGTTGTTAAGATTATAAATAATCACTCAGTTAACAAGTATTTCTGGAGCAGGTGATATGTGAAGGTTTCCTAGCAGGCCTGGAGGATATGTCAGTGAACAACCCAGACATGATCCTTGGCCCTGCGGACATTATAGTTTTATAATGGCATTAGAGGAACATTCTCCTGGTTTATATTATTTTTATGCACTATAAATTAAAATATGATCTATGTGGGTGGAAGAAGAAGGAAGACAGGAATCTATGGGAAAATCTTATAGAGGATCTGAAATTAGGCTACGGTTCAGGAACTTCAGGCAGACTCCCTAAGGAAGTGAAAAATAAGGTGAGAAGCAAACAGTGTGGTAGTTAATTGAAGAATTGTGGTGCATGTGTGTTCTGAATAAACAGAACATACAAAAAATATTTGAAGATTTGACAGAAGCCAAATATTTCCAAAACCAGCTGATAAAGATTTGAACAAAGAAATGAAATAATTGTTTTGTGCATGTTAAAACGACCATTGTAGGGCTGGGGATTTAGCTCAGCAGCACTGCACCTGCTTTGCAATGCAAGGTCCTGAGTTCGACCCCCCCCGTACCAAAAAAAAAAAAAAAGACCATTGTGTCCTACCACATAGGGAGGCCAAGCAAAGCTACACAGTGAGGCCCTTCTAAAACAAACAAACAAACAAAAATAAAAAAATCATTGAGGAGAAAAAATTAGAGAAAAGTACAAAAGAAATGTTTTAAAAATGTGCATCAGGTTTTTTTGGGGGGGGGTACCAGGGATCGAACTCAGGATCTTGGGCTTGCAAGGCAGGCGCGGGGACCACTGAGCTAAATTCCCGGCCCCTATGAGTTTTAACCCACTCTGCTATTGTGCTTAGAGTCTTTTACTGGATTCCTACCTTTTGCCATGGCCTCTGATCCCCTTGGCTCAGTTTCCCTGCTCACTTCAACTCCTTTCCACTTCCTTACAACTTATTCTGCTGTACCACACCAGCCTTGTGGTGCTCTAATTCAGTGTTCCCCATAAGGACTTTGTATTTGCTAGTCCTCTCTCTGGGATGCTATGAGCTATGACCCCAGAGTCACAAATTGGCTCTGTCTTTATTCCAACTAAAGCTCAAAGGTTATGTCTTCGGAGCAGCTTCCCTTACATTACTATCTGATATTAAGTTCCTCACATACAGTTATCGGTACTTTAATCTATTTATTGGGTTGCCAGCATCACCACTACTACCTTTGTTCATTTAATGACTATAACTTCCAGGACTTCAGGGACTCTGCTTTGTCCCAGAACCAGGAGCAGTGGCTGGGATATAGGAGTCATTCAAAAAACAATTGTGATGTGTGGGACTCCATGGAAGAGGCCATCTGAAAACCATGCTGAAATGGTCCACGTAAGTTACCGGTGACCTGGATGAGGGTGATGGTAACAGAATTGGAGGAAAATGAAAATAGGGAACATGTATTTCTCAGGTTTAAAAAAGTAAATCTTTTTTTTTTAACCCTTTCAAAACATTTTTAGTGTTTTACAAAATGCTCACATTACAAATATGAAAAGCTTTAATACTCTTATAACTTCTGCTGCAATAAATGCAACATTAACATATGAATTTTTTCTGTACCAATTTTAAAAGTTGAATTACATACTAGTTTTTATGATGTTATTCACATACATTTTATTTATACACTTTTAATGAGTTCACTGCCAATACACACATTATTTTCCTTAACTTTATTTTTACATTAAGTCAGTATCTGTCACGCGGCCATCAAAAACCTTACAGTAAATTACACAAGGTTATAGTCCAGTTTTAACTCTAGCTTCTTAGAATCAGCATTTTCTGACTGCTTTCATGAAGTCTTCCTGAACTACAAAATCATGATCAGCACAAATTGCAAACATACCTTCTTCAGTACAAACATTTCTCAGGTCTACTCCTTTTTTTTTTTTTTTGGTATTGGGGATCAAACTCGGGTCCTTGTGCTTGCACAGCAGGCAGCGAAATCACTGAGCTAAATCCCCAGCCCTAGGTCTGCTCCATTAAAGCCATCTGAAAGTTTCACAATTGCTTCATAATCTATTTTACCATGCTTTGTAATGGGACCTGTATGGATTTTCAATATATCTAATCTTGCTTGTTCATTTGGTAAATCAATATGTATTTTTCTATCTAATCTTCCTGGACGTAGCAATGCAGGATCCAGTGTATCTGGTCTGTTTGTAGCCATGATCATTTTAACTCTATGCAGAGTGTCAAGTCCATCCATCTGATTCAGTAACTCCATTAAAGTTCTCTGAATCTGTCAGCTGAAGTACCCTCAGAAAACCGATGACCACCAATAGCATCTATTTCATCCATAAAAATGATGCACGGCTGATGGTCCCTTGCATAATTAAACATTTCTCTAATCAAACGAGCACTTTCACCAATGTACTTGTCTACAATAGAACTAGATACAACCTTTAAGAAATTGCAGTCCAGCTGGCTAACAACAGCTCGTGCCAAGAGTGTTTTTCCTGTGCCTGGTGGTCCATATAACAAACAGCCTTAAAACAGTAAATCTTAATGACTTGTTTTTAATGTAAGAAGTAAAGGAATGGTAGGAGAGTCCAGGATGGTTCCTGGGTTTCTGGTTTGAGTGCATAAGTGGACATGTCACTGACTGGAAGGGGAATGCTGAAGAGGGTGGTGCTGAAGACTGAGTTCAGTGTTGGTTGTGTCAATAAATTTGAGATTGTTAGTACAGACATTCTAAGTGAATCATGGGAGCAAACTAGGTCGATTAGGAGAGAAACAGGAAAAAAGACAGAGGTGGAGCCCCCAAAGGAGGTTGAGGTGGAGTAAGAAGAGAGATAGAAGAAACTCGTTTAGTATTGAGAAAGCTGAGAAAATAGGCTGACAGGGCAACTGACAATGGGGCAAAGAGACTAAGCAATTTAGGAATGTGGGAATCTCTGGTGACCTCAGTGACCACTAGAAAATGAAAAGAATACACTTAAAGATTCTAGCTGATTGAGTGGGAAATGAGGTACTAAAATGTGAAGGTGTAGACAGGTGTTTGAAGAGCTGCAGTGGGAGAAGGATGGAACAGTGACTGGAAAGGGAGGTTGGATCCACAGTATATTTTCTAAAGGTAGAAAAATCCAAGTGTGCTAATGCTGATGAAAGGAAGCTAATGAAGGAGAAGGTACTGAAAACAGATGCCAAAATGAGAAGGAAAACCCTGAGTGGACAGAAAATGAGACTGGTCTAGGACAGGACGGGGGACATCACTTTTAGATTAACAGGAGGCAAGTGGAAAGAATAGGTGCAGAATAGGTCCATCTCCAGGTCAGGTTAGACTGCTTCACCAACAACTGGTCCTCTGTTCAATGGAGACAGAGGTAGTCATGTTAGGAATTTTGGTGGTGGGGAGCTGAGTTAATTCTTTCTCTGTAAAACTGAGGGTAAGTCATCCATTGAACGTTGAATGGAGGCCTGAAATAATAGGTGGGAGTGGGAGAAGCACCCTAAAAAACAGAGGCACTGTCATGCACAAGAAAAGGATTAGTGTATATAAGGTACCTGGTTTATAACACATACTGTGTTTTCTCGAAAACAAAACCTAACCAGAAAATAAGTGGTAGTCATTACCATGGTGATGTCCAGTGTCATGCAGAAGACTGTATCTCACTAATCTCTTGCTCAGTGGCTACTCTATAATGGCAGGTAAGGAAAGGTGATTGGGGCTAGCATTTTTGATCTGTAATTTTCAATGCTAATTATTTTCTGGTCAGGTCTTATTTTTGAGGAAACGGCTAGTTACTCAATATACAATATCTATCAACATTATTTGCTTACTCATAAGTTTAAGGCTCTACCAACATTGTTATTCCTAATATTGACCAATATTTCACACTTCCTAGCCAGATAGAAGAGTGCTATATAGAACAGATTACAATCCTTATCAGCTGGGCATGGTACAGGATCTGTAGCCTTAAAATACATACTAATAAATAATGCCATAACTTTAAGTCACCATTCACCACGTTATGTCTGTTATTAGTCCTTACATTTTTTTTGGTACCGGGGATCGAACTTGGGACCTAGTGCTTGCAAGGCAGGTGGAGGAACCACTGATCTAAATCCCCAGCCCCTTACATTTTAACATATATTGGTTTTCTCTCATCAATTAGAATAAGTTGCTTGAGAGGCAAACTATATTATAAGTCTATATATCCCTCAAAGTTTCTTAAACATAGTATTATTTATAAACTAATTTGTTTTCTGCTGGACCTCTGGTTATAACAGCAAGCAACTGTTTCCTTGCCTTAAAATGGTCAAACAGATTTGTACCTTCCTATTTCATCTGTGCAGCATAAAACTTCTAGGAGCTAAGAAGTATGAATATGACGATCCACAACAGGTACTATTCAGTTTTCACGAAAGACCTTTTTCTTACCAAGACACACATAAAAAGTGTTAGCTGGTGGGCTGGGGATTTAGCTCAGTGGTGCCACCACCTGCCTTGCAAGCGGAAGGTCCCGAGTTCAATCCCCGGTACCAAAAAAAAAAAATGTTAGCTGGCTAGTACAACACACCCAGCAGTACACAGCTTCCTAGGGAAAGTTTGTATTTGTATGTGAAGATTCCCAAGTGGAGGTAAAGAAGGACATAAATCCTTTAGGAACCAGGCTAGATACATGTATCATTTGGCCAGTACTCACAAGAGGCCAAATTAGAAAAAATGTTGTGATCGTAAGCTTACCACAATTTTATTTCTCTAATACACTCGAGGAGTACATTCTAAAATATATAGGAATGGTGTTGTTCACCTTGAGTTCTAAACACCTTGGGGTTTTATCGTTGTCTTCTATGAAGACATTTCTAGGTAATGGGAATGTGGCAATACCAGCCAAGTGGATGGATAGAATTTCTGGTATAAAACAGGACGATTGGTGGTAGTTCTCTGTGTAAAACATATCTAAAACTGAAGGCTCTTTGGGGAGGAAATGAGTACCTTTTTCCCAACCCCCAAACTCAAAGAAAGAAATAGATCTTACATAGCTGAAAGTGAATGGTAGTAAAATAAACATTTTATTATATAACAGAAGTTTTCAAAAATTTACATCACAAAACCAAAAGCCATTCTGGGCACAATGAAAAAATTTTGAAATTGCAACTACCTTGCACTTTTCAGGAATCTGATCGGAAACAAATGGTTAAACATGCTGCCTATAGACAGAGTCAAACCACCATGACTACTATAGCAGCTGAACAAAGTGTGAGATACGGAACTTGAACTGCTGCCCTGATGGCAACTGAAGCAGATGAGAGAAGAAAGGAGCTCACAACCAGGATGCTCAAAATCAGGCTGGAATCCATCTATGATCCAGTTCCAGTCAGTCTGACAAGTCACTCTGATCCAGCACGATTATCCTGTGGACACAAGTTTTAAAGGTCAAAGAAGGGAGCTTCAAATTGATATGCACAAGTTTTAAAAATTCTTTTATTTTTTGGTACCAGGGATCGAACTCAGGTCATTGCGCTTGTGCAGCAGGTGGCGAAACCACTGAGCTAAATCCCTGGCCCCTAAAAATTCTTTTTATTGGGCTGGGGATTTAGCTCAGTGGCACTGTGCCTGCCACGTAAGCACAAGGTCCTGAGTTTGATTCCCCAGTACTGCCAAAAGAAAAAAATTCTCTTTATTATTATTTGCCACCCTGGAGATTGAACCCAGGGCCTTGTGATGATAGGCAAGCACTACCACCTAAGCGATGGCCCCAACTCAGTATGTATTCTTTTTTTGTTACTGGTTGTACATGTTTGCAATATATAATGAATACATTTCACTTTGGAGAGTTGGTACATGTACATACTGCATTTTAATCCTTTTCTCTTCCCCTCTCCCACTCCCTGCAAACTATCCCCTTCACATCTGTTAAAGGTCTACCTCCCTGTTTCCAATAATCTTTTATTTTGCTTTTTAAATTACTTACATTTTGGGTTTTTCATATAAGAGAAACCATGTGACATTGAACTTTCTGTGTCTGATTTATTTCACTTAGAATTATAATTGCAAGGTACATCCATTTTCCCACAAATGACTCAAATTTATTCCTTGCTATGGCTGAAGAGTACCCCATTGTGTATAAATATCACATTTTTAAAATTCATTCATCTGTTGATGAACATATAGGCTGTATCCAAGAGTTAGCTATTATAAATTATGCTGCTGTAAATATGGGTATGGATGTATCAGGATATATACTATGATGAGTTAACTTTTGAGGGAAGATACCCAGAAGGGGAACAGCTAGGTTGAATGGAATTTCTATTTTTAGTTATCTGAGGAATCTCCATACCGATTTCAATACTTGTACTAGTACGTACACTTTTCAAAGACACAAGCACCGCACCCTTTTTATTCAACTGAATTGAAGGGAAAGGGATTTTGATCTTTATAATCAAGGGAGAATATAATATGATCAGTGAATCATGGAAATGCCAGATCACTGCAAAGCAACTGACAGCAGCATCTTCTGTACTTCTGTATGTGAACCATTCTTATTCTGACTGTGATTTACTCAAAGTGGAGATTCATTTCACCTTACATTTTAATTAACTATAAACCTATAACTATAAATTGAGCAAAGCGGTCTGAAATTAAAGTCTTTGCCCATTGTGCTTATTCACACTAGTTAATATTTTAAGTGTGCCTGTGTGATCTCTAAAAAGGAAACTAAACTAAATACATATATCTCAGGGCCGGGGATTTAGCTCAGTGGTTCCACCACCTGCCTCACAAGTGCAAGGTCCCAAGTTCGATCCCTGGTACCAAAACAAAACCAAAAACCAAAACCAAAAAACATATATCTCATTACCTTGATGGTTCAGACCAACCCCGTCGCTTCCAAAAACAAGGTTTTAGTTCATCTTCATGATATATAAGAGGAAGAAAAAAAAGAACCCAATTACTTTCTAGTTAAAAAGTGGCAGAATTCAGAATTTACATGAGTGTTCTCTCTGGTGTAGACAGTTTTACCTGCATCAGTTATTTTATTTTTTTTGAGACAGTGTCTCACCATGTATTCAACAAGCTGGCCTTAAACTCACTACTTAGCCCAGGCTGGCCTCAAGCTCATGGCGATCCTTCTGCCTCAGGCTCGCAAGTGCTGGGAGGTATGTGCCTGGTGTTCTATTATATAGATATAGAATCTAGGAACATAGTTAATGGCTTCTCCTCTAACATTCTACAGCTCTCTGCCATAGAAATGGGCACTAATGGCACTAATTCATAAATTATCTTCTGAATTATCTTCTTAGTGATTCAATACTAGCCAAATGCCCCACACACTGGGCCCTGTGCTAATCAGGGGTTGGAGGAAAGAAAATGTACCACTGGACAATACAGAGAAAAATTCTTTAATGAAGTGACTACATATGAAGGCATAGTTAGAGTTAAAGGAGCAAACAAGGAATGGCAAGGCATCCAGGGATGGGCAGCAGTGGAAAGCCAAAGTCTAAAGGGACTGAGGGGTAGGAGTGGGAGGACAGTTATGGAAACCAGGGAAGACAGCTGGAACTGGGAAAGACAGGGTGCCATACAGAAGCTGTACTTGGGGAGGGCCAGCATATCTTCCAGACACAAAGTACTGGAATAGTCAGGGAGGGGAGGTAAACCCTATCCTCTCTCTTGCCCTTTGATCTTTTGCCAGGCCTTCCCATTGGCCAACAGGAAGCCAGGGAGAGGCAGTGCACTGGGGTCAGCATCCTGGGCAAAAGTTGGACAGAGAAAGATCAATGGAAAGGGACTGAGGAAAGGATAAAGGGGTAACAGATGACCTGAAAGAGTTAATATTGGTAACTTCCTGAGTAGAAGAAACAAAACTTAGGAGGGCATCATTTGTAAATGGTGTATCAGAAGCCTAAAGCTCCTATAATCCTAGCACTCAGCTGAGGCATCCAGCTCCCTGCTACTGAGGCAGGAGGATCACCAAGAGCTCAAGGCCAAGCTGGGCTCCATAGTGAGTTCAAAACCAGTCTGAATTATAGAGCGAGACCCTGTCTCAAAAAAACAAAACAACCCCCCCCAAATGGCTAAAATTTGAAATTAAGGTTAATTTACAATTTTCATATCACTTGTAGACCCCAATTAAATTCCATAATATATAATTTTTTTGTACTGGGGATCGAACTCAGAACCTCATGCTTGCCAGGCAGGTGATATGGTGCTGAGCCAAATCCCTGGCCCCATAATATATGATTTTTTTTTTTTTTTTTTTTTGGTACTGGGGATCGAACTCGGGTCCTTCTGCTTGCAAGGCAGGCGGCGAAACCACTGAGCTAGATCCCCGGCCCAATATATGATTTCTTATTAGATTCTGCACCATCTGGATGAGGTAAATTTAAAACTCTTTTGCAGACGTTAGACAATCAGAAGCTAAGCAGCTCTCCAGACAATATGCAAGATGCTGATGATACTGGCCAATAGCTTGTTTTTGAAAGAACTAAATTAGTTGATGATTGGCAGTTAACTGCAAGTCTAGACTGAACTGCAGGGAAAAATCATGAACCACAGAAAGATTACATATAGTATCTCAGAAACATTTCTTAGTAACTCTGATCCCCACCAAGCCCAAGGATGGCAGACTACGTTATAAACAATTCTTCATTCATACCTTCGTCACAAATCCCTAAAAAGTTCTCTGATTTCCTTATCTCTGGCTTGATGCTTTCTTTCCTTTTGGTCCTCTTTTCACCAAAGTCTTGATCCTTGGTTTCTGCGTCCCTTTAATACGAATGATTTGGAGCATTAAACCACACGTCTAAGATCCAGGGTAGTTAGCACTATGGGTGTGTTCTCTGTGGGCCAGGAATCGGTTTATTATTCTTTCTTTGTTTTTTTTTCTTTCTTTTTCTTTCTTTCTTTCTTTCATTTATTTATTTCAGTGGTACTGGGGATTGAATTCAGGATCTTGCACTTGCGAGGCAGGTACAGTGCCATTGAGCTAAATCCCTGCCCCTAGCAGTTGATTTATGTACTATAATGTATGTTAACTCAATTCTCACAACTACATGAAGTAGTTACCACTACCATTCCCATTACCCGATGAGGAAACTGAGGCACAGAGAATTTACACATGTAGTGAGTCCTAGAGCCAGGATCTACATGGACAGCCTAGCTAATCAGACTCTGCTTTTGTCTACTAACTTATATAGCTAGTCACAATGAGAAAATGTATTTTACTTATATACCACTGGGCATACTCTGGAAAACCATAATTTCTTTTATCATCTTATCTTTATTTTCTGAAACTTCCTCTGGTATGAAATGTCTAAATGATGTTGAGTATCTCATAGTTTAAGACTACATTTGTTAAACTACCAAGCAGAATCTGTCTCCTCCTCTCAACTATATGTTCCTTGAGGCAGAGATGTCTCTTCCTCTCTGTGAAACTCCAAGTCCAAGCTGCCTCACTAGTAGTGCTCAAGAGATGCTGGCTGAACCAAAGTAAACACTGTTCTAGGCTTCTTTTTCTGTTCTTATTTCATGGGCAGTCAAAGCAAGATATGTAAAATGAAAGGGGATGGGTATGCAGTGCAGTGGTAGAGAACTTACCCAGCATGTATAAGGTCCTGCATTCAATCCTCACACAGCAAATAAGAGAAAAAAGAAGAAAGAAAGCTAGCTAGCTATGATGAAAGGGGACTTCTCCCCTCTTAATCCACACTGAGAGAACTGCAGGCTCAAGAGAGGGTTATATTCTACTTCCGTCCAAATACAAAAACCAGAGTCATCCAGTCTCTGCTGAGCAGCAGCCTCCACTTTGGAAGGGAAAAGGCAGCTGCTTCTCTGATCACATGGTTGTAACCAGGAGAAAGTCTGTGCTCTACTGAATAAAGGTCTGCTACTCTGCAATTTCTAGTCAGCAGCTGTGTCCTTCAGGGCAGGAGAGAGTAAGCTGACTCTGGTCACTTCATAGTACTTCAGGCACGTGAGGGAGGCTATCGGATTCTCCCCTCCATCTGCTCTTCTCAGGCTGAGCCTCCCAGCTCCTTCAGCTGCTCTCATCGACCTGCTCTGTGGCTATGCTCTTCTGTTTGTTAAGATTCCTGTTTAAATGTGACACCCAAAGGGAGCTCCACATTGTACCCTAGGAGTCCACTTAAACAGCATATTACCTGTCTCACCCATCACCTGGATCTGGACAGTACATTTCTGTCTGTGCACAATTAATGCTGCATTGACATTTTCATTAACCGTATAAACCTGAGGCCTCAGAGTCATAGCTCTGCATTGTTCAAGAATTTCTGGAATTCTTAGCATGTTTCAAGATGCATGTAAAGTGCTGGGCATATAAAAATAAGACTTCCTGCCTTCAATGTTATTATTGAGGAGAGGCTTCCAATTCAAAAATTTCCATTCAGAACAGGTGTCTAGAGACGGGCGTGGTGTCGCACACCTGTAATCCCAGCACTCGGGAGGCTGAGGCAGGAGGATCACCTGGAGTTCAAGGCCACCATGGGCTACATAGTGAGTTCAGGCCCAGGCCCAGCCTGAACTACAAAGGAAGACTCTGCCTCAAAAAACCAAAAAACAAACAAACAAAAACAAAACAAAACAACAACAACCACAAAAGAACAGGTTTTTAAGGATTTTATGCTGTGGGATCTAAAACTTTTGGATTTTTCCTTTTTTAGGTGGGTCTCCTTATGTTGCCCAGCCTAGCCTCAAACTCCTGGGCTCTAACAATCCTCTGGGCTCAGCCTCCTGAGTAGCTGGGACTACAGGTGTGCACCACTGTGCCTAGCTTTACTTTCATCTCTTAGTGTCTAACATTTCTACCTGTCGAGATCACTTTGGATCCTTAGTCTATCATCCATCACATTAGAGTTCATCCTGAGATTTGTGTTTTCTCAAAATCTGATAAGCATGCCTTTTCTGATTTAATTCAAATGATTGATGAAAATGTTGAAGGTGGCAGGACAAAAAAGCATTATCTCACAGTCCTGACTCTGCCTGAAGTGCCATCTGTTAATCAAAATCTTGAGCACTGTGAGTGGTGGAGGAAGAGGAGCATGCGGGAGCGTGTAGAGAGATGCAGTCAGGGCTGCCTAGCTACAGCGGTGTAATGCCATTCAGACACTCATCTCCCAGGAGAGACCTCGCTCCACTTCCTGAACAGGAATCTAAATCTAATACTTCTGTACCTTAGGCATGTAACATGTTCTTTCCCCTGTAAGAGAAGAAAGAGGTTGAGGAGGAAGAGGAGAAAGAAAATAATCCCCTAATGGGGACCAATAACCTTTTAAAGACTTTGCAGAGGTCCTGTAGCTCTATGTTCTTCTCTTCAGGTGGCTGTAGCCATCTTTCCAAGTCTTCATCAAGAGTAGAGTGAGCTCTGTTCAAGAACAAGTGAAGAGAATGAAGACAGTCATTGTCTCTGACCCTTGACAAGGAAGCATAATACTTTAGAGTGGGAAGAAACCCTAAAAATCAGTGCTTTCACTATATAGCTGAGAAAACAAGTGCTTGGTGATATTGTGTCTATTATCATAGTGGTTACTTAGATCTGATTGAAATGTACAACAAAATAGTTGTTTAAAGCCAAGCATGGTGAAACACATCTGTAATCACAGCATGTTGGATGCCTGAGGTAGGAGGATCACCAGTTAGAGCCCAGATTTGGAAGTTTAGTGCCTTTGTGAGATGCTATCTCAAAATAAAACAATAAAATGATCTGGGGATATAGCTTAGTTCAAAGGCTTTAGTTCAAATCAGAACTGTAACAAACAAACTTTGATCCCGGTTCCGAACAAAACAAAACAAACAAACAAACAAACATGTTCTTTAGCTCTTTGATAAAAGGTCTGGCATCTATGAGATCAGCCCAGCTCTTCCCAAAGTCCAATGCTGACTTTGTTGCAACTCTTAAGTCATTAAGTTGATTTCCCCCCAGGTTAGAACTGTACACACATTCCCTATGTTTTGCTAAGAACTGCCTCTAAGGCTAGAGGATGAGAATATGGACTTTTAAGAAGGCCTGAACAGTTCCCTCTTTGTGAAAAAAACCCCCAAACCCCTAAACTTCCCCTCTAGCTTTGTGCCTATGACTGAGCATTCACTTCACTCAGAGGTCTGAGCATCTGTGGAATAATTATCTGTGGCCAACACCAGCAGCCCTTTCAGAAAAGTGGCGAAGCCCAACCGACCTCCAATGCTGCTTGACAAAGTTCCAGCTGGGGGAAAGAAAGGGTAGAACACATCGTACCCTCATGTTTTATTTTTTCTTGCCATAATGTTTATAATTGTTACTCTGATCACAGGAGTCACTGTGTTTGTGACTAACAACAAACTCTCCATGAGGCAAATTAGTAATGATATATTGAAATCTGATCTGGCTCACAAGTCCCAAATTCCAGTTTCTCTTAGTTCTACTGCCACATCCACTTCTAAAAAAACTTCTCCTAAAACCCCCTCTGTTTCCCCACTACTATAACTCCCCCTCTTATTGTTGACATTCTGTTTACTAAAGGGGGTCTTACGAAAAGATTGGAAGGATAGACTTTAGATGTAAGAAATAGTGGAAAACGGGAAAAGGAAAGAAAGTTAAGACAGGTAAATGCATTAAGGAGGCAAGTTACTCAATATTTCTCAAAGTGCTGTAAATATCTCCTGCTCATAGACTATGAACCCAAATGACATTCAGTTAAAATGAATAGAGGTAAAGAAAAATAGAGAGCTAATAGCAAACTATATTAACCATTGTACAGTTTCTCAAGGGCCAGCTGGCGACCACAAGTTTGACACTTAATTGATTGAATCTTGCTTGTACCCCTGCTGATATAAAGATTTTGATTAAGTTACTTTCTGTTTGTTTAGGTGTGGGTAAATAAGGGGACAATTGTAATTTTTAAATATGTATTCATGATGTTCAATGAAATGAAACAGCTTAGAGGAATTGTACTTTGTTTAGCAAAAAATAACCTTTACTTCAATAGAAATTGCTAAGGCAACTTAAAATGTAAACATGTTCCGCCCAATGCCTCCCAGCTATTGCTTAAAGATATAAAAATAAATCAGACCCTGAGATTTCTCAGAGGGAACCTGAACATTGCTTGTGAAGGTTCTTTTCTCATCGACGGCCCAGGACATCTCCCTTTCCTACCCTACATCGACTGCAGCTGGTCTGCGGCAGAAAAGGAAGAGACAGCATATTAGAGCAGCTCAATTTCAGTCATATGCAGAAAACTTTATAGCTGTATAGCCAAATGTAACTTGGTCTACTTCAGCAACTCTTTCCCTCTTTCCCTCCCTTCCTCTCTCCCTCCCTATGTACATCGAATAATGTCATAAACAGGGCCTGGTGGCATACATCTTGTAATCCCAGATGCTTGAGAAGCTGATGCAGGAGGAGCATGAGTTCATGGTCTTCCTAGACCACTTAGAGAGACCCTATCTTAAAAAATAACAAGGGCTGGGCCAGGGATTTAGCTCAGTGGTTTTGCCACCTGCTGCGCAAGTGCAAGGACCTGAGTTCGATCCCCGGCACCCCCCCCCCCCAAAAAAAACAAGGGCTGGGCTGGGGATTTAGCTCAGTGGCAACATGCCTGCCTCATAAGTGCAAGGTCCTGAGTTCAATCCCTGGTACCCCATGCCCCCAAATAATAATAACAAGGGCTAGAGGTGTAGTTTAGTGTGAGAAGGCCTTCACTTTAATCCCCAGTACCACAGGGAAAACTTTTAAAAAGGCATAGGTTTTTTGTTGTTGTTGTTACCGGGGATTAAACTCAGGACACCTTGCACTTGTGAGCCAGGTGGTGGAACGACTGAGCTAAATCCCCGGCCTAAAAGGCATAGATTTTTATTGAAGGAGTTTTAGGGAGATGGAAGGAGTAGTTACATCACATATCATAGATAACATGTATCTAAAACTCTGGAAAAAATATTTTCTTCCCCCTTTTGCCTCTTTGTTTTCTGTCTCCCCCAAAAGTCTTCTCCCTGCTTTCTTCGCATGTCCTTGGGCCCTATTCTCCTCTGTGTTCCAGAACAGAGCTCCCATCCAGGTCTATCTTTTTAAGTTTTTTTTTTTTTTTTTTTGGTACCAGGGATTGAGCTTGGGACCTTGTGCTTACGAGGCAGGTGGCGGAACCACTGAGCTAAATCCCTGGCCCCTTAAGATTTTTTTTTTAAAAAAAACTTTTTCAGAGTGTGACAGAGGGCTTCTGGGAAGATGATGGAGCAGTAAACAGCAAACAAATCAACCTCTCCAAGATTTGGAATTCAGACACTGGAAAATAACAACTAGAGGGAAAAAAAACAGAGGGAGGTGGATCTCCAGGACCCAGGAAGGATATGAAGGGAAAATTGGAACCCACAGAAGAAAGTGAAGAGACAGATCACAATGCAGAAAAAGGGGACAAACTGCACTTTCTCCCTGGCTCCTGGCTCGGAGAGGAGGATCAAAGTGACACAGTGAGGATGAGTGACTCCAGAGACCTCGAAGGAGAAACACACCAGTGGAACAGTGGGCTACAATAGCTGGTGAATGACTCCAGTCTAAGCACCTACTGTGTCCCTTGGAGAGGGTACTTGGCCAGATGCCATTTTAGAGAGGGGCCAACTGAACCTGGGACTCAGAGCAGCCATGGGTTGGCTTCATCTTAGGGCTCTCAATGTTGAAATCCCACAGTGACTGGGTGAGGGATAATCAAGTCCAGGGTTAGGAAGCCACATTCAGGCCAGCAAGAGACACCCAGAGTGTTGTGGGCTGGAGAACTCAGGCCCCACCCCAACAACCAGGGGCCAGGATCAGCCTCAACTTTTGTGGAGTTGAAAGTACCAGAATCAGCACACTGCCTTGACTCTACTGAGTGCTTGCAGGGATCATCCAGCATGGATTTGGACTCTGTCAGCCTCCTTTGTCTACCAGTAACATCAGAGCCATGTCCTAAATTGGACACTACCACAAAACTGTAGACCCAGAAATTAACCACAGACTTGAAATCACAGAGACATCTCTCTTTTTTTCATGGCTTTTGGTTCTTGTTGTTGTTCATTTGCCTTTTTTCTTCATTGTTTTTGTCTTTTCATGAGTGCAAACATTATTTTTAATTTTTTTGTTTTGTTTTGTTCTTTTTTCCTTCTTTCTTTTCTGTCTTCTTCACCAGTTCCCTGGAGCTTGGATAATCTTCCTTTGTCCTTCAGCCTTGCTTCTGATCACTTTCTCTTCTTTTATATATCTATTTTTTCCTTTTATTACTTTTAAATTTTCTCCCCTGAGGGTAAAATTGCTCTATTGAGTAGATAATTACTGTATATGCAGGATACACATTCTTTTCAGCAGGACACAGACTTCTCCAAAAGAGACCACATACTAGCTCATAGAACATGCTTAAGTGAATGCAAAGGAACTGAAATTATCCCATGGCTATCAGATCATAGCTCAATGAAACTGGAAATCAATGGCAAAAGAAACCTCAAAAACTACACAAACATGTGGATATTAAATAACACCCTCCTGAACAACCAATGGGTCACAGATGAAATTAAAGAAGAAAATTAGACAGTTCCTACAATTAAACAGTAATGTCAATACAACATACTGGAACCTATGGAATGTAATGAAAGCAGTCCTATGAGGGAAATTTATAGTGGTGAATTCCCATACCTAAAAAAAACAGAGGGGACCAAGGATTTAGCTCAGTGCTGCTGCCTGTCTCATAAGCGCAAAGTCCCAAGTTTGATCCCCGGTACCAAAACCAAAAAAACAACAAAACAAACAAACAAACATTCAAAAAAACCCAGAGCGAGCTCAAATAAATAACCTAATGTTGAACCTCAAGCTTCTAGAAAATAAGAGCAAGTTAAACCCAAAGCATATATGAGGGAGGAAATTATAAAGACCAGGGCAGAAATTAATGCAACTGAGATTAAGAAAATAATACAAAAAATCAATGAATCAAAGAGTTGGTTCTTTGAAAGATTAAATAAAATCAACAAACTCTTAGCCAACCTTATCAGAAAAGGAAAAACTCAAAGTCAGGCAATTAGGAATGAAAAGGGTAAAATCACAGCAGATCCTGCAGAAATCTAGAAGATCATCAATATCTACTTCAAGAACTGTAGTCTAGGGGCTGGGGATTTAGCTAGGTGGTTCTGCCACCTGCCTTGTAAGCACAAGGCCCTGAGTTTGATCCCTGGTACTAAAAGAAAAAAAAAAAAAAAAAAAAAAAAAGAACTGTAGTCTAATAAGATGGAAAACTCAGAAGAAATGGACAGATTCTTAGATATATATGAATTACCAAAGCTGAATCAAAAAGATATAAAAATTATAAATAACCCAGTGTCAGTCAATGAAATTGAAGAAGTAATTTTAAAACTACCAACAGAGAAAAGGCTAGGTGCTGACAGATTCACTGCTGAATTCTTCAAGAACTTTAGAGAAGAGGCACTCTTTAATGAAATTGAAAGGGAAGTAATACTCCCAAATTCATTCCTGAAAGCAAGTATTACCCTGATACCAAAACCAGAGAAGGATCCTACCAATCAAATAAAGAAATACAGGCCAGTCTCCTAAATGAACACAGATGCGAAAATCCTCAATAAGATATTGGCAAACAGAATGCAGCAAATCATCAAGATTATACACCAGGAACAAGCAGGATACATCCCAGTGATGCAGGGATGATTCAACATATGCAAATCAATAAATGTAATATACCATATTAACAGAACCAATGACAAAAACCACACGATCATCTCAATAGATGCAGAAAAAGCATTGACAAAGTCCAACACCCATTCATGTTTAAAACCCTACAGAAAATTACAAAATTTTGCCAAATGCTTCTGTTTGTGAACCAAATTGTTTGCAAACAGAAGCATTCATGAATTGAGGTATCACTGTGGTTATTCCCTTTTATTGCTGAATTATGCCACTGTATGGTTAGATAGAACCATTTACCTGTTGAGGAGAATTTAGGTTGTTTTGGGTTATTACAAATAAATCATTTATGTATAAGAAAAAAATCGCTGGGTGTGGTGGCACATGCCTGTAATCGAAGCACTCGGGAGGCTGAGGCAGGAGGATGGCCACAAGTTCGAGGCCAGGTTGGGCTATACAGCGAGTTCAAGACCATATTGAACTACATAGTGAGACCCCGTCTCAAAATACCAAAAAAAAAAGAAAAAAAAATCCTTTCGTAAGTCCAGCCAGCTTTTTCTGTTACCTTTCTATGTCCTCTCCTAGATCCTGCAATTCTCTGGTCCAAAGCAAACTGCTGTCTTCTTTATTACTGTCAGTTTCTTGTTCTTCCAAATGCTTTGGATCTAAAAACAGTTGAAAAAAAAGTAACTTTATTAGAATGAAAAAAATTACCGGGCATGGTGGCGCTTGCCTATAATCCTAGCACTAGGGAGGCTAGGCAAGAGGATTACTGCAATTTCAAGGCTAGCCTGGGCTATATACTGAGTTCAAGGTCAGCCTGAATTACACAGTGTGACCTTGTCTCAAAAAACAAAACAAACAAACAAAAAAAACCCAAACAAAAAGAATGAAAAAAATTGAAAAAGTCTGTCTTATAAAATGGAGTACAAAAAATAAGGTGATCAGTGGTCCCTGAAGTATATAATGCACCAGCTCCCTTCTTCCCATGATATGCAGTTTTCAGACACCTGTATTCACAGAAGCTGCCTCTGGGGTGTTGGGAGCTCTTTGGTGCTAGGTGAAGCAGAGGAAGCAGAGGAAAGAAAGGGCACACAAAAGAGGAGGCAAGAACTCCTGAAAATGAACTGCATACATTTACTTCAGGTGACCATCCTCTTTCACTTCTCAAATGTTTCTAGGTTGGAGCCCGAGGGAGGAATTTGTATAGGGAGGAGAAGTACCCTTTAATGTATGCCAAGCATTTCACATATGCCATTTCATTTCATCCAGCAGTCTTATGTAGGGAAGGGGACTAATTTTGCTGAGTACTTTGGCAAATTAATACTAACTTTAGCAAATTAATATTAATATATCAATTTGCTATTTTACAATGTACCAGGCACTGTTCATGGAGCTATGATATACATTATGAGATAGAACTTAACTCCATTTTACAGAAAAGAATGACTGAGACTTAGAGACATTAAACACTTTGGCACATAAAAGTAATTGGTGGGCCAGGGATTTAGCTCAGTGGTGCCACCTCCTGCCTCATAAGGATCCTGAATTCAATCCCCAGTACCAAAAAAAAAAAAAAAAAAGAAAAAAAAAAGTAATTGGTGCAGCCTGGGCTATATAGTGTGATCAAGACTAGGGCCGGGGATTTAGCTCAGTGGTTCCGCTGCCTGGCCCACAAACGCAAGGTCCCAAGTTCGACCTGTGGTACCCCCCAAAAAACAGACTAGCCCAGATTGCATAGTGAGACCCTATCTCAAAACATTTCCTTCCCCCACTAAAAAGTAACAGTGGAGTCAGAATTGAGGTGAGACTGTACCTTACCCAAGGTCACATTTCCCCTGTGTACCACTATGCTGCCAAGGACAGCATGACAGCAGTATGAGACGAAAAGGGTCTGGGTAGTAGCTTACCATCTGCAGTGACGCTGGGATGATGTGCTGTGTTCCCATGCAACACCATGGATGAGGCCTGCTGCTGCTTCAGTTGCTCTGTCACAGTACAGAAGCAGAAGCCAACTTATTCCTCCTTTGCATGTCACACCATTCCCTAGGGCGGTGGTTCTCAAAGGGTGGCCCTCAGCCCAGCACCACTGGCACACCCAGGAACTTATCAGAAATGCAAATGCCTCATCCCAGACCTACTGAACCTGGAAACTCGGGCAGTGTGGGCAATCTGGGTTTTATCAAGACCTTCAGGTGATTCTGATGCCATTGAGGACTACTGCTATTTGGAATTCCAAGTTTGAAAGAAACTCTTCAAGTAAGACAAAAATGAATGTTGATTCATGAAAGAAAAATGATGAAGGATGATGATGAAGACAGGTAACACAGAGCCAATGTGGCAGGTACTACGGCTAAGCACTTATATTCATTAATTTAGGATTTATGTTCACAATTTTCACAATAGCCCTATGAAATTGACTCCACTATTGCTAATCTTGTTTTTTTTTTTGTACCAGGGATCAAACTCAGGTCCTTGCGCTTACACAGCAGGTGGTGAAACCACTGAGCTAAATCCCCGGCCCTATTAATCCTGTTTAACAGATGAGGAAATGAAGGTTAGAAACTTGGCTAGAATTACAGAGAGTAAGTGGGAGATTGGGATTTGAATCCAAGCAGACTACCCCTAAACTTTATGCTTCTAACCTCTATTAAAAATCTTTTTTTGAGACAGGGTCTTGCTATGCAGTTCAGGCTGGCCTTGAATGTACTATGTAGCCCAGGCTGTCCCCAAACTTGTGATGATCCTCTTCCCTCAGCCTCTCAAGTGCTGTGATTAGAGGCATGTGCCACCTCACTCGGCATCCTAATCTCATTTACCACTCCCTCAAAAAGTCTGTAACACCAGAAAAATCCAAATGTTCCCCTATATCTACTGGTGTATACAACACACCTTTTACCTGGCCTGTAGCAAAACACAGGCAAAGAATATTCATCATTCCAGTTCCTCAAAAGTGCTCACTAGAGCAAGACAAGTATCTGCTAAAATCAGGTGTCCAGTTCCCTCCAAGTGCTCCCCAGGACAGAGCAGAGACAGGTGGAGGGAGCACAGGCAGGGCACCCTGAGCTCACTGGCATGGCCCTGTTCTGGGCAGCTACAGCTCTGCCCCCTTCCTGGCAGTTCTTGGTTGTCAAGGGACCTGTAAGACCATTTAATATAATTCGAAATAGAAAATACACTTTATCCTTATTAAAATAGTCTTGGCTGCTTTTAAATAAATATACACATCCTAGAATTCTAAAACAGCTTTTTCTTTAGGTCCTTGTCAGGAGACCAGAGCTTCTGATGGATGTGGGCCCTCTAAAAGAGCAAGTCATTCCCCAGATGTCTCTTTAGGGAGAGCAGTAGAATGGTGACACAGAATAATCAGGTAAGTAGGCCCAGGACCAGGAGAAACTACTCAAATGCCCTCTATTCTTTGTCTTTCTGGAAAATTACTGGCCCAAAGTGCAGACATCACCCAGAAATCTGGCCCAGATAACTGCAGTAAGTGGAATGAGAAAATGCTTCTGCACAGTGCCACAAGGCCATAGACCAGAAAGAAGCCTGGTGGGCTGGAGTGGGGAAGGTGAAGGAGGATTCACACGTGACTAGAGACAGGTCAACAGGATCCAGAGGAAAAGTGTCTGCTACTATCAAACCACAAAGTTTACAAGTACTGTGCCAAAAGCCATGGCTAAGGAAAAATGATACCAAGAATCTACCTGAGCAGAACATGTATTGGCGTGACCTCCACTCTCAATAGTTCTATTATTTAAAAGCAACTGGACAGGAGGAATTTGTGAGGACTACCTCTGGAGTGCTAGAGGTAGAATGCAGGGGTGGGGGTGTTGGCTCTTAGAGCCTGACCCAACAACCCTGTGGCACTGGGGTAAGAAAGGGTCTATAGGACTGTGGGTGTAGGTCAGTGATAGAGTGGTTGTCAAGCATGCACGAGGCCCTGAATTTGATCCCCAGCACAGCAGGAAAAGGAAAAGAAATGAAGGAGATAGGGGTGATGGTGGGGAGGTAAGAGAACAGAAAGGGACTTTTCAGAAAAAGAACGAAAATGAGGAAGGTTCTGGAAGCTATGGCTGGTTCCACCCAAATTCACCAGGCCAATGAACAGAGACTGAGGGTTATAATAAGGGGCCTACAGGACACCTGTCCCTTGAATCAGATCTCTTAGTCTTTATTCCTTATGAGACACAATTTAATAGACCTTGAAAACCGTATGTAAATCTCAGGATATTCTCTGTATGGCTATCAGGGAAAGGGCTAAAAATGAGAGTAGGCGAAATGCAAGTGTTCATTGAAATGACCTTGGTTGCTGCCTTTCTGCAGAGAAACTGGCTATTTCCCCTGGGAAAGAAATGTTATGTACAGATAGCCTTGTGTGCACTGTGAGTGTCCTTGGTTTTAGCCAGACCCAAGACACTCTGCTCTAAGACATGCAGGACTGCTGGCACCAAGCTACTTTTGTCTGAACACAGTACTTAAGAAATTAACAATCAGGGTACTGTGTTGGCATTTTGTCTCTCGCCTGCCGAAGGCTCTGTCTCATGCAAGATCCTTCCCCAGGTGATTCCCCTTCATCTTTTGGTACTGTCTCCTGCCTTGTTGTGTGGTAATGTATTATTGGATTATGTTCGTATCTGCTGTACTTTTATAATAAACTCACTTTCATGTGTATAAAATCATGATGTGGATCTTCTCTGTTGGTGCAGATCTGAACCTGAACTTTCTGTGGCCACATACATGAGGCTCCTTGCTGTTACAATGCTCCATAGCAAGAACTGAACCACTATAGTACCAGTGAGAACTGTCCTCTATGGGTGAGGGGCTGGTCTGCACCGCTGCTGTGGAAGCAGACCACTGGATCCCGTATTTCTCTAGAACCAGGCACCATTACTTTCAGCACTGGCCTAGCTGCAAATTAAATTGAGTTGATACTGTTCAGTCTGTCTGAAAATTCTGGTCTCATCAGCTTTTGTGCCATTGATTTCCTGCTCTGAGCAAAGGGATTTATCCACAATTTCTATACCTTTAATACCTCCTACTATTGGTAAAATTTAAGTACAAGTTCTTGGTCTGAGTTGCCAGATCTTAGGGCTCCAAGGAATGGCTGGTTTGGTTAGAAAAGGAGATGAGTTCCTTTAGTAAAACAAATTTATCATAATAAGCCATTTGAATGCTGTTAATTCGACTTCATTACCATGAGGTCTTTAAGTAACTAAAGGACAACAGACCAAGGGCCAATTATGCCAGCAAGGCAGTGCCTCATTTTACTAGAAAACTTCCCTGTCCTAAATTTTATAAAACCAGACTTTTGTAGGGTCTTTTATACCACAGCTCACACCTCAGACAAAGAAACTGCATGGTGAGGCTGGGGATGTAGCTCAGTGGTAGAGGACTTGCCTAGCCAGAGGGAGGCTCTGGGTTTTGAAAAATAAACAAACAACAACAAAACCCCAATAGCCATCTGGTAGTGAGCAACCATAACCAAAAGGGACAGGAGTGTATTTTGTATTGTATGAACATCCATTACCGATTTCTTCAAGCAGCTCCTGAGATGGTGCCGGTAGTTCCTCAATTTGCTGCTGTGAGATGGCTTCCACTAATTCTTAAAGAAGATAAATGGGAAAATGACTTAATACCTTTCAGGACTTGAACTGGATTTTTCTAGCCCCCTCATGAACTTGACAGAGGATTTCTCAATGATGAAATAAGCTATAAGGGGAAGGAAATTTCTCATATGACAGTCATACTAGTAACCTCCTAATATTTGTTTGTTTGGTACTGGGGATCGAACTCGGGTCCTTCTGCTTGAGGCAGGTGCCAGAACCACTGAGCTAAATCCCCGGCCCTACCTCCTAATATTTGAATGGTCTTTACTCCCTCCTCTCATCTCACTTACCCTCCTACACTTGGTCGGTGTTCTCCCTATGGATATCTGAAGTAGGGAGGGTACAAATTGTTACTAAGAGGGTGGATCCAATCTGGATCAGATACAGAGGTTCTGGACCAGCCAAACTGAACAAAAATACAAACTGGAAGGTCTTCATCTATAGATTATCTATCAGGCCAGGGGACGCAGACACAACTATACTTTGGGTCTTAGCATGAATATTCTTTTTTTTGTGGGGGGGAGGAGAGTTTGAGTACATAAAACTCAGTAACACTGGTATTTACTTGCAAATGTCACTTAAAAGTTATAGGTGTGAAGAAACAGTTTAAAATAGTATATAAATTTTCATCATGTATCTATGATACAAGTTTTTTTCTTTTAACAAAGTTTTCATGTCATACACCTTATGGGAAAAAATTAAAACGTGATATATATATAAAGTATGATAAAAATTATCTTTTCAGATCATATCTTTTCCTTAAAATCTCCAGGTATTCTTGTGATGTTTCTGAAATTAGAACTTGGCTTGATTTATTAGCAGATCTTGTGGGAGAAACTTTAAAGAATCCAGATTCAAGTTCAGCAATAGTTTCTCTTACTTCTCTAGCTATACTTTTGTCCAACTCTTGCCACATCTTGGTCGGGTAGCTCTCCATGCTATTGTTTGAAGGCTGTGGGTTTAATGGAGGAACTAGGAAGTTTCTTCTCTGGGAAGAAAATTTCTCTGGAACACCAAACTATGATTAAGATTTCTGACACAAGGACATTCTAGGACAGGTCTTGTACTAACAGTGCTCAGTAATGATCTGTTTTGTTGTTGCTCCACCAAAAGTTTGTTATTGGCCTCTTCTAGACTCTCATTAGCCTTGTTTAGTTTACTGAACAATGACTCTCTTCTAATGAATTCTTCTAGATAGAGTTGCCTATAGTTTTCCAATTGTATTTTATTGGACTCTTCTTGAGTTTTCATTTTAGAGACCTCTGATTCCAGGTCTGTAATTCTTTTTTTTTTTTTCTTTTGGTACCGGGGGGATCAAACTCGGGTCCTTGCACATTTGAGGCAGGCGGCAGAACCACTGAGCTAAATCCCCAGCTTCAGGTCTGTAATTCTGAGTTCCATCTGACTTCTCATGGAAGCATTATTTAGTCTCTGTTAATTGTTGTAAATATTCTTGAGATGCTGCTTGTCTCTGTACAAACAGATTGACTTCTTTTAATTTTTCTACTAATTTCTGCCTGGCTCTTTCTTCAATCTCCTGCTTATACTGTTCTACTTGGCCATGTTCTACCACATTCTTTTCTATGTGACTTCTCAGGTTAACTACTTCTTCTTCCAGCTTTTCATTCTTCTCTACTGTTTCACACTTCTTTTGTATACTTTTCATAGATAATAACTCCTGCTGGAGAAAATCATTATTTCTATCCAGATGGAGACATCTGGATGATGCAGTTTCCAGTTTTGCTGCAAGATCATTAACACAGTTAGCTCTTTTTTGTAATTTACCATTTTTCTTCTTTTCTTCATCCAAAGTATATTCCAGATATTCTGTTAACTCGGTAAGTTTCTTTAATCGTTTTTTATCACCTTCAGAAGTTTGCAGAGGTTTCAGTTCATAGTTGGCTGGCTCCAAGACAGGATGGCATGGCAGAGGGACATCGCAGAGGATGAATGTTCTATTATAATGTAACTAAAACCTTTTAGAATAACTCAAAGGCTGTGTGTGGTGGCGTACGCCTGTAATCTCAGCATTTGGGAGCCTGAGGAAGGAGGACTGCCATGAGTAGGAAGCCAGCCTTGGCATACCGTGATTTTAAGGCCAGCCTGAACCACATAGCAAGACACTGTCTCAAAAAATACCAACCAACCAACAAGCAGTTCAGAACTGATATTCAATATGGTAACAACTACGATAAATATTTTTATATAGTTCCAAAACCATGAAAAAATAAGCATCAAAATATGCATAAGGTAAAAAATGGTCAGGCTAATTTTCTTTTTTTGTTTTGTTTTGTTTTGAGACAGAGTCTCACTGTGTAGTTCAGGCTGACCTTGAACTCACTACGTAGTCCACATTGGCCTCAAGCTTGTGGCAATCCTTCTGCCTCAGCCTCCTGAGTGCTGGGATCACAGGTGTGTGCCACCACACACTTTTCTTTTTAAGCCTTTCTTGAGCCTCCAGATTTTCTCTGATGAGTGTTCTTTACTTTTATAAGCAGGAGGAAAATAGCAAATCTGTTTGAAATGAATATAGCATCAGTGATTATCAAGCACGAGTTTAGGCTTCCTTAAACTGGCTTATTAGTATCAAGTTCAATTTTAATATTAAACACAGGGCACCTTTAGGCATGTTCTTTCTTTGGAAGACATGGGTTGATGAATCAGATGCTAGTGCAGGACTTAAGAATTACATATGTTTAGAGCTGGGGATTTAGCTCAGTGGTTCTGTCGCCTGCCTCTCAAGAACAAGGTTCCAAGTTCGATCCCCAGAACCAAAAAAAAAAAATTACATATGTTTAAGTACAGGATACTATTTATAGTTGAGAATGTTTCTGTACTAAATTCAGTAATGCTTAGAGTACAGCGTAGACTCTGCATTTGCAAGTCTCTACCACTGCAATTCTAGCCAAAAGCTCCTAATAGCTACTGTATCATCACCACCACCAGCACCTCTATATGGTTGCCTATGGGATTGTCCCCTCCAACTTTGGTCCAAAGTTGCTCTGGTAGAAAACTCATCAGGTGTGATCTCTGGTCTGTGCATGGTTACCTGGGCCGAGCGGAGTGCTGACACTAGTAGGTGTGTGGCTTACTTTGGGTGTTTCACATGAGGTTTCCTTAAAAAAGCCATCTGGTTCATAGGAGATACTAGACAGATTTTGAATGTCTGTCAATGATCTAAGGAATGAAAATACACAGTAACTGTGAGAAGAGGTTTAGAAAAATTGAATAATATCTTCCTGAAAGGAACTTTAAACTATGCTTTTCAAAAAATCTTTTTGGCAACAGGTCAAAATTAGAGTACATAAAAATTTTTTTAAAATTTAAAATAAATTAAGAGTACATCTTAGAATTTTGTGAAGCGAATACTAGAAAATATCTTAAAAAGAGATACTAAGTGTATATATATCCTGGCAGCTAAAAAGAAACTATTTCCATAGATAAAAAGATATTTATGGGGGCCGGGGATTTAGCTCAGTGGTTTCACTGCCTGCTGTGCAAGCACAAGGACCCGAGTTCGATCCCTGGTACCAAAAAAAAAAAAAAAAAAAAGATATTTATGTGGAAAATGGATTATTGGGCCAGGGATTTAGCTCAGTGGTTCTGGTGCCTGCCTTGCAAGTGCAGGGTCCCGAGTTTGATCCCTGGTACCAAGAAAAAAAAAAAAACACACACACACACAAAAAGAAAATGGATTATTATCACTGTATTTCCTAGATTATAAGAGGCTATTATTTATAAATAACAGCATAAATTAATAGCTTTTTGGTAAAAGAAGAAACGCTCCCATTAAGTCCATAGATAAAAAGGGGATGGGGCCGGGGATTTAGCTCAGTGGTTCTGCTGCCTGCCTCACAAGTGCAAGGACTCAAGTTCGATCTCCAGGACAAAAAAAAGGGGGTGGGGAATGACTGAGGATTTAGCAAGTGCAAGGTCCTGAGTTCAATCCTCAGTACTGGAAAAAAAAATGGGAAGAATGCTAATTCTTAAAAATAAAGAAATACTATTTCCATAAAATCAAGACATTACACAAGCACTCTTAGGATACTCTTTGGTACTCTTACATGTCTTTTTCTTTCAGTTCCTTTAGTGGCTCCTTTAAAGCTTCTTGTTCACATTCAGTACTGTGAGAGAGAAAGTAAGAAAAATACTTTGTCAGCACTTTGTTACTACTAAATTGATACAGGGAACTAGCTTATCAGGCCAGTGTGAGAAGCAATGGGAAGGACACTAAGCTCAGAAGTGGAAAGTGTGGGTTCTGGTTCTGGCTCTGCTGTTAACTAGCCACTAGTTTTCTGCCATGTCTGGGCCTCAGCTCCTCTCTGGAGACTGAATAAATGTTCTCTAAGGGTCAGCCCAGCCCTAAAATCAGCCAGTGACTCTGACAGCAAGTTCCCAAGAAAACCAGCAGGGGACAGGAATGTCACTGGAGGTGGATGCTGGAGCAAGGGGCACAGCCTTGAGGCTTTAGCAACTGTGAGACAGCTTCCTGGTACAGAGTCCCAGAGAAGACCAAGAGAGGCTTGTACCAGAAAATGGCCAGAAAAGAATACTAAAGACAAAATTTGACCCATTTCTACTTTCAATAATGTTGAAAATTCAATTTCAATACTCATAGGATACTAACTATAAGCCAGATCCCATGGTAAAACGGTCCATATATTTTCATATTTTTAATCCCTACAACAATCGGGTGAGCCAAATGATAAAAAGAATGAATACAGATTTGGGGTTGATTCATGACTTTATCCTTTTCATCAATATACTTGTTTCTCCTTAAAAGCTTATAGAATACTTATTTTTTGCTCCTGTTAATTACATCAATTGCCACAAGACTTGTTTTAACCAATGAAAGTGATGCTGCCTAGAAACTTTAAAAGCCAGTGCACAAGCCAACAGGCTCCATTTTTTTCCTGCCCAGAAATCAAGGAAGCCCAAAGACGGATCCTTCCTCAACCTGTATCTGTGATAGAATATAGTAGAGAACATCCTTAGCCAAACCAGGAGCTGCAGGCAAGGATTATGAGAAAGAAACAAACATTTAGCCAGGTGTAGTGGCACATGTCTGCAATCCTAGAAAAATGGGTAGCTGAAGCAGGAGGATGGAAAGTTCAGTCCCAGTCTGGGCAATTTAGTAATTTAGCAAGACTGTCTAAAAATAAAAACATTAAGAAGGGCTAGGAATGTGGGGTCAATTCCCAGTGCTTAGAAAAAGAGAAAGAGAGGGCCGGGGATTTAGCTCAGTGGTTTTGCTGCCTGCTCCACAAGTACAAGGACCTGAGTGATTCCTGGTACCAAAAAAAAAAAAAAAAAAGAGGGAGAGAGGGAGAGGGAGAAGAAGAGGGAGAAGGGGGAGAGGGAGAGAGGGGGAAAGAGAGAGAATTAATTTTGTTGTTTTTAAGCCATTAAAATTTGAGGTTTTGAGCCACATGTGGTGGTGCATGTCTGTAATCTCAGCACTCAGGAGGCTGAGGCAGGAGGATCACCTCAAGTTCGAGGCCAGCCTGGGTTACATAGTGAGTTCAGGGCCAGCCTGAACTACAAAGGGAGACCCTGCCTCAAAAATAAATAAATAAATAAATAAACCACAAAATTGAGGTTTTGGGTTATGCATTATCTATTCCATTCTAAATGGCTGTGTGATCTTAGGAAAAAATATTTAGGCTCTTTGACTTTTACTTTTTCAATTGGCAAAATGGTGAAAACTGTACATATATCTCAGAGGGTTGTTACATGGAGTACATAATATACAAAGTGCCTGACATATGGTAGATATTGAAGAGTATCAGCTATAGTTATTATACTTAAGGAAACTAAGGCCCAGAAGGAGAAAGTAATTTAATGTTATTGAGCAAGATATTTTACATCTTTTTTTTTTTTTTTTTTTTTTGGTACTGGGGATCAAAGTTGAGACCTTGTGCTTTCAAGGCGTGTGGCGGAACCACTGAGCTAAATCCCCGGCCCTAAATCTATTATTTTTAATTAAACATCTGAGATAATTGTGGATTCACATGTAGTTGCAAAAAAAAAAAATACAATTTACCCAGTTTTTCCCCCACAGTAACATCTTCCAAATCTAAAGAACAGTATTACCACCAGGATGTTGACAATGAAAACAGACAAGATTCAGAACATTTCCTCTAGCTCAAGATTCCCTACAGTGATCATTTATAACCAGACTACATTTACCTGTTCTTTGTTTCTATAATTTTATCATTTTCAAGAATGTTATATAAATTGAATCATACAGCAAATAAGTTTTGGGGATTGCCTTCTCCACTAAACATAATTCTCTGGAGATTTATCTATCCAGGTTGCTGTAAGTATCAATAGTTCTTTTTTGCTCCTCAGTGGTGCTCTGTGGTACGGATGTACCACATCATTCACATGATGAAGACATCTGGGTTTTTTGTTTGGGGCTATTACAGATACATTTGAGAAAAATATTTAGATATGTGGTTTTGTGTGAATGTTAAGTCTTCCTTTCTCTGAAATAATGCCCAAAAGTTACATTATTACTTTTAATTCCTTTGTAGAATTTCTGAGTGAGGGTTCTTATCCCTATTTTACAGAGGAGGAAATAGAGTAGAGAGGCAAAGACCTGTGACCAAGATCACACGGACAGAATGACAAAGTCAGTTCTTCAATATAGACAATGACTCCTTTTCATTCTCCTTCAAATTCTGCTGAATGAGTCCTAACAAAATTAGGCTTCCTGGGCCAGGGATTTAGCTCAGTGGTGCCTTGAGTGCCTTGCAAATGCAAGGTCCTGAGTTTGATCTCTGGTACCTAAAAAGTTAGGCTTCCCAAAGTTAACTTTTAAAAAGACAGCGGCTCCCATTTAACACTGCTTTTGAGTATAAAACTGTGAATAAGATTATAAATGCCCATACCTTTGTAAAGATTGGGACCTGGTGAACATCTCAGTGTTCTTTCCAAGAATTTGTTTCATTTGGAACTTTTCCTCACCTGAAATAAAGAAAATTATTTTACTAAATTTTTCCTAAACCAGATTATATTTCCATGCCCTAGAACGGCAGAGGCAAGGCTACGGCATGTGTGTAGCAGTGGACTGCTTGTATCATTGAAAGTTCTAAAAGGTTTGCCATCACTGCCCTAAAATTTCCCTTGGTCTGGTCTAGAATGAGAAATAATTTGGATTAAAAAGTGCTTCCTTAATTGGGTTTGGACTGAATGCTCTGGAGGTTTTTGCTCTGAAAGTTTATTTTCCTTGCTCAGAGGACAGGACTATATTCTGACACTCAGAATACAATCAAGTCATTCACTAGCCTTTCCGTTATAACCACACAGTTATTTCTGGATACAAATGTTGCTTTATCTTTCCTTTCTTTTTGGTAACGAGGATCGAATTCGGGTCCTTGTGCTTGCGCAGCAGGCGGCGAAACCACTGAGCTAAATCCCCGGTCCCTGCTTTATCTTTTCAATAAGGCCAACTGACCCAATTTCTGTCAACAGACACTAGAGGGCGTTAAAACCAAGAGCGTTCGTTCATTAAAGATTCCAAATAGGGGCCTGGGATTTAGCTCAGTGGTTCTGCCGCCTGCCCTGGGATGAAGTGACTGTGACTGCCCAAGGCTGTGCAGAAAGTCAGTGGAACAACAGGGCTCGGAACCCAGCCTGCATCCACTGTACCGGTTACAGCTCTGGCTGCGGAAGAGAATATATACCAGAGCCCTGGAGGGGGCTGGGACACAAAGTAGAAATGCAAGGCTTTCGCCTACTTCAAATGTTTGCGTGGGATTGGCCCTGGGTTTCTGACCTATCTACGTTACCACCCCTCCATCCCAGTCAACCTCCTCCACACCCAAGTAAGGCGCCCATGTTCACCCCAAGCCCACAGAGAGTGACCATGGATAGAGCCTCTGTGGGAAAGGGTGAGTGCTCCAAGACCCTGGAGACTTTTAGCACACAGCCTGAGAGTGTAACTGTTCATCTCAAAGCTTGCAGATTCTTAAAATGCTCCTAACTCCGACAGGGGACTGAATGATGTTAGAGTTGGAAGCTGGAGTGTGCACTGGAAGCAAGGGAGTAAGTTCAGAACCTCCTGCATCTGAGTTCAGAGGGTTGAGATATGACTGAGAACATCTACATAGACTCTTAGGTAGATATCTATGGTTTAATAAAAGCATGGTTCTATACCTGAAAAGAGTAAAAGCACACAATTATTAAAATGTCTGTATTGCCGCCTGCCTCGCAAACGAAAGGTCCCGAGTTCTATCTCCAGTACCAAAAAAAAAATGTTTGTAAGACAGCCAACAATCTACTTCTATGTTGTCTTGTGCCACATCCCTGATCTAGTGTTGTCACATACGGAAAGCTCCTGCTAGTTACATGGGACTGAAAGTGTCCAAAGGGTGATGGCAGGGGGGAGGGGGTGACAGTGTTAGGCTAAATCTGCACTATTGGCTGTTAACCCTATGATAAAGAAAGATACTAAGGGCCAGGGATTTACCTCAGTGGTTCCGCCACCTGCCTCGCAAGTGCAAGATCCGGAGTTCGATCCCCAGTACCAAAAAAAAAAAAAAAAGATACTAAGCAAGGAAATGAAAACTCTGGCTTCTGAGGTGGAGAAAGACATAGTAACCAAGTTCTGGTTTTTGTTGTTCAATAACTAGCTCTGTGGCTTGAGTAAATTCCTCAGGTTGCTCAGTGAAGGTAACTGTCCATTGCTGTGTGTCACTAAGGAGGCTAAAATTTAGTGAGACTAGAGGGTGGGAAAAACAGCTACTACAACACATACCATATAAAACACATGGGGGTATACATAACACAACCTGTCAATATCATGAAGCTGGTGAGACATGGCTTCATTCTAATGAGGGGAGATCACTGAAACTGAATTTTCTCACGTGTACAATGAAAGGCTGAGACAAGATCTCTAAGGACCCTGTCAGCCCTAAATTTATCTGTGATCCATCAGAAAGTGAAGCCAAGTGATTCTCAAAGGAATCTTCCCTAGGGCTTACCATAGCCTTGTGGTTGGGCAAATGCACCTTCTATTCCTTCAATGTTCTCTTCTATAGGACTTGAGGTCTGTAAAAGAATGAAAGAAAGGAAGGGGGCAAAGAAAGGAGGTTCACTGAAGGAAGACATATGAAAAATTTGAGGGAAATGTGGGACTGCATAACTCTGTAATCATAAAACTCCCCTAGCCCCAACTGTGATTGAATGTGAGTAAATTGATAAAGATGCTTGTTAGTTCCGGGACACTAGATAAGATCTGTATCAGCCATAAGGTCCCAAAGTAAATTATTCAACTCTTTGTTCAAAAACTGATGTTCCAGACACCGCTATCTATAAAACAATCTACAAAACATGTGCTGACCATCAGTACATGTCAGGCTAATTAACACGCAAATGTAAGACCACTAACCTTTGTTCCCTCTTGTGTAAATTTCGCCTGTTAACTTCCCTGCAACCCCCTATAAAAAGAGCCTCGACTCTGGGCTGATTGCCTCTCTAAGCTACTTTGCTTTGGGAGTGCTGTCTGGCCAGACTAAGGTCTGTTTTACTTTCCAACTTGTCTGGTGTGTTCCTTCCCGGGTGTTCTTCGCTGCAGCCAGTTCCTTGGAGCATTTGATAGGGCCCTTGGTCTTACATTCTGGAGGCACCGCTGGGATACCTGGGTGTGCTTCACTACAGTCAGCTCCTCAGAGCGTTTGGTAAGGCCAGCGGCCTTACAGGAAAAATTTTTCTTTATTGTGTTGGGGATTAAACCAGAGCCTTTTCACACGCTAGGTGCTTTACCACTGAGGTATACCCCCAAGCCCTCCTGATGTTCCTAAACCTTGAAAATCTTCATGAGGCCTCTATCTCCCACAGTTAAAGAGCAAACTTGTTTCACAGACATTAAATATTGATTTGTGCTGTTTGTTCCCCTCAACAAACAAGCCCTCACTCTGTGGAAAGGAATTTTTAAAACTTTTCTCTTTGTTATCACTATTCCCCTTGTTATTTGAATCTTCCAACAATGCTGTTTTGGTTCTTAAGAACTTGATAAGAGCCAAAGAAGGCTGCAAAATGGCCTAGTATAGGGCAGGGGATTTAGCTCAGTGGTTTCGCCGCCTGCTGAGCAAGTGCAAGGACCCAAGTTCGATCCCCAGTACCAAAAAAAAAAAAAAAAAAAAAAAAAGTAAAAAATGGCCTAGTATAAAAAACTACTCTATAAAGTGACAGATCAGAACAACAGTTCCTTTTTGGAAAGGCAATGATTGGGAGGGAGCCCAAGTTTTTCTTTCCTCTTAGTTTTTTATTAGTGTATTTTTCTGATGCATGGTAAATATATTCATCATGGAGGAATACATTCATTGTAAGGGAACTGGTACATATACATATTGATCTTAATCCTTTTTACTTCCCGTTCCCCTCTCCTCTCTCCCATCTTCAGATCCCCTTCCCATCCTTTTGAAGAAACTCTAATTCAATGATCCTTTGTATTGGTTTTCAGGCTCAATTTCATTCATTTCTGCTCTGATCTTTGTAATATCTCTTGTTCTATTAAAGTTTCAGACTTGTTCTTTTTTTTTTTTTGGTACCGGGGATTGAACTCGGGTCCTTAGCTTGCGAGGCAGGCGGTGGAACCACTGAGCTAAATTCCCGGCCCTAAAACTTGTTCTTGTCTTTGTAGGATCTTGAGATGCATCATTAGGTTATTTCAGATCAGTGCAATTCTCTGTGTGTACATTTATAGTATAATCTTCTTAAAACTGCTTTCATTGTGTCCCATAGGTTTTAGTATGCTGTGGTTCCATTGTTGATTCTTCTTCCTTGATTTCTTCAGTGATCCACTGATTATTTAATAATGTATTATTTAATCTCTTTGTGTTTGCATATTTTCTGTGGCTTCTTTTGCCTTTACTTTCTAGCTTCATTCCACTATGATCTGATTATTTCTTTTGCTGTTGATTTCTAGTTTCCTTCCGCTATACTCTTGATAGTATGTAGGGGATTATTTCAATACTTTTGTATTTATTTATGCATACTTTATGCCTAAGTCTCTTTTGTTTTTTGGTACTGGGGATCAAACTCGGGACCTTGTGCTTGCGAGGCAGGCACCAGAACCACTGAGCTAAATCCCTGGCCCAAGACAGTCTCTTTTGTAAAGAGTTCTGTGGGCTGCTGAGAAATGTGCATTTTGTTATTGGATGAAACACTATGTAGATATCTGTTAAGTCCATTTGTTCAGTGGTGTGGTTTAACTCTGATGATCTTTGCTGATTTTTTGCCTGACCTAATTGTGAGAGTAGGTAATTAAGTCCCCCATTATGACTACATTGGAGTCTATCTGTCCCTTTAAGTCTAGTGGTTTTTGTTTTATGAAATTGGGTCTGCCAACATTCAATGCATATTTTTACAACTGTAATCTCTTCCTGTTGAATTCCTTCTTTTATCGGTATGTAGTGGCCATCTTTTGTCTCTTCTGATCAGTTTTGGCCTGAAGTGCGCTGTGTCTGAAAATAAGATAGCTACTTCTGCTTGTTTTGGGGTTCCTGTTGAATGTAGTATCATTTTCATGCTTTCACTTTTAGTCTGTGTCTTTCCTTTTGGATGAAGTGTGTCTCCTGTAGGCAGTATATGGCTGTGCTGTTTTTTGATCCATCTGCCAGTGTGTCTTCGGTTAGGGATCTGAGACCACTGACATTGAGAGTTAATGCTGTATGGTGTTTATTTACTTCTGTCATTGAATTATTTTTCCAGTGCTGATTGCTTTACAAATATTTCTCATTTAACGACCTGTTGAACAACTGTTCTGACTTATGACCTACCGCTCAGACTTATGACCCATCTTTTTTGTACAGTTCAATACATCTTGTTTTTAGAGCCTCAATGTCTTTTTTTTTGTATAGAACATCTTGTTTATACAGTACTGTAGTTTTATGTTGTTATACACTACAGTACTGTGTGTAAGAGTTTTGCAAATAAAGGCAAAGTCATCAAGTTGGGAGTTTTCTTTGACCATTTCTTTGTTCTGAGTATTACAATGTACATACTATATACAATTCCTCATTTAGCAACCAATTCAATTAACCACTTAATCACAGGCAGGACTATAACTTAATCGTTAACTCTTGCAGTTAGATGTATTCTTTCCTTTAGGCTCTTTGGTGCTGGAGGCCTCACAGTCTCTGTCTAGAATTTCCTTAAGTATTTTTGGGAGTGCTGATTTCGTGGTCATGTAGTTCTTCAGGATTTGTCACAGAAAGCTTTTTATCAATTCTGAAGGCTAATTTACCAGGATATAAAAGTCTGTGTTGACAATTATTTTCTTTTAGGGGTTAAAAATCTTTGCTGCTGGGCATGGTGGTGCACACTTGCAATCCCAGCACTCAAGAGGCTGAGGCAGGAGGATTGCTGAGGCAGGAGGATCACTGCAAGTTCAAGGCTAATCTGGGCTAGTGAGTTCAAGGCCAGCCTAAACTATACAGTGAGACACTGTCTCAAAAAACCAAAAAAACTGTCACTCCAGGCTCTCCTGGTCTTTAAGGTTTGTGCTGACAAATCTCCAGTTATTCTAATAGGTCTTCTTTTCTTTTGTTGAAGTTCTGAAATTTTAATATCACATGTTACAGGGAGGTTCTTTTCTGGTCGTAGCTATTTGGGGTTTTATAAGCCTCGTACTTCTATATTGAATTCTTAGATTTGGAAAATGTTCTGCTATGATTTCAGTGAATCAATTTTTAATTTTTTTCAGTTACTTTGTAATTTTTCCTTTATTTCTATAATTCTGAGGTTGATCTGAGTGATCTAGCAGCTAATGGATCCAATTTAAAGGTATTTTGTCATTTGTAAGGTGTCACTGAGTTTATGATCTACTATATCCACGTTGTCTTCTACTTCTGACCCTGTTCTTACATTAATCAAGTCTGCTAGCTATGCTTTTCATTAAGTTTTTCATATCATCTATCTCAGCTTGCTTTTCATACTTTCAAATTCTTTTCTAAAGGTGGGTCAAAGGGTAGGAGGGGAAGGGGATGTAAAAACATTTAAATGCATCATGTATATGAACTAATTACCCACAATGAATATAATCTTTGTCACAAACATAAACTACAACTACTACTACTACTACTACTACTACTACTACTACTACTAATGAAAATGGAGAAAGGGGATCTGAGACAGAGAGAGAGGTGGGTGGGGAGGAGAAAGGGAATAAAAAGAATAAAAATATGTTAAGTACCTGTACCTACTACCTAAGATGAATGTAAACATCATGTACTCCAGATGAGCTAATGAAAAAAGAAACTAACTGGAAAGTAGAATCGTGATTACTAGAGACTGGGGAGGGTGTGTAAGGAAGGGGAAGAGGGGCAAAAAGAGAGAAGCTGGGTTTGATCAGTAAATGCTATATGAGTGTATGGAAATATCACACTGAACTCCATTACAGTAATAAGTACAATTAGTATGTTTTAATAATAAAAGAATGTAGATATAGGATATCTGGAAAAAGAAAAAGTCAGAAAAAAGGTTAAACAGATAGAAAAAAAGAAAACAAAAACAAAACAAAAAAAAAACAAAGAAAAACAGAAACAAGTCCAAATCCTCTGCCTGTGGCATTGGAATTCACCAGATATAGGTAGGGACACTGAGTTACAGTAGGATCTATTTTGTTTCCACACCTATTTTTTGCTGTGTGAACACTAAATCTGGTTCTGCCTTTCCCACTGGGTGTGGTCATTCAACGGGGGTGGTGTCTGCCTCAGGGCTGTGTTCACTTTAGCAGCTCTTAGTGCTAGCAGGTTCCCTTCTGTGCACCCCAAGCCACTGCTATCTCCTATTGGCTTGAGAGGAGTCTCCCTTGCTCCAGAGATGATTATATCCCTATATCCCAGGACATGGCAACTGTCCAAGCCAACACTCACCCTGCTCATTTTTCTTTTTTTTGGTACTGAGGATCGAACTCGGGTCCTTGCCCTTTTGGGGCAGGCTGCAGAACCGCTGAGCTAAACCCCCGGCTCACCCTGCTCATTCTGATAGATGGGAAAAACAAACAGACCCCCGAGCTCTGTGTTGGAAGTAGGCAGTAAGGAGAACCAATTAGTTTGCTGGACTTAATGTCAGCACTTTCACGTCCAATTAACAAGGAGGTGTTTTTTTTTTCATTTTTTTCCCCACATTTAATGGGTTTTATTTTGGCAGATTTATACATGCACATATGATACTTTAATTATTTTACCACCATCACCATTACCCCCTTAATTTCACATTTTGGGGATATATATATATATATATATATTTATCTCCCTTATGACCTGCCCTTACACCTTCCCCCTTCCCAGACAATTATTAGATAAGATCTCTTCTAATTAACAGTCTCCTTTCTACTTTCTTGTCCACATATTAGGGAGAACATGCAGTATTTGTCTGATTTATTTCACTCAACATGATGATCTCCAAATCCATCCATTTTTCTGAAAAGGACAAGATTCACTTTTTAAATGGCTGATTAATAAGCCATTGCGTTACTACATATTCTTTATCCATTCATCTGTCGATGGACACCTAGGCTGGTTCCATTATCTTGGCTATTGTGAACTGTGCCACAATAAGCACAGGTATGCAGGCACTATCCTTACTGCAGGCAGATTTTAATTCCTTTGGGTATAGACCAAGGAGTGGTATAGTTGGATCAAATCATAGCTCTGTTTTTAGTTTTTTGCGGAATCTCCATACTGATTTCCTTGTGGCCATACTAATTTACATTCCCACCAGTAGTGTAGAAGAGTTCCTTTTCCCCAGATCCTTGCCAGCATTTATTGTTTTGTTTATATTCTTGTTGATAGCCATTCTGACCAGGGTGAGATGGATTCTCAATATTGTTTTGATGTGCACTTCTGTAATGACTAAAGATAACATGTATACTTCTTTTAAGAAGTGTCTGTTCAATTCTTTTGCCCATTTCTTGATTGGGATATTTGATTTTTTTGGTGTTAAGCTTTTGGGTTTTTTATACACAAGACAGTAATCCTGTCAGAAGAGAAGCTGGCACAAAATTTCTCCCATTCTGTATGCTATCTCTTCACTCTGTTATGTCCCTGTGTTGAAACTTTTTCATTTGATGTAATCCTATTGATTCTTGCCATCATCTCCTGTGCTATTAGAGTCCCATTCAAGAAGTCTTTGTGCCTATGGCTTCAAGTACTTCCTCTATGTTTCCTTTTAGTAGTCTCAAAGTATCAGGTATTAAACCTAGGTCTCTGATCAATTTTTAATTGACCTTTGTACAGGGTGAGGAGATAGGGATCTTGTTTCAATCTTCTACAACTAGATATCCAGGTTTCCCAGCAGTATTTGTCAAAGCTTTTTTTTCCCAACATATATTTTTGGCTTGTCAAGAATCAGATGGCTGTAGTTGGAGGGATTGTTTCTGTGTCTTGAATTCCATCCCAATGGTCCAAATGTCCACTTTTGTGCCAGTACCATGCTGGTTTTGTTACTATGAGTTTGTAGTATAATTTGAAATCGGGTATTGTGATGCCTCCAGGCTTGCTCTTGTTGATTAGGATTGCTTTGGCTATTAGGGGTTTTTTGTGTATCCATATGAATTTCAGTGTTATTTTTTTCTAGTTTTGTTAAGACTGTCTTTGTTGTGATGGGAATTGCATTGCATCTGTAGATTGCCTTTGGTAGTATAGCCATTTTAACAATATGAACTCTGCCAATCCACCAACATAAGAAGCCTTTCCATCTTCTACTGTCTTCTTCAATTTCTTTCTTCAAAGTTCTGAAATTTTCACTGTAGAGGTCTTTTACTTCCTTGGTTAGATTGATCGCTAGGTATTTTTTTAAATTACTGTGAATGAAATTGTTTTATTGGTATCTTTCTCAGCTAGTCCATTATTGGAGTATAGAAAATCTGTTCTTTTAATGTTGATTTTATTTTTTTGTCGTTGGTGGTATTTTTGTTTGTTTTTTTTTGGTACTGGGGATTGAACTCGGGACCTTGCTCTTGTGAGGCAGGCGCCGGAAACACTGAGCTAAATCCCCAGCCCTGTTCTTTTAATGTTGATTTTTTTATCCTGCTACTTTGCTGAATGTTTATCAGCTCTGAAAGTCTTTTGGTGGAGCTGGGTGTGGTGGTACACGCCTATTATTCCAGAATTTGGGAGGCTGAGGCAGGAGGATGGCTTCGAGTTTGAGGCCAGTCTGGGCTATAAAGTGAGATCCTGCAGAGGAGCCGTCCTCATGGTTTGAACTGTTGAGGCTGCAGTCGCTGCCTCTCTCCAGAGAGCTGTGACTGGGCGAGTCCCGCTCTGGCACACGCAGGAACCTCTTGCGCCCCCAATAGGGAAAGTGCTCGTGGGCTCCGCGCCTGGGGGGGCTCATCCTCAGCCAGGAGGGAGGCCCGACCTTCCTTGGTCTCCACCTAACAAGGAGGTTTTTTGGGAGATGAGTGACGCTGGGTTTCTTGACCTGGGTGCTCATTATATAAGTGTGTTCATGGGCTGGGGATTTAGCTCAGTGGTTCCGCTGCCTGCCCTGCAAGCACAAGGATCCAAGTTTGATCCCCGGCACCAAAAAAAAAAAAAATGTGTTCTGTTTGTCAAAGTTCATGAACTATATAAGATTTATGCAATTTTCTCCATATCACACATTATAAATGTACACATATATAAATATACAAATATACATATATATTTGCATCTTTTTTTTTTTTTTTTGGTACTGAGGATCAAACTAGGGACCTTGCACTTTCGAGGAAGATGCCAGAAGCACTGAGCTAAATCCCCGGCCCCATATTTGCATCTTTTTAATGAAAGATTTCTTACTGTCCCAGTCTGTCCACAGTAAAATACTATTAAAACTAAGGATTATTAATAGTGGAAACTGCTAGTTGGGCATGTTGGAGCACACCTGTAATCCCAGCACTTGGAAGGCTGAGGCAGAAGCATTGCCATGAGTTTGAAGCCAGCCTGGGCTACATTATGAGTTCAAGGCCAGTCTAAACTACATAGAAAGAACCTGCTTGTGAAGACAAGTAGAAATTAAACTTTTGATACATCTGGGATTCTTCTCAGTCAAATGGTATGACTGGAATATTTACTCCTGCCTTTCCCTCAGTCCACTTTTCATATTGATGAAGAATTCCAAAAATGTGGCACTTAGGGGAGAGGTGGAGTAGAAATTATATAACTAAGAGAATCCAATGAATTTCATTTTACAAATGAAAATACTCTACCAGCATGTCCTTGCTGAGCTAACATGCTCAGAGGAAAACTGTGTACTGGACAGTGCCATCTTGTTCCTGAATCCTTGCCTCTAATCCTGGCTCTCCTTCACTAGAGCCTGGACAATGAAGCTTAATTCCCTAATTCTCCAGGTCACCAGTTCTTCTTCACAGAGTTGATAACCTTTTCTTCTCCACAGAAAGGATATGTAAATCAGGTACCATGAAAAAAACTGTTTTGGAAAAGTACAAAGTACTTTTATACAAGTGCAAAAATCATGACTTTGGAAGAAATTGCACATGATTTTCACTCTCAAAAATCTTTTCAAAAATAGTTTTGATCATTTTAATCTTTATTTACACTTTCAATTTTTCACACTAGAGAAACTATTTGGTATTTACACATGTGTGTCCTATTTATTTCACTTAAGAGGATGGCCTCAATATGCATCCATTTAGCTATAAATGCCTCTAGTTTCTTGTTCTTTATGGCTGAGTAATATTCCATTTTATAAAAAAACCCCACATCTTCTTTTTCCATTTTCCAGTTGATGGGCACTTGGGCTTTTTCCAAGCTTTAGCTATTACAAACTGTGCTGCTATAAACACAGGTGCACATATATCGCTGTGGTATGATTCTTTTAATTCTTTTGGGAAGATACCCAGAAGGGGAATATCTAGGTCAAATGGGACCTCTAGCGCTAGTTGTTTGAGGTATCTCCATACTGACTTCCACAGTGGTTGCACCAGTCTGCGCTCCCACCAACAATGGAGAAGGGTTCCTTTCTCCCCACAACCCCGCCAGCATTTGTTTGGATTTTTTCTTTTAACTTAAAAAAATTTTTTTTGTTTGGATGATTTCTTGACAGCAGCAATTCTTCCTGGGGTGGGGTGAAATCTCAGGGTTGTTTTCATCTGCATCTCTTGAATAACCAGTGATGCTGAACATTTTTTCATATATTTATTTACTGCTTTTACTTGTTTGAGAAATGTCTGCTCATTTCAGATGCCCATGTTTGAATTGGGTCTTTGAATTTGGGGGGGGTCTGATTTTTTTCAGTTCCTTATATATTCTAGATAGTAGTCCTTTGTCTAAGGTACAGCTGCTGAAAATATTTTCCCACATTGTATGTTGTCTCTTAGCTCTGTTGGTGGTTTCTCTTGCAGTGAAGCTTTTTAATGAGATCCCAGGTGTTGAGTCTTTGTGCTAGTTTCTGTGCTACTGAGGTTTTGTTCATAAAGTCTTTTCCTATGCCAATGTTTTCAAGAGTTCTACCTAACTTCCAGCAAATTTAGTGTTTCTGTCTTAATATTTAGATCTTTAATCCACTTCGATCTTAGTTTAGTGCATGGTGACAGGTATGGGTCTAGTTTTAATCTTTGGCAGGTTGAAATCCAGTTTTTCCAACACCATTTATTAAATAGGCTATCTTTCCTCCAATGAGGGTGGTTGGCTCTTTTGTCAAAGACGAGGTAGCTGAGTATGTCTGAAGTTGCTTCTGCATTTTCTAATCTATTCCATTGATTCTTGGGTCTGTTTCTTTGCCAGTACCATGCTGTTTTTATCACAGTAGCTTAGTAGTACAGTTTCAAGTTGTGGGTTATAATATCCTCAGCCATATCTCTGTTGCCTAGAATTGCTTTTGCTATTCTAGGTCTCTTCTGGCTCCAAATGAATTTTTGGATTGTTTTCTCTAGTGCTGCGAAATATACTGTTGGAATTTCAATCGGCATTGCATTAAATCTATATAGTAGTTTTGGAAGTACGGCCCTTTCCACTATGTTGGTTCTTCCTACCCAGGAGCATGGGATGTCTTTCCATTTTCTTATATCCTCAATCTCCTTTTTCAGACTGCTGTAAGTTTTCAGTGTAGAGGTCTTTTGCTTCCTTTGTTAGATTGATTCCTAGATATCTCATTTTTTTGTATGCTATTGTAAAAGGAATTGTTTCCAGAATTTCTCTCTCAGTGAGTCTACTGTTTGTGTATAAAGAGGCTATTGTTTTTTGAGTGTTGAGCTTATATCCAGCTACTCTACTGAATCTGTTAATTAAGTCTAGAAGTCTTTTGGCAGAGTTTTTTTTTTTTTTTGGTACCAGGGATCAAACTCGGGTCCTTGCACTTGTGCAGCAGGTGGCGAAACCACTGAGCTAAATCCCTGGCCCCAGAGTATTTTGGATCTTCTATGTAAAATATATCATTAGCAAATAATGACAGTTTAACTTCTTCCTTTCCTATCTTTATTCCTTTTATTTCTCTTTTCTAATTGCTATGGCTAATGTTTCCAGAACTATATTGAACAGGAGTGGTGATAGTGGGCATCCGTGTCTTGTTCCTGATTTTAGCGTGAAAGTTTTCAGTTTCTGACCATTTAGTATGATGTTGGCTGTTGGTTTTTCATAGATAGCCTTAATCAAGTTGAGATAAAGACCTTCTATTCCAATTTTCTGTAGGGTTTTTTTTATTATCATGAATGGGTGTTGGATTTTGTTGAATGCCTTTTCTGCATCTATTGAGATGATTATATGGTTTTTGTCCTTGACTTTGTTGATATAGTGTATTACATTTATTGACTTATGAATGTTGAACCATCCTTGCATCCCTGGGATAAATCCGACCTGGTCAGGGTGTATGATCTTCTTGATGACCCTCTGTATTCTGTTTGCAAGTATCTTGTTGAGGATTTTTCCATCTATGTTCATTAGGGAGATTGGCCTGTAGTGTCTCATTTTGGGTTGGGTCTTTCCCTGGTTTTGGAATCAAAGTAATACTTGCTTCCAGGAATGAATTTGGAAGCCTTGCTTCCAAATTTCAACTTCCTTGATGAGTTTAAAGAGTAATGGCGATAGTTCTTCTTTAAATGTCTTGTAGAATTCAGCAGTGAAGCCATCAGGACCTGGGCTTTTCTTTGTTGGTAAATTTTTTATTACATTTTCAATCTCACTCATTGTAATTGGGGTGTTTAGAATTTTTCTTTTCTTTTTTTTTTTTTTGGTACCGGGCATTGAACTTGGGTCCTTGTGCTTGCACAGCAGGCGGTGAAACCACTGAGCTAAATCCTCGGCCCTTCTTTTTTTTTGGTGTTTACAATTTCTATATCTTCATTTAACTTTGGCAATTCGTATGTATCTAGGAATCTGTCCATTTCTTCTGTGTTTTCCATTTTATTAGAGTACAGGTTCTCGAAGTAGGTATTGATGATGCTCTGGATTTCTGCTGGGTCTGTTGTGACTTCACCTTTTTCATTCTTAATTGAGTGGATTTGAGCCTTTTCTTTCCTTTTTTTGATAAGTTTAGCTAAGGGTTTATCGATTTTATTCTTTCGAAAAACCAACTCTTTGATTTATTGGTTTTTTGTATTGTTCTCTTAATCTCCATTGCAATGATTTCTGCTTTGATCTTTATAATTTCCTCTCTTGTACGAGCTTTGGGTTTGTTATGCTCTTCTTTTTCTAGGAGGTTGAGGTTCTGGATTAGGTTATTTCTTTGAGTTCTCTGTTTTCCTAGTATAGGCATTCACTGCTATGAATTTCCCATGTAGAACTGCTTAAAATGATTAAAATGAATAACTGATAATTTGAAATAGGAAGAAAAGGTCCAAAGAGGTAAGGGTGGCAGGAGGGGAAGGGGAGAGATCAGGGTTACAGGCTGGAATCTGGAAAGAATCCATATATAGATTGTGTTTAAAACTACAGGAAGAGATGTAGATAGAGACTAGGCTGGAGCTCATCAGTGAGTTGGGAAGAAGAGTCACTGAGATCAAAGGAGAGAAGGGTGTGTTTCCAGAAGAAGCACATACAACTAGGTACAGTACACAGTACTCGATAGTGTGATAAATGACTGTTACTGTTTTATGTACTTATCATAACATGCTGTACTTTTCATCCTTTTGAGCATAATCCTACTTATATAAAAGAGTTTATTGTAGACACATCCTATGAGCTAGCATGTGATCTATTTTGGAGAATGACCCATGTGCAGCTGAAAAGAACGTGTATTCTGATTTTTTGGGTGGAACACTCTGTAAACATCTATTAAGTCCATTTGTTCAATAGCTTGATTCAGTTCTAGAATTTCACTGTTAATTTTTTTGTTTAGATGATCTATTTGTGATAGAGGGGTATTGAGGTCCCCCACTACAATTGTATTAGTGCTTATTTGGTTTTTCATGTCCATTAATATTAATTTTGTATAGTTGGGGCATTCATATTTGGTGCATATATATTTAGCATTATCATCTCTTCCTCTTGGATTGTTCTCTTCACAAGAATGTAGTGACCATCTTTGTCTCTCTTAATTAGTTCTGGTTTGAAATCTACTTTGTCTGCAAATAAGATTGCTATGCCTGCTTTCTTCTGGGTTCCTGTCGTGTGGAGAACTTTTTCCATCCTTTTACTTTCAGTCTATGAATTTCCTTTTGAGTTAGGTGTGTTTCTTGTATACAGCATATTGCTGGATTTTGCTTCTTAATCCATTCTGTCAGTCTATTTCTTTTGATTGGTGAATTGAGGCCATTAACATTGACAGCTATAATTGACAGATATTGTCTCATCCTTGTCATGATGTTTTACTGTTGTTGGCTCTTTTATTTCTTATTTTTTCCCCCTTTCCCTTTAGTGTCTTACCTTGCTGGTGGCTTCCCTCTATTGGGCTTCATGGAGTTGTGACCTTCATTGTCTTTTTCTAGGATATTGCTTAAAATTGTTTGGAATGCTGGTTTGGTGTTCATGAAATTTCTCAGGTGTTCTTTGTTGTGGAAGTATCTAATTTCCCCATCGATTTTGAAAGATAATTTTGGAGGATACAACAGTCTAGGTTGGAAGTTATTTTCTTTTAGGGCTTGAAATACTTCACTCCAGGCTCTCCTTGATTTGAGGGTTTGTGTTGAGAAATCTGCTGTGATTCTGATGGGTTTTCCTTTGTAGGTGATTAAAAGAGTTTACTGTAAAAGTGTGTTGCGTATTTGGATAATATCAAGGGGCCATCACAGATGATTGACGTATACCTTCTCAGTTTGCACTTAGAAGTTGGCACTCTGTGTGGTACATTGTGATACACATGGATGAAATTGCCTAATAATATATTTCTCAGATTATATTTCCATCACGTGTCACATGACTGTATTGAAATTTAAGTTAAAAAAATTTGACTTATGTGGAGTCTACTAGCTAATCAGAATTTCTTTTCCAGACCACTATTTGTTCAGTATTAGTTTTGAAAATCTTTCTAAAACAAATCACATTCTTTGTAATGCTTGAGATGTTTTTTTAAATTATAAGGAAAAATGTTTAAGTACTTTTTAGTTTTGCTTTGGTTGAGTTCTATTATATTTGAATATTATTATAGTTTTCTTCCCTTGGATTGCTTTTCTTTGAATTATTTTAATTTTTGCATATGTGTGTTTAGTGAATAATAAAGTTATACATTTTTAAATTTAAAAAAAGTTTAAAAAATATGCACAAAAGCATTATGAATATGACATTAGGTAATTTCACATGTATCTTACTTTTCTTATTTCTGAGACAAAATACCTGACACCCAAAGATAAGAGGAAAGGTTTATTGTAGTTGTAGTTTGTAGGGTTTCAATCCACAGGTAGTTGGTTCCAATGCAGGGTGGCATGGCACAGGGGCATCACAGAGGAGAAATAGTTCTTGGTAGCAGAACGCAGCAGGTAGCAAGCAGCAAGCAAAAAGTGACCTTTCTGTCCCTTATATTCCATCCAGGCTAACTGCCCTTAGGGTAGGTAGCACTCAAACCCAGGGTGGGGCACCCTTAACCCAGAACTATGCCAAGGCAATCAGTGGACTGATTTAGTAATCACACACCCTTGATCCCAGCATCACACACTTTAGATCCAGTCACCTCTGAAAAGCCCCACCTATGACCACATGAGGCTTGGGGTGGGGTGGGGGGGGAATCTAGGTATAAGCCATTACAATGTTTAAGCTATTTTCTCAAGAAGAATGATTTAAATAAGGCAATGGAGAAATCCGAAAATGTATTTTACACTGAATGAGATTTTTACCTCTAGAGGTAAGTTTTCTTGAGCAGCCAAGGAATAAAAATATTCATGATCTGGAGTTAAAAATTCATCTGTTCTGTCCTCAGAAGATTCTGGTGAACATGATGATAGTGTGGCCTGATCCTATTAATAATGAAAGAAATCATATTTAAATTGGTGTTCACCATAAACCAATCCTTTAAAGCTGGATGCAGGGTTAATCAGAGGGTCACAGAAGACCACCCAGCAGTCAGCTGAACACTGAGCTGGCTCTCCCAGTCTGTTGGTGCGTGTGCCTCTGCTCACCTTCGTGGTGAAGAGGCAGTTGTGAACTGCTTGGAATAAGTGTAGAGGAATGAGCGTCCAGAGTCTCAGCCTCTCAAGTGGGGAACAGGTAGGGATGAGACAACTTTTCTGTCTAAAATTCTAAGTGAGAAGAGAGGCCCCAGACCACTGAAGCTGAGGACCCAATTTACAACCCCTGATCCCTCCAGGGCACAGACATGATCCAAAGTCCACACTTTGGCATCGGCCCACACATGAGGAGGCTGAGGCTGCTCAGACCTCACAACTCCTTCAGGTATTACAGTTTAAAGGAAAGTGAAGGAGCAGATTTTTTTTTTTTTTGCCACAGGGTCTCACTTTGTAATGCAGACTGGCCTTTAACTCATTAGGTCGCCCAGGCTAGCAATCCCCTTGCTTTAGCCTCTCCAAGGAGCAGGATTTTTAAAACAACAATGCAACCTCAAGAATGAAAAGCTGGGCTATCATAGCTTTTCTCCTGATTGCCTGCCCTGCTTTCTCCAGGGTGTTTTTATCTTGATTTTTCATCTTTTACTTGGACCAAGCTCCTTGTGCAGAGACAGTTTCTCCCTCATGCTTCACTTTTACTTTTTCAAGTCAACTTTGCTTTTAAAAAAAAAGAATGAAAAGCTAGGTGTAATGATGCACACCTGTAATCCCAGCACTCAGGTGGCTGAGGCAGGAAGACTGCTGCTAGTTCAAGGCCACCCTGGGCTACATAGTGAGTTCAAGGCCAGTCTGAACTATATAGCAAGACCCTGTCTCAAAAAAACAAAATAAAACAGAAAACCCCCCCAAAATATTAAAAAGTAACAGGGCCAGGGATTTAGCTCAGGGGTGCTGCCACCTGCCTTAAAAGCACAAGGTCCTGAGTTCAATCCCCAGTACCAAAAAAAAAAAAAAGTAACAGAGCTTTTCCATTACATCCCTTCATTTTTTCTTATTTTCTTACATTGAGACACTGCTTGTGACATGGTTAGACAAGTAGTTCTTTCCTCCCATCTTCAGGTAACCCTTTGCAAAGAGTTTTGGGGCTTCTCTCCTTGGACACCGCTTTTGCCACAGCATTCCCCTCATTACTGGGCACTTAAGAGTTTTATCTCTCATAGCACCACCCAAATTTACTAAATGAGCCTGGCTGCGTCATGCCTTTCCCACTTCCTAACTAGACCTTCCTCTCCAGCCTAGTTAGTGTGCTCAATGTAGCACATCCTTCTAGCTCTTACATGACAGATGGGATACAATGTCTGTGTAAACAGTTTGTATGATTACAACACTGTACTGTGTTCAAAGACTTTATTATTTTACCACGATTGTACCTTTATATTGTGCCATTCAAATTGCTGTCTCTATCCTATAGATGACCATGGCCCCATATAGTTAGTATATCAAAATACTATAGATTCTATAGTATTATATTCTATAGTATTATATATAGTATTATTTTCTATAGTACTATATTCTATAGTATATATGCTATTGCTATTACAATATATAATACCTTGGTTCTAGTTTGTTAGATCCCTGGGCTCAATGTGGCTCTCCAAGCCACATTACTTACATTGTAAGATTTCTCAGTGGTCACAGACATGTCAGAACTTGCTTGAAAGGCTTCACTAGGCTCTGGCTGCTCATTTTTCCTGGATGAAAGATGCCTGATACCTAGTGATTATAATGCAATCGGGGTCACAGTCATGCAGTGATACTGGGATAGCATGAAAAGAACAAAAGGCAGTGTGAGAAGAGAGATGTATATGCATTCTGCCAAGAGCAGCCAAGTCTTATATGTTAGGTTTAATGCAGAGAGTACAGACTGTTAGTTTAGCCTGGACCCAAAATGCAGCCCTGGATCATCCACCCTGTTGTCCACCCAATCAAGAGTGATTAAAAAAAAAAAAGAGTGATGCTTGATGAGGAGAAGATTCTAAATACAAAAACAAAACAAAAAACTCATGCCAACAGATTTTCTGCTTAAGATGAATGATAATTGTAGATATCCTTTGCTTTGACTCAATAATATTCCATTATCCTGATCATGAGCAAATTATTGGGTAGATATACATAGTCTTCAGTTGTAAATGTCATCTATCTCTGGATTCCTTTGGCATAGACCCAGTGGATTTCTTTCTAGCCTAAAATATAATGCAAAGAAACAAGCAGGAGGGACTGATAGCCCACCTCCACCCTTAGGTAAGGAAGGTTTGATTTCTTGCCAGGTTAGAACCAGAATCACAGTCAGGACATGAACTTTATCTTACTTCCTTTGGATAAAAGGATCTTGTTTCAGTTACAGAAAAATTCATGAATCTGAATATCTATGCATGTAGGAAGCACAGTAGGGTGTAAGGGTTATGCTGCTTTCCCTTGGCATTCAAGTTCCCAGAAATGTAGGAAAGGAGAGAGGATCAAGCAAAGGAAATGTGCCAGAAGGCTAACACAGTTTTGAGAGCTGATAACTTGTTAGAGCTCACCCAACCAAATTTCCCCAAATGAACTTACTGGTGAAGCTCTGTGGCCCAGGCTGCCTGCCACATTTCTCACCGTCATGGTCACAGTTGTCCATTTTCCCCCATTTGACATCATTTCCTCCTGGCTCTTCCTTCTCTCTGTGAAACTCCACAGTTCTCTGCCAGTCCATATTTTTAGGGCCCCTAGCAGGGGGCTGCAACAAGGGCCTAGACCCGTGTACAGCCTCACTCTTCGAAGTCGAACTGCTCTGAGGATGCCAAGGAAGGACCGGGAGCTCTCCACTAGCTGCCTTCTCAGCCGTTTCTTTCACCTCCACTGCACACAAGCGGAAACAGCCTTGAAAGTGTCACCGTGAGACTGGAAACAAAAGCTTCCATCCTAGAGATGTGTGACCCTACTCTAGCCCACACTGTAATAATAGCTGCCTTTGTGCGGTTGCATCTTCCTTAGCTTGCCCTGTTTGGCTTGATGGGCAGGGGAGAGCAGATGACAGGACAGGAAAGGCATTTCAGTTAGTTACCCCCAAACAGTCCTTGCTGCTGCATTCCACTTGAAGACAGCAGAAAGCTTGCAGATGGATACTCTTGATAATTTAACAAAAACATGGACATCTGAAATTCCTGGAAATGGTAGTTAATGGAATGGGTTTGATTTGAGTTTGCCTAGTTTTTCTAGACCACTGAGCTCATACGTTAGGGGTATGAAGATATATGCCTGTTTTCATTTCAAATGTTACACACTTCTGCTAAGGTCACTACCACTAGAAAGTACATTGCAGTTGGACATGGTGGTGCATGCCTATAATCTCAGCACTCAGGAGGCAGAGGCAGGAGGATTGCCACAAGTTCAAGGCCAGACAAGGCTACATAATGAGTTCAAGGTCATCTTGAACTATGTAGTGAGATGTTTTCAAAAAACAAAACAAGCTGGGGGTGGTGTTGCGCACCTGTAATCCCAGCAATAGGGAGGGAGGATCGCTATGAGTTAAGAGGCCAGCCTGGAACATAAAGTGAGTTCAAGGTCAGCCTGAACCATATAACAAGACCCTGTCTCAAAAAAGAAAAGAAAAGAAAAGAAAACAACCAGACAGTGTATCCTTTTAAGCTTAAAGATAAAAGTGATATGAAAAAATAATGTTCACTGGCTATATGACAGTGACACTGCATGCTCTACACTTTAATACGGTTGATACATTAAATACTTACATTTTGTACTTTTAAAACTTTTTTTTTAAAACAGGGTCTCCCTGTGTTACTCAGACTGGTTTCAAACTCCTGAGCTCAAGTGATCTTCCTATCTCAGACTCCTCAATAGCTAAGACACCAGAATATACTACCACTGTGCCTGACTGTGTATTTTTTTATTATACTTGTTATATAAAATACACATATATCTAACAGAAATCTTTCCTAAAATAAGAAAATATTTTCTAAAAATGAGAAAAGCATTTCCCTTTCGCAGTCTATTGTCAGAAGGGCCTTGTTTTTCAAATGAAATTATCTCAGCCAGGGGTGGTAGCACACGCTTGTAAATCCCAGCACTCTGGAGACTGAGGCAGGAGGAACACCAAGAGTTGGAAGCCTGCCTGGATGACTTAGTGAGTTCAAGGCCAGACTGAACTTCATAACAAACAAACAAACAAACAAATAAACTAACAGATTTATTTAAAAATGGAATGATCTCATAGAAGAAAAATGTGAGAAGATGTTGTTATTGTTTTCAAAGTGAGCTTAGAGGTATCAATCAGAGGCTGGAGATATGGCTCAGTGAAGGAGCCTACAGTGCATGAGGCTCTGGTTTGAGCCCCAGCACAGACAGAGAGAGAGAGAGAGAGAGAGAGAGAGAGAGAGAGAGAGAGAGAGAGAGAAAGAGAGAAGGAGAGGTGGGACAATTTAAGTTTCACTTTATCTTGCAAAAGCCAGGACGTCATACTCACTTTTCCATTTTAAGTGGATCTTTCCATCATCTTTGTTTTCTGACTTCACATTAGAGATTACAGAAGACATAGATTCCACATTGATCCTAAATTGCATAGGTTTTTTGGGTGGGGATGATGGGAGTGGATGGACACAAATACATCAGTTTGCTCAAATTCCTAACAGAACTCAAAGCCCCCAGCCCACCCAGAACCATCCCAGATTCCCTGAGCCATTCCTACAGTTGCATCGACTCCTGGCTGCCACAAGAGAGAGCCAGACTGCGAGGCTCCTTACCTGGGGCAAGAGCAAGATGACTCAGAAGGTCCCTCTGCCCGGTTTGAGCTAGGGAAGAGGGCACTTTTTTTTTTTTTTTGGTACCAGGGATCAAACTCGGGTCCTTGTGCTTGCGCAGCAGGTGGTGAAACCACTGAGCTAAATCCCCGGCCGTAAGAGGGAACTCTTTAGCTCCACGACTTTGTCTTGGGTACTGGACTCCCTAGATCTTTCCTGGCTGAGAAATGAAAAGGCTGGGCTAGAAGATCTCTGAAGATTTCTTTTTCAGTTTCCAAGTTCAATTTTACGATTCTAAACATTTTCTTGAGACATTTTTGGAAGTAGAAGAAACCCACACTTTAAAAGCAGTTTCACCAGACAGAATTCTGGTCCCATGGGCTGCTGCAGTGCCCACCTGTCCCCCAAGTCCTCAAGGTAATGGTTTAGGAGAAGTTCAGTTCCATCCCTTCCATCAGACTTCCCTGGTAACAGGCCCACCTGAATATCAGTGATAGCATAGTAACTAACATTGTAAAGATGGCCATAAGGCACCAGGACTGTGAAGGACATTCTGAGTCCTTAGTTTATTCTTACTGAGTTCTGGACCCTGATTTTCTAGGTTAGCTGTCTGATTTTGGCAAATGTCAATCTCTCTTCACTGGGTTTCTTCAACTGCAAAATAAGGGTACCTTTTTTCCCCTTCTAACTACCCTATGACTTTATATATACTTATATTAACTAAACTAATATTAGAACTGGGTGCTCTGTGGAACAGATATGACTTCCCCATTGTCTCGAACGCACCACTCCCCCACAGCTGGGACAGAAAGCAGAGAGGTCAGTTTGATCAACTTCTTTAAAGAACTCTTCAGAAACAACTATCAAAAATCTTTAAGATTTTCAAACCCTTTCACCTAGTAACTCTGATTCTAGAAATCTTTCCTGAGGACATAGTCCAAACTGTAGGAAAAATTTCTTTACAAGTCACTGTGGCCTCATTCCTAACAGAATAAAGAATGAAATAACTAAAATTCAACCATGGGGGAAATCCAACAACTTCAAAATAAGTTTATAGGGTTTTAAAAGCTAATATGGGATAATGCTTATATTCTAATGTAAAGTGAAAATCCATGAGGTAAAATTGCCCATACATAGAGTAACTGTAATTAGGGGGGGTACTGGGAATCGAACTCAAGGCCTCGCGCTTGCCAGGCAGGCACCACACCGCTGAGTTACATTCCTGGCCCTGTAATTTTCTTTTTAAAAAGCATATAAAAGAATAGATAAATAGGTAGCAAAACATTAAACTTTTATTTGGCCTGTTTTTACTCTTTTAAGGGAAGAAGGTGAAGCTGAGCAAGGGAGGCCACAAGCACATTTGCTTCTTTGTCATCTAATAGCACTAATGTCACTCCATCTGTTTCTATCAATTGCATGAGTGCCAAACCTTCTGATGCCACATAGATGTTTCTCCATAAATCCCTCTGTCAGAGTAAAATCCACTGGACTGAAATGGCCAAGCATTTTCCTTCATACTCCCTTATATACATATTTACCAACAAAAGAACATCAAACTCTTGTTATTACTCTCTAATACCAATGGGGTATGGGAGAGGTGTTTTTTCCTAGCAGAATTGACTTCAAAGCTATGGAATTGGGTTGTCATTTGTGCACAGAAAAACAAAAAACTAATATAGTAGTCTAGCTTGAAACATATATCTGTATCTATCCCCCCTTACCAGGGATCAAACTCAGGACCTTGTGCTTGTGAGGCAGGTGTGGTGCCACTGAGCTAAATGCCCAGCCTGAAAAGTATTTTTAACATATAAAATGGGTTTTTTTTGGTACCAGGGATCAAACTCGGGACCTTGTGCTTGTGAGGCAGGCACCGGAACCACTGAGCTAAATCCCCAGCCCTGTATCAAATGTTTGAGAGGATGTAAAGAAAGGAGGATCTTTATATTTGGTGGGAATATAAATGAGAATAACAAGGGAAAGGGTACAGAAATTAAAAATAAGCTGGGCAGAGCAGTGAATCCTATAGTCTCAGTTACTAAGGAGGCTGAGGCAGGAGGATCACTTGAGTTGAGATCAAGACTAGCTTGTTCAACATAACAAGACCCTCTTAAAAAAACATTAAAAACACAACTACCATTATGATCCAACAATCTTACTAATGGGTATATATCCAAAGGAACTAAAATTAGTATCTTGAAGAGATATCCACAATCCCATTTATTGCAGTACTATTCATAATAGCCAAGACATGGAATCAACTTAGGTGTCCAACAAGAGATAAATAACAAAAATGTGATATATGTCTTTGTATACACATGTATGTACTCCCTACACAAAATAAAACAGCCACAGAAAGAATGAAATCCTGCTATTTGTGACAATATGGGAGGGGGGACATACTGACATAAGCCAGACACAGAAAGACAAATATGCATGATCTCACTTCTATGTGGAATCAAAGGATGTTAATCTCATAGAAGTAGTGGAATGGTGGTTATCTGTATTGTACACCATAGTACCTACAGTGGATGATGAAACATCACAGTCTTGAAAGTGGAGACCGGGTGTGTGTGCTCTAGCACAACATGCTAACTGAGAGCAATGTGCAATTACCTAGATCTAACCACTCCACAACAAATATGTACTTCAAAACATCATCTTGTGGATGATTAAAAACATGCAGTTATGTCAAGTTTTAAAAATTAAAAACTAGCTGGGGATGTAGCTCAGTGGTGCAGTGCCTGCCTGGCAAGAATGAGGCCCTGAATTTGATTCCCATAACAAAAAGAAAAAAAGAAAAAGAAACACATTCATTTCTTCTTTAATAATTGCCCATATATAAAATAAAATGTATTTTACATAAATAATTCAAAACCCAACACATATAAATACTCTCCTCCCAGAGGATTTCTGCTAATGTCAATTCATTTCATTCAACTAGCCAGAAATCACAAACTCCAGGAGAATATTATTCAACTTCTCTGGAGCCAGTGATACTCACTTTAACATATTCACAATAGGGCTGAATATCATGACTGTCCCATTGGGCAGCTTCTACCACTAGAAGGTAGTACCACCGGAGGTTCAAGCTGGGAGGAACATGTTAAACCCTGTTTTCCAATAAGTTTGGCTTGTGGAGTACCTGGCATTTCTTTTTACAAGAAAAATTATCAGGGCAGTTTTGGAAAGGCCAGATGTTTTGCTTTGGACAAAGAATAAGTTCTGTCTGGTTAAGCTGCCAGCCACGCTGCCTATGCTCTCTCCTGCAAGTTTCCATTACTCTGCTCTTTCCATTCACTTGGCAGACAGGACCTGACAACATCTGCTTCCGTGTTGCTCCTTTTCACTATTCCCAGTCCCTCTGTCATTAGACATATGACATTCATTTGGTGGGCACAGGGCCACAGGAGAGTCTAAGACATAGTGGCACAAACAACAGTAGAATGTTGACTCACCTACTATCTTGGTTCTTCTTCTTTTCCAAACAGTCCTTGGCTCCTTGAGTAGCCTGAAATGGTTCACCTGTGTCCTGTTTTCCAGGATCACAAAGAGTTGACAGCTTGAAAAACAATAACCACATTTCAGTGCTTTGAAGAATTCTCTTTACTCTCTCACTGTACTTTCAAACCCATTCTGGCTAAATCTCTAGAAATTACCAGATCTATCCTTTGCATGTTTCTTATCTAGTACTTTATACTTTATCTCTTAGCTTGAGGCCTTTACCCAGAAATGCTGGCCCCCAAGAACCCACGTGGAAAATGAGCAAATAAAATAGAAATTAAAAAAATCAAACACTCTCCTGTGCATTTCCTCCAACACTAATACGAGGGCAGCATATATTTGTTACAGAAGCCCTGGGCCTTGGGTTCTAGTCTAAGCCTTACTTAGACTAACTGAGTAGTGTACTGCAGTTTCATCATCTGTAAAGCAGGGACAATAATACCACCAGAGAAGATGCTATGAAAATAAAATATAATAAAATAAAGGCTACAATACTTTGGAAATAGCAGAAGTAAAATAAATAAAAGTCTATGTCCTTAATTCAAAAGAGAGACTTTCAGATCTCCTTATTTCAATTATAACCTAATTTTAATAAAATAAGTTAATTATATTTCCTTGCTTACATCAAATTAAAGGTACAACTGTGGAGTTTGGAAACAGCAGCAAGATGCATAAAAGTGAGAGGAGAAATAAAAAATGGTCACAACCTCCCTGTGGTATGCCTTCAAGAGGTCTTTCATAAGAGCAAACATTTTTTCCACAAGGGCTGAAGATGCCACTATATGAGGGAACATGACAAGAATGAATATCCACAAAAATCTCACTATCACCAAGGAAATGCTAGAATATATTTAGAATTATAATTAAAATATATATTTAGAATAATAAGAAGTTTGTAATGTTTTTCTTAAAATTTTAATAATTAAGAAATCAAAGGAATCAATTTCAACCCTGAAAAATTCACTTGGTAGAAATGCCTTATTTCCTGATGATACAAAAATACAAACAATTGTTTTATACACAGTCATATGTACTAGTAGATAGTTTCCAATGATGGATGCCATCAATTCCTTCCCTTCCTGTCTACCCTATCAGGAGCTGGAGCCTATTTCCATCTTCTTGAACTAGGCTGCCTTTCTGACTTTCCCTGACCAGCACAAAGCAGTGGAAGTGACAATATCTTAGTGTTGGGACCAACTTTTAAGAGGCAAGGCAGTTTCAACTTTTACTTAGAAAGCCAGCTGCTCCAACACTCAGGAGATTCAGGAGGATAGCTGCAAGTTTAAGGCCAGCGTGGGCTATACAGTGAGTTCAAGGTCAGCCTGAACTAAACAGGGAGACCCTGTGTCAAAAAGCCAAAGAAAGAAAGAAAGTCAGCCAGCCAGCCACCACAGCATAGAGAGGCTTAGGTGACATGATGTTGTGAATGATGAGAAGCCAAGTGCAGAGAAGAAATCCAGGGAGGACCTCAAGGCATCAGCCATGTAAATAGAGCCATCTTGTTCCTTCTTGCCCTGTTCAGTCTCCAGCAGAATGCAATCCAGTGACCCAGCTAATGCCACATAGAACAGAAGGACCAGCCAGGCCAATTCTCAATCCCTGACCCAGAGAACTGTGAGAAATAAGAAGGCATGGCTATTTTAAGCTACTAAGTTTTGAGGGTTTGTTGTCATCGGACAGCAATAGATAACCAAAACATAATACGAGCAGTTACTTCCAATAGTTTTCTGTGAAAGCCTAATAGTCAATGAAAGCAAATATTAGAAACTAAATAAATTATTTGTGCTTTATATAAAAAATGCCTGAGCTGGAGGTATAGCTCTATGGTAGAGATCGTGCCTAGCATGGCTGAGGCCCTGAGTTTGATCCCCAGCACCAAAAATAAGAAAAGACAAAAAGTCAATGTATTTCCAGTGTTCTAAGTAAAAGTTGAATCCTCACTTAAACTGAGCATGGCACAGTGAAAGAAAACTGGACTGGAGTTAGAAGATCCCAACCAGCTTGGATTTTACCAATGGCATAGCAAATGAGGGGGGAGGGTCCATCTGTGGTATGCAGAAAACAATAGGGTGCACCCTAAGTGGAGACTTTAACAGTAATAAAACCCTCAAAAGTTGATCTGCCTTTCATTACCATGAGCTAGTCATTTAAAGTAATTTCAGTAGTAAAATCCTCTGGGACAGAACTCTCCTGCCCTATTCCCATCTTGGTGACACCACTGGACCTCAGTAAGTTTACTGAGCTTGAGCACCACACTATAAAATGACAAAATTGACCCAGGTCTGAGGAGTCTATGAGCTCTAAAAGTCAGTAACTCAACAAGCAGACTGCTCTGTGTGAACTTGTTCAAATTTACCCATGCATTCATGCCCTCAATGATCATTTGTTAAGCATCTTCTAGTGTCAGGCCCAAGCCATGTGCTGAATCACAGGAATAAGATCTTAGCTTTGCCCTTAAAGCACTCACAAAGAAGCTACTCTGGAACCTCACAACTGCCAGTACACTCCCAGGCCAGCTCCCTGTGTGTCCACTTTGAAATGTCTCCTGTGACCAGCAAGTCCCTCAGACTCCCACTGGTATGTGAACTGCTTATGGGCATAGCTTGTAGCTTATTCCTCATCATATTCCAGGTTCTAATACAGCCTCTGGGTTGATAAAAACGGTTTCTGGATGTGTAAATGAATGAATGAATAAGCAATTTACAATGGAGATGAATATCTGTACAGAATACCTTATAGGATATTTTAAACCATGTGAAGTTGCTTATACTTAATTGTTTTGGCCTATAAAATAAATATTCTATATGACTATCTAAAATGTATGAATTTACAGAAAAAGACATTGGCTGTGTGCTGGGTTTGAAAATGGGAGGTAGAGTATCTACCTTGAATTGTTTCCAAAAGCCAAGAGGAACCCTGCTATGAGCTAGTGGCATTTGTATGCCAGCTCCTACACAAGGGTGGGGGCAGTGCTGATCCTGGCTCTGCAGTCTTTTATAGGTTGCCCCTCCCTCCCACTTTGATTTACCTGATGACGTCCCTCTGGCTGGTCCTTGGTGTTTTCTTCAGAGACTTGGGTGAAAGGTTTCCAGCCACTGCTGCTTTGTCTCTTGAGCTTTTTGCCAAAATGTCCCCCTTGAAATTCTTTCATTGTTCTTGGGGACCTTGGCAGGGTTGGGCAACTGCCATTAGTATCTGGCTGGGGGCCCCCTGACACCTGCATAACAGGATGAATGTAATTTAAAGTTGGAGGGCCCACTGCTCTAGGTAAGTCACAGACATCTGGAAATAATCTTGAAGCAGTCCACAAAGATATGTGCTTCTTCTGTATCAACTCAACCTTATCTAACTTCTGCTCAATATTCCCCACCAAATCTGTAATCTCATGAGCCATTGTCTGGGAAATCTTTAGATTCAGCACACATTTACTGATGTACTCCTCAGTCTTGGACCAGCTGCTCACCTTGCCCTTGGCTTCTTTGGTTGGCTCAGGCAGGCTGAGTAAACTAAGTGAACTATTTTGCCAGTCCCAGTCCCCAAAGAAGATCTCTGTGTCAGCTTCTGAGGAGCTCTCATCCTCATCACAAAGGTGTGCCTCTTCCTCCATCTTATCCAACTCTTCTTCTAGGGATGGCAGTTCATCTGCCTGGTTTGGTTTACCACCCTCACGAGCTGAAGTACCACCTGGGCATTCTTCCTCTGGGTCATCTCCTACATTCAAGCAGCCTGAGTAGATTTCATTGATTTCGAAGCTGTGGAGACCGTCTTGACCAGCACTGGGGCTCTTGGTTTCTGCCACAAATGGAGCAGAAGGAGGAGGAGCATCTGGATTCTGAGACACTTGGGCCTTCAGATGTGGATCTGGGGCCTGAGGAGCTAATGCTGCTTTTGCAGTGGGAGAAGAGTGGCCCCTTGGTGAATGGGGCTGACTGCCTGTTGAAAAGAGCAGCAACACACAACTGATTAAAGTGATTACTATATTCAGCAGGTAAGCAGCCTTGGTCATTGCCCAAGAGGCACAAGAATGCAGACAAAGCCTTTATTTCCCAACTCCCTCAGAGTTATGAAAGACCACTGCATACAGTCAACACAGAGTCAAAGGGTATTTTTAACCTAAGTGAAAGTTCTCATTTTCACATGGAATGAAGAGAAATTTTGTGGGTGGAAGAGGTCAGGTCCAAAGGAAAACATAAGCTTCATTTATACTGCATTCAAAACATGTTTAACTGCTGAGACACAAAAATTATAGGCCCCTGCATCTCAAGGACTATCCTCATAGCTTTCTTTACCCACAAACGCATGTGATGATTTATGTTACAGTTATGCTCTTAGTGAGCATCTGATAAAAGTAGCAGAAGAGGGGTCGGGGATTTAGCTCAGTGGTTCTGCAGCCTGCCCTGCAAGCGCAAGGTCCTGAGTTTAATCCCCGGTACCAAAAAAAAAAAAAAGTAGCAGAAGGACCCAAGAAACCATTGCATCAAGGAGGGATAAATAACAAAAGATAATGCCAGTGGTGACCACACACTATTCCCGATTGCTGTCCAGCTTGAAGCAAATGGGATAAAAGAGACAAAAAAATAAGGGCTTAGGGAGCCACTATGGAGGCTTCCAGCTCTAACAAGAGGAGAGTATGAGTGAATGGTCACTTGGCTAGAATGAGAAGGCCTGGGTTCCAGTTCTGTAACAAGTTCTGCGACCCTGAGCAGGCTGTAACCCTACACCTTAGTTTTCTCATCTGTAATGGCAGGGAATTATGTCTAATGATCATAAGGCCCTTTTCAGTTTCTAATTCTAAGGTTTCTAAGTGTACTAAAAAGCAGTAAAGTATAGAAAATTTTTAAAGGAAAAGCAAAATGTTAGTAAATTACTTCTAAATGATAGAATTAAAATGGTAAGAAATTTTCTTCTTTGTACTGTTTAAATTTCCAAAATGAGGAGAGAGCAGGTCTTTTTTTTTTTTTTAGATTAGATTTCACTAAGTTGCCCCCACTGGCCTGGGACTCCTAGGGGTCAAGTGATACTCTTGCGTCAGCCTCCTGATTAGCTGAGATTCCAACCATATATCGGCACACCTGGCCAGTGCATGGCCAGTTAGCAGATAGTAATTATAAATACAAAAATTAAAAAGTCATTTCTGTTTTGAAGCAACTACATAATATTTTAAGAGTAATCACAGCCAGGCATGGTCATGCAAATCTGAAATCCCAGCACATAAGAGGCTGAGGCAGGAGTATCTTGAGTTTCAAGCCAGCCTGAACCACACAGAGAGTTTAAGGCCAGCCAGAGTACACAGTGAGATGATTTCTAAAAAAAAAAAGAAAGAAAAGAAAAGAAGCCAGGGATGGTGGCAATATCTATAATCTCAGCACTTCAGAGGCTGAGACAGGAAGATTGCTGTGAGTTCAAGGCCATCCTGGGTTACATAGTGAGTTTATGGCCAGCCTGACCTATACAGTGAGATCTTGTCTCAAGAAAAAAATAAATAAAACTAAAAAAGAAAAAGGTAGGAAGAAAGAAAAGAGTAATGCTAAAAATAAACTCACTGTTACTATTTAGTTCTCCATCCAAGCCAGATACTTATAGGACTCAAAAAGTTTAATAATTTTAAGGATCTTGATTTTTCTCTAAAGTATCCCTATCTTCCCACCATAAGTTACATGTACAGTTTAAAGAATACGATTAATTGTAGCTCAAGTGATTCTCAAAATACACTGGTATCAAAGTGATGTTTAGGCCATACCTGATTCCTTTAGTTCTTTGATTTCCAAGTCTGCACTGGCCTTTGGATGTTCTGAAGTCAGTCCTAGATAGACACTGACATCAGGATAGGGTTCACATCTCTGCACCCTGGGGCTCTCCACTGGCTGAGTTCTCTGTGCTCCAATGTTCTCCTGTGACACAGGAAATGGTGTCAAAGGCATATTTGCAATCATCTGAATGTCACTGGTAGAAACCCATCTACCTATCAGATATGTTCCCTCTTTGTCTTGTGGGATACACTGTAGCCTTTATCAGCTACTTCACTGTTATCCCAATACCTTGAAAGCAGTAATAGCTGCCTTTCACTGCATCTTCACTGTGTGCCTACAGTGCACCCTACCAACTTGCACGTTAACACTCCTCAGCTCCACCCCTCGATCCCTGTTGCCTACACTATGTTAAGCAGTTAGGTTTTCTCAGAAACACACAAGTATAATAAATGAGGGTTTCCAATGCTTTCTATGGCTTGGTCTCCAGCTTCTCTGTCTCTCACTGCCTACCCAAGATGGCTAAGTAGAATCAAACTCCCAAGAACTTCAGGGCTTGCCTTTAGGTCATTCTTCAGAATATACTGGATATCTTGAAGATTCATGGTTCGGTCTTTCTGTTTGACTTGGATGCCTGACTTAACAACATCATAGTAAGGTTTTGGAAGCCTGACATCAGCATCTAAATAATTTCCTAAGAGGATGGCTTCTTTAATAACTGAGCCGTCTAAGTCATTCCAGGGTACACTGTCTGTAAGGAAAAAGTACAGGAAGGAGTAACTAAGAAATCAGATGCAGCTGTGCAGCCACAGTCAAGTTATTCAACCCCTTTACACATCAGGCCAATCACAAATGAGAAGCCATTTTGCCCATTGACCAGGGCAGGGGAAATAGTACTTTCAGCATCACATGTACACAGGCTGTCCTCCTGGCAGCCTTGGGACCTGGGAATGATTCATGGGATTCATCTGGGTAGCCCAATGCATTCACCTCATGGCAGGTGCAGTGTTGTCTCTAGGACTGCAAACACTACAAAAGGGAGTAGATTCTTACTTCCTCAGGGAATGTGGTTTTACTCTGTGTGCACATGCTTGTGTGTGTTCCTCTTTTCTTAATAATCCTTTTTTTCATGGTGCTTAGGTAGAGGCAACCATCTTTTGTTGTTGTTTTTTGGTTTTGTGGTACCAGGGATCAAACTTGGGACCTTCCGCTTTCGAGGCAGGCGCCAGAACCACTGAGCTAAATCCCCAGCCAATGGTGCTTAGGTAGAATCTAGGGCTATGCACATACTAGGAAAGTGGTCTACCACTGAGCAACATGCCCAGCCCTTGTGTTTGCTTCCTGAAAAAGGCCTCCTATTTTCATATATGTGACTACTTCACATTGAAGTCCTATAGGTTTGAAAGGGCTTCCAGTTCTTTCATGTGACACTGTTTATACATTTATGGGACCCTGGAAGTGTTTAATTTCATATTTACTTCTCAGAAGCCAATATTTTCCTCATTTACAAGTCCTTAGGATCCTTAAACATTGACACCAATATTCAATTTTAAAACCTTCCCTGAGAAGAAGGGGTGTAGCTCAGGGCTACAGCACTTGCCTAGTATTGGCAAAGTACTGAGTTTGATCCTGGGCACTGCAAAAAAGAAGAAAAGAGAAGAGAAGAAAACAGATGAGGGCCAGGGATGTAGCTCGGTGGCACTGTACCTGCCTGGCAAGTGCAAGGCACTGAGTTCCATCCCTGGTAGGAAGGAAGGAAGGAAGGAAGGAAGGAAAGAAAGAAAGAAGAAAGGAAGAAAGGAAGAAAGGAAGAAAGGAAGGAAGGGAGGAAGGAAGGAAGAGAAAGAAAGAAGGAAAGAAAAAAGAAAGAAAGAAAGGAAGGAAGGGAGGAAGGAAGGAAGAGAAAGAAAGGAAAGAAGAGGAGAGGGGAAGGGAGCAAGAGGAGGAAGAGCAGAAAAAGGAAAAGAGGGAGAAGGGAGGATGAGGGTGTCGGAGGGAGGAAGAGGAGAAGCAAGAGGAAGAAGAGGGGGAGAAGGGGGAGAAGGAAGAGGAGGAAGAGCAGGAAGAAGAGAAAGAGAAGGAAAAGAAGGAAAAGGAAGAGGGGAAGAGGAGGAGAAGACAGAAAAAAAAACCCTTTGCTTGGTATAAATGTGTTATCATTCACATGTTCACAAAGGGGCTGTAATTCATATGTCTTGCTGCCAGGCAGTTTGAACCAATGGCGGTGCAAGCATGGGTGGTGGCTTTTTATTAATTTTATTAGTAAAAAGACCAATAAAAGCAATTAGATCCATTTGTACCACCAGTGATACAAGCTGCCCAATGCAACATTCATGCATGTACCACCAGTGGTTCAAGCTGGCGGCAATGTGGTAATAAGTAAATAGATGAGCTTTGCAGAGTCTTGAAGAACAGATACAATAAAGATTTCTACAAGATCATCTTATATCTTCCAGAAGTACAAAGAAGTGTCTTGGTCCGCCACCTGCCCTGCAAGTGCAAGGTCCCAAGTTTGATCCCCGGTACCAAAAAAAAGAAGAGAAAAAGAAAAGAAAACAACAAAACAAAAGTAAAATAAAAATCTTAAAAATCTTTCACTTTCATAAAACTAGCTCTTGAGGGAAAAATAAGGAGTTTGGTTAACTGTCAGTGTGCTCCCCGATCACCTGTTAAAATCTCTTGTATGATCATGGAAAAGCTGTAGATGTCCGACTTCACCGTGGCTGCCTTCTGAAAGATCACTTCTGGCGAGGCCCAGTTGTACAGCTCCGTGGGGAGGGGAACTTGATGCAGGTCCCTGTGTCTACCACTGCCCTGGCTATGGAAGGAAACACACAAGGCAGAGATGGTGTCTTAAAGGGACACTGTGATCATCGCACAGTGCATTGGTGAAATCTTTGCTGTGAAGACTGGCAAGCTCCTTGAGCTTCTGGAAAGGTAGTGAGACACTGAGCTACCCACACTGCCTCAGTGCTGTTCCAGTGCCTGCAGTTCCTTACCATTCCTGCCCACCCAGGCCCCTCCTGCTCCCGATCATCTGGCCACTCTCCTGCTCACCGGCTCCACTCAAGTCACAGGAGCCATCTCTGTCACTCCTGCATGTCAAGCCCATTACCACCTCAAATCTCTGCACCAGTGGCTTCTTCTGCTGGCATTCTCTGCCCACAGAGCCTAGAACAACTGGCTGCTTCTTGTGACTGAGGTATTCATTTGAACGTCACTTCTTCAGGGAGGCCTTCACTGACCACCTAATCTAAAGTAGTCCTGTATCAGGGGCTTCAGAACACTATGTGAATTTCTTTTGTTCATTTATTTAGTGTATTATCTATCTCCCACTACAGTCAGCTGAGAACAGGCACCTTATCTGTCTGTTTTATCACTGGAGCCCCAAGTTTACACCAGGACCCAGATGCTTGCTGTTCAACAAATCAATGTAAGACTCTCTCAAAACCTCCCTCCAGTCCCATCTTCTGTATCAAAACCACCTGGGACCTTTACCCCAGCCCTCCTGGGAACTGACCCTGTCAGTTGAGCACTCAGAGGTTCACTGATTGTCTGAATAACTCATCTTCCCAAACAAATTCTGTAAAAGCTAAGTCAACCCATCCTCAAAGTCTCCTAGGCCAACAGGAGTCCTCAGGGTGAGTGTGAGGTCAATGCTGACTTCTGCACATGACTGTCAATGAGAATCAAATGAGACCACGTGCTACGTGATACACACCTGTAACCCAAGCTACTACAGATGATGAGGCAGAAGAATCCAAGTTCAATGCTAGCCTGGAGAATTTTCTCAGATTTAAATAATAAAAAGGACTGGAGATGTACTTAAGTGCTCCCTGGATTCAATACCCAGAATGAAAAAAATTAAGTATCACAGAAAAACCAATGGTTGCTTTTCTTGTGTTGCTAGGGATTGAATCCAGGGCCTTTTGCATGTTAAGCAAGTGGTCTGTCATGGAGCTATATTTTCAGTCCCTAGAAAAGGCAATGAAGTATTTCAGAGAATAGGATGTGTGCTTCTCCAGACTAACTTCCCTAAAAAATAATGTCTCTTTTTTTAGAGACTTTTTTAAAAAAAATTATTTATTTTTTGGTACAGGGGATCGAACTCGGGACCTTGCACTTGTGAGGCAGGCGGCAGAACCACTGAGCTAAATCCCTGGCTTTTTTTTTTTTTTTTTTTGGAGACAGGGTCTCCCTATAGTTCAAGCTGTCCTTGAACTCACTATGTAGCCCAGGCTAGTCTCAATCCTACAGCAATCCTCCTGCCTCAATCTCCCCAGTGCTGGGATTACAGGCATGCACCACAATGCCCAGTTTATGGAGTTTTGGACAAACAGGAATGAGATACATTCTGAGAAGCTACCATACTTGGCATGGTAAATTGTGCACAGGGGTGGAAACTTTCCAAGAAAACACCCACCTGAGGCCTCTTATGCTTCTCTAAGGCTCTTGCAAGGGACAAGTCACTTACAACCAAGACTCAAATCCTTTCCTTTATCTCCTATCACTTTCCTCTCTTACAATCCTTTCTTCCTTCTCTGTTAAAGCTAGCTGGGAAGGCTGGGGATTTAGCTCAGTGGTGCTGCGCCTCCCTTACAAGTGGAAAGTCCTGAGTTCAATTCCCAGTACTAGCGGGTAGAAAAAGAAAAAAGCTAGCTGGGGGTGGAAAACTTCTTTTCTGGCTGTCACTGAATGACAGCTATCTTTCTGGCCTTCAGCTTCAGTACCATTAAAATCACACTCACCTGCAGGAGATGACACCACTAGCAAGATCAAGTCCAGCTCTGAAGATTCCATTAACAAGGTGAAGAGGAAAACCTGCTACATCACTTTACTACCAAGACGTGGAGCGCTACTCTTGATAATGACATTCAACAAACTCATGTGCCCAAGTAGACTATTACCAAAAATAAATGCAAAATTGAAAGCTATTTTGGATTTGTGGGTAATCAACTGCTGTCCTCAGCATTCAAAGAAGGGCACAGTGTCAGGGTCGAAAATGCTTGCCGACTGACATTTCTGCCTGAAGTTCTGTTGTGAGTCAACAAGCCCAAATGAGTTCTTACACGTTCTCACCATACCTGGTGTGGCTCTCATCAATCCTGATTCCTTCCACCCCTCACTTGACCAGTTGCTGACCTCTGCTCCTCTGTGCAGTTCCCTTCTGGCCTTACCACTTTGGCCTCTTGGCTCCATCCTGTGGCCTCCTAGAGATCACCTTCCCATACACAACCTCAAACCCACCCTGTCCCCGAGGCCCACAGGGATCTTTTACCACCTGGTTCTAGCCAGACCTATGCTTCTAACCAATCAAATGGAAAACTTCCCAGCCCTCTGGGCCTGCTTCCTCATCTACACATTTAAAAGGGGAAGTAGGAGCTAGGGGTGTACCTTGGGCAGAGGAGCTGCCTAGAGTGGACCAGGTCCAGCATTTGATCCCCAATACCTCCAACAAACTAAAACACAAACAAACAGAAATCAACCAACAAAACAAAACCAACAGAATTGGGCCAGGTCATCTTTAAAGCTCCATTTCACTCCAGGAATCACAGTTCTATGGGAGAGCAAAAGCAGAAGAAACTGTTACACTTCCTTTTCAACAACAGATGTCATTCCAGCACTGACCAATAGCTTGGATTCTGTCAGCTTTCCTGAAGTCTCTGGTGCTGATAACAGCACAGTAAGTACAAACCACTTAGCTTCTACTGCTCTAGAACAAACAGTTAAAGTAGTTAACCCTGCTCTGGACCATTTCAAGTTGTCCCTTCACCTAAATGGATCCAATCATTCAACAAACACTGACTGAGCACTTATTTGTGACGAGGCCTATGCAGGACTCCTGAAGACAGTGACGAACAAGTCACAGTCCCTGCTCCCTGAGAGGTGGCTACCTAGCAGGGCTGACACTTGTACCAAGGGCTACAGTAGATGTCAGGGATGTGTGAGGAGAAGAAAACACAAAGTGCCTCAGGTACGAGGTCATCTGTGCAGCCTTCACAGATGTGCTGGACTGTGACTGAAGTGAGTTTATGCAGGAGACACAAGTATGTGCATGTATTCTGGATGCAGAAAGCAGCACTGACACAGCATGGACTAAAGGGGTGCTTCAAATGACTAGGTCATGGAAGGGAAGAGGTCAATGCCGCGAGTAGAGAGAGCCCCATATGGCAAGGCTTCCACATCCTGCAAAGATACCCAGAGGTAGTTCTGAAGGCAATGAGGAACCACGGCAAGTTTCTTGGTGCTGGGGATTGAAGTCATCCCCAGCCCTTTTTCACACTGAACTACTTCCCCAGCCCTTTTGTTTTTTTCATTTTTAAATTTTGAAATAAGGTCTTGCTAAGTCACTAAATTGCCCAGGCTGGGCTCAAACTTGCAATTCTCCTGCCTCAGTCTCTCAGAGTTCTGGGATTATAGGCATGCACCACTGCACTCACAAGTTTTTTTTTTTAAGGTGCTAGGGATCAAACCAAGGATCTCACACATGTTAAGAAAGTAGCCTATCACTGAACTTCAACCCTTAGTTCCTCCCTGAAATGTCTGAGATGGAGAATAGACAGATCTGAGGTGTAGCAGCTTGACTGTAAGAGTTATCTGGCTTCTGCCTGTTCCCACATAGAAAAATTCAACCAATGGGAGCGGTGGTGCACACCTGTAATCCCAGCACTCAGGAAGCTGAGGCAAGAAGATCACTGCAAGTTCAAGGCCAGCCTGGGATACCTAGTAACTTCAAGGACAGCCTGAACTACATAGTGAGACCCTGTTTTAAAAAAAAAAAAGTAAAGTGCTATTGCTCCAGGCATACCTCTTCCTAGTCTCTCTCTCCCTCATAGGCCTTCTCCACACATAGGACCAAGAAGAATCGCATGTCATCCATGATATCATAATGCTCAAAAAGTCCCTCTCACAGCATCCCGGGGACTCAAGGTAAAGTTCATATTCCTCACTACGACCCACACGACCAAGCACAATCTGAAGCCTGCCCTCCTCTCCAAGCAGCAGGACAAGAAGTGCTCAAGGTCTGAGGAGGAGAGACAGTCTCAGTTCCACTTGCTTAGTGCACCCAAGTGAAGGGCCGGTGTAGGCATCAGGGACACAGCAGTGAATAAGGTAAATCTCTGCCCTCACAGGGTTCACCAGAGTGAAAGCAGTGAGTGACAGAGCACGTGAGGAGCAAGACATGCTGAGACTCAGAAACAAAGCATCAGGGACAGGTGGTTGTGGGACAAGGTTAAGGGCAGGTAGGTGGTCTGAACAGGAGTTTGCGCAGTAGCTGAGGCCTCTCAGCAAAGGCTCAGAGCTGTGCCTAGCAGTGATGATGTGAAAAAGAGAACCTCTGCCTTTCAGAGCCTGGCAAGAAATAGGGGTCAGCCCCCAACTCTCAGAAGGCCTTTCACTCCAGCCCAACAGGAAACTACCCCTGGAATGAGGGCAGTATTTTTGAGTGCCCCTCACTGTGCTGAACCTCCTGAGGGCAGGGAACACTTAGTATCCAGGAGGTGTGACACACCAAAGGCTCACTGCACCCATCATCTTCTCCCTCCTCCAGGCAAGACACATTTCATTTAGAGATTTGACACACACTGGCTACTATGGACTCTTGTTATAAGCTTCTTAAAAGGAGAATGTACCAAATAGAAGTAACTTCCCTGAAGTCTCTGAAGCCTTGGTGGACAGTGCAAGGAATCTGGAAGATCTCTTCCCCACTGATGGACCTTTCTGCTAAACAATGGCAAGGAGTCCTCCCTAGATTAGATTCTGTCTTTACAGCAGAGGTCCCTCAGAGAGGCCCCTTCAGGAGGAAGCCACACTTGAGACTACACCTACCTTTCCAACATGTACTCCAGGTTGGTCAGCCTTGCTTCCCCTGCACACACGATGTGGACAGCATAAGAGCTGAGGGAGCGGTGGACAAACCCCCGGGAATGCAGGTATCTCAGGGCATCAGCAATCTGCAGCAGTAAGTGCACCATCACCTCCATGTGCAGCACAGGGAACTCAGACCGCTGCAAGCGAGAGAGAAAGTGCCAGGAAGACAAGGGAAAAGCCCCCTGACACTGTAGGATCCTGTATAATTTCCAAAGGCTTTTCACAAATCTCACAGCTACTTGGTCTCCCCGTTTTACAGACAAGGAACCTGAAAAGCTGTGTGACCACACTAAAGTCCAATTAATCTGCTCCTACCAAAACCTGGGCTCTTTCCTTTGGCTGAACTGCTTTATACCATGATAAATGGAAAAGTTTTTAAGCCTGCTGTAAGCATCAGAGATCAGCCTGGGGGAAATTACCAGGGAATGTGCCCCATAATTACCAGTAAACCTGCCCTCTAAGGACCCTGCAAGATGACCAATCAAGCCCTGATGCAGTCAAAAGAACTAGGAAGACCATCCTAAGAAGAGAGAAATTCACTCACACTGATGTACCCCGGTGATGTCTCTCCACTAGGGAAATGCCATTTTAAGGCACTGGCTCCAGCCAGGAAAATAAAAGCAAAAGCAGAATGCTAATGACTTCATCAGGTAGGAGGGATGGTAAACCATCTGGGAGAAAAGCTTTTCTTGTAGGGTCTCTCTTCACTCCCTCCCAGGGTCCTTAGAACAAAGACACAGAGAAAGAAACATCCTTCAGGAGCACTCTGAGCCCACAGGGATTTGCTGGGAACCTGTCAGCCATGGAAGGTATTTCCCCACCACAAGGAAATGTGAGTAGTCATGAGGGAGGAATAAAAGACCTCTATATGAACCAGCCAGGACAGAGCACAAGTGGAAATGAAGCAAAGGAAAGACAGTGGGCAATGGCTTAATGAACTAGAAACAGGTTCTGTGTGTTTCTGGGTCAGCTGACCTCTTAGCTGACAAACAAGCAGGACTGACAATAATATTGTCACATAAGGACCGGAAATTTAGCTCAGGGGTTCTGGCGCCTGCTTCACAAGCACAAGGTCCCGAGTTCGATCCCCGGTACCAAACAAAAAATAATAATACTGTCACATAACTTCTGACCATTTACATATCAACATTAAGTGGCATATTACACAGCCCCATAAGAAAAAAGCATTTACAGATTTATTTTCCATGCATTCACTATGGGACCTCTAAGGCTGGTGCAGAGGAAAGAGGGCAGGGAAAAGTGGTAAGGGTAGTGGAGGGAGGCAAGATCCATAGGATGGCTGATTACTCGTTCATGGAGGACACTGAATAGTGTGCCAATGGTGATGCGCTCATACACAAGTCGCGTCTTCTCCAGGTCCTGGGACAGGCACACAGCCATCAGTTGTAGTAGGTGGGGATGCCGAAGCTTGCTGCAAAAGAAAGAAGCTTCAGAAAGGGTGGCGAACAGGAGCATATCATGAAAATATAGGTGATGTCCTTTCTTCTAGGCCCTTTGAGCCCACTGTAAACAAGTACCATCTCTACATAAAATTTTTCTAAGAAATGAGCATGGGTTGGAGGTGCAGTAGTATCTGTTGATGAAACCTGTGGCTTCTCTCGCTGACCAGATTCTAAGGGCATAGGAGAATCAGTGACAACAATGACAATGTTGCTGAAAGTTTTGGAGAAAGACATTCTGCTTATGTTGCACCTATCATCTCAGATCCTACCCATCATCTGCTAGAAATGCATCCTTATATACTCACTTTAGAAATGGAGTACCTAACATCAAGGAAATGTCAGGAACTTGCCCAATGTTCATTCAGTCTCACGTCAAAGCCCATACTATGGCCATGGGTCCTCCCAGCCCACCTTGGGGCTTTGGGCTGATTTCTCCAAAAAGAAGCATTGGCCTCTCTAGGGACACCTCCTGCAGCAGTTGAGTGGTCTACTTAGGTAAGAGCTCAAGGAGCCTGTCCCACCAGGAGCTGAAGGACCAAAACCTGGAGCCAGAGGAAACCTAAGAAATGAAGACAAATGGCATGTCCTCAATGGTGGAGATGTGGTTCTGAGACATATGAATCTCATACCTAGGCATGCTCCATGAAAACAGGGCAGCCACATGCTCTTATGTTGAGTACAGGGCCCCAAGTAGGACAAGCCTTAGGTGCAATGGCAGGAAAACCAGATGGGCCTAGAGGCTCGGCCATCCAAGAGAAGGGTTATGGAGAGTTCACAGACTTGTGCCCCTTACCATCACTATCCCCATCCCTCAAACTTCATAAAAAATTCCTCTTTCCCTTTCTTGGCAGCCTTTAGAAGTCAAGTCAACCAATTCCACCAGTCAGGAAATAGTGAGGCTGATGCGGGCTGGTGCTCCAGGGACAAGCCTCCATAGCCAGGAATCAAGGTCTCTACAGACCTGGCCCTGTAATTACCTTGACCCCTGGGCCTTCTTCTCACCTGCTGTGCTCCTGCTCAGCAATCAGTAAGTCAGCCAGCCTCAGCCTGCTGCTGTGAGTGGGGAGATTCAGGCTCTTCACTGTGACTCTACTCCCATTCCACACAAGGCTGCAGTGGCAGGGGAGAATAAAGCAGAGGGCATCAGCAGCCATGGCTTCAGTGAGTCAACTTTTCTGATGAGACCAGGGGACTGAGGTTTACACAGAACTTCTTATATCCCTTGGGGTGGCTGGATCCTCCCTGCCCACAACTACCAGGTCCACAAATGCCCTGGAGAATTAGGTGTGGTGGCAGGAGGTGATGAAGGTTCCAGGGAGGGAGTGACTTGATCAGATGTGCATTTTAGAATCACAGTGGTACCAGCAATGTGGGAAATGGGTAAGGCAGTGGTGATCTAGAGAATAAAAGACCAGTCATGGTTCCATCTGGGAGAAAGATCCTGATGACTTCGGTAGAGGCAGCAACAATGGGACAGAGAGAAGATCCATCAACAAATCCACAGCATGGGGAGGAAAACAAGGGGACAAGAGGATGGAGGGCCTTGCAAATTTGGCAGAGGCCTTTTTATTAGAACGGTGATTCTTCTAAGCAGGAATAAAGCATTCAGGTTCAAGAAGCTGAGAGACCTTGGCCAGGACATCTTCTGTGACCTACAGGGCATGGGTCTCTGAAGATTGAGAATACTCCAGGGACTCTCTTCATAAACAAATTCTGTTACTGCCACTTCCCCTGGATTTAGCTGATGAGAGCACCAGATGATGCCTGTTTCACTTTCTATGGAGGCTTCAGTATCCTTTGGCCTGTATCAAAGGCACAGTAATCAGCACAAAAGCTACCTCAATATTTTAGAAAGCAGAGAGATGAAAATACTATAATGAGTGATCTTTCAGAGCTGGGTTCTCCCTCTCAGAGGATATGGACAATGTGCACAGACAACTCTGGTTGTCATAACCACACGGGGCATAAAGGACTGCCACTGCTACCTAATGAGAAGGGACAAAGTTGACTTCCAAACATTCTCCAATGCACAGGTCTGTCCTCAGTAACAAAGGATCATCTAGCCAAAATTTCCACACGAAAAACTCTGATTTAGACACGTCCTTAAATGCTCCCTTGTGTTGAAGAACCAACCCTCCACCTAAAAGAATGTCATTTGCAGCCCATACATCTCATGGACCAAATGGATCCTCCCACTGACCAGCTCCCACTTACTTGGTCATGACCATGTGAGGCCCACTGATGAAAGAGAAAGTGGGCTCATCATCAGCTTGAATCACTTCCTTTTCTCCAATTATTGGAAGAGAGCCTAGATAAGCAAGCTGTGTCCCTCCTGTGAGATAAAACTGAAACCAAAGCACAGCATCAACTTGCGGGGGAAAAAAAAAGGGAAAAGCAAAATACCTCCAGAGTCTTGTCAGCTGGTTAAAAATAATGGTAGCTGCTACTTACTCATTTGTTGAATATCCCTGTGCACTGGACATTATTCCTTAATTTACATTTTTTCTTTTGGTACCAAGGATCGAACTCAGGACCTTACAACTGTGAGGCAGGCAGTGGCACCACTGAGCTAAATCCCGGCCCTAATTTACATTTTTTTTTTCTTTTTTTTTTGGTACCGGGGATTGAACTCGGGTCCTTGCGCTTGTGCAAATTTACATTATTTTTAATCTTCCTAGAAACCCTGTGAGGTTGTAATATTCTTTCCTTTTTACTAGTGGAGAAACAGAGTAGGAAATTACATGTTTGCCTGACGTGCGGGGGATGGGGCTGGGACTGTGGGGCCTATTGTGACTCCCACAGAACCTGGGCCTAAATGTAGAGAAAACACACATTCCTATGTCTGCTCCTCCCAAGCAATGTTTCCCAACTGTCTATTTTTGACACATAGAGCCAAGGATTCCAAACTCACTATCTGTCCTCACAACATTCCTCAGTTTAGGGCTGGGGATTTAGCTCAGTGGTGCTGCCGCCCACCTCGAAAGTGCAAGGTCCTGAGTTTGATCCCCAGTACCAAAAAAAAAAAAAACCTCCTCAGTTTACAATCTCAATTCCTCAAAAGCATGCCCATAACCCAGTGGGAGGGCAAGGTCATCAGGAAGCAAATCCACGGGGGTAGCGCAGCTCTTTTCCTCTCCGTTAAGGGAGAATGTATCTGGGGGTTTCACTGAAAATTAAAGCATCATCTTCTAAACTCCTGAAATCTGACCCACAGTCATTCATAGGAATTCACCAGAGTTTTCACCATTTGTCAGTGGGGACAGGAACTCTCACAAGGGGGCAAGGAGAAAAAGAAAAAATACTTTGGTGAGGATACAGGAGGACTTGAAAAAAGGTTAGAGGCTGTCAGTGGCAACACCTTACCTTCCCAAATCCAAAGCTGTAGATATTTTGGGTAGAAATGACTCCAGCTTTAAGAGGTTGGTTAGGAGAGCCATTAGGACTTCTAGAAATGTATAAAAAAAACACCAAAAAACGAGAATTTACCACTCATATCAAGAGTAATACTTAACCAAGTTTTGGAATGTGTAGTTCTTACGACTTTTCAAATTTTAATCTCTTATACTATAGACTTAATGCAGGAAGCACCCTGGGCACCCACTGCAACCCTCAGGTGAGAGGCACAGCCTGTCCGCAGGTTCTTAAACCCCTCCTTCAGGTCAACATCACCACCAGCCAGCACTGTGGTTGTGGCTGCTTTCCCTCCATCAATGGAACGCTTCAGATTTGCATGTCATTCTTGTCCAGGGGCCATGCTCATCTTGTGTGTGTTCCAATGTCAGCATATATGCTGCTGACACAAGCATGATGTGACTTGACTTTTACCATGGAACTAAAGACTGTCATAGCCAGCCCTGAAAAGGCTCCAGTGATTCTCACTACCTGGTATTCCCGATCCTCACAGTCAGAGAAGGGTGACCTGTTAGCTTAGTAGGATATTGTAGAAATGATGGAGTATCCCTTCCTAAGTAAAAGCTAACAGGGATTCTGCCTTGATCTCTCTGGGATAACTTGCCCTGAGAGAACTGTGAGGACATTCAGCCTCACACATAGCCAAATACCCAGCACCAATTTTCCAGCCATGGGAGTAAACCATTTTGGAATTGGATCCTCCATCCCCAGTCAAGCCTTCAGATGGATGATGGCAGCTCCAAAAAACATCTTCAGTGTAAACTGCGTAAGCCATTCACTGAGTTCTGACCAACAGAAAATCTTTAGGATAAAAATATTTAGCTCCCTCATATGTGGAATCTAAAACAGATAAGAATGTAGAAAGGACACTATTATTAAAGAGGAACAGAAAAAGGGAAAGGATGATATAAGGACGGATAATGGGGGAAGAATATGAATAAATATAGTCACTGAAACAAAATAAGTGAAACTAGGGGGAGGGCGAACTGATCTAAGACTGTTATGTGCATTAATCTGTATTACCAATATTCACTAATAAAAAAGGACGTGAAATAAAAAATCTACAGGTTGAAGTTAATGAAATACAGATGATCAGAGTTGAGAGTAATCACAGAGCAAATCTCCAGCTTTCTCATCTTACAATGGGGAAGATAAAGCCCAGGAAGAGAAGTCACAGACCAGGAGCAGAGGCCAGACTTCAATGCTGCTCATCCAGCCAGTGGTCTTCTCACACACCTCACCCTAACCACCACCTGCACAGCAGGGCTCCGTGAACTGAAGGTGCCTTGGGAGGGTAATGGCATATATTTCTTTGGCTTCAGGGGCCTGGCAGTATGCCATGCATGTACTGTAGCAGGTGCTTAGTGAATGCTTGCTGACTGAGGAGTTGGAGGTCAGATTTAAAAAAAAAACAAACAAAAAAAACCACTCTGGTGCTGCAGAAGCCACTTCCTCTTCTTGGCAAATGGCAAAGGAGCTGGTGGAACAGTGCATACCCAGCCCCAACCTGTACCAGGTCTGTGAGGTCCCATTGCAACTATGTGTGAACAGAGGAGAATGCTGTACTTCTGCTCTTGAAATTGTTCCAGCTTTATCACCTCAGCAACTTTTCAGTGCCAGGCTGTCCTTTCCTTGCTTTCACCTGTCATGCTGCTGAAGAGAAGATTGTGAAGTTTGGACTGAGGTAAACTGGACATCTCATAGGCTGGGGATTTAGCTCAGTGGCACAGCTCCTGCCAGGCAAGCACAAGGTCCTGAGTTTGATCCCCAGTACCAAAAAAATAAAGAAATAAACTGGACATCTCAGTTCATACCTAGCATCCCAGCATCTTCCTTCTGGAAACAGTCAGTGTATGGGATAACCCCTGTGGTCTCCCTGCTTTGAGGAGACACATTCTAAAAGAAAGGCCCCTTTCTTATGCCAAATCAGCAGTCTCCTCTAGAAACAAAGCCTATGTGCTTAGACCTGAAGGATCTAAGTGGAGCATTTCCGACAGACTGATAGACTTGGCTCTATCAGTGAGGGTGGGATCTCCCTGCAGCAGTGCAACAGGGGACACACTGACCAGGGCTCCCTCTCCCACTTTTTTTGGTTTTTTTTTTGTTTTTTTGGTACTGGAGATCGAACTTGGGTCCTTGCGCTTTCAAGAGGCAGGCAGCGGAACCCCTGAGCTAAATCCCTGGCCCTCCCTCTCCCATTTGAGGGCCTCTGAACAGCATGTCAGCTCTTTGGACGGTGGAAGCTCTGTTTAAGCAAAGGAGCTGACTGTTCTCTGATACCAATCTGGATCACAAATGCAATTCAGACCAATGCGTCTTGCTTTCTCACTTAAATTTCTCAGTTCGTCTATGTAACTAAACTAAAATTTTCAGTCCCTATCCATGTGAGGCAGAGTAAAAATGGACTCCAGTTATCCACAACTATCCAACCACCAATTTCTTCCTATTCAGTGCTTCTATTCTTCTTTCCCAATCTCAGCTCTGCATCTTCACACACCTATGGGAAATTATATCTGATGCAGTACTCACAGACCTGAGGCCAACTCTTATTTCCAGGATTTGTGTGATTTCTTTATATTAAGAAAAAAGGAAAGGAAATGCATTTCCATCTTTTTTTTTTGGTACTGGGGATTGAACTTGGGACCTTGTGCTTTCGAGGCAGGCAGCAGAACCACTGAGCTAACTCCCCAGCCCCATCCTATTTTCCATTAAACATTCCACTCACTCTAGACATAGCATCTGTTTTATAATTAGATGAATTATGAATCATCTAATTATGAAATGTGCTGTCTAGATTAGTAACTGAAGTTTCAAGTGTATATCAATTTTTTGTTTTTGTTTTGAGACAGGGTCTTGCTTTGTAGTGCAGGCTGGCCTTGAACTCGCTATGTAGCCCAGGCTGGTCTTCAACTTGAGACCATTCTCCTGCCTCAGCCTCCCGAGGGTTGGGATTGCAGGCATGTGCCACGATGCCTGGTACCAATGTTTATCAATACTGAACTTGGGATTTCCTTTCTGGCTTCCTATGAACATACTTTCTTTGCATTGATCTGGCAACTAAGGGTTAATGATGAATGAGACACAGTCTCTGTCCAACTGGAATTCACAATTTGACAGGAAAAACAGAAAACACTTGCAAATAAAATAATTACAAATTGAAAAATATCTGTAAACTGAGTGGATGAACTGCGTAAGGGCAACAACTATCTTACATCAGCTTCAAACAGTCCCAGAAACCATAAATTAAGCTTTTTTTGGTGGGCTACTGCAACCTGTGTAAGATAGGAACACTCTCTTTCCATGATTCAGAAAATGACCAAAAAAACAAACAAAAAAACCCAAGCAGTCAGCTTCCCTACTGGGTAAGAGTTTACTGCTGGGCCTCTCAGACTTCAGAAGCTCCTCTTCTACTGGTGGGGTGATTCCCCCTGGACCTCACTCCCACTTCCATCTGATTTTCTAGGGGGAAAAGAATGCTCTTCTAGGCAGCCTTTACTAAGGGCCACATCTTCTCTTTCCAAGCCCAGCTCTTTCTTTGGATGGCTCTCATACCAGTAGGCACCAATGTAAAAGAGACCATGACAGCCCACAACACAGGGCTCCATGAGGAAGGGGGGACAGGCAGATTACTCTACTGTGCTAGAGGCAGTACTCACCCTTGCAAGAAGCCCGCAAGGCTGGGTGGGTTGCAGATGAGCCGCTGAGGGGAGTCTATCTTCTTTAGGAGGTCATAAGAGAAACCCTGCATGATGGCCTGCATGTGCGAGGTGCAGCGCTGCATGAACTCCACCATCTGTAACACATGGTAGAGATACTCAACGCTAGCCACCCCAGGCTTCAATGGAAATACAGGCTTGGGTGGAAGTGCAAATGGTCTGAGGATAGCAGACCTCCCAAAGGGAAGAGAAAGGGCCCAGGAAACTTTTAGAGGGATGGAACATTTTCAGGGAGAGGATCAGTCCATGACTGCTTCCAACTCCCTCCCCTTCCACGGCTGAGGAAACTGAGGCAGAGAAGAGTGCAATCCACTTGCCCAGGGCCCAAGACTAATGAGCAGGAGAACTAGAGGGCGGGAAAGAGATTGCACAGAGGGGCTGGCACTTCACATATTCCTGGCTTTCACATTTGTCCCGTTATTTAGCCCTCACTAAAATGCATCACACCTGTCAGTGAGTGGCCTCAGGCAAGTTACATAATGTCAATGGGCTTATGTTTCCTGAGGTGCAAAATTAGGTCAATAACAGCACTTTATTGACCCGAGAGGCTCTTGCAGGTTAACACATAAAAAATTTTTTGGAACAACATCTGACTGGTGATAAGGGCTGGGTAAATGGGTCATACATTATTGTTGTTCTCCACCACACTCAACAGATGACTTTCTTTTGGAGGGCTGGGGGTGGTCTGAGACAAGGTCTTGCTATGTAGTTCAGTCTGGCCTTCAACTCACTATGAAGCCCAGACTGGCCTTGAACTCACAGAGATCTCAGCCTCCTGTCTCAGCCTCCGAGTGCTGAGAGGCCTGCGCCACCTCGCCCCTCAACAGATGACTTTCTAGAGAGATTCACCTGACTTGCCCAAGGTTTTACAGCTGGTTAACTTGCTTTATTTAACCCAGGCCTGTGTCCAATGCAATGCTAAGACTGCTGTGAGCTCTGTGTTGCGCCTGGGATCCTGACTCTCAGGCCAGTGGTCTTCCACTGGACTTCACTACAGAGTGGGGCCCCTTACCGGAGTGCTGCGATCCTTCCCTGCTGCCAAGGCCCAGGTCTGTGGATTTTGACCCTTCTCATCATGAAGCCGCAGGTCACCCCCTGCATCCAGTAATTTACTGAGGATCCACTGACTGCCTGAAAATGCTGCTGCATGGACAGGGGTGCTGCCATCAAAGCAGCGGCTGCGGACAAAGGGGGAATGGGTACAGTGAGTGTCCACAGCAACACCTCTTCCTTCTATGGAGAGAGACGGGGCTCCCAGGCATGATGGCAACCGTTAGTGATGAAGATTAGAAGAGAATTGCTCCTGAGACCCCTGGCCTCCGCCAACAGAAGCTTTCACACACCCCTTTTTCCATCCTTACCTCAGCCCGTCAAGGTGGCATCATCTCGCACAGCCAAGATGAGGAATCAAAAGTGCAAAGCTGAGCTTCATACTGAGATATGGGTCTGATTCCACCCCAGTGTTTCCCTACTATCCTGTGATAGTGGCTGCTCTGAAACACTTCCTTCATGTCTACGGACTCTTGGGCTCAGGCTGGTCAGGCACAGAACCAGAGATCAGTCCTCTTGTCACCGCCCCCCCATCCTGTGGTAGGAGGCCCCCAAACCCTCAGCATCACCTATCCAGTTGAGGACTTATGCCTCAGAAAAAGTTCTCCATTACACTTTTATGGTGTAGATCTAGAATGTCCCCTAATGTCTCAAGTGTTATACTCAACTATGGATCGATCCATTAATGAGTTCACAGTTGAATGTGCTGTTAGGGGGTGTGGCCTGATTGCAAGAGGTGTCACTGTGGGGGCAGTGTGCCTTTCTTTGGAGGGTCTAACTCCCTCCTTGGCTCCTGCTTTCTCTCACTGTATCCTGGCTGCCATGGATTAAGCAGGTTTTCTCCACCTGACCCTTTCACCATGGCACTTCTGCCTTGGAGCCCACCAACCATGGACTGAACCCACTGGAAACTGTGGGCCAAATAATCCTTTCTTCCTTTAAATTATGTGTGTTGGGTATTTTGTCCCAGCAACAAAAAACTGACTAATATGCCAGTAAACTATGGAGGCCATGAAGGGACAGTGTTTACTATGTTTAGGTAATGGGAGAAGGTATGATATGTAGCTATAGTTTCCTAACCTGGCCACACATGAGAATTTCCTAGAGATCTGTTTCCCTTTAATTGAAAAAGAAACAAAAATAGCTGGACATGGTGGTGTATGCCTGCAATCCCAGCACTCTGGAGGCTGAGGCAGGAGGATTGCCATGAGTTCGAGGCCAACCTGGGCCACACAGTGAGTTTAAGGCCAGTTTGGACTACACAAGGAGACTGTGTCTCAAAAAGACAACAACAACAACAGCAACAAAAAAAAACAAAAAGAAAGAAACAAACAAAAATCAGGACACAGCAGCACACACCTGTAATCCTAGGGCGAGGCAGGACAATGGCAATTTTCAGGCCAGCCTTCCCTACAGTGTGTGAGACCAACCTGAGCTCCACTGCAAGATCTTGTCTGAAAAGACAAAATAAAAGCCACAAAAAGGGGCTGGGGATTTAGCTCAGTGGTGCCACCGCCTGCCTTGCAAGCACAAGGTCCCAAGTTCGATCCCTGGTACCAAAAAAACAAACAAACAACAACCCACAAAAAGGAGGAGAAAGGGAAAAGCAAAAGAAAATAGAAGGAAGCAAAAGAAAGGACAAATAAGGAAGAAAAAAAATATAAGAAAAGATGTTTCAATACCCTCCCAACTCCAACCATCCAGTTTTCTTGCTCAAAAACAATACTATTGTAAGTTTTTGTTTTATTTTGTAGTAGTAGTTTGAAATGAGCCTTGGATATGTTAGGCAAGTACTCTACCCTTATGCTACCTCCTCAGCCCCTTATTAGAAGTTTTTGTTTGAAGCCAGTCTGGACAATTTAACAAGACCTTATCTCAAAATAAAAAGGGCTATTGTCAAGGAGGTGAAGGCTGAGGCAGGAGGATTTCAAGTTTGAGCCCAGGCTAGGCAATTCCTATTTCAGGCAAACCCCTATTTTAAAATGAAATATTTCAAAATGAAAAATAAACAGGGTGGGAACACAGCTCATTGTCAAGGGCCTGGGTTCAATTCCAGTACCATGTGTGCGCGCACATACACAGACACACACCCCAAATCAGGTGAACAGTACTTGGGAAGGCCCTGGGAAGAGCCAAAGTTTCATAAACAGAAAACATTCACGTCTGGTTGATTCATTACATTGTGTTGTTCTTGCGTATTAAATCAGGGTCGACTGCTAGACTCAGATTCTTTTAAGTCTGAATTATAAAAGTCAGGCAAAAGTCATCCTTTCTGACACAGCAATACTACCTGTACTACCTGGTGAAGAAGGTGGTTGTGGGGATGTTAAATCGCTTAAGCAAATGGAGTACATGATACAAATTATAACCCAGGAGTGGAAGTATACAAACAGTGCTGTTAATGAGTCAGTAATTAATGAGTGAATAATTATTTTCACTTAGTCATTTCCTAGAAGCTGATATAATTATTTAAAAAAATTGTATTTGCAGTTAAAATTATTTCTCAATACGGGCATATGTTGAAATACACACAATTATATTTTATTGACATAAATTAGCAAAGGTTCTCTTAATTGTGCAGAGCTGGGCATGGTGGCACACACCTATAGTCCCAGCACTCGGGAGGCTGAGGCAGGAGGGCTGCTTTGAGTTAGAGGCCAGCCTGGGCTACATAGTGAGTTCAAGGCCAGTCTGAATTACACAGTGAGACCCTGTTTCAAAAAAAAAAAGTACTTTTTTGGGCCTTGAACTACCAAGCCATCCTGCCTCAGCCTCTCAAGTACTGGGAATTACAGGTGTGTGGCACTAAGTACTTTTGAAATGTTCCTGGTTGTTTTAAGAGGACATGCCTAGCCCAGCATGGAAGCACACACCTGTAATTCTATTACTCTAGGAGGGTAAGGGAGGAGGATAGCAAATTCAGCTAAGAGTTCAGTCTGGGCAATTTGGCAAGTTGGTGAGACCCTGAATCAAAAGTTTAAAAAGACCTAGGGATGTAGCTCATTGCAAAGGCTTAAGGTTCATTCCCCAGCACCCGGGAAGGGAGGGGACAGGAACAGGACAGGGATGACACTCCTACGACTGCGGAGGTGGGTGGGTGGGATAGGGGACCATGGACAACACTTCATTAATAGCTACATGTTCATGCTACTGTACTTACTGATTTGGATCCGATCCATAATCCACCAGAATATCAACGAATTTTGTAAGGCCCAATAAGGCGGCCACAAAAAGCGCTGTCTGCCCCAGGGAATTAACTGCATCAACATAAATTCCTGCAAAGCAAATGCAGAATCAATGTAAATATCAGGAATCTTCCTGAAATGGAACTAGGAACTTTATATTAGGAGGAAATTTTAAAATTTTACCTTATACTTTCATGAATTACTACTGTGAACTTTTTTTTTTAAAAGGGAAAAAAATGACACCAGGCATGGTGGGAAATGCTTGTAATCCCAGCTAACTGGGAGGCTGGACAGGAAGCAGGATTTTAAATTCAAAACGAGCTGGGGGAATTTGGCCAGACCCTATCTCAAAATTCAAAAAATGAAAATGGCTGGGGCGATATAGCTCTCAGTGGTAGAGTACTTGCCTAGCATATTCAAAGCCCTGGATTAAAACTCCAGCACAGGAAAAGAGAAAGAAAAAGGGGAAATTAGAAAAAAAGCCTTCATTAGTTGCACAAAAAGATACACAAAAGAGCAAAAATCATTTAAAAGGCAATCCCAGATAGTTGTAACAGTGAATGCCTGTAAGGCAATCATTCTGGTAGACTGAAGCAGGAGGATCACAAGTTTGAGTCCAACCTACACAATTTAGTCTTTAAGACCCTGTCTCAAAATTTTAAAAAAATTTAAAAAGAGGCTGGAAATATAAGTCCATGCAAAGGTCTTGGGTTCAATCTCCAATTAAACAAAACGAAACACTTCGACTGAAGTATCTGATAACTATAGGACAAAACAAATTAAATGGTTCTCAATCATACGAAGATAGGAAAGGATGTATGTGTCGGGAAAACAATAACATAAATTAAAGGACCAGGCCATTCCACCTAAAAAACATCTCTAAACTATAAAGATTCACTTGACAAGGAAAAACACACAACAGAGACCAAGTCCCAAGTGATCAGTCAAAATAAATTAATAACTGAGAAAGCACTGAGTAGCTGAAGTAGGAAGATCACAAATTCAAGATCAGGCTGGATTTACCGTTACACTGCCTCAAAATAAAAGAAAGTTGAAAATAAAACTAAGTGCAAAAGCGCTGGCTTCAATCTCACTAACAGACAAGACCTACACCTGGAAATTGACCACAGTAATGGTGTAAGAAAAATAAATGTACTATTCAGGTATTTAATAGCTTTGCAAGTAGTTAAGGACTTTAAAGTTTTGGATATCTGCTCTGATATTCTAAAAAGCTCATCCTTGTTCAGTTTTCTCAACTTACAAACTACTACTTATCTATCCAAATAATGAAAAAACCCAAATTCAGGAAGTATATTTTCTTTGGATTTTTAGTATTTTTTAATAACTGGCTCCATACATGAATCTTAACTTCATACTAAATAACTCATACATACTTTAAATCCTACTCTCAAGTACACTTCCCAGAGACAAATCACAAAGCTACTTTTTACAAAGTTATAAAACACACCCCTCACTCCCCCCAAAACAAAAGCAAGAACGACCATCACTTTCAAGTAACAACTACAGTTTTATGCTTAAAAAGAAATACTACACCTTATTATAGTTTTTGGTATCCTACACGATCAGAGAAACTTCTCTAATAATGAACTATGAGAACAATTCCTGAAAATACAATATTAGCCAAATTTGTGGAATATTTCCTTACTCTATGAAACATACACATATTTCGTTAGTGGTGAGTAGTTCTTAAACCACCATTTTACACAAATATATATTGTTGCATACATGCTAAAGACTAGTTTTTTTTACCAGGTTCGACAAAGCACTCTGAATGCTCTGCCTTTTTGAAAACACTTCAAAGTGTCAGGTTAATTAACATACGACTGTGAAACGGCCAATCACGGGCCAGTTACTTCTAACCCCACCCACTTCCGGCACGCTATCCAATAAAAAGGATTCATGTTTCCTCAACTCACGGTTCCTCTACTACAAAGGAACCCACTACACATGCAATGTTATCTGGTTCTCTTTGCTTGGCTCTTCAGGAACTGGGATTTAAAGAACCAACTACATAAAATGCTGATACTCTGGCCACAGCTCTTGTTAGGAATAATAAAAGATCATTCATCTCTGGCCCCAAAGTCAGGAGTATTCTAAAGGGGATTAACGGCAATGTGTCTTTTACTGTAATATATTTTTATTTTTTTGGTACCAGGGATCGAACTCGGGTCCTTGCACTTGCAGGGCAGGCGGTAGAACCACTAAGCTAAATCCCTGGCCTGTACTGTAATATATTTTTTTAAAATTAAACATTCACTGTATTTTTTTATTTCAACTCCTAGTTCAATGGTACATTGCTTGCGTAGCATGCACAGGTCCTGGGTTCAACCGCAGCAGTAAATGAATGGGCTTGGGGCTTCTGAGTTGACAATGAAGAGCTGGGACAGTGGCATGCCTGTGGAGAGCATGGATCTTTACACACCCTCCCTGCACACCTAACCCTATGAACGTCTTCCACTTGGATCTTCTTGAGTTGTATTTTTAATACTAACTGGTAATGGCAGAGTTCTATGAGTCTTTCTAGTGAATTATCCAATGGGAGAGAGGTCGTGGGTACTCACAATTTTGTAGTTAGCCAGCAGAAATGTGTGTAGACTGGGTGCCCCATTTGTAGTTGTAGGGGTGGTCTTGTGGGACTGAGTCCTTAACCTGTGCGGTACAAGCTAATTCAGGAATTAATGTCAGAATCTAACTGAACTGTTGGAAGCCAAGTATGGTAGTGTATACCTACAATCTCAGCACTTGAGAGGCTGAAGCAGGAGGACTGCTGTGAGTTCGAGGCAAGCCTGGACTACACAGTGAGTTCAAGGCCAGTCTGAACTACATAGAGAAACCCTGTCTCCAAAAAAAAAAAAAAATTGAACTGTTGGGCAACCAACTGGAGTCACAGAAACAGAGAACTGGTGGTAGAAAATGCAACTTTGGTGTTGAGGGGGAAAAAGCAATCAAGCTAGAGCAACCATTTAGAAATGCGAATGTATTCACACCCTTTAAAGAGCTTCTACTATTGGACTAAAGACCATAATCTAGAATTCTGTTTCCAGGAATAGCCAGTTACTGCCTATCAGATCAACTCTCTCCTACAGAAAACTGTAAACTCTATACAAAATGTACATGATATGAAACACCTATAGAGCAACAGAAACTAGGCTGATACAAGAGACTTGGAAGAAAGGAATAGCCGTAAGTTTTCATTTTTTATGGCTACTGGCTCAAGGTTGTGGCTAAAATTAAAATAGAAAACACTAGAGGTCAGAGTCCAGGGAAAACACAGCCGCTGAAAAGGGAGGAAGGAAAATCTCAGAAAGGAGACAACCACAGGTAAATCCCCAATCCACACATAAACTCTGCCCAAATCTCTGGCTTTATACACACACAAGGGCTGGCTCTAAGAAGCACAACTCTACCCTAAAGAAATGCTCTGACATTTGAGCTGCTGCCCACTGCAAGTGAGACAGTTTAGAATTTGAATTCAGCCAAATGAACTGCCTAGTAATTAATTAATTAATTATAATAGACACACAGGCTTTAGAGGAAGATAACACAATCCAGAATCCCTATGTCATCTTTTATGACATTCAGGATATAATCCAGAATTACTGGCTGGGGGTGGTAGCACATGCCTGTAATCTCAGCACTGGGGAGGCTGAGGCAGGAGGACTGCAGTGAGTTCAAAGCTAGCCTGGGCTACACAGTGAGTTCAGGGGCAGTCTGGATTACATAGCAAGACCCTGTCTCAAAAAGCAAAACAAAACAAACTCAAAATTACTCAACTTGCAAATAAAAAGAAAAATATGTGACTTTTTAAACTGAACCCAGGGCCTTCACACTGACCTACATCCCCCCCACCCCTGCTTTTTAAATTTTGAAACAGTGTCTCACTTAAATGGGTAAATTGCTGAGACTAGGCTCAAAATTGTGATCCTCTTTCCTCACGTTCCCAGAGTGCTGGGATTACAGGTATGTGCCACCACATCCAGCTTTGTGACCCATATTTTAAAATAATATATTTAAAGATAGATTTTAAAGATGATCCAAATCTTAGTGCGATAGATTAGGTCTGGGGCAAATCCACTCAAGCAAGTGGGTATAAACTGCCAAAATCATGAGACCCACAGCACATGTACAGAACACAGAATGTGGGGTGATTCTGATCCCACATAGTGTTCAGGAACTAATCAGAAAAGCGCCATTTTCAATTCTTCAGGACCATGTGGCATGAAACCAAGCAAGTCTTCCATAGGAGTGTTTAAACCTGGCACCAGGCAAGTAAGTTTTTGACAGGACAACTATCCCCAATGCCTTGTTTGCATGAGGGAGAAGCAATCTAGGAATTCCTGATACAAAAGGCCCCCTCCATTATCCTCAAGGACACTGTGAGCCTTTTCACCAGCCTGCTCTCATTTTGCACAGTGAACTTCTTTTCCACCTTCAATAAATGCACATCTGGGCTGGGGATGCAGCTCAGGGGCACCATGCCTGCCCAGCAAGTGCAAGCTCAATTCCCGGTGCCGGAAAAAAAAAATTAACAAATCCACATCCTCGATACCTTTTCTGTGTCTTGCCCAATTCTTTGCTCAGGACACCAAGAACCTGCAAAGAATTTCCCCAGGCCCCCAAAGTTGGTAACATTAGAATTAAGGAATTCTGACTGTGCTGAATGATGTAAAGGCATAAATGCATATAATCAATAAAAAGATAAGCAATCTCAGTAGAGAAATAAAGCTACAAAAAAAGAAAACAACCCAGGTATGGTGGAACACACTCCTAATTCCAGCTACTCAGGAGGCTGGGACAGGAAGATCATGAGTTGGAGGTCAATCAGGGCAACTTAGTGAGACCCTATCTCAAAATAACACTAGAGAAAAAGGGCTCAGGGTGTTGCTTAGTGATATACTGCTCCTGGGTTCAATTCCCCAGTACTTAATAAAATAATGGCAGAATGGGCTTTGTACCCACCTCACCTCATGGCTTTGCTGTATAAAACACCTTTGAAAAGCAGGGTGGGTGGGCAACCCACTTTCCAGCAACCCACTTTCCAGTCCCCTGTCTCTCTTAGAAGCTTTCTCTGAACAAATTGTTCCTACTCTTCACCTCTGTTGTTCCTAGAATTCATTCTTCGATTTTAGAGAACACAAATTTGCATTTTGGATATCTAATAGGTTTGAGAGTTTCATCTATTCCCGCTATATCATTTTGGAGGTTCCACTGAGATTATGAAGCTTGCTGTTTGCTGCCTTGCTGCCTCTACCTTCTATCTGCCGTGGACTGTTTCACTTCTGTGATGCCCCTCTGCCATGCCGCCCTGCCTTGGAGCCAGACAACTATGAACTGAAATCTCTACAAACTGTCAGCTGCTGTGAGATTGAACCCATTGTACAGGTGGCCCTCCTGGAAGACCTTCTTCAGTGACTACACTAGAGGTCTGCAGAAGAAATAAGGCATTTTGACAGAAGGTGAGCCAGTCCCAGCACCTGGAAGGAAGCTCCCCCGGCACCATCCCAAGCTCCTAGGGCAGAGAAGGTGAGCTGCGTGGGAGCCAGAAGCAACCCCCCTCCCCCTGTGGAAATGAGAAGACATGTAAACAAGCCTCAAAAATAGACTTGTGGATCACCTACAGCAACCCCAAAGGGAAACGAGATGGAATAGTCTGATACTCAACCACCTGGACTCTCTGAACTGGCAACAAAAGAGGATCTGGGAAAAATGAAATCAGAAATCATTACTCAGATAACAGCAAAGATTTTGCTCATGGTGCAAGACATGATTAATAAATCTAGAGAGGACACAGATAAAAAAATAGAGGATCTGAGGAACATGATGGTATCCCAACATAGGAAACAAATGGAATCCAGAAAATAGATGCAAACAGATTTCCAGAAGATGAAAAACTCCAATGAAAGTCTGCGCAGCAGAATGAACCAATGTGAGGATAGAATTTCAGATATAGAAGATAAGACTGCAATTAGTCACCAGGAAAAGAAAAATTGCTTTAAAATTGTAAAGGAACACGAGAAATCAATCCAGCAGCTGCTAGATGATGCAAAGAAGAATAATATAAGACTGATTGGAGTCAATGAAGAAACAGGAGAGAGTGCAGAAGACATAAAAAAACTGTTCACAGAAGTGATGTCAGAAAACTTCCCAAGGAGGGGAAAAGAACTTGACATACAGATAAGTGAGGCATATAGGACTCCAGCTAGCCTTGATCAAAAAAAATCTACACATAGGCATATAATAGTTAGGATTCCAGAAATACAACAGAAGAACAAAATTCTACAAGCAGAGAGAGAAAAGAAACAAATCACATACAAAGGAAAGCCCATCAGAATCACAGCATTCTCAATGCAAAGCCTCAAGGCAAGAAGAGCCTGGAGTGATGTATTTCAAGCCCTAAAGGAAAACAGCCTCCAACCCAGATTGATGTACCCTGCAAAACTATCTTTCAAAATTGATGGAGAAATAAGATACTTTCATGATAAAGAGCACCTCAGGAACTTCACGAATATCAAACTGGCACTCCAAAAAATTTTAGACAATAACCTAGGAAAAGACAATGAGGATCACAACCCCAGGAAACCCAGTAGAATGAATCCGTTGGGCGTGACAAATTAAAAGCTAAGGGGGAGAATCCAACAAAAAGAAAAAGTCATGACAAGGCTTTTAAAACTTTGAACTTCATCTCCCTAATGAGTGTATAATTCAATCTTGTTATTGTACTGATTAGTATTTTTCTGATTCTAGAATTGCACACCTTTCTTTGTGCTATACTGGCTATTTATAATCTTCTTATGTCTCCATTTTAATTCGGTTGTCTATTAATGAGCTCTAAGAATTCTTTATATATTCTGGTCATAGGTTATATACATTGTAAATATGGTCTGTTTAAGGACTACTTTTCATTTTAATGATGTCATTTAAAGTTCTAAATTTTGATGGAATCTCATTTATCCATTTTTTTCTTTTATACATCATGTCTTTTGTATCCTAGGTAGTTCTTGCCTACCCTGAATTCATAAACATTTTCCCTTATAATTTCTTCTTAAAGTTTTATACTTTTAGGCTTTCATATTTAGGTTCATAGATCCCTTCAAGTTATTTTCGTGTTTTTCTTTTTGGTACCGGGGATTGAACTCGGGTCCTTGCGCTTGCACAGCAGGCAGCGAAACCACTGAGCTAAATCCCCGGCCCTCAAGTTATTTTCATGTATGGAAATAAAGGGTTGAAGTTAATTTTTTATATACGGATACCAGGTGTTCTAGTGCTGTTTGCTGAAAACACTATCTCTTCCTCGGCTCTTGAACTGAGTTTATATTCTATAAAATGTTAATGTTAAATAATCTTTCAAAACTCAGTGGACCATATATGTGTGGTTCTATTTCTAGATTCTCTGTTTTATTCAAATGATCTATATGTCTTTCCTTACACCAACACTGCCTTGATCACTGTAGCTTTAGAAGAAGTCTTAAAATTAGGTACTAAACGTCTTCCACACTGTTTTTGTTTTGTTTTGTTTTTAACTTTTCTAGGTCCTTTGTACTCCTACATAACTTTTAAATTTCAATATCCAATTCTTCATTTATAGCAAGTATACACAGACTTGAATTTTTATATATACCTTGTGTTTTCTAATCCTGCTAAATTCAAACACAAGTTCTAGGGGCTCCTAGAGATTTCTTAGTATTTTCTCTGTAGATGATCATTTCATCTACATATAAAGATTTTGCTTCTACCTTGCCAATCCCATTCTAATGGTGTCATTTTATTGCCAGACTATTTTGGTGGGGACTAGGTTTCAAAGTTTAATGGACAGATAAAGAGTAAGCATATCTGCCCTTGTTCCCCACCTTAAGGAGAAAGCATTGTATCTTCTCCATTCATATAAGGTGTTCTCGCTGGAAGTATGGAGTACATGTCTTTAATCTGTTGAGAAGGTTCTGTTCTACTTCTAGTCTCCTGATAGCTTTTACCATGAACAGCTGTAGAATTTAGTCCAATATTTTTTCTCCAACTAGTAACAGGATCATTTTTTCCTATCCTCTGTTAAAATGATGACTTTTGGGGGTGGACCTTCCAATGCTGAACCAACACTGCCATCCCTATAACAAAACCACTTTCTACATACTGCCAGATCTGACTTCTAATAGTTTTGTTAAACAAATTTCTATCTATGTTCATACTTTTTTCTTCTATTACCTTTATCCAGTTTCAGGATTAGCTCAGTGTTGAGTTCCTAAAATGAGGGGAGAAGTGTTCCTTCTTTTTTCTGCTTTAATTGTTTGATATAATTTATCAGTTAAAATGTATATGAGCCTGCTGTTGTCATATAGGTAGGTTTTCAAGCTTGGAATATACTTTCTTTAATAGGTGCTATTCAAATTTTACATTTCCTCCAGAGTTAGTTTCATTGATTTGTCTTCCGAGATACTTCTTAGAAGTTGTCAAATTTATTTCAAAAAAGATTCTTGTAATATGCTTTCTATATCCTTTTAAATTCTGTAAAATCTGTGGTAATGTCTCCTAAATCTTGATATTGTAATTTAAAAAATGTATAATTGTATTGTGTAACAGGAAGAAAAGGTCTAAAGGAGCAGGGGAAGTGGGAGGGGTAGGGGAAAGGAAAAAAGGAAAAGAAAAAATATGAGAAAAGGGAAAAAATGGAAACAAAGTCTTTGCAAATAGGGAAGGGTGGAGGGGGTGAAGGGAGGGCAGGGGAAGGGGACAAAAAAAAGAACCAAGATACTCATGCAATGGTACAAGATCCCAATGATGAATGTAACTGTGTTTTATACCTAAAATGTACCAATAAACTTAATGGGAAAAAAATAATAATGGCAGAATGGTCCCCAAATTTGGAAAATACTAATTTCTATACAATATTCAAGATCAGCAAACCAGAGGCAGGATAAATATAAAGAAAACCACTCTTAGGTACATGATAATGAAACCACTAAAAAACAAAGAGAAGTTCTTGATGGAAGCCAGACACTAATAACCTACTACATAGTGAACAACAATTTAAAAAAAAAAAAAAAAGAACAATGATTTGGTTTTCATTTTTTTGGTACTGGGGATCGAACTCTGGACCACCTTGTGCTTGTGAGGCAGGAGCCTGAACCGCTGAGCTAAATCCCCGGCCCATGAATGATGATTTGGATAACACATGACTTCTTGTGAGAAACTATAGAGGTAAAGACAGTTTAACCTAGAATTCTATATTCAATGAATATATCCTTCAAAAATCATGGTGAAATAAATACTTTTTTAAAAAACTGGGTTGCGGAGTGTGGTGGCACACACCTGTTATCCCAACAGTCAGGAGGCTGAGGCAGGAGGATTGTCATGACTTCAAGGCCAGCCTGAACTACATAGTGAGACCCTGTCTCAAAAAAAAAGAAAAAAAAAAAGAAAAGAAAAAGACAGGGTTGGGGATTTAGCTCAGTGGGCTTCATGCAATCCAGACAAGCACTCTACCACTGAGCTGTGTTCTCAGCCCTGGAAGGCTTCTTACTTGTTCTGAGGCAGAAAAGGGGAAAAAAAGCCAGGGCACTCTTTTAAAGAATCCAGACACCCCTCCCCACCTCACCCCACCCACTGCTTCCTTTTAGATAGATCCAGGTAGTTCAAGGACCCTTTTAGCCATCTCATTAGAACTGTATTAGACAGTCTAATACAGAGAGGGAATGTATCATCTCTGTTCTCCATGTCAAGGCTTTAGACAAGGCATCTAACTCTGAGAATTTTGAAGAATCCAGACACAATGAAATCCTGCTACATATCCAGCTACACCTAGTAATCCCATTCCATACTCCAGCTGTACCTCAATAATTTAAAGATGCAGGCCAGGGATTTAACTCAGTGGTCCCGTGCCTGCCTTGCAAGCACAAGTTCCTGAGTTTGATCCCTGGTACCAAAAAAAAAAAAAAAAGAATTTAAAGATGCAGAATGCTCAGGAGATGCTTTGGATATTTTTTTAAAAAGTCGTAATACTCTGCTTCTCACATTGGAGGTTGTAGACAGACAAGCACTAAAAGTATAACCTACCTACCTTGAACATCAAAATTTTTGTTAATACATACAGTTGTCCCTATGTTAGGGATATGTTTTAGAGTAAGATGCAAATTTTTGAGGAGAAAAAAACTTGGGATCTTTCAAAAATATTGAGTTCTCTGTAGATACTTCACCTATAGACAGTAAGCATGGCATGTGGCGAAGTGTGAGATTTTGTGGAGGATGTATTGGCACATCCCTATAATCCTAGCAACACTAGAAACTGAGGCAGAAGGATTCCAGGTTCAAGGCCAGCCTGGACCACTTAGCAGGACCCTGTCTCAAAATTAAAAAGGGTTGGGGATAGAGCTCAGTGGTGGTACAGCACTTGCCCAACACACCTGAGCCCCTCCATTCGATCTTGTGTTAAGAGCGAGTCTCGATATGTAGCCCAGGGTGCCCTTGAACTCACTCACAGCGGATCTTCCTATCTTAGCCTCCCAAGTGTTGGGATCACAGGTGTGTGCCACATCTGGCCCTGGATTCAATCTTTTTGACGGTATTGTTTGGTGGGAAAGTTAGACCCCACTCCAACAAGAGCCCTGGACCTCTAGAGCAGAGGTTTTATTTGTTTGTGTTTTTGGCACCGGGGATCGAACTCGAGTTCTTGTGCTTTCGAGGCAGGCGGTGGAACCACTGAGTTAAACCCCTGGCCCTGCAGAGGTTTTATTTGTTTCTGGGTTTTTGTTTGCTCATTCTTTTGAGCACTGCCTGCTGTTTCTGTCTACTTGCTGAGCTGCACATGCCTTCCAACAACAAATTCCTGGAAACAAAAGCACCAAGTGGAAGAGCAAGAAAGGGGATAACTATTAAAGTTGACCTCTCAGGCAAGCAGAAGTCTTGGATGACTCAAAGGATGGAGCTTATCTGAAAGACAAAAGGGAATCAGACAAAATCAAAGGGGAGCAGCCTCGGCAGGTTGGGGGGGGCACCTTAGGAAGCTTACTGGATAGAAGACCAAGTGGTTCCCTAGCACAAAAGAACATAGTGCTCAAATGGATATTTACTTTAAGTAAGGCCTCTACTAATCACTATGTACTGCTAGGGAACATTTCACATTTATATTTAACTTTCAGAACTTCTCAAGAACTTATTCATAGTTTTATCATGTTCCTAGTTTTTTTCCAACTGCTATCCAGAAAACTGGATTCAGCTGCACCTGTCACCTTAACACATACTTACCTTTCTTGAGAATTTTCTTTACTTTCACATAGTTGCCTTGTTTGACATACTCATGAAGTTGAGCTTCCAAGGAGTCATTCCTTAAGGTACCAAGTCGAACAGGACAAGGGACTGAAAGACGAACAGCCCGAGACATCCTGTTTCAAAAAAGAAAAACTAATTGAACCAGAGACACAGAGGCAAGATTCTCTCACATGTGGAAAGCTGACCACCTTCATAAATACAGTTGTCCCTAAATGGCTCAAAGACTCCCTCAGACACCAAAATCCAGACGCTCAACTCCCCTATATAAAGGGGGATGGGTACTGGTGTAATCTTATTTATATTCTCCCATTACACTTTTTTTGAGACATGTCTCACTACCTTTTTCTATACTTATCTACTCTTTTGAGACAAGGTCATAGCAAATACCCTATCTGCCTGAAGTGGTAGGATTACAAACATGCACCACCCATTCCCAGACACGTCCAAAGTACTGCTACGTGGGAGGTTGAGAGAGGAGAATAAAAAGTTCAAAGCTAAACTGGGGAACTGAATGAGATGCTGTCTCAAAATTTTCAAAAAGGGTTGGGAGTGCAGGTCAGTGATAGAATACTTGTGGAAGGCCCTAGTTTCAATCTCAAGCACCCACCACCCAAAACAAAAACAACAAAAAAATTCTAACATGAGATCAGTTGAGTGCAAGAATGTACACACACTCCACGAACATACAGAGCCAACTGTACCGAAAAACACTGCGAAATTAACATTTACCTTCTCAGGTGTGCCCCTCCAACTGACGAACTAAATATATTTACCACCAACTCCTGAGACGACAAAGAAGACTAGAGAAAAGTAAAATAAGAAACATGTAACATCACACACAAAAAATTAGGAAAGCGGAATGCAGTGGTACAATCCTGTAATTCCAGTACGATTGCAAGGTGCCCTCAGTGAGCCACTGAACACAAAATTTATCAACACGCCTAGTATCACTTCATAGGTGTTCAAAAAGGGAAGTCTTCAAGAAATATTTAACATAGACGTGAAACTTACTTCACCGATTTTGCTTCTTCTTTTGCAAATAGAATTCTAAAACGAAAAGTTTCCAAAACACAAGTAACATAAAAGCACTGTCCATAAACTAAAGCCAAAAAAAATAAACACTTAGCTGAAAAATTCTACCACACGCTTTACAAGCAGAAAATTGAAAATTAATCCGCGATACCAAAATGCTACAGAAAAAAAAGCCCTCTCTAAAGATAAATTTTAATAAGTACAACAAAAATTTAACCACGTACAATCATATTTTTATGTTACTATCACATCAAGCCAGGGGAAAGCGCGAACGCAGTCCCCCACTACCACAAATTATGCAGTCAAACTTCCCACATTTGGGGAAATCGCAGAGACCAACACATCCCGAGTACAACGAATAAACCTCGCCCTGGGAACACCACCTTCGTGATCACGGTATCTCCCCGATCAGGTAAGTATGAACGCCGCGGCGCGCGCGCCATCTCACCTGCCGCTCACACTCATTACCTACGCACGGTCACTCACACGCCCACGCCTTCGCCCCCTCCTTTCCAAACCTCACGCTCCCCAACGACACCCCTCACACGCCTTTCTCGGGGGGACCCGCCCGGGGAACTCGGCGGCGGCAACAACGCGCTGGAACCGGCAAGCACCGCGCCTCATCTACATGCTCCCGCCTCTCGCGGCGACGTCCACCGCGGCGTCACCGCTTCTTCCCGCGCTTCCCTCCCAGACGGCCCGACCCCGCGGCTCGGGCCGCCGAAGCCCACGGTGCGGTGCGGCTTTCTCGGCACGGGTCTCAGCCGCGCGCGGTGGCGCTGCGGGGGCTGGGTCCGTGGCTTCGGGGCGACGCGGCGGAAGGCGGCCGAGCGGGTTGGGCCAGGTCCGAATCGCTGCCTCCTCCACGCACCCGGCGGTCGATCCTCACAGTCCGTCTCCATTTCCCTAAAGTGTAACGGGGGCACAATCCGCCCGCCCGCCCAGGTTTCGGTGAGGGCTGAACGCCCGCGCCCTGCGGCCGCGGGACGGCCGCCTTCGCCGGGATTCAAACCGGCAGGTTCCGACGCCAGGGGAACAGCGTCCGTCGCGCATCTGCTAACAAACCGAGAACGTGTCCTCTCTTTTTACTAAGAGAGGAGGACACGCTGCGTTTTCCTTTCTGCCGTACTGGCTAAAGCTCCGGGCAGAACAATTCCGTTTGCAGCAACCCTGTGTACTATCACAGGCGTTGGCCGTATTTCCCTTTTGCTCTCCGTTATTTTCTTCGGAAAACCTTTGTTCTGTTTAATATGTTTGGAGGAGTTTTTTTTAGAACAATACTTACAAAAGTCACTTTAGATCATTTACGAATGACAGAAAAATTTCCACAGTTAAACTGGGGGCGGCACAGGCCTGTAATCTCAGCTATCTGGGAGACGAAGGAGGATGACAAGTTCAAGACTAGCCTGGGACAGACAGTTCGTGAGATCCTCTCAAAATAAAATGTAACAGAGAGCAGGGTATGGAGACCTAAAATCTCAGCACTCTGGAAGGATGAGACAAGAGGATCACAAATTCAGGCCCAGTTTGAGAGAACTTTACAAGCTGCTGTGAAGATTTAAAAAAAAAAAAAAAAAAGGAAGCAAGGCCTACCTCAGGATGTAGCTCAGTGAGAGTGTCCCTGGATTCAATCTCCAGACTCGTAAACAGCATGGAGATGTTTGCTTTCAATTTATTAAGAGACAAACCACCACAGAATTGTCAGTCACACTGATAGCATGTAGTGAAGCCAGTTTTTGACAGCATGTATTTTTCTTTTTAAAGGAGTGTGCTTCACATGCCTTTTTTTGTTTTGTTTTATTTTTTTGGCTTTTGTTTTGTGTGTGTGTGTGTGTGTGTTTCAGACTGACCTTGAACTCACTATGTAGCCCAGGCTTGGCCTGGAACTCACAGCAGTCCACCATGCCTGGCTCACATGTCACTTTCTTGTTTTTAATATAACTTTTCCTTTTTGTTTTTTTTGGCTACATAATGGTTATAGATAATTTATGTAATCAATATTGTTTCTTCCAATTAATTACCTTTTCATATAACTACAAACAACAGACTTTATAGGTGCATGTTTGTGATAGGGTAAATTTCTACTTTACACCTGCTTTTTTTTTTTCTTTTTTCTTGTACTCAGGTATTCCCTTGCCTCAACCTGCCAAGTAGCTGGGATTATAGGTGTGTACCGTCACAGCCCACTCTAGTCATTTTAAGGGCTGCATAAATATTTTAGGGGAATACAGGTGCCAAATGATAAATATTTCAAGTGTGTGTGTGAGACAGGGTCTCCCTTTTCATGCAGCTTGACCTCATACTCAAGAGCTTCTTGCTTCAGCCTCTTGAGTACTGGGATTACAGGCATGCCTCACCATTCCTCCTTTCTCAAATTCTTGGGTTTTCTTTGGTTGCTTGGTTTATTTTTTTATTTTTTTGGTACTGGGGATCAAACTGGGGACCTTGTGCTTTTGAGGTAGGTGGGGGAACCACTGAGCTAAATCCCTGGCCCCCCTCTTGCTTAGTTTTTTTAAGACAGGGTCTTCTTATATATTTCAGGCTGCCTTTGAACTCACTATGTAGCCCAGGTTGGCCTTGAATCCTGCCTTAGCCTCTAGTGCTGGGATTACAAGGGTGCCAATGCCCAGCTCAAATTCTTTAGAAATGACTTTTCCCTGATTCATTTCCTTTTTCATTCTCCTCACGTTGGGCTCCCTAATGTCAGAGTTCAGAGTTAATTATAAAAGGAATTTAAACCCAGCATGATGGCCCAAGCCTCTAATCCCAGCTACTTAGGAGGCTGAAGCAGAACAAAAGTTTGAGGCCAGCCCAGGCAATTTGGCAAGACTGTCTCAAAATACAAATTTTAAAAGGGCTGGAGATGTACCTCAGTGAGATAAAAGAAATATCTTTATAGTTTTTTAAGAATGAGGAAGGGCTGGGGACATAGTTCATTGGTATGTACAAGCCTCTGGGTTTGCGGGCAGGGGATTTAGTTCAGTGGCACTGTGCCTGCCTTGCAAGCACAAGGTCCTGAGTTCAATCCCCGGTACCAAAAAAAAAAAAAAAAAAAGTAAAACAAGGTACTGGGTTTGATCCCTAGTACAGGAGAGGAGAGGAAAAGACAGGAATGAATTAGGCCTAAACTGTATGACATTGTATGTAAAAACAGGCAACATGAAATTGAACACATACTATGATCAAAATTCCTAAAAAGGTAAGGTTTAGAAGACTTAAAGGAGTTATACCAAATGGAGTGTGTGCACAAGCCTGTAATTTCCGCTCTGTGGGAGAGTGAGGGAGGAGTCCAAATTAGAGGCCAGCCTGGGCAATTTAGGCAGTACTTGTCTCAAAAACGAAAAAGAAAAAAAGGGCTGGCGATGTAGTCCAGTATGAATCCTTTCAGCTCAATTCCCAATACCACAAACATCCCCCAAAAAGCAAATGAATATAATTTTTAGTATCAATACAGAATTCCAGATTCATGTTTTCCCTCTAAATGTTAGGAAACATGGCCATTTCACCTATAGAGAAAAACATTAATCCTAACTATATGCATCTAGGGTCAAAAAAATGTTCATACCTTTTAATCCAGCAATTTCTTTTCCAGAGAAATGAAATGCCCTTTGTGTTCATCGTAGACAAATGGCAAAAAATAAAACACTCATGACCCAAGATATGAAGACAATAGAGAAACTGAGTAGTAAACAAACATAATAGTCATATAATGATTACTAATATGAAATTTGGGGAGCTAGGGTTGTAGTTCAGTGTTATAGCACTTGCCTAGCACGTGTGAGACTTCGTACTTCCCTGGTACTACAAATATGGGGATTACTGAAAGGAATTGCACAGAAATGATAATAAATATTTTCAATAAGATCATTAACTGTTTTTGCTTCATAATGAGACCAAATCTATTTGTATATTTAAAGTATTTGGAGCACAGGGTTTGGCATCAGATAGATTTAAGTTCAAAGTGTGATTTTACCATATTTTAACTGTCTGTACTTGAATTTACCCTCTGGGGATAATAATTATTAGTAATAACCACAGTAACTATACATTTTTATAAATATTTGTATAATATGCATACATAAAAACCAAATAGACCCAACTACAGTGAGCAACTGAGTGTGTGCGGTGAGGTGGAGAAACAGAGCCCCGCCCGCAGTGCGGCACTACCTGCAGCGCTCCCGCGGCTGGGGAGGGCAGCTCGCCCACACCCACCAACCTCTCTCAGATCACTGCAGCCCCTCCCACCTCAGGCGTTCTGTCCCAGTCCACATCACGCCACTCACTGTGTGAGTTTCACCCCCATCTCTGAATTTCCACCCATCCCTTAGCCTCACGGAACTCACCGAAGAGCTGATTCTCAGAAATACAATGAGGGTGGCATGCGTACTTAGTAATTCTTTTCTTTTTTTAAAAATTTGTGGTGCTAGCAGTAGTAAGCAGAGCCTTACATATATTAGCAAGCTCTCTAACACTAAGCTATCCCCAATCCGATATTGAGTATAAAAGAGAATTTCTAGGCAAATGGATATATTTCTAACAAAATAACAAAATTGGACAACTATGACTTAACTGTGGTTTTTTTTTTTTTTGGGTACCAGGGATCAAACTCGGGTCCTTGTGCTTGTGCAGCAGGCGAAACCACTGAGCCAAATCCCTGGCCCGAGTTAACTGTGTTATTAAGTAACTATGGGTTAACTGGGTAACTATGCTCTTTGTAGAATGTACCCGAGTAGCCATGACAACTTCTGTAATTTGTCACCACAGGAGCATAATGAACTCAGAAAGTCCTGCTAGAACACTTTGCTCTGTCCCCCTCTGCTGTTGTTTTGTGTAAACTGCTTCTGGATCTGTACCTCCTGCTTGCAACTCTATAAAACAGCTGGCCTGCTGATATTCTGGGTTTGACTTCTTTGGGAACAATCCCAGTGAGGTCGGTTGATGTAATAAAAGAGTTGTACACTGCCTCCTGGCTCCTTGGGTGTCTTCCTTTCCCGGATTCAGTTTGCTACAACAAGTACTTTTTTTTGGTACTGGGGATCGAACTCAGGATCTTGCACCTGCTAGGAAGGCGCTGCTGTGCTGCTGAGCTATGTCCCTGGCCAAATTTAATTTCTTTCTTTCTATTTTCTCTCCCCGGTACTAGGGATGGAACTCAGGACCTTGCACTTGCCAGGCCAGCACAGTGCCACTGAGCTACCTTCCCGGCCAATAGAACTTTTTAAGAGCTGAGTTTTATTATACAAATTCATAAAGGAAGCTTGATTTGGCAGTACACACATGTAATCCTAAGACCCTGGGAATCTGAGGCAGGAGAATCACAAGTTTGACCCTGGTTAGGCAACATAGTAAGACCCTGTCTCAAAAAATAAAAAGGGACAGGGATATAGCTCAGTGTGAAGACCCTAGATTCAATCCTGAGTACCACCAAAAACCAAAATAAAGCACACATCCACACATCCACACCATAATAAAAGTCTCAATCTAAACGTCCCTAGCTGGGAAAGCACAAGTAATTGCACAGCTGTTCTCTGGACACTGGGAGTTGCAGGGCGCCAACCCCATATACTCCTGACACACACTGCCAGAGCCCTGCATCATTTTTTTTTTTTGGTACCGGGGATCGAACTTGGGTCCTTGCGCTTGCGCAGCAGGCGGCGAAACCACTGGGCTAAATCTCCAGCCCCTTCCCCTGCATCATTTTGAGACACCCCCATGCACCCAGTGTGCCCCAGCTCACCTCAGTGATACTTACTGTCTCATCACCTAACTACATTCCTAACTTTATTCTAGAAAGTTTTATTTCATACAAGCAACTTAACACTAAATGCCAGGCTCACTGCGGCTCACCTCTGACTGTGCCCCCTATAGCTTTGGCTTCACAGAGACTGACATGCCTTCTGATATTGCCTACTCCAGTTATCTTCTCTTCACAAGTATTCTTGAACCCCCCACCCCCACCCCCCACCATGTACTGGAGACTGAACTCAGGGGTCCATCTTCAGTTGTTTTTTTCCTTTGATACAGGGTCTCCCTCATTGTTCTGCCTGGGCTTAAACTATGATCCTCTTGGTTTAGCCTCCCAGATCTTGAATTTTTGAGCACTACTTATGATGAAAATCATCCACCCTTAAGTCATTACTTATATGTGTGGTGAATACTTATACCATTTTAAATGTTTGATGTGGCAACCAGTATTCTAATACTGTACTGTACTGTCCCGTCCCAGTAATATAGTGTATCCTATCACTACAAAGAATAATCCAGAGATGAATTCTCCCTACAGCATCAAGATCATAGTCTGAAGATTCAGTCAAGACAGAGACACGTTAGGACTCCAATAACGAAAAGACAAATATACTGTTCTGTATGGGACATTTTCCTCTGCCTAACTTTCAAATGTGAAGCTAATTTTAATATCATATCCCCAAGTATCCAGAGCATTGTGACACAAAGCAAAATGTAAACACTGGGGGCAATGTCAGGTATAGTGGAAGAGATAAAACAAGACTAGACTTTATTCTCACAAGTACCACCCCTTAGTACTAAGTAATCTGGGAGAGCTTACCATTGGAACAAGATAACCAGGAAAAAGCACAAATGCAGCCCCCAGCAGCTACAAAACACACAGTATAGGACATCACAGGGGACAGCCCATCCAGAGTGCAATGGATGAGCCTCACTCTGGGAAAATCACCTTCATGATCATGGAATCTCCCCTGACAGATAAGTATGAATTGTCAGGACCTGGAGCCTTCACAGTCTGGTGTGTATAGCACTATTTAGCTAGGGTCTGGCTGGGGATTTAGCTCAGTGGTTCTGCCGCCTGCCTCACAATTGCAAGGCCCTGAGTTTGATCCCCAGTACCAAAACAAAAACCCCAACTCATTCATTACCTAGGGTCTGAACATAAACAGTCACCTAAAAGCTCCATATAGTGATATTACAGGAACTCACACATTCAGAAACATTTGTGTAGAGTGGCAGCCTTTGAAACCCCCAAACAATACTCCATGAAACACAAGGATAGAAGCAGCAGCTTTTACCAATTTGCACTGGAATTCTTTATCTACATCTTACCTGTGTCCGTGGATGACATGAGCACAGGGGACTCACTTCCACTCTCCACCCCCAAGCCCTGCTTTCTCTTCCCTGGGGAATACAAACGCTGCCTGTAAAGAGCTTATTAGCATGTGTAGCTGTTGCTTTTCACTGTGCAGCCTGCCACAACACTAGTGACATTTTATTTTATAAGCACAGAAATCAGATGCATAGCTTTGGAGTGTGAGTCACATCTAATAGAAAAAAATAATGTGGCGGTGGCCAACACTCATATAATACTTACTATAGGCAGGGGACTGTGCTAAATCTTTTACATAAAATAACCAATACCAATTAAGCATCATAGCCATACAATGAGATAGCTGTTTTGTTTTGTTTTGTTTTGTTTGGTACCAGGGACCAAACTCGGGTCCTTGTGCTTGTGCAGCAGGCAGCGAAACCACTGAGCTAAATCCCCGGCCCTAGTTTTTCTTTCTTTTTTTTTTTTTAAAAGATAAGATCTTGCTAAGTTTTCCAGGCAGGACTCCAACTTGTGATCCTCCTGCTTTAACCTCCTATACTATTGAGATTACAGACATGGACTACCAAGCCTATTTGAGTTAGCTACTGTGGTTATCTCCATCTTTACAGATGTGAAAACAGGCACAGAAAGGTTAACTTTTAATGTCACACTGTATTTGTCTGATCCCATTTGATGAATGAGTCCTCAGACTAGCCCATTTGGCTCATTCATTCACTCATTCCTTCACTCAACAAACATTTGCTGTATTTCTATTATTGGGGATATAAGGGTGTTTAAGAGTTCATCTCTGTTTCCTTTCTCTTTTTTTTTTTTTTGTACCGGGGATTGAACTCGGGTCCTTGCGCTTGTGCAGCAGGCGGTGAAACCACTGAGCTAAATCCCTGGCCTCCATCTCTGTTTCCAAAGAATTTGAAGGCTATGGGAAAAAAGGCAAATTAAAATGAAAAATCCATTGTGGTACTTTCCTTAACTTTTATCCTTAACCCTCATTTTAAGTCAGAATTCCTGGTCACTCTCACTACTCTATAATGGTTTCTTGAGGCAGGAGACCCCACCCCAAGGATGACAGTAGCTTTTCTCACAATGACTTCTTCTCAACAAAGTTTACTTCCTCAGAGAAAATAAGAGCATATTTCCTAAAAGGGATGCCTTTCATTTCTCGTCCTCTTCCTCCTCCTCTCCTCCTCCCCCACTCCCCTTGCAGTGCTGGCCATTGAACTCAGGGAATTGCACATACTGAGCAAGTGCTCCAACACTGAGCTATATGTCCCTGGCCCTTAGAAGGTATGACATGTGAGACAGGTCTGAAGAACGGGGAAATACAATGTACTACTACTTATAAAAGGAGAAAAAAAGGTCTGGAGAAAATGTAAGGAGAACTGGGATCTGGGTAGGAGATAGGAGATTAGGGTGGGAGAAAACTGGCTGGGAAAATCAGTGTGATCTGTTAATTACAAAGATCCTGGAACAAGTGTACAGAACAGTTCTCAAAGTCCTGCATATAGACTTCTCACAAAAACTCCAGCAGGGACCGGGGATTTAGCTCAGTGGTTCCGGCGCCTGCCACGAAAGCGCAAGGTCCAGAGTTGGATCCCCGGTACCAAAAAAAAACAAACCTCCAGCAGATTTTCAATAGGATGGCCTGGGCCTGATGTCAGCCTGAGGCATGGGATTCCAGCACTGCCCCTCAGGATCCCTATGTAGAAGTTCTCATGGGTTTCCTTGAGATTAGGACAGTATAAAAGGACACAGACGCCAGGAACAGCTTGTTACTGTGGTTTTCCTCATGACAGCCCACCCTACTTTCTTTAGGGTATTCTTTTATCTTGCTCTCTCACTTGGCCCAAGCTCGATCTGGAGAGCCAGTTTCTCTCTCATTCTTCACTTTTATTTTTTCAAATAAACTATGCCACTGCTTTTTGCTCATTTCATTCAATTCTTTATTTGATATGAGAAGAACCTGAAATCTAACTCCAGAAGGAGAAGTGAGCAACCCAGAAGCCAGTAACATTTGAGTAGCAAGCCATTTTTATAAGGAACTACCAGATAACATTATGGTGTAGCCAAGAGAGTCTCATAACAGGAGGTTAAGGGAATACTTATGTTTACTTTTTGAGATGGGGTGGAGGGTATTGCTATGTTGCCCAGGCTTGGCTTCAACTCTCAATTCTTCCACTTCAGCCTCCTAAGTAGCTGGGACTCCAGGCATGCACCACCACACCCAGCCAGAAAGGTAAATGTATAGAAACAGAAAGTAATTGTTACCTGTGGCACAAGTGAACTGGAGCGACTTGCAAATGGGAGAATTTTTCATGGTTATGAAAATATTCTAAAACTGAGGCAGAAGTAGGAGTTTATGCCTGTAATCCCAGCACTCCGGGGAGGCTGAGGCAGGAGGATCACAGTTAAGAGTCCAGCCTGGGCAACCTAGGGACTTATAAAGCCCCTGTCTCAAATTTTTTTGGGGGGAGTACCAGGGATCAAACTTGGGACCTTGAGCTTTCGAGGCAGGCACCGGAACCACTGAGCTAAATCCCCAGCTCCCTGTCTCAAAATTTTAACAAAAAGGTCTGTGTGTGTCAGGTATTACATGCCTGTAATCCCAGTACTTGAGAGGCTGAGGTAGGAGGATTGCCATGAGTTTGGAGACAGCCTGGGTTACACAGTGAGTTCAAGGCCAGCCTGAGCTATAAAGGGAGCCCCTGTGTAAAAAAAAAAAAAAAAAAAAAAAGACAGAAAGAAAAGAAAAGAAAAAAGAAAAAAATGTCTGTGGATGTAGCTCAATGTGAAGATCCTGAGATCAATCACCAGGACCACGATAAATATAAATGAATAAATAAAGTTCTAAAACTAGATTGTGAATGGCTTAGTGATTATATATTAATATACCAAAATTATCAAATTATACAATGGGTGAATGTTATAATATATAAACTATACCTCAATAAAATTATTAAAAATGGCCCACAAAATACATAGACCTTATCTTTAGATATATGCACTGAATTAATAATGGATGAAATGTCCCTAATCCAAAAATCTGAAATGCTCTGACATCTGAAATTTAAGAGCTGACATAAAATTTGAGAGGAATCATAGCATTTCAGATTTTGGATTTTCAGATTAGGGATGTTTAATCATTAACATCTATGTGAGTATTCCAAAATCCAAAAAACCCCTCCAAACTTGAAAACACTTCTGGTTCCAATCATTTTAGATAAGTGATATTCAATCTGTACTATGAAATATAGAATTTGCTTCAAAATAATCAGGGTGGTTAACGAATAAACACAAGTTTCGATTTGATCAATGTTGAAGATAGTATACATGAAATAGGTACACACGAAATTACCCTATTTAGGTTACATTAGACGTTTTTGGTTTTTTTCTTCTTTTTTGCTTTTACTTTGTTTTGAACACAAGGCCCTCACACTGAGCTGCATCCCTAGCCTTGCTTTACTTTTTATTTTGAGACAGGGTCTCACTAAGTTGCTAAATTGCCCTGGCTGGGTTCTAACTTGAGATCCTCCTACTTCAAGCTCCCACAGTGCAGGGATTACAGGTGTCCACCGCATTAATATAATTTTAAAGAACAAAAGTTCAAAAAGGAAACCACTTCTTCCCTTATGAATCTCTCCATCTGTGAATGGGAGTGAACAGAGAGGAGGAGCAAAGAGGCACAGCTCCTTGGATTCTATTTTTCAGGTGGTGATAAAGTATTAAAGGAGAAATACAGATCACATCTAGAGATCATCCTTTTCTCTTTTCTTTCCTCTTGTATCCTACAACCAATCCACCAGCATGTTTCATGTTATTTCCTTTAAAAATATATTTAGACTGTGAAACTGAGGCAGAGGAATAGCAGGTTCCAATCCAGCCTGGGTAATCTGGTGAATCAAAAAGACTCTGTCTCAAAATAAAAAATAAAAAAGGGCTAAACATGTATACTTAGAATGTGCTCCCTTCTTGCCATCGCCAGTGCTATCCCTTTGGACAAGCCTTTTCATCTCCTATCCACAAGATGGCCAAAGCCTCCTGTCTGTTTTTTCCTGCTAAACCCGATTATCAGGCGGTATCACTTTTCTGTTCAAAACTCTCAATATTAATCTCACAAATTATGAGGAAATAGAAGAGGAGGAAATATTTCCCCATTTATTTTATGAAGCCAACATTATTCTGATAACTAAGCTAGATAGGGACCAGATAAGAAAAATATAGACCATTATCCCTAATAGACACAAAATTGTTTTTAGAAAATTAGACGCTAAGGCCAGGCATGGCGGCCCATGCCTGTAATCCCAGTACTTGGGAGGCTGAAGCAGGATGATCACCGTGAGTTCGAGGCCAGTCTGGGCTCCATAATGAGTTCAAGACCAGCTTGAACTACATAGTGAGATCCTGTCTCAAAAAAAAAAAAAAAAAAAAAAAAGACACTAAATCCACCAACATACAAAAGAGTAATACATGATTCAGTGGGATATATTCTAGGAATGCAAAATTGGCTTAACATTACAAAACAAATTTGGGTCAGGGATGTAGCTTAGTGGCGCCTTGCCAGCCTGGCAAGTGCAAGGTTCTGAGTTCGATCCCTAGTACCAAAAAAGAAAAAAAAAACAAAACACCAAATCTGTGTAACTCAGCATATCCAGACAAGAAGAAATGGAGAAAAAGTAGTTAGCAAAATTCGCTATCCATTTAGGATGTGTGACAGTTAATTTGGATGTCAACTTGATTGGATTGAGAGATGCTTAGAAGATCAGTAAAGCACGTATCTGAGTGGGTCTGGATGGGACCTGGAGGTCTGACCTGGGAGCCTATTTCTGGTCCCTGGCTCCTTTCTCTTTTGTGTTCTTCCCTTGGGCTCTGCTTTAGCTCCCATGCAGTGAGCAGCTTGGCTCAACAAGCCCTGCCTCCATGATGTTCCTGGACTGCAATCTCTGAAACTCAGAGCCATGAAACCATTTCCTCCTTAACTTGTAGATACCAGGTATTGTTCCAGCAATACGAAAGCTAACTAATACAGGATAATCTTAGTACAATAAGATTAGCTTCATAACATCTATGCAAATCCTACAGCTAATTTACTTCATGATAAAGAGTGAATGATTTTTCTGCAGATTAAGAATAAACCTGGCCAGGGATTTAGCTCAGTGGTTCAGGCGCTTGCTGTGCAAGGTCCCAGAGTTCGATCTCCATCTCCGGTACCAACAAAACAAAGCAAAACAAAAAAGAACAAACCTGCTGGGTGTGGTGGTACACATCTGTAAGCCCTGCATTCTGGAGACTGACACAAGAGGATTCAAAGTTAGAGTGCAGCCCAGGCCACAAATCAAGTTCAACTACATAGCGAGACCTGTCTTAAAGAACAAAACAACCAAAAAAAAAACCGAGCATCTCTACTTACAATTTTCTTTTCTTTTCTTTTGAGAAGGGTCTTCCTATGTAGTTGAGACTGGCCTTGAATTCACTTCTTACAGTGATTCTCCTGCCTCAGCCTCCCCGGTGCTGGGATTATGGGGGAATCCCACCATGCCTGGCTTCTACTTAAAACCTTTATTCAATATTTCCTGAAGTACTAACATTAAAGTAAGGAAAGAAATAAAAACGAGAGCATGGTTTTTATGGTGGTGCATGCCTGTAATCCCAGCACTTGGGAGGCTGCGGCATGAGGATTGCACAAATTTGAGGACAGCCTAGACTACATAATGAGTTACATAATGGAGCCTGAGCAGCCTTGAACTCCTGGTGACCCTCCTGCCTCAGCCTCCCAAGTACTGGGATTACAGGCATGCTCACCAAACCCAGCTTTCCCTGTTTATTTTAAACCTACCAATTAGAACTCTACAGAAAACCTGTCCTGTACCCCAATAATGTCTTTGGACCATGGATCCCTCCCATCTCTGTCTCTCTGTGTCTCCCTCCTTCACTGACCCAGCTCTGTGTGGCCTTTGGCCCTTAGCTGGACATGTAGGTAATAAAATCTTTATTTGTATCATGTGTTTCTCTATTATTGAAGGAGTGTTCTCCATTTTAAGCATGCTAAATTACAACAATATGGCAGGGCTACTTATGTAGAAACCCTTAAAATATTTACCAAAGCCCCCCAAAACCTCTAAAGAATTCATAACTAAGATTCACTACTCAATTTAGCAGTTCCAGGAAATAATATCACTACACAAAAATTAGCTGTATTTCTTATGTTCTAGCAAGACACATGGAAAACGAAATTTCAAATTCATACTATTTACAAGTAAATAATTCACATTTTCTTATCATACATACTTCTCTTTACCCTTTCTTCTATCACTAATCTGCAACATCAGTAGTTGTTTTTGTTTTTGTTTTTTTTTTGGACAGGGTCTCACTGGATAGTTAAGGCTGGTCTTGAACTCACTATGTAGGTCAGGCTGGCCATCACGCCCTGCTTTGCAACATCACTACTTCTTAAGGTTTTCTTTTTCCTTTTCTTTTGAGGGGGTGGAGGCAGGGTCTCACTATGTAGTCTAGGCTGATCTCAAACTCGGGATCCTCCTGCCTCAGCCTCACAAGTGCTGGGATTACTGACATGTGCCAATCTAGCCTGGCTCAATATCCCAAAGGCGGGATAAAGCCTTGCTAATATGCTTACCTTTTCAAATGAGGAGTCACAAAGTAATAAAAGTATGTGACTAAGGGAACTAATTGAGGAACTACTGTTCCATCTATAATGGAAGAAGGAAGGTTTTTAAAGCAGAAAATTTTAGCCAAATCCTTATAAACAGCACAAAAACAATGACTTTGGGTGTAGCTCAGTTGCAAAGTGCTTACCCAGGATGCAGGAGACAAAAGATAAAATCACCCTAGGAAAAGTTTTGTTTTTTTTAAAAAAGAAAAGAGCCAGGTGCCCTGGCACCTGCATGTAATCACAGCTGTTCACGAGGTTTAGGCAGGAGGACAAACCCAGCCTAAGTAATTTAGAGACTCAGGTGGACCTTGTCTCAAAATAAAAAAGAGTGGGGGATGTAGCTCAGTCACGGTATAATCCCCAATATCTCAAAAAATAAATAATTGAACACAGTCAGATGGTTGGGACCCATACTCATACTTCCAACACTCTTAGAGACAGGCTGGATGATCACGAATTTCAGGGCATCCTAGGCAATTTAGAGATTTACGGAGAACCTATCATTTCGAAGTCAAAAATAAAAGACTAGGGCTATACCTCAGTGCAATATAACAAAGGGATATATATACTGGGGTTATAACTCAGTTCAATCCCTAGTACTGCTAAAATAAAGGAAGGGAGAGCCAGATGGGGAGAGAGAGGGAGGAAAAGAAAACAAAGAAACCCAAGTATTAGTGACAAATCACACATACACCTTATGAAAGATACTGTGCTGTTGCTTTGGGGTTTCAGGGATGTAAAGTGACTATGTGAAGACTAAGATGCAGTGACACCTGACATTAGATGCAGTGTGACACCGGGGAGAGCCTGAAAACAGTATCTAGTATCACAAGTTATGTAGTCACATGTTAAAGAGTCAAAGCTTTGCGCTTATAAAGGCGGGGCTTTTAGGAAGTCACTGGATCATGGGTGTGTGATCATGGGTATGGGTTCATAGCTGGATTGTGATATTGGGAGGTGAAGCCTGGTGGAAAGAGGTGAGTCATTGTAGTGTGGCCCGGAAGGGTGTATCTCCTTCCTCCTCCCCTGATCCCCTGCTTCTTCCTGCTGTTGCGTCATGAACTGTCATGCTCCTCTGCCATGCTGCCCTGCCTTAGAATCAGCCAACTATAGACTGAAACCTCTGCAAACTGAGCCGAAACAAACGTTTCCTTCTTTAAGTTGTGGGTGTTGGGTAGTCCCAGCAATGAGAAAGTAATTAAGACATCAAATTTTGGTTCATTTCAGGAAACATGAAGGTCAGGACAAGCAATGAATAAATCTCATTGGGGGAAACTACCTTAGCGAACAAGGTATTCCCTACCCCCTGTCAGACGATATTAATTATAACAGTTGCCTGGCAGCTCACTCTCAAATTCTAGACACTACTTACACAAGGTACATTTATTTGTGTAAGCTCTAGCCTATCACTTATAACTACTTTTCCACATTGCAAGAACAAGATAGGTCAGGCGTGGGGTGCACTGTAATCCCAGCACTCAGGAGGCTGAGCCAAGAGTTGGAGGCCATCCTGAGTTGTACAGTGAGTTCAAGGCCAGCCTGAACTACATAGTGAGACGCTATCTCAAAAAAAGCAAGACAATATTTTGAATACTAAAATACTTATTTTCAAAATCCTAAGAAATATATGTACTGTAAATAAGACCAGAAGACACTGCACTTATCTGTATATACCAAGATCCCTTTGGTGACCTTAAAGGCTCCTGACAAATCTGAGGTGGTCTTTGGTTTGCAGTAGAGGTACTGAACCTAGGCCCTTTACAATGAGCTACATCCCCAGCTGATTTTTTTTTTTTGAAACAGGGTCTCACTATATCACCGAATTGCCAGGCTGGATATGAACTTTTGATCTTTCTGCCTCAGCCTCACAGAGGCTTGAGATTATAGGTGTGCAACACCACACCCAGCAAATTTGAGGTTTTTGTAGATGTGGTAGGCATAATAATGGTCCACCAAAACTGTCCACATGCTAATCTACCTGGAACCTGTAAATGTGTTACTTTTCAGCATAACAATAATTTCATAGATGTGATTAAAGATATGAGGTGAGTCTAAAGTAATCATACGGTCCCCTCAGTGCCAGAAAAATAAAGATATAAGGACAGAAATCAGAGAAGACACCAAATTGCTAACCAGACTAGAGAATGGGAAGAAGGGGCCATAAGCAAGTAACGTGGGAAGCCTCTTGAAGTTAGAAGAGGCAAGGTAGGGCTGGGATTTAGTTCAGTGGTTCTGCCGCCTGCCTCGCAAGTGCAAGGTCCCGAGTTCAATCCCTGGTACCCTCCCCCCCAGAAAGGCAAGGTAATGGACTCTTCCTAGAGCCTCTACAGTAGACAAAGATTCCAAAATGTGGCCCTGCTACTTTTTGACCCAAGGACCTTCAGGAGAAACACAGTGTTCATTAGACTTTCACATCAATGAAAAGTATGATAAAAATTTTCTAGCACTTGGACTAGGGGTGTAGCTCAGTGATAGAGAGAGTTCATATACAAAGTGCTGGGTTTATAACGCAGGCTCCTAACACCACATGTCCTACCACCATGAGGAACTGGTGATATACCTTGATTATCTGTGTCTTTAATGAAAGATTTCAGACAAGACATGTAGGCTGTTGTATAGAGTACAGGTAAGTTTATTGTAAAACGATAGATTTCAAGAATGAGAGTGAATACACATTTAAGTGTGAAGATGGCAAGTACCAAGATAGCAGTTGCACTGAATGAGGTCTCAGGTTACACTTCTATCTTTCTCTTCTCTAAGGTCACTGTTCTATAAGGAAAATGGGCTACTGTGTTGACCTACTTCATGGGGGAGAAGAGCCCTATTTGCTTCCTAGGTGGATGTTTTCCTTTTAATTTGTTTTGAGACCTTGAGGTTTTTCCAACCTCTGACCCATGGTCTGGACTCTATATGGCCCTAGATGTTATCAGCATGTTACAAGGATGTTATATCTCTTGTGGTAAAGTTTGAAATCACAAGTTTATGTGGTTTATCTACATGTCTTCTTTACACTCATGCCAAAAAGCAAAGCTCTCCCTCTTTTTTTTTTTTTTTTTTTTGAGACAAGTCATGCTATGGTAGCCCAGGCTGACCTTGAACTTGCAGCAATCCTCCTGCCTCAGCCTCCTGAGTGCTGGGATTACAGGCATGTGCACATTTCTCTTAATTGCAATCAAGGCAAAGCATGAATGCATTCTCTCACCATCAGAAATTATGCAGTGGAATTTCTCAGATTTGGAGAAATTCAAAGGGTCAGCACGTCTGGAATGCAATAGATAAGCCTTCCCCTGAGAATACCACCTTCATGACCATGGTATCTCCTGTACCAAGTTGGCAACTCACTTTCAGACTGAAACTGCTCTTAGCTTTATTTTTTCATGCAGACCATCAACTCTCACAAAGAGTTTTCAAATTATAACCATGCAACATTAAATTGTATATATGAGCTGGGTGTGGTGGCACATGCCTGTAATCCCAGTACTCCGGGAGGCTAAAAGCCAGAAGACTGCAGGTTCCAGCCCAGAGTGGGCAACTTAGTGACTTAGCAAGATCTTGTCTCCTACTCCCCCAAAAAGGGGCCAGGGCTAGGGATACAGGTCAGTGCAAAGGCCCTGGGTTCAATTTCCAGTACCATACAACAACAAGAACCAAAGACTATACATCTAGATGTGCCAAAAATCTTAGGAAAATAGACCTATGATAGGAATGACCAGCAGCGAATCTACTTATCTACATACAGCACATCCCTTTTACAGAACTCATTCAGCGTGTCTTGGTGACGTTATGGAAATAAAACTGTGTGTCATGGTACTCCTCTATAATCCTACCACCCCTGGAAGCTGAGACATGAGGATCCAAGTTTGAGTCCAGTCTTGGCAATTTAGTGATGATTATTGAAATGGAGATCCTGTTTCCATATAAAAATATTTTAAAAGGTGTAGGGATGTAGCTAAGTACAAAGGCCCTGTGTTCAACCTCCAGTACTGGAAAAAAAACTTTAAAATACTCTATGGATCAAAAGCTAAACAACATAAAGTAGCTCCTGGTTTCATGGATTTTGTTATGGTTTAGATCTGAAAGGCCCCCCAAAAGACTCCTGTGTTCAGAGATTAGGCTTTTGGAAGGTGACTGGATCATGAGGATGATATACATGACCTATAGATAAATGTACTGTTAGGAGGTGGGGCCTGGTTAGAAGACACAGGTCACTGGGAGTGAGACTCCCTCCCTGGCTCCTCAGTTCATTCTGTGCTTCCTGGTGACCATGATGTGAGCAGCTATCCTCTGTAGGAGACCCTTCCAGCATGGTATTTCTGTATTTGAGCCTGCCAACCATGGACTGAAACTTCTGAAACTGTGAGTCAAAATAAACTTCTCCTCAAGTTGTGGCTGTGGTGTATTGTGTCTCAGAGACAAGGAGAGCGATTATGACACATTCTGGCACCAGGAAAGTGGGGTCAATGCTCTGAATATACCTGACCATGTAGTTTAGAAGTTTTTGGAATTAGTTTGAGGGAGGTGTTTGGAAAGGTCTGGAGATACTGACTAGAAAAGCTGAAGAAGAATGCTGTAAGCTCAGCTTGATAGGAGAGTCTAGTCAGAGCTCAGAAGACCACAATTCCAATAGAAATGCAGAGTAATGGCCAGGCTCAGGAGGTTTCAGATGGGAGCAAGGACTTCACTGGAAGTTGGACCTGAGACCATGTGTGTTATGCTTTGGCAGAAAATTTGTCTATGTTTTGGCCATGTCCTTTGTGACAGCCTAAGATTAATGACAGTGGACTAATTAATCTAGTGAAATTTCAAGGGAGCCCAATGTTCAGGTTGTGACGTAGGTACTCCTGGAGGCTCTCAGCCAACTTTATAGTGAAAAATGAGGCAATAAGCACATTTAAAAATTTTTCAGTTTTGTCAGAAAGGTAGCCCTTGGAAAGTTGGAGCAAAGGACAGCATGGAATTTAATGCTGAAAAGGTATACATTAAAAAGAAGCCAAGTACTTTGCATCAGAACATTAGGAAAGATGTGTTGAGGTATCTATGTAATCAGCAAGACCCCATCCTTGATTTTTTGGTACCGGGGATCAAACTCGGGACCTTCTGCTTGAGAGGCAGGTGCTGGAACCACTGAGCTAAATCCCCCCCCCCAAGACCCCATCCTTCACAGGCTCAAGGATGCAAAAGTGAAAGACTCTGCTTTGAGACCAGAGCCCTAGGGCACCCTGCTGAAGAAGGGCTGCCTATGGTATTGATTCTTTGGGATTTGGTTCACAGTGCTCAGCCATTCAGTTACTTGGAAGCCTCTGCAGCCATGATCCAAGGGAGCCCCACTACTGCTCAAGTTGGCAGCAGATGTTGGTGTCATCCATATGATACTGATTTTATGAGTAAGGAGAATGCAAAAATTATCAGAGAGGTTTCTATCAGATTTCAGAAGATCTGTGAGGTCAGTCAGTGTGCCCCTGAGAGGGCAATTCAAGAAGCTTTGAGAGTGAAGCTAAAAATGCAGTGAAGATCATAGGATGCTGGAGAAACCAGGAATGAGGAAAGCCACAAGTAGTGAGCAGAACCACCAAAGAGAGGCCATAAGGCCTCACTAGCAATGCACAGCTATGGGGCTGCTCAAGTACTTTGGAATCACATCTTGCCACAACTTGCCCTTGGTGCTAAACATGGAACTACAGGATTTAATGTTTGCCCTGCTGGGTTGTAGTCTTACTTTGGTCCCATTTCTTTTTTCCCCTATTTCTCTCTTTTAGAACTGGTTGTGTACCTTGTACCATCATATGTCAACAGTGTTTAATTTCCTTTTTGAGTTTTACATGGGTTCGCAGAGTCTATCTTGAATCTCAGTGGAGACTTTGAACTTGGACTTATCAAGAATGCTGAAACTGGGCCAGGGATTTAGCTCAGTGGTTTTGCTGCCTGCTGCACAAGCACAAGGACCGAAGTTCGATCCCCGGTACCAAAAAAACAAAAACAAAGACAAAAACAAAAAAACAAGAATGCTGAAACTGTTAATAGTGACTCTTGGAGATGGACTAAATATATTTTGCATAAAGAGATGTGAATGGTTCTTTGGGAGTCAGGGGCAGACTGTTACAATTTGGATCTGGAATGTTTCCCAAAAGACTTGTTCAGAGGTTGGGCTTTTGGAAGGTGATTAGATTACGGGGGCACTATGTTCATCATTGGATTAATCGATAGCTAAAAGTGCTGTCAGGAAGTAGGGCCTGCTCAGAAGAGGTGTGTTACCAGAGGTGTGACCTGGACAGGTATATCTCCCTTCATGGTTCCTTGTTTAGCTCTTTGCTTCCTGGCTGTCATGATATGAGCAGCTTTCCTCTGCTGACCACAGGCTGAAATGTCTGAAATTGTGAGCCAAAATAAACCTCTCCTTTAATTTGACGGTAGCAGGTATTGTGTCTCAGCAATGAGAAAGTGACTAAGACAGGACTGGTGCTAATTAAGTGACTGTGATTTCTGATAAAGTCCAACTAGCCAATATCCACATAAGATAAAGGAGCAAGTATGAAAGACAGAATTTGGTAACATTATAAACACTCTTTGTTTAATGACCAAGTTAACGTTCTGTGATTAGGTCATTAAGTGAACTGGTGGCTAAATGAGTACATAGTATGTACATTACAATATTCAGAAGGAGCTTCTGAAGATCATTGCAAGGGACCAATGAAACTAAAATACTACTACTAAGATATCACAGAACCATGAACCTGCTTGACTATGTAAAAATCACTGGAAATGCCAAATATCTTTGATAGTGAAACTGGTATTAATGGAGCCGCTGCTCTGTCCACCTCTGCAGTGAATACCTTGGAAGACAGAAAGACATATAAGATATGTAGTAAAGGAGCTTACTAGCCAGGAATGTAAGACAAAAATTAAACACATAGAAAAATCACAGAGCCAAGAATAACAGTGATAATTGTTCAATTGTTTCCTGTGGTTCAGAAGTGTATATATAACCCTTGAGAAAACATGTGCACCCATCTGAGACATTTCTACATGTCAAAAAGTTTCAAAGGTAGCATCATTTCTAAAGACTGTGTTTATATCTGAGAATTTATTTAACTCCAGATGAATCAGTTTTATTATCATCTGAAGAACTGTTGGAAGCAAATAGTCCATAAAAGTCAGCCCAATAAAGAGTGCACTGATAAATTTGTCTGGCCTTTTGGCACAGGTGTTCTGACTGTATCATATGTGATCAACAGGTCTCATAAGGCTGAACTCCAAATCATTCTCTTCTGCATAAAAAGAGGCAAACCATACATTATTGGATAATTTTGTTTCAATATCCAAAAAATGTCAAGCAGCTTATTTTTCCCCAGTATCAGACATTCTAGAAATAATATTTATTTTGAAGACATTTGTCTTTTCATGAATGCTGTGTTTATTTTCACAATATGCTTAGTGAATGTGCCTAAAATATAATAGGCTACAGGCACTCCTTGTTTAACCACTGAGTTTACCTCTTGTGACTAGGTCAAGTAAATTGGTCACTAAATGTGGAGGGTTTTTTTGGTACCAGGGATCGAACTCAGGACCTTGCACTTGCCAGGCAGGCACAGCACCACTGAGCTACATTCCCACCCCAAAGAAGTGTTTATAGTATGTACACTACAATATATAAAACAAATAAATAGTCAAAGGAAACTCCAATGTGATGACTTTTTGTTTGCACAACTCTTACCTGCAGTATTGAAATACGTAACACCATAAAACTACAGTGCTATGCTGTACTGTACAACCAGCAAAAATTACATTACTGTATAAAAAGGTGTACTGTACAAAAAAATTGAGTCTCTATCAACAAGATATACAGAACTGTGTTAAAAAAAAAAGGACAGGTCCTCAGTCTGAGCAGTGGGTCATAAGTCTGAACAGCATGCCTTGGTTGTCTAAATCTGAACCATCCTTAAACAGGTAGCTCATTATATAAGGAATAGCTATACATTTGAAAATTCAATGCATGTGTTGCTAAAAAATAAATCTGGCCATGTGTGGTGGCATGCACTTGTAATCCCAGCACTGGGGAAGCTGAAGCAGGAGGATCACTTTGAGTTTGAGGCCAGCCTGGGATACACAGTGAGTTCAAGGCCACTCTAAATTACAGAGGGAGACTTTGTCTCTAAATGAATGAATGAATGAATGAATGAATAAAGTGTGTCCAAAATGCCAAACAAGTGCAAACTACTCTTTTAAACTGGCAGCAAATAATCATTGTGATCATTTTTACTTGATTTTTTTTTCTTTTCTTCTTCTTCTTTTTTTTTTTTTTTGGTTATGGGGATCAAACTCGGGACCCTGCACTTGTGAGGCAGGCAGCATGATCATTTTTGATTGAAAGATCAGTTACACAAATGTTTTTTCTTCCTTTTTGGGGGGTGGGGAGGGGGTCGTGGGCTCACTAGGGATTGAACCCAGAGAGCCCTGAACTACATGCCAGACCTGTTTTGAAACATGAAACACGGTCTGTCTGAGTTACCCATGCTGGCCTTGATCTTGTGGAACCTCTCCTGTCTCAGTCTCCTGAGTAGCCAGGTTTACAGGTATGTTCCATGATCTCTGGTGCAAATACTAGTGAGTTTTTTTGAGACAGGGTATCGCAACCTAGTTCAGACTGGCCTTGAACTCACTATATAGCCCAGGGTGGCCTTGAATTTGCAGTGACCCCCCCCCCCCGCCTCCTCAGCCTCCCAAATGCTGAGATTATAAGCATATGCCACCACGCCAAGCTTTTAATTTTGAACAAACCAAACTAGGAAAAGGTTCACAGGGTCCCCACTTTCAAAATGCAATATATGATACTTATTGTTGGAAATCACCTTCAGGATAAGTATTTCCACTCTGAAGTGAGAATGCCTGCATATCCATGCACAATTAAACCCACCTATACTAAACACTACAGGCTCAGGGTCACCCAGCTGCCTTTTTACAGATGTCACTGAAATCTAGGACTGGATCCCTGGAGAATCTATCCTATAGGAAATTCTTGAGTTACCTAGATTCTTAGTAGACACCTCAAAAAGAGCAAATCAGGGCTGGGGATTTAGCCCAGTGGTTCCGTTGCCTGCCTCGAAAGCACAAGGACCCGAGTTCAACCCCTGGTACCAAAAAAAAAAAAAAAATTGCAAATCATTCTCAAACCCCAGCACCAGCTTCAGAAAATTTGTGCCTAGCAGTGCTTTCTTAAAACAAATATAGAGTCCTTAAGGGCCAATAATCTTCACACTTCCAGTTTCAATATTTTGTAAGTATTTCATTGTTACTGGCCCAGTTATTAAAATATCTGCTTATGAGAGTCTGCCTTAGGGCAAAAGGTGACTGTCCTCCACTTTCTTGTAGTTCAAGCAGCTTAAGAGAAATGTTACCAATATTATCCTCACGGATGCCCTGCAGACCTTAATGTTTCTTAAGAAATCCCACAGTATCTCCTTGATTAGAAAAATATAAAGAAGGGCCGGGGATTTAGCTCAGTGGTTTCACCGCCTGCTGCACAAGCTCAAGGACCTGAGTTTGATCCCCGGTACCCCCCCCATATATATATATATATATATATATATATATATATATATATATATATATATATATGAAATACATATATTTGTTAATATTAACATAAGTTAGAACAAAAAAGTGAAGAGGCATTTTAGTTCACTGAATAACTGTTGGCCAAAGCAGAAAGAATTTGATTATTCTCATTTATGAACACACACACAGAACTCAACTAAATGTCTACAGTCTTTGAAAACTTACTGTATTAGGATAGTAAAAAAAAAAAAAGCACAATGACTCCTGAAGCTTGTTTGGTATTTGTTTGCATTACTGAAGACAAACCTAGGGCCTTCTCACTGATCTACATCCCTAGCTCTTTTCTTTTTTTTTTTTAAATTTTATTTTTATTAAATTATTTTATTGGCACATTGTCCTAGCTCTTCTCTTATTTTTTTTTACTTTTGAGACTGGTCTTACTAAGCTACTAAATTGTCCAGGTTGGGTTAGAGATGTAGTTTAGTGGTAGATCACTTGCCTCATATGTGCAAAGCCCCAGGTTCAATCCCCAGCACCACAAAACAAACAAACAAACATAAACTGAAAAACTGCCGAGGTTGGGGTTGAACTTGTGATCCACCTGCCTGAGCCTACCAGAGTCCAGGGATTCATGCATAGGCCATCACACCTAGCTATGAGCTTTTATATTAAGAGTGTGGGACAGAAGTACATAAAGTTATGATAAAGTTAGTATTTCCTATAGATGGGGGAAAGGATTCATTACTCCACAAGGACTGCTAAATTAGCTCACCTCTGAAAGAAGGAAAAAACACTTCCCATTTTGTTTTTTTCTTTTTGCTGGGAATTAAACGTAGGGCCTTGCACATGCTAAGTCCTTATATTTAAACAAAAATTAGATAATATAATCAAATGTAAATCTAAATCATGTGTAGACATTAATGAAAATTTAAAAAATTACATTTGTAATTTTGAAGACACTTTCTAAGCATGTGACTAAAGTAAAAATTAATACAAAATTTGACTAAGTTGTATACACAAAGCCTGTACAAATTAGAAAACCTCAGAAAACAAAGTTTAAATACATACAACATAGTGGGAAGATATTTGGAATATATACGTTGGGAAAATAGTCTATATAACAGAATATGTGTATGAGACAGGATAGACAGGATAAGGGTTAAAAATATGAATTCCCCCCCCTTCTCCCTTTCTTATTTATTTATTTATTTATTTATTTATTTTTGGTACCGGAGATTGAACTCGGGTCCTTGTGCATGTGCAGCAGGCGGCGAACCCACTGAGCTAAATCCCTGGCCCCCCTTTCTTTTTCTTTTTAAACAGGGTCGCCTATGTTGCCTAGGCTCACCCAAATTCCCAAATACAAGCAATCTTCCTGCCTCAGCCACCTAAGAGGCTGAAACCACAGGCTCACCACCACACCTAGCTCAAAAACATAGATTCTGATACTAAGCAGAGTAGTACACATAATAAATTTGAGGGTTTTTTTTTTTTCCCCAGTACTGGGAATTGAACTCAGGACCTTGTGCTTGCCAGGCAGGTGCAGCGCCGCTGAGCTACATCCCCGGCTGAGTTCGGTTTTGTTCTTTGTTTTCTTTTGTTGGGTTTTTTTTGCTTTGTTTTGTTTGTTTTTTTGAGACAGGGTCTCACCTTGTAGTTCAAGTTGGCCTTGAATTCACGATGTAGCCCAGGCGGGCCTCAAACTTGCAATGATCCTCCTACCTCAGCCTCCTGAGTGCATGCACCACTATGCCTACAATAAATGTCTGCCATTGCTCCTGATAATAATTTTTTTAAAACACATACCTATAACAAATGAGTATTTAAATAAAAGAAGCCAAACTAACGAGTAAGCAAAAGCCAAGTGAGGTACTGCACACTTGTACTCCTAACTATTCAGGAGGCTGAGGCTGGAGGATCATACCTGGGCAATTTAGCAAGAGACTGTGTCACAATAAAAAAATAAATGGCCAGGCTGGGTGGGGTGGAGCATGCCTATAACCTCAGCACTTGGAAGGCTAAGCCAGGAGGATCACTGAGAGTTTGAAGCCAGCCTAGGCAACATAGTGAGTTCAAGGCCAGTCTGAACTATATAGCAAGATACTGCCTCAAAAATAACAACAGGTCTGGGGATTTAGCTCAGTGGCACTGCACCTGCCTTGCAAGCACAAGGTCCTCAGTTTGATTTCCGGTACCAAAAAAAAAATAAAAACAAGGCCAGGTGCAGTGGTGCATCCCTGTAATCCCCAGCAGTCTGGGAGGCTGAGACAGGAAGATTGGAAATTTGAGCCCAGCTTGGGCAACTCAGCAACTTATTAAGACTATTAACTCAAAAAAAAAAAAGGGGGTGGGGGTGGGGCTGGAGATAGACCCCAGTGTAAAGGCCCCAAGCTCAATGCACCATAGTGGGGGAAAGAAAGGAAAGAAGGGAGGAAGGAAGAAAGGAAGGAAGGACCAGGCATGGCAGTGCACATCTGTAATCCCAGCACTTGGGAGGCTGAGGCTGGAGGACTGCCGTGAGTTTGAGGCCAGCCTGGATGAACTACATAGTAAGACCTTGTCTCAAAAAACCAAAAATGGGCCAGGGATTTAGCTTAGTGGTGTTGCGCCTGCCTGGGAAGCGCAAGGTCCTGAGTTTGATTCCCAGTACCAGAAAAAACCCACAAAAACAAAAGAAAAAAAAAGGCCTGAGGATGTAGCTTAGCTCAGTGGTGGATTGCTTATCTAGCTTACCCTGCGTTCAAACCCCAGTGCCACACACACAAAAAAAGAAAGTAGGCAAAAATACACACATGTATTCACAGAAGCACTGTTCACAAGAGCCTAGAAATGAAAACAGGCTACAGGTCTATCCATAGATGAATGGATAAACAAAATGTGGAAAATGAGGTTTATGGTAGAGCACAGTGGTAAAAAACACTTGCCCTAGTGTGGGTCATACTCTAGGGTTAGCCACAGCATGACAAGTAAAAAAATGTGGCAATGCATACAACACTGTTATTTAGTCTTAAAAATCAAAGAAGGGCCCATGATGTAGCTCAGCTATATGGTGCCTGCCTGGCCCTGAGCTCGATTCCCAGTACCCCACCCCCAAAGAAATTCTGATACCTGCAATAACATGCATGAATATTGAGGAAATTATGCTAGGTGAAATAAGTCAGTCAAGAAAGAACAAATACTACATTATTTCACTTACATGGGATCTCTACCAGGAGGAATCAAACTCATAAAAATATAAAATGGTGGTTGCCAGGGACTGACAGAGGAGCTATACTGAAAGTTTCAATAAAGAATGATAATGAAGGACTGGGGATTTAGCTCAGTGGTTCCACCGCCTGCTTCGCAAGCATAAGGTCCCGAGTTCCATCCCCAGTACCAAAAAAAAAAAAAAAAAGGAAACAAGAATGATAATGAAAATTATAATTATTATAAAAGCAAGTCAAGGATGAGAGGACATTAATGTCATCTAACTGTACAGCTACACAGAGTCCACCAGGTTCTTAACACTCCACTGCCGATGACACAAAATTCAAAACATGATCATTAAGGCCAGGGATTTAGCTCAGTGGTGCCTCGCCTGCCTCACAAGCTCAAGGTTCTGAGTTCAATCTCCAGTACCAATAAAAAAAAAAAGATCATTTCCATTGGGTCTGATAAAACTAAAGAGCTACTGCTGTGGTAACACCACCTCCCCTTTATCCAAAAACCTGGTTGTTCTCTGTGTGATTCCCACCGAGAAACCAGATGTGAATCCTAAATTAAGCAATGTCTATATAGAAGCCACATTTTGTTGTTGTTGTTTTGGGGGTTTTTTTGGTAGTGGGGATCTAACCCGGGACCTTGTGCTTGAGAGACAGGCGGTGGAACTACTGAGGTAAATCCCCAGCTATAGAAGCTACATTTTGATCAGTCCTATCACACTTTCCCTGACCTACTACATGAGGCAGAAACGTTTCTAGTGTTCTTTCCCTTCTAGGAAGGTCATACAATGTGGAGGTAGCTCGAGGGAAGGAGGATCTCAAGTTGCAGGCCAGCCAAGGCAAATTAGACAGACTCTATCTTTACTAAGTAAGCATTCTAGTATTGAATTTTGGGTTAAAGAAAACTATGCCTTGAGCTCTGACAGCAGATGGTGGGGCGAGGAGCGAGGAGCCTTCGAAACGGGGTTTGCTACCGTGCCCAACGCACGTCGTAACCATCCTCAGTACTTCAAGGGCTCTGTTTTGCAATACTTCAGTTCCTTTAGGCGGGGAAGAACACTCAAGGGTAAGAATATCCACCAACAGATAAGGAAGGGGTCCCTCCCCGAAAGCAATCACGCTCCCCAGGCAAGGAGGCCCTCAAGACACCTTGCAAACCACCTCCCAATTGCCGAGTAATCCCGAAGAAGCGGCGCATTTGTAAAGCGGTCACCTGCTCGGCTCCAAGGCCGCTTCCCCACTCTGCAGCTGAACAGGAGTCCAACCCTTGTCTCTCAGGGCAGCACCCTGCGGGGTGGTTCCTTGCTTACCTTCCGGGGCTGCTTCTCCAGTGAAGCCTGCTGGGAAGCACGAGGGGTCTCGCAGCCTCCACTCTGCAGGCTGGACGCGGGAAGGCGTGGGTGGGTGGGTGCGGGGACTCAGCGTTAACGGTCCTCGCGGGCGTGTGTGTGGGTGACCCACAATCCCTAGCGAGAGCGGGAAGGGGGGGGCAGGCGAGGGGGACGGCTGGCGAGAAGAGTCAAGAGAGTGGAACCCGAGTGGGCGCGGTGGCGCGTGTCTGTAATACCAGCACTCTTGTGGAAAGGGTGAAGCAGGATGGCAAATTGGAGGCCATCCCAGGCTAGAGAGTTTGAGGTCAGCTTGTGTTACATAGTGAGTTCGAGGTCAACCTGGCCAATTTAGTGAGATCTTGTTCCAAAAAGAGAGAGGGACCCTAGCATGGTAGCATAGGCCTGTAATCCCAGCGCGCGGGTGGCTGAGGCAGGAGGACTCTGCAAGTTCGAGGCCAGCCTTGGTTACATAATGAGTTCAAGGCCAGCCTTTAATACATCGTGAGACGCTGTCTCAAAAAAAAAAAAAAAAAAAAAAGGAGCGGAGAGAAGCAGAAATGAAGTTTAATCTTTACATGATGGTTTCCTAGATTTTGCACAAGGGAAAAAAAAACGTAACTGGCTAGTGTTCCTTTTTGTTCCCACTATGCCCACTTAGGGAGAGCATACCTAACAAAGACTCTCAGGGTCCCAACCCAACGGGGCAACGCAGACAAGCAAATATGTAGGGCTCCTCCTGGCTCTCTGTTCTATGGTCTCCATCCATCTTTTAACTCACCATATGTACTTTTTTCTTCCCACCCTTAGAAAAACACAAGATGTCGTCTGGGTGTACATTTTTTTTTCTTACCCTTATGAAAACCCAGGGTTTTGCAACTAGCTGTATCCCCATTCCTTTTTATTTTGAGATAGAATCTCGAACTTTTGCTCCTTCTGTCTAAGCCTACCGATTTCCGGCAGGATGCATGTGACACTGAATGGACAAATCTCAGATAAGACTTGAAGGAATCACAAAGGAACCTGCGCCCAAGTGTGACAAAAGGCACGCTTCTACAGAAGCAGAGCGGACTGAGGCTTCGCCCCGCCCCTTCCGCCTTACGTTTGACGTCACAGCGCGCGGGCTTGAAGTGTTGGACCCACCGGGTTTTAATGGCTTTGGGTCTGCGCAACTCCGTACCCAGGCGCTGTGTTTGAAATGCAGCGGGACTTAGTGAGTTTCCCGCTGTCTCCAGCGGTGCGGGTGAAGCTTGTGTCTGCAGGTTTCCAGAGTGCTGAGGAACTCCTAGAGGCGAAACCCTCCGAACTCAGCAAAGGTAACCACTTGCGACGGCAAGCTGAGGCACATTTTCCCGCCTTCAAGGCTTCATTCTGTTCCCAGCAGGCTACTGCCGCCTCCGGCCGAGTTAACAACGGGAAACGGATTTTTACTCCATTTAAAAGTTGTCTGGCCGGGAGTAGCGGTGCAAGCCTGTAATCTCAGCTAATTAGGAAGCTGAAGTAGGATGGCGAGCTCAAGGCTATCCTGGGCAAGTTAGCGAGACCCTTTCTCGAGAAAAAAAATTGTAAAATATGTCAAATTGCTCTCTCTGTCTCAGTACCTGCGGAATGCTTTCAGGATTATCCGGTTTATGCTCAAAAGAACCCTTTACTTGAATTAATATGTCCAGTATATAGGTGAGCGAACTTATCTGCTTGAGGTTACACAACTTCATGAAAATGGTTTGGATCTAGTGGTGCTAGAATTGGGAAGCACATTGTGTATTTTTCCATGTTCCAAGATCCAAGGGGGTGGAGATTAAATTCCAGAAAGGAATTTCGTGTGAGAGTAGAGATACTAAAAAAGGAGACTATTACCTTAGATCTGAAGAAAACAATAGCAAGACTCCGCCTCCCGTTCTGGCGGTAACAGTGATTGACACTTAAGGGCCTTTTTACCACTGAGCCCTGCTTTATTTATTTTGCGACAGGGTCTCTGTGAGTTGTCCCGGCTGGCCTTGAACTTCTGCCTGCCTCCAGAGTAGTTGCACACCACTTTCCTTATGTAATTCACTGAAAAGCCCAAACCTCATTTTCCAGACCACCGAAGATTATTTGTTGTTGGAACCATTATCGTGAGGCACACAAAAATGATGCTAGGATTTAGCTCAGTGGTTCTGTTGCCTGCCTCACAAGCACAAGGTCCGGAGTTTGATCCCCGGTACCGGAAAAAAAAATGATGCTAGCGTGGTCACTCTCATTGTACACATAACACTGTGGTATATCCAGGCCTGTGCTATTCACTAAAGAAGATAGAAAGGTGTTTTAGGGATTTTTTTTTTTTCTTTTGCGGTGCTGGGGTGGAACCTAGGCCTCATACATGCTAGGTTTGAACACTACCACTGAGCTACATCCTTAGCATCACTCAGTTATCTAAAAGTTAAAATTAATGAAGACGAACCATTGTTGTGCTAAACTTTTAAATCTCTAAAGTCAATGCTGTGATTTCTTATTTTACTTTCAGAAGTTGGGATATCTAAAGAGGAAGCCCTAGAAACTCTGCAAATTGTAAGAAGAAAATGTCTGACAAATAAACCAAGAAATGATAGTACATCTGATACTTCATGCAGAAAGTGTACGGCCCTGGACCTTCTTGAGCAGGAGCATACGCAAGGCTTCATAGTTACCTTCTGTTCTGCACTAGATAATATTCTTGGGGGTGGCGTACCCTTAATGAAAACAACAGAAATTTGTGGTGCACCAGGTGTTGGAAAAACACAATTATGGTAAAATAAGATGTTTCTGTCTTGAGGTTGGGTTTAATAGCATTTTATGTAAATAATATTGTGCTTTGGGTTTATAGTCAGGAGAGCAAGAAAAGGCTTATCTGGCTCTTAGTTGGATGCGTATGTGCCTCAAACAAAAACCAGCTTAACAAAATGTGTCATTTGCACTGTTTTACTGTGGTCACTAGGGTAAACAGGCAGTCTTTATTCAAACATTTGAAAAATTTATGCATGGTAAGAAAGGGTTCCATTTCCAGAAGCCTAAAAAACACAGAAATTCCTTAATCTTGATTTCTGGATACACTGTTCCCTCTAATCCCAGCATCAGTTGGTTCAAAAACATCTGGAGGCATGGAGAGTCAGCTGTCTCTATAGCCTTGGGTAGTATATTTGTGTTTATAAGTACTTTTAGAAGTGTCTCCCTGGTCATTATCTGGAGTTTGAAAAACCTTGCTGTAGAGATAGTGATAATCATTTGGTCATTTGACTTATTTCTTGACAGCATGCAGTTGGCAGTAGATGTGCAGATACCGGAATGTTTTGGAGGAGTGGCAGGTGAAGCTGTTTTCATTGATACAGAGGGAAGTTTTATGGTTGAGAGAGTGGTAGGCCTTGCTACTGCCTGCATTCAACACCTTCAGCTTATAGCAGGAACACACATGGATGAAGGTAAGTTAACAAATTATCCTTTACTCCCATATAACAAAAGTAGTTTGCATTTGTGCCCATCTTATATCTCAGGAAGAGAGTATTTGTGAAACTTAATGATTTAACAGTTCATTGGTGTTGAGTTCTCATACTTCTGTTATAAAATGAGAAATGCCATAACCTGAACTGGGCTATTCTTTTTTTTTTCTTTGGTACCAGGGATCAAACTCGGGACCTTGCGGTTGCGAGGCAGATGGTGGAACCACTGAACTAAATCCCTGGCCCTGGGCTATTCTTTTTTAGTTTTCATTTCTTACTACAGTACCTTTGGTGCAAAACCTTTGTCTATATTTCAGTGTATGACTATAAATCACCATATTCCAAGTTGCTAATGTGTATACTTAGTATAAGTCAGTGTTGATAAATGCATTCAGTGTATATCGACTTCCATACTGTGTTTTCTAAAAATGAAAGATAGCTTTTAAAACCACATTTACAAATGTTTGAAATTTAAGCTGATTGGCCTTTTGAGGCTTTGAATAGTGTGTATTTGAATAGTGTGTAATTTACTTCATTACTTCATTAAATCTATCATTAAAGAGTAATTTTAAAACATTAAAAAGATTTTTTTTTCTCCATAGTAGGGTTTAAGTTCTACCACTGAGCTATATCAGCCCTATTTTCATTTTTTTTAATTTTGAGACTTGGCCTTGTGAAATCACTAGGCTGTCTTGCACTTAGTGATCCTTCTACTTCAGCTTCTTAGAGTGCTGGGATTAGAGGTAGCCTGGCTAAAACATATTTTTAAAAAGACCATTTATATTCAAGTTCTTGTCCTTTCAAGTTCGAATTCTTTATGTGTCAAAGTAAATAGCTTCTGTTTTGACTACTTGCTTTGTTGTATTTTATTTTATTATTCTGTGCTACTGGGAGTGACATCCCTAACCCTATTTATTTATTATTTTAAGACAGGATCTTGCTAAGTTACTTGGACTAGGTTCAAACTTGCTCAAATGATAGCGTGCTAAGGATTACTGATGTGCACCACTCCACCTGGCACCTGTACATTTTAAATTGCAGTAATTAATTGGTTTCTCTCTGAAATGTGTACCAAACCAAACTCGTTATTTCCTGATCCAATCTAAGGATTTTATATCATTTGTTTCTATTTAAATACTGTACACCATTCAAGGGAAAAATGCTTCACTTGAATGTTTTTCCTTTTAACTCTTAATTTCTAGTCTTACAAAAACAATAAGAGAAACTTCTTTTATGAAGAGATATGAAAAGTTAGTTGTTAAAGGACTAGTTAGGTCAGACATGGTGGTACTTGCTTATAATCTAAGCCTTTAGGAACTGGGTAGTTTAGCAAAACACTATCTGAAAACAAGTAGAGAAAACTGTGGTTTCATATGTGAATTAACAATTTCTAGAGAGCCTAGTATGTAAAGAAATAGTGGAAAAGGTGGAAAAAGAGGTCAGGAATTATGAAATGATAGTTTATAGTAACCATGCTATAATCTTGTCAGCTTTTAAATAAAGTTTGTTACACAAAATAGAGCCTTTTATTATTATTTATTTATTTTTTTTGGTACCGGGGATTGCACTCGGGTCCTTGCGCTTGCGAGGCAGGTGACGGAACCACTGGGGTAAATCCCCCGCCCAGCCTTTTATTATTAAAGAGTACTGTTTTTCTACAATTTTAACCCTATCAAAACAAGTGAAACTAGCTGGGCATAGTGGCACATGCCTGTAATTCTAGCACTTGCTATGAGTTTGAGGCCAGCCTGAGCTACATAGTGAGTTCGAGGCCAGCCTGAACCACATAGCGAGACCCTGTCTTAAAAAATCAAACCAAACAAAAGAACAAGTAAAAGTTATTAAGATTGCTTTCTTGTTTGTTTCAGAACACGAAAAAGCTTTGGAGGATTTCACTCTTGAAAATATTCTTTCCCATATTTATTATTTTCGTTGTCATGATTACACAGAGCTACTGGCACAAGTTTATCTCCTTCCTGATTTACTTTCAGATCACTCAAAGGTATGGGTCAAACTACTGAAATATAACTAACCAAGTATCTTTGGAGGTATTTGATAAGCATGAAAAGAAAGTACACAGTAGCATAAAATTAACATCAAAACCCATCTTCTTTTCCCTACGATTTGTATTTATTTTGCACACATATGTTTACACAGTATTCAAACTTCAATTTCAAAGGTATTTAAAATATACATTATCCGGGTATATGTGTATATATAGGTGTGTGAAGTTTTGAAGTTTAAATAATATATAGTAAAACCTTGGTTTGTGAGCATAATTTGTTGAGGAAACATGCCTATAACCAAAGCACTTGTATATCAAAGTGAATTTCTCTTATAAGAAATAATGGAAACTCAGATGATTCATTCTACAACCCAAAAATATTTATATAAAAATGAAATGATTATAATACTGTAATATAATACAAAATAATAAAATACAAAATATAAAGAAAAAGAACCTGTCTTATCTCTAAAAACCTTCATTGCTGTAGGATTACTTTCACTATCATTAACGGAATTACTACTATCTACTGGCTCAATGGAATCTTTTTCTTTTCATGCAACTTTAACAGGGAACCTGTCCAGTGAGACTTGCTTTTCCTTCCTTTTGAGGATTTTGTGGAAATGTGACATTGCATTGTTATTAAACAGATTCATTGCTCACACTGCTACAGCTTTATTTGGGTAGTGCTTTGCTACAAAATTTTGCAGTTTCCCACATTTAGACATCTCCCTAATCTCATTTGAAGTGAGAGACTCCTCTGCCATTTTCTCCTACTCTGTAGGTGAGATCTCCATAAACTCTTGCTATTGGGAGATAATCATCCATAATCCTGTGGTGAAAGAGAAAGAGCAAAAGAACAAAGCATTGGTTTAGTTATGATCATGTGATATTTGGCATTATGTACTATTTTTATTGCAAGACATCACTCATTTATCAAGTTAAAATTTGTTAGAAATGTTTGCTTATCATATGGAATACTCAGACATGTTATTCGCAGAAGTTATCTGCAATCCAAGGTTTTACTCTAATTTAAAAATTGAAAATCAGTTGACTATAGATATGTGAATTTATTTCTGAATTCTTATCGTTAGATTTATATGTCTAATGTTTTTTAATTTTTAAAATTTTGTTTTGTTTTGTTTTGAGACAGAGTCTTGCTATGTAGTTCAGGTTGGCCTTGAAGTCACAGTGATTATCCTGCTTTAGCCTCCTGAGGGTCTGGACTACAGGCATGTGCCACTACACTCAGCTTTTTTTTTTTTCTTATTTTGGTACCGGGGATCGAACTTGGTACCTTGAGCTTGCGATGCAGGCAGCAGAACCACTGAGCTAAATCCTCAGCCCTTTTCTTTCCTTAATAAAGTAAATTTTATTTATTTGTTTTTTGAAGCTAAACATTTATTGGTCCATTTTAGATATACATATAAATGTTTAGCTTAAAAAATTTTTACTTAAAAAAATCTGAGTGTGGTGGCGCATTCCTGTAGTCCCAGCCGACAGGTGGCTTTTTTTTTTTTTTGAAGAAAATTTAATGATTAGCTTTTGTAAATATATATACAAATTTAGTGCAACTTTATAGAATCTATTGGATCTGTTCAGGAATAATTACTGACAAAATTTTAAGACTAAAGTTCCAAATAGTCTGAGGTTTCAGGGACCCAGTAGTAGCAGGGACTATTTCTTTCATTTTCCATGATGTTATGGAAGAACATGATTGACAGGGAAAATGCACATAGAGAGACAAATAAAGAAATGAATAGTCTAGCTAGTCACCTGTAATCCCAGATACTTTAGAGGCTAAGTCAGGAGAATTACAAGTTTGAGGCCAGCCTATGCAATTTAGCAAGACCCTATTTTAGAATTAAAATAAAAAGGAGCCAGGAGTGGTGACACACACCAGTAATCTCGGTACTCTGGGAGGCTGAGGCAAGAGGATTAAAAGTTTAAGCCTAGGGCTGGGGATCTAGCTCAGTGGTTTCGCTGCCTGCCGCGCAAGCTCAAGGACCTGAATTTGATCCCCAGTACCAAAAAAAAAAAAAAAAAAAAAAGTTTGAGCCTAGCCTGGGCAATTTAGCAAGTCAGTGAAATCCTATGTCAAAATTTAAAAAAAATTTCTTTTGTCAAAAAGGGCTGAGCCAAAGGAAGGGACAAGAAAAAAGGTGAAAATAGAAGGAAAAAATGAAAACAAAGCTTTTATACATAGGGAAGGGAAGGGGCTTGAGGGGGAGAATGAAATAAAATAAAATTTATTAAAGGAAAACAACAAAAGAGGCTGAGGTAGTAGCTCAACATGAGAGGTCTGGGTTCAACCCACAGTACTAAAAAAATAAATAAATAAAATATAAAAAAGGCTGGGTATGTCCCAGCTCAGTGGTAGTATACTCCTGGGTTTAATCCCCAATACTACGCAAAAAAAAAAAAAGAAGAATATTCTAAGTAAAAGATTAAAACATTGCTTAGCTGAATTTAGTGGGCTTTTAGTTCCAACTGTTCAGAAGACAGAGACAGGACGATCGCTTGGTAGCATCCTGGGCAACACAGACTGTATGGTAGTGTGTGTTCCTTGTCCTAGTTATTGGAAGGCCGAGGCAGGAGGATCCCTGAAGCCCAGGAGTTCAAGGCCAGCTTATGTGTGTGGAAAATGATTACCAAGACATTGCTTCAGAAAAGCCTTTTCTTTGAGTAAACCCTAACCATGTAAGAAAAAAAATTAGCCATACAGTTTTTTGTTTGTTTATATTTAAATTGATTTCCAGATTCTTTTTGATTTTTTTTTTTTTGTACCAGGGATCGAACTGGTAACTTGGCACTTTTTGAGACAGGCGGCAGAACCACTGAGCTAAATCCCTGGCCCTCTTTTTGATTTTTGAATCTCAGCTTTATATATTGGTTTACTGCTCTAACTTCACCATTTATATATTGATAAATTATTCTAACTTCACTGAATTTTTTTGTAATCAAAACTTTTTTTTGTGGTGCATGTGCTAAACAAGCACTGGACTACTGATCAATATCTCCAGGTTATAAAAAAGCTTTTATGTCAGTTTCACTAAACTTTCTTGGTTGGAATTCAAGACAAACCTTATTGTGAGGGTTTTCTTAAAAAATCATAATCAATTCTGTGATGGTTATTTGCCCTATGATGCATTTGAAATTAAGGAAGAAAAGTAAAAAAAAATTAACTTTTTGAAGAAGATATTATCGTTTAATATTTGAAAAGATTTTTGTTTTACAATTTTTTTTTTGTTGGTACTGGAGATCGAGCTTGGGTCCTTGCGCTTTCGCAGCAGGCAGTGAAAGCACTGAGCTAAATCCCCAGCCCTCTATTTTTTTTTGAGATGGAATCTCAGTATGTTGTGCAGGCTAGTCTTGAGCTGGCGGGCTTAAATAGTCTTCCTGCCTCACTTTGTCAAATAGCTGGAACCATAGAAATGGGCCATCATATAAGGCTTAATGGCTTGTTGATAAATTGTCAAGCCAGAGTACATTTTAGCTTTATTTTATTTTATTTTATTGAGATAAGATCTCAGTATGTTGCATGGGCTGGCCTTGAACTAATAGTCCTGCTTTAGCTTCTCCAGCAGCAGGGAGTACAGGCTTATGTCTCCACATCCAGCTCTACGTTTTAATAGTTAATGAGTACAGTACAAATCATTGGATAAATTGACTCATAACTCTCCAAAAGAAAGCCTTTCTTTGGAGAGTTGGAAATAAAGCCTTGGATTTTAAGGTTTGTTTCTGTAATAGAATTGCTTTTTGGATGCCATTTTGATTATTTTTAATACCAAACCTACTATTATCTCTTCTGTATTTAGGTTCGATTAGTGATAGTAGATGGCATTGCTTTTCCTTTTCGTCATGACCTTGATGACCTATCCCTCCGTACTCGATTACTAAATGGCCTAGCACAGCAAATGATCAGCCTTGCAAATCATCACAGATTAGCTGTAAGTATTACTGATCAAGAGAATTTTATAAAGATCAAGAGAATATAATACTAATTTCTATGTCTAGAAGTTGCAAAATACATTTTACCTGACAAAGGAAATAATACACACAGTTTTGAAGTTAGTTTTGTTTTAGATTGGTTTCTACAAAACATTAATTCCAGTCAGAAGTATATAATTTTTTCTTCAAATTAACAAGCATAATACACATCATTTTAAAAAATGGACTTTGATAAAGAAATGTCATATTATTTGGTAATTGCAGTGCTTTCTTTGTTAAATACATTGGATGTTTTTTCAGGTCCTCATTTTTCCTTAACTGAGTTTTTGATTATTACATAGTGTACACTCACAATATCAGAAAAATGATGTAGTGTAAGCACCGTAGATATTCTGAGGTATAGCCAACTTTTGTAGATTTGAAATGTGAGGAGAGAGATAAATAGAAATACAGAAGTGAAGAGATAAAAATGAAGTAGGGCAGTAGGCCAAGTGTGGTGGCTCACACCTATAATTTATCACCTGGGAGGCTGAGGCAGGAGGATGGGCTTGAGTTCAAACCCAGCCTGGGATACATAGTGATTTCAAGATGAGGCTGAACTACATAGTGAGACCCTGTCTCAAAAAACCAAAAAAAAGTAAAACTGCAAAAAAAAAAAAAAAAAAAGTTGAGTTCAATCCCCTGTACCAAAAAAAAAAAGTCTGTAGCACATACCCGTAATACATATCAAAAATAAAGAACTTCCTTTATACAATTTAAAACATACTTTATATTTTTGGTTTTTTGAAACAGGGTCTCACCATGTAGTTCAGGCTAGTCTTGAACTCAAAGCAATTCTCCTGCCTTAGCCTCCTGAGTGCTGAGATTATAGGTGTGAGCCACCACACCGAGCCTAAAACATAGGTATTTTAAGTTTTTAGATTTTTCCAGATTCTGAAAAGCATAGTATTCTCTTTAAAGTATTTCTTGCCATTAATTGTAATTTAACACTGCTAATACCACTATCAATGAAGATCCCCCAGTAGAGGGCACCCAAGACTAATGGGTTGTATAGTTTCTTTCTTTTTTTTTTTCAGTACTGGGGATCGAACTCAGGACCTTGTGCTTCCAAGGCAGGCATGGTGCCACTGAGCTAAATCCTCGGCCTGTATAGTTTCTTAGTTTTGTTTTCTGGGTTATTTTCTGTTGTTGTTGTTGTTGTGTGTTTTTGGTAGGGCAGCAATGAGCATTGAACTCTAGGCTACATCCCACAGTCTTTTTCATGTTTTTGAGACAGTATCTTGCTAAATTGCCCTGGTTTAGCTTGAGCTTACAATCTTCCCACCCTTGGCTCCCAGAATGCTAGATTATTGGTATGTACTGCCACACTTGGCATTAGGTTTTAACAGAAATAATTCTGTCTTTTCTGGTTAAAAAAGTAGTCTAGCTAAAAGCTGGATGTGGTGGCACACACCTGTAATCCCAGCACTCAGGTGGTGGAGGCAGGAGAATGGATATTTGTTTGAGGCCAGCTTGGGCTACATAGTGAGTTCAAGGCCAGCCAGAATTACATGGTGAAACTTGTCTCACAAAACCAAGCAGGGGCTAGGGATTTAGCTCAGTGGTTCTGCCACCTGCCTCACAAGTGCAAGGTCCTGAGTACAAAAAAAACCCCAACAAAAATAGTCCAGCTGGATGCAATGGTGCACACCTGTAATCCTGACACTCAGGATGCTGAGCCAGGAAATGGGATGTTTGAGGCCAGCCTGGGCTTCATAGTTATAAGCCTACGCTGTAGTACATAGCAAGACCCTGCCTTGAAAAAAAAACCAGCTAAAAAATATGAACAAAAATTTATCCAAATAATAACATGAAATGCCACAATGTTTATGAAGTGATTAAATATAAATGTACCTGCATGGCTGGGCACAGTGGCTCATGCCTGTCATCCTAGCTACTCAGGAGGCCAAGGCAGGAGGATGGCAAGTTCTAAGGCAGTTTAGCAATTTAGTGAGATCCTGTCTCAGATAATAAAGGGCTGTCGATGTAGCTCAGTGCTAAGATCATGTGTTCACTCCCCAGTTCTGCAAAACAAACAATAAATAAGTAAAAATTTAAAATGCTGGGAAAATAACTTAGTGGGAAGACCCTGGTTTCAGTCCCCAGTACTCCCCCCAACACAAAGGACTAACGTGGAACAAGCTATATCCAGGTATACGATTAAGTAAAAAAAACTGAAGTTGCTTAACAATGTATTTAGTGTAATCCAACTTTTTTTTTTTGGTAGCAGGGATCGAACTCAGGTCCTTGCGCTTGCGCAGCAGGCGGCAAAACCACTGAGCTAAATCCCCGGCCCTAGTATAATCCAACTTTTGAGAATTTATATTTATATATATAAAGAAAAACTTCTAGCAGAGTGTCATGGTGCACACCTGTAATCCCAGCACTAAGGAAGCTGAGGCAGGAGTTTAAGGCCACCTTGGGCTACGTGGTGAGTTCAAGACCAGGCTGAAATATATAGAGAGACCCTGTCTCAAAAAAAATAAATAAATAAAAAAACCAAAGAAAAGAACTGAAACGGTGCCTACTTCGAGGGACAGAATTTTGTATAATTGGGTACATGTCTTCTTAACATTATAAATTGTTTGCTTGGTTTTATTTTCAGTTAGCATATACAAAAGCATGTATACCTTTTTTTAAAATTAATTTTTGTTTTTAGTACCGGGGATCGAGCTTGGGACCTTGCGCTTGTGAGGCAGGCAGCAGAATCACTGAGCTAAATCCCTGGCCCCATTTATACCTTTGGATAATAAATATATTTTACAAATTTCAAGTAAGAATGCTACTTGTAGAAAAAAATACATAGAAAATGATAATAGAAAGTGATTATCTGTTACTCAGGGATATTTGATGTATGTATTTCTCTAGACTATGTACTATGCATATACAAGAGTACTTTTTAGAAAACGAGATATTATGCCTGCTGTTATTGTAAAACTTTAGTTTTTTACTTAATATATTGTGAACACCTTCCCTTGTATACTACTTATATGTCTGCCTTACCTTAACAGCTTTTCTGGTACTGGGAAATGAACCAGGGTCTTTGCCTTGAGTCATGTCCCAATCTTTCTGTAAATTATTTTGGGACAACAACTCACTAAGTTGCTCAGGCTAGGCAGGAACTTGCCATTCTCCTGCCTCAGTTTCCCAAAGCATTGAGATTGCAGGTATGAGCCCCCATGCCCATCAACTAAAGTATTTTTAAAGTACTGCAGTTTATAATTTCAAAGTGATTGTTAGTTTAGTATTTTAAAAACTTGAGAAGCTTCTTTAGAAGCTTGAAGTAAGCATACAGTCATTTTCATTTATTTCTATCATGCTAAACCCTAAATTTTATACAAATAATATAGTAATTACTTTATAAGTTTGCTATGAGTGGAAAATCTAATTTTGGGATGTTGAACAACTGGTTAGCTAGTACTTTTACTTACATTTTCTCTTTTTTTTTTTGCTACTGAGGATCAAACTCAGGACCTTGTGCTTGCCGGGGAGATAGCCTGGCCCATACATTTTCTTGAAGATATACTTTCAACTAGCACTGTCTAATTGAACTTCTGGAAAGAGGAATGTGCAATGTAGTACAGTAGCATGGCTTTTATTGCCCCTTTCATTAAAAAAAATGTTTTAGTAACACATGTTTGTGATACATAATGAATACATTCACATATATACATAACACATCTTAATCCTTTTTGGTTCCCCTCCTCCTGCTCTGCATGGCTTTTCAACACTTGAAATACAGCTGATGCTACTGAGGAGCTTAGTCTCTAGTTTTAACGTTAAAAAATACGCATCTGGCTAATTAATGGCTATGGAATTAGACAGAGCACCTTTAAACAAAAAGTGTCAGCATAAGTACATATCCCAGTGGCTAGAGTTTCAGCACTTGGGAGTATGTACAGTAAAAGGTATTACTCAAACATGTTGGGAATGCCAGTTAGTCATGTTTCATTTAATTACCAATTTAAATTCCTGCCTCGTTTGTTCTAAGATGTCTGCTGTGAGGTAACAAAAGAGGAAGGTACTATGGTACTTCAGGAGGGAGGACTAAAAGAAAAAAATCTCCTGTCATCCATTTGGTATCTGATTGAGATCTAAATGGACCACCAACTCATTTGTAAATTTAGGGTGTTACCATGGCAATGGAAACAGCCAAACAGCCTTTTGTTTCTCAGTTTTCTTATGGAACTGATGATTTGTTTTTCAGGTATACAACTTCTTTCTTGTTTTTCAAACTTTTTAAAAAAATCAGTTTCAGTTTACAATTGTAACTGTCTAGAGAGAAGATCTGTATTGGAAGAATATTTTAAATAACCATTTCTGGAGAATTCTGGATAAAAAGATGTCAGATAATCTGACTTACTAAATTAGCCTTAAGCACTTTTGTTTACTTTGACTGTCAGGAGTGGGTGTGTTGTTCAGTGGTAGAGTATGTGCTTAGCATGCAAGTCTTTGGGTTTAATCCTGGCACCAAAAAAAAAAAAAAATTAAATTGTGTGTGAGCATGGAGTCTTTTCTATATGTTTCTATTTCATCTTCAAAACAAAATTCTGATTTAGTCTAAGCTTCAGATTTCTTCTGTGTAAGACTGAGATAATAATAGTGCTTCCTCATAGAGTAGTTGTAAAGATTAGATAAGATAATGGAACCAAATTGTTCATAACAGTTTATGGAATGTATTAAGTGGTAATAAGTGTTCATTACCACTACTGATATCATTGTTTGTGTTGGCATATACAAAACTTGAATTTTATTTTATTTATTTGGCTTTATGAGACAATATTGTCTCATAAATATACTCATTGTATATTCCAGGCCAGTTTGAACTTCCTGTGTAACCCAGGCTGGCCTTGAACTTGTGATCCTCCTCCCTCAGTCATACAAAACTTCAATTATAAAAGTAAAATTATTCCAGTGCTCCCAGTTGTTTTTATTCCTTAGATCTTTATGTATTGCTTGATATAGTTTATTCTTCTTTTTATAATAAGAGCTTTTTTTGTTTTTATCTATTAACTGTTTTTTATGAGCAAATTTCTTTTTCAGTACTAGGCATTGAACCTGAGGACTTTACACTAAGCTAATTCCCCAACTGTTTTTTTTTTTTTTTAATTTTGAGACAAGGTCTTGTTAAGTTACCCAGGTTGGGCTTGAATTATCCTCCTTCTTCAGCCTCCCTGAGTGCTGGGATTACAGATGTGTACTGTCATGCCTGGCTTATTTTTTAAAATAATCGAAAATATTTTCTAAGTATGTTTTAGCAGTTATATCCAGAATAATAAAATCTCAGGACTATTTACTTGATAATTCTTTGGTAAAGACTCACATTTCTCACATTTTACTTTTGTAGGTAATTTTAACCAACCAAATGACAACAAAGATTGATAAAAGTCAGGCTTTGCTGGTTCCTGCTTTAGGTAGGTAAATTAACGAGATAAACATTTTTACTTTAACACATTTTTTCCTATTTATCCGTTTGATGCTAGTTAAATATAAGCTCCATGAAAACAGACTATTTGTCTTGTTCACTTATATATCTTACCACTAAGCACAATGCCCTGTAATAATGAATGGTCCTTTGACTTTTTTAACCAACATTTATTAAATATCCACTATCTGGCAGCTATGATGTCAGCCACTTGAAATAAAAACATTCAAAAGGGGCTCTTGTTATCAAAACCTCAAGTTGGGGTAGTGGGTGTAGCTTAGTAGATGAGCACCTGCCTAATGTGTGTGCAGTTCTGAATTCTATCCCCAACACTGTAAAGAACAAAAACAAAACAGAAACAATCTCACAGTCTTAGGAAGAAGAGTGAATCCACTTGTATACAAATCATGCTATAGCATACTATGACTGTTCCTAATCTCAGTCGTGATTTTGTTAAAACACACAGCTTCAAGATTTATTTCCACTAAAATCTATAAGCATATTCTCTTTGCCAAGCATGGTGATGTACCCCTGTAATCACAGCTACTTGGAATGCTGTGGTAGGAGGATCACTTGAGCCCAGGAGTTTGCGGCCAGTGTGGCACCATAATGAGACACTTGGCTTTAAAAAAATTTAAAAAGAATATTCTGTTAGAGTTCTTTCTTCTGGGTCTCAGAAATATGTTACTAGGTATGATGATATGGAAGATTGACAAATACATTGACAGAAATCAAAAAGTTCTCTAAAAGCAAAAGCAAATAGGATAATGATTTGACTGTTTATGTAGATAAATTATTAATCTTAGGATGTTACTTGTGCAAGTTTTTTGAAACAGTACAGTATGTTCTTTTTTTTTTTTGAGGCACTTCTAAGTTGCATAGTGTAGTCTTAAAATTATGATCCTCCTGCCTTAGCCACGTGGCCCAGTGGTGCACCTGGGATTACCCTTGTATATGACTGGGCCCAGTTCCAAGTATATTCTTGTTATATTAAATTTAGTAAAAGAAGACTGTTTGATCACAGGCCTTCTAAGAAACTTATAACCTACCTAGTCGATAAGGGAATATACGATTATCATGTTCTTTTTTTCAGGGGAGAGTTGGGGTCATGCTGCTACAATTAGGCTAATTTTTCATTGGGACCAAAAACAAAGGTCAGTATAGAAACAAGCTAGTAATTCTGAATATTAGCATAGTTATACTGAATGCTTAACAGTTTCTTTTTTTTTTTTTCCGCTTAATAGTTTCTTAGAGTTAGTCCGCAAGAAAAGATTTACAGTGACCCATGAACTAATGTTTTGTTGCCCTGTCAATCACTTGGAACAAACAGAGACATATCGTTATATTGTTCATTTAGCTACATAGGGAATTCTTTGGAATATTTAAATGATGGGGTGCGCATACCTGAAACAAGTAGGTGGTTAAGGAATGCCGCCCTCTAAAGTTCTTTCAAATCATTTATTAGCCATGCACAAGGAGGTGTACTCTATGTTCCTAGAAGGGATTGAAAGAAGAATAAAAGCAGGACAAAAGGAAAACTTTTGAGGTTAGGTTTAGGACTAATTTATGTGGAAAATGAGATGGTTTTTCTTAGCTGCTTAATATAGTTCTTGTATGAAATTGTGCATGTTAGTTTTTTCTTCTGTATTTTCCTATCCTGCTTTTATTACCCAGTTACTTACCTGGCTTTCATAAGTATTGTTCTTTAAAATAAAATCATGACAGCATGAAACCTTTGTGTTTGTTTTTAAAGCTGTTGAGTAAGGGAATGAGCCAGCTTTTCTTTTCTTTAAAATAGCCCATTGAATGCTATGAAGTCTTTCAGTTTGCACGTCAAAAAATGTCAGATTCCTGCCAGCCTCTCTGTTTAGTGATTAATTGGCATAACCTAGAGAACATAATATGGAAATCCCCTAATGAAGGAGGCAACTGAGGCAGTGCATGGGTACAGATGGAATAAAGGATCATCTAAATACATTTTGGACCTAGTTGGTAATTTTTTTTTTTAATCTGCATTTGTTTATTCTGCAAACTAAAAAAATCATGCACCCTTGGTAAGTTAGGTTTTACTGACCCAACATCCTAGGAAAACATATTTCTCTTTTTTTTTTTTTTCTTTTGTACTGGGGATTGAACTCAGGACCTTGTGTTTGCGAGGCAGGTGCAGTGGCAGTGAGCTAAATCCTCAGCCCTCTCCATATATGTTTTACAATTAATTCATGCATTTTGTGCTTCCTTTAAAGACGATATTTCCAGCCAAGTGTGGTGGCACATGACGGTAATCCCTGTACTCTCACAGGATGAGGCAACAGGATTGCAAATTTAAGCCCAGCCTCAGCTCCATCCCCATGCCCTTTGTTTTATTTGTTTTTTTGGTTTCTTTTTGGTTTTTTTGAGACAGGATCTTGTTATGTAGGTGAGGCCAGCCTTAAACTCACTATGTGTCCCAGGCTGGGCTCAAAGTTGAGGTGATATCCTGCCTCAGCCTCCTGAGTGCTGGGATTATAGGTGTATACCACCATACCCACCTTGGTTTTTTTTTTTTTTTGGTACCAGGGATTGAACTCAGGACCTTGTGCTCGCAAGACAGGCACCGGAACCACTGAGCTAAATCCCCGGCCCCACCTTGGTTTTTATTTTGAGACAAGGTCTCACTACGTTGCCTAGGCTGGCCCCCAATTTTAGATTCTCCTGCCTCAGCCTCATAAATAGCTGGGATTATAGGCATTCCCCACAAGCCTAGTTTACATAATTTTTGTTGTTATTGTTTGGGTTTGTTTGTTTATTTCTTTAGAGATAGGGTCTCACTCTATAGTTCAGGCTCACCTTGAGCTCATGGTATAGCCCATGCTGGCCTCAAATTTGAGATCTTTCTGTCTCAGCCTCCTGAGTGCTAGGATTACAATCGTGTCCTACCACGTCCAGCTACATTGTGTTTTACGATTGACCCCCCACCTTCATTCTGTAAATAAGTCACTGTATACAGATTGAGTACCCTTTTCCAAAATACTTGGGACCTGAAGTGCTTTGGATTTCAGATTTTTCCAGATTTTGGAATACTTACATATTCATAGTAAGATGTCTTGGGAGTGGGACCCAAGTCTAACCACAGAATTCATTTGTTATACATATAGCCAGAAGGTAATTTTCTGTATGGTTTTAATAATTTTTTGCATAAAACAGAAGTTTCCAGGTATGGAATTTTCTACTTGCAGTATCTTGTAATTGCTCAAAAAAGTTTACATTTTGGAGCATTTTGAATTTTGGATTTTCAGATTCAAGATGCTCAATCTATGCTTGAGCAACAAACCTTATTATAAGACTTGGTACATGGTGGCGCATGGCTGTAATGAGCCTGAGGCAGGAGGAGTGCCATGAGTTTGAGACCACCTTGGGGTACATAGTGAGACCTTGTCTCAAAAAAAAAAAAAAAAATGCTGGGGATTTAGCTCAGTGGCACCGTGGCTGCCATGCAAGCTCAAGCTCCTGAGTTCGATCCCAATCACACACACAAAAGAGACTTGGTTATAGCTCTGCAACTGAACCAAGAGTTTTTGTTTTGATTTGTTTTGTTTTGTTGTACTAGAGATTGAACCCAGGGCCTTGTACATGGTAGGAAAGTACTTTACTACTGACCTACATCCCAGGTTATTTTTATATTATTTTCAGGGTCTTGCTAAATTGTGCTGCCTAGACTCCAGCTTTCAATCCTTCTGGCTCAGTCTTCCAAGTACTTAGCTAGGCTAAAGGCCTGTGCCACCACTCCTTGTTACCTGTTTGAACTGAGATTTTTTTTATTTTTTATGGTCCTGGGGACTGCACTCACACCCTTCACACTGATCTGCATTTGCAGCCCCCCTCCTTTTTTGAGATAGGATCTGGATCAGTTGCCCAGGTTGGCTAGAACTTTTGATCCTCTTGCCTCAGCCTCCCAGAATGGTGGGATTATAGAGGTATACCACAATGTCCAGCTCTGAGACTTTTTTTTAAACATAGTTTATATTTTCCCAGATTTTGGTTGTCCTGTAAAGTCCATCCCACTATTTAAATGTTCTTGGGAATTATCCTTGAGCTAATATGCAGTAGTAGTCTACTCTAGACTTAAATAAGTGAATACTCACTAATAGAATATATAAGTCCTGTCCCTCGTACTGAAAGAAAGAAGGAAGGAAGGGAGGAAAAAAATTATAGGAGCAATGCAAGATACTTTGTCTTTCATCAGAAGAGAAAATTTGCCTTTGTGAAATTGTAGAAGATAGTATTGCTTAGATACCCATGATGTCAGAAAATTAAGCTTACTTTTTGAGAGTTAATTTGGAATGAATTCAGCTTCTTATAGATCTTTCCCAAGAAATTAGAGAATGGTATAGAACACTAACATTGACAACAAATGCATGTGGGGATAATACATAGTTCTTTAAAACTTTTCCTATTTCCCAGATATTATTTTAGTAACTGCTTGCTTATGCTAAGTATTTTACTAGGAACTTTATATACAACATTTCCAGTAGTCTTTTCAATAACTCTTTGAATAATAATCTATACTTTTAATTATTAAAAATGAGAGGGCTGGGAATTTAGCTCAAAACTAAGGCCCAGAAAGGTTAGCAAAGTAATAAATAATAGCTTCTATTTATTGAATATTTATTAATTATCTTTATCATGGAAAGGACCATATTTGTATATATTATTTCATTTTTCAACTCTGAGGTAGTGTTATCCACATTTTATATCATTCTATAATAGAATCTGTTACTTTTCTCATATAAGAATTTCTAGAAGGTAATTATAGTGTTGCATTGATTGCTAGCAAATCTGAATATATATTTCTTATTCTCTGTTTTAGTATTTTTTTGGTACCAGGGATAGAACTTGGGTCCTTGTGCTTTCGAGGCAGGTGGTGGAACCACTGAGCTAAATCCCCGGCCCTTCTTATTCTCAGTTTTAGATAAAATGCTTTATTTTGAAGCTTGTTTTATCCCAGCTTCTGGATATGTGATAGGTTTTTTTTGTTTTGTTTCATTTTTTGCTTTTTTTGCAGTACTGGGAGTTAAACCAAAGACCTGGAGAATGTTAGGCAAAATTCTGTGCCATTGAGCCACAATCCCAACCCTTTTTTGTATTGTTTTCCATCTTAATTTTGAGATACAGTTTCAGTGAATTGCCCAAGCTGGCTTTGAATTTAAGACCTCCTGCTTCAACCTCCCCATACCTGGGATTATAGGCCTGTGCTACTACACCCAGCTTAAAATAGTTTTGCTTTTTTTTTTCATTTTTGGAAGCATGTGCCTTTAAGTTATTAAATGTGCACGAACTCTTTGTAGGATGGGGGAATTATGTTGTTCTTGGTGTGTTTGTTCAGTTGCATGTTTTGGGTTTATGGCACAGGGCTTCATGCATGCTAAGCACATGTTCCACTACTGAGCTATACCCCTGGCCCCAAACTTGCATGAAATTTTACAGTTTTTAAAATTTAGTTTATCTTGAAAGGATAGAAATCGAAATTCATACTGGAGAGAAAATAATTATAAAAATGAACACTTTTCATTTGAGCAGAAATGCTGAAAACCTTGGATAGCCAAATTTATATTGGGACTTGAACTTAGATATACCATCATGCCCAGTACTTCTCCAGGAACCTTTGATTTTTTTAACCTTTGTTTAATGATGAAGTAATATCCTAGCAGTTCTTAAATGCTCTTGTCTGTGTCCTTATATTGTGTGGGTTTTCCTCTAATTTGCATATTCATGATAACATGAGGCCAAGATTGTTCAGAATTACACTGCCATTTGGCAAGAAGATCTGGTGGTGGAGTGGAGTAATACATCAACACCCCCATACAGTGTCTCCTGTGTGTGCTCAGCATTAGAGCACAAATTGTGCTTCTGTCTTATTTCTTCCTGACCCAAAGTATGTAGTTCAGCCATATGTTAAGCTTCATCTCTGCTGGGGCTATGAGCCAAGTGATTCTTTGGTTTAGTTTCTTGTTTTAAGAGGATCTCTTGAGATGCATTCATGACATATGAAAATTTATTAGTTAGTTAGAAATTTGAGGAAGATTTTCAATCTGAAAACTTGGTCCACCTTTGACTTTAAGATTCTTAGTAAATGAGCAAATCCTTCTTAAAAGCTTTTTTTTGGTACCAGGGATCGAAATCAGGTCCTTGCGCTTGCGCAGCAGGTAGCGAAACCACTGAGCTAAATCCCCAGCCCAAAAGCTTATTATTTTAACTGGGTGTGATGGCACATGCCTGTAATCATAGCACTCTGGGAGGCCGAGGCAGGAGAATCACAAGATTGAGCACAGCCTGGGCAACTTAGTGAATTAGTGAGAACACACCTCAAAATAAAAAATAAAAGCCTAGGTATGTATGTAGCTCAGTGCATTGACCCTGGGTTGAATCCCGGGCACCAAAACAGATAGATAGATAGATAGATAGATAGATAGATAGATAGATAGATAGGATGCTTAATTGTTTTTAATAACTTCTTCAGAAAAATTAGATATAATGGATGCCTTTTTGGACATTTTTTGTGATACATGGTAATTCAGATACAGGTTTTTCAGAGCTAGCTAAATTTTGGGGGTTTTTTGAATCAAAAAGTGATTTTCTGCCAGGCATGGTGGTGCACACTTGTAATACTGGCACTTAGGAGGCTGAGGCAGGAGGATCACTGTGAGTTTGATGGCTGTGAATTTGAGGCCAATCTAGGCTACATAGTGAGTTCGTAGCCAGCCTAGACTACATAGCAAGACCTTGTCTCAAAAAACCAAAAAAAAGAAAAAAGAAAAAGAAAAGTGATTTTCTGAAGCCAGAGATAGAGCTCAGTGATAGTCTCTGTTTGCCTAGTAGCATGCATAGAGAGCCCTGAGATCAATTTCAAACTCTAAAAAAAGTTATTCTTCAAAAAATCACATTAAAATAAGTTTGCCTCTGTTTTTCTTTCATATTTTTGCATTAAAGATAGAACAGAAGCCTGGCACAGTGGTGTGAGCCTGTAATCCCAGCTATTAGGGACAGCAATGAAACAGGAACATCTCAAGTTCTAGGCTATCCTTGGCAACATAGCAAGAATTATTTTCAAAAAAAAAAAATCAGCCCTAAAGAATGTTAAAAATTTATGCTCTATGCTCTAACTCCTTAACACAGCTTTTATTGTTGGTTTTTAAAAAATATTAATTGGTACATTTTAGGTATACAGTACATTTACATTTATCATTGGGTGCTTGTACCTGAACATGATGTATCTTAGTTCTTATTTTTTTTCCCCATTGCCTATGCACCCTTCACCTCCACCACTCTTCTCTATTTACATAGACTTTGTTTCCTTTTTTTTTCTTTCTTTCTCATAATTTTTCCTTTCCTTTCTTCCCTTTCCCCTTCCCCTCCCACCACCCCTCCACCTTTGGACCTTTTCCTATTTCAAATTATCAGTTATTCGTTTTAATCATTTTCATCCTTATTTACACTTTCAGTTTCTCACACTAGAGATACTATTCGGTATTTACATGTGTGTCCTATTTATTTCACTTAAGAGTATGGCCTCAGTATGCATCCATTTAGCTATAAATGACTCTAGTTTCTTGTTCTTTATGGCTGTACTCCATTTTATAAAAAAACCACATCTTCTTTAATCCGGTTTCCAGTTGATGGGTACTTGGGCTGTTTCCAAATTGTTGGATTTTTGAGACAGGGTCTTGCTATATAGTTCAGGCTGGCCTTAAACTCACTATGTACCCTGGGCTGGCCTCTAACTCACAGCAATCCTCCTGCCTCTGCTTCCTGATTGCTGAGACTATAGGCTTGTGCCACCATGCCCAGTTTTTGGCTTTTTTTGAAACAAGGTCTTGCTATGTAGTTTAGGCAGGCCTTGAGCTCACTGTGTAGCCCAGACTGGCTTCAAATTCACAGCCATCCTCCTGCCTCATCCTTCTGAGAATATAACTATTCTTACATTATGTATTACTTAGTAATTATTTTATTAATTGGTAGTATATGACGGTTTGAATCCTGCTGGGTTTTTCATTCATTCATTGATTCATTCATTCATTGGTACTGGAGATGGAACTCAGAGCCTTTACACTGAGGTATACCTCTGTCCCACTTTTTTGTTTGTTTGTTTTGGTTTTTCTGAGAGAAGGTCTTGCTATGTAGTTCAGGCTGGCTTTAAACTGGTAGTGATTCTCCTGCCTCAGCCTCTGAAGTGCTGGGATTATAGGCCTGCACCACCACACCTAGCTACCTGCAGCCATTTTTTATTTTATTTATTTATTTATTTATTTATTTATTTATTTATTTATTTTTATTTTTTTTTCCCCCATTAACTTTATTGGTACATTTTAGGTATACAATACAGTTACATTCATCATTGGGACCTTGTACCATTACATGAGTATCTTGGTTCTTATTTTTTTTCCCCTTCCCTTGCCCTCCCTTCACCCCCTCCACCCTTCCCTATTTGCAAAGACCTTGTTTCCATTTTTTTCCTCTTCTCATATATTTTCCTTTCCCTTTTTTCCCTTCCCCTACCCCTCCCAATTCCCCTGCTCTTTTAGGCCTTTTCTTCCTGTTACACAATATCAGTTATACATTTTTTAAATTACAATATCAAGATCTAGGAGACATTACCACAGATTTAACAGAATTTAAAAGGATATAGAAAGCATATTACAAAAATCTTTTTTGAAATAAATTTGACAACTTCTAAGAAGTAACTTAGAAGACAAATTAATGAAACTAACTCTGGAGGAAATATAAAATTTGAATAGCACCTATTAAAGAAAGTATATTCCTAGCTTGAAAACCTACCTGTATGACAACAGCATAGCCATTTTTTATTTTGAGATGGGGTGTCACTAAATTGCCCAGGCTGAGCCGCAGCTTGGGATTCTCCAGTCTTCCACAGTGCTGGGATTACAGGCAAGAGCCACCATGCCTGGGATGGATGCTGCTGTTTTCATCCTGAAGGTACAAATTTAGAAATGTTTTTCTCTAAGTTAGAATCTACATTTAGTTTAATTATATCAGTTTTTGAAAGTTGGAGTAAAATAGACATACCATAAAATTTGCCATTTTAACAGTGTTTTAAGTGTTTAAGTACAATGGCATTAAGTACATTCATATTGCTGGACACAATATGATCATTTTCACCCCATTGCCTGGTGCCTGTAATTCTAGCTACTCAGTGATGCTGAGACAGGAGGATCAGAAGTTTAAGGCCATCTTGGGCAACTTAATGAGATGATTTCTCAAAATAAAATAACAAATGAAAGGGTCTGGAGTGTAGCTTAATGGTGGAGCACTGGCCTATTATGTGAAAGGCCTTGGGTTGAATCTCCAGTACTGCAAAAAAATATATATATATTTATATTGTTCCACAACCTTCACCACCATCTATTTCTAGAACTTTGTCATCTTCTAAAACATTAACCAATAACTCCCTATTCTCCTCTCCCCCGGCTCCTGGCAACCACCATTCTACTTTGTTTCTATCAATTTGACTCCTTGCATAATTGGAATTATACAATATTTGTCCTGTTGTGATGAGTTTGTTTTGTGTAGAATAAATCTTCAGGGTTCTTTTATGTTGTAGCATATGTCACAGTTTCCTTCCTTTTTAATGCTAAATAATATTCTATCATGTACATCATATATAAAATATATACACATACCACATTTTGTTTATTCATCTATCAGTGGACTCTTCAGGTTGGTTTTGTCTTTTTGACTTTTGTGAATAAATTATATCTGTTTTAAAGTAATTTTAGAAGGCACTGTAAAGGTTTCTTTTTTGTTAACAGCATTTAAATATGGTTTATAAGAACCTAGAATTTTATTTAACTTTCAGTTTTTCATTTTATATTATTTACATTATATAGTACACAATAAAATTCTACGTAAAAGACTTTGTCCTATCATGACAGTAGTTTTTAGTCACATAACCATTTTAAAACAATGTGCCTTCTTTATTTTATTTACTTGTGTTTATTTGGGTTTTCTGAGATGGGGTCTGCTGTTGTAGTTCAGGCTGACCTTGAACTTACTATGTAGCCCAATGATTTTCCCTTGGCCTCCTAAATCCTAGGATTACAGGCATGCACAGTCCCATCTTCCTTCTTTATTTCTGTGAGAATATGTCCCTCATTTATATTCCAAGATATTATCTTAATACTTCTCTAATAACATAAAATATGCAAATATTGCAGAAAGATTGAGAAATATATATAAACAACTTTTATCTTGTAATAACAACTCTTAACTTTTTGATTGTAGTCTTCTGGCACTTTTTCTATACATGTATATGCATACTTATAAATATGAGGTCATACAGTATAATTTTTCTTTCTATTTTTTAGAGTCTCATTATGTAGTCCAGGCTGGCTTTGAATTCAGTATGTAGACTGATTGTGCAGTCCAGGCTGGCTTCAAATTTGAGATCTTCCTGCCCCAGCCTCCTCAATGCTGGGATTATAGGTGTGTGCCACCATGTTTGGCCAGTATAATTTTTATTTCATATATTAGGAATACCTTCCTACTTCATTAAATATTTTTTTCTTCTTCTTTTTTTTTTTTGGTACCGGGGATTGAACTCAAGACCTTGCGTTTGTGAGGCAGGCGGTGGAACCACTGAGCTAAATCCCCATCCTCTCTCTTTTTTTTTTTTAACGTGAGTAATACTTCACTACATATAAAATATTTTGGAGGGTTTTTTGTTTGTTTTTTTGAGACAGGGTCTCACTGTGGCCTAGGGTGGCCTTGAACTCACCTCGTAGCCCAGGCTAGCCTCAAACTTGTGGTAATCCTTGTGTCACTGTAATCCTAAATGCTGGGATTTCAACCACCACACCAGCTGAGGTTTTTGTTTTTTAAGAGACTCACTGTGTTGCCTAGGCCTTGAACTCCTGGACACCAGAGGTCTTCCTGCCTTAGCTTCCCCAGTAGCTGGGATATAAGAATGCCCAATGAGGGAAGTTTCTTTCTTTTTTTTTTTTTTTAATGTCTTTCTCTTCTGTGCTTTTAAGAGGAAAAGAATAGAAGTACAGCAAAAAAACTATAAATTTAAATTATGAAATCAGTCATCTGAACTAATTAAGGTTATATACTTTTGTGTATGTTTATTCTTTTTTTCTAAGCAGGTTGGCAACATTGTACAAATCACCAAGCCAGAAAGGATGCACAGTACCGTTTCAAATCACAGTGAGTATTATTAGTTTAGAGTGGGATTTTGGTATTATTGGGCAGTAATGATTTGAAGAAATTACTTACAAATTGTTTCTGTTAAATTCTGTAGGCCAAAAGCATATTTGAAGACAACGTTTCATGCTTAGAATATCCCCAGAATGGTAGTGTATACAGAATACTGTAGTCACAATTGGACTGAAATTTATTCTTTTTTTTTAGTATGTTTGCAGTACATAATGATTATATTCATTGTGGAGAGTGAGTACATGTGCTGTGTGCTGTAACATAACACATCTCAATTCTTTTTTATTTCCCCTTCCTCTCTACGTTCCCTTTAAAAAAAATTTTTGCCAGCATCAGATTCATTTAATTATTTTATAGGTTATTATCAAGTTAATTATTATAAACACAAATTAACAGTTTGACTATCAGGCCAAAAAAATCAAAACACTAAATCCAGGTTCATTTTAAAAAATTTGTTCTTTTTTTTATCCAGGGTTTTAGCTCAGTAGTTCTGCTGCCTGCCTGGCAAGCATAAGGTCCCGAGTTCGATCCTCAGTACCAAAGAAAAATTTTTTTTTTACAAAAAAACATTTTTTTAGTTTATTAATACATGTGTACTGTAGTACATAATGCTCACACTCCTTGTGTGAAGTTGGTCTACGTACATGACACATCTTCATTCGTCTTTACAGCCCCTGTCCTTGCCCTGCCTCCCTCCTCCCCCATCTGTTGATCTCTCTCCCCCTTTTTTAAAGTTCATGTTTGTAGGACGTAATGTTTACAGTCCTTGTGCAGAGTTGGTACCTGCATGAAACACATCCTGGTTCCTTTTTTTCATCCCTTATCCCTTACCTTTCTTCCCCCCCTCCATCTCTTGATTCTCTTCCTCTGTGAGAACAATCTATCTCTCCCTACTTCCTTTTATCTTTTATTTTGGTCTTTATTTTTCTCTAGGTTTCTCATATAGGAGAAACCATGTGATATTTCAGCTGATTTATTTCACATAACATTATAGTCTCAAGCTGCTGAAATGTATGCTTAAGTAGAGGAAAAAGCTGGGGGTGATGACGTATGCTGATAATCCCAGCACTCAGGAGGCTGAGGCAGGAGGATCCTACAAGTTCGAGGCCACCCTGGGCTAGGTAGTGAGTTCAAGGGCAGCCTGAACTGAACTATAGTTAGACCCTGTTGCCCCAAAAGGAGATATTTGGGAGTAGTATATTCCATGGTATTGGTAAAATTTCAGGCTAGCTGGGGATTTAGCTCAGTGGCACCTTGCCTGCCTCACAAGTGCAAAGCTCTAAGTTTGATCCCCAGTACAAAAAAAAATTTCAAGCTATAAGGACTTTTTTTTTTTTTTTTTTGGTGGTACTGGTATTTAAATCCAAGGCATTGGCACTGAGTACATCCCTGGCCTTTCTTTTTTCTTTTTTTTTTCCTTTTTTAAATTTTGAGACAGGGTCTCAATAATTTGCCCAGACTGGCTTTGTTTTTTGTTTTTTTGTTTTTTTGAGACAGGGTCATGATGTGTAGCCCAGGCAGGCCTCGAACTTGCAGTGGTCCTCCTGCCTCAGTCTCCGAAGTGATGCGATTACAGGTGTGCACCACCATTCCTGGCCCAGGCTGGCTTTAAACTAACAATCCTCATATCTCAGCCTTCTAATCTAAGATGCTGGGATTGCAGATGTGCGCCACTGTGCCTGGTAGCTATTTTTTTTTTTTTTTTTGGTACTGGGGATCAAACTCGGGACTTGGCGCTTTTGAGGCAGGCAGCGGAACCACTGAACTAAATCCCTGGCCCCAGCTAAAGATTTTTAAAGTGAAAGTTGGAGATTTTCAAACAGAAAAATATACCAATATTATTTGGTCTGAGGCTATTATAGATCTATTGTAGCCACCAAATGTAGGGCACTTTAAAATACTAGTTTTCCTGTGAATTTACCCATTTACCATAGAATTTACCATTCTATGGTGTATCCATAGAATACGCCCATTCAGCTGAAATATGCTTATTTACCAACAGAATTACACTGTGTATATCTTGGCATCTCCTTTTTGTAAGGACAAAAAACAGAAATGGAAAGAGATTCTGCAACTGAATTAGCTACTTAAGGTTTTGCACTGACTAGGTGCATTTAAAGTAGTTTATTTATAAAATTTTATTAGGGTATTTAATTATGAAAACAAATTTGTAATGTACTTAAGAATTAGTACAAATTACTTCCTTTCCCCTTTTCCAGCAGAGTTACCATAAAGTTTGTTAGGATTATTATTATTATATGTATTTTTTGTACCAGGGCTTGAATGCAATGTTAGGATTTTTTTTTTTTTTGGTACCAGGGATCCATCTCGGGACCTTATGCTTATAAGGCAGGTGGCGGAACCACTGAGCTAAATCCCCGGCCCTGTTAGGATTATTTTTAAGCAGACTTTTGTTTTTGTCCTTTTATTTGGGGTGGGGTGTCGCTGAGCCTCCTGAGCAACCCTTCTAGTCCTAGAGGACATTTTCATAGTATAGTGTCATTTTTCTGTGTGTATGTATTAGTATAAATAAGGATATACCTGGGCCAGGGATTTAGCTCAGTGGTTTCGCCACCTGCTGCGCAAGCTCAAGGACCCGAGTTCGATCCCTGGTACCAAAAAATAAAAAATAAAAATAAAAAAAATAAGGATATACCTGTAAAAGCCAGGTGTGGTGGCCCACACCTGTAATCCTAGCGCTCTGAGAGGCTAAGGTAGGAAGATTGAAAGTTTGAGCCAAGCCTGGGGCAACTTAGCAAGATTTTTAATTAAAAATTAAAATATAGCTGAGTGCAAAAGGTCTTAGGTTCAATCCCCAGTACTGAAAAAGAAATAGGGCCGGGGAATTTAGCTCAATGGCACCGCGTGTGCCTCACAAGTGCAAGGTACTGAGTTTGATCCCCTGTATTGCAAAAAAAGAAAAAAAGAAAAGTGTACATAAAATACTCTTACACAATTGTGACTTTGACTATCCAGATGGTTTAGCTGCTTCATTTTGTTTGATAAACTATCTTAACCACAAAATAGCTTTCCTGTCAGTTACTGAAAAATATTTGAAAGACCCAGGTGTGGTGCACATGCTTGAAAACTCTCTGGGAGGCTGAAGCAGGAAAATCGAAAGTTCCAGCCCAGTCAGGGCAACTTAGTAACTTAGCAAGACCTTGGCTCAAAATAAATAATTTTTTTTAAAAAAGGAAAGAAAGAGGGGCCGGGGATTTAGCTCAGTGGTTTTGCTGCCTGCTGCGCAGACGCAAGGACCCAAGTTTGATCCCTGGTAGCAAAAAAAAAAAAGAAAGAGGAAAAAAGGAAGACCAATCTTTATTTTAAATGTCCTTAAAGCATATTTGTATCTTTCTTCATCTTGCAGCCTCAGGGATTTAGAGATGCTGCTGCCACTGCGTGTTCATTGCAAACAGAAGATTCGTTGAATTCCCGGAAACGGTCTCGAGATCCAGATGAAGAACAGTAACCCCAAAAGTAATCTCAAATATAGAAATATATTGATGTTGTGAAGTTGATTGCGTACAAATAGTATAATCATTACTTGAAAATATAAACACACATTGTGGCATGAACAAATCAGGATTATATGAAGTTAATGGAAAAAATAAGGAATATGATTTTCTGAAAAAGGTTTCCTAAAGGGCTGGGAATTTAGCTCAGTGGTTCCGATGCCGGCCTCATAAGCGCAAGGACCTGAGTTCGATCCCTGGTACCAAAAAAAAAAGAACACTTGTGAAAAAGGTTTCCTAAGCACTTTTCTAAAATTACATTTTGCTGTGTTTTCATTTTGAGTCACATTTAAGGAGGTGATAGAGATATTACGTATTCCAAATGTGTAAAGCTAATCTCATGTGGCCAATCTGCATTACTATTCAGACTGGAAAAGTTCTTTGCCAATTGGCCTAGATAATCCTAGGAATAGATTTTTTTTCATATTTTTATTCTCTTTAACTGTAGCTTTGGTAATTCTTTAAAATAACCTGTTTTTACTAAGAGAAGCCATGAATGAGTCAGCATCATTGCGTTTGGTTTTATGGGTAGGTCTGAAATTTTAAGATGACTAAACTGATTTTTTTTTTGGTCTGTTTTTGTTTTTGAGATAGGGTCTCACTATATGGTTCAGGCTGGCCTTGAACTCACTATGTAGCCCAGGCTGGCTGCAAACTCACAACAGTCCTCCTGCCTCAGCCTCCCATGTTTTGGGATTACAGGCATGTGCCACCAGTGCCCAGAAACCAAATCAATTTTAATGGTCTGAGTCCAAAATCTAAGCCATTTAATTTTTGATATTAGTTTATAATGTTAAAGGGAAATTTTGTAGCTGTTATCTAGAAATTGTTTGAAATATATATCCTCCAGAATGCTTAGGTTGGTAAGCCTTCAGTTATTTATTTCTGTTGGGTATTTTGTTTTTTGTTTTTATTTTGGTGTTCTGGGGATTAAAAAAACCAGGGGCACTCTACCACTGCGCTACATTCCCAGCCTTTTTCTTCTTCTTTTTTGAGGAATAAGATCTTGCTAAATGACGCAGCCTGGCCTTGAACTATTAATATTAATGCCCCTGCCTCTGCCTCCCAACTAGTATTTCTACATTTTTGAAGTATGATTTAAGGTTTCATTCTAGAATTCTAAATGTCTTAACATTTTCCTTCGAATCTTTTTTGTTTCTTTCACATTTTTTTTATTAGTGCCTATTAATGAGTTGCATTTTCGCAAATTGGTGCATGCTCAGAATATACTTTGATCATTTTTACCCTACCATTATCCCCTCTGCCTGGCCTCTCTAGTTTAATTTTTTTCCTTAGGGGGTTTATTGCCTATAATATATTTTGATCATATTCATCTTCCTATTACCACCCCATATAACCACTTCCCCTCTCCCAGTATTCCCTTCATCTTGTCTCATAATAGTCTCCCTCCTGCTCTCTTGTCATCTTTTTCAGATTCCACATATGTACTAGGGATCCCCCTTTTTTTTTTTTAAATGTTAGGATCAAACCCAGGGCCTTGCACATGATAGGTAGGTGCTGTACCACTGAGCTACATCCCTAGCCACAGAAAAAGTTATTTAAATAATTGCAAGTTGGGCCAGGGGTGTAGCTCAGTGGTTCTACCACCTGCCTTGCAAGCCCAGGGACTGGAGTTCAATCCCCTGTACCAAAAAATAAATTGCAAGTTATATACTATAACAATGATATCTTCAAGATTTTAGTAAAAAGTGATATTTGCTGTTCCAGGCTTAATACTTAATTTATAAAATTTCTTCAGTGTGACTATTTTGTAGTTCATTATACATAGGATAGCCATAACTTAGCAGGACTGTTTGAGAGTGAAAGCAGGCATTGCTAACAGTGATACCAAGACAGTGGACATAGACCACTGAGTTGATTGCAGTGGTCTAACTTGTAACCCCAGCTCTTTGGGAGGCTGAGGCATGAAGATTACAAGTTTGAGCCCAGCCTGGGCAACTAAGTGAGACCCTGTCTCAAAAGAGGCTGGGGAGGTAGTTCAGCCATAAACCATCCCTGGATTCAATCCCTAGTACCACAAAAAATAAACAAACCAAGATTGTCCCAGGCAAATCAAGCAAGTCATCCTAATTATATAAGACTGATTTTAAATGACTACTTTAACATAGGATGACTTATTGTAACTGTCTTTTAAAGGCTTAAAAATTTTTTACAATGGATATAATCATTAAAATTTTCCTGTCATTTTATATTCTATCTGCTCAAATCATGAAATCAAGAGTTTAGGGTGTTCTAAGTGTTAAATATCTTATTAATAAGCATCAGATAATGTAAGATCTGTCTTTTTTTACTTTTTTTCCCCCAGTGAGTTTATTGGTACATTTTAGGTATAAAATATAGTTGTCTTTTTCTCTTTTTTTTTGTAGTGGTAGGGATCAAATCAAGGGCCTCTTACACGCAAGGCAATCGCTGCACCGCTGACCCACACCCACATCCCCATAACACTGCTTTGAAAGTATGGACCTTAAATGTAGACAGAACCAAGTTTTGTGGGCTTTGCTTTTTTAATTAATTTACTATATTTGTTTATTTGTGGTACCAGGGACTGAACCCAGAACCTTTGTTTTGGGATACATCCCAAACCTTTTTAAAATTTTTATTTTTAGGGCCAGGGATTTAGCTCAGTGGTTCTGCCGCCTGCCTTGCAAGCGCAAGGTCCTAAATTCGATCCCCGGTACCAAAAAAAATTTTTTTAAATTTCTAGACAGGTCTTACTGTGTGGCCCAGGGTGTTCTAAAACTCCTGATCCTCCTGCCTCAGCCTCGTGAGTGCTGGGATTACAGGTGTGTGCCACCATGCCTGGCCCAGATTTTCCTTTGCAACTTTTAAAAAATAAAATTTACATCATGAGAACTTTCAGTGTTGTTTCAATTGCTAAAAAGATTTATTTTTCCAGTCATAAAAATAGATATTTATTATAGATCTTAATCTGCTCAGGCTGCCATAACAAAATAGTACAGTCTGGGTGCCATAAACAACAGAAATTTAGGGCCAGGGATTTAGCTCAGTGGTTCCGGCGCCTGCCTCACAAGCACAAGGTCCCGAGTTTGATCCCCGGTACCAGAAAAAACAACAGAAATTTATTTTCTCACGGTTCTAAAAGCTAGAAGCTTGATATCAGTGATTTCTGGTGAGAGTTTTCTTCCTGTCTTACCAGAGGTCAGTTTTTCTTCAGTAAATATCCATGGAGGCCACCAGAAGTCCTATCCAATCAGGATCCCATTCCTATGAATTCATTAACATTAAGTATGTCCTAAAATTTTCTATCTCAAAATGTACTTGCATATGGGGTAAGAGATTCAACATAATGAGTATCAGGGGAACACAATTTACTCCATATCCACAATAAGGAACTTAAAAAATACATTTTTATATGTATATACAATTTTTAAAAAATCTATGTCATTCTCTAACCTGCTTTTAAGAATTTGAGTATTTCTGGAGCTTTAGTTACTATATTTTTAGTGTTAATAAGCATTTAAATTCCATTTCAAAGAAACTGAATTATGATTTGTATTAGAGTTCTTGTTTATTTGTTTGTTTTTTGAGTCAGGGTCTTGCTATATAGTCCAGGCTGGCCTTGAACCCCCTATGTATCCCGGGCTGGCCTTGAATTCATGGCAGTCCTTCTGCCTCAGCCTCCAGAGTGCTGGGATTTCAGGGATGTGCCATCATGCCTAGCTTCAAAGATTATTATTTCTTAGCTATAAAATGTATATAAATATAAAGTTTTTTCCCCTAGTATTTTATGTTCATTTTAACTCATGATGTGATAGTATACCTATCACCCCCAGTTTATATAAGCTTGCCACTTAATGCTAGACTAATAAATTGATTAAAAGTCTTACTTCCTAGCAGATCAGTAACTGCATCCAGCTTTCATCTTGTTGTTAGACAGTGTGGTCAATTTAAAAGATATGTATTACCTTTACTCCATTTTATGCCACTGCTATGATTGCTCTTTCTGATGATTTGTATACATGCATAAATATTGCTAGAGTTTGGAAGTTAAGTGTTCCCAGAAGTCCATGTGGGTAAAGTCTTGCTTCTCAGGGAGGCACTATGGGATGTGGTGGAAACTTTGTAAGAAGTAGAGCCTATTAGAAAAATGTTTAGGGCAGTCCAGGCAGGCCCCAAAGGGGAATCATGGGTCCTTCGTCCTTTTCTGAGATATGTTCCTGCCATTGCCATCTGGTACCCTCATCCAGAGGCCTAGAAGCAGTAGGTCCCCCTGATTATGAACTAGAACCTCCAAGATTGTGAGCCAGAAGAATTCTTTTCCCATTACAGGTTGATTATCTCAGGTGTTTGTTACAGTGATGGAAAAACTGATTAGCAGAAATATATTTGCACACATACATGGAAAACATTTCCAGTGATTTTGTCACTTCTGTGTTTTACCATGTCTTGGCCACAGTTAATACAACACAGGCCATTAATATAATCTGTGCAAAAAATTATTTGTAGTGGGAAAACAAATACTAGAAATTTAAATTTTGCTCTGGTTTGAGAAACCCTTTCATGCTTTTGGAAAATCTTTGTTTCTTTGGAAATTATTAAAAGTATAAAGTACAATAAAGTATAGAATTAAAAGCTCACACAACCTAATCATGGTTTTGTTTTATTTTTAGGATGAGAACTTCACATTTCAAATGCATTTATTATAGAACTCTCTTGCTAGAGGAAACCTTAGAGATCATGCTACCAGTATCTTTAACTGATCATAAATTTATACTTTCTCAAAAGTTGATATTGTATATATATTTTTTCTTTTTGCTACTTCTTTTTTTGGTTTTTACAAATCTTTTCTTGAAGTTTTTCAGAGTATTATGACTTATGGCTTTAATTTTGGAGGTACATAAACATATTTAAGCCTATAGTGCTTTATTATTTTTAAGACATTTTTACATCATTTTATTTGGTCCTTCTAGCACCTCTGTAAGATAGATGTGATAGGCTGGCCTGTCTCCTTTTCTTTCTTCCTTCTTTCTACCCACCTGTGTATCTAATGCCTAAAACTATTGCTTATTGAATGAATATATTTCAAATAAGATTTAGGGTAAATTCTGTTTTCAAGTCATCAGATAAAAATATTTCTATTTGGTCATGCATAGGATGGTATTTCAGAGCACTTTTTGAAATCTATAATACTCTGGGGTTTTATTTTTACATTTTTATTTTGGCAAAATAGTTATAACAAAATTTGCCATTTAAACCATTTGTAAGTGTACAATGAAGTTAATGTTTATTTTATTCAGAATATAATGCAACCATTACCACTGTTTTTTTCAGTGAGGGTCTCCCTAAGTTTTCAGGTTGCCCAGGCTGCCTCAGCCTCCCTGAGTACTGGGATTACAGGTGTATGGCCACCAGGCCCTAATCCATTACCAGTCTTTCTAAAACTTTTCATCACCCCAAATAGAAACTATACATGTTAAACATTAACTCCCCATTGTCTTTTCCCCTCGGCTCTTAATAATTTCTCATCTACTTCCTATTTTTATGAATTTGCCTATTGTAATTCATATAAGTGGAAGCATACAATATTTTTTCTTTTGTGTCTGGATCATTTCACTTGGCATATTTGTAGTATATGTGCTTCCAAAGCGAGCCCTGATTGGCATATTTCTAAAGTTCTTCCACATTGTGTCATGTATAACAAATCCATTCCTTTTACAGGCTAAATAATATTCCATTTTATGTTTATACTACATTTCATTTATCCATTCATCTGTGGGTAGACATCTGGGTTATTTCTAAAGTGTTATTTGTTTTTGTTATTTGTTTTTTGAGACAGAGTCTCACTATGTAGCACCAGGTTGCCTTCAAACTCATGGTTCTCCTGCCTCAGTCTCCTGAGTGCTAGGATTAAAGGTGCGAATGACCATACCTAGCTCCTTCCCCCCTTTTTCTCAGTACTGAGAATTGAACCCAGGGACTTATAGGTAAGTGCTGGAGAGCAAAGCTACATCCCCATCCCTGTGTATTTTCCTTTGAGATAGGGTCTCCTGCAGTTGCTAAGGTTGGCCTCACACTTGTAGTCCTCTTGCCTCAGCCTTCTGAGTAGTTGGGATTACAGACTTTTGCCACCATGCCCAGCTCTAAAGTTATTTCTCTTGTTAGTAATATTCTTACTGAAATGTTTACAATTAGTGATAAAATTAGAGTTTAATGTGGTAAAATAATGTCAGGACTAGAGTTAGAAGACCTGTATTCTAGTTGAGACGTTAACAAGTCACATTAGTTTTGGCACCTTTATTTTCTCATGTAATTTTCTTGTTTTTAAAACAAGATTGCTTAAATTTATTGCTCTATGCTTGCCTCAAGTGTGCAAAAGCCCTGGGTTCTCTCCCCAGCTCTACAAAGTAAATGTAAAAGAACAAGTTCATTGGTGTGTTTTGCTTTTGCAAACATTATTAAATATTCACTTAAAATGATCAGTACTGGAAATAGTGAAAAGTATGACATTTATACATTTTTATTTTCAAGATCAATAATGCTAAGGTTCCCATTTTGATACATTGTATTTCAGTTTTGAGACACAATGTTGAAATGTTCTATTGCTTTAAAAAAAAACATTGAGTTGCTGAAGAGAGGCTGGCTGCTCATAATATGTATTTTTAGTTAACATCAGTGCCTAAATTTACTGTTACTGTTAAAATTTACAGAACATTTTGCTCCCTCAGAACTGATTTTGGCATAAAACATGTTGACAAGATTTCATGTATTTTTGACCGAAGTATATTCCCTTGCTTGTTTTCCATTTTAGTTCACCATTAACATAGCCCTTTCTATGTTTCAGCTATCTGACTTTCATTATGTATAATAAGATGTGAGTTTTAAAATTAAAGACATTATTACTCAGGTTGTGATTTTATATGTAGCTTATTTAAAAATTTTTTTTTGGTATCGGGGTTTGAACTCAGGACCTTGTGCTTTCGAGGCAGATGGCGGAACCACTGAGCTAAATCCCCGGCTGTAGCTTATTTTATGAGGATATCAAAGTTGGGTTCACTCAGAAGGGCTTGAGAACTCATGGAAATTATGTTCCACCTACTTTCAAAATACAAAGCTACAAGGTAAAAGACAAGGCAAATGTAAAAAAAATTTACATCAAGAGTTCATATAAATCAAGGCTCAAAGGAAGAAAAAAAACCACAATTGATTATATAACCATTACCGGTGTGTTGTTTAACAAAAAAGTTAGCCAGGCATGGTTGTGTACACCTGTAATCCTCGTTCTCAGGGAGGTTGAGGCAGGAGGATCAAAAAGTTTGAGTCCAGCCTGGGCAACTTAGCAACTGAGTCCTAGTCTCAAATAAAAAATAAAAAGGGCTGGAGATGTAGCTCCATGCAATGATCCTGGGTCTAAGCCCTGGTACTACCTCCCCAATTTCTTTTTCTGTTTTTTTTTTTGGAGATAATATTGTCTTTTTATTTGGTGAGTCAAAATTTTAACAAGGTTTGTTGAAGAAAAAAGAAATGTGTGATTTTTCCCTCTAGAAAATCATATAAGGAGTACTGAAGTTTGAATTAGAATGGATTAGCACTATCCAGTTTAGGATTTACCTTATTAAGCCTTATTGTTTTTCCTGGTGCATTTCTTTCTTTCTTCCTTTTTTTTGGTACAGGGATCGAACTCGGGTCCTTGCGCTTGTGAGGCACGCGGTGGAACCACTGAGCTAAATCCTCATCCCTTTCTTTTCTTTTTTAATTTGTTAATGTTTATTTATTTACATATTTATTTTGTAGTACTTGGGATTGAATTCAAGCGTTCCATTCTGAGCTGTATCCCCAGCCCTTATTTTTTGAGGCAGGGTCTCAGTAAATCACTAAATTTCTCAGGTGGAATTCAAACTTGGAATCCCCCTTCCTCTGCCTCTGAGTGCTACTGGTATGCCACCATACCTGGGTTTTTTAAAATTAAGGGATATTTGTACAGGATTTTTTTTTTGGTACCGGGGATCGAACTTGGGACCTTGCCGCTTGCAAAGCAGGCGCCGGAACCACTGGGCTAAATCCCTGGCCCAAAAGCACTAGATTTTAAAAGTCAATGACAGTTATTTACCTCCCATCCCTTAGTCATTCAGTTCCTTTTTAGGAGGCAACAGTCATTATCAGTTTCCTATATGATCTTATAGAGCTATTCCATGTACCTAAAATATATTTTTTATCCAACACCATCTTCTTAAATAATACACACACAGAACCTTGTTTTTGTGTCAATGTAGAAATTTCTCATGTTAAAAAATTGATGTGTAGCATTCCATTGAATGAATGTGCTGTTGCTTAATCATTTATTGATAGATATTTAGGCTAATTCAGCTCTTAATGAAGATACAAAGAATTGATATGAATGTATATATATTTAACAGTGTGATAGATTTTGCCAAACTATCCTCTAGGAATATTACTAGTTTACACCTGTGGTGTTTTAGAGTGGCTGTTTTTCAACACTCCTGATCACATGTTATTTGGGGTTTGGTTTTTTTTGCCAGTTTGATACTTTCCTTAAGAATGACATCTCATAGTATGATTTTTTTTACATATTATTAGTTGCATTAGATTATCTCAACTTGATGTCATTAAGTATTTGAGTTGTAATGAACTTTTTTCTGATTGCATGTGTATTAATTACCAACCTGTTGGTAATTATATCTCCCAATTAAAGTCAGATCAGTGCAAATGTCTGGTCTCACTGGAATTAATAGCGCTCACTGTAAATTCTTATGTTGCCCTTGTGGTTTTTATATACTGGATTCTTATAGACTTGTTAGCACTAGTTAATATCCGTCCATGTAATTAAAATTTTAATACATATCTCTGAAGCTTCAAATTCAAGTTCCTGAACTTTGTCATAAATTCATGAAGCTAAACATTGTTATAGTAGTTTAAAACAAATTCTTTGACACTTCTCCCCTCGGGACATGGGGTGTGTTATGTGCTTTTCTCTTGAGTCTAAAAGGGGCCTATTTTACTTCTTTGACCAATACAGTGCCATAAAAATAATGATACTAACTTAGGAAATTAAGTCAAACAATCACTGGAACACCCACTTTTTTTGTTTTATTTCTTTTGTTTTTTGGGGGGTTTTTTTGGTACCAGGATCAAACTCAGGAACTTGTGCCTGCAAGGCAGGTGCTGGAACCACTGAGCTAAATCCCCAGTCCTGTTTTATTTTTTTGAGACAGGGTCTTGCCATGTAATTCAGACTGGCCTTGAACTCACTATGTAGCCCAGGTTGGCCTCGAACTCATGACAGTCCTCCTACCTCAACCTCCCAGGTGCTGGGATCACAGGTGCGCGCCACCACGCCCAGGTGGAATGCTCAGTTTTGAAGTCCTAAGCTACCATGTAAGAAGTCTGCCTATCCTAAGGCCATCATGTTGGAGTTATTATGTGCAAGCATTTCAGTTGACAGCCCTAGCTGTCAACAGCTAACATCAACTGCTAATTTAGCAACACAGTGAAATTAGTATCTTGAGAAATATTCACATAGTAGTCTTTTTCTACTCTTTTTTTTCAATAGAAATGAAAAATGTGTAATGTAAGTGATCTTGGACATCCAGCCCAGTTGAACTTGTAGGTATTCTATCCCCAACTGCTGTCTAAGGGCAACCTCCTGATGGCTGCAAGTGAGCACCACCTGTTTGAGCTCAGTCAACTTATAGAGCTGTGAAAAGTAGTAAAATGTCTTTTGTTTTAGCCACTAAATTTGGGGGTAGTTTGTTTTGCAATAGTGCATAACTGGCACAGCCATTAGAGAGCTTCTCTGAGTGCATTGCCAGATCTTAACCAAACTGTATCTTCAGGTACCTTCTTTGTTTTTGTTTTTTTTCCAGTACTGGGGATTGAACTCTGGACCTTGTGCTTACAAGGCAGGCTTGATGCCATTGAGCTAAATCGCGGGCCCTTCAGGTACCTTCTTTGAATCTCAGACCTTGTCTCATGTCCTTTTTGCTTCTTCTGTACACCTTTATCCCACTGAGACCATTCTTTTTTGTACTCTCATTGGCTCCCACTGTCCAACTGATTCTACCCTTTAATCTCTTCTTCAATCCATCCTGCACTCACCTGAAAGAATATTTGGATATTAAATTTTCTTAAAACATGGTTTTTAGCCAGGCCTGGTAGCACATGCGTGTAATCCTTGCATTCTGGAGGCTGAGGCAAGAGGATCACTGAGAGTTCACAGCCAGCCTAGGTTATATAGTAAGTTCAAGGTCAGACTTTATCTTAAAAAAAAAAAAAAGTAGTTTTTATCATGTTTCTTTCCAATTCAGTATTTTTTCCAATACCTGAAAAAAATAATTATAATTTTATCTTCCTAGTCTAATCTTGAACATTGGCCCATAGGCTTTATACCTGAGTCATGAAATGATCTGAGCATGGTGGCACATGCCTTTTAATCCCAGCACTGGGGAGGTTGAGGGAAGAAGATTTCAAATTCAATATCTGCTTGGCCTACATAGTGAGTTTGAGTTCAGCCTGAGCTGCATAGCAAGAGTCTGTCTCAAAAAAAATAGTCATGAAATTATTGGTGTATATTTTCAGATATACAAAATTTAAGAATTTTATGAGATAAATTAAAGGATATTTGAAAAATAATTTTATGTATGAAGGGCCAACATTTAATTTGTATAAATATTTTGATTTTCTGCCTTTGTGCAAATAATCACATATATTATTTAAGTATATAAAAATTCATCAAATCTTAATCCTCACCTTGCAGAATTGCTGGAAATCATGTGCTATATCGGTGCCAGATAAGTCATTTACAGATCACTCTTTCATAAGGCAGCAAACCATTTCATATGCCCAGATCTTTTCCTTCCTGGAAAAGATGCATTGTGTCAGCATGGTTACCATGTGTGGTAATTGATAATGTCTGTGCCACATGGCTTATTTCTACCCTTGTCCAACACAGCTATTCTACCACCTATGATTACCATATGTTACAGCACTCTAGGTTAATGGAATCATTTCCATCTTCCCTTCTAGTCACAAATGTCACTGTGGCTCAGTTCCATCAGCTCAACTAATAATAAAGTATTCAGTACTATCTAAGTATGCAAAATACCTTTATGAAGAGTTTTTATATTTTATATTTATGTCCTTTTTTTTTTTTTTTTTTGGTACCGGGGATCAAACTTGGGTCCTTGCACTTGCAAGGCAGGCACCTATATATCCTTTTTATTTATTTATTAAAAATTTTTTAATGGTTTTTTTGTATTTTTTACGTTTTGTTTTGGAACTGGGGATTGAACTCTGGACCTTTCGCTTTTGAGGCAGGTGGCCGAACCACTAGTTAAATCCCAGGCCCATTTTTTTTTTTTTTTTTTTTTTTTTTTTTGGTACCAGGGATCAAACTTGGGATCTTGTGCTTGTGAGGCAGGCAACAGAACCACTGAGCTAAATCCCCGGCCCCATCCCAGGCCCATTTTAATGGTTTTTTGAGACAGGATCTTGCTTTGTAGTTCAGGCTATCATTGAACTTACTTTTGTGTGGTTTTTTGTTTTGTTTTGGTACCGGGGATTGAACTCGGGACCTTGCGCTTTTGAGGCAGGCGCCAGAACCACTGAGCTAAATGTCCAGCTATCAACTTACTTATTGAACTTACTACATAGCCTAGGCTGGCCTTGAACTTGAGGTGATCCTTTTGCCTCAGCCGGCCAAGTGCTAGTATTACAGGCATGTGCCACCACGCCTGGCTCCTTTTTATTTATTGAAAAAGCAGCCTGTTTATTTGTTTGTCTGACTGTTTGCTTTTTGAGTTAAGGTTTTACTAAGTTGTCTAGGCTAGACTTGAACTTTTTTTTTTTTTGTACCAGGGATTGAACTCTGGTCCTTGTACTTGCGAGGCAGGTGTTGAAACCACTGAGCTAAATCCCCAGCCCTGGTTTGAACTTTTGATCTTCCTGTCTCAGCCTCCCAGAGTGCTGGGATTACAGGCTTGTACCACCAGACCCAGTTACCTTGCTGGGGTTTTTTGTTTGTTTTTGTTTTGTTTTGTTTTGTTGGTACTGGGGATCGAACCAGTCCTTGAGCTTCTGCAGCAGGTGACGAAACCACTGAGCTAAATCCCCGGCCCTACCTGGCTGTTTTTGATGAATGCTCCAAGTTAGAAATGGGCATCTGCTGACTAGAATAAGGGCATGATCTGTATTATTCTGAATTTTTACATATATTTATCCCAAGCAAATATATAAAGATAATTAAAAATTAGACTATAATAAAGGTAAAAATTTTACCACCATATGAAGCACTTTCTGGTTTTTTTAAAGTGAAGACTAGTAGCAAAATGTTGACGTGGATTTTTTTAGTAACGTCAGTTCACTCTAGAAAAGTCATTATAGAAGGAATGTGCCACATGTTAGCCATTTATAGTACCATCATCAAATTCCTTCAACCCCTGCCCTAATCCTCTTTTGTAAGGATGTCATAAGTCCAAAAATAATTTTGGTTGTTCAGAGAACTCTGATAGGAAAAAAGATTGTTATTAATGGTTAAAACATGAAGAAAAAAGATCAGAAACCATTTTGGAGACTTAATAGTGCATGTTGGCCTGTTATTACTTTTGAAGTGAATTTTAATTTTGACAGCTTTGGACTGTTGCTGCAGTATGGTCAGTAATGTATTACTATTAGCCAGTAATACAAAAGAATAAAAAATTATTATAGCAGTAATGTTTTGGCAGCAAATAGGATGATTTAAAACTATATTGTTGATCTAGGAAGTAGAAGAGGAAGTTCTTATTTGAAAACATTTCTGTGTGCTCAGTTTATTCAGTTCTCAGGTAATCTGTTCCCTACTGGTCAGTTTGACAACATAATTATATTAATATTTAAAAAGTTTATATATTAATTACCCTTTAATTCAATTTCTTTTCTTTTTCCTTTTTTTTTTTTAGTGGCACTAGGTATTAAACCCAGGGGGTTGTGCATGCTAGACCAAGTGCTTTATCACTGATTTATACCACCAGCCCCCTGATTCAGTTTTTTGTTTTGTTTTGATTTTGTTGTTTTTTGAGACAAGGTCTTGCTATGCAGTTCAGACTGCCCTTGAACTCACTATGTAGACTAGGCTGACGAACTCGCAGCAATCCTTCTGCCTTAGCCTCCCAAGTGCTGGGATTACAGGAATCAGTTTTTGAAATATGAATTTTAAAATACTTTTAAAAAATTGTATTGGGAATTGAACCCAGGGCCTTTTATTTTTATTTTTCATTTTGAGATAGGGCCTTGCTAAATTATCCAGTCTGGTCTCAAACTTATGATCCATCTGCCTTAGCCTCCCAAAGTGCTGGGATTACAGGTGTGCACCACCACGCCTGGCCAAAAAGAGGAAAAAATATATATATATTTTTGGTACCAGAGATCGAACTCAGGACCTTGCACTTGCGAGGCAGGCTTGGGCACCACTGAACCAAATCCCTGGCCCTGGTACATTATTATTAACCAAAGCCCCTGATTTATATTAGGGTTCACTCTTGAACATTTTATGGGTATACTGACATTTAGCCACCATTTGAGTAATACCAAATAGTTTTTACTGCCCTAAAAATTTCCTGTGCTCTGCCTATCCTCCCCCTACCCCAAACCCTGGCAACCTATCTTTATTTTAGAAATAATTTACCACTAACTTTCCTTCAAGTAAACTCAGTGTCCCAGGAGCACCTTTATCGACTGAAACATACTTTAACTTCACTTTAACCCATTTATAGTTGTATATAATCTACTTTATATTTTATTTATTTATTTATTTATTTATTTTTTTAGACAAGGTCTCGCTATGTATTCCAGGCTGGCCTCGAATTTGTGGTAATTCTCCTGCCTCAGCTTCCCGAGTGCTAGGATTACAGGTGTGCGTCACCACATCTGGCTACTTTGTAGTTCCTTAAGATACTGTTACCATGTCTGTCAGGATCTGATTAAGAAAGTACAGAAGTGATGGTTACAGAAGTGGTGGAAGAGCTACAAAAGAAGGGTTATTGGATTTTTAAAAGTTTAGGAAGCTGGAAGCTGCTACTATACCTAAATATAGGATAAATATAGGAAGATGATATTTCTAGAGCTTGTGCTGAGGTCACTGGCCAAAGCTAGAATCACAGTGGACACATTCGGTAGGAGCAAGACTACAAACGAAATGCAGTAGGTCTCAGGGCTTTGATAGGGAACAGCAACTCAGCCAGACCCTGTCACAAAATAAAAGATAAAAAGGACTGGGGATGTAGCTCGGTGGGAAAGCCCTGGGTTTAATCCCCAGTCCTGCTAAACAACAAAAGAAGAAAACTAAACGTTTGTATACAAGTAATTTTGTGCTTGGGTTTACATGTTGGACATGTTTTTTCTTATGGGTAAGTATCTGGGAAAGGAATTGCTAGGTCATCCAAGAAACTGCCAAACACAACAATTATTTTTAACATTGTAAATACTGCCATGAATATCCATGAAAGGACATGGTGCATTTCCTTCAAAGAGCTAAGGGTTAAAAAGACAATAACTTTTATAAGAAAATGATCTCAAAAAATCTCAATAATGTTAAATATCACTGATACACACTATGCTTTTCATAACTTGATTTTTTAAAATAGTAAGTTAAGAGACTAAGGTATAAGAGGAGAGGAAATGAAAAGGAAAGCAAAGTGTTGAAAAATAATGACTAAAAAGACTTTTTTTTGAAGGAGGAGAGGTTTAATTTTGTTCACGTAAAAAGACTTGACAATGGCAAAATCATCCTACATAGCTGCTCTGAGTTTCTGTCAGCAACCTTCTGGCAAAGCTACTTTGTCAAATGGATGCATTAGAATCTATATTGATCTTTGTGAAAGAATATCTTTATTAATATCAGCAAACACGCCTCTCACTTATAGCAATATAGAGATGTGGGCTTTTTCTTTTACTCTTAGAAGTAATGTTTTACCAACATAGATCACTTCCCTTTGATATGTGGGTTGAGTCATAAATTAATGTCACAAATAAATGTCACCTAGGTGAGGGAGGCAACTACATTATGAAATAGGAAGGTGTAGCTTGATATGAATTGTTGCAGCTGACAGCTATGTACTCTTGAACAAAATGTCATCATGTCAAATTCTGGGATATTAACAGTTGTTGGAATGTAAAACTGTGGACATTTAGGTTTGCAGCCTAAAAAGTTTTGTCAGTCTTTCTAGACATGAAATGGAAACAAGCAGGTGTATTGAAAACAAAGGCAAATGAGTTTAAAGGCTTTCTTGGCATCTCATAGAGAAATTGCTTTACACTGGTGGTGTTTTAAACAAAACACATAAATACATTTAGCTTGTCTGGAAACAGACTTATTGGGTCTTTCCATTTACCTCTGAGGAAAAAAAAGTTACAGAGAAATGCATTACCCACTATATACTTTTTATCATGTATTATTTAATCTTAAGTGAAGAGAGAACATGGAACTATTTTACATGATACTATGATGTACATTAGCGAGCTCAACCCATTTAATCTTAAAATAACAGTATCAGGTCAGGGATTTAGAATACAGTATTATGTAGAAAACAGTTGGTGAGGAGTCTCCCTCTTCTGCCATTAATAACTGACTGGAAAAAATAATAACTGACTGGAAATGCTATTTCAGACCCTAAATCTAACTGAAACCCATCCAGAAACAATAACTGGAGAGGATGGGGTAGATAATATGCAAGAACATGTTTTTCAAAGTAGAGAATCACTATGTTTTTGCTGAATTATATGTTGCCATGGACATGGCAGTATGCAGTAATGATACTATCATCTAAACAGCTGTATAACAACACAGCTTCTCCTTCCACCCCTCAGTGAGGCTTGAAAATAATAGGTTTGTGTGTAGTTTGGTAAGAAATTAGAATTATTTTAAGTCATTTCACTTCCAGCCTAGGAAAGAAAAAGACACAGGAGAGGATGGGAAGAAAAGCAAACAAAATACTATAGAAAGACCGTGCAATACAGAATGATATACTTTATGGAGAAACTCAAGAGGGAAGTGTTGGTGTGATGGAAAACAAATGGGTGAAATTTACTAAATCTCAGTCATGGGTCGAGTCCGCATTGCATCACTTGCTTATGACCTTGAGCAAAGTCAATATTTGAAAGTTTAGAACCCTCATCTATAAAACAATCACAATGGTAATATCCTCTATCTGAAGGGCTGTGGTAAAGTTGAGGAGTGAGAACAACTTGTAAACTACAAAGTCCTAAACAAATAAGGCATATGGACACAAGGCACTGTTGCATTTTTAGAGACAGGGAAGAGTTAAAGGAAAAGGGTCTAAAAGCTGTTGGGAGACTAACCTGAGTTTTAATTCTAGTTGCATGGTTGGAAGTTTTGGAAACTTGATGCAAGTAGTTTACTCTTAATTTTCTTTTTTTCTTTGAGAAATGATGATAATAGGATCAAATGGGAGAACCTATGTAAAGGAACCTCCCACTGGGTCTGTGTTTGTGGGCTTCCCACATCCCAACCGAGTGCCATCAACGAAAAGTATTTACAGTATGGTATCTTTCAGCCTTATACGCAAAGGCAAGTTATGAACAGATAAACTTAAGTAAATGCAATCCAAGTGGGAACCAGTAGTTTGACTGGAAAATGTCTTATTTCCTTATTAACGTTGAAACTAGGGTCTTCATCCAATAAAGACATTCAGAGTTGGAGAGCAAGCGTGTCCTGTGTCCCTACGACTCGGAGGACTCGTTGGGAGGGACCCTGAAATTCTTAATTAGAACTGGTTGCCATGGTGACAGTCTCCAGGCAGCGTGGGCTGAGCTCTCCGTAGGGATAGAGGGTGGGCCGCTGCTGGACCCTGCGCGCGCTCTCGCCACCAACTTTCCCTCCAGACCCGATACGGGTAGCGCGCTCCGCCCCTGGGCCGCGCACGTCCGTCCTCGGTGGCGCGCACGCCTGCGGGAGCCCTCTCCAAGCAACCTAGTGCTGATCGCTCTTGCTGGTGCGGCAGTTAACTGCCGTAGCGGGAGCCCGAGGCTCAGAAGCAGCCCCCCCACCCCCCCTTCGTGGACTTCCCCACCCCTTTCCCGGTCAGCCTCGGGGCATGAGCAGCGATGGCCGGCTGCAGCCCTGAGGAGAAAACTTACCGGCGCTTCCTGGAGCTATTCCTTGGCGAGTTTCGCGGACCGTGCGGCGGCGGCGAGCCAGAGCCGGAACCCGAACCGGAGTCTGAGCCCGAACCTGAACTGGTAGCTGCTGATGCGGCCGAGGCTTCGGTCGAGGAACCCGGGGAGGAGGCGGCCACGCTAGCCGCGACGGAGGAGGGAGAGCAGGAGCGAGACCCAGAGCCCGAAGAGGAGGCGGTAGAAGAGGAGGCGGTGACGGCGGCCGAGGGCGAGGAGGAGGCGGCGGCGGCGGCCCCGGGGCACTCGGCCGTGCCACCACCGCCGCAGCCCCAGCTGCCACCGCTGCCCCCACTCCCGCGGCCGCTGTCGGAGCGCATCACCCTTGAGGAGGTGGAGGGCGAGAGCTTGGACCTGTGTCTGCAGCAGCTCTACAAATAGTTAAGTAGCGGGGCTGGGCAGGGGGCTGGGGGTAGCGCTGTCCCCGTCGCGCTGGCCGCGCTGGCCTCGGACGAGGCTCCATCGGCCCCACAACTGCTGCTGTCTTTTCTGTTCCTCAACCCCCCACCACCACCTACAGCGCCTGAGGGCGCCCACGCCCGCCTCGGTCCGCGCCTCCCACCTGGCCCTCCCGCGGGCCTCGGCCCCTTCTTCCCCTTTCCCGCCGGCCCGGCTGGCTGCTGCTTAATCCACTTCCCACACCCATTCCCATCTCCTCCCGGTCTTGAAATCTCTCTTCTTCCTAGTTCTCTTCTTCTGTCCTGGAGGTTTCCTCCAAATCTAGTTTGATCTTTCCGGGACCAGGTCCGTTGTTTGGCGGCGGAGACGCGACTCCTTTCTAGACTGGGCTGAGATGCATCCTGCGTGATCGCAGCAGTGATGGTAATACCGGCCCCATATCCGGATGAGAAGCGACCCGACTAGGTTTTCCGGCAGGCATTCAGTATGGAAAGTGAAGATCTCCTTAGACGGCTTAATGTACAGGACACTAGTATTTTAGTTCGGAGACATTTGACAGCTCATAAATGAGGGAGGTGGGAAAGAATTGGGAGGGAAGGGTAAGTAAAATTTTACCAAGCAACCCTTCAGGTGAACAGACAGAGTCTAATTCGTTAAAGTGGAAAGTCAGGCTGCTTTGATAAAATTGCAATTAGGTGCATTATTTTCAGTCCATTAAATAAATGGGGTGGGAAGTGAGGGGAAAGCAGATGGCTTAGCTACACAGATGAAAGTCTAAAATAGAAAGGTCACGACTTTGCCTTTCATCTCAGTTCTGGTTTTTATGAGCTTGAAATAGAAACGGTTTGCAGTTGCGTTTCTTTCTAAATGGAATTGTTCAGAAATGACAGGAGAATACTAAGAAGTCTCAGAAAATGTTGGTAATCCTGAAAATTCTTTTGCTATTCAGTTAATACAGTAGTTGCAATGTAAGGTGTTACTCTGACCACTCAGAAAGTTTACTACTGCAAGAGTCACTGCAATTAAGTTCAAAATCACTTCTTGGATTTTCTCAAAAGCCCAAATAAATGAAAGGCCTGGAAAATAAAGCTGTTCTGTCTTCATCCATCCTAATAGAGACCTGATCAAACGATTCTCTTCTTAAAGCAGCAGCTTGTCAAAATGAAAAAACATTTAAACAATTTGTAGAAGAGGACTGCATTAGTGTCTCACACTTTATAAGCTATCTAAAATTTAATTTTAAAATATTGTTCAATTACCATGAGAATAATGCTTTTTGGAAAATGTAAAAAATAAAATGGCGTGTAATAACACCACCAGGGATAAACAGCCTTAACATTTTAAAATATTTCTCCCTAGTCTTTGCAAACTGTCATAGAAAAGGGCTTATGAAATGTCATTTTTTACACTATTTAAAGACATTAAAGCTTCCTCCTTAAAATGAAATGGAAATATTTACCAAAGTGAAGGAATTTATCTCAGCATCAGATGAGTGCTGTACTATTTTGACACTTTTTTTTTTTTTTACCTTAACTAGTGCAGCAATAGAATTGAAGGGACACAATTTAAACACTGACAAATGTTCAAGAGAGAGAAGAAAGTCATTAGTTTGGTATAACCCTGTACATTTGCTATTAAATAAGTTTTTAAAAAATTAAACCTATATAAAGATGATGGTAAGAAGATGTGTGTTTTTTCATGTGGAAGGGAAATAAGATTAATTCTGATGCATATATAAACTAGAAAAATCATTCAAATGATAAAGTGGTCATCAAATTCAGAAGTTTGGATTTGAAATAAAACTAGCAAAATTAAAGTTGGACTACATGATTTCACCTTTAGTCAGAGGTTTCATATAAAATCAGATTTTATACTGTGTTTGGTATAGATGCCATTAATGTATTTTTATTCAGATATAAAATGGCTGGCTTATTTATGTAGAGTATCTTTAAGGTCCTTACCAGATTAAAAAAAATTTTTAAAGATATACTTTGACTCTTTTAATTTTTATTTTATTTATAAGAGAAAAACATATGAGTTAGTCTGGAAGACTTAATACTGGATGACTATGGGGATAGATCATTTGTTCAGACATTTCATTTTACAGATTCAGAAAAGACATCATATACAAATGATTCCAACATTTGTCAGTATAATCTCTTAACCTCAAAACTGACATAGTTGTAATGTTGGTTTCTGAAATTCTTTGGAAATACTCAGAAATAATTCTTATTACAAATACGTTGGAATTGCTTATTTGGGGAAAATGAAGTTTGTTTTTTTTCCTAAATATTTTCACAAATACCCACCAGTCTGTTTATTTTGAGAATTATTAGTAGTCTTTTAAAAGTTGTCATCCCTGGGTTGGGAAAGTGGCTCCGTGGTAGAGCAATGCAAGATGCTGGGTTCCATCCTGAGCACCACACACACACACACACACACACACACACGCACGCACACACACACACACACACACACATACAAATACATTGTCATTCCTATCAAATGGTGCTAAAATTCCTAAATGAAGTTACCTGAACTATACTATATGGTCACCAGTTTGATAGTTGAAACTAAGGAAGAAAACAACACTGTATTTAATAACAGTTTTATGTGTAAGTTCTCTAATGTATTTAGTGAGGATTTTAGAAATATGTATGGCTATTAAATGGATTGAGGGTCTCTGAAGAAAATAAAGGCAGTGCTTAATACTGTTTTATGTATAGACTGATTAAAATTTTACTTTGTGTGTTGGAGGTGTAGTTCAGTGGTATAGTACTTGCCTAAAATTTTTTTTTTCTTAAAAAAAAAAGTATCATAGTGACATTTTCTCAATGTTTCAGAATAGGAACAGCTTCTTTTTCCTTTTTTTTTTTTTTTTTTTTTTTTTTTTACCGGGGATCAAACTCGGGTCCTTGCGCTTGCACAGCAGGCGGCGAAACCACTGAGCTAAATCCCTGGCCTTTTTTTTTTTTTTTTTTTTTTGAGACAGTGTCTTACTATGTAGTTCAGGCTAATCTTTAGCTCACTTTGTGGCCCAGGTTGGTCTCAAACTCAGGAAAGTCCTCCTGCCTCAACTTCCTGAGTGCTGGGATTACAGGCATATGCCATCATGCCTGGTCAGGAACAGCAGATTAAAATAAGCAGTTACAAGTTGTTTCTTTGGGATTTTGTTTTGTTTGGTTTTGGTTTTTGAGTCAGGGTCTTGCTATATAGTCTAGGCTGACCTCAGACTCCTCCCTTAGTCTACTGAGTAACTGAGATTGCAGACTTGTGCCACTATGCCTGGCCAGGATTGTTTTTTTGTGTTTTTTTTGTGGTACTAGGGATTGAACCCCAGGGCTGGAACATGTGTGACAAGTGCTCTACCACTGAGCTACCTCCTTAGCCTAAGGATCAAAGTTTAAATAAATAAAATATAGTTATAATTGGTAATTTTAAAGTTTTTCAAGCAATTTAGTGAGACTTTATCTCAAAAAATAAAAAAGGCTGGGGATGCAGCTCGGTGTGAAGGGCCAGCATTCAATCCCTAGTGTGTCCACACATGCACAAAATTCAGAGCAATATTTAGGGTAAAATTGTTTGCTTTTCAACTTCAAAATGGGCACTTATACTTAGATATTCCTCTGCTATATTAAACAACAAGTAACATTTTGGAAGAATAAACTGTCAAAAATTCAAAAATTCATTTGAATGAAAGAGACCTCTTGTGAACTATATATATACGTGTGTGTATATATATATGTGTGTGTGTATATATATATATTTGTGTGTGTGTGTGTGTGTGTGCTGCTAGGGATTGAACCCAGAGCCTTGCTCTTGCTAGAAAAGAGCACTGAGCTACATCTTCAGCCTTATAAATACTTCTAATGGGACCATTTACACAATTTTGTTTCAATCTATTAAACCTCAAGAATCAATAATAATAAAGAATCAATAATAAATTCATGCAATAGTTTAGAACTATTTTGAATAAATTTATCATTTGTTAATAAAAATTAAGTAACCTAGAGCCTTCAGTTGGTAGAAAATGGCCTATGTTTTACTTACTCCTTTTTCTAAATTTAAATTTCCCTCAAGGGATTAAAGTATCTTCTGATGACATAATCCTAGGATTTCTGAGATTGATGAGAGACTTTTTGAAAAGGTGGAAGTGGAGCTGGGCATGGTGGCTCATGACTAATCCCAGAATTCTGGGTGCTGACACAGGAGGATCGCTGTGAATTTGAGGCCAGGATAGGTGACATACATAGTGAGCTGAAGGGCAGCCTGGACTATAGTGAAACCTTGTCTCAAAAACATTAAAAAAAAAAAAAAAACAAGAAAGAAAGAAAAAGAGAAAGAAAAGATGGAAGTGGTGAGGTATTTTATAGCTTAGAAATAATTTGAATAATTTAGAAATAATTTTCAAATAAAAATATACAACTGATTTTACAGCAATGGTGAATATGAGGCTACTTGTGAAGGTTTATAAGTCGATACTGTGTATTCTTTTCTTTATACAATCCTGGGGCTAAATCTGTTTTAATCCAGAAGAAACAGATACTCTGAAGTCTTTTTTAGGGCTGTATGTCATCACATTTTCGAGCAGTTGTTTCCTCAGTTATTCATTTAGTGTGGGATGGGCTTCCCAAGGGGGAGACAGATATCCCAGCAGGCTGGCAAAGTTAGTAGTTCCAGATGGTTTGCAGTAGTATTGAGGATGGCACTTTAAAAATGGCTTGGAAAAGAAAATCATTGGTTGTAGACACTAATACTTAAGTTACATTGAATTGTGTGAATCATGAATGACTTTGGGATAGGTCATAAAATCATTAAGCTTTGTTTCAGTTTTACATATATACATGAAAAACTATGTGTATACAAGTCACATATCACTCTTTTTTATTTATATATGAATTGGTACATTTTAGGTATATAATACATTTACATTTATCATTGGGTGTTTGTACCTGAACATGATGTATCTTAGCTCTTATTTTTTCTCCCATTACCTATGCACCCTTCACCCCCACCACACTTCCCCACCTACATAGACTTTGTTTCCATTTTTTTTTTCTTTCTCATAATTTTTCCTTTTCCTTCTTCCCTTTCCCCTTCCCCTTCCGCCACCCCTACACCTTTGGACCTTTTTCTATTTCAAATTATCAATTATTCATTTTAATCATTTTAATCCTTATTTACACTTTCAGTTTCTCACATCAGAGAAACTATTCGGTATTTACACATGTATGTCCTATTTATTTCACTTAAGAGTATGGCCTCAATAGTCATCCATTTAGCTATAAATGACTCTAGTTTCTCGTTCTTTATGGCTGAGTAGTACTCCATTTTATAAAAAAACCACATCTTTATCCAGTTTCCAGTTGATGGGCATTTGGGCTGTTTCCAAACTTTAGCTATTACAAACTGTATATCACTCATTTTTACATTGAACTTTTTAATTAATTGTGCTATGTAATCCCAGCTGCTGGGGAGGGTGAGGGAAGAGTATTCTAAGTTCAAGGCCAGCCTGGGCAACTTAGACCCTGTCTCAAAATAAAATATTTTAGAGGGCTTGTAGATATAGATCAGTGATAGAGCACTTGCCTAGCATGCATGAGGCACTGAGTTCAATCTTCAGTACAAAAAAAAGAGTATTAAATGGGCCTGGCAGTGTAGCTCAGTGGTAGAGCACTTATGTAGCATATGCAAGGCCCTGGATTCTGTGCTTATCATGGCAAGGAAAAAAGAAAGAAAGAAAACTAATGTGTTCACTAAGAAGTAGAGAAAATTCACATGAACAAAAAGAAATTATTATTTCCCTAGGTTTTTTTCCTTACCACTTAGGTTACTACTTAATCTCTATGAACTTTTAATATTCTACCCATCCTCTTAATATTGGCATTCTTTGACCTTCTCAAGTCTAGTTGACTTTTTTTTTTTTTTTTTTTTGGTATTGGGAATTGAACCCTGGGTCTTCACACTGAGTTACACACTCAATTCTTTTTTATTTTTTATTTTGAGATGGTCTTCCTAAATCACTAAATTACTCAGGCAGGATCAAACTTGAAATCCTCCTGTCTCAGCCTCTTACAGTGCTGGGACCACAGGCATGGGGCACAACACCTAGTTCAAATCTAGTTGATTTACTTATCCTTAGTATCAATGTCTCACATGACTGGTTATTGTGGTCGTGCAATGGCTCCCAACCTTCCGTGTAGATATCTAAATGTCTCCATGTGGATATCTAAAAGGCTCCTCACATTTAACTATACAAAATTGAATTCATACCTCCAATCCTGTCTCCCTCCTCCAATCAAAACCTGATACTCTTTCTAGTGGGTCCATCCCTGAATTCTCTTGTCATGCCTTGCTCATCTTAATTCTGCCTTGTAAATGTCTCATAAATATGCCATGTCTCTCCACATTCCCACTGCCACTGTCACCTCTTGTCATTTTTGCCCTTCTGTAATACATTTTCCCCAGTGGAGCCAGTCATTCCTCCAGAATTTACATTATAGAGATTGTCTGATTGTTACACTGCTTAAACATTTTTACCCTTCATTTGGAGTTAAAGTGAAGGGATGAGGCACAATCCTCCAACCTGCTAGATCCATGTAAGACTGCTGGCCCCAGTTGTAAGGAGTGAGGGTCCAACTACAAAGTTAGAAGAAGAGACCATATAAGACTGCCCTTGGGCTGGGGATGTAGCATGCACCACCACACCTGGCTAGGGCCAAAGTGTTTAGTACATGTCTTACATCAGCTATCTCTCATTTGGCTTCCAGATGAAATCCAAAGGTAAGACTGTAATCTTCCTTATCAGCCTCATCTCTGGAATCACTATTCACTCACTCTAACCCACCTCTATACCTCTGGAAACTACACGTCATCTCTACTAGACTACTAGTATAGTAGAAATGTGTTATCCCTGTCTCACCTCTGCACCTTCCCACATAGTGTACTCTTCCTTCTGGAATACCGTACCTCCCATCCCCACCTAAAACCAATCTCTTATGCATTAAGTCCTCATTTAATACAAGATCCTTTAGGACACCTTTGTACACCATCCCCGTACATATGGGTTAGATGTCCCTTTCATGTGCCCAGAATATCCAGAGCTGCTTGTTCTTGTAAGCATTTAATTTATTTTTTGGTCAACAAATATTTATACGTCCATTCCATCTCTAGCCCAGTGGTCTTCAAAGTGAGGTGGTACCTAAATTAATTCATTAGGGCAAAGAAAGAAAAGATTAAAATCTATTTACTTGTGTAGAAAATATGAAATTAAGTACCACTAATATTTGATATGTTATTGAAGCTGAGCATAATGGCACACATCTATAATTCCAACACTTGAGAATTCGAAGCCAGCCTGGGTTACATTGTGAATTCAAGACTGGCTTGGACTACTTCCATAAAAACAAGAAAGAGGGCTGGGGATTAGCTCAGTGGTTCTGTCTCCTGCCTCGAAAGCACAAGGTCCTGAGTTTGATCCCCAGTACCAGAAAAAGCAAAAAAAAAACAAGAAAGAAAGAAACAACAAGAAACATATTCTCCTTCTAGGTAACTTCCTGAAAGAGTTAAAGACATCATACTACAGTGATATATACATACCCATTTTTTTTTTTTTGGTACCAGGGATCAAACTCGGGTCCTTATGCTTTTGTAGCAGGCAGCGAAACCACTGAGCTAAATTCCCGGCCCTGCATACCCATGTTTATAGCAGCACAACTCATAATAGCTAAATTGGAAGCATCCTATCTATCCACCAACAGATGAATGCATAAAGAAAATGTGGTATTTATATATAATGAAGTACTACTGTGCCATAAAGAAGAATAAACTTGAGTAATTTGTAGGAAAATGGATGTGCCTTGAGATCATAATGTTAAGTGAAATATATCAGATACACAGGCTTGTTGCATGGTTTCTCTTATATGAGAAACCTAAAATATTAATAAAAAGCAAAATAAAAGATAGATAATAGGAAATAGATAAATCTTTTGTAAATGGAAAGGGGACCAAGAAATGGAGGGAGGGGTAAGGGAAAAAATTGAGATGCGTTACATACATACAGTAACTCCCCATGAGGAATGTAATCATTATGTACTGCAAACATATATATATATATATATATATATATATATATATATATTTGTTTGTTTGTTTGTTTTGGTACTGGGGATCAAACTCTGGACCTTGTGCTTGTGAGGCAGGTGCTGGAACCACTGAGCTAAATCCCCAGCCCAAACATATATTATTAAAAAAATAAAATTGGAGCAAAAAAATAAAAATAAAAATAATAAGTAAATAAAATTGGAGAAAAATAGGGGCCAGAGGTTTAGCTCAGTGGTGCCAGCGCCTACCTGGCAAGCACAAGGTCCTGAGTTCAATCCCTGGTTCCTCAAAAAAAATTGGAAAAAAATCAAAACATTCTATAAACATTTTTTATATATATATATATATATATATATATATATTTTTTTTTTTTTTTTTTTTTTTTGGTACCAGGGATCAAGCTCGGGTCCTTGCGCTTGCGCAGCAGGCGGTGAAACCACTGAGCTAAATCCCCGGCCCTATTTGATATATTATTGAGATTGGAAACTTGTTCTGAACAACAACTAATTTCATATCAGGCATAGTAAATTCTGAGGAGGCACAAATTCCACACCTCAGAAGGGTTGACAATAGCATCTTTTCTCCAAATTTCAGGACATTGTAAGGTACCTCAGTTTACATATACCTGATTAAATGAATTTCTGAGACTCACTTAGCCTACTGCACTAAGGATACAGGTTAAGTGAATTTATGGACTGTTATTTCCTAGTTTTAACAATTTCAACTTATGAAATGGACAGATAGCTTTAAAAATTCCTGCAAAGAAATTATGGGTTGAACATGATGCCACAAGGATAAGAAACTGTAGAATTTAAGTGCCTAGAATTCTCTCCTTAGTTATATTTGATTTTTTAAAAATGATGTTATATTTTAGAAATGAGCAGGAGCCGGGAATTTAGCTCAGTGGTGCCGCCTCCTGCTTTGCAAGCGCAAGGTCCTGAGTTCGATCTCCGGTACCAAAAAAAAAAAAGAAAAGAAAAGAAAAAGAAATGAGCAAAAAAATAATTAGATTGTGTGACATATGAGTATGTAAGAAATGTATGGGATTGGGGATATGGTTCCATAACAGAGAGCCATAATATGAAATAATTTAAACATTTAGAAAATAAGACGATAATAAACAAAATATTCATATACCCATCATGTAGTTTGAACAAATTATTACAAGTATTTACTTTTCAGGAAATGAATACTTCAGTGGAGTTGAATGTCATTGTAACCTTTTTCTGCACAATTTACTGAGACGCTGTCTCAAAATAAAAAATTAAAAGAGTTGGGAATGTAGCTCAGTGGTATAGCACTCCAGGATTCAATCCCCAGTATTAGAAAAAAAAATGTTCACTTTCTAAGATGCCTAGAAACATTTTTTTCTATTGACTAATTTTGCAATCTATTTAAAAAATTTCAGCTACATTATTAATTACTGAAATAGCCAAAGGCACATTTTAAAATTTCTGATGCAATAGCCATCCACTCAATAAGTATTTCTTTTGGAAAGAAGTAATTATTATTATTATTATTATATATTATTATTATTGCTCGAGATTGAACTCAGTCTCATGAATGTTAAGCATGCACTGTACCACTGAGGAGCACTCCCACCCCTATTTTAATTAAAATAATAATTAAAAATAGGGGAAATATTTTAATTAGTTTGCTAACTGTATTAATATCATGTATGCAGGATATGATTTTTTAGAAGCCAATATAATATATCCTGGTCATTAATAAGCAACAGATTATAAATTAACATAAAGCATTGATCACATGTATTGTAAAAGTGTCATCAATTATAAAACCTTCATCACTGGATCCATCTGCTGTAACATAGTTTCTGAATTATTAGTGTAAAATTGTTATTTCTAACCAGGCATGGTTGCACATGCTGGTAATCCCAACTACTTGGGAGAGTAGGGTAGGAGAATTACAACTTTGAGGCCAACTTGGCAAGACCTTATCTCAAAATTAAAAAATAAAAAGAGCTGGGGATGTAGCTCAGCGGTAGAGCTGTTAGCTAGCATGTTCAGGGGCCTGAGTCTAATCCCCAGTACCTACTGCAAAAAAAGAAAAAAAAAAAATTAACATTATTCCTTTGGAGGCCAGGGATGTAGCTCAGTGGCGCTGTGCCTGCCTGGCAAGTGCAAGGTCCTGAGTTTGATCCCTGGTACCAGGGAATGAAGAACAACAGCAACAAAAATACATTATTCCTTCGCATTATGCATTAAAAATGGCTCAAATGAGCCGGGGATTTAGCTCAGTGGTGCCGCTGCCTGCCTCGCAAGCGCAAGGTCCAGAGTTTGATCCCCGGTACCAAAAAAAAAAAAAGGTCCAAGTATAACTTGTCCAGCAGAGTTAGAATCCCACCAGAATTCCAGTTTATATATTAAAATATCCACTTTACGTTCAAGTATAATACTAGGTAAAACTCTCTTTGACTATCAAGGAAAAGAAGAAATGAGAGAAGTGAAGTTAGCTTTGGCTGGAGGTGCTGGCTCAGTGGTACTGTGCTTCCCTAGGTAAGGGCCTGAATTTGACCCTCAGCACTGCAAAAACAGAAGACAAACCAAAAGGATACTAACTTTAGTGCTAGTGTTTAAAAACATATTGAAGATCAAATAGAAAATAAAAGCATTCTCTCAGAATGAGACCTTACAAATGATTAGTAAAATGTACCTAAAGTTATACTCTTAAAAGCTAATTAAACATCACAATGGAAAAGCCTATTAAATATTACATTAAAGAGTATATATTTTTACACAGGTCAAAATTATCAAACCGTGAAACTGAATTTTTTATTTCCTCAAGGACTATAAAATATTTTAATTAAGCTTTTCATATGGAGAATTTCCTTGGTTTTATTTTATTTTAAAGGAGGAAGGGTTTATTTCAGCTCATAGTTTGTAGAAGTTTCAGTCCATAGTTGGCTAGCTCCAAGGTAAGGAAGGCAGCATGGCAGAGGAGCATCATAGAGGAGAAACAACCCATGGCAGAGTAGGCAAGAGGGAGTAGCAGCAGCAAAAATAGCAGCAGCCCCTTGGTTTTAAAAAGCTTTTTATTTTAAATTTTTCTACATGGTTATCAAATAATGATGGCTTTGTGTGTGGCTTGGTAATTTTTGTGGTTATTACAGAGCATGAAAAAACTTATTACAGGTAGTCAGTTCCTTAGGCATATATGATCAACTATGTTCAAGTAAAATCATTTAACATAATTAACAGTGAATCCTAAAAAAGATGATAAAAGAGTATCTATTTTTTTTGGTACTGGGGATTGAACTCAGGACCTTGTGCTTTCGAGGCAGGTGGTGGAACTACTGAGCTAAATCCCTGGCCCTAAAAGAATATCTTCTTAAAACACTGATATCAGTGGAGTTTATTTTCTTACTTGCTTACTGCTTTATTACAGAAAGGATTTCAGATGTCAAAGAAATTTTACTATGATAGGAATAATATTTATTCGTTAAAAAAATGCTAAGTGTAGTGCTAGATACCTGTAATCCCAGTTACTCAGGAGGCTGAAGCAGTAGTATTGCAAGTTTGGGGCCAGCCTGAACTATGCCGTGAGACCTGTCTGAAGATAAAATTTTTAAAAAGGTTGGGGTATAGATCAGTCTAGCTTTTGTCTAGCTTATACAAGGCTCTGGGTTCAACCCCCAGTACTACCAAAAAAAAAAAAAAAGAAAATTAAAGAAAATTAAATACACTATATGACAAACATTGTGCTAAATGCTACTTTATATAGAAAGATGTTCCTTTTCACTCTGGGAGGCCAAGACAGGAGGATTTTGAGTTTGAGCTCAGCCTGAGCAATTTTGTGACTAGTGAGACCCTGTCTCAAAATTTAAATAATTTTTTAAAAGGCTGGGAATATACTACTGCAAAGGGAAAAAATATCTGTCCCTTTAAGATATTAACTTGCTTAAGTGGTTTAATTGAATACAACCAGCCTCTGTTATGATCATGACAGTGCAGAAGAAAAGAACTGGAAAGAAACCAAAATGCAAAATAAACGAGAATTAACCCTTAGAATAAAGTATTACAAAAAGAGGAAGTGAGATATAGGGCTCTTGAGTAAGAATACCATGGGTGTGCTTAGTTATGTGGCTCTTGATAGCATAGTTAACATTTTATTTTTTGAATGCAAATTTGTAATTTTAAAAAGCAGTATGAGTAGGAGACTATCGAATTAAAGGCAGATATCATCACTGTAATTTTACATTTTATATGAGAAAAGTTTTGTGTGTGTGTGTCCTGGAAATTGAACCCATGCCTCATGCATGCTAAGCACACATTTTACCTCTGAGTTATACTACCAGGCTCAGAAAAGATGAATCTTAATTTTAAACATTTTGATCTGTGTTTTGTCATTTTATTAAAAGTGGAAAAATAAAGTTTTTTTAAGGACAAAATGTTTTTATTTCCTGTTTGACATATGTAGGAAACCCAAAATATTTAGAGTATTATAACTGTAAATTGGAGATTTGTTATTAAAGTGTCATTTTACCTGCTGTCTAGGAGGAGTCAAGCATAGCATATATATGTTTGCATGGGGGGAGGGTGTGATGTAGTAAATACCTTTAGAAGAGAACATAAGGCATTGAATAACTGTTGAAAGAATAATAATGCTCTATTTCTCAAACAGAATTTTAACTTAAAATGTAGGAATTTTCATTATCTGACGGTTTCTTACCAGGGTATAAGGTCTGTGAAGGCAGGGACTTTGTTTTGCTCACCATCCTATCCTCAGCACCTAAAATACTGAACGCTTAGTGCATAGTAGGTTTCTGCTAAGTACATATTTGGTAAACAACAAATGCTCACCCATATTTTTTATTGTGGTAAAATATAATAATTTAATGTATATCTTAAATAGCATTTTTCCCCAATTAAGGACAAATACCCAGTGTGGGATTTTGAAACTATAGCAAAAAAAGAAAAAGAACTTGTATTTTGTTACTCTAAATATCCATCCTTTAGGAATATTTTTCTCTAGTCCTTTTTTCTATGCAAATGTACTTATAGCTAAATTGTGATCATATATAAGTGTACAAATAGTTTTGTGCCCTGCATTTTCATTTAACATGTTCAAATGAGTATTTTACCAAGTCATTAAATACTCCTTGATTTTTTTTTTTCTTTTTTTGAAATAGGGTCTCACTATGTAGTTCAGGCTGGCCTTGAACTCACTATGTAGTGAGTTCACAAACTCACTGTGATCCTCCTGCTTCAGGCTCCTGAGTACTGGGATTACAGGCATCCAGCACCATGCCTGGATAAATATTCCTTGAAAACAAAATATTAAAAGATTAAGGAGACCAGATGAGGTGGTGCATGCTTGTAATCTTAACACTTTGGGAGGCTAGTGTCCAAGTGTCCAGCGTCCCACATGTTCTCCTGATTTAACACCTGCGGAGTTTTATCTATGGGGGACCCTAAAGGATGTCTCACAAAACCCACTAAACTGCTGGCCCTTAGAGAAGAAATTGAAAATGCTTATGCAGCAATCTCAATGGACACTTTGACCAAGGTAACCTAAGCAGTTCACTGTACTAATACATGTCTGGAAGCTAATGGCCACCGCTTTGAGCACTTCTTGTAATTGTAGAGGGCAAAGGTAACTTGTATTAATCTCATGATGTTTCAATAAATTTAGTATTAAAATATTTATATAAGTTTTCCTTTTCCTGATGTATATATATTTTTGGTGACTCATACATATAGAAGCTTTTAGAGACAAAGTGACTGTATCATTATAAAATTGTTGATAGCTAGGATGGAGAATTCTAAAAGTAAGCCATGTACAAACAGGCTAAAACTGAAGGAAAAAAAAATTTTAAATATATATGGTCATGACCTTGTAACCTGAGACTTAGGAAAGTTGGGAGGTACAAAAAATAATTATATAATTTATATAACTTATAAATTATAGCAATGAGGATTCTTGTTTCTTTGGGGTTTTGTTTTTTTTTTGAAACAGGGTCTTGCTGTGTAGTTCAGGCTGACCTTGAACTCACTGTGTAACCCAGGCTGGCCTTGAACTCATGGAGATCCTCCTGCATCAGCTTCTCAAGTGCTGGGGTTACAAGTGAGCTCCACCGCACCTGGCTAGCAATTAATTTTTTAAAAAGACAAACACAAAAGTATTGTGCATCCACTTTGAACAATTTTAACCACAGGTTTTTGTTATGTGTGTTATGCTAGGGATTGAACCCAAGGCTAACACTTTAGCACCTCAGGGTTTTGTTTTGTTTCCTTCAGTACTGGGAATCAAACCCAAGGCCTTCCACTGAGCTACATTCCCAGCCCATTTTTTATTTTTTACTTTGAGACAGGGTCTCACTAAATCACTGCCTTGCCCAGGCTGGGCTGGATCTTGTGATCCTCCTGCCTCAGCCTTCCATAGTACTGGGATTATAGGGCTATGCCACTAGGCCCAGCTCCCAGATCATTTTTGAAATTTTGTTTTATTTTGAGACAGGGTCTCACTAAGTTGTCCAGGCTGGGCTTGAACTTGTAATCCCCCTTGCCTCATCCTCCTGAGTAGCTAAGATTACAGATATGTGCCACCATGCCCTGCTTAACCAAAGTTTTATAAGAGTTACAGTAGTCCCCCTCATCCACAGTTTCATTTTGTATGTTTTAGTTACTCAGAGTCAGCTGTAGTACAAAAATATTAGATGGGAAATTCTGGAAGCAGTTCTTAAGTTTTCAACTGCATGTGATCTGAGTAGCATGAAGAAGTTTTGCACTGTCCAGCTCCCTCCCCCTGAGAACATAATCATCCCTTTGCCAGCATATTGACACTGTGCGTACTGCCTGCCTATTAGTCTTGGTTGTCTTGGTTGGCCTGTCATATTGCAGTGCTTATATTCAAGTAACCCTTATATAGTAGCCTAACTCCTTCACAAAGCTTATTCACTTTATTTTATAGTCTTTGTGTCTGCTAATATCATCCAAAAAGAAGAATGAGTACAGTATGATATTTTGAGGGCTGGGGAATGTAGCTTGGTGGTAGAGAGCTTGCCTAGCATGGGTAAGACCCTGGGTTTGATTCCCAGCATTGCAGAACAACAAAAACAATATTTTGAGATAGAGATACAATACTCAAATAAATTTTTTTACAGTATATTGTTATAATTGTTCTATTTTATTGTTGTTAATCTCTTAGTGTGTCTAATTCATAAATTAAGGGCTTAGGTGTGTATGTTTCAGGAAAAGTATAGTTACATATGGGGTTCAATACTATCTGCAGTTTCAGGCATCCTCTATAATTATAGAATACTACTGTATTTACAGAGGATGAATATAGAAAAGTGTACAAACATTAAGTGTACAATAAAAGTTGAAATTCAGAATTAACAGATGTGAAGAATATGTTAAAGATAATTTGAAGATTATTCAGAAACAAAGGAACTATATGCCTATTTAATATTATTATTATTTATTTTTTCGATACTGGGGATTGAACTCAGGACCTCACACTGGCAAGGCAGGCGCGGTGCCACTGAGCTAAATCCCTGGCCCATATCCCTATTTAATATTAACCCTTTTTTTTATTTTTTATTTTTTATGGTACCGGGAATCGAACTGGGGACCTTGTGCTTGTGAGGCAGGTGGCAGAACCACTGAGCTAAATCCCTGGCCCAACCCTTCTGTTTTGTTCGCATATATCAAGGAGAACAATCATTATAACAGCAAAAAAAAAAAAATCAGTAAAGAAGAATTAAAATTAAAAATAAAAGCATTTTGGGGCAGGGGATTTAGCTCAGTGGTTTCACCACCTGCTGCGTAAGCTCAAGGACCCGAGTTCGATCCCCAGTATCAAAAAATAAAATAAAATAAAATAAAAGCATTTTAAGCTGGCATGGTGGCACATGCCCTTAATTCCAGCACTCAGGGCTGCTGGGTGAGGAGGATTGCAAATTCAAGTCCAGCCTGGGCAGTTCAGAACAGACACTCCTTTAGCAACTGAGTTTTGCTCCTGTGACTCGATCGTTAAATGAATTGGTCACTAAATGAAGAATTGTATATAGTATGTACATTACAATATTCAGAACAAAAAAATGGTGAAAGAAAAATCTAACTTGATGTCTTTGCTTTTGTTTGCATAACTCTTACATGAAGTACTGTAATGTTAAACAGAAAATAAAACAACAGTACAAGAGTACAATCAGCAAAAATTATAGTATTGTATAAACAAGGTGTACTATACAAAAAACATTGAAGCTCTATAAACAAAATGTGCAGAAAACAAAACAGGTCATAAGTCCAAGTGGCAAGATGTAAGTTTGAACAGTGTGCCTCAGTCATTTAGTAAATGAGGAATATCTGTATTAGACATCATATTATCAAAATAGTTCAATGAAAATGATTTATTTTTCTTAAGCACACATGCTGTCCAATAATCTTTAATATAAAACACAGCCACCAACAAATCACATCAGCTGGGTTCAGGCAGTATTGACCCCTCATATGTCAGAAAAAGCAGGGATGAAAATTATTCAGGAAATCCAAGATATCTTATGATATAGCACTGATATAGAAAGTGCTCATTAATAATCATGGTTGCAAAACACATTGCAATCACACACGATCTTTAGCAAGTCAATAAAACATCTATTCCTATATTTCCTTACATGCCCTTTCCTGGCTTCTTAGTAGGTTCCATGAATTCTTCAAGGTTACACTGATCACACAGTTGATATTGCTGGAAGCTGTGTTTTGAATGTGCAATTTTGGATCATTAATGAAGGAGCTTCTGCAGGTCATTACAAGAATTACAAGAGACCAATGAAACTAAAATACTACTACTAAGATATCACAGAACCATGAACCTGCTTGACTGTGTAAAAATCATTAGAAATGCCAAATATCCTTGAGAGTGAAACTGGCATTAATGGAGCCACTGTTCTGCCTGCCTCTGCAGTAAATAGGATAGAAAGACATATAAGGTATGTAGTAAAGGAACTTACTAGCCAGGAGTGTAAGACAAAAATTAAACACATAAACCAATCACAGAGCCAAAAATAATAGTGATAATTAATTGTTCAATTGTTTCCCATGGTTCAGAAGTGTATACATAACCTCTGAAAAAATATGTGCACCATATGATATGAGACATTTCTACGTGTCAAAAAGTTTCAAAGATAACATCACTTCTAAAGAATTTGTTTATATCTGAGAATTTATTTAACTCCAAATGAATCAGTTTTATTATCACCTGAGGAACTCTTGGAAGCACCTGAGGAACTCCTAGAAGTGAGTCCAATAAAAAAAGAGTGCACTGATAAATTTGTCTGGTCCTTGCTCTGCCTGTATCATATGTGATTAACAGGTCTCAAAAGACCATTCTCCAAATCACTCCCTTCTGTATCAAAACAGGCAAACCATATTTTTTTGGATATTGAGGCAAAACAAGCATGCTTGTTTTGCCTCAATATCCAAAAAATGTCAGATAGCTTATTTTTCCCCAGTATCAAACATTGTAGGAATAATACAGATTTTGAAGGCATTTGTCTTTTCATGAATGCTGTGTTTGTTTGCACATGTTTAGTGAATGTACCTAAAATGCAATAGGCTACAGACATTCCTCATTTAATTACCGACTTCCATTTCACTTGATCTTAGCCAAAAGGCCAAGAAGCGATCCGAGTTCCATTTCTGTGACTAGGTCGTTAAATGAATTGGTCACTGAATGAAGAATTGTACATAGTATGTACATTTTACAGTATTCAGAACAAAGAAATGGTCAAAGGAAGCTCTAACTTAGTGACTTTGCTTTTATTTGCATAACTCTTCCTGTAGTACTGTAATATATAATAGAACATAAAGCTATAGTACTGTACAGTACAATCAGCAAAAATTGCAGTACTGCGTAAACAAGGTATACCACACCAAAAACAGGCATTGAGGCTCTATCAACAGGATATACAGAACTGTATAAAAAAACAAAAAGGTGGGTCATAAGATCTCACAGTGGGTCCCAAGACTGAGCAGTGCATGGGTGTAAGTCTCAACAGTCATTAAACAGGTAGGTCATTAAAAGAGGAATATTTATAACTTAGTGAGAGACCCTGTCTGAAATAAAAAATAGCTGAGTGCAGTGGTGCACACTGTGATCTCAGCACTGAGGAACCCTAAGGGAGGAGAAATTTCAAGTCCTGCTTGGGCAACTTAGTGAGACCCTGACCCAAAACAAACAAACAAAGGTTGGCAAAGTAGCCTAGTGATGGAGCACTCCTTGGTTTGAGCCAGAGTACTAGGGAAAAAGTAACCACAAACAAATAATAAATAAATGAAACTATGGAAGAAAAGCAAAAAAGTAATGCATAATACTACTGCATTTGTACAACTTTACTATGTATTTCCATAGAATATAAAAATTGCAAGGTTGCAATTGTATTGTACTACCATGTATTTTGCTCTTTTTGCTTCATGTCTGTTACTTTGCAATTTGCAATGTAGACTTCTCTTTTCCTTTCCCTTTCTCTCTCTTTCTTTCTTTTCCCTTTCTTCCTTTCTTTCTCTCTCTCTCTTTCTTTCTTCCCTCCCTCCCTCCCTCCCTCCCTCCCTCCCTCCCTTCCTTCCTTCCTTCTTTCCTGATAAGGTTTCACTGTGTACCCCTGGCTAGCCTCTAACTCTTTATTTTCCTACCTTAGCCTTAAGAATATTGAAGCCAGGGACCGGGGATTTAGCTCAATGGTTCCACCACCTGCCTCAAAAGTGGAAGGACCTGAGTTCGATCCCCAGTACCAAAAAAAAAAAAGAATACTGTAGCCTTGAGAATTACCACCAGGCCTGGCTAATTCCCTATATTTGTTTGTTTTAATGTTTCATCTGTAGGTTAAACATAATTTTATAAATTAACCCCTTATTTGAAAATTTGACTTTAGTTAATTTTTTTGTTATCTAAATAACATTGCAGTCATAATCTTTGTGCATATGTTATTAGTCTGCTGTTGAATAATGTCCTTAGATAATTTTTTTTTTTTTGCACTTCTGAGGATTGAACTCAGGGCCTTATGCCCAGCCCTTAGATTATTTTCTAGAAAGATTTCTTTCAGACTTATATTGAGAACGAACTAGACACTACTTGTATAATTTTAGTATTGAGAATTTTTGATATCTCATTTGAAGTAATAATAGCAGCAGACACTGTCCCTTGATTATGGGTCAGGCAATGTTCCAAATAGTTTTTGTGCATAATTGTATTTAATTCTCACATAAATTGAATTAGATAAGTAATTCAAGGCTCAGAGAAGTTTGATAACTTACTTAAAATCGTACAACTAGAAAATGACAAAGGTGGCATGCAGGACCATATGATTCCCAGTCTCCTTTGGCTCCCAGTGTAGATATAAATGGTTATGATGGCAAGATTCCCATGGTAATAGGTTATATTGGATTACATATTTTAGTTCTCTAAACATGACTTACATAGTAACATATTATTGAGTCAAAATTTGCTTTGTAAAAATGAGAATTTAAAAACTTTCTCTGTAGATTTAATAATTATTCTTGGAGCCCACGGAAAGATCATTTTGTAGTGTTCTTATTTTTGTGGTATTTGACATTCCAAATGGTCTAGAGACCATATATAACCAATATAGAAATTGTTTTACATGATGAGTAAATGCTCCAGTAAAAAAGAAAATGGAGGCCGGGGATTTAGCTCAGTGGTTCTGCTGCCTGCCTTGCAAGCGCAGGGAGCCGAGTTCAATCCCTGGTACCAAAAAAAAAAAAGAAAATGGAGTCAGGTGTGGTACTGAATGTTTGTAATCTCAGCTACTTGAGAGGCTGAGGAAGAAGAATAGCAAGTTCAAGGCCAGCCTGGGCAATTTAGTGAACCCTGGCTCAAAACAAAGGAACAAACAAACAAATAAAAATGCCTGAGAATATAGCTCATTAATAGAATGCTTTCCTAGCATGCATGAGTCATGGGTTTGATCCCCAACACTAAAAAAAAAAAAGGGAAATGAATTTAAAGTCATTAATACCTAAATATAAAACTAAATTTCTGGATGTATTAAAGATATAAAAGTTAATATTTTGAAGAGAATATACATAATAATGGCATTTCTAATTCAGACATCTAATTCTGTTTGCTGCATATTTCAGTTAATAGTGTTAGTTGAGGATGGGGTGGGGGCACCAGGATACTTTTAATCTCAGCACTCTGGGATGCTGAGGCAGGAGAATCTCAGGTTTGAAGCCAACCTGAACAACTTAGATACTATCTCAAAATAAAAAATTTTAAAAGGCTGGTGTTGTAGCTTAGTGCAAGGGCTTTGGGTTGATTATCCAGTATTGCCTCCACCCTCAAAAATCTATTAGATGTTAGTAGCTATTTCAACTGTAGAATTATTAAATATGCTTATTATTTGTAATAATTATCTACAATTCATAACTATTACTATAGCCTGAAATTTGAAAAGAAAATTTCAATGAAAAGAATAAAATGAAGCTTAAAAAGAAACAGTAATTTTGAAATTTAATGATTAAAAAAATGGCTTCAGAGATAACAGCTTTCTTTAAAACTTGAAAATGCCAGTTGTCCTCATCAAACTGGGTAAACTCTCATTCCTTGGTTTTCATCCAGAGAGTTATTTCCTTGATTAATAGGGTGACTGGAGCTATTTGTATGCCCTCAACAGAAAAATGAGCCTCTTTCGTCATCTTTCATCATGGGTGTAGCTTCCTCTTTAACTCTGAGGAAAGAAGGGTACATTTATTTAGCAAAAGCTGTGCATTTCACCAAATGCCAGTTCCCTGAATTTACTTCTTTACAGCTAGTTTTAGTTGATCAGTTTTCATCTTCTTGGTAACATTTAAAAGAATGTTCAATTTGTTTCTGCTCCTATTCCTTGCTGCTGTTGAGGAGGTGGACAGAGAAGAATTATTCATGTTCAAGGATATAATCGCAACGAATGTATTCTCTATTAGTGGAGCATTGAAGAATTTCAGCCTTGTCTTCTCCCTTTCTCTGCCCTCCTTCTCAGGCAACAATATCAGGGAGTTGAGGAACAAAAATTGGACATTCCTTTAAGTGTTGTTATGTAGATTAAAACTGATTATCTAGACACTTGAAGTGAATTCACTGACTTGACCTTTAGTTAAACTGAATTTTAGTAAATTTACTTTTGGTCAGTGATACAGGGTTTGTCTAACCAGACAGATCAGTTGAAATAATCTAAATAATGAATTGGCAGGGCTGGGGATTTAGCTCAGTGAGTTCAATCCCTGGTACCCCCACCCCCACCCCAAAAAAGAATTGGCCAATACTTCAACTCCACTGCCTTCACATCTTCAAAATTGAGACTTTTCAAAATGACATAGCACAAAATAGACTATTAAACCTAATATATATAATATAAATCTGTTTTGAAGTGAAAACTGACTGATAAAAGCAATTAAATGACCATTTCTCTTTAAGTCTGTTTATGGTGATGTCTACACCTCTGGGCCCATGGTCTTTGGAAAGCAAACCAATGTATCCAAGAGAACATAAACATTTCATTTTCATTTTAATATATCTAAAACAAGATTCCTCTTCTTTCATTATCAAACCAGCACCTCTTTAGAGTTTCGTCAGACTCACACTCATGTCATTTTGCCCCTATTCCCAATCCTATTTAGTGATCTGCTTTCTACTATAGTCTACTATTGCCATGTTTTCCTTTGAAATAAATCTAAGATTCATTCTTTTCCCATTCTTATTGCAGGGCGGGGGATTTAGCTCAGTGGTTCCGCTGCCTGCCTTGCAAGTGCAAAGTCCTGAGTTCGATCCCCAGTACAAAAAACAAAACAACAACAACAAAAAACTCGTTCTTATTGCAACCACCAAGTTTGGGTTTTCAGTGCTCATTTCCTTTTAGCTTGCTTTCCTGCTTATGTTCTCCTCTCAATAGTACTAGTAGGTTAAATTTACACTGCTTTCATATGTCTCTGTGAATTAATCCCTGAGAACTGCAAAATTCACTAGTTAGTATGCTATCTCAATGTAGGTGTTTTTTTGGGGGGCCTTGTTTTGTGGTACTGGGATTGGACCCAGAGTCTATGCACTGAGCTACATTCCCCAAACCATTTTATTTTTTATTTTGAGACAGGACTTGCTAAGTCTCTAAGTTGCCTAGGCTGGTCTTGAACTTGTATCCTCCTGCCTCAGCCTTTCAGAGCGATCAAGAGCACTTGCTTAGCATGTGAGAAGGCCCTGGGGTTCAACTCTCTGTGCTACAAAAAAGAAAGAAAGAGAAAAAAGAAAAAATGGAAATATACTTTCTGCTTTAACAGTTTGTAATCTGCTGGTAAAAGCTTATACATCCAGATGGCCAGGTTTGATAGTCTGTAGGGGATACCATCAGTTCCTTCCCTTGTGTACATCCATACTATTTTTCAAGACAAGAAATAGAATCTAGTACTTGCTTAGCATGTGCAAGGCCCTGGGTTTGGTCCCCAGCACCACACACACACACACACACACACACACACACACACACGCATGCACACAAAAGTCTAATTCCTTTCTCCTTGGCCAATAGAATATAACAAACAATTTTTTAGAACTTTTGAGGCTTGGTCCCTAGAAGCTTTGCAGCTTCTACTTAGGTCTCTTGGAATAAGTATTTTGGGATAATCTCTCTTAAACCAAGCCACCATCAGGTATGGTGGTACATACCTGTAACCCCAGTTACCTGGGAGTCTGAAGCAGGAGGATCTCGAGTTCAAGGCCCTGTTGGGCAATTTAGTAATATCCTGTTTCAAAAAAATTAAAAAATAGAGTGGTGGTAGTGGCACATGCTTGCAATCATAGCGCTCAGGGAGGCTGAGACAGAAGGATCACAGAGTTTGAACCCAGCATGGGCAATTCAGCAATTTAATAAGATCCTGTCTCAAAAATTAAAAAATGACTGGGGATGTAGTCGTTCAGGGGTCTGAGGTTCAACCCCCAGTACCATTATGTTAAAAAAGGAAGAAGAGGAAGGAAGGAAGTTCAGATAGACAGGACAGAGTGAGGACATAGGTCAGTGGCTCAATGGACATAGCTCATATGCCTAACATGCAAGTGCTCCTGGATTTAGTTGTTAGTACCCCTCCACACAAAAGATACTATGTTTAGGGGTAGATTTGTATATAGCAATGGCTAACCAGAATAGAAATCATCACAGATTATTAAATTTGGATAAATACAATGAAGGAAATAAACAGAAATAAAGAGAAAGTTTTATTTAGATGTTTAGAGAAAAAAAACAGTTGTTTAATAATGTTGTCTTTCTGGCTTAACTACATTTCATGACAACAAATATTGTCCTGTTGTTTTTTGTTTGCTTGGTTTTTTTGAGATAGGGTCTTGCTATATAGTCCAGGCTGGTCTTCAACTCTCAATCCTCGTGCCTCAGCCTCCCTCAGAGCTGTGACAATAGGCATGTGCCACCACCTTCTGCAAACACTGTCCTGTTTTTAACTCTATCCATAGTACATGGCATATATGCTCAATATCTGTTGAAGTTATGATGAACTTTTATTAGAGTCTGAAAGAACCCGGCCATTCTACAAAAGTTAAGAATTACTTCATTTGCAGCAAAACCTTTTTTTCCCTCCTTGTCTACCTTGTATAGGAGTACCACATCTTACCCAAGCACAAAATTCTAGGTTTTCTGGACCGACTTAATGCCTATACCCAGGCCCATGTGAATGATGCAGTATTTTCCTTTCTCAGGTTAGTGATAAACACTGGGCCTTTCATCTTAGGGAAATGAATTATAATGGGCCATATTACATACATAGACATTAGACAAATGTTGAGAGGGACTGGTACTAAGGAGTCCACAGGTGAGCCTACATAATTAAGGAAAACCAGGGCTCAGATAAAGTCTCTTATTCTATAGATTTATTTATTTATAGTTTTTTGAGACAGGGTCTTGCTGTGCAGTCCAGGCTGGCCTTGAACTCACTATGTATCCCGGGCTGGCCTCAGCAGTCCCTCTGCCTTAGCCTCCCGAGTGTTGGAATTACAGGTGTGGACCACCACACCCGGCATCCTTTTTATTTTTTATTTTGAGACAGGGTCTTGCTAAATTGTTCAGGCTGACCTTGAACTTTGAAACCTGCTGCCTCAGTCTCCCAAATAGCTAGGGTCATAGGCATTTTCCACCACACTTGGCTTGATGACTTACTTTTTAAATGTAATTAGTCACTATTTTCTTTTTTTTTTTTGGTACTGGGGATTGAACTTGGGACCTTGCGCTTTCAAGGCATGCAATGGCACCACTGAGCTAAATCCCTGACCCTTAGTCACTATTTTTGATGAATGAGTTGGGTTCAAATACTTAGTATTTGTACTATTACATTTTATTTTGTATTCTTTCTTTTCTTTTTTTTTTTTTTGAGACAGGATCTCGCTATGTAGTTCAGGCTGGCCTCGAACTCAGCGGTCCTCCTAACTCAGCCTCCCAAATGCTGGGATTACAGGTGTGCACCACCATGCCCAACTTTCTTTGTATTCTTTCATACTGGCATGTCTTCCCATTTATGGAGAGGACAGCAGGATCCAAAATCATGGTATCAGGAAGAAAAATGCTAAATCAATATGCATAATATGAGGAAAATACTTAGTATTGGTGGTAAGTCTCCTTTTTAGATCATATATAGAAATGTAAAATTATTCTCCCCATTTGGAGAGTTATTCACTCATTGTTATTTACACAAAAGAAAGGTGGGATCCAAATGAATTAAAAGAATCATACCACAGCGATATATGCACACCCATGTTCATAGCGGCACAGTTTGTAATAGCTAAAACTTGGAAACAGCCCAATTGCCCATCGACTGGAGACTGGATAAAGAAAATGTATGTTGGGTTTTTTTATATAAAATTGAGTACTACTCAGCCATAAAGAATGAGAAACTAGAGACATTTATAGCTAAATGGATACACATTGAGGCAGTACTCTTAAGTGAAATAAATAGGACACATGTGTAAATACTGAATCATTTCTCTGGTATGAGAAACTGAAAGTGTAAACAAAGGTCAAAATGTATAATAGATAATGTGAAATGGGAAGAAAAGATTCAAAGGGGAAGGGGAAATGGGAGGGGTAGGGGAAAGGAATACATATGAGAAAAGGAAAAAATGAAAACAAAGTCTTTGTAAATAGAGAGGGGTGGAGGGGTTGAAAGGAGGGCAGGGGAATGGGGAAAAAAATAAGACCCGAGATATATTATGTAAAGGTACAAATTCCCAGGGCTGGGGATTTACCTCAGTGGTTCCAGCACCTGCTTTGCAAGCACAAGGTCCCGAATTCGATCCCCAGTACCAAAAAAAAGGTACAAATTCCCAATAATGAATGCCAGCATATTGTATACCTAAAATGTACCAATAAAATGAATGAATGAAAAAACCCCACATAGCATATATTTTCAATAGAAAAATTTATTTAAATCAAGACCATTTTCCATGTGGTTTTTGTTTCAAAACCCTAAGTACTAAACATAATTTTTGACAACAGCAGTTCATGTGTTAAGTTTTAGAGTTTAGAAATACTATCATTAACCATGAATAAATCTCATTGGGCACTCTTCTAGGTAAGAAAGGTGCTATTTCTGTCAGAAAAATGTATTTAGTTTACTGATACTCAATGATGTTGAATAATGTGAAAATAGGACTCAGTTCCACTATATTCCTGGATCTCTAATAGATTTTTAATAAGGAAAAGTAGGAACCCAGGGATGTCTTCCTTTTTACAAGCCTTAGCCATTTTTCTCTTTTTGAGAAAACTACCCAGACTGCTTGGGGAAACTTTTCAAATCCTTAGTTAGAATGTTAAGTTAGATTATACTATGTTTAGGGAATCTCTGATAGTAGTTACATAATAGTAGAGAAATTCTCTTGGTTTGGTGTGCTTTTTTTTTTGCATGCATGTGTGTGGTACTGGGGATTGAATGCAGGGCCTTTACACTGAGTTACATTTTCAGCCCTTTTTTATTTTTATTTTGAGACAGGTCTTAAGTCACTAGAATGCCCAGAATGAACTTGAACTTTGATCCTCTTGACTTAGCCTCCCTGAGTGCTGAGATTATAGGCATGTGCCACCATGCCCAGCTCTAAAAAAAAAAATTGTATATGTCTAGTTTTTTTTTAACAGGTGTGTGGGGGGGTTCCCTCCTTCGTGGTGCTAATGGGTTTTGTCAGCCTAAGTATATGTCTAATTTTATTTGGTTTTTATTTTTTATTTTTTGTGGGTTTTGTTTGTTTTAGACAAGGTCTCTCCATATTGCCCAGGCTGGTCTCCAACTCTGGGTCTCAAATGATTCACCTGCCTTAGTGCCTCCCAAGCAGCTAAGACAGACTATAGGTATGTGCTACCACATGTCTCGTTTCCCTTGTGTTTCCATATCCACCAAAAAGAAGTATTATCTAGTAGTAGTTGCAAGTACTATATAATAAGAATAAGAGAAGGGCTGGGCATTTAGCTCAGTGGTGTCGCCGGCTGCCTTGCAAGCAGTAAGACCCGATACCAAAAAAAAAAAAATAAGAAATAAATTTTGAGTAGTTGTGAATAAGAGTCTAACATAGGACAGAACTTTACCAGCTCTGCTGCTTACTATGCTATATTGCTTACTGTATATACTATTTTACTATGCTAAAGTAGCTAACTTCTTTAAGTCTCAGTTTCTTCATCTATGAAATAATAAAGGCGAAATTATTGTGAGCATAAAATGATAATTTACCTGCAAATCTTCTAGCTCAATGCCTGGCATATGACACATGCTTACTGTTAAAAATTACATACAGGTGGATTTAGCTCAGTGGTTCTGCCGCCTTCCTCGCAAGCGGAAGGAACCGAGTTTGATCCCTGGTACAAAAAAAAAAAAAAAAGAAAATTACATACATTATATTTTATCAGCAATAAACTAAAAACAATGTTGCTGTGGTAATTTTTAAAACTAGTTCAATCAGCTGGGTGTTATGGCCCACACCTGTAGTCCCCACACTCTGGGAAGCTGAGGGAGGAGGGTCCAAAGTTTTAGCCCTTCTTTTCTCAAAATAAAAAGGGGTGGAGATGTAGTTCGTTGTCAAAGCTGAGTACTCCCTGGGGATTGAACCTGGGACCTTCACGCTGAGCGGCATCTCTGGTCACTGCTTACCTTTTTGTTTGTAATACTGAGGATTGAACTCAGGGCTTTGGGGCTGAGCTATATCCCTATCTGGTCCCCCCCCCCGGTACTGGGTATTGAATTCAGGACCTTGCACTTGCCAGATAGGCCCCCATCTGTTTTTATTTTTATTTTGAGACAAGATCTCGCAAATTAGGGGCTGGGGATTTAGCTCAGTTGTTCCGCCGCCTGCCTCGCAAGCGCAAGGTTCCAAGTTCGATCCCTGGTACCAAAAAAAACTCACAAATTGCCCAGGCTGGGCTCAAACTTGCAGTCTTCCTGCCTCAGCAGGTAGATGCCACCATAGCTGGCTATCAATAAAAATAATTTTCACAATTAACACAGCAATTCATTTTATGTAGCTTATGTTAAAAACATAGTAAATGAAAGATCATCTAGTGATGTTCTTAAAGACTCATAGATGATGCTTTTGTCATTTATATGAGTATCTATAGTTGAAGCAAGATGAATTGTTTATACCAAGAAGGGAAGATTTTTATGTAAATTGAGTAAGTGCCACCTGACAGGACATGAAAGGAAAAGAAAATTATATGTCAAGTGCTATATATATTTTTTATCTCATTAAACTTATTTTAAATTTAAGTAAATGTTTTGCAAGTTTTTTTAACTACAATGACAACTTTTAAAAAATCACTAAAATTGACTGGAGGAGCTAGGCAAAAAATGCTTTCTGAAAGGGAAAACCCAAAATGCCACTTTCTTTAACCCATAGTTCAATTTTATTCAGACCAAAGAAAAATGAAACTTTCAATTGTACTAGAAGAAACACAGCTATAGGTTTGGGATCTGTAATCAGACTATGTATGCAATAAGGACAATATTATGCTAACACAATTGATTTACCACTGTACAGTATTTATCTATTGTTTAATATTAATACTTTTAAGCAGAGCACTATTTGGAACAATCCTTACAGTGTTACAGTGTCAGGCACATTTCACTTCTCTTTACACCACTGGTTTTCTTTGCATATCAGGGCTTTATTCTCTCCTATAAAGTTGTTTTTGATGTTGAAGTTCCTATGAATTTTCTCCTTGATCATATTGGCAATAGTCTTGCATGTAACATCAAGCTAACCTTTGATGTCTAAGTTGTTTCCAGCCAGAATAAGTTTAAAAAGTGTTACCTGGTCAACTTTAAGGAATTCTTAGTCCCAAACAAGGATATTGTCTATTCATTTTTCCTTGTTCTCATCATCCTTAGAAGGGGAGTAATTCTTGTAGATGCACAACTGAATGACCTCTTTCTTTCTTCACGTGTGTGTGCATGGTACTGAGGATTGAACCCAGGAGCCCACACCACTGAGCTACATCCCAGCCTTTTCTGTTTTCACTTTGAGACAGTTTTGCTAAATTGCTCAGGCAGGCCTTGATTTTGTGAGCCTTTTGCCTCAGCCTCCTGAGTGGCTGGGATTACATGCATGCACCATCCACCATACCCTGCTTGAATGATCTCTGTTAATATTACTGTATTAACACTTCTTAGAGGAAGTGGATCACCATTGACTTCATCATCCTTCCTCTACTCTTTCCAACCTGGTCTTGATAGTCACAGGCTATTTAGTAATTTCCACATCTATTTCACATATCTCTGGATTAGTACTGTGCAACTTGAATGAAGGCATAGTGTCTAATTTCAAGGAGAATTTGGGACAGACATTGAGGAGAGTGGAGTGTCAACATAACAAGAGAAAAAGCCACTTCACTGAACCTCCTTTAGCACCCTTTTGAAAGTAGGAAGTGTCTTAGTTTTGTACATATGCAAACAGACATCTAGAATTAGAATAACTTTAGGTCATGCAACTTGTAGCAGCTGAACTGTGATTCCAACCTAGGTCTTTTGATTCCAAAGTCCATGTTGTTCTCCATCATTTTGACTATAAAATTAGTGTGATTAGAAATGTAAACTATGTGGAAAAGGGGCTACAGATGAAAAATACAGTTGTTAACAATATGGGGATTGGATTGAAAAAGTAATTAGATCCTTTTTCTAACTGATAAATGATAAAAAAATGTGAAGGGAAAAAATTTAATGTGTGAATTTCCAACCTTCTGCAGTTCCACTGTGTGTGCTAATGATAGCCTGCCTTTGCTAATTTAATTTCTTCCGATTCTCCTTCTTTTCAAGGAAGGCTCAGCATTTGTCAACCAGGTCTTTGGGGATTTGTAATACACCAGCAGACTGACAGACAGGAATGAAGTAGAAGGGATATGAAAGTGACCACTGCATGATAATCTAATCATACTGTTCTGTGTTTATACTCTACACTCTGTAGTTGCATTAAAAACAAAGATTTTAGTAGAAATTTCCAAGTTTTACAGTGAATTCTGATACCTAATTTTATAGGTAGAAATTGTTGCACTTTCCTTTCTTTTTTAAGATAGGGTCCTGCTAAGCCACTGAGTTGCCCAACTAGGCTGCCTCAGCCTCCCAGAGTGCTGAGATTACAGACAGCATTTTTTTTTTTTTTAAGTACTGGAAATTGAACCCAGGGGCCCGCATGCTGGGCAAGTGTCCTACCACTGGCAACATCCCTAGCTCTACTTTTATGTATGTTTGATTATTTCCATAATAAAGGGGTTTTTTTGGAGGGAGGTTTCATAATAAAGTTTTTAAAGAAAATGTTTTAAGAAAAAAAGATGTTTTAAGGACTGAGTGAGGAGGATGGCAGGAGGGGATGATAAAAGGGTAGAAAAAGTGATCAAGAAGCAATATGATATATATACAGTATAAGTACCAATCTTTCAAGATAAATGTAATTATTGTGAATTGTAAACATACACTAATGAAAAAATTTCAAAATACAAAAATTAACATGTTTTAGTGAACAGGTTTGTCAGTACTTTGTGTTGCATTATAACAGAAAGCAAATAACATCTTTAAAAAAAAATAATGTTAAGATTGATCAAAAAGTTTGAATGTAATCAGCCTTGTCATACATTTCTCCCCCTAGCTTTTCACCAAATGGTTTTAGCTGCCATTAATGATCTTTGGCTATATTTTGATTTCATTGTAGTTCAAAATTGTGACTATGTAACTCTTTGATTCCTTCTGTATCCAACGGCTGAACTGTTCTATAAAAAAGAATTTTCCCTCATTAGTGGTTTTTCTGCAGTTTGAGTTTTTGTTCTTCTTTAGATGGGGGTCTTAATACAGTATGTTGTCCCAGACTGGTCTCAAATTTCTTGTGATCCTTCTGCCTCAGCCTCTTGAGTAGCTAGGAGTAAAGCCCATATACCACCATGTCTGGCTCTGGTGAAGTTTTGTTTTTTAAAAATCGTAGTTGTTGTTTGTTATGAATTACTTAAGTTAATTAAATAGTAATTAGAAAATGTGATCTGTGCATGACACGAATTTTTTGACATTTGTTACATCTTGGCTTGTGGCCTACTAGGTGGTCAATTTCAAAAACATTTCATGTATATTTGTTTTTGGGTTTTTTTTGTTTTTTGTTTTTGTAGTACCAGGGATCAAACTCCCGGACCTTGCACTTACGAGGCAGGCAGCGGCACCACTGAGCTAAATCACCAGCCCATTATTTCATGTATATCTGAACAGAATATGTATTCTTCAATTGTTAGGAATAGGTTCTAAATATGATCATAGGACTGGCGATTTAGCAGAGGTAGAGCACTTGCCTAGCAAGCAGGGGCCCTTCAGTTCCAGCCCCAGCACTATACACATACATACATGCATACATACATATGTTAATAAATTATTGCATCATTTAAGTTTTTAATGTTCTTATTGATGTTTTTGTCCAATCTATCAGTTACTGAAAATGCTGAGTTATTTTTTCATTATGACAGTACGTTTTTAGTCATGTAATTCTATTGTTTATTTTTAAAAAATATTGTACAGCTCTATCTGCTATTAGGTACATAAAGTTTAGAATCACTGTTTTCCTGATAAATTGAACCATGTATCATTACATGTTGACCCATTTTACTTCAGTAATACTTTGTTGTTTGGTACCAGAAATAGAACTCAGGGCCTTGCGCTTGCCAGGCAGGCACTGTGCTGCTGAGCTACATCCCTGGCCCTCAGTAATACTTTTTGTATAAAAGTTTATTTTGTTTGATAATATCTCTAACCAGTTTCTTTTGGTTAATATTTTTTGAAATAACTTTATCCTTTTACTTTACAATCTTTTGGATAATTCATTCACTGATTCATTCATTCATTATAGTTTTGGAGATGGAAGCAAGGACCTTCACATGTTAGGCAAGCACTCTACCCCTGGGCTACACCCTTGGTTCTTTTAACTTTTTTATTTTGAGACATGGTCTTACCAAGTTATCCAGGCTGGCCTCAAACTTGTGACTAGTCATCTTATCTCAGGAGGTAAGTCACTAGTTGTCCAGGTTGGGTCAAGATTCTCCTGCCTCAGCCTCCACAGTGCTGGAATTACAGGGATATGTCACCACTCGTGGCTGCTAATTTTTTTTCTGTATTTGTCTGCCCATTGAATAAAGTCCTACCCTTTAGTTATGTTTTTTAAATATCTTACTTTTCTTTAAATGTTATTCTGTAGCCAATAATTCCATTGTCTTTGGTCGGTCTGGATTTCATGTTTATTATTTCTATCAATCCTCAGACAATGGCTAGTATCATATATTTTACAATTTTGATTGTGAATTTGTGTTCCTTGACATTATCTTGACTTTTTTTCGTATTTTTGTTATCATTTTTAGATGACTTATGTTGGATCATTTTTTTCAGGGTAAATTATTATTCTATTGGTCTGAAATAGAATATATTAAATGTTTATAATTAAGGAAAAATTGGAAAATTTATGTATCTATAATAACATAAATGGGACTCTGCCTTTTAAAGTGGAAATTTCAGAATGTATCTTTGTACTATTGCATCAAAAGTGATGATCTTCTCAATAGCCAAGTTATGTTACATCTTCAAAATCAGTTATTTCTATCCATTGTAAGTCCTAACAAAATAATAGAAATAATGAAAAACTTTTTTTATATTGCTGCCTAGTGTCTTAAACTGAAGGCAATTTGTGACTGTAAAGTATCCCTTTACCTATCTTTAAAATGTTACTAATTACCGGATATGGTGGCACATACCTGTAATCTCAGCATTAGGGAGGCTGAGGCAGGAGGATCACTGTGAGTTTGAGGCCATCCTGAACTACATAGCAAGACCTTGTCTCAAAAAAAACCAAACAAGTTACTAATTATTGACTAGCAGGCACAAAGTGATGGGTCTGTGCTGTTCCTCTAATGGCACAATTTTGCTCTCAGTTTGCATCCTTAGCTGGAGGAGAAAAAAGATGTATATAAGATCCCGTTTGTTGTCATTCTTTGTTATAAAAAGATGAGGAGCTAAAGATAAGGCAAGACAGACATCTCAGAATTCCATTTTACTTTTTAATTCTCTATATTAGATTAGGAATTTCTAATATACACTAGTCTGTTCAGCAATTTTATGATAGAATTCATAGCAAAAATATATTTGATATTAATTTTGCATTGTGTTGGAATAAACTGATAGGAGACTGAAGTTGTTTCACATCTTTTTGGTCCAAAATCATCTGATCACCTCAGTGCCTAGATTTATTTTCTTTCCTCCATTGTTTGAGGGATATGTTTTTATTTTTTATCATTATTTCAATTTCTGGGTTTTTTTTTTGGTACCGGGGATCGAACACGGGTCCTTGCGCTTGCAAGGCAGGCAGTGGAAACGCTAAGCTAAATATCCAGCCCGATATGTTTTTATTTTAACCATAAAGAACACACATTGTTTTACTTTGCATATTTCCTCTAGTTCTTTCAGATACGTGTGGACTATAAATCATGAAAACTGCAAAATTATCTTTTTTTCCTCTTCAAACTTTGTGTCTCAATCTTAAGACTCAAATAGTATCACATGTTTGTTTTATGGCTGTAGTCCATTAATCATTAATTTGTGATATGGCAGTGAGAAATGAAAGAAATTTTAAAAATTTTTATTGTTTTGGTGCTGGAGGGTTGAATTTAGGGCCTTAAACAGGCACTACTAGATACTGATTTATACCCCAGCCCAAGAGAAATTCTTCATATCACTACCTATAACATGTAATGTTCAGTATTATTTTCAAGTTACTGTTGTTGCCTTTTGGGTTTTTTTGGGCAGTACAGGGGACTGAAGGCCTTGCACTTACTAGGCAAGTGACAAACACCAGCCCTGAATAAATTTTATGTTGACACAGTTCTCCCTAAATTACACAGGCCTACCTCAAATTTGGGATCCCCCGCTTCTCAACCTCTCAAGTAGCTGAGATTACAGGCATATGCCACTCTGTCCAGCATTTTCAGTTATTTCATGTTTACTTTTTCTTCCTCAAAGAAAACTCAAAGTCCTTTGACAGGTAGTATGCTTTTTTTCTTTTCTTCTTTTTTTTTTTTTTTTTGTACTGGGGACTTGGTGCTTGTGGGGCAGGCAGCAGCACCACTGAGCTAAATCCCAGGCCCCAACTACTTTTTTACTTTATGGCTTTCTATCTTCTTTTTGTAAAACTTCCAGCTCCTACGATTTTCAGATTCTCCAAAATGATTTTTTCTTTTCTGCTTATACAGTGGGATCTTTGAAGCCTCCTTCTCATGAAAATTTCACACATGGGAATTTTTCTGTCATAGAAGAATCACGCACATGCTTCAGAAAAGCCCAATTTAAGTTGACTTAGTCAGACTTCCATCTTTGCAGAAAGATCCTAAGATGTTCTACTGGATCACTTGCTTTTTGATATGTCCAGATTGTCCTCTATCCCAATGAAAACAGATATAGGAGGCTGTACTGTAGTTAAATAATTCTATCATTCTTGCCAAGATAGTGGGGGTTATTCATTGTGAACACATTCTGCCACCAACAGCTGAGTTGGAACATTGTGTTTATTTGTGAGAGGATTTCAATATGAACATTTTGGTTTAAAGATTAAATGGGGGAATGGATTATGTTGATAAACGCGATGAAATATTTGTATGTAAAAGAAAAATCACTAAGTTATAGAGAGGAGTTCACATTTAAAGTATTGAATATCGTGCTCGCTTCGGCAGCACATATACTAAAATATTGAATCTCATATAAAACATTAGAGACAGAAAATTCTGTCTGAATTTTATTTATTAGAGTTTTTAGCTTTCCTCTTGCCTTTGAGAAGTGGACAGATATATTAGAGGCAACCTAGCTTGGTGTGATAAGCAGCAGATTGGAACGTAAAGCAAAACTAGGTGTACAATCTGAGGGAGTCCAATTAACTGGGTATTTACTCATAGGAACTTTGATAAGCACCATAGTTAGACAGGGAGGTTGAGGTGGATATAAGTATTAATAAGAAATAGTTTCTTAAATGATTTGAAATAATAATGTAATAGAAATGGGAAAAGATCATAAATAATTGAAATAGATTCAAATAAATTGTTATAGTTTGGATATGAAATGTTCCCCAAAAGCTCATATGTCGAAGCCATGTTCAGAGGAGAGACTTTTAGGAAGTGATTGGATCATGAGAGCACTGACCTTATGAAAGGATTAATCATGGATTTATAATTTAATGGACCATGGGAAGGTGGTAGAAACTTTAGGAAGTGAGGCCTAGATGGAGAAAATAGGTCAGTGGGGACGTGCTCTTGAAGGATCTGTTTTGTCCCCAGACTCTTGCTCTGTCTTTCTCTCTGCTTCCCAGCTGCTACCTTGTGAGCACCTTTGCTCTGCCATGCGCGCCTTACCATGATGTTTTTTACCTTTCCAAAGATGGAAAGCAGTAGGGCCATGTGACTGTGGACTGAAACCTCCCTCTGAAACCCTGAGCCAAAATAAAAATTCCCTTGGGTTTTTAACTTGTTTTTCTCTGTTTTGTTGTTGTTGTTTTTGAGACAAGGTCTTTCTATGTAGTCCAGGCTAACATTGAACTCACTATATAGCCCAGGCAGGCCTAGAATTTGCAGTTCTCTGACTTGAATTTGCGTCCTGACTACTGGAATTACAGAGGTGTGCCACCATGCCCAGCTTTCTCAAGTATTTTGTCACAGTGATGGAAAGCTAACTCAGATTTTAAAAAGACTTCCCAATAGCATGCTACAGAGGAACTGAAAAAGAATAATGAATATCAATTAGGAAATCAGAGACAATAGCATTAAGAATATGACTTTACTGGGCATGCTAGTGAATGCCTGTATTTCCCACTACTTGGGAGGCTGAAGTAAGAGATTCACACTTGAGCCCAGGAGTTTGAGACAATCCTGGGCAAAATAGCCAGTCCCTGTCTCAAAAAATAAAATAAAATATGCTGGTAGTGCACACCCGTAATCCCAGCTACATGGGAGGGTAAGGCAGGAGGATTGGAAGTTTGAGACCAGGCTAGGCAATTTAGTGAGATCCTGTCTCAAAATAAGTCTTTAAAATGCCATGGGATATAGCTCAGTGGTGTAGAGCCTTTGCCTAGTATGTGCAAAGACCTGGATTCAATCACCAGCACCAAAACAAAATAAACAAAATACAAAGAATATGGCTTTCAAATTGACTCTAGTAAAGGAATAATATTTTGATAGATGGAAGAATGAGAATAGGATTGTGAAGATCTCCCCCCACCCTTTTTTGTAGTGCTAAGAATCAAACCTCTAGAGCTTTCCACATGCTCAGCAAGGGTTCTATCACTGAGCTATGTCTATAGCAAAAATCTTATTTTGAGGGATTTATTAACATGGAGGAATGCATAGCTAATACACCAGTTTTGTGGAATGATAAATAAAAAGATAAGGTCAAACTATTTGGGTGTTTAATGTTTACTCTGTTAATAACAACAACTAAGACTTTAACACTTCCATAACATTTTCATGTACATATTTGAGACTTGTATGGGAGGTATTTATTACTATTCTAGATACAGACATGGCCCTGCATTATTTACATTGGAAAGATCTATATTTGAATGCTTTGTCACTAAAAACAACATGACCTTGGACTCCATTACTTGATATTACTGAATCTCAGTCTTTTCTTTCCTTCTTAATTTTTTTTGGGGGGGGTAGTATTGGGTATTGAACCCAGGCCCTCACACATGCCAGGCAAATGGTCTGAAAACCACTGAGCCATCTCTAAGCCCCTCAGTCTTTCTTATCTATCAAATACAGATAATAATACCTTATTTATAAAATTGTTTCAGGGTCACTGCATAGGTTCTACATTGCATTATTCCAGGGGCAAAATTCACACAGACCAGCATCTGACAATATTTTCCATAAAAGGCCAGATAGTAAATATTTTAAGCTTTGCCAGCCACAATATATCTGTCACAGTAACTAACCTTTGCTATTGTTGGCAGAAAAACAGCGATAGGCAACATGTAAACAAATAGGTGGTTCTGTTGCCTGCCTCGAAAGTGCAAGGTCCCAAGTTTGATCCCTGTACCAAAACAAAAGCAAAAACGAATAGGTGTGGATACAGTCCAAAAAACTTCCATTTATAAAAATAGACACTGGGCCAAATTTAACCCACATTCTGAACTTCAGAATGGTAAACCCTTGAGTTGTGATATTCTGTGGCACAGATTGTCCTAAGAAATAAATTACACAAGCATAAGAAATATTAATTCATAGCACAGAAATATTTCTAGCTTTGTACATTTGATAAAAGCCCATCCACTTTTCTTTCTTCCCTTTCAAAATTATTGCCATTGAATTCTTCAGTAAACCATTTAAACCTTTGCCCTCAATTTACTTCAGAAACCTCAGTAGGAAAATAAAAATTATCTTCTATCAAATTAACTATAATTAAGTGTGAGAGTAAATGATAATACTTGAGTGTTGTTTTGAATTTCTTAAAGTCAGATTAACTAGAAATTATGGCTGAGATGTTTTTATAACAGTGTCACTGTAATAGCAATCATAAATACAATATGATAAAGAGCCTGAAGCCTAAATTAATAACACTGTTCATTGTCTCCTGTGATTTACTACTTTGTGTAAACTAGGATTTTTACCTGGAGAATATATATTGCTTTGCATCTCTTCAGAATTAACAAATGGTAGTAATGCTGTCCTGATTTGTCCAAAGCCACATAGCTTTTGACAGACTGCTACTGCGTAATTCTTGAAATATAGTTAATAACTTTAAAAAGCCCGTATTTTACCGGAGGTACCAGAGGGAGAGGGGGATATGGCCTTTACGTGATTTTACTTATAATTGTTATTCCTGTTCCTTTCAGAGGATATTTTCTGAGGTGATTATTTTTCCCTCAATTCTTTGAAAAGTTTTCATGTTAGATTATTATAAATCAAATGTTGGTTGTGTATTAGGGCTGATTTTGAATCTTGCTTTGGGAAAAATGAATTAATTGCTCTTAGTAGGACATTATAGGCTAATTATATAATATCTTAAATTATTCTATAAAGATTATGATATTGAGCTCCCATATATAAATCTGTTCTTTCAGGGGATTGAACCCAGGGCATTTGCACTGAGCTACATCTCCAGCCCTTTTTGGTTTTTTTGGTTTTTTTTGAGACAGGTCTCACTATGCAGTTCAGGCTGGGCTTGAACTCACTATGTAGCCAAGGCTGGCCTCAAATTCAGTGATCCTCCTGCCTCAGCCTCCCTTGTTCTGAGATTACAGGTGTGTACCACCACTCATGGCACTCCATCCCCTTTTTATTTTGAGACAGTCACTCACTAAGCAGTTAAGTCGCCCAGGTTGGGGTTGAATTTGTCATCCTCCTGACCCAGCCTCCTGGAGGGCTGAGATTACAGGCATGTGCCACCACACCTGGCTGAAAGAAACCTTTCATGGTTGTCATTTAACTGTAGAATAGGATTTCCTATTTCTAAATTTGAAGATATTTTCTTCTCTTTACTCTGTATAGGAATCCCATATACCTTCTACTTACATTATGTTTTAAATTTTGATTGTGGTAAAATGTATAGAATATAAAATTTATTGTTTTAATGACTTTAAATTATACAATTCAGTATCAGTAAGTATATTCACAATATTGTGTAACCATCACCACTGTCTTATCTCCCACATTTTTTTTATCATTCCAAGTAGAAATCTGTACCCATTAAACAATAACTCTCAATTCTCTCCCTGCCCCAGTACCTGTAACCTCTGTTCTACTTTTCATCTCTATGAATTTGCCTATTCTCAGTTTGAATACCTCTTATATTTTTGTTGTTGTTGTTGTTTTGTTTTACTTTGGTTTTTTTTGTACCAGGGATGGAACTCTGGGCTTGTGCTTGTGAGGCAGGCGCCGGAACCACTGAGCTAAATCCCTGGCCCTGAATACCTCTTTTAAGTGAAACTATAGTTACCCTTTTTTTTTTTTGGTACCGGGGATCAAACTCGGGTCCTTGCGCTTGTGCAGCAGGTGGCGAAACCACTGAGCTAAATCCCTGGCCCCCATAGTTATCCTTTTATGTCTGTTTTATTTCACCTGACATATTGTTTTCAAGATTCATCCATGTTGTAGCATGTATCAGAATCTCATTTTAATGACTGAATAATTTCCATTGTATGTGTAGACCACATCTTATCTTTCCACCTTTTGACTATAGTGATTTTTTTTTTGATACTAGTGATCAAACTCAGGACGTTGTACTTGCCAGGCAGGTGAACTACATCCCCAGCCCTGTGATTTTTTTTTTTTAATGTGTTGCTAGGGATGGAACTGAAGGCCACAGAGCTACATCTCAAGCCCCAGTAATGCTGCTATTGACATTGGTGTACAAAAATATCAGTTTGAGTACCTGTTTTCTTTTGGACAAGTATCTAAAAGTGGAATTACTGGATCACATGCTAATTCCATGTCTAACTTTTTGAATAACTGCCAAACTTTTTTCACAGTGGCATCCATTATAATTTAACATATAGCTGGAATCTTATTTTAAAAATCTTTTAATATTTCATTTTAAGATAAAATGTTTTGGAATTTAATAGATTTGGGGGCAATAACATTTCTGGATTTGCCTGCTTAGATTTTTCTCTTTTTCTATCTCTAAATGTAAAATATTAAATATGATTTCTTTGGCAGCCATTCATTGAGAAGCTAGAAAGATTCTTGAATTCCAGCAAGTGAAACGTGCTATAAATAAATCATGCCACTTTTCAAACTAGTTAACACTTAGGATTCCCAAGCTTTCTGAAACTTGTATGATAATAAAACACTAGATTTCACTTATCTCCTAAGTCCTTGCATTTCCCAAGAGAATAAACTCATTTTCCCCCAAAGTTAAATCTATACTGTGTTGAGTTTATTATTAGTACTATAGTTTGAAAGTAAATAATATTAAACAGTATAACATGAGACAGTACCTTTTTATTGATTACTGATAGATGCCAGAAGCTGTACTAAGTACTTTAGACTCATTATCTAATTTAACACTAACAATAACCCATGTTGGATACAAAGTCTTATCATTTTTATTTTCCAGATGAGAAACTTGAGGCACACAAAGAGGTTAAACAAGTTAGTTGCCTAAGGTCATACAATAATGAGGAGTAGGTTTATATTTAATTCAGAACATCTTCATCTATAATCATATTTAGCAACTACTTGGTGGCACTGAAGAAGATAATAAATAGATTCCTATCTTTGGAATTTATAATAAAGATGAGCCCTAGCTGGGCATCATGGCACACACCTATAATCCCAGCACTTGGGAAGGTGAGGCAGGAGGATCACCAGGCTGGGCTACATAGTGAGGTCAAGGCCAGCCTGAACTATGTAGTGAGACCCCCTGCCTCAAAAAAAGAAAAAAAAAGATGAGCCCAATTTACTATTACATTTAATATTACTATTGTAAGGAATGGTGAAAAAAGGTAATTGGACTTTCACTATAGAGATTTGAAGCCTACTTATTCCCATATATGAACTTTAATTAGTGTACACTTTTAATATAAGCCCTAAGTTCACTTTTTTTTTTTTTTGGTATTTCAGGTACTGGCAATCTACATATGAGCCATTGATAATTAGATCACGTAGATCCTGGGTGATATTTACTGTGGTACTGATGTTTATCATGTACTTTTTGTTGTTTATCATCCTCTAGTACCTCTCTCCTACTTCTTTGAAACTGTATTGCTTTCTAGAAAAATGTCTTTTGTTTTTTGTTTTTTTGGTACCAGGGATCAAACTCGGGGGTCCTTGCGCCTGCACAACAGGTGGCAAAACCACTGAGCTAAATCTCCGGCCCTAGAAAAATGTCTTTATATAGGCTCCATAAAGGTAGGAATCTTTGAATAGTTTTTTTTTTTTTTTTGGTACCAGGGATTGAACTCAGGACCTTGTGCTTTCAAGGCAGGCAGTAGCACTGCTGAACTAAATCCCTGGCCCACTTTGACTAGTTGAACAGTGCTTGGTATATAATAAGTACTTGATAAGAGTTTGATGGATGAATATGTAAATATATTGTTTCTTCTTTATAAATCCTTATCAAGTAAGATAATCAAATCTGATGCTATTATTGTTACATGGTTGTTAGCCTCTGCCTCCCTCCATTTTCCATAGTCATACTTCTAATTACATTTTTTTCCCTGAATATAGCAGTGTAACACAGTGATAAAGGTTGTGGATTTTGGTGTCAGACAGATGTGGAATTGATTTAGGCTCCACTAACTAATGTGTGACCTTAGGCAAGGTATTAAACCTCTCAAACCTGAAGTTCCTTGTCACAAGTAGTCCTCTGCTTGTCTGTGTGGTTTTGCTTTCCATGGTTTCAGTCACCTGTAGTTAACCACTATCCAAAAGTAATAAATGGAAGATTACAGAAGTAAATCATAAGTTTTAAATTAGGTGCTGTTCTGTGTTGCATGATGAAACCACATACCATCTTGCTTGGAATGTGATTTATCCCTTTGTCCATTGTATCCCGAAGTATATACTGCCTTCCCATTAGTCACTTGATAGCCATCTTGGTTATCACATCAATTCTGGTGGTATTGCAGTATTGTGTCCAAGTATCTTATCTTACCTAATAATCATCCCAAAGTGCAAGATTAGTGATGCTGGCAATTTGGATATGCTTCTGAAGAGAACCTGTAAAGTGCTTTAAGTGAAAATTCTGGACTTAGTAAGAAAAAGAAAATCATATGCTGAGGTTGCTAAAATCCACAATACAGTAAGGTTGTTGTTATTACCCCACCCCTGCATTTTTTTTTTTTTTAAGACAGGATCTAACTAAGCCCTGAACTGTCCAGGCTGGGCTCGAACTTGTCCTCCAGCCTCAGCCTCAGCCTCCCAGAGTACCCAGCTCAGTAAAATTTTATTTTTCTTTTCAGACAGGGTCTCACTATATAGTTTAGGCTGGCCTTGAACTCACTATGTAGCACAGGCTGCCCTTGAACTCTCGATAATCCTCCAGACTCAGCCTCCCAAGAGCTGGGATTTCAGGCATGTGCCACCACACCTGGCACAGCAAGACTTTTGGAAGACTAGATTCACATAATTTTTAGTATAGTACTATATACTGTTATAATTGTTTCATTTTACTCTTAGTTGTTATTAATATCTTACTAATGCCTAATTTGTAAATTAAACTTTTGTTCTAGATATGTATATGTAGGAAGAATATAATACATATGGGGTTCAATGTTATCCACATTTTCTTTCTTTCTTTTTTTTTTTTTTTTTGGTACCAGGATCGAACTCGGGACCTTGCACTTGCAAGGCAGAAGGCAGAACCACTGAGCTAAATCCCTGGCTGTTATCCATATTTTCACTGAGGGTCTTAGACTATATCTCCCTGAGCAGAAGAAGGCTACTGTAATACTACTTCCTGGCATTGCTGGGAGGATTATAAAAGACAATATATTTGTCATATTAACCTAACTTCAGGGCCTATTCATATTCAATAAATTAATTGTCTGTTTCAAACTACTTGGAATTCAACTGTGAAAGATAAGATCAAAGTCCTAAAGGAGTGTGCCTTTTAGAGTATAAAGGGGTTATATATCTTAGTTACTTTTCTTGTTGATGAGACAAAATATTGGACACCCAAAATTTGTAGAAGTTTCAGTCAATTGGGTGGCTCCAAGGCAGGGTGGATGGCAAACAGGCATGCACAGAAACAACATGGCAAGTACAAGGTAAAAAAGCAACAAGAGAATTTAACAGTGTCTTTCTGCTCCTTTTATCTTATTCAATCTACCTAGGGTGGGTAGCACTCACACCCTTAATCTGAGTGCCCTTGAGTCTAGCTTTGCATCATGAATCAATTCTAGCATCACACACTCAAGATCCAGCCACCTCTGAAAAAGCCTCTGACCACATGAGACTTTGGGGGGACATCTAGACACAAACTATAACAATATTATACTATATATATATTATATATGTAACTAAAACACTGGCGGGCTGTATGAATAAGTTAAAATGAATAGAGACTGAATACATATCAATGACTATTTGTTCATTGTTGTGTCCAACTTGTGCCAGAAACTCAATAGAATTATAGTTTATGTGCTATTATCTCACTTAGGTATTACAAGCACATATTTAAAAATAAATGTAAAGTATATCATGAGAAAAGGAAATTATTTGTGAGAATGAGTCATAATTAAGGGTTAGCCACAATTGTCCTGCTATTTTTAGATAAACAGATTACCTCACTGTATGAACAACAAACTGTGAAGACCTAATGGTGTTATAATGTGAAGACCTAATTTTGTTATAATCAAATAAATAAAATATAACTTACTCTGAAACATTTATTGATGTGCTTAATTCTGATTCTAATGTATGATTTTTAGAGTATAAATGGTAAACAGTTTATATAAGTGATTATATAATTAACATGTAGACTTTCAGCTAAATTTTGCATTTTTGTAATCACCTAGAGAGGAGGAAGGAATATATAGAAAAAGAAGAAAGTTGTTCCATTTCAATATGAAGACCTCTACATTCAAGCCCCTTTTTTAGTGGATGCCACTGAAAGACCAAAGTAATCATGCACCCTTTGGTATCGATATATACATGTTAGATGTTTGATTTTACTTAGCTTAGGGCAGTGCAATAAAAATAACTCCTTTCCCTTCAGAAACTAGTAGAAGAGGTAGAAATAGAATAAAAACTGAAGTCATCTTCAACAATGAAGGGAACTTATTTTGAGAGTATATGGGGTTAGGTAAAGTGTTTCCTAGGTTTACTAACTCTAGTATTATATAACTAAAGGTTAAGAGGGATGTGGACTGAAGTATGTGAAAATTGTCCTTTCCCAGATTTCTCCTCCATTCTGTCTAAAATTGTACCACTTATTTGATAATTATGTATTTTTTAGTTAAACTAGATTTTTTTTTTTTAAAGATAGAGTCTCACTATATTCTTCAGGCTGGCCTTGAACTTACTATGTAGCCCAGGTTGATTTCAAGCTTGTGACAATCCCCCTGCCTCAGCCTCCTGAGTACTGCGATTACAGGTGCCACCACACCTGGCTGTTGTTTGTATGTATATATATATGTATGTATGTATTATGTATTTTGCTACTGGAGATTGAACCCAGGGCCTTCACACTGAGCTACATGCCCACCCCTTTTAAAATTTTTTGTTTGGAGACTGGTCTCACTTAGTCAACTAAGTTGCCCAGGCTGGGCTTGAACTTTCAATTCTCCTGCCTCAGCCACCTAGAGTGTTGGGATTATAGGTATGACCACCACACCTTGTAGTGTTAACAAGTTTAATCGCTATATTTTCTGATTACTAGCTGAAATGCATCAAGTTAATGAGATTTTAAAAGGATTTTAAAGAAGAGACTATTTAAAAGCATAAGTTGTTGAAAAAAGCAAGGCTTTAAGTGGGAGTTGAAGTAGCAGCTTCAGGAAGGATTTTGGCAGGAAAAAGACAGCCCAGATAGAGATAAGAATTACTGAAAAGAAAGGAGGAAAGAAGGATATAATAAAGGGAGGTAAGAAGTAACAACAACAAGAAAAAAAAAGTGGAAAAGAGACCAAAGAGGCGCTGAAGCATAGCATTGACTGAGAGGTAAACAAGTATGTGAATGGAAGCAGACATTCTAAAATACAAACTGCAATGCAGATTGTGTAGTTGAGAAGTTTTTGTTTTTGTTTTTGAGAGTCCCAAATCTCTTTCCAAAGCAAGAGGGATTATGAGCCTATTTCTGATTCTATTAATGGTTTAGCTGATTATTACATTAGAACAACTTGGTATGAAGAATGTCAAAGTAGGAATCAGTTTCTATTGCCTTTCTCTTCTGGCCTGTACTGGCATTGTGTTTCCTAAAAATAGAACATGTTCACATTCCTAAGGTATAGACCATAGACTTTTGTAAATTTGCTCTTTAAGACAATTCTTGGTTTAAATATTGGTTGCTCATGTACAGAAAATGTAGACATTTTGATTTAAAGGTGATTCTCTTTTAGAATTCAATGTGCTTTTATTCTGTAGGGGAAATTCTCATAAGAAGCATATGTTTAATCCTCTGACAATTAAAGTTATGATATCAGTGAGGTCTGCTGTACTGTGAGGATTTGCTGTTGGAGAGAACAGATTGAAGTTGATTCTGTTGTTCAGGGTCTATGACAAGTGAGGGCTGCCAAAGCCAAGGATCCCGTTCTGTCCTCCTTGTCACCACTAAAACAGTGAAGCCCAGTGTATGAGAGGTGTGTCAAGAGAGCTGACTTCTGATTGTTATTGCTCTTCTTGTTTGACCTGGGACAAACTCTACTTCCAAGCCTATTTTTTTCCTGATTTTTAAAATGAGAATATGTTTTACATTTGTGAATGCATTAATTAGATAATTTGGTTTATGTGAACACTTTTTAAAACTATAAAGGCACAATATAAACAAAATCTTATCCTCATTTTTGTTTCCTAAGAAGTATGTTTAGTCCAGGAGAAGCTGAAATGGACATTTTCCTGTCATGTAAGCATTTATGATAAATTGTCAATGGACTGTGCAGGAAAGGAACCAATGGGAACACACTCATGCAGGTTACACGAAAGACAGACTTACTTGAAATGCCAGGCACAAGAAGGGTTTCTCAGGGTTATTCTCTGAAAGATTTAGGTGACAGGGCAAAGACCTCATTTAAGGACTGAATATGTTTTATATCAAAATACAACAGTAATGAACATAGGAGAATGGTTCTTTTTTGTGTGAGGATTGAAACCAAGGCCTTACATTAAAACACATCCCTGTTTTTATTTTTTGAGTCAGCATCTGGCTAAGTTGTCCTAGCTGACCTCAAATTTGTAATCCTCTTGCCTCAGCTTCTCAGAGTGCTGGAATTACATGTGTGCACCACTATGTCTAGCTAGTCTGTATTTTTTACAATTTCATGTACTTAAAAGCTTGTATCAGCTGGACATAGTGGGGCACACCTGCAATCCCAGTACTGTGGAAGGCTCAAGCAGGTGAGAGACCTTGTCTCAAAACTAAAATAAAAAATTTTAAAAACAAATTTTATAAAGGGCTGGAGATATAACTCATTGCAAAAGTGCTGAGTTCAATCCCCAGTACTTAAAAAAAAAAAGTGTTTCAGGGAAGATAGCCATAGCTGTTTCTCCAGCATCAATCTAATTATTATATTGTTATTGGTTAGTTTAATGAAGCCAGAGCCATCATTTTGAGAAGAGATTCAGTTATAAAGTATTTATTCTACTTTTCTTAATTAATTAAACTATCTCAGCTGCTAATAAATGTTTTGTATAAATACTAGTGCTTGCTTCTTTGTGTATCATCTCGTATGTATAATTTTGGAGAGAAGTTGATGCAAAGTATCTAAGCGTATTAGCATTCAAAAAAACATGATAGTTTAGAAAGCTTTTTTTTTTTTAGAAAGCTTTTTAAACATTGCTTTTTTGGGGGGGCATTGCTATTTCTTCATGAAACAAAAATGTAATATTTTACCTTTCTCTGCTTTATTCTCAATGGATTATAGTTCATTTTTATATTTAGGATATAAATATCAAAATTATAGTTTTAGTTTTAATAGTCTCTGGCATTTTTCTCAGGTTTATTTAGAGCAAATGAAAACTGCTTTGTTGTCTTATAAAAGAAATTTAGCTAGACAGATCCAGCTGTTGCATTTATAAATAGCTACAGATACCTACAGCAATAAAGGGTTTACTCAGGTTGTTATGACAACCAAAATTCAACAGAATCTCAAAGATATGCTATATTGAAGGGAGTACATTAAATGTATATTTAATTTAATCATATAATAAAATTTTTATTTATCGTCTATCATTTTAGGTTATAATAGAGAAGTTAGTTTTAATTTGTCATTGTAGCTTAGTATCCTTAATGTGCAGAGATTCTGTTACTAAATTATTGGTTTTTATATACTCTTAAGAAGGTTTTCTTATAACAATGATAGATTGTGCTGATCCACTTCAACATTCTCCTTCCCCTCTCTTTTTTCTCTCCTCCCCCTCCTTCCTGGGTATCAAACCCAGAGCCTCCTCACACATGCTAGACTCTACCAGTCCTAAATTCTCTTTTTTTGGTCTTCTTTGTAATAAATTGGATGCTTATTTAAATCTACTGGATAGAATTGAGGGTCTGTGGAGTATGACAGTGCCCACATTGGGCTTTAAGTCCATGATCTTATACTAATACTTTATTCAACTGGATTGTAACCAGTTATAATCTTTTAATGCCATTTAAATAATACATCTACTCAGATATTCTGCCACAAAGTGCAACTGGTCATGGGATACTAGAATCTATAGTTTTCTGGGTTGTTTTTTTTTTTTTGAGACAGGGTCTCACTGTGTAGCTCAGGGTGGCTTTGAACTCATTATGTAGCCCAGGGGAACTTGTGGTGATCCTCTGCGCTCAGCCTCCCAAGTGCTGTGATTACAGGCATGTACCACCGTGCCCAGCAGGTTTTTGATTTTTGTGGTGCTGGAGATTGAACCCAGAACTTCAGGGATGCTAGGCAAGCATGCTATCACTGAGCTATACATATCAAGTGTTTACTTTTCTGGAAAATAAAGATAGAATATATATATACACAAAATAATGTTTACACTATTTGAATTATGCATATATTGTTGACACAGAGCCACCATATACTGTGATTACATTTTCTGTTTTTGGTACTGGGGATCGAACTCGGGTCCTTGCGCTTGCAGGGCAGGAGCAGAACCACTGAGCTAAATCCCCAGTCCCTACATTTTCTTTTTTTTCAGCCTTTTATTTTTCCTACAGTTAATGATTACCTAGTAAATAAAACTTTCTTAAATGTTTCATTTGCTTAGTTTTCTATGTATCTATCATTCATTTTCCAGACTCTGCACTATAATTATAAAACTACTCTCAAGATAGTTTAAAAACTAATTTATTTTAAAAGACTGCCAACCTGTAGCTTTTATCTACTTAGTCCGATCTGGCCTGTATGCTTTCTATACCTGTACACAGGACTCATTCTTGAAAGCTACTATAATACTTGGAGTGCACTTTGTTTCTTTTATTAGAGCCTAAGTTTCCTGGTTCTCATGTCTTTCTCTTTCTGCATTTCCTCTTTCAATTTGCTAGTACACATCCTCTATCTAGTACTCTTTTTATAATAGATTCATGAGATTTAATTTTTTTTGAGACTTCATTACCTTGAAATAACTTTATTCTACTCTCCTACCCAATTGATAGTTGAGTATAGAATTTTAGGTTAAGATATCATTTCCACACACACAGAATTTTGAAGGCATTGTTCTATCATTTCTTTGTTATTTCCATTGTTGTTATTGTTATTACTAAGAAAGATGATAGCATTTTGAGTCCTGATTCTATTTATATATGACTTGCTTTTTCTTTCTTAAAGTTTTTAGAATCTTTAGCCAGTATTTTGGGAACTGAATAGGGAAAGACAGATGTTTGTATATAATTTTTCACATAGTATCCTTATTTTCCATAAGGTATTTACCTCCACCATGCATTGTATTTTATGTTATGAATATAGAGCTGTTCTGGTTCAATGTACTTATAAAATAAACCTTTTCTCTTCTTCTTACATGAGACAGGAACAGTTGTTTGGTTGTATGAGAGATTGTAAAAAGGGTATCCTAGGTATTTCCTTTTTTTATAATTGCAATAAATTGCAATGTTTCTAATACTTCCTTCCCTTTACTCCTCTGTCTGATATAACCATGTCTCCAATTCTTTAGATTTCTAGAGTTCACTGAACCAACTAGATTTTTGGTATCGTGTTTGTTCCCCTCATAAACAGTTTGGATTGAGTTTTCTCCTTTCTGTTAAGTGGAGATTACTACTTTATCTCCTTTTCTTGTTTCTAAAAATTTGTTAATTTTTGTTGTTCAAAAATTTTTAAATTATATCTTCCACATCTTTGTTTAATTTCACACTTCGGGAGGTTGCTAAGTTAAATGCATATGCACATTTATTATTTTCAACTGGAAGTCCTGAAAGGTCAATATTATTGCCATTGCTTTTATCCTCCCCATTAATAGGCAACTAATTATCTTCCAGGGCAAACATTTTCTCTTTGGACAGTCTCTAGATCCTCCCTTCCCCTCAATGCTAGGAATTAAAGCCAGGGCCTTCACACTGGACTACTCCCACAGCCCTTTTTTTTTTTTTGTGGTACCAGGGATTGAACTCGGGACCTTGCTCTTGGAAGGCAGGCGGTGGAACCACTGAGCTAAATCCCCGGCCCACCCCCAGCCCTTCTTAATTAATTATTTTTATTTTGAGACAAGGTCTCACTAAGTTGCCCAGGCTAGGCTCTAATTTGTGATCTTCTGCCTCAGCCTCATAGAGTGTTAGTATTACAGACATGTGTCACAACTCCTGGTTTTTCTTTGATCTATATTTTAGTCTGATTATCTTTGTCTTTGTCTCTATCAGACAATCCTAATCTTATCCTTTAGGGGCATTCCAAAAAAATTTGTTATCTTCTGCACGATAACCTTTCCTAGATTTGAAGACATTTATTACAACTTTGTTGCCTTTTCTTCTGTAAATATACCTCAAAGGATATTTTTTCAAATCTTGTCACTATCCTAGTCATTAAACAATGACCTGTTCTTAAACAATGATGCCCAAAATTGAAAGCCTTATTCCAAGTAGGCTCTAGCCAGAACAGATTAGAACAAGTTCAAGACCAGTCTGGGGAATTTTTGTATGTATGTATGCACATATGTATGTATTTTTTGTTATTTATTAATTAATTTATTTATTTATTTTGGAACTGGGGATTGAACTCTGGTCCTTCCCCTTGCAAGGCATGCGGTGGAATCACTGAGCTAAATCCCCAGCCCTATTTTTTGGTTTTTTGTTTTTTTTTTGTACCAGGGATCCAACTTGGGTCCCTGTGCTTGCGTAGCAGGCGGCAAAACCACTGAGCTAAATCCCTGGCCAATTTTTTGGTTTTTTGAGACAGGTTCTTGCTATGTAGTTCAGGCTGGCCTTGAACTCATTGTGTAGCCCAGGATGGTCTGGAACTTGTAACAATCCTCCTGCCTCAGCCTCCTTTGTGCTGGGATTACAGGCATGCACCACAATGCCTGACCAATACTCTGTCAAAAAAAAAAAAACAAAAAAGATGAAAGAAACTGTATTCTGTAGTTGGAAACCCCAGTGTTTCAAGTACTACAAATTTGACAGAGAGATGGGCAAAACAAATTTCAGTTTATTATGTGTTTTTTAATTTTTATTTTTTATTATGTGTTTTTAACCCTCCAAATATAAGTTCTTTTTTATAAATTCCTATATAAAAAGCCTTAGGTTCCACTACATAACTTAATGGAATTTTATTCATCTTGTTTTAAACACTACTGTGATTCATGGACAATCACAAGTGATTGAACAAAGAACTATATTTAGTACCTTATTTGGGAGGTACTGTAATTAAGTCTGTTTTAGTTTCAATCATTACTAACACTGGATAATATAGGTGAGAAGAGTTTTAAATAAATTTTCCCTTAACCCTCATAAGTTTGTAGCTGGGACAGACTCCTGTAACAAAAGACAGTTTAACAAGAGAAAAACAAGCAAATTTATTAGCTTATGCAGTGTAAATCATGCAGAGGAAAAAACCTTCAATTTAAAAGTAACTCAAAACAGCGGTTTAAAAGCTGGACATGGTAAGCCGAGTGTGGTGCTACATACCTGTAGTCCCAGCACTCAGGAGGCTGAGGCAGGAGGATTGCTGTTTGAGGCCAGTCTGGGCTACATAAGTGAGACTTTGTCTCAAAAAAAAAAAAAAAAGAAGAAGTAGTTAGACATGGTGAAATATGTTGAATTACCCCTGTAATCCCAGCACTCTGGAAAGCTGAGGCAGGAAAATCACAAGTTTGAGCCAAGTATGTTCAATTTAGTGACTTAGCAAGATAGAATCTCAAAGATCTCAAGATAAAATCTACAGTGAGTGCTAGGGATGTAACTCAATACAGAGGTCCTGTGTTAAATCCCCTAAACTACCACAAAAACCCAACCCAACCAAAAGAAAACAAACAAAAATCCCACAATGTTTTAGAATGCTGTTTGGTGGGCCTGGGATATAGTTTAGTGGTAAAGCACTTGCCTAAAATCCTGCTCATGTGTTATTTTCAAAAAAGAACAGAGTAGTCCCAAGCTTCTAATGGTAGTGAAACTGGGAAGCAAGATATATGGGAAAGGAAAATAAAATAATAAAATAAATTAATAAAATTTACTCCTGTGTTCTCTGTGAGTTGATAAAGGTTGTAAAGGAGAATCTCCTTCCTGTCTTTAGGCAGGAAGTTGGTGGATAGAAAGAAAAAAGATAGGGCCAGGGATTTAGCTCAGTGGTTTTGCCGCCTGCTGTGCAAGCTCAAGGACCTGAGTTCGATCCCCAGTACCAAAAAAAAAAAAAAAAAAAAAAAGAAAAGAAGAAGGAAAATAGAAAGTTTTCCTGTGTCTTGACTTTAGCTCAGAATCTTTTATATTATTGGGGGAGATATTTTTATGCCCTCCATAGAAGAAAGGGGGAAAGCTCATCAGACACCCCTGAGAATGAGATACAGCTAGTTTAAATCATAATGAAAAATTACAAGGATGTCAGCACATCTGCACTGCTATTAATGAAAGATATATTACAGACTTCATCTGAAGAGATGACTTTATCTAGTACCAGTGACTTTACATCTTTTCAAAAGACAAAAGTTTGTTTTGGCCAGGAATTTAGCTCAGTGGTTCTGGTGCCTGCCTCGCAAGCACAAGGTCCCGAGTTCGATCCCTGGTACCAAAAAAGAAAAAAAGTTTGTTTTTCCATTGCTTAAATGCTGTATCTATTTATACTGACTGCTTGGTGAATGTGATGTTTTGTGATTTAAATGTATTATGAACATGAGTTCTTATTTTGCTTCAAAAATACATTTTGGCCTGGCTGCATAGTGAGTTAAGGCCAGGCCAGACTGAACTACATAGTAAGACCTCACACATACACACACACATACACACACACACACACACACACACACACACAGTACTTTGATATGTGAATTACAAAGGGTGATCAAAATATACATTAAGTTTAAATTTTTAAAGGGATTGTCATTACTCTCCCTCAAAGTATTCCCCTTCAGACATACATATCCCATCATTCTTGCTGCTTTCTTTTTTTTTTTTTTTCTTTTTTCTTTTTTGGTACTGGGGATTGAATTTAGGACCTTGGGCTTACGAGACAGGCAAGACGCCACTGAGCTAAATCCCCAGCTCTTGTCACTTTCTATAGCAGTTTTGGGGGTTCTCTTTTCTGAATGTCTTTAGGAAGTATGATCAACTATCCAGTGGGAAAACGTGCCTCTAAAATCATTACAGTGGGTAGGGGATTTAGCTCAGTGGCACCCCCCCTGCCTGGCAAGCACAAGGCGTTGAATTTGATTCCCAGTACTGGAAATAAATAAATGAATGAATGAATGAATGAAAACATTACAGTATGTCCTCATCCACTTTATTCACCAGATCTGGCATTGTGCACATGAAAGGTAAACGTTTTGAATCAATTCAGAATATCTGACACACCCACTACAACACAACTAAAGACACTGATATGAAGACTTGCAGAACTACTTCAGAAAGTGTCAAAAAAATTAAAAAAAAAAAAAAGAAAAGAAAAAGAAGTGGCAAGAACAATGAGATAAGTTTATTTGAAGGGAGGGGTTATATATATACATATATTTTTTTTTGGTACCAGGGATCAAACTCGGGTCCTTCTGCTTGTGAGGCAGGCGGTGGAACCACTGAGCTAAATCCCCAGCCCGGGAAGGGGTATATTTTGATGGAGATTAATGATAAAGAAACTGAAAATTTGAACATTTACTGAATTTTTTTTATCATATCTCATACATCTCAGTGAAACTGTTATTAAAAAAAGAGTAAATTAGGGCCAGGGATTTAGCTCAGTGGTTCTGGCACCTGCCTCGCAAGCGCAAGGACCCGATTTCGATCCCCGGTACCAAAAAAACAAAAGTACATTAAAGCTGGGCATGGGGGCATATGACTGTAGTCTCAGCACTCTTGAGAAGCTATGGCAGAAGGATTTCAAGTTTAAATGCAGCCTGCACAACTTAGGGACTTAGCAAGAGCCTATGTCAAAATGAAAAATATAAGAAGGGCTGGGGAACACAGATGTGTAAATACCGAATAGTTTCTCTGGTGTGAAAAACTAAAAGTGTAAATAAGGATCAAAATGTATAATTGATAATGTGAAATAGGAAGAAAAGGTCTAAAGGGGTAGGGGAAGTGGGAGGGGTAGGGGAAAGGAAAGAAGGGAAAAGAAAAAATATGAGAAAAGGAAAAAATGGAAACAGTCTTTGTAAATAGGGAAGGGAGGGCAGGGGAATGGGGAAAAAATAAGAACCAAGATGCATCATGTGCAGATACGAGCACCCAACGATAAATGTAAACGTATTGTATACCTAAAATGTACCAATAAAAGAATTTAAGGAAAAAAATAAAAGCAAAGGCAATCATTAAAAAAAAAAAGATACATCATGTAAATGTTCAAGATCCCAACGATGAATGTAACTATATTGTATACCTAAAATGTACTGATAATGAAAAAAAAAGGAGCTGGGGATGTATGTAGTTCAGTGCCAAAGCTTTGGGTTTAATCTCCAGTACTGAAAAAAAAAGTAAATGGAAGTGTGAAAGGTGGAAATCACTTCTTGCAGCTAAACTTCCAAATAAGGAAGGACTGACTTTATTTTTTAATTTTTTTACTGACTCTAATAGTTGTTTGTGTTTGTCATGGTGAATATGTCATACAGTCCATCAGTTTACTAAATTAACTAAAAGACCTTAATCTGCCAGCTGGGGAAAAAATAGCAGCTATTTAGTAGGTAGTCATTTAAAAGCTGAGAAATATTTCATGAGTTAGAAGACCAGTACCAGCTGGATATGGTGGTGCACACCTGTAATTCTAGGACATCATCTCACTTCTTTTTATCTTGGGAATAAATGTGTATATTTTCTGCTATGTTCTCATCTAATTGCTTCAATTCTTGGTTCTTTCTCAAAATTTGATGTAGTTTAATCAAGAGAAAAAAATAGCAACTGGAAATGTTATCTTTTAAAAGACATGTGAAAAAGGGTGCAGTGATGCATGACTGTAATTCCAGCCACATACTTAGGAGGCTGAGTCAGGAAGATCGCAAGCTGGAGACCAGTCTGGGCAATTTAACGACCCTATCTCAAAAATAAAACTAAAAAGGGCTTTGGATGTAGCTCAGTGGTAAAGCTCTTGCCTAGCATGTATAAGCCCCTCGGTTCAGTCCCAACACAGACAAAAAGTGAATATGATCTGCATGAGTCTTGACTTTGACCTGCTGCCAGGAAGCTAACTTCCCATGTGAATTCTCATTGGAACTGTGTATTGCTCATTTCATCCCTCCCCTCCCTTAGCCCTCTCCTTCCTCATCCTCTCTCTTTTTTCTTCTCTCCTTTCTTTTCTTTCTGATAGGGGTCTTGCTATGTTGCCTAGGTTGATCTTGAACTCCTGGACTCAGCTTCCCCAGTGATGGGGACCACAGGTATGTGATCCACGCCTAGCTTTACATGGCATTTATTAATCACATAATTACTGAGGAATTTCTATTAAAAATTTAAAAATGAGGGCCAGGGATTTAGCTCAGTGGTTCCAGCGCCTGCCTGGCAAGCTCAAGGTCCTGAGTTCGATCCCCGGTACCAAAAGAAAAAAAAATTTAAAAATGAATCTAAAACATCATTTTCTGTAACAACTAAAAATCTGGAATGCAGCTTAGTATCCCAGACAACTGATTATATTATACATTAAGAAAAATTAAGAGGAATGGGGATGTGCATCCTCAGTGGTAGAGTGGTTGCCTGGCATGCAGTCCATTTTTGCCCACTGCCAAAAGAAAAGTAAAAAACTATTCCAAATGGTGGAAGATGAGGAAAGGAAGGAGAAAAAAATGAGAAAGTAATATATCTGTACATAGAATTCCAGCTCTTCATTTCTGTACATAGTTTAACTCTAAGTGGAAATTTTATACAGCTATAAGAATTTTTTCCTTCTTACTGCTAAGATAGGGTTGCAGTCAAATTAATTTAGAATTTGCTATAGGTCTTTGGAGGAGATACTTTTTTGTTTTCCTTCTGTACATTTTTCAGCTTAACCAGCAGTGCTGCACTGTTGAAATCCAAGGGATCCTTCAGTGTTTTAAAATTTAAAAATAAAATATACCAATTAAATATCACTCATTTAGTCAGGCATGTAGGGTGTGAAGCATTTCCCCAAGGGAGTCATCGCTTTCTGTCTATGAATCAGTCTTTTCTAGGGAATTCTTTTTTTTTCTTTGGTAGCAGGGATGGAATTCGGGTCCTTGGGCCTGCACAGCAGGTGGTGAAACCACTGAGCTAAATCCCCGGGCCCTCCTAGGGAATTCTTTATGAGATTGCCTTTCTCTTGATTCCTTCACATTATCTGTTTGCACCTCCTGAATTCAAATTATAGATTTATCTTGCAATATTATACTTCTTATAATGATGATGTTCTTATTGAAAACAATAACCAATTTTACTTTTAAAGCCATCATTGTTTTGCTTCCTCCCAAAAACTTTTAGACTTTCAAAATGCAACCATTTAAATTATTCTGATATGGAAGTTGTAAAGCACAAAAAATGCAAATGATGAACAATATATAATGATTTTTAAAGTAACTAGAAATATGTAGGTCCATATTGTCAGGTTTAGTAGGATAGTATATCACAAATTAACATGTAAGAAATATAAACTTATTTGTTATAAATTAAATTAAGCCTGACTTCAAATTATCCAACCTTGTAAAATGGAGATTTTGTGTTACTCATTATGTATGGGTGCATGTGGAAAAGAATGTGTCTCCCTCCCTTGGTCCTTTCGAATTCTAGAGCAGTATAAGGATTTTTGGGCCCAGGGATGTGGCTCAGTGGAGCCATGCCTGCCTGGCAAGCACAAGGTCCTGAGTTCGATCCTGGTACAAAAAAAAAAAAAGGAAAGAAGGAATCTAAGGATTTTTGTTGTTTGCAGCACTGGAGATTAAGTCCACAGGACCTCTACCACTGAGCTACATCCACAGCCCTCTTTATTTTTTATTTTGAAGAAGTCTTTTTTTTTTTGGTACCAGGGATCGAACTCGGGTCCTTGTGCTTGTGCAGCAGGCGGCGAAACCACTGAGCTAAATCCCCAGCCTGTTATTTTTTATTTTGAGACAGGGTTTTGCTAAATTTCTCAGGCTGGCCTTGAACTTTCATTCCTTCTGCCTTGGCCTCCTAAGTATCTGGGGTTGCAAGTGTGCATCGCACATTCAGCTCTAAAGATCATTTAAAAGGAAACAAATAGGGAGATGGCTCCACTTTTCTTCTGCAGTTTCTCATGGTCACGATTGATATCCTTATTGAGCAAATCCATGTGAGACAGAAATCACCACAGGGACAAAGGGCAGGTATGGCTTCTGGGCCTTCACTCAGGACCTGTTACCCATACTTTTGCTTGGCATGTGTACTTCCCACTTCTCTCTTCCAAACGATCTTAATTGACCTAAAAAACTTAGGTATATCATTAAAGCCAGGATGCCTTTCCCATAGCATCTCCAAGAATAAACTAGATGAGAAAATAATGTTGTTAGGGATCATTGGAGAAGGACAGAGGACAAATTCTCAAGCCCTTAATCTGTTACTTCATTAAAAGCAAAATTTGTGTTTTCTTCTGAGGCAGTCAGACACTTAAAATCTGCTTTTGCTTAAATAAAACAAAAAACCTATGGGCTGGGAATTTAGCTCAGTGGTTCCGCCGCCTGCCTCGCAAGTGCAAGGTCCTGAGTTCGATCACCAGTACCAAAAACAAAACAAAACAAAGCAACCCCCCAAAAAAAACGTAACTCTTCACATATACCCAGTGGGTAACTAAAAAGCAGGATAAAGTGTGGCATCTTTACCTTCATTTTGTATCTGTCACTTTTATTATCTTAAAACTTTGGTTCAGGTCCCTGCTCAGCTCTACACTTAGGCAGGTTAATCATTTGGGGAGTATCTCTCTATAAACACTGGTAATTTAAGGGTTTACTAGCCCTAAATTTATCTAACCTGTCTCATCCACCTTCAAGACTGGGGATACCAGATAAGAGATGTGCAGGGACATTCAGCTGCCAGCTTTTGCCCCCTGGAATAGGTATCTAGAAGTCTCTAGTCATTGCAAAACCAGAATTGAGGTAGTGATCAACTAGACCCTATCCCACCTCAGCGACCGCACAATCACTGGCCTCTTTTCTTTGTTAATGGGCCATCCTGATCTCCACCAGAACTATGCCCCCTTCAGCTCCATTCATCAGGATGAAGTCACTTCTCCAGATAAAGCTTTTGCCATAAATTTGTGCTTGTACCTTGGTTTTAATTTCCATTATCGCTAAAGCAAGGAGTCGCACTAGATAGTGACGTATGTAGTTCCTTAAAGTCAATTGACATTACTGCTTTTTGGTCAGGCTCCGACATGAGAAGACGTCTGTGCTGATTGAGTGCCTAGAGTCTAGTCTGGCCAGGTGCTCCATGAAGCCATTCTCCTCTGAGATCTTGCCATTTCCTTGGATCATAGCCAAGGGGCAGGATTTAGGTCACTACCCTCCATGTATTGCTGAATTCTTTCCAGTTTGGGCTGAAGTTTTGGATTTAGGAGGTTTTTTTCCTATCTTTCCTTACAGCTTTCAAATTCTGCTTATATCTCAAACTTCCAGAAACGGAAAAAATGGGCTCTGACTTCAAACCCCAATAACTGCAAACAAACAGACAAACAACTGATATTATAAAAGGGCAATAAAATAATTTTGGGTATAGATATGTGTTGTAAAGCAAGGAGATATAAAATCCTAGCATCTCTTTTTTAAATGGCACTGTTTGTAATGACTTGTTAGCTAGTGAATGCCTTTGGCACAGGGTGAGAAGCAAATAATGATGCTCACTTATACTTTAGAGTACCTCACCTGCATCAAAGGTAATCTAGTTTATTTTTACTGTATATTTAAACTAGAATATAAATCTGAAAATAAAGGGATAATTAACAACTTTTATTATGAGAAAAGATGTCATACAGGTGAGTTGAATTCATATATAACTAGCTGACTTCCTTTCCCCTTTTTATATCAGCCTTCTATTATATATTGCATGTCACAGATCGATCTAAATTTGTCTCTGGAGAATTGTAATTGCTTAATCCATAGAGACAACAGTGGATTACTAGTTTCCCTGAGGAAGGGGAGTGGCTATGAATGGGCAGGTTTATTGGGGAGAGGGTTAATGAAAATGTTCTAATACTAGATTTCAGTGATACTGTACAACTTTGCTAATACACAAAGGGCTACTGAATTCCCCACTTAAGAAAGGTGAACTTTCTCATATGTGTATTATACTCAAGATAGCTTATAAAAAGGGTCAATGTTTTTATTTAATTTTAATTACATGAATTTAAGTGGGGGAAAAAATCTGTGATGTCTACAGAAATAGATTTACAGGATATATACAAATGTTTACAATAGTTAACATAAAAGTATGGTATCAAAAAGCTCCCCTTTATTTTTGCTTTGAAATTTATCCAACTTAGATTTTGCTGTTCTTCATTACAGTCATGCAGTTGTAAATACCATCAGATCCTTTGCCCTTCTCTCCTTTAATACTAATTACCAAAGCCTAGCTTCCTGCTTTCTCTGCAAACTGCATGCAAACAGTTGAGCATTGCTAGAGAAAAATCCCATAGCCAGGTATATAGGGCCACTAAAAAGTCACTGTGAGTAGACATTTTCTCTAGTAAATTCACTGTTCTGTGCTTCATATTTTTATACTTTGTCTGCTCAGATCTCCCAATACCCTTTCCTTCCATTTTGCAGTTTGTCTCATAATTCAGAGAAAAATAGGAGCTATCAAATGAAAATTTCATCTCTTTGCAGACACTAATTCTATAAGCTCACCTGTATCTGAGTCTGTTTTCTTTTGGTCCTCCACTTGTGACCTAAAGCCCATCACTTTTCTCTTTCTTAGAGACCTAACTCATTGGTCATCGCCTTTTCTGCATCATTAACTTCTTTTTTCATTGGATCTTTTCCTATATGAATTCAAAAATAACTCTCTAGTCTCTTTCATATTAAGAAAAAACATCTTGGGCTGGGGATTTAGCTCGGTGGTTTTGCCACCTGCTGCGCAAGCACAAGGACCCGGATTCGATCCCCGGCACCAAAAAAAAAAAAAGAAAAGAAAAAAGAAAAAACATCTTTCCAATTGCTAGCCATCACATTTTATTCACTTTGTAACCAAAATTTTCAAAAGACTTGTCTCCATATCCTTACTTTTCAGTCTTTGTTTTTTTTTTCTTCTGTCATTTGTTTGTTGTTATGGTTTTTTTTGAGACTGGGTCTCACTTTGTGGTGCAGGCTGGCCTCAAACTCATGGTGATCCTCTTACCTCAGCTTCCTGAGTTCTGGGATTACAGCACTATCACTGTGTGCACTACCACATCCTAAAAAGAGTATATATTCATATTTTCTGTCTCTGTCTGTCTCCGCTCTCTATATAATAATACATATATATATTTTTCATTTATTCATTCCATAGCACATGACTTAAGAGCTAGAACATTACCAGCATAGTTCTCTGCCCCTGACCTATACCACCCCATCATACCTGTCTCATGCAGACAACCAGCAAGGGAAGATTTACTAAGAGGCAGACCTTTCTTGCACAGGCCCCTTCTATGGCCCCTTCAAAGTACCCAAATATTTTTACATTTGTAATTTTGAAGAAGGCCTCCAAAATTAGTTAAGCCTCTACCCTTTAATCACTATCTTTTATTTTTGTATTTATCATTCCCTTATTTAAATTTTAAAATTTCTTACTGGAAATATACATGAAAATGCATAGTTGTAAAGTAAATATCTTAGCACTCTAAAGGATTCCAGTGTGCCACCTCCCAATCACAATTTCCTCATCTCTTCCAAAGTTGATCGCTACCCTGATTTCTAACAGGATAGGGTAATTTTGCCAGTGTTAGAAACTTATCTGAATGGGGTCATGTATTTTTATACGGCTACCTTATATTGGTCAATATTACATTTGTGCATTTCATTTATGTAATTATATATGTAACAGTAGTTCATTTTTTGTCATAGAATTCTATTATATCAATAGTTTTCTATCCATTTCATTATTACTGGACATTTAGGGTTATTTCCACTTTCAGGTCATTATGTAGAATATGACATGAAAATTCTAAATCAAGTCTTGTGTTATATACATGTATATATTTCTTTTGATTGGTATACATAGTCATGTTTCTTTGGGGTATCTAGACACATAATAGCTAGTCATAGAGCATATATATGTTTAACTTTAGTAGATAATACCAAACGTTTTTCTAAATTGGTTGTATCAATTTACCCTTTCATCAACAAATGTTAACAAAATTTTTAGTTGTCATCTTTCTCAGGATTTGATTTTATTTTAGCCATTCTCATGAATGTATTTCATTGCGGCTTTAAATTTCATCTCCATGATTGGTAATGATGATCGATCACCTCTTAATATGCTTGTACTGGCCACTTTTATATGAAGTGACTGCGTCAGTCTGGACGATTTTCCTATTTTTTGCCTCCCTCCCTCATTTCCTCCTCTTTCTCCTCTTTTTTCTCCCTTCTCCCCTCCTCTCCCCATATTGAACCCAGAACCATTGTACTGAGCTACACCCCCAGCCCTTTACTGGGGTTACAAGTGTGAGCTACCACATCTGGCTTGTATTCCTTTTGCTTACAGATGTGTATTTCTTTGTTTTCTAGACAGGAGCCTTTTGTGGTTATATGTGTTGCAAATATCTTCTCCCAATTTGTACTTTACTTCTTTACTCTCTTCAAGGTTTATTTGAGCATAAGTTTTTCATTTTACTATAGTCAAACTGTGAGTACTTTTCTTTAAGGTTAGAGCTTTTTGTATCCTGCTTAAGAACACTGGGGAGCTGGCTGTGGTGCTTTGTTTCTGTAATCCCAGCACTCAGGAAGCTGAGTCAGGAAGATTCCAAGTTCAAGGCCAGCCTGAACTACATAGTGAGACCCTATCTCAAAAATCTAAATAAATAATCTTCATATCTATGGAAGTCTCTCATATGTTAACCAAGGTAAACTCCCATGTTAGTTCAGTGACAATGGAATTTTTTAAAAAAGATCAAAGTAAACTGGGTATGGAGGCACATGCCTGTAACCCCAGCACTCTGGGAGGCTGAAGCAGGAAGATCACAAGTTACAGCCCAGCCTGGACAATTTAGCAATTAGTGAGATCCTGTCTCAATATAAAAAATAAAAAATGGTCTGGGGATGTAGCTCAGTGCAAAGGCCCTGGGTTCAGTCCCCCGGACCACATACATACACAATCAAGTAAATGACATTTAAATTATTTATTCTCTCTTTTAGTACTGTATGTACTTACAATGCCATTGACCTATTATTTTAAATCATGCATTCTGCTTCAGGGATAAAAGAATAATGTAGGGGGGCCGGGGATTTAACTTGGTGGTTTCGCCTCCTGTTGCGCAAGCACAAGGACCCGAGTTTGATCCCTGGTACCAAAAAAAAGAATAATGTAGGAAATTTGATGAGCAGAATTATTATAGGATGAAATCTTCACTAAGAACTCTTTAGAAAATTAGTAGCATAATTAGAAATTATAGTTAGTTTCTTAGTTTATAGTCTGAATTTCCTTTTAAGGCCACTTTTGTGTTCTTTTATTTTTAAAAAAGGAATTTTTATTAAGTTTAAGCAATGATTCATTGGAATGGTTAAGCACAAAATGCCTGATTTTGAATCATGTGACCTTTGGCATATCACTTCCGCTTTCTGTGTGTTTCCTTACCTATAATAGTATCTATGTCAGAATTATATTGAAGATTAAATGAGTTAAGTGACAAGGACTCAAATAGTGTCTGGAATATTGTAATTGTTGAATAAATCCTAGTTGGCTCTTCTCCTGAAGCCTCCACTGGATGAAAAGAGCAAGCTGAACTAGGATTCAAAGCAAAACTTAAAGAGCTAAGAGGCATCACCTTTTCCGGGAAACTTTCCTGGCCATATTTTGGATTTCTGTAGCATCTAATGCATAAGCCTGTCTTACATTTTATATTGATTGTCTGTGTAACTAATGTTTCTTCTTCATAAAACTCTAAAATTGTCAAGAGACCATATCCCATTTATTAACTCTTTTATTTAGTGAGTCAGCAAATATTTTAGTACTCTCTGTTTACCAAGTACTACAGATAAGCACTGAATAAAAAAGACAGGGTCTCTGCTCCCACTGAGTTTGCATTCTAAAGAAAAAGCCAGATTATAAACCACAACAAGTAAGAAGATTACATATTTTTATAAAAGCTCTGCTGGAGTTGCCAGGAGTCTGGTATGTTTAATGGAGTGGCAGAGCACAAAGCAGATCCTCAGTAACATTTCCTTATTGAATGGGACTAAGTATAGAGGATAAGAAAGGATGAATTAATAATAAAATCCCACACAATTCCTGCCATAGGAAGCCCTCCAAGGGAAACAAGGTGATCATCATTAAGCCAGTGGTACGAAGTACCATAGCACCTATACTGAATACTATATGTTAATTTTGCCATTTAATTCTCAAAATGTCTCTGAAAGGTAGGTATTAGATTCATTTTACAGGTGAATAAAAAGTTCAGGGGTTGAAGTGACTGGTTCAAGGTCACACAGTAAGTATCAGAATGCAGATTTCACTCAAGATTCAAAGCCAGAGTCTTTTAATTTATTTATTTGTTTTTTGAAACAGGGTCAATGTAATTCAGGCTGGCCTTGAACTCACTATGTAGCCCAGGCTGGCCTTGAACTCATAGTAATCCTCCTGCCTCAGCCACCACCCCTCCCTAGTGTTGGAATTACAGGTGTGTGTCACCACTCAGCCAGAGTTTTTGGTGTTTTGTTTTTTTTGTGTGTGGTACTGGGGATCACACTCAGGACCTTGCACTTGTGAGGTAGGCACCTGAACCACTGAGCTAAATCCCTGGCCCAGCCAGAGTTTTTAACAATGATGTAGGAGCTGAAATTTTTTTCTAAACAAGCAGCTAATTATCTGGGGTTGGTGGCACAAATTGTAATCCCACCTACTTGGGAGGCAGAGGCAGGATTGCAAGTTTGAGGCCAGCCTTGGGCAGTTTAGTGGAGGTGCTGTCTCAAAATAAAAAATAAAAGATCTGGGATGTAGCTAGAGTGCCCTGGATTTTAGCTCCAGGACTAAGGGAGGGAGAAGTAGCCAATTGAATTTGAGGAAGAACAGTGGTGTGCCCATGAGAAAAACTTTTTTTTTTTTTTTTTTTTTTTTTGAGACAGGGTCTCTATGTAGCCTAGGCTGGCCTGAAACTGGTGTCGATCCTTCTCCTGCCTCAGCCTCCCAAGTACTGGGATTACAGGCATGTGCCACCAAGCCCAGCCTGAGAAAGACTTCTTGGATTTATATTTTTTACTTTTTAGCAGAAGTAGGTCTGTTGAAGGATAAACCCATAAATCATCTGTGAACTATAAAAATATCAATCAGTAGGATAAAAATTATTACCTTTGGTATGAATCATTTCTTACAGTTTATGTGACTATATTACTGTACTTTGTGTAATTAAGCAAGACACTTAACCTCTTGTGACTCAAATTTCTTCATATAACAAATAGAGATGATAGTACCTGCCAAACCTAATCAAGTGAAATATAAGAAAGATTTGCAAATCAGAATGATGTTTTAATTTTCTTAACAGGCCATAAACTCCTTGAAAATGGTCACTGGGTTATATGTCTTCCTATGTGCCAAGGCATAAAAAAGGGATGATCTTATGGTACACATTTACAGGCATGCAGTAAATACAGTACCAGTTGAATGAATGGCACATGCTTGGTAATTTTGGGTATCTTGATGTCTTTGAGTTTACCTGAGCTGTACCTTGGATTTTAGTTGCAATAAAATAGTTTTTGGTGCTGAGAACCATTTTAGTTCATTTTTAGCAACCTCACCCCATATGTAAACATTTTGGCAGAGAATGAGAATGTGATAGAATGGAAAGCAGTTGGCTTATACTGATGCAAGAACACTGCGTTTGTGATGCTTAGCTATGGTTATAATTGCGATAACCTGCCAGATGTGCACAACATTCTTCAGAAATAGGTGGATGTTAATGACTGTCAGATAGAAAACTAGCTCTTGGACTCTGATCTTCCCACTAAAATATGAAATTAAAGAATATAATATTATTTGGCACCATGGATTGAATAACATATGCTTCTGTCAAATCTGAGAAATTCAATTTAGAAAAAAGAAAAAAATCTCAAATTAGATTTAGTCACAGAGCCCTTTATATTTAAAAAGACACCATTTGATGTTGGGAAATGAGAAGAAAGTGTTCAAATGGGAAGGGGAACAAAGGAGGAGGGAGGGAGAAAGGAAGGAAGGGACAAGAAAAAAATGAAAATAGGAAAAAATGGAAACAAAGCTTCTGTACATAGGCAGGGGAGGGGGCTTGAGGGGGGGATGGGATAAAATGAAATTTATTTAAAATAAATAAATAAAAATAAAAAGACACCATTCTAAGTTGGGCATGGTGGCACACACCTGTAATCCCAGCATTCTAGGAGGCTGAGGCAGGAGGGTTGCAAGCTGAAGTCTGGGCTATTTATCAGCTTAATGAGACTCTGTCTCAAGATATAAACTAAAAAAAGGTCTGGGGATGTAGCTCAGTGCAAAGGTGCTGGGTTCGGTCCCAGTGCCACCAAAAACAAGGAGGGGCGCTTTAATTTCCCACCATTTTTTCCTGTTTACTTTCTGCTTTTTAAGATTTTTTTCAGAGCAGTTTTAAGTGTAGAGCAAAATTGAGAGAAAAATACAGGGGTATCCTATATCCCCCTGCCCCTGTGGATTCATACCCTGCTTTCATTATCAACATGTCCTACTAGAGCAGTATATTTGTTAATCCCCAGTACCGCACACACACAGACACACACACACACACAAAATCCAACCAACTCAACAAAAAACACCTGATAACTTGCTGAACAACATAACCTTAGCAACATAGTACACTGTGGAACATTGGTTATTTATTCTTGTGCTGCTCAGCAATGCAAAAAAGCATCTTATAGCATACCACCATACCAGGAAAAGATCAAAATTCAAAGTATGGTTTCTACTGAATGCATATCACTTTCACACCAGTTGTATAGTTGAAAAGTCATAATGTTGAACCATTGTAACTAAAGGACCACCTTCTGTATGAAGAAACTGCCAAACTCTTACAAAATGGGCCTATTATTCTGCATGCCCATCAGTAATTAATGTGAGTTTCTTTTTACTCTATAGTCTCACCAGCATTGTTTTGGATTTGCATCGTTCTAAGTGTATCTTGTTTTAATTTGCGGAACATCTTTTCATGTGCCTATTTGACATCTGTGGGTTTTGTTGTTGTTAAGTGTGTGTGTGTTAAACAGTGCTGGGAATCAAACCCAAGGCCTTGAGCATGCTAAGCTCATACTCCAATGCCCTTCTCTTTCTCCCCTCCACTCTTCTTTGGAGATAGGGTCTCATTATGTTGCCCAGGGATTCAAGTGTTCCTCCTGCTTAGCTGGCACTTTATAGGCATGCACCTACTCCTCTTGGCTTGGCCCTTTTTTTTTTTGGTACTGGGGATTGAACTTGGGACCTTGGGGTTGCAAGACAGGTGGTGGCACCACTGAGCTAAATCCCCAGCTCTGTGGCCCATTTTTTTAATCAGGTTGTTCACTGGCTATTGTTAAGGTTTAGGAGTTCTTGATATACCTGTATTTTGGATATCCAGCTGAGACAGAAAAATAGCAAGTTCAAGGCCAGCTGGGGCTACATAGTGAGTTGAAGGCTGCATCCTTTATTAGGTCTTTTGCAAAGTTTTTCTTCTAGTTTATGACTTGTCTTGTAGTTCTCCTGACAGTGACTTTTACAGAGCAGGTTTTCATTTTACATTTTAATGAAGTCTAGCTTGTGGATTGTTTCTTCCATCGATCATGCCTTTGGTGTTGTATCTAAAAGTAATTGCTAGGGCTAGGGATTTAGCTCAGTGGCGCTGCACCTGCCTGGCAAGCACAAGGTCCTGAGTTCAATCCTCAGTACCAAAAATAAAAGTAATTGTTATACTCAAGCTCATTTATATTTTTCCCATGTTATTTTCCAGGACTTTTATAGTTTTAGATGTTACATTTACAGATAATACATCTTTGATACAGTCTTAATTAATTTCTATGAAGGATGTGAGGTCTCTGTCTAGAGTCTTCTTTTCCTCCGAAGGTGATGTCCAGTTGCTCTGGCATCATATGTTGAAAAGACATATTTGTACAATATATCATATTTGTTCTTTTGTCAAAGATCAGTTGACTATATTTGGTGTATATTTCTGGTCCCTTGTCCGTGTGCCTGTTCTTTTGCCTATATCACACTGTCCTGAGTTTTTTAGCTTTATAGTCAGTGTTGAAGTTGAGTAGATTGATCTTTTAATGTTCTTTTTCAAAATTATGTTGACTAGGGCCAGGGATTTAGCTCAGTGGTTCCACCACCTGCCTTGCAAGCACAGGGTCCTGAGTTCTATGCCTGGTACCAAAAAAAATAAAAAACTATGTTGGCTAGTGTAGTTCTTTAGCTTCTCCATATAATCTCTTTTTTTTTCTGATACCAAGGATTGAACTCAGGACCTTGCACTTTCGAGGCAGGCACGGTGCCACTGAGCTAAATCCCCAGCTCCTCTCCATATAATATTTATCACTGATTTGTCAAAATCTACAAAATAAGTTGGAATTTTGATTTGGGTTTCCTTGAACCTATAAAGTTGGGAAGAACTGTCATCTAGACAATATTGATGCTTTTTTTTTTGGTACCGGGGATCAAACTCAGGACTTTGCTCTTGCCAGGCAGGCAACAATATTGATTCTTTCTTTCTTTCTTTCTTTCTTTCTTTCTTTCTTTCTTTCTTTCTTTCTTTCTTTCTTTCTTTCTTTCTTTCTTTTTATTTTTTTATTTTTTATTTTTAATAATATTGATTCTTATCATCCATGAATATGGAATCTCTCTCCATGTATTCAGTTCTTTTATTTTGTTCAACAGAGTTATGAAGTTTTCCTCCTGTATACCTTGCTCTGTAGATCTTAGATTTTGTTAGATTTATAGTATACTATCAAAAGTATTTCATTTTGATAGTGTTAAGGCAAATGGTATTATATTTTGTATTTCAAATTCTACTTGTTCATTGCCGATATATAGAAAAGTAATTGACTTTAGTATATTAATTTTGCATCCTACAACCTTATTATACTTGCTTGTTAGTTCCAGGTTTGTTTTTGGTTTTGTTCTGGTTGTTGTTGATTCTTTCAGATTTTCTGCATATATAGTCACAATCATGCCATCTGTGAAAACAGATAGTTTAATTATTTCTTCCTTCCCAGACATTATACCTTTTACTTCTTTTCTTTATCTTACCATTAGCTAGGACTTTGAGTACAATGTTGAAGAGGAGTTGTAAGAGGGAACATGTTTGCCTTATTCTTATTTGGAAAGCTCTAGGCTTTTTGTTTTGTTTTGTTGTAAATATTCTTTATCAACTTGAAGTTTCCCTCTATTTTTGGTTTACAAGACTTTTTATCATGAATAATTAATTGATTTTGTCATTTGTTGTTTGATTTTTTTCCTGCATTTTTTGGTATGATCATATGATTTTTTTCTTCAACCTGTTCATGTAATAGGTCATGCGATTTTTTTTTTTTTCAGTACTGGGGATTGAATCCAGGTCCTTCATACTGAGCTACATCCCCAGCCCTCTTCAGGCTTTTTATTTTTCTTTTTGTTTTTGAGATAGGGTCTTGCTCTGTCACTAAGTTGCTCAGTCTGGGCTGGAACTTATGATCCTCCTGCCTCAGCAGAGTGCTGGGATTACATGCATACAACACTACTTCTGGCATGAATTGATTTTTGAATATCCAGCTAGCTTGTACACCTGAAATATATCCCACTTGACTGTGATGGATAATTCTTTTTATACATTGTTGGATGCAACTTGCTAATATTTTGTCGAATTTTGCATCTGTGTTCATGAGACATTGGGCTGTAGTTACCATGTAATAACCTTTATCTGGCTTTGGCATTAGGTGATGATGGCCTCACGGAATTAATTAGGAAGTGCCACGCAAAATAGTGTATGGAGGCCTGGTGATGTGAATGGTAAAAAAATTTATCAAGACCAGGCTAGGGCCAGGGATTTAGCTCAGTGGTGCCACTGCCTGCCTCGAAATCAGAAGGTCCCGAGTTCGATCCCCGGTACCAAAAAAAAAAAAAAAAACAAGGCTGGCCATGATGGTGGATACCTGTAATTTCAGCAGTGTGGGAGGCAGAAGGATCACAAATTTGAGTCCAGCCTGGGCAGCTTGGTGACTTAGTGAGACCCTGTCTCAAAAAATAAAAAAGGACTGACAGTGTAGCTCAGTGCTAAGGCCCTGTACCAACACACACACACACACACACACACACACACACACACACACACACGCACGCACGAATTTACAAAGACCAGAGCAAGGAGAGAGGAAATTTATTGACTATACTTCAAGGGAGCAGTGGGCAAGTTCCCGTGTAGGTCATGGAGTCTGGGAAAAGCAAGGAGCCTGTATAAGGATTTCCTGAGCCTAAGAAGTTACAGATAGGACCCACAGACATGCAAAAGAATGTTAGAGGAGGATAAGGTATAGACATAATGCCTGTTATTGGTCTTCTGGAAGGTTGTTGATACATGTCATCCTTACAGTAGTGTTCAGTGCTAGGTGTGTGGGGTAATGTGATGATCGGGTTCAATAGAGAAGAAATGTTAATGGCTCTTCAGCTATTTCTGGAATAGCTCATTTGAAAACAGTTTGTGATTCTGATGGAGGCCAAAATGGCCTCTCTGGTTGGTTTAATGCCACAGGAAGTATTCCCTCTACTTCTACATTTTGAAAGAGATAGTAGAGAAGTGGTATAGTTTTTTTTCTTAAATGTTTGGTAGAATTCCTGAGTGAACCCCTCTGAACCTGGTGGTTTGTTTTGGAAGGTTATTAATTATCAATTTAACTTCTTTACTAGATATAGGCAATTCAGATTATTTTTTCTGTTTGAGTTTTAGCAGACTGTCTTTGAAAAAATTGATCTATTTTATCTAAGTTGTGAATATAGTCATTCATAATTTTTATTTTATTATCCTTTGTAGTGGTGTCTTTCAGATCTGGTGTTAGTAATTTGTATTTTCTCTCCTTTTCTCAGGCTCTGGCTACAGGCTCATTGATTTTATTGATCTTTTCAAAGAACTTTTAGTTTCATTGACTTTTCTCTGTTGATTTCCTCTTTTCAATTTTGTTGATTTGTTTTAATTTTTATAATTTCTTCTACTTTAGATTTAATCTGCACTTCTTTTTTCTAGCTTTCTAATGCAGAAGCTTGGATTACTGATTTTAGATCTTTCTTTTCTAATATATACATTCCATGTTATTCCTTAAAGCACCACTTTTGCTGTATCCCACAAATTTTGATAAATTGTGTTTTCATTTCATAGTTCAATTTTTTTGTTTGTTTATTTGTTTTTTCCAACTTTTTTTTTTTTTTGGTACCAGGGATTGAACTCGGGTCCTTGCCCTTGCAGGGCAGGCAGTGGAACCACTGAACTAAATCCTCAGCCCTGTTTGTTTGTTTTTTGAGACAGGCTCTCACTATGTAGTTCAGGCTGGCCTCAAACTCACTATGTAGCCCAGGCTGGCCTTGAGCTCATGATGATCCTCCTGCCTCAGTCTCCCAAGTGCTGGGATTATAGGCATGTGCCACAATGCCCAGCTCTAGTTTAATTCTATTTATTTATTTATTATATTTTTTTTGGTACCGGGGATCAAACTCGGGACCTTGTGCTTGTGAGGCGGGTGATGGAACCACTGAGCTAAATCCTCGGCCCTAGTTTAATTCTATTGTGATCTAAGAACAGATATTATATAATTTCTATTCATTTAAATTTGCTAATACATGTTTTATAGCCCAGAATGTGGCCTATCTTGATGAATGTTCTATATGAGATTAAGAAGAATGTGTATTCTCCTGTTGTTAAATGAAGTAATCTATAGATGTTGATTATATTCAATTGATTGATGATACTATTGAGTTCAGCCATATCCTTACCAATCTTTCTGCTTGCTAGATTTGTACTTTTCTTCTTTTCTTTTTCTTTTCTTTCTTTCATTGGAGCTCAGGATTGGCTTTACCCGTGCTAAACATTTGCTCTGTCCATTTTCAGTAGAGAGATATTAACTTATACAGTTACAATAGTGTATTCTCTTTGTACTTGTACTCATTTTTGCCACATGCTTTTTGATAGTCTGTTGTTCAGCACCTACAGGTTAGACTCTGTCTCAAAACAAAAAATAAGGGTTGCAGATGTAGCTTGGTATTCCCAGTACAGTACTGCAAAAAAAAAAAAAAATTATGTGGGAGAGAACTGACTCTTTCATCACTACATAATGCCCCTCACTAGGCCTGATAACTTTGCTTTGAAGTGTGCTGTTTCAATATAGTTACTTCTGCTTTCTTTTCATTAATGTTGTCATGGATTATCTTTCCTCATCCATTTTCTTCTACTCTAAATGTGTCTTCACATGTTTAAAGAGGGTTTCTGGGTCTGGAGCTGAAGTTCAGTAGCAGAGCATATGCTTGGTATTGAACAGGGCCCCTAGGTTTAATCTCTAGCATCAAAGCAAAAACAGAAACAAAACCAAAAAAACTGAAGTGGATTTCCTGTGGATGGCATATATAGTTCAGTCTTGTTATTTGATATATTCTAACAAACCGGTGATGAATTGGTACATTGAGATCGTGGTGTAACACAATGATTACTGAAGGGCTGGAAGGCCCTGGGCTTGATCCTCAGTACTGCGGAAAAAAGTGATTATTGATGTAGTTGAATTAATAGTTATCAAATTTTTACTATTTTCTATTTGTGGCCCTGTTCTTTCTTCTGTTTTTGTCTTACTCTCTTTCTGCCTTTTTGGCTTTAATTGATCATTTTACGATTCCACTTTCTCTCATCTTTTAACATATCAGTTATGCCTCTTTTTAAACTTTTTTTAGTGGTTGTTCTGGAGTTTCCAATATACACTTAAAACTAATCCAAGCCCACTTTCCAATAACCCTACAGATATACCTTGAAGATGTTGCAGGCCACTGCAATAAATCACATATCACAATAAAGTGTGTCACACAAATCTTCTGGTTTCCTAGAGCTTATAGAAGTTATGTTTGAGCCAGGCATGATGATGCATGCTTGTAATCCCAGCACTTAGGAGGCTGATGCAGGAGGATTATAAGTTTGAGATGCTGTCTCAAAACAAAACAAAATAATAATAGTGTTTCCAGTATACTGTGTGGTGTGTTAAATGTACAATAGGATTTTTTTTTGTATTAAATTCTTTTATTGGTACATTGTAGGTATACAACACAATTACATTTCTCATTGGGAATTGTACCTTTACATAATGCATCTTGGTTCTTATTTTTTCCCCATTCCTAGCCCTCCCTTCACACCCTCCACCCTTCCCTATTTACAAAGACTTTATTTCCATTTTTTCCATTTCTCATCATTTTTCCTTTCCCTTCTTTCCTTTCCCCTGCCCCTCCCACTACCCCTACCTCTTTGGACCTTTTCTTCCTATTTTACATTATCGATTATTCATTCTAATCATTGGTACATTTTAGGTATACAATATAATGACATTCATCATTGGAAATTTGCACCTTTACATATTCTCTCTTGGTTCTTATTTTTTCACCCTTGCCCAGCCCTCCCTTCAACCCCTCCAGTCCTCCCTATTTACAAAGATTTTGTTCCTATTTTTCCATTTTCTCATATTAATCCCATTCCCTTCTTTCCTTTCCCCTACCCCTCCCACTTCCTTCCCCTTTGCCCCTTTTCTTCCTATTTCACATTACCTATTATACATTTAGTCCTTATTTACACTTTCAGTTTCTCACACCAGAGAAACTATTCGGTATTTACATGTGTGTCTTATTTATTTCACTTAAGAGTATCGCCTCAATGTGCATCCACTTAGCTATAAATGTCTCTAATTTCTCATTTTTTATGGCTGAGTAGTACTCCATTTTATAAAAAAAACCACATTTTCTTTATCCAGTCTCCAGTTGATGGGCATTTGGGCTGTTTCCAAGTTTTAGCTATTACAAACTGCGCTGCTATGAACATGGGTGCACATATATCACTGTGGTATGATTCTTTTAATTCTTTGGGGAAGATCCTCAGCAGTGGAATAGCAGGGTCAAATGGGACTTCCAGTCCTAGTTCTTTGAGGTATCTCCATACTGATTTCCACAGTGGTTACACCAGTCTACCCTCCCACCAGCAGTGGAGCAGGGTTCCTCTTTCCCCACAGCCCCACCAGCATTGGTTATTGGTTGATTTCATGATAGCAGCCATTCTTTCTGGAGTGAAGTGGAATCTCAGTGTTGTTTTCATTTGCATCTCTTGAATGACCAGTGATGTTGAGCATTTTTTCCTGTATTTATTTGCTATCTCTACTTCTTTGTGTGAGAAATGTCTGTTCATTTCAGATGCCCATTTTTGGATTGGGTCTTCAAATTTGGGAGGTCTGATCTTTTTAAGTTCTTTATAGATTCGAGATAGTAGACCTTTGTCTGAGGAAGAGCAGGTGAAGATTTTTTCCCACATTGTGGGTTGTCTCTTCACATTGCTGGTGGTTTCTCTTGCTGTGCAGAAGCTTTTTAATAAGAAGAGATCCCATTTGTTGATTGTGCTAGTTCACGGGCAACTGAGGTTTTGTTCATAAAATCTTTTCCTACACCAATGTCTTCAAGGGTTCTACCTAACCTCTGTTCTAACGGGTTCAGAGTTTCTATTTTACTATTTAGATCTTTAATCCATTTGGATTTTAGTTTAGTGCATGGTGAGAGATATAGGTCTAGTTTTAATCTTTGGCAAGTTGAAGCCCAATTTTTCCAGCACCATTTATTAAAGAGGCTATCTTTCCTCCAGTGAGGGTGTTTGGCTCCTTTATCGAAGATGAGATGGCTGAGTGTGCCTGGCGTTGTTTCTGCATCTTCTAATCTGTTCCACTGGTCCTGAGGTCTGTTTCTTTGCCAGTACCATGCTGTTTTTATCACAGTAGCTTTGTAGTATAGTTGCAGGTTGGGGATTGTGATACCCCCTGCCATGTCTCTGTTACCTAGAATTGCTTTTGCTATTCTGGGTCTCTTCTTATTCCAAATGAATTTTTGGATTGTTTTCTCGAGGTCTATGAAGTATGCTGCTGAGATCTCAATTGGAATTGCATTAAATCTATATAGCAGTTTTGGAAGTATGGCCATTTTCCCTATATTGATCCTTCCTACCCAGGAGCAGGGGATGTCTGTCCATTTTCTGATATCATCTTCAATCTCACTTTTCAGAATGCCATAGTTTTCAGAGAAGAGGTCTTTGATTTCTTTCGTTAGGATGATTCCTAGGTATTTCAGTTTTTTGGATGCTATTGTGAAAGGAATTATTTGCCCTATTTCTCTCTCAGTGAGTCTGTCATTGGTGTAGAGGAATGCTATTGATTTTTGTGTGTTAACCTTGTAACCAGCTACTTGACTGAATTTGGTTATTAAGTCTAGAAGACTTTTGGTGGAGTTCTTGGGGTCTTCTATATAGAGTATCATGTCATCTGCACATAATGACAATTTGACTTCTTCATTTCCTATCTTTATTCCTTTTATTTCTTTCTCTTGTCTAATTGCCATGGCTAATGTTTCCAGAACTATATTGAACAAGAGTGGTGATAGTGGACATCCTTGTCTTGTTCCTGATTTGAGTGTGAAGGATTTCAGTTTGTGACCATTTAGTATGATATTGGCTGTTGGTTTTTCATAGATGGCTTCTATCAGTTTGAGGTAGAGACCATCTATTCCAATTTTTTGTAGGGTTTTTATCATAAATGCATGTTGGATTTTGTCAAATGCTTTTTCTGTGTCTATGGAGATAATCATATGGTTTTTGTCCTTGGCTCTATTGATATAATGTATTACATTAATTGATTTTCGTATATTGAACCATCCCTGCATCCCTGGGATGAATCCCACTTGATCAGGGTGTATGATCTTCTTGATGATCTTCTGCATTCTGTTTGCCAGTATCTTATTAAGGATTTTTGCATCTATGTTCATTAGTGAGATTGGCCTATAGTTCTCTTTTTCAGTTGGGTCTTTCTCTGCTTTGGGGATCAAGGTGATGCTTGGTTCCAGGAATGAATTTGGAAGTATTGCTTCCCTTTCAATTTCATTGAAGAGTCTAAACAGTAGTGGCAGCAGTTCCTCTCTAAATGTCTTGTAGAATTCAGCAGTGAAGACATCAGGGCCCAGGCTTTTCTTAGTTGATAAGTTTTTAATTACCTTTTCAATTTCATTGGTTGATATTGGGTTGTTCAGAATTTTTAGGTCTTCTTCATTCAACTTTGGTAATTCATATGTATCTAGGAATCTGTCCATTTCTTCTGTGTTGTCCATCTTATTGGTGTATAGGTTCTGGAAGTAGGTATTGATGATCCTCTGGATTTCTGCTGGGTCTGTTATAATTTCACCCTTTTCATTCCTAATTGCATGGATTTGGGCCTTTTCTTTCCTTTTTCTGACAAGGTTGGCTAAAGGTTTGTCAATTTTGTTGATTCTTTTGAAGAACCAACTCTTGGCTTCATTGATTTTTTTTGTATCATTCTCTTAGTCTCCATTGCATTGATTTCTCCTCTGATCTTTATAATTTCCTCCCTTGTATGAGCTTTGGGGTTGTCCTGCTCTTCTTTTTCTAGAAGCTTGAGGTTCAGCATCAGGTTGTTTAATTGGGATTGTTCTGTTTTCCTAATATGCGTATTCACTGCTATAAATTTCCCTTGTAAGACAGCTTTCATTGTGTCCCATAGATTCCGATATGTTGTATTGTCATTGTCATTTAATTGAAGGAACTGTCTGATTTCTCCTTTAATTTCCTCTGTGACCCATTGGTTATTCAGAAGTGTGTTGTTCAATTTCCACATGTTTATGAAATTTTTTGAGTTTCTTTGCTATGGATTTCCAGTTTCATCGCACTATGGTCTGATAATGTACAGGGGATAACTTCAATTCCTTCGCACTTTCTTAAACATGTTCTATGTGTGAGTATGTGGTCTATTTTGGAGAATGACCCATGTGCAGCTGAGAAGAATGTGTATTCTGATTTTGTGGGGTGGAAGACTCTGTAAATATCTGTTAAGTTCATTTGTTCAAGAGTTCGATTGAGTTCTAGTATTTCATTACTTATTTTTAGTCTAGTTGATCTATCTATTTGTGACAGTGGGGTGTTGAGGTCCCCCACTACAACTGTATTAGTGCATATACGACTTTTCATGTCCGTTAGTATTTGTTTTATATAGTTGGGTGCACTAGTGTTTGGTGCATAGATATTTATGATTGTCATCTCTTCCTCTTGGATTCTTCCCTTTACGAGGATGTAATGTCTTTTTCGTCTCTCTTAATCAGTGTTGGTTTGAAATCTACTTGATCTGCAGAGAGGATAGCTACTCCTGCTTTTTTTCAGGTTCCTGTCGCATGGAGTATTGCTTTCCACCCTTTAACTTTCAGTCTATGAGTTTCCTTTTGAATTAAGTGTGTTTCTTGTATGCAGCATATTGTTGGATTTTGCTTCTTGACCCATTCTGCCAGTTCATTTCTTTTGATTGGTGAATTGAGACCATTAACGTTGATGGTTATAACTGAAACGTATTGACTTGTCATTGCCGTGACTTTTTCTTTTTGTTGGGTTCTCCCCCTTTACATTTAATTTCTTGTCATGCCAGATGGGTACATTCTGCTTTGCTTCCTGGGGTTGTGATCCTCAATGTCTGTTCCTAGGATATTGTGTAAAATTCTTTGGAGTGCTGGTTTGGTATTCATGAAGTTCCTAAGGTGCTCTTTGTCATGAAAGTATCTTATTTCTCCATCCATTTTGAAAGATAGTTTTGCAGGGTACATCAATGTGGGTTGGAGGCTGTTTTCTTTTAGGGCTTGGAATATGTCACTCCAAGCTCTTCTTGCCTTGATGGTTTGTGTTGAGAAGTCTGCTGTCATTCTGATGGGCTTTGCTTTGTATGTGATTTGTTTCTTTTCTCTGACTGCTTGTAGAACTTTGTTCTTCTGTTGTGTTTCTGGAATCTTAACAATTATATGCCTATGTGTAGATTTTTTTTGATCCTGGCTAGTTGGAGTCCTATATGCCTCACTTATCTTTATGTCAAGCTCTTTTCCCCTGCTTGGGAAGTTTTCTGCCATTATTTCTGTGAAGAGGTTTTTTATGTCATCTGCACTCTCTCCTGTTTCTTTATTGACTCCAGTCAGTCTTATGTTATTCTTCTTTTCATTGTCTAGCAGCTGCTGGATTGATTTCTCCTGGTCCCTTCCAATTCTGAAGCAAGTTTTCTTTTCCTGGTCACTAATTGCAATCTTATCTTCTGTATCTGAAATTATGTCCTCCATTGGTTCATTCTGCTACATAGACTTTCAATGGAGTTTTTAATCTCCTGAAAATCTGTTTGCATCTGTTTTATGGATTCCATTTTTTTCCTATGTTGGGATTCCATCATGTTCCTCAGCTCCTCTCTAGATTTATTAATCATGTCTTGCACTAAGGGCACAATTTCTCCTGTTATCTGAGAAATTATTTCTGATTTCATTTTTTCCAGATCCCCTTTTGTTGCCAGTTCAGTGGGTCCAGGTGGTTGAGTATCAGAGTGTTCCATCTCATTTCCCTTTGGGGTTGCTGTAGGTGATCTGGAAGTCTGGTTTTGAGACTTATTTACGTGTTTTCTCATTTCGACTGGGGCGGGGGGCTGTTAGCGCCTGCACGGATTACCTCCTCTGAGCTGGGTGAGGTGGGATGGGGCCGCGAGCAGCGGTAGGGATGGTGACCCAAAAGCCGTTTCCTATGGGCTGGGAGCAGCCGGAGGGATGGTGGCTGGGAAACCCCTTCCTCTGGACCAAGAGCAGTGAGATGGTGGCTCAGAAGCCCCTTCCTCTGGGCCAGGAGCAGCGGGACCGAAGGTGGCCCAAAAGCCCTTTCCTCTGGGCTGGGAGCAGTGGGAGGGATGGTGACTGGGAAGCCCCTTCCTCTGGACCAGGAGCAGTGGGACACCAGCTCAGAAGCCCCTACCTCTGGGCCGGGAATAGTGGGACTCAGTACCTTTGGCTGGTGGTCTGGTGTCCTCTCCGTCTTTGTATTGTGGAATCAGGTGGCTGCCTGTCTGCAGCGGGGTGATTCGGTGTCTTCTACAATAGGATTTTAAAAAATATGTATCTTAATTAAAAGTATTTTATTGAGGGCCGGGGATTTAGCTCAGTGTTTCTGCCACCTGCCTTGCAAGTGCAAGGTCCCAAGTTCGATCTGCGGTACCAAAAAAAAGTACTTTATTGATAGAAAATGCTAATGATCATCTGAGCCTTCAGCAAGTTGAATCTTAATACTGAAGTTTCTATACTGATCTACTCTTCTTTTCATGAAAGACTTTGCTGTATAAATGCATTTTACCTACAATACAGCTTTTTCTCAAAATTGGAATCAGTCCTCTCAAACCCTTTATCAACTAAGTTTGCACTGTCAACTAAGTTTCTGTAATGCTCTGATTCTTGTTGTCATTTCAACAATGTTCACAGCATCTTCACCAGAAGGAGATTCTATCTCAAGAAACTACTTTCTTTGTTCATACATAAGAAACACCTCCTCATCTGTTGAAGTTTTCTCATGAGATTGCAACAATTTGGCCACATCTTCAGGCTCCATTTTTAATTATATTTCTCTTGCTATTTCCACTGCATCTGTTGTTACTTCTTCCACTGAAGTCTTTTTTTTTTTCTTTTTTTGGTACCAGGGATCGAACTCAGGTCCTTGTGCTTGCAAGGCAGGTGGCGGAACCACTGAGCTAAATCCCTGGCCCATTAAGTCTTGAAACACTCAAAATCATCCACATGGATTGGAATCAACGTGCGGGTTTTGTTGTTGTTGTTGTTGTTTTGGTTTGCATTTTTTTTTGGTTTTTTGAGATAGCCTTGCCTGTATTTCAGGCTGTCCTCACTGTGTAGCCCAGGCTATCCTCAAACTCGAGGTGATCCTCCTGCTTTAGCTTCTTGAGTGCTAGGATTACAGGTGAGTGCTGGGATTACAGGTGTATGCTACCATGCCCGTCTTGGAATCAATTTCTTTCAAACTCCTGTTAATGTTATAGATAAGCTCACTGAGCTTTGTCCACAGACCTTTATTTTTTATCTTGAGATAGGGTCTCACTAAATTGCTTAAGCTGTCCACAAACTTGCAATTCTCCTGCCTCAGCCTCCCAAGTAGCTAAGGTTATAGGTATGTGCCTCTACATCCAATCAGTGATCCTCCTCCCATGACTCACAAATATTCTTACTCTTTTTTTTTTGGTACTGGGGATTGAACTCAGGACCTTTTGCTTTCAAGGCAGGCGCCGGAACCACTGAGCTAAATCCCTAGCCCGACTCACAAATATTCTTAATGACATCTAGAAAGGTGAATCCTTTCCAGAACATTTTAAATTCACTTTTCCCAGATTCATTAGAGGAATCACTATAGTCTTACAAGGTATGATTTATTTATTGCCCTAGAGATGGAAGGCTTTGAGCTTGCTAGGCAACTGTATTGTCAATGAGCTGTACCCCTAGGCTACAAAATGTCCTTTTTTAAAAAATAAGACTCAATTGGGCTGGGGATTTAGCTCAGTGGTTCCGTCGCTTGCCTTGCAAGCGCAAGGACCCGAGTTCGATCCCTGGTACCAAAAAAAAAAAAATAAGACTCAAGAGAAATTACTCCTTAACCCACAGACTGAAGAATGGATGTTGTTAGTCATGAAAATGACACTAATCTCTTCAGTACATCTCCATCAGAGTGATGAGGTGCAATGCCGGTGAACAAAAATGTTTTGAAAGGAATCTTTCTTTCTGAGCAAGTCTCAACAATGGGTTTAAAATATTAAATAAGCCATATTGTAAATAGATCTGTTGTCATCCAGGTTATGTTGTTCCATTTATAGAATACAGGCAGAGTACATTGGTATAATTCTTAAGGGCTCTAGTATTTTTGGAAAGGTAAGTCAACATTGCTTTCAACTTAAAATCACCAACTCTAGTAGCCCCTAATAAGAGCCAATTTGACCTTTGAAACTAAGCAGTGGCTTCTCGCTAGCTATGAAAATCCTAGATAACATTTTTCTTTCAATATAGGGCTGTTTTATCTACACTGAGAATTGGTTGTTTAGTGTTGTGACTTTTAACAGTTATCTTAACTAGATTTTCTGGGTAACTTGCTGCTTTACTCTTTACTTTTTGTTTTTTGTTTTTCACTGTGCTGTTGGGATCAAATCCAGGGCCTCCTGCATTCCAAGCACACCTCTACCACTGAGCTTCAGCTCCAGACTATGTATTTTTATGTTACAGAGATGGCTTCTTTCCTTAAAATTCACAAGCAACTTCTGCTAGCTTCCAGCTTCTCTTCTGCACTTCTTCACTTCTGTCAACATTCATGGAATTCAAGAGTTAGAGCCTTACTCTGGATTAGGCTTTGGCTTAGTGGAATTTTGTGGCTGGTTTGATTTTCTATCCAAACCACTAAAATTTTCCCTATATCACCATTAAAGCTATTTTGCTTTCTTACCATTCTTGTGTTCACTGGAGTAGCACTTTTTTTTTGTATTAAATTCTTTTATTGGTACATTGTAGGTATACAACACAATTACATTTCTCATTGGGAATTGTACCTTTATATAATGCATCTTGGTTCTTATTTTTTCTCCATTCCTAGCTCTCCCTTCATGCCCTCCACCCTTCCCTATTTACAAAGACTTTATTTCCATTTTTTCCATTTCTCATCATTTTTTCCATTTCTCATCATTTTTTCCTTTCCCTTCTTTCCTTTCCCCTGCCCCTCCCACTACCCCTACCCCTTTGGACCTTTTCTTCCTATTTTACTTTTAATTTCCCTCTGAGAACTTTTCCTTGCATTCACAACTGTCTAGCTATTTAGCACGAGAAGCCTAGCCTTTGGCCTGTCTTGTCTTGTTACATGTCTTCCTTACTAAGCTTAGTAATTTCTAGCTTTTGATTTAATGTGTAAGATAGATGATTCTCCCTTTTATTGAATATTTAGAGGCCACTGTAGTGGAGGTCACTGCAGCGTTATTAGCTGGTTCAATTTCAGTGTTATTCTAGTCTCTCTTTGGCAGCACATATACTAAAATTTCAGTGTTATTCTGTTTCAGGGAGAAATAGTGAGGCCTAAAGAGAGGGACACAGGGAACAGGCAGGGGAGCAGTTAGAACATATGGCAGTTAGTACATTTGCCGTCTTATTTAGGGAGTTTATGGCACCTGAAACAATTAGAATAGCAACATACAACATCAGTGATCATTGATTACATGTGGGATGTGCATAACTTCAGAGAGAGTAATGATTTTTAGGGAAAATGAGTAGGCTTGAAGAATAGACAATGGTCAGCGACAAAGTTCCTCTGGGCTCTGATTATATTGTTTGATTTTTCACTCTCTTCCTGGGATGTGAATTTACTCTAACTTGGTTAATAAAATTTTAATAAGAGGATCAAAGGAGATTTTGTTCCTCTTTGGTATATTTGGTCTTTAAGTAGATAAGAGAAACTTTAGAAAAGTCCCCCCTCCCCGCACTTGCTGCTTTCCAAGTGCTTTCAATTTGAAGTTTAAAGTGGCATATTTTCTGAGCCCCACTGAGTGCCTACTATATACTAGGTGCCATTCTAATTGCTTGAGATAAAACAGTGAGCAAAGCTTATTGAATCGCTGTGGAAGATGTTACTGAACTGGGCCCATTTTACCCTCAAAGAGTATGCCAATTACTGAAGTGACAAGTTTTGCAAAAGAGAGTTTATTCATAATGTAGCCAAATGTGAAGAGGGGAATTCCTCAGACTCAAATCTGCCTTTCAAAGGACAGAGTTAAAGACTTCCTGGAAGATGGCAGAGTCGTGAGCAGCAGAGAAAGAGCCTCTCCGAGATTTGGTGTCCTGACACTGAATATAGCAGCTCGAGGAGAAGGAGGAGGAAAGTGTGTCCCTAGGAACCAGGAAGGATCTGAATTGAGAATTGAAGTCTACAGGGAGAGTGAAGAGAGAGACTTTAACAAAGAGGAGGGAGGTACCAAGCAGCGCTCTCTCCCAGAGCCTGGACTCTTGGTGAGGGTACTCGGGCTAAACCTGCAGACTCACAGTAACTACTGACAACCTTAGAGGCCTCCATGGAGAAATGCACCAATGGAACAGACTGCAGTGGCTGGTGAGTTGTTCGGGTTCAGACCTCACCCAGGAGAGGGTGATCTGCTGGTAGCCATTTTGGAGAGGGGCCAGCTAAAACTCACAACAGCTACAAGCAGACTCCATCTAGTGGCTCTCAGTGCCTCAGTGTGGGTGCCAAGTTCAAGTCATCAGAAGGTCATGGAGCAGAGTTCAAGCCAGCAGGAGACACATAGACTGTTGTAGGCTCAAGGAATCCAATTCCAGCATCATAGCCTGAACTTCAGAGGAACTAAAGGGGCAGGCTGGCTGGGATTATCCACTATCTCACTGTGAAGCTGCAGCTAGCTTGATGGGATTAATCAATTTTGCTCTGGACTCTGTTTGACCACATTGCCTAATAGTGACAGCAGAGACACACCTTAAATTGGACATTTTTGGAGTTTTTGCTTTTTAAAATTTTTCTTTTTCCTTTCTAGTACTTGTTTTCTTTTCCTTGATTGTTTGAACATAGTTTCTAGTTTTTTGTTGTTGCTCTGTTGTTTTTATTTTTTCCTTTTCTCTTTTCCACTTGTCTTCTTCACCAGTTTCCTAAAGTTTGTCCTCCAGTCTTGCTTCTGATCTCTTCTTCTTCTATTTCTGTTTTTTACCCCTCTAACCCCTTTTAAATTTTCTCCCCTAAGGGTAAAATTGCCATATTAAAGGCTACAGTTTGCCATTTTCTAGGCTGTATTTGATGCTATTGTTATTGTTCATTGTACTACTTTAGACAAGGTGACATAAATGTGCTGATCAGTTGTTCCTCCTGGTATACCAAGACTGAGATTGCCTAAGGGTCTAAAAAAAAAAAAACCTACAGGCCAGTTCCAAAGAATTGGCACCTGGGCCAAGTAGGCAGAAACTTCTCATCCCCAATAAATTGAAGAGGTAGGTTCCTGCAACAAACTCAAAACCCAAAAGCTAGCTGTACCTGGAAGACATTTCTGAAAAGTGGTTATTTCCTAAGGGTTCTGAATACCAGCAATAAAGCTACTCACCATAAGCAATTTATATGCATCAACCCAGGAATCAAACCTAAAAAAAAAAAAAGAAAAGAAAATGAGAAGATACTTAAACGAGATACAACCCCCAGACTTTCAGTCACCAAAGACACACCCTGGGGGTAATGAAGTGGAACAATCCGAAAGCCACCCACCTGGACTCTCTGAAGTGGTAACTGCAGAATGGTATTTTTCTTAATAGCAAAATATTTATTGATACATTTTAGGCATACATAATGATAACACTCATTGTAGGGAATTTGCACCTGTACATGATCAAGTTAAGGTTATTTATGGGATGAAGAAACAAGGTGGACCAAGGTGTGGTGAAATCTAAAGTAATTGGTGGTCTGTGTGTTAAATCAAACTTCATGGCTGCTCATAAGACACATGTTCAGAGAATGGCAGCATAAGAATGATCTGGAGCTTTGGACCCTATAATGCCAACAATCACCCATGGAACACTCCTCCAGGCCCAAGGTAAGACCTTTTGCTCAGGTCCACATTTCTTGCAGTTACAAAGGAGATGGAAGTGAAATAGTTGTTTTTTTGTTTTTTTTTTTTTTGGTCCTAGGGATCAAACTCAGGACCTTGTGCTTGCGAGGCAGGCGGCAGAACCACTGAGCTAAATCCCTGGTGAAATAGTTAATTTTGTATAAACCCGAGTTCTATTTCTCATGAAATCGAAGAATAAAACCAAGAGTGAAAGGAATTTAGGAGAGTTTTTATTAGAAATAATAAGAAAAAAGCTCTTGGTGGATACACACCCAGGGGGGATAGAAAAGTCCAATGTGCTTTCTTTGTTTGGGCTTTATATAGGTAAGCAGAGGATAGGAGGCTTTTTAGAATTTAAAAAGCAGATACTTAGCCAGATACTTAGCTGGAAACTGGTTACTTCAGCCTGGAGGTCAGGAAGGAGCTGTTAACTTAGAATATGCTGTCTAATAAGTTTCTTTCCTGAAAGGAAAGGTCCTTATTTTAACTTTTATCCTTTATTCTTGTCTTTTCTTTTGTATTTCTAAGCTTAACTAGCTGCCCAAACCTATTCTTAATCTCTGGTGTATATGCCCAAACTATTTTTCGCTCATCCCTGTTACAGAGAAGGGGCTTCTTGTTGCCTCAAATCTCTACCTCAGGTATCCATGGGCTTTTATAGCAAGAAAGAAAGGAGAGGAATATAATGAGACAATATACAAGGAAATTTTTGTGCTGTCTTTCCCTTCCCCATTCTCAGCTTCTTGTGGAAATAAAATTGGATGGTACTTCCTGGGTGTCTGCATATTCCTTTCAGATAAGTACTCAGTTTTTCTTTTTTGTTTTTTTCAGACAGGGTCTTGCTATGCAGTTCAGGATGGCCTTGAACTCACAATGTAAATAAGGCTGACCTCAAACTCACGATGATCCTCTTACCTCATGGGATGAGTTGAACAAATTTTGATGGTGTATGAACAAGATCTAATTTAGAGAAAGAATAAGGGCAGAAAAGATAGGATAGCTTTCATCATTCATGAGGGTCATGGCCGACATTAACAAAAGACAGATTAACAAGAGAAATAGTAAGTTTATTTAATCAAAGTTTTATGTAACATGTGATGCTTCAGAAATGAACACCTGGGGAGTACATTCTCAGGGGTTCTCCATTTAAGTAGATTTTATCTTATTTTATTTTATTTTATTTCATTTTTTGTTGCTGGGGCTAGAATCCAAGTGCCCATGCATACCAGGCAGGTACTCTACCACCGACATACATCTTCAGCCCTTTAAAGACTATTAAATAATTTGGAGAAAATACTTTAAAGCAAAAATATTCCTAATGATTAAATAGCCAATAGGTCCTTACAGGTGGCTTAAAAGAGACCATGTATGTGAAAGCAGTATTTGGCACATAACAAATTTTCAATAAACAGAAAATAGCTAGGAGGAAGAGAAGGGAAGGAAAAGTAAAAAGAATTAAGATGTGTTATGTACATGTACTAACTCCCCATGATGAATGCAATCATTATGTACTATATACATATGCTAGTAAAAATTTTAAAAATTAAAAAAAGAAAATAGCCAATAAAGATAGAATTTTCTATTGGCCAATTTCCTGATCCCATTTAAATAAACTTTGTTCATTCTCTGTAAGCCTTTGCTTATAATTCACTGTTATGAAAGACATTATAATAGACATTAACTAATCCAATATTTAGGGTACTATGGAGAGAAAATTCCTACCTGCAAACTGAAAATTGACTTAAGATGAATTCTACTGTATTCTATGGTTTATTTCAGTTTTATGATTTTTATTTTATTCTGTCTAGCTCACAAGGCTTGATAAAGGCTAACAGAAATAACATTTGTGAAGACCCTTCAAAAAGATCAATTACAACACAAATATATAACAAACTAGTTAACAGATTCCCTTAGTAACTATAAGGACTCTCTGTATTCACTGTAAATTAAAAAGTACATAACTTAGTATGTTGACTCTTTTTTCCTTTCTGGTGAGGCCTAGATTTTATTACTATTATGATTGTTGTTGTTTATTACTTTTCCCAGATAGAGGGGTATGACACTTTTTTATGTAGCACACATCCCCTTATTTCTTCCACTCTGTTTACTCTGTGACAGATTTTCCTAAGGCAGTGCCTAGATGAGTGGCTGTGGTTAAGGTTATAATTCAGCATTTCTGTTAAGGAGATATCTTTCCAAAATACATTTTCAAAAAGGCTCAGTGGTTTTGCCACCTGCTGTGTAAACGCAAAGATCTGAGTTCGATCCCCAGTACCAAAAAAAAAAAAAAAAAAAAAAAAGACAATAGCTCTCTGCAATCAGATTCATGCAGCTTGATGCCACTGCTCTTGATTTAACTTAACCAGCACAGAACCAAGTTTATGGTGAATTCAGAAGGGAAGCATCACTAGAAAGTAAAATGATTGTGGATCCTGATATAGGGTCTGCTGTCAACTATTTATTATTAGACTAATATATTCCTGTACTGTTGTAGTTCTTTTGCATTAAAAAATGTTTTATGACACATCTTTTTTTTTTTCAAGTTTTTTTTTTTTCCGATTCTCATTTACTGGCCCTACCAGTCTGAATTCAAAATGTAATTTTATTCCCTGGTTCCTATGGAGATGCATTTAAAGAAAATCACAGTAAATTGCTCTACTCTTGGTTTGACTTTTACTTTACTGTAGTGAAAGAAAGCATTTTCCTAGATATTTTCCATAGAATCCCTGAAAATAGTTCCTCATCTTTCTCTGTATCAAAAGCCAGGCTGATCTCATTTTGTCCCTGGTTGCTGTATTTTGTTACCTCCTCTATCTGCATTCCTGTTTCTTTTACTTTTCTTTTTGTTTATTTTTCTGAATTTAACAGTGGGGAATCCACTTGACTGTGCTCACAGCAGGTAATAAGTACTATGGTGGTTACTGGATTGGTTTCTTTGGACGGTTAACGAATAAGAGGGTAATTAAGCTTTTCTGAAGCTGCCAACTGTATTGGAGGTTTGGTGTGTATTTAAGGCTTATTTAAAAATAGTTCCTTCAAAAACAGAACTATTTAACTAGTAGAATTCGTAAGGGTATATTCTTTATCAATTGGAGATTGCTTAGATTATTGGAATCAAGTAGAAGAAAATCTGGTTTCATATAAGGCTAGATATAATGCTGTATATTGCATTTCAGTTTTTTAAATGTTTAATTTATGATCTTTATTAGGAGGCTTTTTACCTGCCATTAGTGACCTAAAATAGCTTTTAAAAACAGCATGTGCTTTAAAATGCAAGTTTCTAAAAAACTGAACACTGTAATAAAGAAACATGTATTCTGATAAATTTAAAGACGTAGATTTAGCCATGATCTTTGCTTCTTGAATCCCCGAATCTAAATTTAGATAAAATACAGAAAAGAGGTTGTTTTTATGAGCTATATTTATGAAGCTTAAAATTTTATTTAAGTAAATTGAGATGTTGATGTCTTTAAAACCATAAATGGGGACAGGGCTATAGTTTCAGATTCATAATTTTCAGAGATGTTTGATTCACAGTGCTATGAAAAGGGAATTTAGGTTTAAATGTAAAAGGGAAGAAATGCCTTAAGGTTTATGGCTCTTAGAAGATAATGTATAGGAAGAGTCATTGTGTATAAAAGAAGAAAGAAAATCATGAGAAGAATATGACAGTTAAGAACATGTAGAAAACCCAGTGAAAGGATAAAAATTGATGGATGTAAAGAGGCAATGTAAGGAAATATATGGTCATTGAACTTGACATGGTCTTGATGGTTAATATTTAATTTTCACTCACTCACTCAATAAATATTTTTTGAGGACCTTTTCCCTCGTGTGCTTCTTGGCACTGAAGTTTTAAATAAATGACAATGACATGACTTTCTTGATTTTAAACTTTTACTTTTGATATAATTTTAGATTTATAGCAGGGTTGAAAAGATAGTACAAAAAGTTCTTGTATGTCCTTCTCCCAGGTTCCTCTAATGTTAACATCTTACAGGACCGTAGTACATTACTGTCATTGGTAGAAAAGAAAAGGTTTATTCAAATTTAGCTCTGAAGGAGTTGGAGGGGCCTATTATTGCCTCAAATCGCCATCTCTCCTTCTTCAGACGTGCAAGGGCTTTGATTGCAATGATGAGAGGTGAGGTATACAATGAGACAATAGACAAGGGAAAATTCTTCACTCTTTTATCAACCTCCTTCCCCACCAGCCTCCTACCGCCCTCAGCTCCTTCCCTCCCTGTGCACATGAACCCAGACTCCAATCTCTTAGGGCAGAAGTGTCTGCAGATTCTCTTTGGGTGGTTATGCTATTTTCTGGTAGAGGTATCCATTTCTGTCCATTCATCCGCGCTGAGGAGAGAAGTGGGCAGCAGTTTCCCCTCTCAGCTTGAGAAAGCTTTGAGAAACAGTTTATCATCAAAAAAAAGTCCTAGTTTTTAAAGTCCTACTTAAAGAGATTTACAAGACTTTGAAGATAGAACCAGGATTTATTGATGGATTAGATTTGGAGTGTAAGATAAATAGAGGAACAAAAAAGGACCTTTTGGCCTGAGCAAGTGCAGTTATTATTTATTGAAATAAGGAAATTTATAGGACATTGGGAATTAGGAGTTTGTTTTGGGGCATGTTAAATTTGAAATGCACAGTGGATCTGTGAAAGTAGGCACTTGTGTGTAAGAGCTGGGGGTTCAGGTGAGAGGTCTGGACCAGAAACATCCAGTTTGGAGTCCTCAGTACCTAGATAATGAGACATGATTACATGTAGGGAACACCATGCTCATGTCCAGGTGGGCAGGGTCTTTTATAGTAAGGAACAGGAGGGTGCCTTATAAAATGAGACACTAGATAACTCCAGGCCAGCTTCTCTCCTGGTCCTGGACCTCCTGGGGCCAGCATCTGCATATTTTGTCCTTTCATCTGGGCTGAGGAGGGGTGATTTGAGCCCTAGCCCTGAGGAAGTCTGGACAAGTCACTTGTTTCTAAAGAAAGAAAAAAAAAAACCTCATTTGTAAGTTCCATTTTGCCATGCAAGTTACAGTCAGGAAGAAAAAGAGAAACCAGCAAAAGACAGCAAAAGGACACTTAATTACACAGAGGCCAAAAGAAGTGGTGGCCTAAAAGTAAAATAAAAAGATTTCAAGATGGAGAAAAATGATCACCCCTTCATGTACTTCTAATAGTGAAAATAAAATGAAGATAAGGATTGACAGTAGGATTTGGCAATGCAGAGCCATTGTAACCTTAATAAAACCAATTTCAGAAAAAAAAGGGGAACTAGAGCCTGAATGGAATGAGTTTGAGAGACAAGGGCAGTAGAAAAAGTAGAGACAGCAAGTACTGATTGCTCTCTCAAGTTTGGTTGTAAAAGGAAGTAGAGAGCTGTGGCTGCAGTCTCTCCACTCTTGGGAGACCGAGGCTGGAGGATTACAAGTTTGAAGCCAGCCTGGGCTACATAGTGTGCCCCTGTCTAAAAAACAAAATAAAACAGGCAGTAGAGAAATTCGGCATTGGCTGGTAATGTAAGCAAGATGTTGTTAGTCAAGAAACTTATATTTTGTGGTACTGGGGTTTGAACTCAGGGCTGTCACACTAAGCTACATCTCCAGTTCTTATTTGTTTATTTATTTATTATAAATTTTATTTTGAGACAGGGCCTATGTTGCCCTGGCTGGCCTTGAACTGGTGAACCTTTTGCCTCAGCCTGGGCTGGGGATCTAGCTCAGTGGTTCCAGCGCCTACCTTGCAAGTGCAAGGTCCCGAGTTCGATCCCCGGTACCAAAAAAAAAAAACACGCTTTTGCCTCAGCCTCTGGAGTGCTGGTCCAGAGTGCTAGGTATGTGTCATTATGCCTGAGAAAACCTATATTCTAACACTGGGGATACTACACTGATGAGAATAATTACTAGAGAAGGAAAATTGATATTGTAAGAGAAACAAATGCAGAGGTGATTCATTGGTTGGCGAGATGGGATAGAATCCAGTGGATAAATAGAAGAGATGGGTGAGGATTGTGCAGTTTTATCATTGTAATAGGAAGAGTATATTGGTACAGATGCACATAGTTTAGTAGATTTGGTAATGGAAATTTGTGTGAGTAATAATTCTGTATTTTCACTGAGAATGAGAAGAGAGAAGGACAGAAAAGTAATTAAGAAGAAATACAGTAACGCATTATGGTGGCACATGCCTGTTGTCCCAGCTGCTCAGGAAGTTGAGGTGGGAGGATCCTTTGAGCCCAGGAGTTTGAGACTAGCCTTTGTGACATAGTGAGATTCTGTCTCAAAATTGCTAGTCAGGATGAAAGGAAGACAACTCAGTATGTTTGAATTTTACTTTGGTCATTTTCAGCTATGGGGTGCTGATAGAGGGATGATTATAGGAAATGAAATAGGACCTCTAAAAGATATAAGGTAAATATTATAATTCCCAACCCGTTAGATGTATGATATGTCAAGTTTGTGTTTTCTAAAACTGAAGAATGAATTCTAGGAACAACAGAGGTTATGAGTAGGAAATGTTTATTGAGAGGATAGCTCCTGAGAGGCAAGAGAGGTCCCAAATGGGTACCCAAGGACCTCACTTTTCACGTGAAATTTTATAGAGCAAAAACCATGTGGGTACAATATGGGTTAAAGCTATGAACAATCAATAAGGTTACAGGTATAGTTGGATAGGTAATAGTGATCCAGTCAGGAAATAAGTCACATAACAAGAATACGTGGACGGAACAAAGACTTTTTCTAGGAAATGATGTGTCTGGAGGTCTTGGTCACCCACTGGGGTGACTGATGTCTACTAGACTTCATTAGGCCAAGTGTTACTGCTTATCTTTATCTTGAGGGCTGATTACCAATAGATAAGTCGCTGGCCACAGTCGTAATGTGTTTTCATCTTTTGTACTAACTCTGTGAAGAGCCCAGCCTTACCTGACTGCCTATAATATTTCTTAGCTGTCTATAATATTCCCCCCTCTGAAGAGGTATCCTGAACTGCAGTGAGGGGAAAAGAGCTGATGACTGTTTTGGGTACTTCAGGCTGAAGAAGCGGGTCATTGGTGTAATTGGCAGTCAGAGATATTTTCCAGAGAGCTAAAGGGGCTTCAGATAGAAGTCATGTAGTGTTTAGCAGTTATGAACTCTCTTTATAAGGTTAATCTAGTGGATCTTTATAAAAGGAGTCCTGTAGGGGCTGGAGATTTAGTTCAGTGGTTTTGCCGCCTGCTGCGCAAGCGGAAGGACCCGAGTTTGATCCCCAGTACCAAAAAAAAAGGAGTCCTGTACATTTGTCCTTGGTTTTATCTATATGATCTCTTGGAGTTTGGCAACCTTTAGGTGAGAGTGAACAAATTTTCCAAAAAATTAAGGTATATATAATCAAATCATGAACATTAGAATGGAAAGGCAGGTTGGGAAAAGAGCAAGAGCCACATCTTGACACTGCTCTTAAGGGACTGGAGTAGCGATTGTAGCTGGTTGGCTCTTAGACCCCACTTAGGCTCTTAGGCCCACTGATGGAGATTATCTATAAATCTGACATTTTTGTTACAAGTCTTTCTAGTTTTGGTGGGGGGTTTTTTTGTGGTTTCTTTTTTGGTACTGGGAATCGAACTTGGGACCTTGTGCTTGCGAGGCAGGCAGCAGAACCACTGAGCTAAATCCCCAGCCCAAGTCTTTCTAGTTTTTTTTGTTTTGTTTTGGTTTTTGGTACCAGGGATCGAACTTGGGGCCTTGCGCTTGCGAGGCAGGTGCTGGAACCACTGAGCTAAATCCCCGGCCCCAAGTCTTTCTAGTTTTAATTGTAAGATATGGAGAGTTTGGTGGTTTTGAAGGACAATTTTACCTTAAAAATGTAAAAACTCTTGTTGAACTTTAATAATTTTTACCTTTGTTTGTTTGTTTATTTTGGCTTTACTGAACCATAATAGTGGTCAGCTACTGGTGTAGCCGGAAACTGCCAGAAGGGGTCAGCAATTTGAGCCTCTTTTTATATCTAACTTTTAGTACCATGGTATTGTCTTTATGTCTCTTTTGATTATACTTTTCTGCTGGGTATTTAAGACCAAGTTAAAATGAGACCTGTGTTAATCAAAATTAACCTCTTGCTGTCTATCAAGGTCAGTTAAGTATCCTCAGGCATTAATTTGGAACCATGTACAGAGCCTCTTAGCTCCTCTATCAGTGTCAGCTGCCAGGATGGGTCATGGTCTTGCTTGACTACGTTGATTTCTGTAAAAGCAAGGGAGACTTTTCTGTCTTGGTGACCCTCCTTTGGCACACTGTACATTTGTTGATTTCAGTCCTCTAGGGTCCAGCAATCTTTTCAGGAGGCTGGGTGACTCATCAAAGTTGTAGGATCCTGTAGAAAACGTTCCCTCATGTCTCGAGTTCTTGTTGACCTTGGAAGGCCAGGTCCAAAATATTGGCTATTCTCTTAGCCCTGTTACCTCTCTAGTTCTGGTCTCTAAACTTTGATTGTTGAACACCCACAAAAGATCAGTTATATCAGTATTGCAGTGGGAGCAGTGAGCTTAACTATTATAATTTGATTTGGATATCAAGCACTTTGAAATATAAAGTACAGCCAGAGGACTGTTATTTTTACCAATTATGGCTGTTTTAGAGTTGAACCCCTGTAGAATGTTAACAGACAACAATTATAAAGTTTTACAGAGAAACACATTTAAATGTCTATCTTAGTATAGAATACCTTTTTAGTTAATCATCTCTAGTACACAGAGAAGCTCTTTTTTTTTTTTTGGAACCAGGGATCAAACTCAAGACCTTGCTCTTGTGAGGCAGGCAGAAAAGAAGCTCTTATTTAATTTGTTCTCCTTTAATAGGATGTCATCGAAGAAGTATGTGACATTGTCTGGCCTCCTCAGTGCCTGAGTATCTCTAAGTGTGACACATATCACATAAGCTTTTTTTTTAAAAAAAAAACTGTCATTTAACTTGTGGTTTCATGCTGGTTTGGTATATACCTCTTATCACAAGTAGCTGGAGCACAAGAGAAAGGCAGATATCTGAGTCTAAGAAAATTGTTTATCATCATAAACAATCCTACTTTTACATCTTAAAAGACCTGTACAAATGAAAGTTATGAATACATTTAGTACACCATGAGATTACCAATAATGAATGTCACAGCTATGGAAACTTTGTCTCTTAATTTTTTTTTTAACTTAGTGTTTTTAAAATAAATTACTCCATTTAAGATCTTGGAGTATTTTATTTGTTCAATACACTTCTATCTGTGTTCTTTTTTTTTTTTTTTTCTGGTACCAGGGACAGAACTCAGGACCTGGTGCTTGCGAGGCAGGTACAGTGCCACTGAGCTAAATACCCAGCTCTTAATTTAGTTTTTTACTAAGGGCATCTTTTAATAGGAAAATCTTATTGTTTTAGCCACAGAAAACCTTTTAATGATAACCAAATGTAAACATATTATAATATGTTTGATAATGTTTGTTGGGTTGTGTCTCCCACAAGGCTATGGAAAATACTGGGGTCCCATTCAAGAACAAAGGCTGGAATAAGATGTTTCCAGGTAGCTGCTCCTTTCTTCACCAAGAAGAGTCCTGTCCAGCAGTTTTTCCAAACCCAAGGGGTCTCTATAGTCTATGAGAACGGGATCATAGCAATTAACACATTATTTTTAACTAATTAAGGACTCCCAAGTTACTGTACACAGACAACAATATGTATTGTATTTGTAAAACCAGTCTCAGAATCATTTTGATCAGCTGGGAACCTGGGTGGAAGAATGTCCTTAACTCTAATGACATTTATCTATAAACCAACTTAAATAGACAAATATTTTAAAATCCACAAAAGGCAAAAAAGAAGAAAAAAATTGTTGAGCTCAAACAAAAGAGCTGTAAGTTTTATAACCAGTTATAGATTGGACAGACAGTTGAAAAAGCACACATACAATGATTTGTTATAAACCAGAGTGCTCTCAAATTATAATAACCCTTTCATTTTTTAGGTTTGTAACCATAAGACTAGTCAGAACTTTTATAGGTCGATTAATAGAGCTCTCTTGTAATAAGAATTAGAAGGAATAAAAAACCTTTAACTCATAATCAATATTTTCTCTGCATTCCATTTTGTCTTAAGAATCTTGGCAACTCCAAGCCCTCTTCCATCATTCAGCCTCTGGCTCAGTCACCTCTACATCTTTTGTCACCTTCTCAGACCTTTTTCTTCTAATAGCATATGTGAAACTTTCCCACCTCAGCAAGGGACAACCCCAAAGCACCTTTTGTCTCTCTCAGTCTCTTTCTTTCTTTCTTTCTTTCTTTCTTTCTTTCTTTCTTTCTTTCTTTCTTTCTTTCTTTCTTTCTTTCTTTCTTTCTCTTTCTTTCTTTCTTTCTTTCTTTCTTTCTTTCTTTCTTTCTTCTCTCTCTCCCTCCCTCCCTCCCTCCCTCCCTCTCTCCCCCCCTTGGGTGGGTATATTTTAAAGTGTAAGAGATTTTGACATTGAGTTTCCCATTTCTGAAATGCAAGAGAAAGAATTGGTGTCCCACTAATTTCTACTTGATTTCTATATTCTCAAAGTGTACCCCAAGGTGACTCAGCTTCAGAGCAGATGACTGCCATCTGAGAGCAACCAGAAGATAGGTCAGGTCAGACTGTCCACCCTTTTACTGGTACATGATCCTATCTTCCCTGGGAACTCAAATTTTTAACTCCCGCAAGTATTTATTTATTCATTTTTTGGTACTGGTGATCAAGGCAGCAGAACCACCAAGCTAAATCCCTGGCTCCAGCAAGGTTTTTTTGTTTTGTTTTGTTTTTTTGTTTTTTTGATACCAGGGATCAAACCCAGGTCCCTGCACTTGTGCAGCAGGTGGCAAAACCACTGAGCTAAATCCGCAGCCCCTCCAGCAAGTATTTTTAAAAGTACAAGTTACAGTGGATTTTAGCTGTAACAGTCATTTAAAGAAGGAAGCATTGCTAGCAAAACCAATAATCAAGAGATCTAAACTACTGTTTTCCAATTCTTTGAAAGAGAGTGAGGGAAATAGATCAATGGACAAATTAGAGCACTTTTCAGCCTGCAAAAGAGATCACCTCCAGAGACAGATAAAATCAAGATAATAGCTCAGGAAGTTTGCCCTTGGCCACAGGGCAAAGTCCCTGAGGCATTTATGTTACCTAATCACCTAACCAATCTTCTTCAGTGGCAAGACAAGGGTAAGGTTAACTTAAAATCCATTTTAAAATTTCTATGTTTCTATATCTGCAACACACTCATGAGACTTAAAGATTAAAACTTATACCCATTGCCCAGCAACCACAATTCACATGTTAGCAAAGGCACATTTATCAGTTTCCTACATCCACATGAAGAGAAAGGCTGGCTAAAAATCCTTTTTTCACTCCTACTTAGCATATGTAGAACACAAGTGTAAATTGTTTTTCTGATAGCTAGTCTCCTCTGTTAAGGGCAAACAGTTGTTGCAAGGTGCCTCAGCCTGAGACCTCCTGTAAATAAGTGAGGTCTAGTGATAAGGAGTTCTAAAGTTAACTCTCAGTGAGTTGGACTCAAGAAAAACTTAGGAGGTGTCCCTAACTTAGACCTTTGGCCTAGCAAAGATTTGTCAGGACATTTAGAGAGTTCTTATTTTTATTTGTGCCTGGTCCCATAGGGGTCTATCTTACTAGCAGAGGGAGAAAAGTCCCAACCTGTAGCTCAACTCTTAATGAAGGCCTAAGAAAGGGCTCTATCAGCATTGTCTCAAGTCACTCTGGGACAGAGGATACCTGAAGATCACTGAGAGAGTTACTTTTCACCTCACTGAGGAGGGCAGGTGGATAGATAAGTGGAGGTTTTTCTGCTAGTTAGCTGGTCAGGCTGTCGGGACCCAACTTCCACTGAGGAATCTTTGGGTATCCACCAGAGAGTATCCCTGGCCATGACCCCTCAGTTATCCTCTCAGTTTCCACAAATTCAATGCAACCAGAGATTTGTCTCCAGAAAGGAATCCAGCTGCCTGTCTGGTCAACATTCTATTGGCTTCCATGGGGATTGGCCAGGAGGTGCTGGGGAAACTTATCCTCTACTTCAAATTGTGGCAGCTGGGCCAGGGATTTAGCTCAGTGGTTCCCCTGGCTTCCTTGCAAGCGCAAGGTCCCAAGTTCAATCCCTGGTACAAAAAAAAAAAAAATCAAATTGTGGCAGCTACTGTAAGGGTGTTTACTAGCTGCCAGAGTAAAGGCTGTTTGTTTTAGCTTATAAAGGACAGATAAAAGCCTGAGCTGTTTTTATCTAAGATGATTTCTCTGTCTTTGACATTAACAATCATTTTCTATGGACTCAACCTAAAGGTTCTTAGTTATTTGATAAGGAGGGAAAGGTTGGGACATTTCACAGTTTGCCTCTCTAATCTTTCATGCCTCCAAAAAAGGAAAGTACAAAGTGACAGGAAAGGATCAGAAATGAGATTTTTAAAAGGAAGTCTTTTCTTCTCATGCTCACAGTGAGTTTTTGAGATAACTTGCCCATGAGTCGTCACTCTCAGCCTGGAAAGGCAGGAATGGGAAATCTCAAGAGCTAAGTCTGCCACCTTACTAGGGGAAGATCACACCAGAAATGAAACTGAGGCAGAACAGGCTCAACATTTCCTCTAGAGTGTGGAGAAGGATTGGGCCAGTTTGTCCCAGTGAAACCTGTCCCCCAAGTCATAAGAACAGCTGCCAGCCTATTGACTTTTAACTGGCAGATGAGGTTCTGTGATTTATTAATAGGCATGTATATTTCCTAAAATAGATTTCATTTAAAAAACCCATTTTATGGCTTTTTCTAAATTTACCTTGTAGTTAGTATCAAAGTCCACTAGGGCACTCTGACAACTTTTTTCTTAGCACTATCAAAGATAAGATGGCAAACCACAGTTAAATCAAGAAATAGGTCAAGAGAGTCTAAATGCAGCATATATAAAATAGGAATATAAGACCTTGCCTGCAAAAGTAAAATGTCTCATCAAAGAAATATCATGATCTTTCCATGTTCTCAACTTAAATTTGCCATCATTTTAACAAAAGACAGTGTGTAAAAAAGAAACAAGGCATAAAAATTCGAGGCATACAATTTTTGATTACCTGAGTGAGTCACAATTCAGAATCCATAAAACAAAAGAAGACTCTACCTTCTTCCAGTTATCTCTTATCTCAGTGGGACCTCCAAGATGATACAGGGATGATATAGGAGATAAAATAGGACCTCCAAATGATATAAGGGAAATATTTTAATTTCCAACCTGTTAGATATCTGAAAGGCTGAGTTTGTATTTTCTAAAATCTAAGAATGAATTCTAGGAACAATGAAGATTAAGAGTAGGAAATGTTTATTGAGAGGATAGCTCCTGAGAGGCCGGAGTGGTACCCAAGGACCCTAATTTTCAGGTGAAATTTTTTTTTTTGGTACCGGGGATCAAACTCGGGTCCTTGCACTTGCACAGCAGGCAGCAAAACCACTGAGCTAAATCCCCGGCCCTTCAGGTGAAATTTTATAGAGCAAAACCCACATGGGTACAATGTGGGTTAAAGCTATGAACAACCAATAAGGTTACAAGTATAGTCACTTAGGTAAGTGATCCAGTGGGGGAACAAGTCACACAACTAGTATACTTGGAAAGAACAAAGACTTTCTAGGAAATGATATGTCTGGAGGTCTTGGTAACTCACTAGGGTAACTGATGTCTATCTAGACTTCATTAGGACAGGTGTTATTGCTTATCATGTTCTTTGGGAAAGTATGGAGATCTGGTCATTTTGGGGTTTTTTTTTGGTACCGGGGATTGAACTCGGGTCCTTAGCTTGCGAGGCAGGTGGTGGAACCACTGAGCTAAATCCCAGGCCCTGGTCCTTTTGTTTTTATCTTGAGGGCTGGTCACCAACAGATGCATCTTTGGCCATGGTTGTAATGTGTTTTCATCTTTTCTCCTGACTCTGTCAAGGCCCCAGCTTTATCTGATTGCCTATGATATTTCTAGTGAACTTAGCTGTCTATAATAATACTAGTTTGAGTGAGAAGAGAGTTGAATTTAACCAATATTTTACAAAGTGAATTTGGCAGAGGATAAAGGGATAAGAGATTTGAAAGTTCAAGCAAGGGACTGATTAAAATGATGGGCCAGCAAAGGAGGATGTTGAAGACTATAGGAAAAATGGATTGAAGGGCCTGGTGGCATTAGAGTTGTTGAAGCCTGTGTGCTAAAGAGACTGGGCTGGAAAGCTAAGGGTTGGTAGGAGGAGAGTAGGATGCTTGAAATGGAGGCAGTTTAGTTGTTAGTGATGACACAGTCCGGGAGATGCCAAAGAAGGGAGTTGGAGGACTAGATCACTGGAGGTGAGGAGGTCAAGAAACTGAGACATCTGTCAGCTGAAAGGATCATCAGAATAGATACTGAAATAACCAAACATGTAAGAGTTGTGATGGAGGGGTTGCCAGAAAAGTAGATGTCAGAATATTTAGAAAATGAGGCCGTATGTTTGGAGGGCGGCTGAAGACTAATTGTACTTGTGAATGATTTAGAATGAGTTTCAAAGGGCTTTTAGGAAGAAAGGAGGGACACTGATCTGTAGGTGGTGATGAGGAGCAGCTACCTCATCTTGGCACTGCCTGAGAGTGCTCCAAGAAAAATGGTATCTTCAGGGAATCCAGTCTCAGCTAACATTCAGAGCTAACAGTAATGAAGTGCTCAGGCAAGGAGGTGAAGACAGGATTTGCTACTGACAGACCCTAAGTCCCAGAGAGTGCAGTGAGACAGTTGGATGAGGAGGAGTGATAGAAATCTAGATCAGCTTAAGGGAGGTCTAGAGTTTAACAGAGATAAGAGACCATGGTAGAAGGGATTACCTGGAAGAGATTGGCTTCCTATGGGGACCCTGTCTCAAAATAAAATTTTTAAAATGTGAAAAAAAAAAAAAAGTGAACCTGAGTTTAATCTGTATTACTGGAAAAAAAGGGGTTTTTGTTTTCTTTTTTATAAAGAGTCTCGCTAAATTTTCCAGGCTGGATTCAAATGTGTGAATCTCCTGGTTTAGCCTCCTAAGTAGCTGGGATTACAGGTATAGACTACCATCCCTCCTAACATTATTATCATTGTTGTTATTATTTGTTTGGTTTTTGTTGTTGTTGTTGTGGTTGAGTGGGGTCTCAATCTGTAGTCTAGGTTGGCCTTGAGCTCATTATATAGCTCATGCTGGCCTCAAACTTGCTCCTGCCTCAGCCTCCCAAGTGCTGGGACTATAGGCATGCACTACCATGCCTGGTTAATCTTATTTTTAATGACTAAATTGTATTTCATTATATTTAACCAGTGCCCTATTGAGGATATTTGGATTATTTCTATTTTTTTGCTGTTATGAACATCTTTAAATATATCTGAAAGTACTTTTATAGGTATATAAATAGGATAAATTTCTAATGCTGTGTTGAAAGATAGGAGTATGAAATATTAGATATACATAATTTCTCTTTAAAATAATTTGATTAATTTACATTCTTATCAATAGTATATGAGAATAAATTTCTTTATATTCTTTCTCTTCCTCTGTGACTTATAGGTTAAATTATGTATTTAAGTACTTTCTGTTAATCTAAAGGTATTCATATTTATTTATTAGATGTCTGGTGAATGGGACTGAAAGAGGAAGACAAAGTAACTTTTTGTATTTTTTGGTGTTTATGTGTTTGCTATATGGATAATTTAAAATGTGTGTGTATGTATGTTAAAATAAAGAAGCATAGACAAGTAATACCTTTAGAAACCACAACTAATTGTGTTATGATACCAGATTATTTTATATGTGAACTTTGCTATTTCTATTTAATGAAAGACTGGCTTGAGATTTTAGGAGATGATTTTTTAAATTACCATTTATATGGCATCATTATCTACAACTTCACTTGTAGTACGTTTCCATTAACTAAAAACTTTTCTGGTTGATTTGATTATAAGTAAAGGGTATAAATTCAAATTATACATAAAATAACATATAATTTAAAACAAGTTATAAAATGAAAAATGAAACTAGATTTAAAATGGTGTTAACTAACATTGATTATACAGACTGTTTTTAACTCACAGGTTTTTTTAACATTATTGAGATTTGTCAGAACAAATAGACTTGTAATAAATTTTGCTTTCAAACACATTTATTTCTATACTTTTTAAACTTAGCTAAACAGCATCTTCAGTCTCTTGGCCTTTTGCAAAAGATAACGATGTCTTTCAGTGAAGTATGTGGATTGCAGTTTCTTTACCATTCTCAGTTTCCCAAAATAGATATATCAGGTGCCTTTATTATATGTGTCAACTCCAGTCAATTCATTTCTTGATTTGAGATTAGGTAATGTTTTTCCCTCTATCTTTAGAAAGTCTGTCATGTATGTATCTCATTCATCAAGGTTATACTTTGAACAACCATTTTATAGTTTGATGATAAATGGCTAAGGATCAAAATGAGGAACACAGATATATAAATACTGGACAGGAATGGTGAAAGTAGTGTAATTTCCATACTTTGTAAATTGGATAAATTGAAGCACAGTATAATTAAAAGATAAGTCCTCTTGAGTCCTAGGTCAGTATTTTTTTTCTTTTTTAGTGTGGATAGTTCCTACTTTCATACTGAGTTCTTACTAGAGCTATCATTAAAATTAGTGAAGGTAGGGATTTAGCTCAGTGGTGCCACCGCCTGCCTCACAAGCACAAGGTCCTGAGTTTGATCCCCAGTACCAAAAAAACCAAAAAAAGCAAAAAAACCCAAACCAAAAAACAAAAACAAAAAATTAGTGAAGGTTAACTGGTTGAGGTGGTACATGTCTGTAATCCTAAAATCTGGGAGGCTGAGACAGGAGGATCACTGTAAGTTCAAGGCCAGCCTGGGCTACATAGAGAGGTCCTGTCTCAAAAAGCAAAGCCTGGCATCAGACCTAAGGACCTCCCACGAGACCCCTCCTTTTACAGATCTAGACCATCTTCTAATCCCACTGTCCTGGGGACCAACTTTCCTGCACCAGAGGGGGGTGGGGGGTGAGCAATCATATTCAGGCCATATCTTCAAATACATTCTGAGGCACTGGGATTTAGGACACAACATATAAATTTTGAGGGGACACAGATCAGCCCTTAACATATATTAATACTTGTAGGCCCAAGTTGTTTTTAAACTCAGATGTAGTATTTGCCATGCTAAGAGAATTAAAGTTGCAATTCCTAAAGGTGTATTGGGCCTTCTTCCATTGACTTAACATGTTCTTTGTGGAAAGAACAGCCTGTTGGTACAAAAATATTTAAAGGCTATCTTTTACCAGAAGATCATGTTAAGTATGATATCTTTGTAAAGCTATGCTGATGCAAACAGTGCATCTTTTGTTTTTTGGTACTGGAGATTGAACTCGGGACCTTGTGCTTGCGAGGCAGGCAACGGAACCACTGAGCTAAATCCCCTGCCCCTAACAGTACATCTTTTAGTGGAACCAGTTTTAGGTCTACATACATTTCAGTTTCAGTTGCCTCTAAAAACTTCCTTTATTCATGCACAAATCCTTTAATAATAAACTTACTAGTTAAATATTGTAACAGATTTGTAATTCAATGACATTTGTTGGTTTGTATTGCTATTGTTAAGTACCATCAACTAACATTTTCTTTGTTTAGATCATATATTCCCCCAGGACGACCACCAGAAGAAAATTGTTTTGTTTTTGCATTTTTCTTGAGACAGGATCTTGCTATGTATTCCAAGGTAGTCTTGAACTCACTGTGTAGCCCAGGCTGGCCTCGAACTCACAGCGATCCTCCTGCCTCAGACTCCTGAGTGCTGGGATTACAAGCATACACCACCACACCCAGATAGAAATTTGTTTTGGTATCCCTTATTCTACATTACTTTAGCATCTATTCACAATATACATAACTTTCTGCTTTTAATCCCAGGTTATTAGATATTAATTATCACAGTATTATTAGGATTACCCTATACTAATATTAATAGATGGCAGGGGCCGGGGATTTAGCTCAGTGGTTCCGCCGCCTGCCTTGCAAGCGGAAGGATCCGAGTTCGATCCCCAGTACCAAAAAAAAAAGATGACATTTATTTCTCTGCCTTCTTAGAAATATCAAATGTATTTAACCATGTCCATTAAATATAAGTGCTAAAAACAACCATAACTTCACAGTGATTTTATTTATTTTTTTATTTTTTTCTTAGTACCAGGGATTGAACTCAGGACCTTGCAATTTATTTTTATTTTTATTTTTTAAAAAATTTTTATTGTCCTACAGGATGTCACTGGGTGAACAAAATCCAGAGGCCTTTACAGTGTCCACATTTTTAAAACTATGGTTTTGTAAGATGCACTTTTATTTTTAAAGCAGCATTGATATGTCTGGCAAGTACAATCAGAAACAAGAAAGTTTCTCACAGTCGGGTGTGGTGGCTCGTGCCTGTAATCCCAGCTTCACAGGGGGCTGAGGCAGGAGGATGTCAAGTTTTTCTTCCTTCCTTCCTTCCTTCCTTCCTTCCTTCCTTCCTTTCTTTCTTTCTTTCTTTCTTTCTTTCTTTCTTTACCGGAGATTGAACTCAGACCTTGCGCTTAAGAGGCAGGCGCCGGAAACACTGAGCTAAATCCCTGGCCCTAGGAGGGTGTCAAGTTTGAAGCCAGTCTGAGTAATTTAGCAAGACCATGCTTCACAGTAAAAATTCAAAAGGGGCAGAGGATATAGATTAGTGGCAGAGTACTCATGAGTTTAAGCCCCAGTCCTGAAAAATAAATTTAAAAGCTTATTATTATGGAAAAATGTACTATTCAGAATCAATGTACTATTCTTACACTGGTATCAAAACTATCTGACTTTATTTTGGTGTGTGCGTGTGTATGGTACTTGGGATTGAGCCCAACATCTTAACACTGAGTTACATCCCCAGCTCTTTTTTATTTTGAGACAGGGTTTCACAAAGTTGTTAAATTGTCCAGCCTGGGCTCAAACGTGCAATCTTCTTGCCTCTGACTTCCGGAGTGCTGGGATTATAAGTGTGTGCCACCACACCTGGCTTGATTTTTGTTTATTTTGTTTTTGCAGTGTTGGGGATTGAGCTCAGAGCTTTGAGCATGCTAGGCAATCTCTCTACCACTGAGCTGTACACCCAGTCCCAGGACTATTTGATGTTATGAAAGAAATTATTATATCTATTATTATTACTACTACTAATTTCATTATCTCAGTTTTGTGTGTGTGTGCACACATTCACCTGCATGCTAGGGATTGAACCTAGGGCCTCATGCATTCTAGGCAAGTGCCCTACCACTGAGCTGCAGCCCTAACCTTCTCAATTCTTAGAGATTTTGTTACAAATTTGGATCATAACATATTAGTATATACTGACTAGAATTGCTAAAATGAAAAGAGTGACAGCACCAAATACTGGGAAAGAGGTGGAACAGCCAGAAGTCTGTACATACATGGTCAGCAGGCATATTCAAATGGCTCAGTCACTCTGGGAAAAGTCCTGGGAGTTTCTTTCTTTTTTTTTTTTTTTTGGTACTGGGCATCAAACTCAGGACCTTGTGCTTGCAAGGCAGACGGCGGAACCACTGAGCTAAATCCCCAGCCCTGTTTCTTTTTCTTTTTTTCGGAGTCTCTTATGAAACTAAAGATACATTGACTCTGTGACCCAGCAGTTCCACGTCTAGGTGTTCACCCAAGAGAAATGAAAACATGTCTACAAAATGAGTCACACAGGGCCGGGGATTTAGCTCAGTGGTTTTGCCACCTGCTGCACAAGTGCAAGGACCCGAGTTTGTTCTCTGGTACCAAAAAAAAAAAAAAAAAGAGAGAATCACACAGGAATGTTTATTCATGCTAGCAAGAAAAAAAAAATTGGATACAGCCCACCTGCCTATCAAGAGAATAAATAAACTGCAGTATATTACAAAAATGGAAAACAACACAGTAATGAAAAGGAGCAAACTATTACAAAATAACACAAGTAGATCTCAAAAACATTTTACTGAATGAAAGGAGCCTTACATAGACTGTATTCCATATGAGCCTATTTAGATCAAGTTCAGAAAGGGACACACTAATCTATAGTGGAACAAAATGACAACAGTGGGAGACGGGGGTGAGGGTTGACTGGAAAGAAGCGTGAGGCCTTTGTGGGTGATATGATGGACATCCTACATCTTGGCATAGATTTGAGTTACAGCGGTACATACATTTATCAAAATTTGTAAAATTGTACATACAAGATTTATGATTTTATTATATGTAAATTTTACTAAATTTGTAGACAAATATTGAATTCTAGGAAATGATATGCATATAGAAATATTTAGGAGGAAGTGTACTGACATCTGTAATATGAAACTAAGATGTTGATGGAACAATCAATGGGTAGATGGTTAGCAAAATATTAGTGGCAGGATCTAAATGATGGGTGTTTGAATAGTCACTGTAAATTTTTTTCCTTCAACTTCTGTACATTTGAAATTTTTCATAATAGAATACTGAGAAGGGAGAAAAATCTGGTAGCCTTAAAAGCAATTTCTTACTTATTTGCTACATGAAGAAAAGCAAAGTAAGCTTCTGAAGAGATGCAAAATAACCTTCAAAAGTTAATTCACTTGCTTATTATGTTTCTGGTGGGATATGTTTCACAGAACCAATATAAAACACTACTGGGTTTATGTTATCATGTTATTTTGTTTTATATACATCATTGGAAAGTTAAGCTTGTTTAATATCAATTCATTCTTTAAAATTTTGTTAGCTTTGGGGCCAGGGATTTAGCTCAGTGGTTCCACTGTCTGCCTTGCAAGCTCAAGGTCCCGAGTTCGATCCCCAGTACCAAAAAAAAAATTTTTTTGTTAGCTTTGAGTAGTCTTCAAAATGGGATAAAATGTCATTAATTTCAGTATCAGAAAGTCTTTTACTTCTGAGAATTTATTTGAGGTTTTATCACAATTTATAAGACTCAAGCATTTGAAATACATTTTGTTGGAATTTCTGTATAAACCATGTGTGGTTAAAGTAGGAAAATAAATCACAGCTTATCCTCCTCAGTGATTTATTTAAATTATGATGAGTGCAATTGGTTTTGTACATATGTTGTACAGACTAGAAAGAAGGAATCCACAATCTGCTACAGACTGCCTGGCGTTAGTCTTCCGTAGGCTTACTTGAATAATTTAGAGGGAAGGAATGGAAATGGAAGGTAATCATAAACATAAATTTTGGTTGATTTGATATTACCTCTCAAAATCACTCAGTTGTTATAAGTTTGTACTTGAGCAAGACCTCTAAATTCCATGCAGTACAACAACTGAAAGTCTCAGAGAAGTATCTGAGGACATAATGACTGTACAACAGCAGTCTCCAACTTGCACCAGAGATGGGTTTCATGGAAGACAATTTTTCCATGGGTAGGATGGGGTGGGGGTGTGGTGAGAGTGGGGGAGGTCAGGTTTTTTATTAGTATATGTTTGCAATGCATAATAATTGCATTCCCCAGTGCTAGCATCGTTGCCTCAGCTCTACCTCAGATCATCAGGCATTAGTCTCATCAGGACAACTGTAGTTATTTTTCTTGTTGCTGGGAGAAAATACCCAATACACACAAGTTAAAGGGGGAAAGGTTTATTTGGCTCACAGTTTGTAGAGGTTTCAGTCCATCAGCAGCTGGCTCTAATGCATGGCGACATGGCAGAGGGGCATCACAGAGGAGGAACAGTTCATGGCAGGCAGAAGATAGCAAAGCAAGCAAGGGACCTTAGCAACTTTTTTCTGCCCCCTTTACATTCTATCCAGGCTACTAGGATTAGGGTGGTGCCAAACCAATCAGAGGACTGATTTAGTAATCACCCACCCTTAATCCTAGCACTCTTAATCCTAGCATTGCACCTGTGAATTAATCACACACTCTAGATTATTCAGCCACCTCTGAAAAAGCCCCACCTATGACTGTATGAGGCTTTGGGGGAACATCTAGACACAAGCAATAACAAGGACCATGCAAACTAGATCCCTAGCATGCTGCAGTTCTCAGTAGTGTTCACACTCCTATGAGAATCTAAAGCAGCTGCTGATAGGACAGGAGGCAGAGCTCAGGTGGTAGCAGGAGTGAAGGAGCAGGTGAAATTTTGCTCCCTCACCCGCCAGTCACCTCCTGCTGTGCAGCCTGGTTTCTAACTGACCAAGGAAGTGGCCACAGGGCTGGGGATCCCTGTAGTAGAAGGTCATCAAATAAATAGCATGGAATCAGTTCAGGATTACTGATTCTTTACATACTGATAATTCTTCTGGAATCACATTGATTGATTGATTCTAGGAATGTAATCCAGGGCCTTTCTCCTGAGCTACATCCTCAGTCCTTTTTTAATTTTTTATTTTGAGACAGGATATCACTAAGTTGCTAAATTGCCCAAGGTGGGCTTGAACTTTCCACCATTCTGCCTCAGGCTCCTAGACTGCTGGGATTGCAGGCATATGCTACCATGCCTGGATGCCTGGCTTACCTTTCCCTAAATTTTCGTGCATCATAGTTGACTATATTGGATTCAATTCATTGAATATGCACTCCTTTGAGAAAATATCATTTTATCTTCATTCCACTAAAAAATCAAGATGCTTAATCCAATGTCTTTGTATTATAAGAATAATTATCATTGTCTCTGAAAAGCGTTTAATCCCTAGTAAAAAAAAAAAAGACTTCATTACTGGTTTTTAAATAGGTGAATAACAATGACATGGTTGGCTTCTCTCTCAGAAATCACCAGAAAAAAAAATTACAGGGGAATAAAACAAATGTGTTATCATCTTCAGTAAGAGTAAGAAATATCTGTAACATCAAATCACAAAATCAAGTAAGGGCTGCCAAAGGGAACAAAGGCCAAATGGGTATGAAGAAATGATGAAGCAGAAGGCCTAGTTCTGCAGACTGCAGTGAACACCACTCAAGTGTATGCTGCATATGTAAGGTGGTATGACTTGAGTGGCAAAATTCAATTTGGAACCATTTAGAAGCTACCAGCAGAATCTTCTTAGATAGTTTGGTAACAAAAATAATGAGGAACTGGAAATAAATCTTATTTTACAAAAGGCATTGTAGCCAGGTGTGGTGGTGCTTGCCTGTAACCCCAATGCTCAAGAGGCTGAGGCAGGAGGATCCCCACAAGTTTGAGGCCAGCCTGGGCTACATAGTGAGACCCTGTATCAAAAAACAAAACAAAACAAAACAAAATCCCAGCAACATAAAAAAGGCATTGTGAGGAAAGAGACCATATATTATGAACAGCTTTATAGTTGCCAATGTTTGTTGGCTAGGAGAAGCAAAGAATAAAATTAATCTCTATTACACCTCAACTTCATTGTGAACTAGGAAGAATCCTTGTAAGCCTGAATCATGGTTCTGGCTCCCTTTTCACACAAACCTTTTAGAAGTAGCTGGTGAGAAGAAAAGATGACTAAGTATAAAGGAACAACAAAGGAATTTGTTTAAAGATATTCCACTAAAATAGTTGAAAACAACAAAATGATGGGGCCAGGGATTTAGCTCAGTGGTTCCGGTGCCTGCCTCGCAAGCGCAAGGTCACAAGTTCAATCCCTGGCACCAAAAAAAAAAAAAGAAAGAGAACAACAAAATGAAAATAAAAATTAATAGCAATCAAGAAACACTGCTAAATAATGAAGAACAACTGATGAAAGTTTTAATGTAATATATTGCCGTAACTAATTAAAAAACAATCTAGAGCACAAAGCAAAGATAAGTCAAATAGGATTTGGTGTAGAAGATAAAATCTTAGCTAACAGAATTCAGGAGATAAATAGAAAAGAAAATTTCTAAAATAAAGGGCACATTGGAGATCCAAAAGGAGAATTTATGAGGTGATTCTTCTGAGAAACACTAAAAGACATGGGAAATTAAGAGAAAATGGGTAGAATAAAATGGAAACTCACTGTTTTGCAGGAATAGATAGCCAGTGATAACTGTGGAATATGGATGTAGAATTGTTGAATTGTTCTTAAAGAATAAAACTCAGTAGAATATAACATTCAAAGATATTTCTCAAGAAAACTTCAGAAACAAATACTATTTTAATCTATAGATTGAGTGACCACATCATGAGTCCAGAAAATTTTATATAGAACAATTATATTCAGGAGCAATCTAGGAATGTTATTGGACTCCAAAAATTGAAAAATGACTCCAGAGAAAAAGAACAACTTAATGATGGGAGAAAGATTCAGATTGACTTCAGAATTCTTCTCAGAAGAGTTCAGTGCCAGAAGACAGTGGAGCAAAATATGTAAAGTCTTCAAGGGCAGAAAGTGTGTTCCAAGATTTCTATATCTAGCCAAGCTATTTATTTTTTATTTATTTTTCAGGTAAAAGGCAATAGCTGCCTTGAGACAGGCTCCCCCTATTTGGTCCAGGTTGGCCTTAAACTCACAATCCTCCTGCCTTAGCCATGCAAGGGATGGCATTCCAAATGTGTGACACCATGCTCAAGTCAATTTGACTTTCATTTCTAGTTGGGTTTAAAGGATAATTATGTATTTAGTCAGGCATTTGCTTTCTTAAGAATTGTCAATCATTTCAAAATACTGGGTGAAAATGAGCTCCTATTAAGCTATACAGGCCCAGGGATTTAGCTCAGTGGTTCTAGCTCCTGCTGCACAAGCACAAGGCCCCAAGTTCAATCCCTGATTCCAAAAAAAGCTATACAGGCCATTCCAGCACTCCCAGCCCAGAGGAAGGGGCTTCCAGGCCACCTTTCCATCACTCCCAGCCCAGAAGAAGGGGCTTCCAGGCCACCGTTCCATCACTCCAAGCCCAGAGGAAGGGGCTTTGAGGCCACCATTCCAGTGCTCCCACCCCAGAGGAAGGGGCTTCCAGACTGCCATTCCACTGCTCCCAGCCCAGAGGTAGGGGCTTCTGAGCCGTCATTCCACCGCTCCCAGCTCAGAGGAGGTGAGCCACGTGGGCGCCAACAGCAATACCCCTCTCCACCTGCTGCTGTCAAAATGAGAAGACACATACACAAGTCTCAAAACCAAACTTCCAGATTACCTACAGCAACTCCAAAGGGAAATGAAATGGAACACTCTGATACTGAACCACCTGGACTCCCTGAGGCAACAAAAGATCTGGAAAAAATGAAACCTGAAATAATTTCTCAGACAACAGCAGAGATTGTGCTCATAGTATAGACATGATTAATAAATCTAGAGAGGAGCTGAGGAACATGATGGAATCTCAACATAGGAAACAAATGGAATCCATAAAACAGATGCAAACAGATTTTCAGGAGATTAAAAACTCCATTGAAAGTCTATGTAGCAGAATGAACCAATGGAGGACATAATTTCAGATATAGAAGATAAGATTGCAATTAGTGACCAGGAAAAGAAAAATTGCTTCAGAATTGGAAGGGACCAGGAGAAATCAATCCAGCAGCTGCTAGACAATGAAAAGAAGAATAACATAAGACTGACTGGAGTCAACAAACAGGAGAGAGTGCAGATGACATAAAAAAATGTTCACAGAAGTAATGGCAGAAAACTTCCCAAGCAGGGGAAAAGAACTTGAGATACAGATAAGTGAGGCATATAAGACTCCAAATAGCCTTGATCAAAAAAAAAAAAATCTACACATAGGCATATAATTGTTAAGATTCCAGAAACCCAACAAAAGAATAAAGTTCTACAAGCAGATAGAGAAAAGAAACAAATCACATACAAAGGAAAGCCCATCAGAATCACAGCAGACTTCTCAATGCAAACCCTCAAGGCAAGAAGAGCTTGGAGTGACATATTCCAAACACTAAAGGAAAACAGCCTCCAACCCAGATTGATGTACCCTGAAAAACTATCTTTCAAAATTGATGGAGAAATAAGGTATTTTCATGACAAAGAGCACCTTAGGAACTTCATGAATACCAAAACAGCAGTCCAAAAAATTTTAGACAACATCCTAGGAATAGACAATGAGGATCACAACCCCAGGAAACACAGCAGAATGAACCCATCAGGTGCGACGAGAAATTAAAAGTCATGACAAGGATAAGTCAATATGTATCAGTTATAACCATCAATGTTAATGGTCTCAATTCACCAATCAAAAGAAATAGACTGGCAGAATGGATCAAGAAGCAAGATCCAACAATATGCTGCATACAAGAAACACAATTCAAAATGAAACTCATAGACTGAAAGTTAAAGGGTGGAAAACAATACTCCATGCGACAGGAACCTGAAAAAAAGCAGGAGTAGCTATCCTCTTTGCAGATCAAGTAGATTTCAAACCAACACTGTTTTAAGAGAGACAAAGAAGGACACTACATCCTTGTAAAGGGAACAATCCAACAGGAAGAGATGACAATCATAAATACCTATGCACCAAACACTAGTGCGCCCAACTATATAAAACAAATGCTAATGGACATGAAAAGTCATATATGCACTAATACAATTGTAGTGGGGGACCTCAGTACCCCACTGTCACAAATAGATAGATCAACTAGACAAAAAATAAGTAATGAAATACTAGAACTCAATCGAACTCTTGAACAAATGAACTTAACAGATGTTTATGGAATGTTTCACCCCACAAAATCAGAATACACATTCTTTTCAGCTGCACGGGGGTTGTTCTTCAAAATAGACCACATACTCTCTCACAGAACATGTTTCAGTAAGTGCAAAGGAATTGAAATTGTCCCCTGTATATTATCAGACCATAGTGTGATGAAATTGGAGATCCATAACAAAAGAAACCACAAGAATTTCATAACCTCATGGAAACTGAACTACACACTTTTGAATAATGAATGTGTTACAGAGGAAATTAAAGAAGAAATCAGACAGTTCCTTCAATTAAATAACAATGACAATACATATCAAAATCTATGGGACACAATGAAAGGTCTTACGAGGGAAATTCATAGCAGTGAATGCACATATTAGGAAAACAAAGTGAGCCCAATTAAACAACCTGATGCTGAACCTCAAGCTTCTAGAAAAAGAAGAGCAGGACAAACCCAAAGCCCATACAAGGGAGGAAATTATAAAGATCAGAGGAGAAATCAATGCAATGGAGACTAAAAGAATGATACAAAAAATTAATGACGCCAAGAGTTGGTTCTTCAAAAGAACCAACAAAATTGACAAACCCTTAGCCAACCTTGTCAGAAAAAGGAAAGAAAAGGCCCAAATCCATGCAATTAGGAATGAAAAGGGTGAAATTACAACAGACCCAGCAGAAATCCAGAGGATCATCAATACCTACTTCAAGAACCTATACGCCAATAAGATGGAAAACACAGAAGAAACGGACAGATTCCTAGATACATATGAATTACCAAAGTTGAATGAAGAAGACCTAAAAATTCTAAACAACCCAATATCAACCAATGAAATTGAAAAGGTAATTAAAAACTTATCAACTAAGAAAAGCCCAGGCCCTGATGGCTTCACTGCTGAATTCTACAAGACATTTAGAGAGGAACTACTGCCACTACTGTTTAAACTCTTCAATGAAATTGAAAGGGAAGCAATACTCCCAAATTCATTCCTGGAAGCAGGCATCACCTTGATCCCCAAAGCAGAGAAAGACCCAACTGAAAAAGAGAACTATAGGCCAATCTCACTAATGAACATAGATATAAAACTCCTTAATAAGATCCTGGCAAATAGAATGTAGAAGATCATCAAGAAGATCATACACCCTGACCAAGTGGGATTCATCCCAGGGATGCAGGTCAGGTTGGACATGTGCAAATCCATCAATATAACACACTATATCAATAGAGTCAAGGACAAAAGCCATATGATTATCTCCATAGATGCAGAAAAAGCATTTGACAAAATCCAACACACATTTATGATAAAAACCCTACAAAAAATTGAAATAGATGATCTCTACCTCAATCTGATAAAAGCCATCTATGAAAAACCAACAGCCAGTATCACACTAAATGGTCAAAAACTGAAATCCTTCACACTAAAATCAGGAACAAAACAAGGATGTTCATTATCACCACACTTATTCAATACAGTTTTAGAAACTATATTAGCCATGGCAATTAGACAAGAGAAAGAAATAAAAGGAATAAAGATAGGAAATGAAGAAGTCAAATTCTCATTATTTACAGATGACATGATACTCTATATAGAAGACCACAAGAACTCCACCAAAAGTCTTCTAGACTTAATAACCAAATTCAGTCAAGTAGCTGGTTACAAGGTCAACACAAAAATCAATAGCTTTCCTCTACACGAACAACAGACTCACTGGGAGAGAAATAGGGCAAATAATTCCTTTCACAATAGCATCCAAAAAACTGAAATACCTAGGAATTAACCTAACGAAAGAAATCAAAGACCTCTTCTCTGAAAACTATAGCACTCTGAAAAGAGAGATTGAAGATAATATCAGAAAATGTAAAGACTTTCCTTGCTCTTGGATAGGAAGGATCAATATAGTGAAAATGGCCATATTTCCAAAACTGCTATATAGATTCAATGCAATCTCAATTGAAATCCCAGCAGCATACTTCATGGACCTTGAGAAAACAATCCAAAAATTCATTTGGAGCAAGAAGAGACCCAGAATAGCAAAAGCAATTTTAGGTAACAGAGACATGGCAGGGTGTGTCATAATCCCCAACTTGAAACTATACTACAAAGCTACTGTGATAAAAACAGCATGGTACTGACAAAAAAACAGACCTCAGGACCAGTGGAACAGATTAGAAGATGCAGAAACAACTCCAGACACACTCAGCCACCTCATCTTTGACAAAGGAGCCAAACACCCTCACTGGAGGAAAGATAGCCTCTTTAATAAATGGTGCCGGAAAAATTGGGTTTCAACTTGCCAAAGATTAAAACTAGACCTGTATCTCTCACCATGCACTAAACTAAAATTGAAATGGATTAAAGATCTAAATATTAAAATAGAAACTCTGAACCAGTTGGAACAGAAGTTAGGTAGAACCCTTGAAGACATCATTGTAGGAAAAGATTTTATGAACAAAACCTCAGTTGCCCATGAACTAGCACAAACAATTAACAAGTGGGATCTCTTTTTATTAGAAAACTCCACAGCAAGAGAAACCACCAGCAGTGTGAAGAGACAACCCACAATGTGGGAAAAAATCTTCACCTGCTCTTCCTCAGACAAAGGTCTACTATCTCGAATCTATAAAGAATTTAAAAAGATCAGACCTCCCAAATTTAAAGACCCAATCTGAAAATGGGCATCTGAAATGAACAGACATTTCTCAGACAAAGAAGTAGAAATAGCAAATAAACATATGAAAAAATGTTCAACATCACTGGTCATTCAAGAGATGCAAATGAAAACAATGCTGAGATTCCACTTCACTCCAGAAAGAATGGCTGCTATCATGAAATCAACCAATAACAAATGCTGGTGTGGCTGCGGGGAAAGAGGAACCCTGCTCCACTCCTGGTTGGGAGTGCAGACTGGTGCAACCCCTGTGGAAATCAGTATAGCGATACCTCAAAGAACTAGGACTGGAAGTCCCATTTGACCCAGCTATTCCCCTGCTGAGTATCTTCCCCAAAGAGTTAAAAAAATCATACCACAGTGATATATATGTACCCATGTTCATAGCAGCACAGTTTGTAATAGCTAAAACTTGGAAACAGCCCAAATGCCCATCTCCTGGAGACTGGATAAAGAAAATGTGGTTTTTTAATAAGATGGAGTACTACTCAGCCATAAAGAATGAGAAATTAGAGACATTTATAGCTAAATGGCAATACTCTTAAGTGAAATAAATAGGACACACATGTAAATACTGAATAGTTTCTCTAGTGTGAGAAACTGAAACTGTAAATAAGGACTAAAAGGTATAATGGATAGTGTGAAGTGGGAAGAAAAGGGGCAAAGAGGAAGGGGAAGTGGGAGGGGGAGAGGAAAGGAAAGAAGGGAATGGAATTAATATCAGAAAATGGAAAAATGTAAACAAAGTCTTTGTAAATAGGGAGGGATGGAGGGGTTGAAGGGAGGGCAGGGGAAGGGGGAAAAATAAGAACCAAGAGAGATTATGTTAAGGTGCAAATTTCCAATGATGAATGTCATTATATTGTATACCTAAAATGTACCAATGATTAAAATGAATAATTGATAAGGCAAAATAGGAAGCAAAGGTCTAAAGAGGTAGAGAAAGTGGGAGGGGTAGGAGAAAGGAAAGAAGAGAAAGGAAAAATGATGAGAAATGGAAAAAATGGAAATAAAGTCTTTGTAAATAGGGAGGGGGGTGGTGAAGGGAGGGCAGGGAATGGGGAAAAAATAAGAACCAAGATACATCATGTAAAGGTAGAAGCACCCAATGATAAATGTAAGTGTATTGTCTACCTAAAATGTACCAATAAGAGAATTTAAGGGAAAAAAAAAGTTACACATACTTTTGAAATTTAAGTACATTATCTGTTAGTGAGAGGGACTAAAATACTAATGTGAGGCTGCAGCATAAAGCAATTATTTGAGTTGACAACAAATGTATAAATATGACCATAATTCCTATTTGGTAATAGTTATCAGCTGTTTATTGATACTAGTCCAAGTTTCATGGCTTACATTATATTTCATGGGATACTCATAAACATATTGATTTTTCAGCTCATAAGAAACATTCATCCTAAGTATATGGGGAGAGACATACATAAATCAGAAGCAGTTTATTCATTCAGCAAATAATTATTGAGCACTTGTGTGCTAGGCACTGTTGTGGGTACTGGCCACCAAGCACTAAAGCAGTCAGAAACAGCAGTAGAGGAGCCAAGGAGACGTAAAATGAGCGGTAAACATAGTAAGAAACACCTACAGTATGTTAGAAACTGATAAAGGCTAGGAAAAAAGGAAAAGACATGGCATGGTAAGTTCAGAGATGAGAGGAAGAAGCATCAGACAGACCCTGTGAGTAACGTGGGGAGTGTGATGTGACATAAACCAAGAGAAGAAAGTCAGTCGAGGTAGAGGGACCACCAGTGGGCAAGGGCTGCTGGGTGAAGTGGAACTGGGGATGCACAGAGGACTTAGCAACCGGAAGGTCACGCTGGTGATGTTGACAAGAGCTGTTTCAGTACTGTTGCTATTTGGTTCCTTCTGGTCATGGAGGATGGATAACAAGGCAGATAGTTACTGCTCAGCTCTCTTCTTCTCCTGATCTTGTGAGACTAGTGTTAGTTTGATCTTTAATAAATTGGTAACATCTAGATGGCTATTCACAGAAAACCTAGGATGCTATTTGGCTTTGCTCAAATGTCATCCTGGTCAGTGTGTGGAAAAGTAATTGCTAAAATTATACGGATAGTTGCAGTAGGGAATGCGATTTCTTTCGTGAGAACCCCGAATGCAGAACTGTAGGAACCTAGTCATTTGGTAGGCATTGTTCAGATTTAGAAAAACCAATGGAAAGAACCTGCGATGTGTGGGCATCACAATCGGCAGCCTCCAGGTGGCATTCCTAGAGGTTGCTGTACAAAGAAAGAAAACAGTTTAAAGAGGAGAAAATTCAGCCCTGATTTTAATTCCATTTAGTCCACTAGGAAAAAGAATACTAAGTCAGGTGGAGGATTTGCCTTCTTTATTTTTAGCTTAATCCATTATTTTAGATCTAGAATTCACAGTTAACTAGGGGGTGGGGTAGGGTAGAAATTAACATTTTAGTGCTATCCTCCCAGCAAGGGCAAACTGAGTAGACGGCAGCACCATAATATGTGGGCTGAAATGAGGCTGCACCAGACGAGGCTTCTCTCAAAGTTAATTGACGGAAATTTCCCACCTTCAAGAATTTTTATTACCTTACAATGCTACGCCAAGGCTGCTGAAACACAGCTGTGGGTGCCTGCAGACGCCCACATTGCCAGTGTCAGGAAGGATGTACTTTTAAACCTCTAATTTATCTAATAATGTCTTCAGTGGTGTGTGTAGGTTTGGCATTGTGATGAAAATGCTTCCTGGCTTGGTTTATAACAAGAATTCACTTTGCAGTCTTAAAATGTATATTGTCTTACTATACATGTGAAAGATACTTACAAGTCTACTTAGAAAAAGCTCTAAATAATATCCTGTCCATCTGACAGAACCTACCCACCTGTGGTATTTGAAATGGATACAAATTAAATATTTTTATGCTATAATAATTGATTTATCTATTGTGGTTTCTGTTTTATAGCAAGATAATATACAGTGCTGAAAGAGAGCCAGCTTTCCTAGTGAACTGCAATCTAACGCCTTTCTTTTTCTCTAATGGGAAATATTAACTGATTGAACTGATGTAGCCTATAGAGTGAAGATGGAATAAGAAGCTTTTGTAAATTTATTGTAAATATTTATATTTATAAGACATAGGAAATGGTACTCTCTAGCATAAAATGTAAAACTTCATAACACGTTAATAACGAGATTATTTTATATAAGGCTTATAGTATAGGTGTCTATCTTTAAAAAAATAAGCTATATGGAATTTGAAAGATTCTTTCCTAAAGGATTCACTACAAAGATTGATTGTATTTATCAAAATACACACTCAAGTTTAAGATTATATCTAGAGTATAAAACAGTATTCCTATGTTACTTACAGAAAGAATATATAGAATTTGTTTCTTATCTACTGCACTACATGAAAACATTTGTTTGGACCTAAAATGTTTTGTGTGTGTGTGTGTGTATTTGTTTGTTTTTGAGACAAGGTCTCATTATGTTGTCTAGCGTGGTCTCACACTCCTTGGCTCAAGTGATGCTTCTGCCTCAGCCTCCCAAGTAGCTGGGACTACAAGTGTGTGCCACCATGCCCAGCAAATTTATACTTTTAAATTGCTCTTGTCCCATCTTTGAAATTAACCCTATTTGTAACAGAACTATAGGAGCAGAATTTTAGACCTGGCAGGGGCTTTACAGTTATTTTATTTACATTTTTAAATATTTCAGTTGAGGAAACTAAAACCTGAGGAATTTAAGCATCTTTCCTGAAATTTCCCAGGAAGAATTAGAATCTACCTAATTATAATTCCTTGTAGTTCTGTCTTCAATAAGTTATATCTCCTGTCTTCAATAAGTTATTTGAATACCAATTAAATGGGAAGTTGGCAGAAATGTTAGGTCTCTCTTAGGGTGTGAACTATCAGGCTCCATAGTCAGTAGTGGCCTGTAATTATTTTACTTTTTAAAAATTGTTCTGGGATCAATCTATGGCCTTATGTATATTAGGCAAGTACTACTGAGCTGTACCCTCAACTCACACTCTCTCTGTCTCTCTCTCTTATCTTGTAGCAACATGGAGAAATGGTGTTTACAAGTTAATGTGATTTCAGAGTGCCTGAGATATCTATGTATAAATGTAATGGTCTTTCATATCTTTAGGTACCCAGGCCCCACATGTAATAAATGACTCCTGCAAACATTGTTGGTAAAGAAATGCTATGAATTCTCCAGTGATTTGGCTTCATTGTGAAATGTAAGGAAATACTCACGTAGAGCATAAGAAATACTTAGTAATGAAATTTTGCCTTTCTATGCTGCTTTTGATTTTTTATTCTAACTGTGTCTGTGTGCTGGAAACTGAACCTTGGCCCTCACACATTCCCAGCACATTGCTCTACTGCCCAGCTACACCTCTAGCCTAAGTCTGATACTCAGATAGTTCCCATAATGATTTAACATCTGTTTCCTTAAATACTGCCCCAGATATTCCAACAAACTAAAATAATTTGTATAAACACCAACAAGTACTGAACTATTGACAGTCATTAGGATGTAGCTGGATATTTATAATTCAAAGTCTTCCATTTAAAATGCTGTGAGCTGTGGCTATTTGGTGTGTGAGGTGTTGGGATCCAACCCAAGACCTTTGAAAACATTAAGTATACCCTCTACCACTGAATGATACTCCCAGCTCCTATTTTTGAAATATAATTGAAAGTTGGGCGTGGTGGTGCATCCCTGTAATCTTTGCACTGAGGAGGCTGAGGCAGGAGAATCACTGGGAGTTGAAGGTCAGCATAGGCTATATACTGAGTACAAGGCCAGCCTGAACTACAAAGTGAGACCCTGTTTGTTTGTTTTTTTAAAGGAAATATAATTGAAGAAGCAAGATTGACTTACCTAGATAAATATTTGGCAAATAAAAATGATGCTAGCTAATGGGAACAGCAAGAAAGAGCAATCAGAACATTCATGAATCCTAGTTTTGTGGGGGGGTTTGATGCAAGTCTGAAGAACATTTATTGTTAGCTTAAAGCAAGACCCTGTGCTCTGTGTACTGAGCTCAATTTCTGAGACTTCAATAGAGGCTGGGTTTCTGCTTTACAGTATATAATGAAAAAATCAGCACCCAGAAATTCAAATATGCATTCATGTACTCATTGATATAAATAGCTTTAATAAAGTGGACTGTTTTACTTAATGTGATGAAACATAAAGGTAAAACTACATGGACTCCTCTAATTTTTTTTTTTTTTGGTACCAGGGATCAAACTCAGGACCTTGCACTTGTGAGGCAGGTGTGGCGCCTCTGAGCTAAATCCCTGGCCCAATGATTTTTTAACATTGTTCAAAAGGTATTTATATAAATAATTTATGTATGACTTAGAGACAAAATAGACATGGATTTTATTTTTATCTATGAATATACAAAATCCGTACTTTGCCTAAAAGAAACAAGAAAGTAACAAATTGATGACTATGAAAACCCATTTCCTTTTCTTCACAGGATATGAATTACTTGTAGAAAGCACTTCAAAATGTTTATACATACATATATATTGTATTATCTACCTACTATCTGTGTATATCGATGCATATTGAACCATATTTGAGAGCCTTAACAAGATTAACTTGACTTGAGGTGGTTTCTTTGTTTGCTTTTTGGGGGAGGGGGTAGGGTCTCACTACATAGTTCAGGCTGGCCCAAGTGCTGGGATTACAGACACCCACCACCATCCCCTGTTTGCTTTAGTTTTTTTGAGGCAAGGTCTTATTGTTGTTCAGGCTGACCTTAAACTTGTGATCTTCCTGACTCAGTTTCCTGAGTAGCTGAGACATAGGTGTATGCCACCACATCTGGCTCTAATTTGACTTTAAAACATCCAGTCCAAACGATACACACTGTGAAAGTTTGAAAAATTTAATCATATTGAATGTCAGGAGTGTTCCCAATACAGTAACATTTTTAAGCCTAGCTCTTCAAACTGCCGTTATGTTTTGGCCCACATCTGATATTTGCTATGCTTATTTTATTTGCCAGACTTTAAAATGTTCAGTATCAAGATCTTTCAAGAATTTTAAGAAAAATTAGAAGCAGTTTTCTATCTTATTATCATGTTAGTCACTCTTGGTAATTCTCCTAAAATGACAAGCAGTAATGATAAGCTTTTATTTGAGGGGTATCAAATATTCTGATGTGACTATGCTTTAAAATATATTTGCAATTCTAATTTTTCAGAAATAATCACTTTCAATTCAGAGTCAAAACCATAAAAGGTTATTCATGCTAAGTGTTATAGCTTTCTGACATGTAGGAATAGCTGATGTGGGAGAAGAGTCTAGCTTGATGTTTTATATCTAGCTATTAGTCAGCTAATCCTCCTCCCTACTTCACTGAAAATATTTTCATTCTGTCTGACAAAAAGTAAAAAATTACATTAACTGTGACTAAAAATGTACTGCAAATGACATATTAATGAGACTAATGGTTCTTGCCTTATTCTCTAAAGTTTTCATTTCTTACCTTTGGTGAACCTATATCCAGATAGTTTAATTACACAAAAGATATTTTCTTTTGGAACTCTAGGGAACAAGATTACAATAAAGGTTGTCAGATCATTTATTAATGTAAAGAGCCAATTAAGTATCTGACCTATATACTAAAAGTCCACATAGGTGACATATTTGAAATCTGTGCAGCTAATCAGAGTAAAAGCATGCCAGAAAAATAAAGAGAGCAAGGCTCACAAAGAGTTTAGGTCTGTGAAGGAGAATTTTGACTCATCCAGAAGAATTCAGTTAACCTAGATAGCATGAAAGGAAAAATGATAATACTGTTTGTAAATCATATGGATTTTAAAGAGGTCACATCAGTTTATTTTATAATTGTTAAAGAGCAGTAGCTTTCAAAAACTTTTTTCACCATAATTAGGCTTCATTATACAGTATATTTCTTTTTTGTGTGTGCTTTATTTTTATTTTTTTGATTTTTGAGACAGGGACTCTCTATGTAGTTCAGGCTGGCCTTGAACTCACTATGTAGCCCAGGCAGGCCTTGAACTCACAGCGAGCCTTCTGCCTCAGCCTCCTAAGTGCTGGGATTACAGATGTGTACCACCACACCCATCTCTGTACAGTGTATTTACACGCACGCACGCACACATCTGGAACAATACTTGGCCCTATTTCATGCACCCTCTTCTATGTCATTTTTTTAAAAGTTGGTCATAATTCACTATCCACTAAGTATCATAATCTATAATTTAAAATGAATGATAAAGAAAATTTTCTAATATTTCCCCCTTGGGGACTTGGAATATTTCTAAACCACTTACCTTGTTGGTCTCACCTAGATCTTCTTATGAAAAATTACACCAGCTCCACAATTTTGTACACAAGCATCCTGCTCCCAGACTACAACGTTCTGTCTTATATTTTCTGCCCAAGTACTCCCGCCTACTATGCTTTAATTATATTTAGACCACATTGATTTACAACTTAAGTCTGTCTTTCTTAGCCAGTGTAGAATGCATGGGCCAACATTATGTAGTCACATCCTTAAAAGATACTCGATTCCTAAGTCTTGTCTTTATTTTGTAACACAGCCTTTAAAAACCCAAATCTTAATGCATGAGGTGATTCTTCCTATGTACACATGTCCTAGTATAGGAACATAGATGGAAAAGTCACGCTACCAGAAAAACTAGTTTAAAAATTATCGCAGATAGGGCCGGGGATTTAGCTCAGTGGTTTCGCCTCCTGCTGTGCAAGCTCAAGAACCCAAGTTCGATCCCCGGTACCAAAAAAAGAAAAAAAAGAAAAAAATATCGCAGATATCAGTCTCTTACTGACAGGCCTGCTCGGTTATGACTATTTCACGTCTACTTTGTCATCCCTCCTGCTCCTCCATGTGCTTTCTAGAAGCCCCACCACCTAGCTGGTGTGTAGTCCCCGGACCAGCACCACAAGTGTCACCTAGAAATCTGTGAGAAATGAAAATTCCTAGGCCCCATTCAGGCCTGCTGAATGAGAAACTGTTTTAACAAGCTCTGCAGGTGATTCTGATGCATGAAAAAGCTTCACGAGATAATCTAGTCTCATACTTCACTGAGAAGCTGTTGTCCAGAATGCAAGCTCTAAAAGCACAGTGGTTTTTGTCTTTTTTGTTCCTAAATACCCTGAGTTTTAGAACAGTGGCTCGCACAAAGCAAGCCTTAATATTTGCTGAATCAAACCATTAAGTGGGAATTCCCTTCTTTACCTGCTAACTAATCTAGAAACTTAACTGTATCTGTACCAGTTGTTTTTTTTGGTTTTTTTTTTCCTTCATTTTCCAACTAAGAACATGTGTCTTATCCTGTTAAAGGCCAGTATTTCCTGACCTAGTATTGATTTCTATCTAAAATGCCCTCCCAAAGCCCCACGAGTGTGGAAGGTGACTGGATTGTGGGGTGCTGTAGTCATCAGTGGATTCACCCATTGGTGAGTTCGCAACTAAGTGCACTGGTAGGAGGTAGGGCCTGGTTGGATGTGGGTCCCTGGGCTGAGGTGGAAAGGTGTATTCTTGTCCCCAGCTGCTCCTTTCCCTCTGCTTCCTGGCTGCCATGAGTTGAGTACTTTTACCCCTGCCATCCTGTTTCTGCCTTGGATCCGGCTGAAAAATGAACTGAGACTGTGAGCCAAAATAAACCTCTCCTTTGAGCTGTGAGTGCTGGGTATTTGTCCCAGCAGCAGGAAAGTGAGACATGTAGACTGGATTTCATTCTTTCTTGCCTTCTCAAGAACTTTGCTCCTTTGGCATCCTATCTCTCTGGCATTATTTATCAATCTTTCTCTGTTGATCATTTTATTTTATATACAGTCAGACTCTTGACTGTTCTAGAACAAGAGCAACAAACTTTCCCTGTCCCCATGTCTCTGTCAGTTACTATCCCACATCTGTTTTCCCTCTGTGAAAACCACCTTACCTTCCACTAACCAACTCATTCTGGTCTATTTAACCTCTCCTATTCAGTGATTCTTGACAAAGCATTTAAATTCTATTCAGTGATTCCTGACTAACCCATTTAAAATGTACACTTCAATGGCTTTAATGTAGTCAGTTGTTCAACCATCATCATAATTTGTCTTAGAAAAATTTCCTCTCTCCAAAGACACACACTTGCCTGCCACTCCTGAGCTACCTGTACTCTCTATAGATTTGCCTATTCTGGACCATTCATATGAATGGAATCCTGCAACATATGGTCTTGGCTTCTGTTACTTACCATAATGTTTTCAAGGGTCATCCATGTTATAACATATATATAGTGCTATATTTTTTGTATGGTTGAATAATATTCCCCTGTAAATATACTGCATTTATCCAACATCAGTTGATAGACACTTGGTTGTTTCTACTTTTCAGCTATTATGAGTAACACTTCCATGCACATTCACGTACAAATTGTTTATTTCTCTTCAGTGCTGGGGATTGAACCCAGGGCCTTGCTCATGACAGGCATGCACTCGGTCACTGAGCTACCTCCCTGGAATTCGTGTATAAGTCTTTGTATGGATATATTTTATTCCTCATGGACACATATCTATGAATGGAACTGCTGGGCCTGATGGTAACTTTATGTTTAAAATTTTAAGGAACTGCCGAAACAGCACGCCATTTTACATTTCTACTTAGCAGTGTATGGAGAATTCCAGTTTCTCCACGCAGTCACAAGTCGTTATCACTTGTTCTCCCCACCTTCCATGCCGGGAACCACACTCAAGGCCTTGTGCATGCTAGCTAAATGTTCTACCACCGCCCCCAGCCCTCAGATGACACATTTTGAGTTAACTTTTTTATATAGTGTAAGGGAAGGGTACAGCTAGATTCTTTTACATATGTAGATCCAATTGTCCCAGCATTACTTGTTGAAAAGATGGTTCAAAAAAAAAAAAAGAAAGAAAGAGAGAGAAAAAAGATGGTTCTTTCCCCCACTGAATTGTCTTGGCACTCAGCATTGATTTACATACTGTTAGATTCAGTGTTCATTTTTTCACTTACCTTATTTGACCTCCCTGCCAGATTAGCATCATTGACAATTCCCTCCAAATAGCCTACTCTTTGTTCTTTTATTTATCTTACCTTTTTTTTTTCTTTTGAAACATGGTCTCACTATGTAGTCCAGGCTGGCCAAGAACTCAGTATGTAACCCAACGTGTTCTCAAACTCATGATCCTCCTGCCTCAACCTCCGGAGTGCTGGGATTATAGGTGTGTGCCTATATAACCCTTTTATCTTGTTTTTTCTTTTTAGTCTTCATAGGTTCTTTAGAGTCTACCAAGATTGACTGATTGATTGATTTTGGTTTTTTGAGACTAGGTCTTACAATGTAGTTTTAGGCTGGCCTTGAACTTGCAGTGATCCTCCTGTCTTAGCCTCCCAAGTGCTGACACCATGCCCAGCTATACCAGGGTTTTAAATGTTGAGTTTTCAGTTACTGTGTGACAAATTGTCATAAAACTTAGTAGCATAAAATAATCATTTATTATGTTTTTTGGGGAACATGAGCTGCTGAGCTACATTCCAGCCCCAATCATTTATTATGTTACAGTCTCTCTGGATCAGGAATTCAGACTGGGCAAAGCAGTCAGCTTGTCTCTGTTCCATGAAGACTAGAGCCTTAGCCGAAGGAAGATGCAGGCTAGGGAGGGACATCATCTGAAGGCCCGTATGCACTTACATGCCAAGCAGTTGATGGTCATTAGCTGAGGGGCAAGCTCAGCTCATTCCCACAGGAGCCTGTTCATGTGGTTTCTCCACGTGGGCTTCCTCATAACATGGTAGTGGAGTGCCAAAAGGGAGCTTCTAGAAGGAGAGAGGAAGGAAGGACGATGAAGCCCAAGGCCATGTGGCCTCTTACGACCAAATTTTAGAAGTTATAGAGCATTACTCTTGTCACATTTTAAAAGTCAAAGTAATCCTGTCATCTCAGTACTCAGGAGGCTGAAGCAGGAAGATTGCTGTGAGTTGAAGGCCAGCCTGGACTACATAGCAAGGCTCTGTCTCAAAAACACCCAAAACCAAAACAAAATACCCCATGCGGGGCCGGAACTATTGCTGTGCCCTTTGTTTAGAAAAACAAACTGCTACAATATTTTCTGGCCACACACTTTACATCCTTCCCACGTGCTCACCCTCTCCTCTAAGGTTCCCCAGATCTCATCCCGTTATGTCATCAGACCCAAACTTGAGGTTCAAGATCTCAAGGAGGACAGGCCTAGGTGCAGGTGAGAGTCTCTGGGTATGATTTCTTGATTACAACTCCTTGACTAAAGTTCTTGACCTGAAAACATATGAATTAAAGAGGCAAATACTCACTTTCCCACCATACAATGGTGAGCCATAGGATAACCTTCCCATTCCAAGAAAAGGAAGCCAGGAGGCACAGTGGAAGTCACTGATCTAGAGCAATTATCTTTCTGTTTCTCCTGTGAGATCCTTTTTATTCCTGTACCTTTAAATACCACCCGTACATTCATGACTTTCAAATTCTCTGAGCATCACACTACGAGAATGTCCACTTGACCATTTTAGACCTTTACTAAAATATCTCACAGATATTTCTAATTTAACATTTTATTTATTTATTTTTTGAGGCAAGGTCTCCCTATGTAGTTCGGGCTGACATTGAACTCACAGCACTCTTCCTGCCTCAGCCTCCAGAGAGCTGGGATTATAGGTGCGCGCCACCATGCCTGGCCCCCACCTTAAGATTTAAAAAATTAACTTTTACCCCTTTTCCTCTCCTAAGCTGTTCTTTTCCTGGTTTTCCCATCATTGTAGATGGCCCTACCAGTTCACTTAGTTGCTCAGACCAAAATCCAGGGCTCAGTCTCCTTCTCCCTCCCCTCTCCTCCCCTGCCCTCCCCACCCTGCCCCACTGTACCCCTCTTGCTCGTCTGTCTCTCTCATCATTATATCCAATAAATAGCAAGTTCTGTATTATTTTTCTCCAAAATATGTTCACTTTTTCTTCTCACCCGGACTATAACAATGTCTTTACCGGTCATCCTCCTCCATTCTTGCTCATCTCTAATTCCCTTTAACACAGCAGTCAAAATCGTCTTCATTCATATGTATGGCTACCACACTTTTACTCAAAATTGTCTGTGAATTCTCATTACCTTTCAAGTAAAATCCAAATCCTGGTCCATAGGGCCCATGTAACTGGCCTTGCTTGTCCCTCTGATCTTATTCCCTGCCGCTGTGCCCCTTAGCCTTATGCTTATCTTCTTTGGGCTTCTTTCAGTTGCTTCATGTACCAACCTGTCATAAAGGGCTGTATGCCTGAGGTGTTCTCTCCTGACTTACCACTTCCACGTGACTGAGTTTTTGTCCTTCAAGTATGGCATTCCTGACCATTCTGTCTAAGTAGGTACCACCTCTCTATTATTCTGTCACTATATTCTGTTTGTTTCCTTTACAAAACTTATCCCTCGGTCAGGGGCCATCTCTGTGTCATTCACCAGTACATATCCAGTGCTTACCACCTGCTATGCTGTCAATAGGTACTGTTTAAAGATAATTTTGTTTTGAGATAATATAATTAATGTAATTATTAATAATGATAAATGTATTACTTCCTAATTCTTATTGAACATGGTCTTTTATTTTTCTCTTTCAGTAACTGTCCTTCCTTTTTGGCTGTGGCTTTGGCCAGAGCCACATCAGATGAAGTCCTCCAGAGTGATCTTTCTGCACACTACATCCCCAAGGAGACCGAGGGCTCAGAGGGCACTGTGGGTGCGTACCCTTCCACATGATCTGCTGTAAAATACTAAAATCTTCTCGTACATAGTGCTCCATAGGAAGTATCTGTAAATTCTAAATCCAATTGTATTTACACAGTAGTTGATTGTATAGTAGTAGTAGAGAAAAAATACAGTTTTTAACAATAAGTCAATAAAAAGAGGGAAGAAGACAAAATGCAAATGAATTTTGAAAAGTAGTACTATATATAGAAGGTAATTGGAACAACAGGAAATTGTCATGAATAATATATGGATAAATGGAAAAAGTAAAGAGGAAACTATAAATGTACAGCAAAGGAGATAAATGGGTAAGTGTAGGGCAGTTGAGCAAATCTATTTAAAATTTTTAGGTTATCTTTACAAATGCAAGTAAAAAGTCAGATGTAAAAATAAGAAAATTTAAGAAACCTTAATTATATTAAATACCATATCTAACAATAAATAGAGCATATGACAGATATGTAAGATGTGATTTAATTGTATGGATCACTGCACATCTTATTTTTCCAAGATGATTATGAGGTTCAGTTTCTTTCTTTTCTTTTCTCTTTTTCTTCAGTACCGGGCATCAAACTCAGGACCTTGCACTTGCGAGGCAGGCACGGCACCACTCAGCTAAAACCCTGGCCCTGTTTCTAGTCCTCTCTTCTCTTCTTTCTTAAAGTACTGGGTATTGAACCTAGGGCCTTGCAGCTGCTAAGCAAGAGTTCTACCACTGAGGCACAGTCCTAGCCTTTCTATCTTGAGACTTACTAAGTTACCCAGGCTGGCCCTGAACTTGTAATCTTCCTGCCGCAGCCTTTTAAGTAGCTGTGTACAGAAAGGCAGCACCACACTGGAGAGAGACTCAGTTTCTTGGTGAAGGCATATTTATTAATGTATTAGGTTTTTACATATTCAACAGGACTTAAAGATTTATAAAAAATTACCCCCCACCTTGGTGCTGGAGATGGAATCCAGGTACACCCGCATGCTAAGCAGGTGCTCTACCATTGAGCTTCATCCCCAGCCACTACCTAGAAATTTAAAGAAGTTATTTGTTCTGTTTAAAGCATTTGCCTATAAACATAGTACATAAGGAATACAGCATTTATTAATGAACTGGAATAGCTAGATTCCAAAGAATGTGAGGAAGATATAAAAATAAACATTCCTCCTCTTCCTTTATCTTTCTAGATTTTGACAGAAAATTGTCAAGGAAGGAATTATTCTGTTTTTACTGAGTAATTTATTCACCTGGAACCAAACTGTTCCAGAGTCAAGTTGGAAAGAATCCCTGCTACAAAGGATTGGTCTTTCCTCTGGAGCTGACGCATGTAATGAAAAGATGAGAGAGATTAAATTCTGCTTCACTGCAGCCAGGGTGACGGCTGACTCAGCTCCTGCTCAGTACAATGGCATTAACGACTGATGAGTAATGTACAGCTGTGAGGGGGTGGGCTGCTACTGGGACGACTTTCACTTTTTCACTCCCCCTTTTTATTTTTCCATTTCATGTGGCAATTATTTATATACTGATGTCCCATACCACTCACTACAGGAGAATATTTAATGTAGCAAAACCAAAGTGCTGCCCTTTGTGCCTACTTTGGAAGAATTTTTGGAACCCCATAAGGTAGCAAATGTGAAATGAAGGATTTGTGGTTTGATAGATATCATCAATCATTCTGATTTTGTATTTTTCCAAGAGATTACTCAGTAATGTCTTCATGCTATTGCCATGATTCAGACTATACTAAAATTCTAATTTTCAAATCCTTATCTGCTTAGCCCAAATCATTCAGTGTCAACTGCACTTCGGAAAAATATCTACAGGGAATCTATTGTTTATCTGTACATTACAGTGGGAAATGAGCACACCAAATAAGGCCCGTAGTCATTGGCTTAAAGGTCCTCAACTCCCCACAGAAGTGCCTTTTTATCCCTCTGTTTAGTTGTTTCCAAAAACAGACTTTAAGAAAAAAAAACTTTAGGGCCAGGGATTTAGCTCAGTGGTTTCGCCACCTGTTGCACAAGTGCAAGGACCTGAGTTTGATCCCTGGTACCAAAAAAAAAAAAGATAAGAAAAAGAAAAAAAACTTTTAAAGTGCTTTTCATGTTTGCGTCATTCCTAAGAGAGTGTTCACTAAGTGACCTTGCAAATCTGACTTGGTACAGATTTTATTGGTAGGTAAACTCCTGTCCAGACAGCCTAAAACCAATTTGAAATACTGAATGAAAATTAATAACAGGGAAACCAAAGCATGGTGGGGCACTCCTATAATCTCAGTACTCTGGGAGGCTGAGACCAGAGGACTGCAAGTTCAAACCCAGCTTGGGGAACTTAGTGAGACCATGTGTCAAAATTTTAAAAATAAAAATAAAAAGGGCTTGAGTATGTAGCTCAGTGAAGAGACCCTGGGTGCAAACCGTAGTGCCACATACACACACCAAAAACCAAAAAACAAAAAACAAAAAAAAACCCAAGAAGGGAAAATTATCGCTAATATAGAAGAAATTAAAAGAATTATAAAAAATTTGTGTAAAGAAATTTGAAAATCTGGAATTTCCGAGAAAAATATAAACAAAGTTACCTAAGAAAAGATTGTAAAAACTGTCAAGGACAAAAGCACGTGGAATAAGTGATTCTTTAGGTGAACATTTTCAAACAAAGAGATAATCTCAATGCTTTTTTAAATGAATATTTTAATTGCACAGAGAAAAAAATATTTGCTTAACACTTGTACCAAAACCTGCTTAAGAGCAGGTGTGATAGCACATGCCTGTAATCCCAGCACTGTGGGAGGCTGAGGCAGGAAAATCTTGAGTTTGAGGTCAGCCTGGGCAATTTGGCAACTTAATTGAGACTCTGTCACCAAAAGAAAAAAAAACGGTCCTGGATTCAACCCCTAGTACTGCAACAAAACCAAACCTCAACTCACAACTGTACATTAACTACAATATTTAATTCATTCAGTGAGTAATTTATTGACGCCCTACCATTATATACTCCTGAGCTTTTTCGTTGTAAGTGACCATAAACACAACTCAAATTGGCTTCAGCAAAACAAGGTAAGGGCCATATACCTACCTTGAAATGCTGTCAACAGAACCTGGCATTTCTACAACTCCTAGCTATACTGGCTTTCACTTTGATTTGATTACCAGGCTTCATGTGATGGCAAGATGACTGCTAGGAGCACTATGTCTTCATTTGCCCAAATTAAAATTGAGCAGGAAAACAGGAATAGCTTTTCTCAGTTGCTTTTACTTTACCAGTTCCAGGATCACTCCATTGGCCAAATTTGGATAGTTTTCCATTCCCGAATCATTCACTGTGACCAGAGGAATGCAGTTCTTTAGCTGAACCACATGTTTTACCTCAAGATGCACTTGGACTAAGAGTAAAATAGAGCATTTTCCTAGATAGCAAATAACATATTAAAGCAAAGTTTTGATTGAAAATAGCAAGTGGATAATCAGCAATAAAATGATTAAACATGAAGAAGATACTTGTGGTAGTGTTTCTGTAATCCTATTTACACAGTATGCTGAACCAAGGAGGATTGCAGGTTTGAGGCCATCCTGAACAATGCAGAGAGGCCCATCTCAAAAACAGGAAGAACTGGGTTGGGAGTGTGGCTCAGTGGTGGAGCAGTTGTCTAGCCTGTCACTCGTGGACCTGGGTTCCATACCTAGCTCCGCAAGGAGGGGAGAAGAGAGAACAAGAAAAGAAAAAACGATTTTACCTATTTGTGAAATATTCTAGAGACACAGAACGTAGCAAAAACCCATGCTACAAAATATGGCTGTTATAATAGAGGTAGTGAACAAAGTGGGAACACAAAGGAATGAGTGACAGAGAGGGCATGTGGACAAATCTTGTGGTTACTAAATATTAGAGCAAACTGCTATTGCTTCCCCTAGCCAACCTAATGGCTGTCAGCTTTGCCTAACAGACTGAGATGATGTAAACCTTCCCCGTGTGTGTTGCTCAATGTAGTAGCCACTGGCCACATGTGGTTATTGAGTGAGCACTTGAAATATAGGTAATGTGACCAAAAAGTTGAATTTGAAATTGTATTTAACTTAAATATCCTCAGGTAGTTAGTAGCTATCTTCTTGGACAGTCAAGGTCTCTATAATAAGGATAGTACATAAACCAAAGAATGATATAATGGTTTATATTATTATCTGGGAATTTGGAAACTATCCCAACAGTTAATATCGTTGTTTTTTTTAACCTATCTCATTCTTCCTTAAAGTTTCTGAATTCACTTGTTTTGTAATCCTCTGATATAAGCGAGTCAAATGCAGACACATCCAGCTGAAGGGCTGAATTTGGGCCTCTCCTGCTATGGACACCAGATTGGTAACAGTGATCCAAGTAGGTGACTGCTGGATGAAAGGAAGTCTCTAGGCTGGGGATGTGGCTCATTGGTATGCATGAGGCCCTGGGTTCCAACCTTAGCACTGACAAAACAAAGCTGTGATAGCTAGGGCTCAAAACAACCAAAATACTGCATTAGCCCATAGTCTCAGCTGGGCTGTTTTCTTCTTGAACATACCTGAGGCTGTATTTGCTCTTTAAGCTTCATTTCTCTTTCAAGTGTACCCTTGATTTCAGTTATATAAAATTATTAAGGGAGACGACAAAGCTACAAAACAAAATTTACTACCCTATACTATGTTAAGGAGGAAAGAAAGAAAAGAAAACTCAGGATCAGCTTTCTGAATATAGTCATTTAAAAGAGAATTCTGCATGAGGAAATAGGTAAATGTAGTCACAGATTAAGGCAAAGGCAGGAGAGGGATAAAAAATGAGAGTCCAAGTTCCCAGGCTGTTCAAGAACATATAGTCTCTCTTCTTTGGGGCTGTGTTCTTGATTGGAGGAGGCATCTGTAGCCATTGCCCATCTGGCACATATTTTCTCAGGCTGTCAAACTACATCTGATTTAGCAAAGTAAAACAATTTTTTGAGTTTTTTTTCTTTTCAACCTGAGATGTAGGAGGAGCTTCTAAAATACTGGCCTCAGTGAACCTTATCTTCCCAGGGTTCTTTCAATACTTCCAACTTGAGGACGGCTTGAGCGGAGGGTTACGTGATCTGAAATACGATCGCTCCCCTTCCATCCGGCGTTGCTGAAGAGGCTTATACATTGCTCTGTCTCCTGAGGGGTGCAGACCTGCCTCCGAAGCCAGCTAGTCTGTGCGACCTCTGAGGGGTCTAGTACTACGCTAGTACTACTGTGGCGAAGCATCCTGTTACTATTGCTCCTCTGCTTGCTATCTACCTTTTTCTATCCTGGGGTGCACACACAGGAAGAATTTACTTTTTTCTTAGAGAAATATAAAACTTTTAACTTACTTGTTAACCTAGTGGCTGTTACCTAAAGTCTTAATAAATATATCAAATAGAAAAATATGTAACTCAGTTCCAAATGATGATCATTTACAGGAGAGAGAAAAGTTGGGAAACTGTAAAATAAGGGGTTAGGAAGAAAGAAGAGGACACAAATAAATGATAATGAAAGTAAACTTATTCCTGTAGTTTGTAAGCAAGCTATCTGTTTTCATAGGCCTTTTCTCTTCCAATTGGCTGGATAACCAATGTTCATCTTTCAGTCATTCTTCTAAGCCTAGGAGGCTTCCTCTCTATGTAGTACCATAGCAGCCAACCAAAAAGGAATGGGTGCTCTGAACTAGAGCACAGGGGCCAGAGTGCTCCCCAGTCTGAAGACATCAAGCCGTGGACTAGGTCTGGACCCAGCCTGAGGTTTTCTACTCGTGACATAAGGGTATCTTAGTGGCAGCTGCTGGGTAATAATTTTCTACTAGAGAGGGTGTCATTTTCTCTCTTCAGAAGCAACATTTCATTTTTCTTGAGGAAAACGAATTTCTTCTATTAAGGAGGAACTTGACTAAGGTGACCTACTTCTGTCTTTACTAAGCAGGCGAGTGAAAAGCAGTTTTACAAGGCTCTTTATTGGGGGTTTCTGTGTTTCTTTCACAGAGATTGAGACAGTGAAATTGGCCCGTTCTGTCTTCAGCAAACTACACGAGATTTGCTGCAGCTGGGTGAAAGACTTCCCTCTCCGCAGGAGACCCCAGCTTTATTATGAGACATCAATCCATGCCATCAAAAACATGCGCAGGAAAATGGAGGACAAACATGTCTGCATTCCTGACTTTAATATGCTCTTCAACCTAGAGGTAAAGGGCACTTTTAGAGAGCCAGCGAGATTTCAAAACAAACAACTTCATTGTCCTGCTTGAAAAGGAGAGCTATATATTTCTAAATAGCATCTTGAGTAAGTTAAAGAAGGACTGATTGCAAAGTGGCACAGATTTGCTTGTATTAGATACAGAAAAGGAACTATTTTGTTATTTTGAATAAGTTCAAATAAAAAACTGGGACCATTGTTATTTTAATAGGTTCACAAGGTTCAAAATTGTGAAAATAAAAATCACTTATCACCCAGGTACTCAGTTCCCCTTCATGAAGGCAAGGAAGTTACCCGTGTCTTGTGTAAGCTTTTAGAGCTATTCTATAAACATATAAGTAAAAAAGAAAACTATCAGATTTCAAAAAAGCTATTTTGTAAGGGAAAATATTTCTATAGTATAATCAAATAGTGTTTACCGAGTTCCCACAATACAAAATATAAAATAAAAGAATACATTTAAGGCTGAGACAGCTTTTGATTTCATGTGATTTTCTCTTTAAAATCTTGGTGCCTGATATAGGAAAGTGGTTGGAATTACATTTCATGAATCCTTGTGACTGACAAATTGGATCCATATAAGCCTTGTCAGCTTAATAACCATTTTCTTGATATCTTCCTTTCCTTTTCTATTAAATGCATTATGTTCATGCAAACAGACGTAGGTTTGTTTCCTTCACCTGTCACTTGCCTCTTTTCTTCACTTAAGTCCATAACTTAAAAATTACAATGTAGTAATTTATGCAAATCACAATATTTCCTTCATTTAGCAGCTGAATTTAACTTTTAGCTGTCAAGGTCTAATCACTGATGACAGGTTGGTAATTGGTGCCTATAAAGATATTACCTGACATCTTTGTTTCTAGCACCATGCCTGTACAAATCTAACTCAAAGGCTATGTGATAAACAGTCCTTGTATTATTATACCTACTTGAAGATTATACTCAGATTTGAGGGCTTTACTGCTGGCTCATGACTTGGTTTGTATTTTGCCTTCAAATTTAAAAATTAGCCCAGAGGTCTAACTCATGAAGGAGTACCTTAGGGCAATAGAGCACCAAATATTTAGAGGTTTGTAAATTTTCACACCTTTTGATCTGATAATTTCATTCCAATTCTTTAGTATAAGGAAACAGAAGTGCAGAAAGTCTTCCATAAAGTCTTACACAATTTTGTTATAAAAAATTTGAAATAACCTAACTCATTAAAGAAAATGGTAACATCTTATGTTCATGGGATACATAAGCCTTTAAAAGTAATGTCTTTGAACAATACTTAGTGACACAGAGAAATACTAATGATACTATAAATGAAATAGATAAGTTTTATGTACACTATGATCCTAATTCTATTTTTTAAAATATAGATATATAGGGCTGAAGTGTAACTCAGTCGTAGAGCATTTGCCTAGCAGGCACAAGGCCCTGGGTTTATTCTCAAGCACTGGAAAAACAGAAACAAAACAGATACTGTAACTGATGGTTATCTATGGATGGTAGAAATATAGGTGATATTTATTTCCTTTATACTTCTTTTATTTTCATAAATTATCATACATTATTGTAATAGGGAAAACATCAATACATTTTTTTAAAGACAAGAAACCTTTTAAAAGAAATCTACCTGGCCCGCTTTTGTTTCTTCTAATACTAAACTTAGTTGTTTAAAAATGAATATTGCAGGGGCCAGGGATTTAGCTCAGTGGTTTCGCCGCCTGCCTCACAAGCGCAAGGTCCTGAGCTCGACCCCCAGTACAAAAAAAAAGACTAGTGCTTGAGTACAGATAGAAATTCTGTATGTCAGGATTACTTCTAGACAGTTCTATTTAGTAAGTTAGTCTTCAATAGTATTATAGGTGGTACTGGTTCAATTGCAAAATGAACAGTTATACTTTCTGTATTAGATGTAGATTTCATAATATTTGGGTCTTATTATAATTCAATAGACATTCATATTTGGTACTTTTGTTTAAAAGAACCTGTTTGGGGCCGGGGATGTAGCTCAGTCGCCCCGCGCCTGCCTGGCAAGCCCAAGGTCCTGAGTTCATTCTCTGGTACCGCAAAAAAAAAAAAAAAAAAAGGACCTGTTTTAGTATTCTTTCAGATCACCATGATATAGCAACTTGTCTATACCTAACATAGAGAAACCAGAGAAAATACGATCTTTCCAAGAATCAGTGACAGGGCCCGAACCCCTCTGTGGCTCCTGGAAGCCTAAGCAAAATGAACAGACTTGAAAATGAAAATTAAAAAAAAAAAATCTTTACTTACTGTTGCCTAAAGGGAGTGCAGGACTCTGTGAGACCTGAGTGAGTCATCGATCCCCTAAGTAAACCAGATCAGAGATTGAAACACTTGAACCAAAGATGAAGAAGTAAACTATGTATTTAGTGGCTGATGTATAAATTTATGATTAGGCTTTGTCAAGGCAAAGCAAAAGATTGGAAGACCTTCCCCTGGCAGGTGGCCTTTGTGAGAAAGTAAGAAACTAAATCTTTGTCAAGGGTTGAAGCAGAGTTGAGAGCCACAAAAGGGATTTGGACCTCTGATGTGGTTCAAGTTCAGTTAAGCAGTTTAGAGACTGTGCTATGTAGGGTGAGAAGTCAATGTGACCATGATTTATAAAGAAGGTACTATAGTTTAAAACTATGTAAGCTGAGGGACCATGAGATAAGTGTATATGTATGTTTTTTCATATTAAATGTTTTATTTTGTAAAAAAAAAACCCCACTATGTATGTGTTTTCATATCTATTTTAAACAACCTGAACATAACTGGCCTTGTGCTGGAAAGCCAATTACCACCTATTGTTCCTTGGCATTCTGAAAAAGTCCTCAATTCTACCTCATACCTTCTCTTTCTTCCCCTTCCCCCAAAACTTGTAACAGCAATTTTGAAGCAAATGGATGTGGGTGGTTTCCATGGCAGAAGACAACTTTCAGAGAGAGGGCACTTCAGCCTGAGCTAATTGGGCACGATGTGTTCCAGTGCTGTGTGTGTAAACACAGATGCCCCATATTGCAGGTATTTCAGCAGCTGATCACGCATGTTAGAAAGGGGAAACACAGACTCATTACCTGAGCAACAAATGCAGTAGAGGAGGAGGAAATCAGACTATACCAACCCCTTAACTGTTCTATTTGTATTGACAGGACCAAGAAGAACAAGCTTACTTTGCAGTGTTTGACGGCCACGGGGGAGTGGATGCTGCCATTTATGCTTCCATTCACTTACACGTTAACCTAGTACGGCAGGAGATGTTCCCCCATGATCCTGCTGAAGCTCTTTGCCGGGCCTTCCGGGTCACTGATGAGCGCTTTGTGCAGAAGGCAGCCAGGGAGGTAGGCCACCTTCTCTTCCATTCCGGCTGTGAAGGTAGCGGAGCTCACCTGGCTCTATGTGATTGAAGAGCTCTTTTGCTTTTTTCTTTCTGGGTAGGCATTATCCAAACTGTATTTTCTGGACCCACAGTGTTGGATTGTGTTGTAGTTCTATATCAAATTCCCTCTTTAGGAAGAGTTTTAGAGGGGTACAATGATTGTATAGGAACTCGGAAGCTATGATTTTCTGGATTCATTTCTATAATCATTGCTAGGTTTGGAAGGTGAGTTTTCTTTCTTTCATTCCCTGTTGCTTGTCAGGTTCACAGTAGGACCATGTCTCTAAGTACTCTTGCTGACAAGATCTGGGTATGATGAATATAAAACAAAAACAATGGTTTTAAAAAAGAAACAGAAACTGGGATAATTTCCATACATTTCGTTCTAAATGGGTAGGCAGTGTTTGCTGTGTCTCTTGAGGAAAAATTTCCTTGGAGAGGGTGAATCCTTAGATGATCCTTTTCTCTTAACAGGAAGAAAAGTCAAACTCATATGCTATATTGCTAAGGTTAATCAGACCTAAGTGTTTTTACTCTGAATGCAATTCATGGGCTCTATAATAAGATCTGAAAGTAAAAAAATTTTTAATTATCATTCTGGGCATCAGCACATAATTAACTACAGTACTCTATACTGGATTTTGAACTGAAGGCCAATAGAAACAATAACTTTTAATTTTTAAAATTACAGAATTAGATACACACAGAAAATAACACTTCTGCCACATGACTTAAATTTATCTCTTTTAAAATGGAGTTGGAGGACTGGGGATTTAGCTCAGTGGTTCCGGCGCCTGTCTTGCAAGCACAAGGTCCCCAGTTCGATCCCTGGTACCATAAATAAATAATTAATTTAAAAATGGAGTTGGACAGATCAGGGTAATCACTTAATCCATTTCTTTGATCTCACAGTTATACTAAAAGCAATAGTAGGGCTCAGAATTAATGAAACAGTTATCCAGAAATATTTAATGTTGAAAGAAATATTCTGTACGTATACTGCAACCCTGAGTTTGGTTTACTATGCAAATTCAGTAAGTCAACCACTACATATTCAAGCAGGCTGGAAAATAAAACACAACTTGTGACCTGAGACCTTCCCAGTCTCTTCAGTGTCTGTATTCTGCTTGGCCATCTTTCTTGAAGCTGCTGGCTCTCAAATTCCAACTTGAGGAAAAGACCTGGCCCCTGATAGGTGATCTGTAATCACCAATGTGAAACAAAGAGAATCAGTCTGTCTTTTTCATTCTCTAGTTTATTCCTATTCCTTTTATCTCCTCAAAATTGTGCTCCCCACCCCTACCCCATTAACCTCCTTTGCTTTTGTCAGGGTCCTAGTGTCTCTCAGTTCTGCCAACAGTTCCCTTGAATAATTTAAGTTTGTCTCAGCAGTCACTTTGCTCTGTCTTGTGCTGCCATGTGCTGCTAACTGCTGGGGGAAAGTAGCTATTCCTGTTGTGCAGCAGCCCTGCCTCCTGTTCTCTCCGGGGCATATGCACCACAGTGTCTTTATCGTGTGATCCAGAGGGCTGAGTTTTTGAACATTCTGTGTGGGAAGACATTTTATTGGTGGGTGAGGATTTATAACAAACTTTCCCTATATAGGAAAAACAAGAAGTTTTTCTTCTTATTGGATACAAGAGGCCCTTTACCACCCCTGACGCATTGGTTCTAATTTAGGCCAGGTCCTTAGTAACAGAAAGTCATGCTCATTTGGTGGTGACTCATGTCAAATGAAGATGTCATTTCAGTATAGTAGGATCAAAAGCTTCCAGTACAGTGGTAGCTTCTGCAGTGAAATTCCAGGCTGTTAGTTCTTTATGCAATGTTCCAAAAACAAAGATCTCTAAAAATATTGTAGGGAAGTTATTATTTTTAAAGGTATAAGCATCTTAGTACAGCAGGGAATGCCTATTATCTCTTGGCCTCTTATCTTGGGAGCATTTGTTGTATATCAGACAAGTGCTTTATGTATTATTTTGTATGTCTAGGACATCTCACTGAACATACAGCAGGTCAATAACGAAACAGACAAGAATGTGGAAATCTTTAAGGATTGATTTAGTGGTTTTAGCAATGAGCTGAAAGGCAAAAGAATTTTAGTTCTATTCTGTGTAATCAGTTACTTGCCCTTGGACAAGTCATATAACCTGCCAGTTTTTAAATTCTGTATTTAACATGGAATTAATAATCATCCCCATCTAGTATATAACAGATCAGATGGATTTATATACGTACAAGACTACATTGAGAAACATAAATTGCTAGTTTTGAAAGTGTATTAACATGAAGTATGATAAAAATGTGGTGAGTGAATATTTAATTTTTTTTTTTTTGGTATCAGAGATCGAACTCGTGACCTTGCACTTGCAAGGCAGGCGAGAATATTTAATTAAAAAAAAATCATTACAGTACGACACACTGCCATTAACTCCTCTCAAATGCCACTTCCCAGCCCCTGGCTTGGATCATACTTATCCCATCATTCTTCCCACTTCCTAAAGCAGTTCTGGAAGTCCTCTTTTGAGTCTTTAGTTGTGTTACTATAGCCACCTCAATGTCCTAAGACTTGATTTAAAATGTTTACTTTTCATGGTCATTTTGACTTTGGGAAAGAACCAAGTCACACAGTGCCAGAGCTGGTGAATAAGGTGGATGAGGGTACACAGTAATATTTTTATAAGCCTGCCTTTCTGTTGGGTGGCACTGGGGAGCAGCCTTCACCATAAAGACACTCACAAAAGAGGACTTGCAGAGCTGCTTCACAAAGTGAAAGAATGATGGGACAAGTGTGTCTGAAGCTTGGGGGAATATTTTGAGAGGGGGATTAGTGGCAATGTGTCTTTTACTGTAATAAACTTAAATATTCAAACATCTACCTTATAGTCTGCCTCCTAAATGAAAAGCTTCTATTTATAAATTGCTTCTCAATGAGATTTTGGTGTCCAGTTCTTTTCATTCACTCTAGTATTATTTAAACTATTTTCAGAGCTTAAGATGTGGGACCACAGGAGTGGTGACTTTTATCAGAGGCAACATGCTACACGTGGCCTGGGTGGGTGATTCCCAGGTTATGCTCGTGAGAAAAGGCCAAGCTGTTGAACTAATGAAACCACATAAACCAGACAGAGAGGTAAGTATGGTTTCTTCTATGAAAACACATCTCAGAAAGGCAGTTTTCTAGGGATTACTTAGGATTCACTCAATTATTGCCCTTAATCTCAGCAACTCTGCCCACCTTCCACAGGAAGAATACAGAGAACTTTTTCAGGAAGCTGATGAGTATTTTATCTGTTGTTGTTAATTGTTAAAGTAGATGAATAAATCTTGAATCCAGTTATTTGCTTCTTTTTATTGCGTCGCTGTTTAGGATGAAAAGCAGCGAATTGAGGCCCTTGGAGGTTGTGTAGTCTGGTTTGGTGCCTGGAGGGTCAATGGAAGTCTGTCAGTCTCCAGAGCTATAGGTAGGAAAAACAAATTAATTTTGTTTCTCCAAACTGTACTCTTCTAGCTCACTGTCTCACAGTAACTCAGAAACACAGGAGCCCGAGATGATGATTTATAGTATCAAAATGCTTATTATATGTTTCAAATAACAACTGGATAATGCCTCTTCTTAATTATTTAATGACATCTATTTATATGTTTAAATAAATTTAATAATTAAATATTTAAATTAAATAAAAGGGAGCTATAAGAAGAAATGCCAAATTTACTAGTTTATATGTATTTTTGTAAATAGACGCATTTGTTAATATACAAATCTCCTTAAACCATAACAATCCTCATTTCATTCCATTTTTGGCATATCTGGCTTAAATCAGTATTTTCCAGAGAACAAAAAGTTGTCCTTATAGTTTATCCATATTTACTTAATATCTTTACACTAATTAACTGAATTTCAAAATGTAAAAAAAGAATTCATAGATATTATTGTACTTTTTGATATGAAAACTATTTTTCAAAAGTGGACTACAATAATTTGTCAGATAACCCTGGGTTTCAAATAACCTGTTTCCCTAGGACTTTAATTTTTCAAAAGAAAGTGAAAGTCAGTGAAACTGTCTAAAACATAGAGATTAAGTAGCTGATTGGAAAAATGCAAGGGTATAAGTTCAAATAATTGAGCTATTTGTTTTTGTCTCACTTTGGGCCCTGGGTCTTTATTTTAGGCTTTCTAATTTGCCTTCACTTCCTGGTTTTTAAAAGAATAAATCATTGTTTGTCTTCATAGGTGATATGAACATGTACTGTAATTCATAATCTTTGCCTCCCTAAAGAAATGGAGTAATTTGGACCTAGGGTTAGCATGGCTAGAACTCACATCTAATTTCCAAATTTAGTTTATTATTACCAAATCATTCCAGAACAGTAAGAAAATCTGAAAAGAATGATTTACTTTCCCAAGTGATTTGAGTTCCTCCTACTCTTTGGGGAGGTGCTGGCAAGCTGTGAAGTGGCCCAAATACGAGCAGCAGAAGGCTTAAAGAGAAGTAGCTAAGAGATCCTACAAATACCTCCTAAAAAACTGAGAGCTTTACCTGACATTGTGGGAGTTATTAGAAACTCTGGAATAAGGCCAAAGAGGGGGAAATTTCTCATTTCCAAAATATATTCCTATATAGAATTATTTTTGACAACTCTTAACTGAAGACCTCTTTTTCTTGATCTCATCTGTCTTTGTCAGAAGATTGAGGGTTATCTTTAATGCTTGTTTTAGAACAAAAACTTACTACAGGGTAAGTCTTTTCTTGATTCTAAAAACAGAACACAAGGTGAAACTAAAGTGGAAGAATGTCCTTGAAAAAATCACAGTCTAAGAATAGAGTCATAGAGGAAGTGACTTTTGAGGAAAGGAAATCCCAGGTACATAAAGGAGTATAAATACCTGGGATTTTGAAAGGGTGTGGCATGGTCAGGAATAGTAACAAATAGAGGAGGCTAGACCGGAGGGTGAATGCTAAGAGACTGACAGTGTTTGTACTAGACTGTGCAGGGCTTCACATTCAGGCCACACATTCAGGTTTGCATTTGCAGATATTTGCAGATATAGCACAGAAGGTGGACTAGACAACAAAGTGCCTAGTTGGGAGCTGATTCAGGAGGCTGTGGATATATTTGTTACAGTGATGGGGACAGCTGAAAAGGGGTATGGAAGAGGATATAACTGATGAGACAGAATGGCGTGGGGAAGAAGAAAGCTAACTTCCAGGTTTCTGACTTTTGTCACTGGAAAGATAAAGCATGTGTAACAAAGCAGCAGTAGTTTGGGGGTGAGGAAGACAGGTAATGAGTTGTTGGGACATATTCTATGTTCTGGGTACCTATGGGATGACCTGGAAGAGAATATGTAGTTGGAAATACAGATCTGGAGCTTAGCAGAAAGTTCTAGGTTAGACACAGAGGTTTGAGAACTCATTCCATTTTGGCAATGATGCTAGCAAACTGTGAAGGAAAACTATAGGCATGGGTTACATTGCCCAGGGAATGCGTGTTTTGTAAGGATGACACGGACTCATTACTTAGGGGGAGAATAATACCGTGGACAGACTCTGGAGCTGCGGGCCTTGGGAAATTTACTTCACTTCTCAGTGTCTATTTGCTCATTTGTAAAGTAGGAAGAATAAGAGTATCCAGCTCATGGAATCTTTCTCTTAAATAGTGTTACCACATGCACCATACTTATATCCATGTCTGGCACATTTAGCACACAATGAATGTTAAGTGTTATTGAATCAGCAAAGAAAATCAAGAAGTGACCAGAGGTAGAGAAGTGGGATATTATGGATATTAGGGGAAAAGGCTTTGTAGGAGCAAATAGCCAACAGTGTTGAGTGCTAGAGGTCAAGTGAGAAGTAGGTTTAAAAGAGATAATGGAATTTAAAAATCAGGAAATAATTGATGATACCTGAAATACAGATTAGGAGGGGTTATAGAAAACAAGGTGAGGAAAAACAGGCAGGAACACAGGAACAAACCAGTTTTGTTTCTTGGGCAGTCTGTGAAAGGGAGAAAGGAAATAGTGTGATGGCTTGAGGGAAAAGCTGATTTGGGAAAAGGTTGCTTTTATTGCTTCTGTTTTTAGAATGAGGATATTTTAGACTTGAGTTGTGTTTAAAAAGAGAGTAAGCAGAGGAGAAACTGAAAATGAGAGAGTAGCCAGAGACCTAGAAAGACATGACCAACAGCACAGGTCAGCTTTGAAAAGGAAAAGGGATACCTCTGAGTTAGGAAAATGGCAGTGGCTTTGGTGAATCTCTACAAATTAACAAAAAAAAATTTTAAACTTGGAGGCAGTGTAGGAATTGAGGACATGCAGTAAATGATAAAGTTTTGAAAATGAAAAGCTTTTCAATTATTTTTCTCCATGAGCCCTTCAGATGCATGATCCAAAGTTGACAGAAGCATGTTTCCCAGCATATGGAGAGAGGAGGTTGAAGACAAAGGGATGTTGCCATTTCTACCATGAAATGGATATTCATGCCCTCCTACCAAATTTGGGGGCGAAATGTCATGAATTTGACACCAACAGTAGAGCAGGTGAAAAGCCAGAATTTTGGCAGCATTTTCTCTGTGCAAATCTTTGTATGTTCTGTTCCAAACCAACAGTTGCAGTAGTCTTTTAATTGTGGCACTAAAACAAGACTTGGGAACAGTATGACTCAGATGTTTATTTTTAGAGATGGAATTTAAAAAATAATGATAATTTAGTCAGGTAGAGTAGGGGAAATTAAGTGGATTGGTGGAGGGTACTGAATCCCATGATTGGAAGTTTTAATTAGCTCTAACAGGCTATTGGGAGGCATCATAGTAAAGAAATGAAGTTCGTGAAATCAAAACCATGGTTGAGGAAGATGGTTTTGACTATTGTAAGAAATAGTGCATGAATGGAAGACAAGTCTAGCTGAGTAAGAGGAGGGAGTTATACATTTGAGAATAGGAATGGAGCTGAGGACTTAAAGGTGGCCAAACAACTAGTATCTTATCTTACAGATATACTAAAGTCATTCTATTAAGTAACTGTCGTGTTTTGTTTTTGAGACAGGGTCTTGCTGTGTAGTTCAGGCTGGCCTTGAACTCACTATGTAGCCCAAGGTGGCCTCTAATTCACAGTGATCCTCCTGCCTCAGCCTCTTGAGTGCTGGGATTACAGCACTCCATGCCTGGCTAATGTTATGGGGGTTTTTTGGTCTGTTGTTCTGGTAGTCAGTCATACAATCTGCTGGATAGGTAGTGCATGTTGCCCACATTGGTTCTAGGAGAGTTATCCATAGGTCTCCTATTGAACCTTCCAGGCCTATCTGAGGATTAAACAGGGGTGTGAAATGTTGGAAAGAAAATTTTCTTGGGCAAGAGAGAACCTAGAACAGTTATCAGAAACAATGAATATATAGCCATGTCACTTAAATTAGTGTATCTTCATTTTATCTTCCCCTAGTCAAAAAGTTCGTTTAGGGCAATGGAAAGGACAGTAATTAATGACAGTTGTGTAGGTAACAAGCTAGGATTTACAGCCAGGCAGTCTGGCAGCAGTGCTGGTGTCCTTAACCATTACCAGGTAGGTTCTCTCCAGGTACCTAAAGGAAATCAATGAAAGTAAACAATGAATGTATCCTGTAGTATTCTGGATCTGAAAGTTCCAAAGGCACTGCAGGTGATCTATTATTTCAGTAGCTGGTGACAGAAACCTAGCTTAGTGTGGGCCCAGGGTCTCCAGTTTGATTATACACACCACTGCCTAACAGCAGCCCCTGTCTTTGCTTATGCTGTTCCTCCAAGTGAAGGACCTTCTCTGCCTGGTGGTAACTTATACTTCAAGACCCAGCTCAAATGTGATTCTGTGAGTAGATGAACTAAGCAAGAAAAGAGAGGCCTAGGAGGACCATGGGGGTTCTCACAGCTATTAGTAAATGAGAGGATGAATAATAAGGACAGAAGAGAGGGTTAATCAGAGACATATGAAGAAATCAAGAACATGGTAATAATTTCTAAAGAGAAGAGAAAAATGGTTTTTTTTGTTTTTTTTTTGGCACCAGGGATCAAACTTGGGACCTTGCACTTGCAAGACAGGCGCTGGAACCACTGAGCTAAATCCCCAGCCCGTCATATTTTTTTTTTAATCTCTAGACATTAAAGCAACATTAAGCAGAAGAAAGCCAAGGAGATTGGGGACCAAGAGATCTGCATTCTAGTTTCCTATACGAGGGCTTGGATAAGCCACATGAGTGTTCCTGGCTTGAGGGAGTTGCAATTGATATTTCAAATTTCTTGTAACACAAACCCTCCTTTGTGCTTGTAATATGAAGCTATTTATTGACTTTTAAGTAAGGACAGAACAAAAATTGTCTAATGAAGAAAATGAGAACTTTTGGTGTTTTTTTTTAAGTGGATTTGTACTCAAGTTGCAATTAAATAAAATCTAACCACTAGCAAGAGAACAAATCTACTAAATCAAAAAAGCTTTCCCATGTAGGATGAAATTTTTTAGTACAACAAATTTAGATCTACCTTACCTGTTGTCATACTCAGCAAAGCTTAAATGATAGCCAGAGGCACAAGCTTCACAGTATATGGCAAATACCTTAGTTCTTAGCTAATTATTTAACTGGAATTAAGACATAAGCAATACCTGCTTAACAGAACTTGGAAGTGCTGTATCTGAAATTATAAATTCTTTCAATTAAATTATGATCATGACATTGGCAGTAAACTTTTTTTTCTTTTATGCTACTGGAGATTGAACCCAGGGGCCTTTGCACTGAGCTATATCCCTAGCCTTTACCTTTAAAAAAAATTTTTTTTTAGACAGGATTTCACTAAATTGCTTAAATTCCCCAAGCTGGGCTTGAACTTGCAGTCCTCCTGCTTCAGCTTCCCAGAGTGTTGGGATTATAGGTTTGTGCCACTGTGCCTGGCTTGGCCATAAACATTCTAAGCATTCGAGTAAACCAAAGTCTGCCTTCTGATGTCTCTACTTTCTAATTCCCACAGGAGATGCTGAACATAAGCCATATATTTGTGGGGATGCGGACTCTGCCTCTACTGTCTTGGATGGGACTGAAGACTACCTCATTCTGGCCTGTGATGGCTTCTACGATACCGTGAACCCTGACGAGGCAGTGAAAGTTGTGTCTGACCACTTGAAAGAGAACAATGGAGACAGCAGCATGGTCGCCCACAAATTAGTAGCATCAGCTCGTGATGCTGGGTCAAGTGATAACATCACTGTTATTGTGGTATTCCTGAGGGACATGAACAAAGCTGTAAATGTTAGTGAGGAATCAGATTGGACAGAGAACTCTTTTCAAGGAGGGCAAGAAGATGGTGGGGATGATAAGGAGAATCATGGAGAGTGCAAACGCCCTTGGCCTCAGCATCAGTGCTCAGCACCAGCCGATCTAGGCTATGATGGGCGTGTGGATTCATTCACTGATAGAACCAGCCTCAGCCCAGGGTCCCAAATCAACGTGCTGGAAGACCCAGGCTACCTAGATCTCACACAATTAAAAGCAAGCAAAACTCACAGTGCCCAGTGTTTGCCACCAGTTGAAATGTTTGGTCCTGGTGCACCAAAGAAAGCGAATCTTATTAATGAGCTAATGATGGAGGAAAAATCAGTTCAATCATCATCATTGCCTGAATGGAGTGGTGCTAGAGAGTTTTCCGCTTCTTTTAATTTGGGTTCCACAGGGCAGCAGATATACAGAATGGAGAATTTGTCTCCTGTCTTTTCTGGGTTGGAAAATGAACAGTTTAAATCCCTGGGGAAAAGAGTTTCTAGATTGTATCATTCACGCCACTACTACTCCAAGAGGTGGCAAAAGTTTTACTCATTTCTCTCTGTTCGAGAGCCTTCCCACAAAATAGGCATTAGCCTGACCTCACTTATTCGAAGTGGGAAGAGAAATAGGATGTTAAGAAGTTCTGTGCCATGGAGGGAAAACAGCTGGAAAGGGTACAATGAAAACACAATGAGGAAGGCTAGAAAGAGTAATGATATTCCATGCCCAGATGTTTTCAGGAGCTTTAAAATATAATACTTTTTCATTAAAGTAGGCTAGCTAGCTCTCAATTAAAAACACCACTATCAGAGTAGAAACAAGGTAGACATTTCTAAAACATATGTGTTTCATTATGAATCCATGGATGGCTCAATTCTTAAATGTAAATAGATCTCTAGGAAACTCAAAATAGTGCTTAATCTAAAAAAAAAAAAAAAGTATTGGCGGTTTCACTAGCAAAATTATACAACTGGTCCCTGTGATGTGTCTCTACACCTGCCCCCCATCCCTACCCCGCCATCCCTTCACGTCACTAGTGGAAGCTTGAAGTTATTTCAGTCAGGACGTACAGTGTTGAAATCACAATTCAGTTGTGAATCTGGTCTGATATGCCTCATATCTATGGAAAAGTCAATGCAGAATTTAGTTGGGAAATGTCTCTCAAGATATTGGGGTCTATGAAGGATCCCTCTCCCCCTTTTTGGGCATGTAAAAGACTAAAAGCCATATGAGTTTTAACTGGTAACAGTAAAAGTAGAAAGCTAATGTAAAGGTGTCATATTCTCAGACTTATGAGGCAGGATATAGTCAAAATTTATTGATTTTTTTTTTTGTAACATAAAAGACTGAACATTTTTTGAATTAAAAATATTTCCTAGGGCTGTAGTTATTTGGGAGTTTCATACCTGTCATGGTGCTTTTGGTGGAATTTTTATTATTTGTCATTTTAGAAAATCACTGTTTTAATCTCTGATGCTAATGTGTTTTTCACTGTACCCTCATCTCAGGAATAAAACTGGTTTAATAGAGATGATGTCAGGTACAAATATACAAGAATCAAAATGCCATTTATAAAAGAAAGTTAAATAGCATTTGTATATTTTCTACCTTTTTTTTAAGTTCACAGACAGCATGGGCATATACAACTATAACATAAAAAGTGATTTTGGAAAATTAAAAATGCTAGTTTCAACTTCTCTAAAATTATTTTCCCCAAGGGAATGAAGTAATTGGTATGAAAAGAAGACTGAAAGTACTGCCTAAAAGTGAACCCAAAGGCCAAGTCCAAAGGAGAATGCAGATTACCAAGAGCCAGGTCTGTTCAGTTATAATTGGAAGACAAGCCAGAGTCCTGCTACAGGCAAATTCAGACTGTAGAAACAGGACATGTGCTTCTCATTTCAGTATTTAGTTATATTTCATAGTTTAAAATCATCTGTTTTTTGCTATTTCTGCCATTTCAAGCCAGAAGTGTATCTTCAAGTAAAGACAGCGAATAAACTTTCAGCGAAGCAGCCTCTGATTCTGAGAATCACGAATGTCTCCATGTCACCCTTCCCTAGCCAACTGTGGCCCAGCCATGCCAATGGACAGGAGTGGCCCTGCTGCTCTGATCGCTCACAGTCAGATGCACTCAGTGCTCTTGCTGAGCAGAACCACTGCCTAATCATGTTTTTACATGATAGTATAATTACCTTCTGTTCCAGGACAGAGGTGGGTTACAATTCACAAGTTTTTAAGATCTAGATGACTGCAGCATATTATAGGTGCCAGTAGAGCTATATCAAATAATTTTTAAACAAAGCTTCACTTTAGCAATGATCTGATTGGTAATCTACAGACTTTATTTTTTAAAATTTGGATGTAAGTAGAGATTTTTAGTGTTTTTTTTCTCTTGACTTTGAAGTCATTCATTCTTTCCTCAAGTCTTGTGACACATAGTTGAAAGAGTAAACATGGCTCCACCTATAGTATTAGACTTTTTTCATCATTCTGATTCTTTGCCCCATACGTGGGCCTTACTTGTATCTGTCATTTTCTGAAGCCTAGATCTTGTTGACAACCCTTCCGATGCAGTGTCAGTTTCAAATCAAGTTATCTAAGGAAACAAGAAAACAAAGGCAGCAGAATATTGGTACACATTATTGTCCAAAATGCTTAGCCAAGAAAAAAAATTTAAATTTTCTATAGTTGTATGTTGGTAATGCTTTTGATAATAAAGATGAAAGGAAAGAAGCTGCAAGTGATAAGCTTTTTCAGTTGGGGAAAAAATGGTTGGATGAAACTGGGACAAATACAGACCCATTTCTAATGGTACGGGTTTTGTAGGTCTGACTATATAGCAGTGTTAACTCCATGTCTCATACCATTAGCTCTCTCTAGAAAATAAAGTAGTTCTCTCAATATTGTAAAAAATAGCAACTATTCATTTGTTCACAACATGCATATTTATAGGGTAGTTAGGTACCATTTGTAAGGTAAGTCCTTTAAAATTCTATAATAAATATTAAAGTAGTGGTTATTGGTCTGATACATGCTGCTCTTGGTTCTATAAACTAGATAAAAAGCAGTGCTTTGTGAAATGCAGTGTTATATCTTAATGCCACTGGTTATAGAAAGTAGTTCCCTTCTGTTCAAATCCTGTGCCCTTATTTGCTGCTTGCTAATAATGTAAGCAATAAGTAACCCTCTAACTAATGGTATCTACACATTATTGTAACTTGTATTTAATGATGGTGTATCTGGTGATTGTAAAAATAGACAGACATAAAAGTATATATTATATATTAACCGTTAATGCTGAGGTATAGTCCGTGAATTATGTGTTTTGTAATTTTACTCATTGTGTAATTTAGTGGTGGTGAAAGTTCTACACTCAATCCTTGAAGAGTGGCAGTATCCCTTTTTCAATTTAACATGATCTGCATCAATTTGTTTGCCTGCTAACCAAGTTTCACTAGAATAGGATATAGTAAAATATAAACAAGAAAGTGTAGTATTGGTTAGGAAACAAACTTCAAGTCACCAATGAAGTTATTACAAACTCCTTGTACATTCACTGTGAGTTTCAAAGGGAGTCAGTCCCTAACTTAAAGGTTTCCTTTTTCACTTTCTAGATATGTACTTTTGAGGGATATCTGAGGTTAGGCAACATTACAGCACCAAATACTGGGGTTATTAATCCCGTTTAGGTCTGTACTACAGAGGTCAGGTAGAAACACATATGTATATAACTTTTCTTTACCTAGAAGTGCCATCCATTGACCTTGAAGAATACAATTAAAGTTCCTGTTGCATTTAACTGGGAGGACCCCTTGAAGGTAATATCTTTTCCAAGGACAATGTCAGCAACGTCAATGTCAACATTAAGTCAACTCTGACCATATTTATAGTGGTATAGTATCAACACTGCATTTTCAGGACAATCACACTCCATTGTTGGAACACTGTGCCAGTAAGAAGTGCAACATCAATGGCAGATGAAAATGATGCATGAGGTGTTCTGTGTTTACAGATAAAACTGCTGTGGCTCAAGTACGTCCTTCCCTATCAAAAGCTTGGTGAGCTGGTAAGAAAATGATCTAAATTTTTTAAACAATTTGTTCACTCAGCATTCTCACCTAAGCAAGGCCATAAAAGGGGATACTGTAAGTTTTGTTCACACCTTAATTTCAAATGATTTTTGAGTCACAAATTAGCAAAAGTGAATGTTTTTCACCTTTGAAAAACCATGTGCTGTTAAGAGATAAGTACCCACTCTTCTGTTCTGACCTGTGAAAAGATTAAATGTCTTTTTCAAAACAAAATTATATTGCCAGTATTATAACACAACTATCTTTCAAACAAAGGGCAAAATACTAAAGAATAATTGCTACTTCCTCCAGCAGCATTTTATCTATTTCAAAAACTATTGTACTAATTAGAAATTATCCAATAGTTACGAAACTCTAGACTGACACAGCAGTTGCTTATGAAAAGGAAATGCTTTGACTCTGATGTATTAGCTAATCTAGATACATCACTGTAACTTTCTAGGTGCTCTCTGGCGAGACAGGCTTTCTCTTGTTCATGACATTTCTCTGCAATGAATTCTCTGTGGAGTAAAGGGAGTGAAATGAACCATTTCTTACCAAGTAAATGTATCAATTTACAAACCCGCTCTACAGATCACCTTTGAGTTCAGTTGTAATCATATTTTATTTATTAAAAGCTGTTCAAGTAAGGAGTATGTTGAAATTTTGCCAACATCTTAATAAAACCCAGCAATTTAAAACCAATATTCATTTGTCTTTTTCTTTTTTTTTTTTTTTGGTACTGGAGATCGAACTTGGGACCTTGTGCTTGCAAAGCAGGCGGCAGAACCACTGAGCTAAATCCCCGGTCCATTTGTCTTTTTAAAAGAATGCTGTTATTTAGTGCTTAAAATTACGTAGATTCTCTCAGAAATGGAAAGGAAGAAAATCCTAGGATGGTAGTTTTTTTAGCCTTACCTAGGAACTTTTGTGTATGGGTAGGAGTGTGGGTACAGGGTTACTGGGAACTGAGCCCAGGGCCTTGTGCATACTAGGCAAATTCTCTACCACTGAGCTATCTCCTCAGCCCTCTTCTAAAATTTTCAGACAGGGGCTCACTCAATTGCCTAGGTGATCCCTGAAATTGAGATCCTTCTGCCTCAGCCTGCTGAGTGGCTGCAATTATAGGCACGCAGTACCACACCCGACAAATAGCAACATTTAAGAAAATGTGCTAAGTGCTATTATAACAATTATTTCCAGCAGAAAACTCAGAAAAAGACATGCTTCATCTTATACATGTTCTCCACACTGGCTTAACTGGGGAACAGGGACAAGAGAGGAGTTAGTACCTAAAACAGAAAACAGGACCTCCACCACATTTCCCAAGGACTTATTTCTTACAACTCTGTACCAACCACTCAAGTTTTCCCTTTTGGTCACCTTTCTCTGTTTAGTTTGAAAAGGAAAGAGGTGAGTTGTGGTTGGAAGTCTTTCTAGAAGAATGCTGTCTAGAGTAAAGGGAGATAGAAAAGAGGAAGTGGGACAGAGTGAAGCCCGTTAGCAAGATGCCTGCATATAAAGGAATGGGAGGTAAACTAGTTAAATACACTGCATTGTTATCTATTCTCACCATTCAGTTTTTTACTTCACACAACTACAATCATTTTAAATTCCAAATTCCCTAAATTCAGTCTTTAATATGACTTTATGCACAGAAAAGAACTTTTGGTAAGTGTTGTTTACCTTTGAAAAAAAATACTTAAGATTTAGTATTTAGTTCAAAATTTAGTATTTACTTTCTGCTCGCTCACAATTTTTTTTTTTTTTGGTACCAGGGATCGAACTCAGGACCTTGCGCTTGCAAGGCAGGCAGTGGAACCTCTGAGCTAAAGCCCCAGCCCAGTATTTACTTTCTGAAGCAGTAGCATGTAAGAAGATTTAAGTGAACCATTAGGTATAATAAAATCATCTGAACATAAAAGAAATTTACTGATGTTACCAAATTATTGAAAATGACTGACTATCTTGGCCTCGGGAGCAGCTTAGTGGTACAACACTAGCCTGGCGTGTTGAGGCCCTGGGTTTGACTCCTAGCCAAAAAAAAAAAAAAGCCTGGGTAGATTTGGATAAGGTGTTATTTTTTGAAACAGGACCTCACTCTGAGGCCCTCACAGGCCTTGAACTCCAAATACTCCTGGCTTCAGCCTCCCGAAAGCTGGTCTTTATAGGTTTGTAATGATTATAAGATTGTCACCTGCTTTTTTTTTTCTTGCAGCTGGGCATCAAGTCCAGGGCTTTAAGCATGCTTGGCACATGCTGTACCATTGAGCCACCAGTTACCTTAACAGCAATCAGTAAAGAACACTTTCGTTGTGCTTTAGGAAATCTTTTTTTAGTTGGCCTTGGAATAAAGAGCTTTTCTTATTTATATCTCAAACAAATCAGATTCTTTTGAGACCTCAAACTGTTCAACAACAAAGTGCTCTTCCATGGGCCACTGGGTTTAGCACACTTCTTACCCTAAGCTGTAGAGTGCCACCCCAATAGTGGGACCTCCAGGTAAGATGTGCTGGGCCCTCACAAAGAGGTTCTGAGTTTTCTGATCCTGCTTTTGGACCAGGAAAACAAATACAAAAATCTGTCAGGAGTGACAAACATTTAGAGAAATCATTTTCCAAACAAGCAACTGGAGTTTGACCAAAGATGAAAGCCATAGAACAGCTAGGTGCGCAGTTAAGCCAAAGAGTCACTAGGGCCTCACCAGGTCGCATGGAGCTGACAGAGGTAAGCTTATGGAGCAGCCTTCCAGGTGCATGTCAGGGACACTACTGTGCTGTAGGACTTGGGTGAGGACACTGGCTTGGAGGAGCTCTGCTGAACAGGAATGGAAGGAGGACAGGGGTTTAGAAATAGAGCAGCCCACTCGATTCATGTCCCAATCTGATGTTACCATTTGCCATTTAGCCTCACTGGGCAGAGTTTTAAAACTTCTACAAATCTAGACTATGAAGCATGCATTTATTGGTTGATGTGGGAAGTAGAGAGAGAATGAAAAGTTTTAAAATATTGCCATGTAAAGACTAGAATAAATATGCAAAGAAACAATAGCTCCTGGAGTTTTCTGTTTTCCAAATTTTTTATACTCACTCATAATTTAAAAGTAAGAGTGAACTTAGAAATTTTTAGTTTACTTTCTGAATTATGGCTTTAAAATAATCCTGTCTCTGAATCAGTAAAGTGTATACTTAACACCTTAACCACTCACCAGTTCAATTAGTTAAATACAGGATGACCAAAAATTGCAATTTTTTCATTGACTTTTTAAAGATAACAGGAAATACAAAAATGACAATTTAATCAAGTTTATTCAATACAAGGATCAACTGGTTGAAATGATACCTGCCCAAGTGACTCTCAGGGTAAACTGTTAAGTGGTTAAAAAACCAAAAAGAAAAAACCAGTACTCTCTGCTCCGTGAGACACAGAGCTAGAAGAAACACTGCTGCCGCTCTTAGAATGAAAGTGAGCCAGATTAAATACAAGTTAGGACTTTTGGAACCCACTGGAAAGCCAAGGTTGAAGAGTGACTGGCTGGCCTAACTGAAGGTGAGTGTCAGGCTTCTACGGGGGAGAGGTCACTAGTACTAGTTTACCTAAAGTGATCATTAGTGAAGATGTGAAAGTATGGGCTGGAAGTACAACATGGGGTGGGGGGGCGGTACAGAAACTGCTGGGAGTCCACACCCGCCTGCAGGTTTTTCTACACAGTCGCAACCAGGTATTGACAGAAAACAATGCAAAGAGCCCTAAGAAGTGTCAGCTGTGATGTAGACACAGGAGAAGTATCCAGCATCCTTGGAGAAAGGCACAGAAAACTCACCAGAACCTTCCTCTAACCTGGTCTATGGAATAGAAATTATTCCACTGGGGAGCAGAGAGGGAGTGGAAGGCCAGAAATATTGCTCCTCTCAAGGCACTGGTGAGATGTCACTGCAGCCAAGGAAGGCAACAGGGAAGAAGAATCCTACCCCTGGGGAAGGAGCAGGAATGTCACAGGGCCTGCAACTATCTGGGAAAGGGCAAGTGAACTAACCCTCCCTCCCCACTCCAGCATCTAAAACTACGAACACCAGTGGAATGCCAGTCCCAGCCATATTTTGAACAGCAGCAGAACACTTCGGGGAGAAGGGCAAGAGAGCAACAAAAGAAAAGAGACGGCGCAAGGTATAGCTCAGAGGTAGAGGGTTTGCCTAACATGATGGTAGGGTGGGAAAGGATCCTGTCCAAGACACAGGATGAGGAGCTTGGGACAGGCACTGCTCCGTCAACCTAACCACTATCAGCAATACACAAATGTTTTGCTATAGGAACCTGAAACCACTAAGGTTAATCATAGCTACACCAAGTCTTAAGCTTAACTCCTCACTAGATTAATTCTATCTCTGCAATGAAGGTCTAAGCAGAAAAAAATGCATGCTTATTGTCAGGTGTATCTATACACCAAAGTATCTACTGTTCTACATAAGATGTTATTACTTTTAGCAAAACATAATAGAGGCGTATGAAAAGGCAAAAACCAAAACAACTCACACACTGTGAAGAGATGAAGCAATCACCAGGACCAGACTCAGTTAAAACAGATTTCTGGAACTACTTTTTTTTTTTTTTGGAGACAGGGACTTCCTGTGTATCCCTGGCTGACCTCAAACCTGCAATTCTCATACCTAGGCTTCCTAAATGCTGGGATCACAGTTATGCATTACCAGGCCTAGCTAAAATTTCCAATTGAGTTTCTTTTTTTTTTTTTTCATCAATCCTGGGGGTGGAACCTTCAGGCGCACTGAGCAAGTGCTCTACCACGAAATGGCCCTAATTAGCCAGGTATGGTAGCAAATGCCTATAATCCCAGCACTGCAAAACAAAACAAAACTTCCCTTGCCCCCTCCCCCAACTCTAACACACAACAGTAAAAAAAGACAAAAATAAACCCAAAAAAGAACAAGCATGCAAGAGTTGTGAGAATATCAGTGCAATGTATGCATAATTAGAATCCTAGAAGGAAAAGAGAAAGATGATGATGGGTAGAAGAAATAATGGCTGAGAGCTTTCCCAAATTAATGACACACACAAAACCATAGATCCAAGAAGCTCAGAGAACAGCAAGTAGAATAAACACTAAAAACACTACAGCTAAGAAAAAGAAACTTACTCCCGGACGGTTATACTAGTAAATCTTAAGGATATATAATCTATATATATTTATATATCTTAAGGATACATAAATCCAAAGGCTATATACCAATTTACATTATTTTCCAGAAGAGATGTATGAGGTCAGCATTACTCTATAGATATCAAATCAAGCTGGGGATTTAGCTCAGTGGTTCTGCTGCCTGCCTCAAAAGCGCAAGGTCCTGAGTTCGATCCCTGGTACAAAAAAAAAAAGAAGCATATCAAATCAAATGGAGAGAATAAGATTCCAGACCAATATCCCTTATAAATATAGATATAAAAATTCTTAGCAAAATATTAGCAAAACAAATACCAAAACATGCCTGTTAGAATGGCTATGTAACCAGTGACAATTCCCAGTGTTCATGGAATGCAACCACAGTCTGGTATGTTGCCAGTGGGAGTGCAAAATGGTAGTAATACTTGTGGAAGTTTATCAGCTTCTTTAGAATTAAGGAGATACTTTAAAATGATGTAGTGCCCTGAGATCTTGTACCAACTACCTGGAGTTAGACCAAACTTCCCAGGTTCAGGGCAGTCTCCCATAAGTCTATCCTCACTTCAGATACCAGCTTCAAGTTCAGAGGTCCCCAAGCCACTGCCACTTTTGGCCAGCTGGATGCAAGTTTAGGGGGTCCCACCATTCCACTCAAGTTTGGTAACCCACTACAACAATGCACAGCACCCAGGAAAGCACTTTACTTATAATTACAATTTTATTATAACAAAACGATACAAACATGAACCAGCCAAGAAGAGTGGCATACAGGGTGAGATCTGTAAGGGTTCCAAATGTGAACATACCTTATCCTCAATAAGTGACCTTAATACACACATACAATGATATAATGCTGCCAACCAACAACCTCCCGCAGTCTTCAATATCCAAAGTTTTTACTGAAATTTCAATATACAAGCATGGCTGATTAACTGGCAATCAGGCTGGTATCTTACTCTAATCACATAGTCGGCCTTTCTGGTGTGAAGCCCACATTCTGAGTCATCTTGTTAGCATAAACTAGGTCCACTATAAATAACTCCTTATCACTTGAGGAATTCCAATTAGAAGATATTTCTGAAGTACTGAGGCAAGAGGCCAGTCAGTCTTGTATCACACATGGCAATCCCACCCTTAGGCATTTAATACCGTGCAGAGTAAACTTATGCTTACATAAGAATCTGTACACAAATTTTTATAAGGTTCATAAAACATCCTACCTTGGTATCAACCCATATGTCCTGCAATGGATAAATGAATAAACAGTGGCATAACTATATACTACTACTCAGCAATCAAAAAAAGGAATTAAGTACTGATTCACACAAGATGGATGAAATTGAACTGCATATATATAAAATTTTGGTACTGGGGATTGAACTCAGGACCTTGTGCTTGCAAGGGAGGCGGCAGAACCACTGAGCTAAACCCCCAGCCCTTGAAAGGCTATATATTTTTTTAAAGGGAAACTAAAAGGAAAGACAATAAATCAGTGGTGCCCAGGAATCTGGTGGCAGTCATGGTAGTCGGGGGTGGGGGTGGCAACTGTGTACAAAGGGCTAAGACAAAGGAATTTTTAGGATGCCCAAAATGCTCTATGTAATACTGTGATGGGAGATACAAAACATTTGTCAAAACCCACAGAACCATATACCAGAAAGATAGAATTTTAATGTATGTAAATTAAAAAATCAACAAGGATGTGTGTGGGAGGACAGAACGCAGACTATAATGATGAATCTAACTATTACAAATGAATCACATAATCACAATGGAGAGGACAGGAAAGGAATGTAGTCTTCAATCTAGAACCTAAATAAATTTTTAAAAACTATTCTGACATTATACTGAAAGGCTACTGAGAAAAATAGCTCTACTAGCTGGGTGCAATGGTGCATGCCTGAGGCCCAGCTACTTGAGAGGTTGAGGCAAGAAGATCACTTGGGCCTGGGAATTTAAGCCCAGCCTGGGAAACATTTGAAAACCCCATCCAAAAACAAAAACAAAAAAACCAAACAAACAAAAACCAACTGCAGTAAGCAATCTGTAACCTATGTGATAACTTTTTTGCACAGGAGTACAGGTCAACAGTTCTGAAAGTACTTTTTTTTTTTTTTCAACTAGGGTTGAACAAGTAAGTAAATACACTATAGCTAAGCAAAGCCAGGCTTGTCCCTGTTGAAAATTACAAATAAGAGGGAGGGCGAGAATGAGTCCTGTGGAACTGTACTGGTGTTGCAGGTGTCAATACAGAATCACAGCTTTTCTTTAAAAACAGTTTTATATACATACCAACAGACAGAAATACATACAAATGTGTATATTTGCATGAAAAAGCATGCATTTCATCTACCCACTGAGATGGACTAGAAGTGGTGATGCTCTAGTAACAATCAGCACATTGGCACTTGGGTCTTTGTTCCCAATACCATTCTCCAATAAAAGGAACCATGCATGGCTCCTCAAGAAGTAGTCGATCCCATGCCCAGGGTAGGGAAAACTCAAGGTGAGCTTGCAGCATCCCCTGGTATCAAGAAGGAAGGGAGACAAGGAGGGAGGAAAGGAAAAGCTTAAAACACAAAACAAAACAAAGCAAAATAAAAAAAACAAAAACCAAGGAAGGGACCCATCAAAAGGACTTAAGAGACCAATCTGAAAAGACCTTCTAATGGCCAAAACTAGAACTGAGCCACAAAATGATAGCACTGGATCATAATTCAAAGAATAAAGTATCCAATATTAGCCCATACTAATATAAATAGTTGAGTAAAAAATAAATGAGATTAAGGGTGTATGACAACTAAATGTGTTTAGCACAGTTCTTGATGTGGATAATGGAAGCCGCACCCTGGGTGTTGGTGGCACCAACAAATAGGCTTACAGTTTGGATGGAATATAAAGGGAGACAGGGAAGGCAAGGTGCTGCTACTTGTTGTTTTGTTGCCTCCTGCATGCTTTGGCATGGACTCTTTTCTCCTCTGTGATGCCCCTCTCTCATGCCACCCTGCGTTGGAGCCAGCTGACTATGAATTGAAACTTCTACAAACTGTGAGCCAAATAAACCTTTTCTCCTTTAAAATAAATAAATAAATAAATAAATAAATAAATGAGAGACAACTTTTCCTTACAGAATTCTAATAAAAGTATAGAAGCAATTAGGGAACTAGAAAACTACCATTAAAGGAGGGAGGTGAGGGGAAGGGGATGAAAGAAAAATTAAGATGTGTTAACATGTATCAACTCCTCAGGATGAGTGTAATAATGTACTGCAAACAGTTACTAATAAAAATTTTTAAGAGGGTACTATAAAACAAAAAAAAGAAAAGTACTATTAGAATATTGCTGTAGTAATCACTATAGGCACAATCCACTAATGGGTGCAAAAATTAGTGGGTAAGAGTTGAGTAGAAACAAAGTATCTGCAGTGTCTCAAAGTATCTGTTCCAAATACTGTATTTAGTAATTACAAAAAGAAAAATAGAGAATCCTGACAGACACGACCTCAACCAAGTAATCAAGGTTAACATCACCAATAATGTCAACATCATCTGCGCCCCCCGCAAACTATGCCCTGAGAAGGGCACATTGCCTCCACCGTAGCCTTCCCAATGAACCACCTCAAATAAGTATGAGCAAGGATCTGACAAACCCAAACAGAAGAGCATTCTATAAAATAAATGGTCCTTTAAAAAAATATCAGAGTCGGGCCGGTGATTTAGCTCAGTGGCACCATGCCTGCCTGGCAAGTACAAGGTTCTGAGTTTGATCCCTGGTATCAAAAATAAATAAACAAAGAAAAAAATCAGTCATGAAAGCAAGGAGAAACTGAGGAACTATCTTGATTGGAGCATACTAAGAAAGACGTAATGAAATGTAATGTACCTAGAGTCCTGGAATGGGAAAAGCCATTAGTGAAACAATTGGTAAAACCTGGGCGAATTCTGTGATTAAGTTGTTCATTTTGCTCATTGATCTATGGTTATGTAAGATTTTTTTTTCCTTTGGTACCGGGGATTGAACCTGGGTCTTTGTGCTTGTACAGCAGGCAGTGAAACCACGGAGCTAAATCTCCAGGCCTATGTAAGATATTTTAAAAAGGAGAAGCTGGGGAAAGAATGTAATGAAACGCACAATTTTTCAAACTCCTGATAATCTAAAATTATCTCAAATAAAAATTTTAAAAATAGGACATTCTTTAAGTCACCCCCCACCCAGTACCGGGTATCAAACACAGGACCTCATGCTTTCGAGGCAGGGGCAGTGCCACTGAGCTAAATCCCCGGCGCCCTTTAGGTTTTTAATTACTAGATATCAGAATGCTGAGTTTGGTTCCCATGTGGTGTGCTGTGAAAGCACTACACCAACAATCCATCCCATCCCTGTTTTTTTGTTGTTTCTTATTTTGGTACTGGGAATCAAACTCGGGACCTTGCGCTTTCGAGGCAGGCGGCAGAACCACTGAGCTAAATCCCCAGCCCGCCCTGTTTTGAAACTTAAGAGAACCAGATGACCACCCTGAAGCTCAGGTTCATCTGCCAAAGGGGGATGATACACATCTTCTCCATTTAAAATGTTACTGAAAGATTCAATGACCCAAGTGGTAAATTGTCCAGGAATGATATGCTCATGCCCAATACAAACATTACCACTACTCTTTAGGCCTGGAACTCCTGGCATGGAAATTCCTGGCATGGAAACTTCCAGCATGAAAACCACCAACATCAACAAACTATAGGCCGGGCAAGCAGAGTACAGCAATTCTTCTCCCTGGCCTCTTCCCTCTCTCATTTCTTCCTGAAATCTAGCACAGCCAAGGCAAGCATGCCACCTCAAGGAATAGGGACAGTGCCAGAATACTTGCCACCTCTAAAAGAAATGGGTACACTGCCAGTACCGTGCAATAAGCCTATCTATAGTCCCAGTTGCTCAGGAGATTGAGGCAGGGGGAATCACTGGAACCCAGGAGTTTAAGGCCAGCCTTAACAACTTAGACCCTGACCTCAAAAAAAAGATCTGGGTACAGACTTCATATATAGCTTGGCTAAGAACTAGGGGAAGAATTGTATTTTCCAAAGACTCCACTAATACAACTTAACAAGTCTCAACTAAAAGTTATCATCTATGAAGAAATCTTTTGGTCTTTGAGGGTTATTATCATTATAATGACTAGAAGCTGCCCATCATCCCTCTTCACAGAATGACCTTGTCTATATTGCTAAAGAGGCACAGGTAATAGAATACAAAAAAAGAGGTTTCTAGTCCCAGTTTTTAATAAACTTCAGAGGCACATTTGCTCAACTTATTTTTATTAACAAAAAGTGCAAACTATAGACTACGCATCATGGCATTCAAGCAAGACATGAGACAAAAAAATGAACAATACTGAGTAAAATATAAGCTGATACAATGTCTCTCACATGTACATATAGTTATTCATGCTTTTTCAACAGTCTCTTGGTCAACTTTCAGTGTAATTTTCACAAATATATAGCAGCTCAAACAAATGCAGGAGCACAATGGTAAAGTTTGGCAATTTTGGGGTGGAGATTACTTAAAGTATGAAAGAAAACCTTATGCATCACAGTTTCACTCTGAAGTAAGCCACTGTGCAATATATTAGTCTTTATTGACACTGAAATCAATACCCAACTAATAAGGAAGAAAAGACAGTTTAAAAATATTGTTGCACTACAGTTGTATTTTAAGAGGCAGGAAAAAAAAATTTTTAAATTTAAATAATCTTACATGTGTTCACATGACCAGAATCATAATCCACGTTAACTTAATTCATTTTAAATTACATTTGCCAAAAGATTATGTGCCATTAAACAGTGTGCCTGCACTTGAACAAGAGAGAAAAGGTAAATAAATAAATTTTACTCTGTCAACATACTCCAAAAAGGAGATTTAGTTTAGTGTTACTTTGGTTATTCATGTAAAGTTTCTATATGAAAGAATCAATAACTAGTTTTTCTGTTCACTAATCAATAGGCCCTACATGAAACTATAAACTGATTAAAATCCAGAATACCTCAGTAGTTATTTAAACACAACTGAGTGTCTAGCCAAAGACAAAAGAGCACTGGCAAGAGCAAGTTACTGCATGCATGCACTGCCTCTTGGTACCCTTTCTGGCAGTTAGCTGGCCTTCTGCTACAGAAGACAAACTGCCTTCTGTGAATGTACTAATTTGCTAAATTAAGAGCCACACTACTATTTTATTATATTAGAAAGAACACTTCCCACACTGTTAATTTTTTTCCCACATACTACTGTCTTCTACTAGAATTGTGCTACTTTGTAACAGTTTCTCAATTACTATTACAGATACAGATGATGACAAAATGAGAATAAATTTGATTATCTAATCAATGACAAATTTGAGCACCAACTACAACAAATTTCAGGGTCAAGGTAGCTTGTAAGTCAGTTCTCTTGATCTGGCAATTACCTTCCACTGTTTTCATCAGTACTGAAGTGGAGATTTTCAGGGCCTACTTGCTCACCATCAGGAAAACTGGAATGAGAATCTAAGAAAAGAATAAAAGATAAAAATTTTTAAAATCACAAGCAGATACTGGGCCAGGGATGTAGCTCAGCAGTTCCATCGCTTGCCTTGCAAGCGCAAGGACCCGAGTTCAATCCCTGGTACAAAAAAAAAAAAAAAAAATCACAAGCAGATACCACAACAAGGCGGTATCTTCCTCAAGTCTTTAAACGATCTTACCAAATGTTATTCAAATGATAAAGGTATGCAGGGTTGTTATTTGAGTCATATGTATGGAAACACAAAGGGAAAATGAAGGAGAAAAACCAAAATGTGTAATAGACACCCACAAATAGAAGCTGAAAGGCACTGCCTGACTTTTGCCTTCCTGAAGACACTGAAGGAGCAGCTGAAGAAAGGAACAAGAAAGGATGATAAACACTCTCAAGACTCACACTGTGAACACAAGATGTATTTCAAAGCCAATTAAAGTACACATGCAAATATCATGGGCAAAACCCCACCAGCACTTAAAATAACTTACCCCAAATCTGGATGCTTCCTTTAGAAGCAGAGGAAATTACTAAAAGTGCCTTAATACTTACAAATCATCAAATGGCTTGGTATGTATTGAAAAAGGTATTAGGACATTAGTGAAATATGTAAAATAAAAAGCTAAAATTATAACCCAGACAATGTTGTCATTCCAGGAAATCTGGCAAAGGAACGCTCAGATTGGTTATTTAGGCTCCTAAGTGACATTGAATATCTCTAATTTCATATTCTTTTATTGTTTATTTCTATTGTTTATTATTATTTTAGAAAAATGCTTCATAGTGGAATGGTTATGGTATATCCACGACAGAATACTAGGTTGCCATAAAAAATAAAATTTCAAATGACAAACATATTTAAATGAAAACTAAAGCTGAATATAAAATTATAAATACTACCCCATTTCAGTAAAAGGAATCCAAATAAACACAGAACAAAATAAAAAACAGATTTCTCTTGCTGAGTTTTTTAACCTAAGAATTTTCTAGGGGGAAAAAGAATAAAAATTGATGATTCCCCCACCACAAAAATTTGATGATTCCAGACTGGGGTCAGTGGTAGAGTGTTTGCCTATTAGCACCCAGTAAAATAAGAATAAAAAATAATCAACATGCATTTCTAAGAAATCAAGGTTATTTTAAAATTATCTTATAGTAAGCTAGAAAAATATCTGAAAAAAGGAAAATAAATCAAATAGCTGAAACCTTGTTGGCAAACATTTTCTATAAAGGGCCAGAGAGTAAATATTTAGCACTACAGGCCACAAATGGTGACTGCTAAAAAAAAATCTTGGTTTCTTACAACTCTTTATAATTTAAAGCCATTCTCAGGTCACTGGCTACAAGAGCAGGCTGTGGAAGTGGCACTCGTTAGGTGTCCAACCAAGTCAAATACTACCTACTAATTTTCTTCAGTACTCACCATGTAGTTTATCAAAGAATTTTGTCTCACAAATGACAAAAAAAAAAAAAGGAAGAAGCAAAAGAAGCAAAAGTAGCAGAGCAGAAGTAGAAGCAGCAGCAGCAGCAGAAGAAAAAGAAGCAGCAGGGTTGGTTTTGTTAATCTGTGTAAAATGACATCATATGCTGTACCTTCATCTGGGGGCTGTGCCATGAAAGAGTCGTTAAATCCAATCATGGTGGTGTGCTCTTCCTGCTCCTCATTCTCAGTGTCACATTCAATGTCACTGTCACTACTCATTCCTAGAAGAAGAGGAACAACATGTTTCTGATAAGAAGCCACCATAAGTAAAAGGAAAAGAATAACTTATTTACTATCCTGAGGTTCCTGCTAAATTTTACACTGAATGCTAACAATTCAACAAACTAAACAAAACAAAGAAAAAAAGCAATATAAATCTCACTTTAGTTTAGAGCAGTGGCTTCATTTTCATTTTCAAAGTTTAAAATTGAGTACTACAATTACTTTTTGGGCAGGGGCTGTTTTGAGGCAGCGTCTCACTATGTAGTTCAGGCTGATCCTGAACTCACTATGCAGCCCAGACTGGCTTCAAACTCACAGCGATCCTCTTGCCTCAGCCTCCCCAGTGCTGGGATTACAGGCATGCGTCACCACACTCAGTTGAGTACCACTGTTCTTTAAAGTTGTGATTTGAAACTAGTATTTATTTCTCACTTTTTTTTCTAGTCATAAGACAAAATACTCTTTTAATCCTGATTCTCTATAAAGTCTGCAGCCTAAAACATAAAACACACACACACACACACACACACATATGTAAAACTCTACCAATGTAGTGATGTTAGTTTTAATCCTATTTGGGCCTTAAAGTTTTGTTTTTGCAAGTGCATCAGTTGGTTTTTTGGGGTATTTTTAATGCATGTATTTTTAATTCACACATAGTAACTGTGCATATTTATAGGTGTAGTATAACTTTTTTTTTTTGGTACTGGGAATCAAACTCAGGACCTTGCACTTGTGAAGCAGGCGCCGGAAGGTATAGTATAACACTTTAGTACATGTATATAATGTGTAATGATCAGACTGGGGTAGCTGGCTTATCTATTACCTTAGACATATGTCTCTGTGCTGAGACCATTCAAAATCCTCTCTACTAGCTATTTTGAAATATCCAATTAGTTGTTACAAACCATGGTTATCCTTGTGTGCTAAAGAACATGAGAAGTTATTTCTCTTACCCAACAGCACAGGTATCCACTAATGATCCTTGCACTGTCCCTCCCTCTCGCCAACATTCTTCCTAGGCTTTTGTAACCACTATTCTCATCTCTACTTTGAGATCAACTTTTGAGCTTCTACAGGAAATGGGAACATATAGTATTTGTCTTTCAGTATTTATTTTAATATAAAGCATCCAGTGCAAATGATTCTACTTCACTCATTTTTATGGCTGAGTAATATTCCACTATGTATATGTGCCACATTTCATTTATGCACTCATTCATTAAAACACTTAGGTTGATTCCATAATCTGGCTTATGTGGACAGTTCTGTAGTAAACATGAAAATTGTAAACATCCTCCTAACATAGAGATTTCAATTCCTTTGGATAAATGCTCGGCATCAGTTGATTTTTGAACAGAAAAATTCTATAGAAAGTATTTCTGCATTACCAAGACAGTGACCCAGGATACCTGAAAATCTTTCTGCTACCATCCTTATAAACAGCTAAAGTATAGGTATAAAATATTATCTTACCAAACAGTATATTTAAAACAGGAGGACTTGAGCATTACACATCTCTATTCCCAACACTCTGGGAGGCGAAGGCAAGAGGATCACCTGAGGCTAGGTTGAGCAATTTAGTGACTTAGCAAGACTATGTCTCAAAATTACATATGGGTAGGTTGGGGGTGCTATGGGTGCTAGGGGGTGCTAGGGATGTAACTTGGTGCAAAGGCCCTGGTTTCAATCCCCAGTATGGGGAAAGAGGGTGGGTGGGATCCACAGGTGTCAGAAACAGGGAAGGATGAGGAACACCAGTGGTTCAGAGACCTTCTTGCAGAGCCTGATGTGAAGATTCTTAATACTCCCTTGAGGATGAGGGTGGGGAAGGGCAAGCTTTGGACCCTCCACAGGGAGTTTAAAATGGGGATAAAATTCTAGTCTCTGCATAGAGCTAATTTTCTGGTTTTGATGAGACAGTCTCAATATATTCCCCAGGCTGGCCTCACGCCATCTCCCTGCCTCAGCTTCCCAAGTAGCTGGGACTACAGGTATTTGCTACCAGCCCAGCAGTAAGAATAAACAACTGCCTTTAGGAAATGAAGAATATTGATGAAAAAGACAAATTCTTTGATAGACACAAACTACTGAAGCTCATTCAGGAAAACACAATAACTATTAAAGAAACAGAATTTGTGATTTAAAAAAATTCCAACAAAGAAAACTGTAGCCCTATGTGGCTTCATTGGTGAATTTGGACAGATGGACATTCCTATACTCTTCACCTTCAATGAAGAAAATATATACACACACACACCACAAAACTTTACTGCTTGAAAAGAGTAAAACTGATTTACAAAATTCAAAACCAGTTACTTCTGTGAAGTACCACCTCCACCGTGTGGCCTTTCATGGAACTGCTTCTGAAACAAAACCACATTGAATTCCTGAAATTCTAGGTACGTATTTCTTTTCTTTTTTTTTTTTGGGTACCGGGGATTGAACTCGGGTCCTTGCACTTGCAAGGCAAACGGCAGAACCACTGAGCTAAATCCCCACACCCTAAGTACATATTTGACTTCTCAGAATTAGTGTTTCTGAATTCCTAAAAGGTGTTAATCTTAGGACTCAAAAATAATGAACCAGAAATTTCAAAATCTAAATTCTTTTAAAAATATATTTATCCAAATTTTATTACATGAAAAACTAAATTTAACTGGTATTTACATGAACAATAGCCTACAGTAAATATTTCAAATGGTGAAAAGCTTTTATGAGTATAATTGGGTGGTTTATGATTAATGGAACATTTAGCACTCTTAGCAAGATTTATAGTATAGAATCACATGTCAAAAATGTCAATTTAGAGACTAATTTTGCTATGAAAACTCATTTCCTGAAACATCGTACAAAGGATTTTTATCAAGTATACTATGTATAAATTCACTAATATTTATTTAGCAGGAGACAGGGTCTGGAACACACATAAATGGCAACAGCTATAACCAGGTCTGATTAGTGAGCACTTCGTGCTTCCATCGACCTCTGATTCCAGATACCAGTTTACTTGCTAGAGCAAACTCCTTGAAACTAGTAATGTTCCTGTGTTAATTGTTAAAATTAATTCTAACAGAAAAATTTTTACGACTAAAAACATTTCTTGACTGACTTTTCTCAGGACTCAGGAAATACACATTTCTAAGAAATTCTAGGAGGGAATTTGCATATGAAAACATCATTTGATATTTTATTAAGTACTAAGATTTGGAAGTTTACTACCTTTGTGTATACATTGAGAAAGACAAATTGCTGGATGTCACTGGTAGTGATTATAAGACATTTGAGAGAAATTACAATGTGACAGAAACCTACAGTTCACAATAAATCTGAAATAGGATACACCTATATCAATTGCCTACTCTATTTCTGGAGCATCCATTGTACGCTCAGTGTAGCTAGTTTCTGAGTTAGAATTCCCTAACCCTGCTCCACTGCTGGTGGGAGTATAGACTGGTGCAACCACTGTGGAAATCAGTATGGAGATACCTCAAAGAACTAGGACTGGAAGTCCCATTTGACCCCACTATTCCACTGCTGGGGATCTTCCCCAAAGAATTAAAAGAATCATACCACAGTGATATATGTGCACCCATGTTCATAGCAGCGCAGTTTGTAACAGCTAAAACTTGGAAACAGCCCAAATGCCCATCAACTGGAGACTGGATAAAGAAAATGTGGTTTTTTTATAAAATGTAGTACTACACTCAGCCATAAAAAATGAGAAATTAGAGACATTTATAGGTAAGTGAATGCACATTGAGGCGATACTCTTAAGTGAAATAAATAGGACACACATGTGTAAATACCGAATAGTTTCTCTGGTGTGAGAAACTGAAAGTGTAAATAAGAACTAAATGTATAATAGGTAATGTGAAATAGGAAGAAAAGGGGCAAAGGGGAAGGAAGTGGGAGGGGTAGGGGAAAGGAAAGAAGGGAATGGGATTAATATGAGAAAATGGAAAAATAGGAACAAAATCTTTGCAAATAGGGAGGACTGGAGGGGTTGAAGGGAGGGCTGGGCAAGGGTGAAAAATAAGAACCAAGAGAGACTATGTAAAGGTGCAAATTTCCAATGATGAATGTCATTATATTGTATACCTAAAATGTACCAATGATTAGAATGAATAATCGATAATGTAAAATAGGAAGAAAAGGTCCAAAGGGGTAGGGGTAGTGGGAGGGGCAGTGGAAAGGAAAGAAGGGAAAGGAAAAATGATGAGAAATGGAAAAAATGGAAATAAAGTCTTTGTAAATAGGGAAGGGTGGAGGGCATGAAGGGAGGGCTAGGAATGGGGAAAAAATAAGAACCAAGACGCATTATGTAAAGGTACAATTCCCAATAAGAAATGTAATTGTGTTGTATACCTACAATGTACCAATAAAAGAATTTAATACAAAAAAAAAAAAAAAAGAATTTCCTTAATCAGATTCAGATGCTTGGAAAATATATTAACTACCTGGGGCTGCATACAATTTGTATTCTATCCCCTAATAATTTACCTGTCTTATTTGGTTCTAAAAGAACCTAAGTATTGCTCAGGTATCTTCCTTCCCATGGTCACATGGAATGCATTGGGGAGAGGGACCAAATGATTGCCCTTTGCCACTTAGCATTGTGAATGATTCAAGACATGTAAGAGGAAGTCAGAATGTTGTTGAGGCACCCTGAGAAGTTTTCCTGGTTGATAAATAGAGCTAAACAAAATGAAGTAACCCTTCCCCACTCCCAGGATGTTGTTCTGACTCCATACGAAGTTTGCAGCTGCAGCAATCATTCTGCCACCTTGAAGGGAGCTAAGCCAACTCACTGAGAATGGCAAAGCAAAAGATGGAAAAAGAAAAAAACTCTTGAGTTCTTGATGCCACTGAACAACTAAGTCTTCTAACCCTGAAACTGCTCTACCATAGTTAGTGTGGTAACTTCTTGCTATTAGAAGACGTCTTATTAATACAAGAGAGTTACATTTCATTATTCAGTTGATTGCTTGATTTTTTTTGGTAACTTTTGCTAAAAGTATCTTAACAGCCAGGTAGGTGGTATATGTCTGTAATCCCAGCTACTTGGAAGGCTTAGGGAAGAAGAATCACAAGTTTAAGGCCATCCTGGGCAATTTAACAAGACTGCCTCAAAATAAAAAATAAAGAAGAAAATGAAAATGGCTGGGGATGTAGTCTGGGTTCAATTCTCAGTACACTAAGGAGGAAAAAAGGGCAAAACTAAATAAATGTATACATGAGCAAATAAATAGTATCTTAATTATTCTAAAAGGAACCCACCACGGCAGGCCATCACATATTGTGTGACTCATTCCCATTGCTTTCTTTGGTGGCACTAGGGACTGAACCTAAGGAGCACTGAGTTATATCCCTTCTTTGAGACAGTGGCTCCATGAGTTGCCTAGACTGAGCTCAAATAGGCAATCGTCTTCCCTCAGCTTTGGGAGTTGCTGGATTTCAGGCAGGCATCACCATAACCTGGCTATCCACTCCTCTTAGCTAGGTTGCCAGCAAGGTGTTTAACAGATGTACCAATGGGTGTTCTGAGTGTCTCTGACTTAAACAAAAGAGATCTCTGCTACATTAGCAGGAAACTCAAAAGTCTCCAGTTTTACACAAATAAAGAAAGAAACTGCCAGTCAGGTATGGTGGTACATAATGCCAGCACTCGGGGAGGTTGAGGCAAGAGGACAGCAAGTTCTAGCCTATCCTGAGCAACTTACCAAGATCGTGTGTGTGTGTGTGTGTGTGTATCTATATCTATCTATCCATCTACCCACACGTTATATATATTACACATACCTATATACATACACAGAGTCCACCCAAAAAAGTGTATACACACCTCAGGAAAAAAAAAACAGTATGACATTTTTTCAACAGATGGTGTACCCTTGTATGGGGGACCCTAGAAGATGCTGTACATTGCAGAAAACAAACTACATTGCTGGCCCTTAGAGAAGAAACTGAAAATGCATATGCAGCAATCTTAATGACCAAGGTTACCCAAGCAGCAGTTCGCTGTACTAATAAATGTCCGAAGCTAATGGCCACCATTTTGAGCGCCTCTTGTAACTACAGAGGCCAAAGGTAACTTGTATTAATCTCATGATGTCTCAATAAATTTAATTTTAAAGTATTTATACAAGTTTTTCTTTTATATATAAATAAGACACGCTGGGGATGTAGCTCAGTGTGAAGGCCTGTTCAATCTTCAGTACCACCAAAAGCCTACCTAGAGTTCTACAGGTTATCCACTTTTGAGGTAGGGTCAGACTTTTCAGCAGCATGCTAATAAACAGAAGACTAATACAAGGTTGTCCCATATGGAACAGGTACAAATGAAAAGGCTTGTATATGACTTGTCATGTGTAAGAAAAAAAAGTTGCCTTTTACCAGTATTGAAGACCACTTTATTAGTTCCAAATTCTCAGCTAGTAACAAACACCACTTTATTTTAAAATTTCTTCAGACAGCCTTCTCTTCAAGAATGAGAAAAACCTACAGTGATCTGACAGAACATTTTCTCGATGTATTTGGCATAAGTAAAGAGCTGTGTTTTTTTCAAACATGGATATAAGACAAACCCACTCAACTGTCTACCAAAGGTTCTAGGTGTAAAAAATAAAGGTTTCCTGAGAACTAGCTCACATTGATAGAATAATACCCACAGCAGTGAGCAAGGCCTTGTTCTCTACAAACAAAGCAGATTTCAAGAGACACAGAACTACTTTTGTCTATTGCACTCCCTTGTTCCCAGCCTCATCAGTGATTTGCCATCTCATTGCCCATCCCAGGGCTCTAGTGGTAAACAAGCTGTTTACATATCAACAAATTACAAGGATATTCGTCTGTATAACTGTTGATTTGCAAGTTACAAGCAATCTTTCTTACTGAGATGCTGGTGTGTAACATCACCACAACACTCCCTATACAAAGCTAAAATGTGTTACTGAGGAAAGCTCTATATCCTACCTGCAATAATCACATGCTTTCAAAAATTTGAAAGAGGGGGGCTGGGTTTTAGCTCAGTGGTTTCGCCGCCTGCTGCGCAAGCGCAAGGACCTGTGTTCAATCCCCGGTACCAAATAAATAAATACATACATACATACATACATACATAAATAAAGTACCATATAGAGTTTTACTGAGAATGTAAAATAATACTGGTAAAAGTTTTTCAGCAGTTTGAGAAACACAGTGAGGACTCAGTAAATATTTTCTATTATTATTACATGCCTCTTCTTGAGCTCCCTATACACCTTAGTCCAGCACTCAATATATTATGAATAGCTTGTCTAACAACTAACCAAGCAGTTTTTAATTGCTTAATTGTTCTCCCTTGCCCAACCATACATATCTAGCACACCAGCAAACTCGCTCTCATTAGTAACTGTGGCTCACTCTGGCAAGTAATTCAGTTTCACCAATGGTTCTTGAATGGAGATGATTTCTGAGAACACTGTGAGATGCAGTAACTGGGGGTAAGTAATACTGAAACCTAGTGGTTAAAACTAAGACTGATGCTAAACAGTCTACAATGCAGAGGAATAACTTCCTTATGATAAATTAGGAGGTCCAAAAAGGCAACAGTACCAAGGAAGAGAAACTGATCAAGATTGGAGGTTCAGGAATTAACATATCACCAGCATCAAATGTGCTGTCAGGCAAATTAGAAGCATTTCATAAATGATGCATGAAAAAGATGAGCACTTAAGTCCAGCACATGCTGTTAAGAATTTATCCCACTATAATTAATAATGGGTATGTAGAAATGCATGGAAAGTAGCTAGTCCCCACAAGTCCTTTCTATAAATATCATCAGTCATAGTATTTCTTAATGTTTTAAAAATCAACACATCACCTTAAAATTTTTTTCCATTTAATCTCTTCTCCTGAAATATGTTACACACTGCAGGAGCACTGTAGAAGAGGTAAGATCAACACATTTAGCGTTCTTTAAAAAACCTGAAAGTGCCATCACCCACATACTCTTTCACAGGGCAGTTACAGGCAGATGGTGGGACCTGTACATATTTATACTTTGAGCTACAATTCATCAACCATTGAAATGCAAATAACTGCAGACAGAGATGGAAGATGGCAGTTTCACTGAGAAATTAAAAAGAATTTTCAATGTCAAATATCAAAAACATTGGCATTCTTTCCTGCCAATATATAAAGGACACAGCAAGGTCAACAGACATAGCCTTGTTTTAAATGCCTTCTGTTACCCAAAACAACACGTCTTTTATGTTTTTAATGAATAATGAACCTGGAAGAATACACAGAACAAACAATAGAACATGTAACTAAGAATAAGTTGGAACAACAATTAAAAAGAAAAAAAAGAATAAGTTGGTGCAGTTGAAACTGGTTAGCAAAGGGAATTTTAAAATGATTAAAGCTTGGAATGCTTCTCTAAGAGGAAGAAAGTATTCTGTAGAATTAAGACACTCTGGGAGGCTAAGTCTGGGGAATGTAATAACTCAGCGAGACTCTGTATCAAAATAAATGGCTGGGGATGTAGCTTAGTACCTTACTTAGAACCTTAGTAAAGGCTTTGGGTTCAATCCCCAGTAGCAAAAACAAGTTAAAAAAAAAAGGATTAACTTCAAAAGACAAATATTTAACCTACTCTAATTACTTGTTTTGGGGCACATCTTCCTTGTAAGACTAAACATATTTAATTCATCTTACATATCTAGCAAAAATTAAATGCCTAGCATGTAGGTAACTTATTACATTAACTAAGCAGATGAACAACCTGCAGAGTTTTCTCCCCATAAATAGCTCTTCTTGTCCACTGACATGTTCTTTTATGTTGTAAATTATCCATTTTGTCTTCCTCTGTGCTTAATGTCTTAAAAAATCAAAATCAATGGCACAACAAACACTGTGTTCAGATCAGGCTATATGACATAAGAGGCTCAGTAAAATTTTTACTAAACCAACTATTTTCTACCAACACCTACCACGACAAACACCAAAACAAGGGTAGTATTTCTGCTTAATTATGATCTATATCATTCCTTACCTTCCTCAGGGCCAGCTGAAGCTCCTTCAGGTAGTACAGGCTGTAACTCACCAGTTTCAGTATTCTCCAAATCAGTTATTGGCATTCCTTCCAGACGACTTCCTTTAGCATTAGCCCTCAAATACGGAAAAGACAACTTTTTATAACTACTAAGTGATATAATAATTTGTTTGCTTGTCCTGAAACTGAGCCCCAAACCATGTTTAATACTAAACTTCAAATTTTATTTTGAAAATTTTCACTAAAGATTCACAATGAAAGATAATGAGATAGTGGACTGTATCAATATCAATTCCTGGTTGTTATGTTGTACTATAGTTTTGCTAAATGTTATCATCAGGGAAAACCACTTAAGATATGCAGGATCTTTCTTTTTTTTTTTTTGGTACCAGAGATCGAACTCAGGACCTCACGGTTGCCAGGCAGGCGCTGGAACCACTGAGCTAAATCCCTGACCCGAGGATCTTTCTATATTATTTCTTATAATAAATAAATCTATGATTATCAAAAACTTCAATGAAAAAAACAGAACTTCTAAATAGTATGTTCTTACTATTATGGAAAGAATTTAGAAATATATTACTGAGAACACAAGGCATACCTTTTGTGCTAAATTACATAGTCATAGCTGCTTAAATATACATACAAATGAGAAGACCGCGTATAAAAAAAATTAAGAACAGCAGGAAGTTGGAAAACAAGGCCTATCAGAGACAAGGATGAGGAAATTTTCACTTAATATTTTTTCCCTTTTTCATTTTGAACCATTAAGTATTTAAACTTTTTGCCCACACTACTTTAAATCAAGTAGGGAAAAAAAGATATGAGCTGAAAAGCACTCATATAAATCAGGCTACCAGATACCATTAAATGCAAAATGATTACAGACAGGAACTGTAGACATTTGTATATGGGACTTTATTTTGTTGTTGTTTTGTTTTTTTGGTACCAGGGATCAAACTCAGGACCTTGCACTTTCAAGGCAGGTGGTGGCACCACTGAGCTAAATCCCTGGCCCTGTATATGGGATTTTATGCTCTAGGGGAAAAAAAATTATATTTATATACATTTAATCTTTATGACTAAAGGCAGATAAAAATATTTCTGTAACAAAATATACTAAGAGATGAAGGGAGTAGAGTGCAAGGGGAGAAGGGTATATAAAAAGAATTAAGGTGTTACATGTACAAATTTCCCATGATGAATGTAATCATTATATATAATAAACATATGCTAATAAACATATACTAATAAACCATACCATAAACATATACTAATAAATTTTGAAAGTAGTAAATAAAAACAAAAAAATCCCACCAAATATAAAAGTTAGTTGCACTTTTAACCTGAAAGGAACATGTATACTATCAAGCTGGGTAATGGGAAAGACAAAATAATCTCCAATGATTTTCATATCTTTCTACTGCTGAAATTTGAGCTAAAACAAAAACTAAACTACCAGCTGATTGTTTAGACTTGGTAATGATAAGTCCTAAAACTATATGAAATTTAGTAGCAAGTGCTTGTAATTCTAGCATTCAGGGAGGCTGAGGCAAGAGGATTCCAAGTTCAACCCCAGCCTGGGCAACTTAGTGACTCATTAAGATCCTGACTGAAAGTAAAAAATAAAAAAGGGCTGAGGCTATAAAGCTCCACATAAAGACTCTGAGATTTAAGACCCAGTACTGGAAAGAAAACAAAACAAAAAAGCTACATGAAATTAGGTAAATTTAAGGGATGTCAGTCTTTCTCTAAATTTAATTCAATTTCTTCAAAGTCTCTAATATAGAACTATGCTGTCTAAATATAAAAATGTTTAACATCCATAAAATAGATCAGCAGAAAGATATTTATGGCTTATCTAGCATATCCACAGACAATACATTCTATTATTACTTTATCTTTTGAAGTTTAACTGACATAGGTGGTATTTGAGTTTGTTTCCTGGGACAGATATAAAGGTGTCAACCACCATATATCCTTTGGGAAATTCCAACTATAAGTTCTGAGCATGCTTTCTTAAGAGAAAAAAAAAGGTGTGTCAAAAGCACCCAAGCAGTGGCTAAGATTGCCAGAAGTACTTTGTTCTATATAAAATATAGATGACACACTTGTGACACGTATAGCCCAGCACAAATATCTTTGACAGATTAAAAACAAAAACATAGAAACCTCCAAGAACTCTCACAAATCTCATTAGGCAGAGTTCACACAGGTTATATACATCACTGTTATCCTAATCTCCATGAAAATGAGCTCTAACATATTTAACCCGAACTCATGGCATAATCTGATCCCATTAAAAAAAAAAGTAGGGTCTCCAATAGTTTAAGAAGTTACATTTAAATCCAATAAATGTACTTTCTACTCACTAAAAAATTAACAAAGTAGAAAATCATTTGTTCATTATGATGTAACTTAATATTCCAAACAAGAAAAGAACTTTATGTACCCCAAGGTTATCATTTTCCTTCTTTTTTCAACAGTAGGTAAGCCATTGAAAACTGCCACCACAACAGTATCTGAGTCCAAAGCTTTACACTGCCCGTCTTCGGTTTTGGGCAGAATGTCACTCATGATGCCATGTGTCAAGCCTCGGGGAGAACTGTGCCTGCTCGCAGACTGTGAGCTTCCTGGGGAGCCTTTAGAAAAGGAGGCAAATAAACATGAAAGTTTGCTCTTTGTAACATTAGAATATCTCAACATAGATATACATTTTTTAAGTAAAAACTTCAAAATGTAAATATTTCAAAATGTGAGAATGTGAGTACCAGTCTTTTTTAAGCCAGGTACTTAAAATGAAGGAGTCCAGGGTCTGTTCTGTTGTGAGACTACAAGCAGAACTTCAGCATTTTTGGTGATTTTTTTCAGTCTAAAGATATACTACAATATCAATTTCCAATAACTGACATCTACTCACCAAAACTATATTTGGAATGTTTCAAATTTACCTTCAGACAAAGTCTGACAGTCTCCTTTTGAATGACTATTTTCCCCAGAGTCCACTGCTCTTCGAAGTGACAGACTACCTGCTATACTGGACCGAGCTGGCTTGGGTGAATTACTTTTCTTATTTGTGGCTGCAAAGACATTTACAAACATTTTGGAATATGATCAAGTAGCACAAAACTCATTACTTAGTTAAATAAAGCTTACTCTTACCATGCATGGTAGCTTTTCTGTTTACATCTTCTAAAAATAAACAAGTACTCTGTAGGCTCAACTAATTTATTTGTAGTTCTCATAGAAGTATTGCTACTTTGTTGATGGTGAAGCAGAATCTAACTTAGAAGATTAATTATGATCTCATAAGAAAAATCTTATCGTTCTCAATTAAACTAAGTCTGAAAAAAAAAATACGATCCCCAAACCCTTGGAAATTGTTACTTGATTAAAAAGAAAATCAATGTTAAATTAGAAACAGATGACAATTATACGTCAAATAAAAACTCTGTGGCCAAAGCAGTAATAAGAAAATGGACACCCTTAAAGTGCATTAATGATAAATAATATAGAAATTCCTGGGCAAATATGCATATTCAAGAAGCTAGAAAAGAAGCATGAGATTTATTAACAGATAATAAATAGGCTAGGAAGATTATTGGATATAAGGCCAATAACTGCTTTTCTATATACTAGCAAAGAAAATTTGAATGAAATTAAGAAAATACTTTCATTTGTAATAGCATTAAATAGAATATTTAAGAAATAAACTTAATAAAAGAAATACATACAAGACTTGCACAATGAAAATTGCCACACATTGTTGAAAGAAAAATAAAGATAAAGAAGACATCTTGGGTTCAATGACTGAAACATTTAATACTGTTAACAAGGCAATATGCCCCAAATTGATCTGCAGATTTAACAGAGTCCCTATAAAAATCTAGCTGTCTTTTTTTTTCTTTGCAAAAACAAGCTGATTCTAAAATTCCTACGAAAGTTAAAAGGTGCAGAGTAGTCAAAACAATCTTAAATACAAGACCTTTTTTTTGGTGGTAGTGGGGCTGGGTGGGACCAAATCCAGGGCCTTATGCATGCAAGGCAAGAGATCTACTGAGCTACATGCCTAGTCCCCAGATTCACGCTCACTATAAAGAAAAGTAATCAAGATTGGTTGGTCCTAGGATATGGACAGATAGCTACCTATCTACCTTTCTCAATTTCAGAACTGAGAATCCAGGAATAAATCTTTACACTTATGGTCAACTGACTTTTGGCAAGGATGTCCAGACAATTCAAAGGGCAGAAAAAAATGAGGGACAATACCACATGTCAAAGATACGTAGGAACTGGAACCCTCATACACTGCTGCTGGGAATATAAAATGCTACAGCTATTTTGGAAAATAGTCTGGCATAGGTGGCAATTTCTCAAAAAGTTATACATAGTTCCCTATGACCCAGCAATCCCACTTGTAAGTATATATTCAAGATAAACAAAAACATATATCCATACAAAAACTTGTACATGAATGTTCATAGCAACATAACTAGCAATAGCCAAAAAATGGAAATAACATAAATGTCCATCAACTGATGAGTGGATAAAAAATATGTTCCACAAACAATGAAGTATCATTCATCCATACAAAAGAATAACATGCTACAGGGCCGGGGATTTAGCTCAGTGGTTCTGGAGCCTGCCTCGCAAGCGCAAGGTCCCGAGTTCGATTCCTGGTACCAAAACCAACTAACAAACAAACATGCTACAACATGGATGAACTTTGAAAAGGTTGTGATGAGTAAAAAAAGCCTGGCACTAAAAATAAAAAATTCATACCATATGATTAATGTGAAAAGTCCACAAAATGTAAAACCATGTAATGAGACAAAGTTCATTAGCGGTTACCAGGGATCTAGATGAAATAGTGCAAGAGAATAACTTATATTTTGAAAAAGTTTTAAAAATTTAAGAAAGTGGGCACACAGGCTTCCCATTTGCCAGGAGGGGGCGGCAGCAGCAAGTATATGCCATGATCCTGTGTGACGTGAAGGAGTGTGACCAGCCCCACTTGCAGAATTATTGCCTCTTCATCAAAAGTGCAGCTGCTCATTACATTTCCCCCTTTCATGATATTCCTCTGAAATGGACTCTAAACCCAACTGAGGTGAGGCCAAAGGCTTTTGTTGACTTGTCTAAGATCCCACAGCTGGAAAACAACATTTCTACAAAGAAAGTAGATGATGATGCTGGGCGTGACAGCACAAGCCTGTCACCAGTTACTCAGGAGGCCTAAGCAGCAGGACTGCAAGTTCAAGAGTACCTGGACAACTTAGAGACCTTGTCTCAAAATCTTAAAAAAAAATTGTTTTTATTTTTGAGACAGGTCAGACTACGTAGTTCAAGCTGGCCTTAAACTCACTATGTAGTACAGGCTGGCCTTGAACTCAAGGCAATCCTCTTACCTCAGCCTCCAGAGTGCTGGCATTACAGGTGTACACCACCACGCGTGGCTTTAAAAAAAATTCTTTTAAAGGCTGGGGATATAGCTCAATTCAAGGCCCTGGATTCCATTAATATACTGCCCCCTCAAAGCACAAAATGCTGAATATGAGTTTAATATGATTGTAGAAGTACATTGGTGAACAAAATGCTAAAATGGAAACTGCCACAAAAACAGCCAGCAAATCCCATTAAGCAAGATGTAAAGGATAGCAAGCTATGTCATGTGTTGAATGAATATCTACCTTCTCAAGGGTTATAAATGAATTATGATGCCCTCTTAGATTTGAGAAAAATCCTCATCAAAAAGAACACAGTTTGCTATGGAGATAATGATCCTGTTGATGTTTGTGAAACAGGCTCAAAGACTGTTTCTCATGTTAAGGTTATTTATGTGAAAGAATTCTGGCTATTGTTGATGGCAAAAGAGATAGGAAATCAACTGCTAGCAGTATTGATAATCTTGAAGCTCCAAAGTCTCACAATATTGGTGAACTTCAGAAGTTCAAACCAGACTAACCAAAAGTTACTCCTACTTGCTTTAGTTTTTTTTTTTTCTGGCACTGGGGATCGAACTCAGAACCCTGTACCTGCCAGGCAGGCACGGCACCACTGAGCTACATCCCTAGCCCCACAAGATACCAATCTCTAAGGATTCTTAATTGCAAGACTCCTTTCTCCCTAAGTGCCAGGGACAGGCAGGTCTATAAACATTTTCTCACTTCCTGTTGAAAGTTCATTTTATTCAAGCTTTTTTTTTTTTTTTAGACAAAGTTTTCCTCTGTAATACAGGCTAGCCTCTAATTTATGATGATCCTAGCTCAGTCTCATTACTCAAATTTTTTGAGATATGCGATATGTAAATAAACACTGAAAAAATTCCTGTTGTTTTTGAGTTGTGGTATATTGCCAAGCTATCCTTGAACTCCTAGGTAAAGTAATTCTCCTGCCTCAGCTTCCCAAGGAGCTGAGACTATAGGTGTGAGCCACTGTGCCCAGCTGAAAAAATTTTTTCTGAGAGTATAGAGTAAGTGACCTTATACTGATAAACTTAAAGCCCTAATAAAATAATTTTCTTGGAAAACCAGTTATAGAAACTAACAAATTGAAGCAGGAATATGAGATGACTAATAAAAACAACAGAAATGAAAAAACTTGTTAAAAGTTCTTCCTGAAAGAGCCACAAGAGCTGGCTTTATGAATGAGCCTCATCAAACTGAAGGCTTGGGCTGGGGATTTAGCTCAGTGGCACCGCACCTGCCTCAGAAGCGCAAGGTCCTGAGTTCAATCCCTGATACCGCAAAAAACAAACAAACAAAAAGACTAAAGGCTTGATTAATTTTAATAAAAGAGGAAGTAATAGGTTAAAATAATTTTACAGCATAGAAAAGGACAAATTTTTGATTTTGTGAAAATAGCACTGAATTTAAACTCAAATGGGTTAAAAACTGTTTAATAAAACTTTTTACTGATTAATAAAAAAAAATCAATAAATAGGCTAACATACAATAAACATTAAAAACCAATACCTTAACTATTTCTCAGTAGTAAACAATCAGAAAATATTTGGGGGAGAAAAGAGATTCCAATCACAATAGCAACCTAGGTGTGTAACACAGCCAGTAACCCACTTCAGCTTAGCCAAAAGCCCAAGTGATATTCAGTAGTAAATTTAACAAGAGATACATATGAAGAAAACTGAAACTCTGAAGAAGTATATATATATTCGAACAGATTTATTTGAATTAAGTACATTCCTAGATAGGAATACATGACACTGGATTTGGCAAAGCTTTTCAGATATGACACCAAAAGCACAGGTAACTTGATTAAAAGTATTTTCCCAGTAATCAGGTTGCCTTTTACTACTCTGATAGTGTTATGTGATATTGAAAGTTTTTAACTTAAGAAGTTCATTTTTGGTGGTGCACACCTGTAATCCTGGTACTCTGGGATGCTGAGGCAGGAGGATTCAAAGTTTGAGATCAGCCTGGGCAACTGAAGTGAGGCCCTGTCTCAAAATGAAAAATTAAAAGGTGGGGGGCTGGAGATTTAGCTCAGTGGTTCTGCTGCCTGCCTCGCAAGCTTAAGGTCACAAGTTCAATCCCCGGTATCCTCCCCCGGCAAAGTTTTTTAAAGGGCTGGGAGTGAGTTCAGTGCAAAGGCACTAGGTTCAGGTTTTAATACAAGGGCCACCAAAAAAAAGGTGTTAGCTCTGTTATATAGAATAGAATACAGAGAAATCAATTTTGGGTAGGAGAAAAGCCTACATGTATCTGTTTGTCTTATTTCATTGGAAGATAGATACTTAGATATTATCTTCAAAATAAGCAATCTTTTAGTTTTACAAATAATATGTGGAGAAATGACACTAATAGGAAATTTTTTACTTACAGTTTCTTATATAACAACTAGCAACTGATGATTTTGCCAGGAGCTCCATTCCCAAATTATGTAATCTGCCAGAGTTTTCAGTTCCACACGCAGCCAGAGCTGTGTGGTCAGCAGAAAAAAGGGCTGTCTGCATGTCTCCAGAAACAGTGTTGTTGCTTTTTATTTCTGAAAGTGTATTCTTTACATCAGTTGTCATACATCGAACTTCAGCCATTTGAGTTTTGAGTCTTTTCAGCATCTTTAAATCAGAGGGCACTCGCCACATTGCCTGCTGCTTCCTTTGGTCTTTATCTTTTCGACAATATGATGCTTCAAAGAGTTGTGACAAGTCATGTTAATATAAATTTTAACACTCTTGACATCATTTTGAGCATATACAAATTGATTTGAGTATATACAAATTGATGTGTAAAACAAGCTATTTTAAGTGGTATTTTTACAAAGCAAGCATTAAATTCCATTAATGAAAATCAAGACAAACCCCAGTGTCCTAATTTTATTTGCACCTTCAAAGTTAGAGTTTCAGTCACATCGTAATATCTCAACTCTGAACTATATACTTAATTCCAAAAGTTGAAAGACTTAACCTTATTGCTAATATACGATAAAAGTGTTGTCAGGCTCAGAAGAATTGATGTTTGAGAAAGAACCCTGCATTGTTCCTATATAATCCACTGTCCACCAAGATGTCAGAGGGGTTTCTTTGTTTCCTCTTCTGTGGTACTGGGGATTAAATCCAGGCCCTCATGCACGCTAAGCAAATGTTTTATCACTGAGTTACATTCTGAGCTCTTTTTAATTTGTATTTTAAGACAGGTTCTCACTAAGTTACCCAGGCTGGCCTCGAACTTGCAACCTTGCTGCCTCAGCCCCTGAGTAGCTGGAATTACAGTTATACACACTGTACCTGGCTACTGCCACAGCAGTTTTCTAAAACCCAAACCAGATGTTACTTTCTGCTTAGAATCATCGTATGGCATCCTATAGCATTTAGGAAGAACAGACATGGCACATAGGGCTCTACATTATCCAATTCTGCCTTACTGGTCAGCAGCTTTATCTTCTGCCTCTATTGCAAATGATCCCCACTTGGTATCACAGTGATCCTCTTCCCTCAGTCACCTGAGTGCTTACAGGTATGCATCAACATACTTGGCTATGATTTCTCTTTAACATATAACTTTTGCACATTAAACACTGCTGCCAACTGGCATACATTTTTTTTTTTTTTGGTACTGGGGATTGAACTTGGGTCCTTGAGCCTGCGTAGCAGGCGGCAAAACCACTGAGCTAAATTCCGGGCCCATGGCATACATTTTTAATGATCACCAATGCATGAATAAAAGATGCTTTTCTATGTTCACTTTAGACAAAGTTCCTCTTGGAAGTCAGGTTGGAAAACTCTTAAGCCCATTCACAAAGAGGACAATTGTACTTATGTATGGATTGAACCAGTGATGGAAAACCTTTTAGAGCTTTCAATGATACAAATAGCCCTCTGCAGCATGAATACCATGAGTTCGCCACCACTGGATTAAACTATCAACTAGGTACAATATAAATAGTAATTCACTAAAAACCTCCTAAAAGGGATTTTTAATTTGTTTCTGCATATAATACCTTTGGACAACAGTAAAAAAAAATAATTTGGTTGGTATGTCATTCTTGTGGCATACAATGAAAAACCTATTTGCTACAGAAATACATTGTTTCCACTTAGATGAAATACATGGATGCAAATTCAACAGTTCTTTCACAGAACAGAAAGAAGAAATTTTTTTACCTGTGGGCTGCAAAAATGAGGCAGGTGGGCGAGGCTGTAAGCCCCACATATTTTCCATACTGCTCCTGTCCTTAAGGTCCAACAAATGTATTAAGATTAAAGGATCAATGTCTAATAAACTACTGGTAGCAGCAGAGCATAAATGTGCTCTTCTTGACATTCGGCTGCTGGCACCCACATACCCATGGCTACTACCTGCAAAGAAATAAAGATGTAGAAAATGTGTATTTGTACAAATTTAAGTATGCATAAAAGAAAAGACCTGGTTAATGTTGTTTGAACACTTGTCTAGCATCTGTCTCTTAGGAGTTCATGAGCACAAAGAAATATACCATGGCATAGTGATTAAGCAGTGGTCTTATCAATACCCAGAATTCAAGAGCAATGACCAACCTCATCTGGAGCCCTAAAAACAGAAAGACATCAAATGTGTACAATGTACACAACTGAGGAGATGAAAGGTAAGGGCAAGAAAAAGGAGACTGTGTCCCATGACTCACAAGTATAAATGAAATGAAATAAAATAAGTTCCCATGGTGTAACAGATTCCAAAGAACAAGAAACCAAAGTAAGAATCCCCTCCAAGTCTTTGGATGGCAAAATGTTCAGGCCATGACAGTTTGGTAGACTGTTTTTTTGGCTTGATTAAATACTAGAGTGCAATTTGAGGTTTTTTGACTGAATTTTTTTTAATGTATAACTTTATTATCATTCACTAAATACACACATATACAAAAATTAAAATTATTCAAAGAAAAGCAATCCAAGGGGAAAAAAACTATAATATTCAAATATAATAGAACTCAACCAAAGCAAAACTGAAAAGTACTTAAACAGTTTGACTGAATTTGTTAATGACTGATGCACATTATAGACATCTATATTGGACTGAGCACCTAAAGCCAAGGAAAGCACCTGACTTTTCTCTAGTGACTATTACAATGTCTAGCAATGAGGTATGAAATGTTGCTTAAAGCTGACCTTCTTCAATAAAGCTATTTAAATATATTCTAGAGACACAACATTAAAAAAAAAATACTGCATACATGAACGCCAGAGTGCTTGCCTACCATGGATGAGGCTGTGTTTAAGTGCTAGGACCACACTGCCCCCAAAAAGGCGATACATATGCAAGAAAATCTTAAGTAGAAGCAGATAATACAAAGATAATATAATTAGGTCCAGCCAGGCAAGGTATTACACTCCTATAATCCCTAAAGCAGCAGGATTGCAAGTTTGAGCCCAGCCTGGGCAACTTAAGTGAGAACCTGTGTCAAAAAGGAGTAGAGATAAACTAGCTCAGTGTAAAGACCATGGGTTCAATCCCTAATATCATTTAAGAAAAAAACAAAACAAAACACAAAATTGTGTATGTATGTGTCCGTGTAAGTAAATCTGGTCCTAAACATATGGAGTATTTAAGAGAGACTCAGCCCAAAACAATTTCAGGAAAAAGTTCCATTATTTAGAAACTTGGGCCAATTAGTAATTTGCATGTTTTTCACTTATTTTCAAATTCTCTTGTCCTCAACTTATTTCTTCTTCTAATGATGTCAATCTGCCGATTTATGTCACTACCAATTTTTCTTCCCAGTTTCTATGTCCACTGCTACTCCCATTAAATTGCAGAAAACTATCCTTCCTTCACACTGAAACTGTTACCTCTTCTTTTACTAGGAGTTCCCAAATTAGGCTATATATCAGTCAGCTGGAGAAGATTAAAAAATTGGATTCCTGGCTCTACTGCAGATATACTAAGTGAGAATATTGGAGTGGGATTGAGGATCTATTTCCAAAATACTTAGGTGGCTATGATGTGCAGTAAACCATGGGTGGTTATAAACCACTAAACCTTGGGTACCTACTGCCCTGACACCTGGATCTCCTTTAAAAATAGAAGTTGCTCAATTGCCTATGTTAAGCACATCTGAAGGACAAAGAGCAGTTAGCAATCTCCTGGTTGTCACTGCTCTTCTAGGCCACCACTCTCACCACTCAACAAAAAATCCTTTCTCTGGGGGTTTACACATTTTGCTTACTCCCTGTCCACATGATTGTTCTCTTTCTACTATCATATCCCTGCATAGCATCAATGGCCTTAGCATCTATTTCAGTTTCCCTCTTAAGAGTTGATGTTGGTCCGGGGATTTAGCTCAGTGGTTCCGTCACCTTCCTCACAAAGGCAAGGTCCCCAGTTCGATCCCCGGTACCAAAAAAAACCAAGAGTTAATGTTGCCACCACTCTGTGTATATGTATATGTATGTGTATGTCTTATACATAAGTCTGCAGCCTAATCAGTATTCACAAAACAATCACACCAAGATGAAGAAACAGATTACTGACACCCTGGAATCCCTACCATGCCTCCTAAAAATTGATCACTACTACTCTCCCTAAAGGTAACCTTGGTCTTAACTTAAAACATCATATATTAGTCTTCCTGTTTTGAATTTACACAAATTTAATGATATGGTATGTACCCTTATACCTTGCTTCTTATTCCACATCAGACTTATAAGATTCATCTATAATGCTGTACACAGCGGTAGTTTATTCATTTTCATCCCAGTATATGAATATATTCAATATATTTCTCTGTTCTACTGGGAAAGAATTTGGGTTGCCTCTAGCTTTTGGCTATTAAGAATAAGGCCATTCACTGGATGTGGTGGTGTACACACCTGTAATTGCAGGATTCAAGAGGCAGAGGTGGAAGGATCGATCTCCTTGCATTAGAGGCCAGACTGAGCTACACAGTGAGTTCAAGGGCAGCCTGAACTACATAGACAGACTGTTACAATTGACCAATTGATCAAGCAAGCAAGCAAGACACTAAAAATATGAGCAAATAACCATTCTTTAAGCTCACGTGGAAAAATAAAACATCTTGTAAAAAAGCAAATGGATAAGTGACAGGTTCCTCTCCTCTTGTGCCAAGCCAGATGAATCCTGTTAAACTGACACTCATCAACTCAAGTTCATTAGAGAACAATGTATGCATTAGGACAAATCTCACAGCCCTACAGAGTCTAGTCCTAAAGTACTTTCATAATCTACATTTTCACAACCTTAAATTCATTGTAAATTAATTTTTGTTAAAAATAAAAACTAAAAAAGAATGATGCTGCTCTAAAATTTCCTGTAAAAATCTACTGGCAGACACTTGCTCACATTTCTGCTGGAAATGGGAGAGTCACAGACATGTGTATTTCAATTTTGGTTAATACTGCCCAATGGGTTTCTAAAATAGTATCAATTTTCATTCCCATCAGCATGGCATGAGTTTCCATCTCTCCACATCCTTTCAACACTCAGTACTGTCAGTCTGTAAAATAATAATCATCATGGTGTGTGCAGTGGGATCTTATTATGGCTTTAAAGTTGGCATTTCTTACACAGAGGGTGAAGAAAATTGAACAGAACCTCAGAAACCCTTGAGATAGCACTTGGGAGAGTAACCAGCACTTAGATACTAACAAAAATAAAGATGTGGATGAAATCACCAGGGAATAAAGCAAGGAGCAGAAAGAGGACAGGGCTTAGAACACAAGTAGAAATGTTAAAGAAAGAAGCCTTTAGTTATCCAAATATGCAAAAGAACATCCAGTGTTCACATTAAAGGCAATAATGGATGCTGGGTTTGAAAGTCTCACCAAAACTTATCTTGAAATTTGATTCCAAACATAACAATGTTGAGAAGTGTGGGATTTTACAGAGATGATCAGATGACAGGGGTTCTACTTTCATGAATGAACTTATGTCTTTCTTGAGAAACTGGGTTAGATCCCTCAAGACTAGATTGCTTACTCCAACTATGAGTTGTTCCAATGCAAAGGTTACATTTGATGTTTTGGCCTCCCTCCCATGTGCCCACTCTCCACTCTTACACACACTCCTGCCATCTGCCACGAGGCCCTCACCAGAAGCAGAGCAGATGGCAGCACCATATTCTTGGGACTTCCAGAAATATGATCCAAATAAACTTTTCTTTATAAACCACCCAATCTCAAGCATTTTGTTATGGCAACAAAAAATGGACTAAGAAAATCAACACTAAGAGTAGGTTTGTTGCTATAACAATAGCTTTGGAGGGCCAGCGATTTAGCTCAGTGGTGCCACGCCTGCTTTGCAAGCCCAAGGTCCTGAGTTTGATCCCTGGTACTGGAAAAAAAAAAAGATTTGGAACTAGGCAATGGACATCAATTGAAAAGATTTGAAGGAGCAAATGGGAAATAATGTAAACATAGCATTCCATGTGATCTTGCTGAGGACTCAGAAAACAAGGTCACAAGGGAAAATTGGGATCTTCTCAAACTCCTGACAATCCTTCTGCCTCAGCTTCCCGAGTGCTGGGATCACAGGTGTGTGCCACCATGCCTGGCTAAGCCTAGGGTGTAAACTGGCCTCTCCTCCACTCCTCAGCCTAGAGGAATATAAAGAATATACAGATGCTAGAACCAAGAAGTCAAAGTCCAGTTTCCATTCCACAGGAAGGAAGCAGAAGATGCCTGGGTGGAATAAAGCAAGCCTGGAGTTGTATATAGCCTTATCCCCATGACTTTTTGTTCCTTACTATAAAAGGCCCTTCCAAACTTGGATACAGTGCAATGGTGATCTGTGGCAATATAAGGCCGCTCCATCTCCACAAGAGATAGCTATAAATAAAACCTTTTTTTTTTTCCCTTTCACTCAAAATGGCTTCCTGTGGTTTGAGAGTGGTGAGCTAATGGACATATATACCTGGATAGTCCAGGTTTCTTTTGGAGCTTTAAGACCTAATGTTTGACCTGCTGGCTTTTGGACTTGCTCTGGTTTGGTTATTGCTTTCTTTTGGCCTACTTCTCCCTTTTAGAACAGGAATGCTTACCCCATGCCTATCCTACAACTGCATGTCGGAAATAGAAAACTTGTCTTATTTTTATAGGCTCTCACAGCTAGAAGAAGTGTGCCTATCTTAGATAAGACCATGGACAAAAAACAAAACAAAATAAAAAAACAAAGAAAAGAAAAGAAAAAAAAACACCACGGACTTTTGAGTTGGTGATGGGATGAGTGTATTTTGTCTCTGAAAAAGACATTAGTTTTAGTGGTCCAGGGGCAGAATGATATGGTTTGAGTATCCCTACCAAAACTCATGTTGAAATTCAAACCCCATTTGAGCTATATTAAGCACATACAAACTTAACTCATGATACTTGGAGAAAGGATATTTGAGAAATAATTAAAATTAAATAAGGCCACAAGAGTAGGGCTCTAATCCAAAGGGAATGTGGCTTACAAGAAGAGGATAAAACGGAGTTGGGACATTCTCTTTATGATACCGCGCTGCCTTGGAACTCTTGAAAATTTCCAACAATCAGAAAGACCTCATCAAATGAAGCTGCCCAATCTTGAACTTCTTATTCTTCAGAATGTGAGCTAAATAAATCTTTATTCTGTTTTAGCTGTTTGTTTGTTTGAACTATTTGGGGTCCAGCTATATAGTTCAGGCTGGTCTTGAATTCTCAGCAATTCCTCTGCCTCAGCCTCCCAAGTGTTGGGATTACAGGCCTGCACTACCACACCTGGCTTATTCTTCACATTACTCAGTCTATGTTATCAGGTATAACAAACAGAAGGTGGGCTCCAACAATGGATAAATTAGTAGTATAATAAAAAGTAGCTTTTAACTGTTGCAGCCAAGATTCACAAAGATAATTAAACAATACACAATATGAGCTTTGGATTGAGACAAACCTAAGGATCCAATTACTCTCTCATTCTCTAAATTATGAAAACAAGGCAAGTTGATTAGTCTATGTATCAGTTTCTATAGCTATAAAAATTAGGTATTATTAAAATTTATCTTACCGAATGCTTAAGTGAGATAACGTACACATAAAATGTTTCACATAGTGTCTGATACATAAGACCATTTTGCATGTTAACTATGACTGTTATTTTTAAATATTAGCAATATACTCTAAAATCCATACTATAATGTATAGCACTTTTAACACCATGAACCACATAGAACAGTGGTTACTACCTATCAAGATATGATACAGTATAAAAAGAGCAGAGACAAGACAAAATGACTTGTGGGGGCTTGGCCTGAATACCTGGAGGTCCTGAAGCAGCTGCATCTTCCATAAGTTCTCCTTCTAGTTCCATGTTGTTATATTCTACATCATTTTCTCCAGACCTAAGAATAAACGAAATTTATCATTATGTTAAATATAATTAACATTTTAATCTGTTCTTAAGCAAATTTCCTAATAGTAGTGCACAGCTTTCTCCTATGAAGACAGGATAGTTACAAATAGAGACTTTTGTCAGTATTATATGTATGAGTAGTGTTAATGTTCAACTTCTTAAAATCATGAGAGTGCTGGGCGTGGTGGCGCATGCCTGTAATCCCAGCACTTGGGAAGCTGAATCAGGAGGATTGCCATGAGTTTGAAGTCAGCCTGAACTAGTGAGACTTTGTCTCAAAAAACCAAAAAAAACAACAACAACAAAAAAACCCATGAAAGTATGTTGACAACATTTAAAATCAGAGAATCTGTAAGCAGAAATATTACAGGTTTAAAGAATTGTTAATGACAGTAAAATGAGGCTTAAAATAGTGTATTTTAATGTTTTTTAAAAAAGGACAAATTACTGTATGTGATTAAAATAATGTCAGAAAAAATGATGCTACTTCCTATTAGGACTCACGAAGTATCCTATACTAAAAACAAATAGCACTCACTACTACTTTAAGTACTTTAAGAAATACTACTTTGAAGAGTACAAATCAATGCTAGATTGACTGATTGACTGATTTACGGTCTCAGGACTGAACTCAGGACTTTGCGTTTGTGAGGCAGGCACGGCGCCACTGAGCTAAGTCCCCAGCCCTCAATGCTAATTTTATATAATTAAAGAAATCTTAAGATCAGCTTCCAGCTTGACAGTGTAAGGAGATCTGCAGAACTGTTCTCAACTGAAACTGGTGAAAAACATTTTTAAAAAACCATTTAGAAGGGCCAGAGATTTAGCTCAGTGGTTTTGCCACCTGCTGCACAAGCGCAAGGACCCGAGTTTGATCCCCAGTACCAAAGGAAAAAAAAAAACCATTTAGAAGCTGGACATGGTGATGTATGACTATAATCCCAGCACCTTGGGAGGCTGAGGTAAGTGGCAAGACCTGTTTTCAAAATGAAAAGAGGGCTGGAAATATGGCTCAGTACAGTGCTTCCTTCCATGTACAATGCCCTTGGTTCAATCCCCAGCAATACAAAAACCCAAACTAAAGCAAAACAAAAACCATTTAAGATCCTGGAAATGGTCCTAAAGGCATAGAGCTAATGGAGAAACATCTATACAAAAAAAAAGTATTAAAATTTGGTAAGAACGTGCATCTGTGATACCTGAACCAAATCACTCCTATCCTTTCCTAATTCATCCCCAAAGAAATTCCATTCCAGACTTTCCCACTTCCTGAAGCTTCCAAGAGGAAGTTATACTCCAGGGAGAGAAAAAACCTAGGCATTTCTCATTTTATTTTTTTATTTTTTATTTTTTGGTACCGGGGATCGAACTTGGGTCCTTGTGCTTGTGCAGCAGGTGGCAAAACCACTGAGCTAAATCCCTGGCCCTGCATTTCTCATTTTAACCCTAGCTACTTTTTGCTAAAAAAAAAAAGTCTAGCCAGGGGCTGAGAAGGACAAAAGGAGAGTTAGTGTTTATTGAATATGGATTTCACCCTGTGAAGATTTTTTAAAGTTCTACTAAAATGATAATAATAATAATGTGAATGCACTTAGCATCACTGAAGTGCACTTAAAAAAGGATCTGCATATGTAGCTCAGTGGGAAGGCCCTGCCCTTCAATCCCCAATACTGCCCAAAAGAGAAAGTAAAGGAAAAAATAAACTGTGGAGACGGAAAAATCCTCAATGGTGAAACGCCAAAAAGAATGCAATTAAAAAATGGGCAAGGCTGGGGATTTAGCTCAATGGTTCCACCGCCTGCCTCGAAAGCGGAAGGACCTGAGTCCAATCCTCAGTACCAAAAAACAAAACAAAACAAAAAAATGAGCAAAAACACAAAGTTTCACTGATAAAGACAGACAGATGGTAAATTAAGTAGCTAAAATGATGTTTACTATTATTAATTAGGGGATACAAATTTAACCAAATGAAGGATCCCTTCATACCTATCAAAATAGCTGTAATAAAAAACAGCAACAAACTAAACACAGGTGAGGAACCAGAGAAATTCAATTATTCATACACTGCTGGTGGGAGTGGAAAATACTATAGTCATTCTAGAAAACTCTCGACATTTTCTTCAAAAATTACATATGCAAATACCATACAATTCAGCAGTTGCACTTTTACCAAAGAAATGATGCTCAAACCTTGACGCATCCCAGATGTCCTTTAATGAGTGAATAGGTGAGCAAACTGTGGCACATTCACAGCACAGACCAGTGATCATCAACCTTTTAGACCTTTCAATGATATAAACAGTCCATGGAGGCATGCATGCCATAGATGCGTCACCACTGACACAGAACACCATCAACAACAAAAGGAATGAACTATTTACACATCCCATAACCTGGATGTATCTCTAGAGAACTACACTGAATAAAAAAAGCCAATCCTTTAAGGCAGTGGTGGTGAACCTACGGCACATGGCTGCACCGGGAACTCAGAGGCCTCGCTGTCAGCATGTGAGCCAAGTTGCCATTGCTTTTTCTAAATTAAAACCTCAGTATTCAGGTTTAATTTCAGTGTTGGCACTTTGCAATAAATAAGTTTTAGGTCATAGTTTGGGTACTTGGTCTTTAAAAGGTTTGCCATCACTGCTTTAAGGTTATCTACTATATGATCCCATTTACATAGTATTCTATTAAGGACAAAATTAGAGATGAAGAAGAGATGAGTGGTTTCCAGGGGTTGGTTAAAAAAAAAAGGCTAAGGTGGCAATAAAGGTATATCTATTAAAAACCAATAACAGGAATTCTTTTTTTCTTTTTTTTTTTGGTACCAGGGATCAAACTTAGGACCTTGCGCTTGCGAGGCAGGCGCAGTGCCACTGAGCTAAATCCCTGGCCCAAAAGGAATTCTTATGGTGATGGAAATAGGTTTTATTGGTGTTGATTTGGGTTTCTGGGGGTTTTTTTTGTTGTTGATTTGTTTTTTGAGACAGGATCTTGCTATGTAGTTAAGGTTGGCCTTGAACTCACTATGTAGCCCAGGCTGGCCTCAAACTTGCAATGATCCTCCTGTCTCAGCCTCCGAAGTACTGTGATTACAGGTGTCTACCACTATACCCAGCTGTGATGAAAATGTTTCACATATTACTTTTTCTTTTTGCTACTGGGAATCGAACTCAGGACCTTGTGCTTTTGAGGCAGGCGGCAGCACCACTGAGCTAAATCCCTAGCAAAAAATTATTAACTAATCCATTTTTTAATGAAAATGTTTCATTATCTTGACTATATCAATGTCAATATCCTAACTGTGATGTTGTACTATAGTTTTACATTTAGGGAAAATTGGGTAAAGGGTATTGGAATCTTTGCATTTTTTTAACTACATGTAAATCTACAATTATCTTATAACAAAAAGAAAAAAGTATCAGAACAAACATTTATAGTACTATTTACAGAAAAACCATGGAAGGACAAAGTACAGAAAGACAAGAAAGAAGGAAAAAAAATGAATATTTTCTAATTTAAAAAGATGGTGCTAATCATTATCCAAACAGATATAGGCCCATTTCCTCATCTGTAAAAGTAATAAATTAATCTTTGCTATTATTTCTATGATTACTACTGAACTATTACTACAGGTGAAGTTAGAAAAAAAGATTAAAAAGTCAATTTGATGAAAGGTTTGGTGTGTGAAGGAAGATTTATTTATTGTACATAAAATTCAACTGCCTTGAGGACAATCTTAAAATAAAGTTTAGAGATGTAACAGTGAAACTGAGACATAAATGCAATCTAGTGGTGGTGGTGTGCGCCTGTAATCCCAGCACTGTGGGAGGATGAGGCAGGAGTGTCTCAAAGTGGAGCCCAGCCTGTCAGCTTAGCAAATTCAATCCCTAGTACCATCATCACCACCAAAAAAAAAAAAAAAAAAAAATCACCCATAATGGGGCAGATTGACATATATGCCCCTGTCCACAACGCACTGAAAAGGACACATCAACACTTCTATAGTGCTTCTGCCAAAAATGAACAACCTTAATTCAATCATGAAGAAACAGACTAGTCCAAATTAAGGACTTTCTACAAAATAACCACTCTGTATTTTTCAAAAGTAGCAGTGATTTAAAAGGAAGGAAGGAAGGAAGGAGGAAAGAAACAAAGAAAGAAGGAAGGAAGGGAGGAAGGAAGGAAGGGGAAAGGAAAGGAAAGGAAAGGAAAGGAGCCAGGGATTTAGCTCAGTGGTACTGTGCCCGCCTCAAAAGTGCAAGGTCCTGAGTTTGATCCCCGGTACCAAAAAAAACAACAAAAAAGAAAAAGAAAGTAAGTGAGTAACCCAGATTAAAGCAGATTAAAGAGGTGTAACAATGAAATGTACATGATGCCCTAGATTGGCTCCTCCACCAGACAAAGGATACTCCTGACAAAATTTTTAAAAGGTTATCCTACCATATCAATGTTAACTCCTTGATTTTGATAACTGTATTGTAGTTATGTGAGAAACATCCTTGATTTTAAGAAGTACACAACAAATGTACTAATCTCAAATGTCCTAGAAAAGTTAGGCACAGAAAAACAAAATAAAGCAAAACATTAACATTTAGGAGATGAATTCATATGAATACAGAAATTCTAAGTAATATTTCTCAAAAATTCTTAAATATGAAATAATTTCAAAATTAAAACTGAAAAGTTAAACCAGGCCTGGTGACATACCCCTGTAACCCTAGCCTTTGGAAGGCTGAGGTAGAAGGATTGCATGTTTGAGCCAGTCTGGGCAATTTAGCAATACTCTATCTTAAAATAAAAAAGGGACAGGGCTATATCTCAAAGTGAAGGCCTTGAAGGGCCACAGACTTTAGCTCAGTAGCACCACACCTGCCTCGAAAGCACAAGGTCCTGAGTTCAATTCCAGGTATCCCCCTCAAAAAAAAAGTGAAGGCCTTGAGTTCAATTCCCTGTACTATAGGAGAAAAAAAAAACCCGTCTTGACTTAGATGTTAGAGATGGGAAGGAGGAAAATGGCTGTCTCCTGATTCAGTCTTTCCATCAAATTCCATTATATAAGATATGGACATGTAGAAAAACTGCTGACTATTCCCACTTTTAAGCCTTGGTTAAGATATTTTTCATAATTACCACTTAGATGCTTTATAGTGGTAGTTAATGTGGGATACTCACATAGTTTCTTCATCGATGTCATTTTCTTCTGTGTTACTTGTTGCTGTGGAACTAGCAGAAGAACTGCTACCATCAAGATGATTTACTTCATCTTCACCAACAAGATCCAGATCCAGATCTCCATCTGAAAGCTCATGCTAGATTAAAGCAAAAACAAGATTTCTATTCCAAATGTTTCCACTTGGTTGGCCATGTGCTAGTCACAAGCTAGGCCACGATGCAAGTCACACAACCACATTGAATGACGTTACTATAAACATGTGGCGGTCAATTTCAGGTGGGCCCTCAAGTGCAACTGGAAATGCTTCACATATTCTACATCAGTTTCTAATAAGGTTCCTCAAATAGTATTAACTCAAACTATCATTCGAGACCTACCTAACCTTTATACTGCTCAAGGTCATTAAATAACTGCAAGGCTCTCATCTCAAAAATAACAAGTACAAAACAATGTTGTCTCTATATATTTGTATTAACTAAAAATCACAAACTTTTTTTTGAAAGGGGGGGGCATTCCTGAAGACTAACTCAGGATCTTTGCAGGAAATATATTCACAGCCCTTTTTCATTTTGAGACTAGGTCTTGCTAAATTGGTAAGTTGCCCAGGCCAGGATCAAACTTGCGACCCTCCTGCCTCAGCCTCGCAGAGTTCTGGATCACAGGCATGAACCATCAAGCCTGACTACGAATACTTCTTAAATTTTATTTTGGTTAATATTTAGCTAGGACAAAACCTGGCAAACCCCAAGTCCCAAATCATTCTATCAACATATGCAATGATAAGGCACCTCGTCGTTTCAGGGACTAAAAATGTAACACTTTTTAAAAATCCACAATTGGGCCAGGAATTTAGCTCAGTGGCATCGCCACCTGCCTCGCAAGCGCAAGGTCCTGAGTTCAATCCCCGGTACTGAAAAAAAAAAAAAAAAAAAATCCACAATTACATAGTTTAGTTTTTAGAATGTACATCACAATTTGCTTCACAGATTGCAGAGTTTTCTTTTTTTTTGGTACCAGGAATCAAACTTGTGCTTGCCAGGCAGGCATGGTGCCACTGAGCTAACTCTCCTGCCCAGATTGCATACTTTTCTGTAATAAACCAAGTTTTAGAACTTTGAAATGCTTTGACTCAAGAACTTATGACTCAAACATTAACATTTATAGGGCCAGGGATTTAGCTCAGTGATTTCACCACCTGCTGTGCAAGTGTAAGGACCTGAGTTTGATCCCTGATACCAAAAAAAAAAAAGTGAAAAACATTAACATTTATAGAAGACAATCAATAATGAAACTCAGTGGACAATACTGTAAATATACTCTTTCTCCTACATGCTGGAAATCATGATACTACCATTCTACCATTTCTGTTATCAATCTAAAACTGGCTCAAATATTACATGATAATCTTCATTCTGAATCTTCTCTTCATCTTCTTCATCTTCCTTGGTCTCTCTTATAGATGCCGTAGCAGGATCACTTTCAAGAAGCATGTCAGAGCATGACCCAGACTTCTTAGCTCGTGTCTCAGGTGTGTCATCAGTTTGGGGGCTAAGATGATTATCTGGTGGTGACAAGTCTCTTGATTTCTGAGTTCGAGAGAGCTCAATGGTAAGTCTCTTTTAAAATAAAAACAGAAAAATTAACATTAGTCATAAAAAGTGTCTCACTGGCACAGTATGAAATAAGAAGGTTTTCCTAAAACAATTTCTTAAACTTTCTCTTACCCTCTCCTGCCTTTGGTTTATAAAAAATTCCATGACAAAGATAAACTTCCCTATTTAGTCTCACCCTTGCCTATCTAGCACAAGCTATATATACAATTAGCAAAATAATACAGGCACCTTTTTTGGATTTTTTTTGTCTGGTTTTTTTTTTTTGGTACCAGGGATTGAACTCAGGTCCTTGCGCTTGCGAGGCAGGTGGCGAATCCACTGAGCTAAATCCCCGGCCCAGTATTTTGTTTTTTGGTACCAGTGATCGAACTCGGGACCTTGCGCTTGCAAGGCAGGCGGCGGAACCACTGAGCTAAATCCCTGGCCCCATTTTTATTTTTTGCAGAGCTGAGTATCAAAGTCAGGGTCTTATGAATACTAGGCAACTGCTCTATCACTGACCCACAGTTTCAGCAGTTTGGTTTTCTGTTTTGTTTTTTGTTTTAAGATGGGACAGGGTCTCATTATGTAGTTCAGGCTGGCCTTGAATTCACTATGGAGCCCAGACTGGCCTCAAACTCATGGTGATCCTCCTGCCTCAGCCTCCCAAGTGCTGAGCAGTTTGAAATAGTACACATAACATAAAATTCTCCAAACATATGTATGTAATCATATTTTCTTTCCTCATCTATTAACTGATTTCACCATCCAACCCTCTATCTCATCCCAAGTTTCACTGTAGAAAAAGAAAAATTCCTCACATATTTTGGTTCACTATTGTAAAACAAAAATTTCTTAATGGATCTTCTCTAGTGATCCATCAACAACACTGAGAGTTCAAGAAGGAGAAATTTCAAGTATTTCATAGTTTTGAAATCTTTAAATCCTAGATAGCTTGTGGAATAGAATTAATTTATATCACTGAGAGAAAAATAGAGTTTATCTCAAACTAGAGCAGCACTGTGCAATACAACTTTATGAGATGATGAAAATGTTCTGTATTGGCAACACTCAATATAAGCACGAATTTGTGTACAAGCACCTAAGAAACAGTATCTTTATTTATAATTAAGTTAAAGTGACATAGCCAAGTACGGTGAATAGCTATCAAACTGGAGAGTACATAACACAAACAGCATAACTGGATTTTTTTCTATAAAATTACAAATAGGAAAGAATATCAAAAATCTAAAACCAAATGTAGCAAGCGAAAAGGTAAACAGAAATAGTGTTATTTCCTTACCTCTTTAAGATTGTTTATTTGTTGGATATAACTAGTCTGTGCAGCTTCCAACTGTGTGATATACCAATGTTGGTCCCGGCATTTTTGAAAAAAAGTAGGTGAACGTACCTGAAACCTTAAAAGAATAGATCCACATGAAAAAAAAATCCAATAATAAAATATTATAAATCTGGCCTTGAGTATACAACTATAAATTCTACAGTATTATCTTATTTAGTTTAGTTTATACAGTAAAAATTAAAATGAACTCAGAGCTTCATATAGTCTAAAATTCATAATGACTTAAGTTTCTGACAAATTAGTTGTCTAAACATAAACTAGTTTTCTAGAAATAGCTTCTGTAACAGGATTAAACTTCCAAGCTAACCGATTAACATATATTGATTATAATAATGCAGTTCAGATACAATGATGATCATGAGGTGGAAAGAAGAGGACTAAACTATGCAGAAATAGGAACATTATATTTTCCTTTGCTTAAGTCAGGCCCTAGTAAAATAATGCAAAGTTTATTTTAAGTGCTGTTCTTTTTATTTTGCTATTGCATCTCTATTCTATTCCCTATTTCCTATCCCTCAGGAAAACTCAGAGTCAAAATTCAGGATTGTTTTTAAGTTAAGCTAAAGCGTTTTTATGCTCTAAATAAATGATATCCTCACCCCTCCAGATATCTTATAATCAAAACTCCCCACATTACAATATAGCATCAGCCAGCTATGGTTAAGAAAAAAAATCACTATATTAAATTATATTCATGAACAAGTAAGGTCTTAATGCATCTATAGTTGTTTTGTTTTTTTGGGTTTTTTTCCGGTACCAGGGATTGAACTCAGGACCTCGCACTTGCAAGGCAGGCACTGTGCCACTGAGCTAAATCCCTGGCCCTATAGTTGTATTTTTTAAAAGCTAATATTTATTAAAGCAAACAAAACTCTTATCTCTTTAAATATGCAAACATGACTCCATTTACAGAAAAAAAGAGAAACCCATAGAGCATGTAATTTGGAAGTCTCCATCTCTGTCACCCCTACCCCCAAACCCTTCTACTCTGACCCTCTTATGTTAGCCACTGCTATAGTTCAGATCTTAAATGTCCCTAAAAGGCCGATGTGTTGAGGGCTTGTTTCCTGGGGTAGTGCTATTGGGAGATGCTTACATCATTAAAGGCATGCCCTTGAAGGGGACAGTGGGATCCCAGCTCCTTTCTCTTCCTCTATCTCACATCCCAGACATGAGGTGACCAGTTTTGCTCCATCACGCAATTCTACTCTTAAGTACTGCCTTGACACAGATCCAAAGCAACAGGGCCAACTGATTATGGACAGAAGCCTACAAAACTGTGAGTCAAAAATAAAACTTCTCTCTTCCTAAGTTAATTATCTCAGATATTTGTTAATAAGAACAGAAAGCTAACACAGCCATCATTGCATTTTTTTTTTTTAGAATTTTAGACCTAGTGTAAGAAAACGATGATCATCTAATATTTAACAGTAACAGATACCTAATTTCAGTCAAGGATACTCTTTTGTTTGTTTGGGGTTGTTTTTTTTTTGGTACTGGGGATTGAACTCAGGACCTTACGCTTGCGCTTGCGAGGCAGGAGCTGGAATTACTGAGCTAATCCCCAGCCTAACGATACTCTTTTAATGGAAGAATAAAGTAACTATATATTTATTCATATATAGTTATAGGAAAACCTTAAGTAATTTTAAAATTTAATACCTAAAAAATTCCAACAGAAAAATAAATTTCAACAGAATCTTGCACTGAGGTTTAAATTTTGTGCAACTGTTCATTAAATAAATATTATGAGTCAACAGTATAATTATAAACTTCTCTCTTTAAGAACTTCATTTATAGGATTATTTCATAAAATATTATTTTTATCTGCCTTTCCGTCTTGAGTTCCTTAAGGACAAAAACCAACTTTAATCCTTTTTGTTGTTTACAGTACTGGAGTTCAAACCAGGGACCTGTGCATGTTAGGCAAGTGCTCTAATACTCAGCTACATCCCAGCCCTTTTTTAAAATTTTGAGACATGGTCTTGATAAATTACAATCCTCCTGCTTTAGCCTCCCAAATAGCTGAGACTAAGTGCATGCATCACCATACTTGGTTTAATTCCTTTTTCAAGCCAGAGTCAGGCACACAGCACAGACTCTATAAATACTGCTGAGTGAATGATAACTAAACATCTCAGCAGAAATCTGTTCCTATACTGATATACAGTCTCTAAGTAAAGGTTTTCTTCTAAACACGGATGACCTAAAAAAATACTAGAGGTCAATAAATTGCATTAAAAACCAGGGAAACTCTCACACAGATTGCCAATAGAAAGATCCAACATTACTATGCCTAAGTAAGAAGAGGAATAAGACTATAAAATATAGGGGTTTTTTGTTTGTTTGCTCCTTTTGTTTTTTGAGACGGAATCTTGCTATGTAGTTCACGCTGGTCTCAAACTCACAGTGATTCTCCTGCCTCAGCCTTCCAAGTGCCAGGATTACAGGCATGCACCACTATGTCCAACTAAAACATGGATCTTTTGTAAACTGATGCTTAAATAATTTGCAATTCTATGACTAATCAAGAAATAGCAACAAATTATTTCTCTTGTGAGTAATTCAAAGAACAAAACAAAAACCTGAAAGAATAAAATGGAACTACAATAATTCCACCAAAAGAAAATATAGAAACATGAAATTTTTTCTTATACTGAAAATGTCCCTTTTTTCACTTTTTTCTTCTCCTAAAAAAAGTAGAAAGAACAAAAAGTAAAGGCTAACATGATAGCAACACATTAACCCAGCATGCTGAGATAAACAGAGCTCAGAAAAAGTAAAATTTAGGAGGTTAGATCATTCCCAAGGGAATCATTTTTCTGTCTGGATGAAAATTTTCTAAGCTGTTAAAACAGTCTGAAATCTCACAGTTCAGAGCAACTCTAAATCTCTTTTAAAAATTTAAGTTCTCATTATCATCATTAAATTATAACATCAGGTAATAATGGCCCAGAACTTACAACCTGTAGAGGCTCCCCCAAATTAAATGGGGCTGTTTCATAGCCACTGTTGATAGTTTGTTTCTTATTGCCAATAACATATCAAATATTCCTTATTGGTTTTCACCAATTTTCATCTCTATTCTCTTACTTGTAATTTGCTATTATTTAGAAATAAACCAGAAGTTGTTTTATAACGTTAAGTTTGTAAAACCAAGTTTGTCCCCAAAATGTAATATAATATCAGTGAGGAAAAAAAACCCAGCATTTGATTCCTCAGTCTCACATTTCCTCACTATCTTGGATTACACCTTATAAATACAGGCTGAAAGTAATTTTATACAATATTTTTAGTGCAGCTGCATTTTGACTTTGATTCCTTACATGAATTCATGAATGGAATACTCCACTTGTGACATTATGTCAGTGCTAAAACTATTTAAGATTTTAGAATATTTTGGAGCATCCTTTGGATTAGGATGTTCAAACTCTAATAGTTTGGTTTTTTTTTCCAATGGAATCAGTAACTAGATCTTGAACAAATTATTTTTTAGCCACTTGACTACATGGGACTCATGAAATTAAATAAAGAAACTGGTATGGTTATGGTTACTATGAATTTCAATACTCATCTCTGTTAAACTAATCTACTTTGAAATAAAGTTCTGATGATAGTATTCTTCCATAAGTTATAAAATCAGGCATTTCCTATTACCTTAAAATTACTGTATCATTTTGTCGATTTAAATAGCCTTCATTTGCAAGTAAGTCCAGACGAAAAAATCTATTATAGCCCCAGCATTCTCCAACTTCAAAGTCAGATGCAAATTCTCGAATGATGTTTTTGGTAGGATCATTGCAGGACTGATGAACCATCTCTACACGATATTCGTATCTAAAATTTTAAAATAGAATATTGATACAGAGTAAGCAAAAGAGTCATCAGAACATTAAGGTTATCAAATACTTAAGAAATTTACTGATATACAGTACAGTTAAATTTCTTTCGGAAAGAATGGTATCAGTTACAAAAAAGCAGTATAGTAGTTCGGTTTTTTTGGACTGCTTCCATTTTTTCCTTTTCTCATATTTTTTCTTTTCCCTACTTTCCTTTCCTCTACCTCTCCCACTTCCCCTACCCCTTTAGACCTTTTCTTCCTATTTCACATTATCAATTATACATTTTTTTTTTCAATTATACATTTTGATCCTTATTTACACTTTTAGTTTCTCATACCAGCTCAGTGGTTCAGATGCCTGCCTAGCAAGCACAAGGACCCAAGTTCAATCCCCAGTACCAAAAAAAGAGTATGGCCTCAATGTGCATCCATTTAGCTATAAATGTCTCTACTTTCTCATTATTTATGGCTGAGTAGTACTCCGTTTTATAAAAAAAAAACCCACATCTTCTTTATCCAGTCCTCAGTTGATGGACAATTGGGCTGTTTCCAAGTTTTACCTTTTACATATAAACGTGGGTGCCGCCATAAACACGGGTGCACATATATCACTGTGGTATGATTCTTTTAAATCTTTGGGGAAGACACCCAGCAGGGGAATAGCTGGGTCAAATGGAACCTCTAATCCGAGTTTTTTAAGATATCTCCATATTGATTTCCACAGTGGTTGCACAAGTCTGCACTCCCACCAACAATGAAGAAGGGTTCCTTTCTCCCCACAACCCCACCAGCATTTGTTATTGGTTGATTTCTTGATAGCAGCCATTCTTTCTGGGTTGAGGTGGAATCTCAACGTTGTTTTCATCTGCAGCTCTCGAATGACCAATGACATTGAACATTTTTTCATATGTTTATTTGCTGCTTTTACTTCTTTGTCTGAGAAATGTCTGTTCATTTCGGATGCCCAGTTTTAAATTGGGTCTTTGAATTTGGGGGATCTGATTTTTTTCAGTTCTTTATATATTCTAGATAGTAGTCCTTTGTCTGAGGAACAGCTGATAAAAATTTTTTCCCACATTGTAGGTTTTCTCTTAGCTCTCCCTTCAGCTTTTTAAAACTTCTGAGACAGGGTCTCACTAAAGTGCCTAGGCTGGGCTTGAATTCAGGATAGTCCTGCCTCAGCCTCCTGAGTAACTGAGGTCCTAAAAGAAAACAGTTCTTAGAATTACCAAATTATGCTATCATACTATGTCAAAGGTGCCTTTTTACTGTATATCTTAACAGAAATACAATACAGCAATTGACAAAAGTAATTGACAAAAACTGCTAGGGAGATGTATGTAAATGAACATTAGGAGTGTTATTTAATTACACCTCTTACTTGGAAGTTTCAGGCAACCCAGCTGAGAGTTCCAGAAACACAGATAAGTAGTAACCACGCACAACTCCATTTCCATCCTAAAAAAAAAAAAGTGGGGGGTTATGCAAAGACAAACTCCAGATCAATATAAATATAAAGAAAATGGAGAATAATACCTAATATCTGGTTTGGAAAGTACTTCTAACCTTAAAAAAATGAAATAAAAAAGACCAACAGATTTGAATCTTAACAATTTTAAACTTTTGTGCATTAAGGAAAAGAACCAGATTAAGGCATGTAAATTAAGACAACAATTAACTATGAAAAAAAAGTTAAGAGATGCCACAGATTTAGCTCAGTACAGCCACTGTCTGCCTCACAAGGCAAGGTTCCAAGTTCGATCCCTGGTAGCAAAAAAACAAAAAAAAAGTTAAGAGCTTTAAAATACACAGAACTCTTTACAAACCAGGCATTAACAAAAAAAATCAATTAACAAATGCAATTAAATACTCAATTTCAGTTGAAATGAGTGTGCCAAAAAAAAAGGGGGGGGTGAGGCATCCTGTAGATTGAACTGAAAGTCTTGCGTAGGCAAGCATTCTACTACTGATCTACATCTGCAGCCCCAAAATAAGATAATTTTCAAGAATATCTAGAATATATAAAGAACTAGGAATATGAACAGATTTTTTTATGCTGAATGATATACAAAGAGCCAATAAACATAAAAAGATGCTCAATACCAGTAATTAATAGGAAATGGAAATTAAAATCACAAATATAATTCATAACTTATTAGAATGCTTCCTATCAAAATGCAGAAATCAGCTTCCGGGCCACCATACCACCTGAGTGCAGAGCAGCAGAGCTGCCCTCAGCACAGAGGTGAACCTTCCAGGCTGCGGTAGCACCACCTCGAGTGCAGAGGAGCAGAGCTGCCCTCAGCACAGAGGTGAACCTTCCAGGCTGCGGTAGCACCACCTCGAGTGCAGAGGAGCAGAGCTGCCCCCAAAGGAGAGGAGGTGAACTTCCGGGCCGGCATACCACCAACCCAAGCACTGAGGAGGTGAGAGGCAAGGGCACCAGCAGCACACATCCCCGCCCACGACCCCTCCCTGGGTGAAATGAGAAGACACATAGACAAGTCTCAAAACAAGACTTCCAGATCACCTACAGCAACCCCAAAGAGAAAGGAGATGGAACACTCTGATACTCAATCACCTGGACTCCCTGAACTGGCAACAAAAGAGGATCTAGAAAAAATGAAATCAGAAATAATTTCTCAGATATCAGCAGAGACTGTGGCAAGAGTGCAAGACATGATTAATAAATCTAGAGAGGACACAGATAAAAAAATAGAGGAGCTGAGGAACATGATAGAATCCAGACACAGGAAACAAATGAAATCCATAAAACAGATGCAAACAGATATCTAGAAGATTAAAAACTCCACTGAATGTTTACACAGCAAAATGAGCCAAAGTGAGGACACAATTTCAGATATAGAAGATAAGATTGCAATTAGTAACCAGGAAAAGAAAAATTGCTTTAAAACTATAAGGGACCACGAGAAATCAATCTAGCAGCTGCAAAGAAGAGTAACATAAGACTGATCAGAGTCAATGAAGAAACAGGAGTGTGTAGACAACATAAAAAAATTGTTCACAGAAGTGATGGCAGAAAGCTTCCCAAGCAGAGGAAAAGAACTTGACATACAGATAAGTGAGGCATATAAGACTCCAACTAGCCTTGATCAAAAAAAAATCTACACATAGGCATATAACTGTTAAGATTCCAGAAACCCAACAGAAGAACAAAATTCTACAAGCAGTTAGACAAAAGAAACAAATCACATACAAAGGAAAGCCCATCAGAATCACAGACTTCTCAATGCAAACCCTCAAGGCAAGAAGAGCTTGGACTGACATATTTCAAGCCCTAAAGGTAAGCAGCCTCCAACCCAGATTGATGTACCCTGCAAAACTATCTTTCAAAATTGATGGAGAAATAAGATACTTTCATGACAAAGAGCACCTTAGGAACTTCATGAATACCAAACCAGCACTCCAAAACATTTTAGCCAATATCCTAGGAAAACACAATGAGGATCACAGCCCCAGAAAGCCCAGCAGAATGAATCCATCAGACACGACAAGAAATTAAACACAAAGAGGGATAATCCAACAAAAAGAAAAAGTCATGACAAGGATAAGTCAATACATATCAGCTATAGCCACCAATACTAGTGGTCTCAATTCACCAATCAAAAGAAATAAACTGACAGAATGGGTCAAGAAGCAAGATCCAACACTATGCTGCATACAAGAAACATTTAATTCAAAATGAAACTCACAGACTAAAAGGTAAAGGGCAGAAAAAAATACTCCATGTGACAGAAACTTGAAAAAAAGCAGAAGTAGCTATCCTCTTTGCAGATCAAGTGCATTTCAAACCAACACTGATTAAGAGAGACGAAGAAGGACAATACATCCTTGTAAAGGGAACAATCCAAGAGGAACAGATCACAATCATAAACATATATGCACCAAATACTAATCCACCCAACTATATAACAGTAACGGACATGAAAAGTCAAATAAGCACTAATACAATAGTAGTGGAGGACCTCAATACCCCAATGTCACAAATAGGATAGATCAACTAGACAAAAAAATAACCAACGAAATACTAGAACTCAATCAAACTCTTGAACAAATGAACTTAACAGATGTTTAGAGTGTTCCACCCCACAAAATCAGAAAACACATACTTCTCAACTGGACATGGGTCGTTCTCCAAAAGAGACCACATACTCACTCACAGAACATGTTTAAGTAAGTGCAAAGGAATTGAAGTTGTCCCCTGTATATTATCAGACCATAGTGTGATGAAATTGGAGATCCATAGCAAAAGAAACCACAAGAATTTCATAACCACATGGAAACTGAACTACAAACTTTTGAATAACGAATGTGTCACAGAGAAAATTAAAGAAGAAATCAGACAGTTCCTTCAATTAAATAACAATGACAATACATATTGGAATCTATGGGACACAATGAAAGCAGTCTTAGGAGAGAAATTCATAGCAGGGAATGTTAACGTGAAGAAAACAGCGAGCTCAATTACACAACCTGATGCTGAACCTCAAGCTTCTAGAAAAAGAAGAGCAGGACAAACCCAAAGCTGATACAAGGGAGGAAATTATAAATATTGGAGCAGAAATCAATGCAATGGAGACTAAGAGAACAATACAAAAATTCAATGAAGCCAAGAGTTGGTTCTTTGAAAGACTCAACAAAATTGACAAACCCTTAGACGATCTTATCAGAAAAAAGGAAAGAAAAGGCCCAAATCCATGCAATTAGGAATGAAAAGGCTGAAATTACAACACACCCAGCAGAAATCCAGAGGATCAACAATACCTACTTCAAGAACCTATACGCCAATAAGATGGAAAACACAGAAGAAACGGACAGATTCCTAGATACGTATGAATTATCAAAGTTGAACAAAGAAGACCTAAAAATTCTAAACAACCTAATATCAATGAAATTGAAAACATAATTAAAAACTTAGAAACTGAGAAAAGCCCGGGTCCTAATGACTTCACCGCTGAGTTCTACAAGTCATTTAGAGAGGAACTACTGCCACTACTGTTTAAACTCTTCAATGAAATTGAAAGGGAAGCAATACTCCCAAATTCATTCCTGGAAGCAAGGATCACCTTGATCCCCAAAGCAGCAAAAGACCCAACCAAAAAAGAGAACTATAGGCCAATCTCACTAATGAACATAGATACAAAACTCCTTAATAAGATACTGGCAAACAGAATGCAGAAGATCATCAAGAAGATCATATACCCTGACCAAGTGGGATTCATCCCAGGGATGCTTCAACTACGCAAATCAATAAATGTAATACACTATATATCAATAGAGCCCCAAGGACAAAAACCATATGATTATCTCAATAGATGCAGAAAAAGCATTTGACAAAATCCAACATGCACTTATGATAAAAACCCTACAAAAAAATTGGAATACATGGTCTCTACCTAAATCTGATAAAAACCATCTATGAAAAGCCAACAGCCAACATCATACTAAATGGTCAAAAACTGAAATCCTTCACACTCAAATCAGGAACAAGACAAGGATGTCCACTATCACCACTCCTGTTCAATACAGTCTTAGAAACATTAGCCACAGCAATTAGGTAAGAGAAAGAAATAAAAGGAATAAAGACAGAAAATGAAGAAGTCAAATTGTCATTATGTACAGATGACATAATATTCTCTATATAAAAGACCCCAAGAATTACATCAAAAGTCTTCTAGACTTAATAACCAAATTCAGTAAAGTAGCTGGATACAAGGTCAACACACAAAAATCAATAGCTTTCCTCTACACGAACAAGAGACTCACTGAGAAATAGGGCAAATAATTCCTTTCACAATAGTATCCAAGAAACTGAAATACCTAGGAATAAACCTAACGAAAGAAATCAAAGACCTCTTCTCTGAAAACTATAGCACTCTGAAAAGAGAGATTGAAGATGATATCAGAAAATGGAATGACATCCCCTGCTCCTGGGTAGGAAGGATCAATATAGTGAAAATGGCCATACTTCCAAAACTGCTATATAGATTCAATTCAATCCCAATCGAAACCCCAGCAGCATACTTTTCACGGACCTTGAGAAAACAATCCAAAAACTCATTTGGAACAAGAAGAGACCCAGAATAGCAAAAGCAATTCTAGGTAACAGAGACACGGCAGGGGGTCTCACACTCTCCAACTTGAAACTATACTACAAAACTACTGTGATAAAAATAGCATGGTACTGGCAAAGAAACAGACCTCAGGACCAGTGGAACAGATTAGAAGATGCAGAAACAACTCCAGACACACTCAGCCACCTCATCTTTGACAAAGGAGCCAAACACCCTTGCTAGAGGAAACATAGCCTCTTTTATAAATGGTGCTAGAAAAATTGGGTTTCAACTAGTCAAGGATTAAAACTAGACCTATATCTCTCACCATGCACTAAACTAAAATCCAAATGGATTAAAGATCTAAATAGTAAAATAGAAACTCTGAACCAGTTAGAACAGAGGTTAGGTAGAACCCTTGAAGACATTGGTGTAGGAAAAGATTTTATGAACAAAACCTCAGTTGCCCGTGAACTAGCACAAACAATCAACAAGTCGGATCTCTTCTAATTAAAAAGCTTCTGCACAGCAAGAGAAACCACCAGCAGTGTGAAGAGACAACCCACAATGTGGGAAAAAATTTTCCCCTGCTGTTCCTCAGACAAAGGTCTAATATCTAGAATCTAGGAAAACTTAAAAAAATCAGACCTCCCAAATTTAAAGACCCAATCCAAAAATGGGCATCTGAAATGAACAGACATTTCTCAGAAACAGCAAATAAACATATGAAAAAATGTTCAACATCACTGGTCATTCGAGAGATGGAAATGAAAACAATGCTGAGATTCCACCTCACCCCAGAAAGAATGACTGCTATCATGAAATCAACCAATAACAAATGCTGGCGGGGCTATGGGGAAAGAGGAACACTGATGTACTGCTGGTGGGAGTGTAGACTGGTGCAACCACAGTGGAAATCAGTATGCACTACAACCACTGTAGAAATCAGTATGGAGATACCTCAAAGAACTAGGACTAGAATTCCCATTTGACCCACTCCCCTGCTGGGTATCTTCCCCAAAGAATTAAAAGAATCATACCACAGTGAAGTATGTCCACCCATGTTCATAGCAGCACAATTTGTAATAGCTAAAACTTGGAAACAGCCCAAATACCCATCAATTGGAGACTAGATAAAATGTGGGTTTTTTAAATAAAATGGAGTACTACTCAGCCATAAAAAATGAGAAATTTGAGACATTTATAGCTAAATGGATGCACACTGAGGCGATACTCTTAAGTGAAATAAACAGGACACAAGTGTAAATACTGAATAGTTTCTCTAGTGTGAGAAACTGAAAGTGTAAATAAGGACTAAAAGGTATAACAGATAATGTGAAATAGGAAGAAAAGGGGCAAAGGGGTGGGGGAAAGGAAAGAAGGGAATGGAATATGACAATATGAAAAAAAATGGAAACAAAGTCTTTGTAAATACGGAGGGATGGAGGGGTTGAAGGGAGGGCAGGGGAATGGGGAAACAATAAGAACCAAGAGAGATTATGTAAAGGTGCAAATTTGCAATGATGAATGTCATTGTATTATATACCTAAAATGTATCAATAAAATTAATTGAAAAAAGAATGAGAAAGTAAAGACATTTATAGCTAAGTGGATGTACACTGAGGCCATACTCTTCAGTGAAATAAATAGGATACACGTGTGTAATTACCGAATAATTTCTCTGGTGTGAAAAACTAAGTGTAAATAAGAATCAAAATGTATAATTGATATTGTAAATAGGCAGAAAATGTCTAAAGCAATAGGGGAAGTGGGAGCGGGAAGTGGGAGCGGGAAGAGGAAAAGAAAAAATATGAGAAAAGGAAAAACATGGAAATGAAGTTTTTGTAAATAGGGAAGGGTGGAGGGGGTGAAGGCAGGGCAGGGGAATGGGGAAACAATAAGAACCAAGATACATTATGTAAAGGTACAAGATCCCAATGATGAATGTAACTGTATTGTATACCTAAAATGTACCAATAAACTAAATGGAAAAAAAACCCGCAGAAAACAAATACTGCAAAGAATGTGAAGAGACAAATCCTCATGCACTGATGAGGATAAAATAAGGTAAAATAGTACAACTGCTATAACATATGATCTAGTAATTCTACTTGTGGGTATTATTCGAAAAAAACTGAAAGCAAGATCTTGAAGAGATGTGTGCACATATTAATACCATCCCCTAGGTGAAAGCAACCCAAATGTCTGTTTACAGATGAATGAGCAAAATGTGTAACGTACATACAATAGATATTATTCAGCCTTATGATGGGAAGGAAATTCTACACATATAACAAAAAACAGATGAAAAAAAAAACCGAAAAAAAAACAGATGAACTTTAAGCTAAGTGAAGTAAGCCAGTCATATAAAGGCAAACACTTTATGATTCTACTGGTAAGAGATACCTAGCGTAATCAGATTCACAGAAACAGAATGCAGAATAAGGGTTACCAGGGGTTTGGGGGAGGAGAAAGAGAGCTACTTAGTGGTCAGAGTTTTTATTTTGCAAGATGAAGTTTTGAAGATCATACAAGGTAAATACACTGATGCTACTAATGACAAATTTTACATTATATATTAGCAAAATAAAAGATTAAAGAACAAAAATGCTAACCCTACAGACAATGAAAGCACCCCAGAAAAACAAAAATAGATCAAAACTGTAACTTATTCCAAAACAACCTAAACACTACTAAGAAAACAATAAAATGAAAATAAAAAGAAAATAATAAAATGGAAGAACAGCAGAAATTAAAATTAGAAAACTCAGGATTAAATGAAAGAACTAAGGAAAGAATATGAAATTTTTTAAAAAGTTACACTGAACCAGAAGGAACACAAAGCAAATAAACACAATGGATTATGCGTTAAGAGAAAAAAGTGAACAAAGGAAAATTTTAAAAATGAAACACTCATAAGGCTGAAGTAAGAGGATTACTTGAGTTCAGTTCAAGACCACCCTGGGCAACAACACAGTGAGAAGATGTCTCCAAAAAAAAAAAAGAGTTTTAAAAAAAATTAAAATAATGAAAACAAAAGGAACAGCTTTAGCAAGCAAGTGATAAACAGTTAAGACAGGCTAAGAAAATTCAAAATAGAGATTATAAATGGGGCACGGTGGTACATGTTTGTAATTCCAGCAGTCTGGAGGGTGAGGCAGGGAATTGAAAATTCAAGCCTAATCTGGGCAACGTAGCAACTTAATGAGACCCTACATCAAAATAAAAAAATAGGGTCGGGGATTTAGCTCAGTGGTTTCACCGCCTGCTGTGCAAGCACAAGGACCTGAGTTTGATCCCCAGTACCAAAAAAATAAAAATAAAAAAAATATAAATAAATAAATAAATAAATAAAAGGACCAGGGATTTAGCTCAGTGGCACCACACCTGCCTGGCAAGAAAAAGGTCCTGAGTTAGATCCCTGGTACCTAAATAAATAAATAAATAATAAATAAATAAATAATAAAATAGGCCCGGGATATAGCTTAGTTTGAAGGCCTTGGGTCAATTCCCAGTACCAAAGGTGAAAAATAGCAAAATGAAACAAAATAAAACAAAAAAACCCCACAAATTATACAGGTACCAAGAAAGAAAACCAAAAAAGCCAATGAAACAAATACTAAAAACTAAAATGAGCATTAATAGCTGCTAATAACACAAAAGAGATGCAAGTACAAAAATAACGCACTACTGCTTATATTCCTGCCATAGGAATTGACTTGAATATCATCATGCCGCTAATTCAGCTGCCAATTCAAGAAATATATAGATCAAAGTGGCTGTACATGAGTCAGCATATATGTGGGGGTTTTTTTCTGGGTTTCTGTACCTGTATTTTTTAAAATGACTTTTAAAAGAAGAATTTTAAACATTTTTGTCTAATGGTAAGCGTATTTCCACAAACCACAAATAAAATTTAATTATATATCAGTTCATACTGCCCATATACAACCCACTGTTTCCATATTTAGTAAAATAGCCCACGAAGAAACAAAATCAACATTAATTTCCAGACTGCACTAAAGTTGAACTAGTATACTGTAGAACGCTGAAAAACAGATTTTGGTTTCAAAGTTTATTAGAAATATGAAAAACTTACTGGGTAAACTTTTAATCTCCAGCAAAGTCCTGAAACTTGAAGAGGTGAACTATAAACAGGATCTGCTCTCTGGCGCAAAGTGCTGAGGAAAAAGAAAACCAATCAAAATCCCAAGATCAAAACCATTATGAAATGGCAACAGGATATATTTATTACGTATTTGAAATCCTGAATAACAGGTGAGTAAGGAAGTCAAGATTTTATTGTACAAGATTATATATACTTACAAACTGGAAATAAAATTTAATGATAATCTGGTCCCTGGGGCAAACGATCCGTCGCCCCTCTCCCCACCTTTGTCTTAATAAAGCATTTTAGGGGAAAAAAAAATTTAATGATAATCACTCAGCAATATATTTTGTTTCAGTAAAAAACAAAGCAAAACCAAAACAAAACCCTCTTAAAAATGTGACAATTAAGAGGAAACTATCACTAATTATCCTGAAATTAATTCTGCTTTAATAAGCAGTATTCAGTCCAGTGTACAGTGCATTCCTGTAATCTCAGCACTCAGGAGGCTGAGGCAAGAGGATTGCTGAGAGTTCAAGTCCAACCAGGGCTACATAGTGAGTGCAAGGCCAGCCTGAACTACATAGCAAGACCTTGTCTCAAAAAACTGAAAAAAAAAAAAAGTACCATTCATCAGTGTTTTTAAAAGCTTGTGATAAAGCGTGTGCTTAGAACAATCTAAAAGCCATAGGTTCAATTCCCAACACCAAGAAAAATATTTTTTTAAAAGATCAAAACCAAAAATCTCAGCTCTGGTGTGAGAAACTGAACGTGGAAATAAGGGCTGAGCTGTATAATGGATACTGGAAAATGGGAAGAAACTCTTCAAATGGGCAGGGGAATAAGGAGGAGGGAGGAAGGAAGTAAGTGACAAGAAAAAAAGTGAAAATAGAAGGAAAAAAATGGAAACAAATTTTTTGTACATAGGGAGGGGAGGGGGCTTCAGGGGGTAATGGGATAAAATAAAAAATTAAATTAAAAAAACCCACTTAATATTTCCTCCTCACTTCTGTGTAACATAATTATGTGCTAAACCTTAACACTTGGGGAAAACATCAGAGAAGCAACATTTTGGCTGCAAAATTATCCCATAAGAAAAGACAAATCAAATGCCCTTACTTTGGTGGTTATCCCCAACCGTCCCAAAGACCTTGTATTTTTAGTTTCATGCTGCCCTTAATACAAGTCCCTTAGAACTTTTGTGTTTTAAGATCTTTGCTTCTAATTGTAAAGGAAAAAACAGCAAAGGCTAATAAAACATGCTACTTAAAAGCTTCAACATTTCTTATAATAATGTCTCTTACCCACAATTTCTCACTTCCAGCTGAGATAAACTGAGCCCAATGAACTTCTTCCCACCACTTTTCTTTCTTTCATTTTTTTTTTTTTGATATCAGGGATCGAACTCAGGACCTTGCACTTGGCAAGGCAGGTGCGGTGCCACTGAGCTAAATCCCCAGCCCTACCACTTTTATTTCTTAGGTAGGTAGAGGCTCATGACCCCTACACAGTATTCCCAGCCCTCTACTTTGGAGAAAGCTAAACAAACTCACTTAAAAATATTTTCCTTTCCCCATAATAGAGAAAAAAATAGTCCTTAAGATACAATATAGTACAAGTCAAGCAGCCCTAATCTGAAAACTTGAAATTCAAAGTACTCCAAAATCTGTAATTTCTGAGCTCCAACATGAGGCCACAAGTGGAAAATTCTAACCCGACTTCATATGACATGAAGCATTCAAACTGAAGGGATAGCTGGGCATGGTGGCACATGCCTATAATCCCAGCACTCAGGAGGCTGGGGCAGGAGGATTGCCTGGGCTACACAGTGAGTCCAACTACAGCCTGGATAAGACCCTGTCTAAAAAAATTTTAAAAACCCAAAAGAACAATAGCAACAAACAAATTAAAGGGGCACTAAAAACACTGCAAAATTACTTTCAGGCTATGTGTATAATATGTATATGCTACATACATGAATTTTGTTTTTGGACTTGGATCTCATAACTCAAGCATGCATATATATATATATATATATATATATATGCATGCAAATATTTGAAAATCTGACTTCTAGTTCCAAACATTTCAGATAGGAAATACTCAGCTTGTACAAATAAGGCCACCTCTACATTTTTAAAAGGAAATTTATTTCTATTTCTTATTTGTTCTAAGAGTGATATAGTTCAATAGATCTCTAGCCTACTGAGGAATAACAATTTCTTGGTTTTTCCTTATGTATATGTATCAAAAAGCTAGAGTCATCAAAACTTCTTACCTGAAATTCTCTAAAACAAAAGTAGCTGAATCATAAGATGGTACTAATTCACTAAAAAAAAAAAAGCAAAAGGAAAAAAATGTATTTAGTTTATGTAAGTTTAAGTTTCATTTAGTTAAAAAAAAAAATCCCTCAGTAATATCTTTAAAACTTTAAACTAGTCCTTACAAAATATTTCCAAATCCTTACTGAACATAACTTTAAGCCTAATGAGTTCATAAAACCATCAAAAATTTACAATTGAATTGTAGATACAATTTTTTTTTTTTTGGTACCGGGAATCGAACTTGGGTCCTTCTGCTTGCGCAGCAGGCGGCGAAACCACTGAGCTAAATCCCAGGCCCTTACAATTATTTTTAAAAGTATTTTTTAAAAGGCAATGTATGATTAAGCATTAAAGCAAACACAAGAGACTAACTTAAAGAATTCATGGAAATAGCAAAATATTGATGTCTAGGAAACAGCAGAAAGTTGATAGTATAGGAATCTGAGTTATTAAACAGATATAACAGATGAGCTTAAAATGAAAAGTAACAGGCAAAAGATTTATGAAATCTAGAAAGTAATAGCAAAAGTTAAAAAAAAATTCACAATTAATCCCCAAACTTTCATCAGAACTATTGAGTATATTAACAGACCTAAGGTTCTTTGAGACTATTTACTAGCAAATAAATTCAAATAAGTTCATGAACTTAATTTTACTATTTTAGGGAAGATGGCTTCATTTGTGTTTGTGTGGAGATGGCTACGGCTGTTTTTGTCACCCAATGTGGAGTTCATGAACAGAAGCAAAATTTTGTCGACCACTTTTGAGAACCAAATTGTTTGCAAACAGCAGCATGATCAAAGGAGGTGTTATTGTAAATCTATGCTTTTTTTTTTTGTACTAGAGATCGAATTTGGGACCTTGCACTTGCAAGGCAGGTGGTGGCACCACTGAGCTAAATCCCCGGCAATCTATGCCTTTTCATAGGATACCCAAAATCACTTAGTAGGCAACAGAGATATACTAGCACATTAACACTTTCATGGCAAGATAAGATTATCTCAAGCAACTTTAGTTCCATGCGATCGCTCTCAAGAGAACTGAACCATAAACCTTAGGTGGGCTAAGGGATACTCTATTTTGCTGCTAAACAGGCTTAGATCAGAATTACACAATTTGTAATACAGAGTGTTAACAGTTTGATATACTTACAACTTTAACAAAACAAACTGAAAGCCATCTCATCACACCTTCAATTATATATATATATTTGTTTTGTTTTGTTTTGTTTTGTTATAGAGGATCAAACTCAGGACCTTGCGCTTGTGAGGCAGGCGGTGGCACCACTGAACTAAATCCCCAGACCTTTTTATATTTTATAAAGTTTACTTCATCCAAATTTTGGCCAAAATAAGACAGGATACATCAATATCACACTGTGATAGTGCCTAAATTAGTGGTTTATTATGTGAAAATACAGTATAATTAAATTATTCGGCTAAATAAGTCACACCATTTTCATATTAAGTAGACATACTTTGCCCACTAAATGTTATCTGTATAACTACTATCCAAATTGACTATGTCAAACACTACTATCATAACCTTAGTCAGTTATTATTTTTTCTTAGAAGACTCATATTCTTCATGCCTGGATATTTTTACCCAGTCAATCCTTACTATTTCTTCATATAACGGATTTAGGATTTAGAAGTCACATACCCATCCAGCTGTACTCTAAGATCTTCCATTATATGCTCTCTAGCATTCAACATACAACATACACAAACCTCAGTTATCAGGACCAATGCAATCAGTACCTGGGAAACTGTACCAGAGCCATAAACCTAATCAGAGTACTAAGTGAGTCTTCCCAGTGAAATCTTCAACTCTAATTAAAAAGTTAACAATTCTGGGTTACAATGTTTGGGTTAATGTTTTGGGTTATAATGTTTCAATCATACATGTTGGTGAGTTTATCTACCAAATTCAAAACATCCTCCCCAATGTCCCAAGACTTCAACTAATCTCCAGTTGCTAGATGGTCTGTATGATGTTTCTTCCACCAAGTCATTAACATCCAGTGTGGTATATTTCCTTTGTTGCTATTTTTTGCTCTAAGTCATATTTTATCAGACAGGGTCAAAAGAATTTTGGTTTTCAACCTAATGAATGCTGTTCTTTCTTTTTGGGCTCTCTTTATTTGCTGGTCAATGCATCAATAGATGAAGAACCCCTGCTTCCCATATACTATAACTAGTAAACAGTTTTTGATAAAAATTGAAGTTCAAGTATAAAAACCAAATTTTCTAACGTGAGAATGGGCATTACCGGAGAAAGAATGATCTTTAACCATTGCAATGTGATTAACTATCAAAGTAGAAAGCATTGCTGCTTGCCTGAGAAGCAGCAAAAAGTAGTAAAAGGACAAAGAGGGAGAGAGAGAAAGGAGGAAAGGGAGGGAGAGAAAGGTTGATTTTTTTTAGATACAACCCCAAAAATCTTCAAGGAAGTGGGTCTGGGAACTTATACAGGTGACTGTTGTATCACAATGTGAAGTGAAACACACTAATCTTTATACATGGCATTATAAAATCTGTGTTTCATGCCACTGGTGACAGCCTGGTTCAAAAAGCTATCTGGGAAAGAAAAAAAAGCTGTCTGGGCTGGGGATTTAGCTCAGTGGTTCTGGCGCCTGCCTCGCAAGTGCAAGGTCCCGAGTTCGAACCCCAGAACCAAAAAAAAAAAAAAGCTATCATCAAAACTCAAATGTCTGATCACACTATCAAAGCAGCAGCCCTGTGATCTTGATATTTTTAGTTTGATCAAACTTAATGATACCAAACACTCAGAATTTTATTTCCTTTTTCTTTTCTTTTCTCATAATTTTTCCTTTCCCTTCTTTCCTTTCCCCTTCCCCTCCCACCACCCCTATCCCTTGGGACCTTTTCTTCCTATTTCAAATTATCAATTATTCATTTTAATCATTTTATACTTTCAGTTTCTCACACTAGAGAAACTATTCGGTATTTACACGTGTGTCCTATTTATTTCACTTAAGAGGATGGCCTCGATATGCATCCATCTAAAAAAAATGCATCCATTTAGCTATAAATGTCTCTAGTTTCTCATTCTTTATGGCTGAGTAGTACTCCATTTTATAAAAAAAAACCCACATCTTCTTTATCCAGTTTCCAGTTGATGGACACTTGGGCTATTTCCAAGTTTTAGCTATTACAAACTGTGCTGCTATAAACATGGGTGCATATATATCACTGTGGTATGATTCTTTTAATTCTTTTGGGAAGATACCCAGCAGGGGAATAGCTGGGTCAAATGGGACCTCTAGTCCTAGTTCTCTGAGGTATCTCCATACTGATTTCCACAGTGGTTGCACCAGTCTGCACTCCCACCAGCAGGGCAGCAGTGTTCCTCTTTCCCCACAGCCCCGGCAGTATTTGTTATTGGTTGATTTCTTGATAGCAGCCATTCTTTTTTCTGGGGTGAGGTGGAATCTCAGCATTGTTTTCATTTCCATCTCTCGAATGACCAGTGATGTTGAACATTTTTTCATATGTTTATTTGCTGTTTCTGAGAAATGTCTGTTCATTTCAGATGCCCATTTTTGGATTGGGTCTTTAAATTTGGGAGGTCTGATTTTTCAGTTGTTTATATATTCTAGACAGTAGTCCTTTGTCTGAGGTACAGCTGCTAAAAATTTTTTCCCACATTGTAGGTTGCCTCTTAGCTCTGTTGGTGGTTTCTCTTGAAGTGCAGAAGCTTTTTAAGAAGAGATCCCAGTTGTTGATTCTTTGTGCTAGTTCCTGTGCTACTGAGGTTTTGTTCATAAAGTCTTTTCCTATGCCAATGTCTTCAAGAGTTTTACCTAACTTATCTCCCAGCAAGTTTAGTGGTTCTGTCTTAATATTTAGATCTTTAATCCACTTCAATCTTAGTTTAGTGCACGGTGATAGGTATGGGTCTAGTTTTAATCTTTGGCAGGTTGAAATCCAGTTTTTCCAACACCATTTATTAAATAGGCTATCTTTCCTCCAGTGAGGGTGGTTGGCTCCTTGGTCAAAGATGAGGTAGCCGAGTATGTCTGGAGTTGTTTCTCCATCTTGTAATCTATTCCACTGATCTTCAGGTCTGTTTCTTTGCCAGCACCATGCTGTTTTTATCACAGTAGCTTTGTAGTATAGTTTCAAGCTGGGAATTGTGATACCTCCTGCCATGTCACTGTTGCTTAGAATTGCTTTTGCTACTCTAGGTCTCTTCTGGTTCCAAATGGATTTTTGGATTATTTTCTCTAGTTCTGTGAAGTATATTGTTGGAATTTTAATTGGCATTGCATTAAATCAATGTAGTAGTTGTGGAAATATGGCCAGTTTCACTATACTGGTTCTTCCCACCCAGGTGCAAGGGATGTTTTTCCATTTTCTTATATCCTCTTCGATCTCTTTTTTCAGAGTGCTGTAGTTTTCAGTGTAGAGGTCTTTTGCTTCCTTGTTAGATTGATTCCTAGATTTTTTTTTGGATACTACTATAAAAGGAATTATTTCCCTAATTTCTCTCTCAGTGAGTCTGTTATTTGTGTATAAGAAGGCTATTGTTTTTTGAATGTTGACCTTGTATCCAGCTACTCTACTGAATCTGTCAATTAAGTCTAGAAGTCTTTTGGTGGAGTTTTATGGGTCTTCTATGTAAAGTATCATATCATCAGCAAATAACGACAGTTTAACGTCTTCCTTTCCTATCTTTATTCCTTTTATTTCTCTTTTCTAACTGCTATGGGTAATGTTTCCAGAGCTATATTGAACAGGAGTGGTGATAGTGGGCATCCTTGACTTGTTCCTGATTCTAGCATGAAAGTTTTCAGTTTTTGACTATGTAGTATGATGTTGGCTGTTGGTTTTTCATAGCCTTAATCAGGTTAAGATAAAGACCTTCTATTCCAATTTCTGTAGAGTTTTTATCATGAATGGGTGTTGGATTTTGTTGAATGCTTTTTCTGCATCTATTGAGATGATCATATGGTTTTTGTCCTTGGCTCTGTTAACATAGTGTATTACATTTATTGATTTACGTATGTTGAACCATCCTTGCGTCCCTGGGATAAATCCAACTTGGTCAGGGTGTATGATCTTCTTAATAACCCTCTGTATTCTATTTGGCAGTATCTTGTTGAGGATTTTTCCATCTATGTTCATTAGGGAGATTGGCCTGTAGTTCTCTTTTTGGGTTGGGATTTTCCCTGGTTTTGGAATCAAAGTAACACTTGCTTCCAGGAATGAATTTGGAAGTCTTGCTTCCCTTTCAATTTCCTTGATGAGTTTAAAGAGTAACATCGATCCATGGTTCTTCTTTAAATGTCTTGTAGAATTCAGAAATGAAGCCATCAGGACCTGAGCTTTTCTTTGTTGGTAAATTTTTTATTACATTTTCAATTTCACTCATTGTAATTGGGGTGTTTAGAATTTCTATATCTTCATTTAACTTTGGCAATTCATATGTATCTAGGAATCTGTCCATTTCTTCTGTGTTTTCCATTTTATTAGAGTACAGGTTCTCGAAGTAGGTATTGATGATCCTCTGGATTTCTGCTGGGTCTGCTGTGACTTCACCTTTTTTGTTCTTAATTACATAGATTTGAGCCTTTTCTTTCCTTTTTTTGATAAGGTTGGCTAAAGGTTTATCAATTTTATTTATTCTTTTGAAAAACCAACTCTTTGATTGATTTTTTGTATTGTTCTCTTAGTCTCCATTGCATTGATTTCTGCTCTGATCTTTATAATTTCCTCTCTTGTATGAGCTTTGGGTTTGCTATGCTCTTCTCTTTCTAGGAGCTTGAACGCTCAGAATTTTAATAATATTCAGTGCTTTAAGAGATACATTAAAAAAAAGGGATATAAATATTAGCCAGGCAGTGACACATGCCAGTAATCACAGCACTCACAAGGCTGAGGCAGGAGAATCATCATGAGTTTGAGGCTGGCCTATGCAACATAGTGAGTTCAAGGCCAGCCTGAAATATAAAGTGAGACCCTGTCTCAAGAAACCGAAAAAGGAAGAAAGGAAGAAAGGAAAGGTATGAGGGAGGAAGGCAGGCAGAGGGGGAAGAGGCAGGCAGTTTGGCAGGCAGTTTGGTAGGCTGGCTTCCTTTGCTGGTCATTATGTTGACCCTTCTGTTTATAGGACTATGGGTGGTTATGGTCCTCAGTAATCCATTTACAATGAGAAACAAGACATCTGTCAAAACTGGAAGGTGATGGTGATGAAGTGCTAGTGGCAAGAGTTGCTACATCCTACAATACATAGAAAAGCTCCCTCCACCTCACAAATAATTATCTTGTTCAACACGTCAACAATGCTAAGGTTGAAAATTGTTGGCTTCTAACATATACTCTAGTACAGTACAACAAATGCCCTATGGCAGTGGTGGCGAACCTATGGCATGCATGCCACAGCTGGCTGTTTGTTATCATTGAAAGCTCTAAAAGGTTTGACATCACTGCCCTATGGCAATCAGAAGGCATCACAGTGGAGAACAAAAAAATACAGCTCAATATACAAACATTTTTATAGCAAAAGCTGTTTTCTAAATGAACCACAGCTCTCAACATGCCAGAAAAACTTGATAGTATTCCATAAATTATCTCTAGAGTATAAAATAAAGTGTACCATTCAAAAACATAAATCTAAAGCACTGGTTTCATCTATCATGACAGAAATAAACTAAGATTTAAAAAGAACTAACCATAAGTGTTCATCTGTATCCAGTATTATGAACTGAATTTTATCTACCAAAATTCCTATGTTAAAACCCTAATCCCCAATGTGACAAGCAAGACACAGAGAAAGGACCTTAAGGAAAGCAATTAAGGTTAAATGAGTTCAAGAGTGGTGCCCTAATCTAGTGAGGCTAGTGTCCTCTTAAAAGGAAGAAGAAGCACCAGAAACTGATTTGTCTCCTTGCATGAACAGAGAAACGTGACATGTGAAGACACTGTCAAGGCAACTACCTACACCTTAAGGGGCTTCACCAACACATTGAATTTCTTGGTTCTATAATCTTGGACTTCTTGCTTCAAAGCTCTGAGAAAATAAGGGGGGCACAGTGGCACACACCTGTAATGTCAGCGCTCAGGAGGCTGAAGGACTACTGCGAGTTTGAGGCTAGCCTGCACTATAAAGCAAGATTCTGTCTAAACCACTCCCCCCCCCAAAAAAAAAAAAATCACTCTGAGAAAATAAGTTTCTGTGGTTTCAATTACCTTGTCTGTGGTATTTTTGTCATGGTCATGCTCATTTCAGCAGACTCATACATACACAGAAACTCCATTCCCAATGGCCTACAGTATATGATCCAGTATGGATAATTTTCAACAGAACCTAAGTGTTAGTGTTAAGAACAACCAATCTAACACCACAGTATAATTCTAAATTTGCTTGAAAAAATATGCTGATCTGAAAAATTCAAAGATTTGGTCCAAGAGGAAACTAGAAAGATATAAAGATTGCCACTTTTTTCAGTAGTTGTTTCCTTCCACAGTCTTTTAAAATGTGAAGATACAACGTCATCTGCAAATTCCTTTGGCATCTCACCCATTTCTGGCTTTCATTTAACAAGACAAGAGTTAATTCAAAAGGTAAATAAAAAGTAAATAAATATTTATGGAGCTAATGAGATCAATTGTTTTTTATAAGAAAAATGAGGCTCCAAGAAAAAAAAAGGCTGATTCACTATCTTTTTTTTTTTTGGTACCAGGGATCAAACTCGGGACCTTGCGCTTTTGAGTCAGGCAGCAGAACCACTGAGCTAAATCCTCGGCCCCTCACTATCATTTTTTTGACCATCAAAAGTTCAGCCCATCAGACATTTTTGAAACCAGATTTACATACTTAAAATAACAAGTTCATCAGCTCATATCATTATAAACAGCACTTTAAAAAGAGTTAAGAAAAATAACTTATTCTTTTGCAAATGTGTACACCTTTGCATACAAACTTCAAATGAAAATGATATTTGAGAACCATCTACCTGGTAAAGTCTGGTGGAACAGGAGTAGTAACAAAGGACGCCATGGGCTTTCGATGAACTTGCTGAAACATCATTAGGATCTCTGAGCTCTTTGATATCAATTCACTCTTACTACATGACCGCAACTGCGAGGAAAAAAAATGATATGAATAAAAGTATTCAATGGCATCTCCAAATTTTTAATGAAGAAATTAGAAATTAATCTAGTTATATACTGAAAAAAATGACAAAAAAATAAAATGATTCAAAGTTTGGAATTAATCTTCAGTGATATAGGTTTATTTATTCTCAAACAGTAAATGATTATATAATACTAGATTTTAATCCAGCTTTTCTCTCTTCATATTTTAAAATAAGTCAAATATTAAGTAACTATACATATATTTTCAATCAAGCATAATGGTGTTTCTCAGATTGCATTCTGGTTAACAGAAATGTTGTCTCACAAACACATACACACAAGCTAATGTCCTATTCAAATGATACGTGGATGATATGCATAAAACCCATTTTCTGGTTTAGATCTTAGGGCTGGGGATTTAGCTCAGTGGTTCCAGAGCCTACCTTACAAGCACAAGGTTCCAAGTTTGATCCCCGGTACCGAAAAAAAAAAAAGATCTTAAACATCCCCAAAGCCCTATACACTGTAGTCCTATTAGGAGGTAATGGAATCTTTTACAGGTCGGGCCTAGTAGAAGGATGTCAGGTCATTGGGGATAGGCTTTTATAGGGGTATTGGGACCTTGGTCCTATTTTCTATCTTCCTTCCCACCTGCCCTGAAGTGAACAGATTTCCTCAGCCATATACGTATTTCTGCCACAATGTGCTGTCTTGGCCACAGGCCTCAAAGCAACAGAGCTACATGACCACCACACTCAAACCTCTGAAACCATGGGCCAAAAATTCCTTTCTTCCTTTAAAATGTTTGTCTTAGGTCCAACAAATTTATGCTTCTGTCAATAGCGAATTAAGTTCCCCTTGGCAACACTTAGATTTTTGCTCATATATTTTTTAACACTTAGTGAATGAAGTGCCAGGGATTTAGCTCAGTGGTTCTGCTGCCTGCCTCGAAAGTGCAAGGACCCAAGTTTGATCCCTGGTACCAAAAAAAAAAAAAAAAACAGTGAAAAAAAACCAAAACAAAACAGTGAATGTTAAGATGGCATTTGTCGTGGTTTTATTTTGTACTTCCCAGTTTATGAGTGAGATTTTACATTCACTGGCCATCTAGGCATCCACTTCTGTGTGTCTGTTCATATCCAATACTCACAAGATTATTGTAGCCATTGATGACTGAATTACATGTCTTTTATAAAATCTTGGTTCCATTCCCTTTTGGTTTAAGGAATGACAAACTTTTCCAGTCTATAGCTTGTCAATCTAGTTTACAAAGGTTTTTTGTTCAAAAGGTTTTAATATTACTGCACCTAAGTCTCTGTTTTGTGCTTATAGTGTCTTAAGAAATCCTCCCCTTTCCCACTTCAAAGATATTTTCTTAAAATAATCCAAATTTGTCCTTCATATTTATGCCTTTAATCTACTTGAGAACTGATTCTTATATACAGAGTAAGATGAAGATGTTTATTTCATACATGGATAAATGTCAATACGTGCTGAAAAGTTCATCCTTCTACATATTTATAAGCCAGGTCTTTAAATATACCTGGGAGTCCATTCATGAGCTTTTTATTGTCTTTTACTTGTCCACCTATCTCCCTATGTGCCAGTCATAATTACCATGGTTTTGTATTGTCTTGATATAAAATATGACAAAAGCTGCTTTGCTCCTTTGCTTTCATATTAATACTAGGGGAAATTGGGGTGGGGGGTAGTGCCAGAACTTCATAAATGGTAGTCAAGTGCTCCATGAATAAGCTACATATCTAGCCCTTATTACTGAAATTTTATCAAAATCTGAGAAAACTCAACTTGAAATTAAGATTGAATTGCATTTTCAGATCAATACAGGGAGTACAGCTCCTTTATTGTATTAGATTGTCCCTTGGCTAAGTATGTTGTAGTTCATAAAATGTTGTAAACATACATTAAACACATCTTTATTTTATGTGTCACTAAGAAAAAAAGCTTAAAAAATTATGGCATTTAGCTCAGTGGTTTCGCCGCCTGCTGCGCAAGCGCCAGGACCCCAGTTCAATCCCTGGTACCAAAAAAAAAAAAAAATTATGGCATGGTTGGCCTAGTGGTGCACAACTGTAATTCCAACACTCAGGAGGCTGAGGCAGGAGGACTGTTGATGGTTTGAGGCCAGCCTGGGCTACAGAGTAAACTCAAGATCACCCTGGAATACACAGTGAGACTCTCTCTCCAAAAAAAAAAGTACAATCAACTATTAAGACATCCCATTTTAAAGATAACAGCATAAAAAGGTTACATCTGATAGTGAATGGATTCAGTGGCACAGTACTGTGTTAGCTTTTCATCACTGTGACAAAACACTTGAGAATAATAATAACATTAAGGAGAAAAGTTCATGGTGTTGGCTCATGGTTTCAGTCCGTGGTGAGCTAGCTCTACTGGTTTAGGCCTGTGATGAGGCAGAAATATCATGGAGTAGAAGGACATGGTAGAGGAGAGCTGTTCACCTCATGGTCACCAGTAAAGCAAAGAGAAAGGGGGAAAGACAAAAAGGAAGGTAACAGGGACAAGATATAGCCCCTAAGGTCATGCACCATGACTCACTCCCTTCCCCCTAGGTCTCACCTCTTAAATCTTCATCACTCCCCAATAATGCTATCAAATTATAAATCCACCAATGGATTCATCCTGAAGTCAGAGCCCTCATGATCCAATCATTTTCAATAGCCCCACACCTGGACCCATAAGCATGTAGAGGGACATCTTAAATAGTACTTGAAAAATATTAATCTATTGTGTCTAAATGTTAATTTTGCTTAATTATGAAGTCATGCATGTTTACACTCATGTGAAATATCTGCTATGCAGTTTTTGTTTTCTTTTCTTAAAAGATCATATTTAGGCCAGGCGTGGTAGTATATGCCTGTAGTCCCAGCACTCTGAAAAGCTAAGGCAGGAGAATGGAAAGTTAAAACCCTGCTTGGGCAAAAATTACTCAAACTATCCAATCCATCATACCTAACTGCCTTCCTGTTCCTCTACTAAAGAAGCCCAATAAAGGCTTTGAACCATGCCCTGCCATTTTCCCATCTCTGCTTCCTTGCTGACACTGGTAGTTCCAGACACGGCCCCATCTAGCATGCTATACTTTGCAGTACCTCCTGATTCTAGGACAAGTATAAAAAACATTTTTGGGGGGAAGTACTGGAGATTAAACTGAGCTATATCCCCAGTTGCTTTTAATTATATTATTTTTTAATTTTGAAAAATAGTCCTAATAAGTTGTCCAGGTTGGGCTTGAACTCTTTTTGAGACAGGGTCTCACTATGTAGCTCAGGCTGGCCACAAACTTGGCAACCCTCCTGCCTCAACCTGCCCAGTGCTGGGATTACAGGTGTGCACTACACCTGGGTTGGGCTTGAACTTTTTTTTTTTTTTGGTACCAAGGATTGAACTCAGGACTTTGCGGTTGCAAGTGAGGTGTGGTGCCGCTGAGCTAAATCCTCGGCCCTGGGCTTGAACTTTTTTTTTTTGGTACCGGGGATCAAACTCAGGTCTTTGCACTTGCAAGGCAGGCAGGGGAACCACTGAGCTAAACCCCCGGCCCGGCTTAAACTTTTGATACTCCTGCTTTAGACTTCCAGAGTCCTGGGATCACAGGTATGTAAAAATATTTCTTTTTCTTAAGCCTTCTTCTTGTCTCCTCTCTGGTATCAACTGACATGAAAAAAACAGAACAGGGGCTTAATTCTCCTATTGGAATAATTCCTGAATAAAATCTGTTTTTACCACTCTATTATCCAGACCTGGTTTTCTTTAATAGTTACAATGAAAGAGCTTTTTTTTTTTCTGAGACAGAGTCTCATTATGTATAGTTTAAGCTGGCCTTGAATTCTAGAGATTTTTAAAATAATAGCCAGCTGTGGTGGTGCATGCATATATGGTGCACTCAGAAGGCTGAGGCAGAAGGACTGCCCTAAATTTGATGCCAGTCCAGGTGACATAAGTTCAAGACCAGCCTAAATTCCATAGCAAAAACCAAAAAAGAAAAAACACTAATAAAACATTCTTTCCTACCTTTGATTAACCCTATTTGGTGTTGCTTGTATTTTTTAAGTCTCCTATTGATTTTAATTTACCAGCATTTATGTTCACAATCTGATTAATCTTTAATTTTTAAATTAAATGTTTCTAAGCCAATTGGTTACAAATGTTAGTCAAAAGATGAAATGTTAAGCTTTTATGATTTTTTTTATCTTATAAAGGAAAAACTACTTACAACAAACAACAGACAATTAAAGGTCTAGAAAACATTTTCTATTCATCTGGATTTCATGTCTTTTGGAAAAGATACTAGCAATACATGCTTTGCTTATTTTTCTTTCTTGGCCTATCTTCTTTGTTTTTTTTCGTTTCTTTTTTTTGGTACTGGGGAATTGAACTCGGGTCCTTGCACTTGCGAGACAGGTGGCAGAATCACTGAGCTAAATCCCTGGCCCTCTTGGCCTATCTTCTATTTAATTTTTCCAAAATCCAGTTTTGTTGCTCCTCTTAATTATCTTGTGGGCCAGGGATTTAGCTCAGCGGCAATGCGCCTGCCTTGAAAGTGCAAGGTCCTGAGTTTGATCCCCAGTACCAAAAAAAAAAACAAAACTATTTTGTGGCACTGTTAATTTCATAACTATCTTCATGATTTCTTCCTATTTAATGCTTTTACATTATTATTTTCTGGCTTCTTTAAATGAATACTTTATATATCCCATGACTATTTTAATAATTTATACTTTCAATTCTGATCTAACTCATCAGAATTACGTAGATATTTAAGGATTTTTAAAAGCATATATATATGATTTTTTAAAAGTATGTTTTAGTTTTTTGTTTGTTTACAATATTGGGGATTGAACCCAGGCTGTTCATACTGAGTTATATCCTCCCGCCTTTTTAATTTTGAGACAGGGTCTTGTTAAGTTGCTAAATTGCGTAGGCTGGGCAGGAACTTGCACTCCTTCTGTCTTGGCCTCTCAGGGTATGCACCACCACACTTGGCTGTTTTTATTTTTGATGTGACTTTTAATTATATTGTGGTTATATAACATGTTCTTTATATCAATTTCTGAAAAGTCTTCATATTACTACAGACCATAGTACATGGCCAGATGCTGAGATTATTCCAAGTGATCTTGAAAAGAGCACATATTTTGGGATGGAGGCCACAGCTCAGCAACAGGCTAACTAGCTTGCCTTGCAAGCACAAGGTCCCGAGTTCGATCCCTGTTACCGAAAAAAAGACTAGCAAGCAGCACCAGAAAAATTTATACAAAGATATACAGTGGTCTACATTCCCAGTCCATTTTATTTTTTAAATTCTGAGACAATCTCCCTAAGTTGCCCAGTCTGGCCTTGAACTTGTGATCCTGCCTCATCCTTCCAGTAGCTGTGATTCCAGACAGGCACACTGTACCTGGCACTCTCTCTTCTCATAAGTAGCTATCACGGGGTTTTGTTTTTTGGGGGTTTTTTTGGTACCAGGGATCGAACTCAGGACCTTGCACTTGTGAGGAAGGCATGGTGCCACTGAGCTAAATCCCCGGCCCTATCATGGGGTTTTTATTAAAAACCCAACTTAATCCACTTTTATTTTTATTACTGATATCAGTGTCATGCACTGATGAGAACTCAGAACAATCAAAGAAAAAAAGACAAAATATAGGTGGGACAAATAGAAAACAAGATGACAGCTTCAAACTTCACCCTATCAATAAGCACTTTAAATGTCAAATGAAAAGTCAGACTGCTAGATTGGATTATAAAAGAAATCCTAGACTCAAATATATGCTACCTATAAAACATGGACTTTAAATATTTATACAGAATAAAAATAAAAGGAGGCAGGCCTGGTTGTGCATGCCTGTAATCCTAGCACGTGGAAGACTGAGGCAGGAGGCAAGTTTGAGGCCAGTGTGGGTTACCACTTAGTGAGTTCAAGGATGGCCTAAACTGCATAGTGAGACCCTGTCTCAAAACAAAAAAAAAAAAAAAAGGGAGAGGATAAAGCACATCCCTGGTACCAAAAAAAAAAAATTTCCATCAAGAATTCTAGCTGGGCACAGTGGTGCACACCTATAATCCCAGCACTCAGGAGGCTGAGGCAGGAAGATCACCATGAATTTAAGGCCAGCTTGTGTTCCATAGTGAGTTCAAGACCAGCCTAGAATATTAGCATGACCCTGTCTCAAACAAAGAGAAATCTAAAATTTAAGATAATTAAATCTTACAATAAAAAGGATTCATCAGTCAAACAGGCTTTTAATCCTAGCAGTACACGGTTGGAAAACCAACAAACCACAATGTAATTTACGGTATTAAAAAATGGAAATGTGCTCTGAGAAGGAGGAGGCTGGCTCATGGGCAACTGACTTACTTAGTGAAACCCTGTCTCAAAATTTAAAAAAAGCAAAAATTTAAAAAGAGATCAATATGTGACTGAGTGCCAAGACTCACTGGGTTCAATCCCAGTGATGCAAAAAATAAAAGATCCCAGACTGCTGGCTAGTTCCTTCTGCCAAGTAAAAACACAAAAAGAACCCCAGTCTCTGAACCAGGAAGTTGGCCCCTCAACCTACACTGAATCTGCCAATGCCTAGATCTTAGACCTCCTAGCCTCCAGAACTGTAAGAAATACATTTCTCACTACCTAGTATATGGTATTCTGTTATACAAGTCTGAATTGAAGCCTCAACAGATTAAGACACCAACTTCATAACAAACACCCTCAAAAAACAAGAATAGATAGGAATTCCTGAACTTGAAAAGTGGCTACTACAATAAGCCTATAACTAGTATCATGTTGAAATCAACATTGTATTAGAAGTACTATCCAGTGTAAACTGACAGGAATGGGAATAAAAGGCAACTAAACCAGAAAGGAAACTATTTAGGGGCAACATGACTACCTGTAGTCAAACCAAGCAATTTATACAACAGCTACTAGAACTAATAAGCAAGTTTAGCAATACTGCAGGATATAACATCAACATACAAAAATCAGTTTTACAGCCTGAGGAATCAGAAAAGTCATTTTTAAAAAATATACTATTGGGGGCCGGGGATTTAGCTCAGTGGTTCCACCACCTGCCTTGCAAGCACAAGGACCCAAGTTCAATCTCGGTACCCAAAAAAAAAAACTACTGGGCCAGGGATTTAGCTCAGTGGTTTCGCCGCCTGCCTCGCAAGTGGAAGGTCCTGAGTTCAAGCCCCAAGACCAAAAAAAAAAAAACCAAACAAACAAAAAAAACTATTTACTACAGCATAAAAAAATGTAAAATACAAAATGTTACAGAATATATAAAAGACGTGTACCTTCTACAAAGCACTACTGTAAAAAAATCGTATTAACGGAGAGACATTACTCAAGAAAAGACTCAGTACTGTTAAGATATCACTTTCCCCCAAACCAACCTATAAATCCAAAATAATTCAAACCAAAATCCAGAGGTTAATAAAACTAAATTTCTACTAAAAATAAAAAAAAGGTAGAAATTGACAGATTCTAAAATTCATATAAACCAGGCGAGGTGGCGCATATCTGTAATCCCAACACTCAGGAGGCTGAGGCAGGAGGGTTATCTCAAGTTCAAGAAGCCAGCCTGGGCTACATAGTAAGTTCAAGGCTAGCCTGAACTACATAGCAAGACCCTGTATCCAAAAAAATAAATTAAAAATAAATTAAAAAAGCAAAAGATTTAGATAGCCAAAACAACACTAGAAAAAAAAAAAGACAAAATGGCAGACATAACACTATCTTTTCTACAAAGCTACAGTAATCAAACAGTGTAATCCAGACATAGTATTCAATCTTTAATACCAGCTACCCTGGAAGCAGAAGAGGAACTTCAATTTAAATCCAGCCTGGGCCACAAGGCAAGACCTTGTTTTGTTTTAAAGAACAAAACAGCCTGACCTGGTGCTACATGCCTGTAACCCCACACCTTCAAATACTGAAGTAGGATTGCCATTCTAGACTATGTAATGGGTTTGAGGCCAGCCTGAACTATACAGTTAAGACTCTGTCTCAAAAAAAATCAATCAATCAATCTGAATAAATAATTAAAACAAAATCAGTGTGGTGCTGGCATAAAACAAAATCAATGCAACAGAATAGAGTTCATGTATGTTTAGCCAACACATTTTTTAAAAACACACAAGGCCAATTTAATGGAGAAAGGAACGCTCCTCCAATGAGTGGTGCTGGAAAGACTAGATGGCCATATTAACAAAACATTAAAAAAAACCCTCCACTTTAAATCCGTACTTCATCACCAAAATTATTCAAAATGCATCACAGATCTAAATATAAAACTTAACAAAATTTCTGGAAAAAAAAAAACATGTAGATGATGGTGCATGCCTGGAATCTCAGCACTCCAGCAGGCTGAGGCAAAAGCAAGTTCAAGCTTGGGCAACTGAGTGTCTTAGTGAGACTGGCAGAAAAATTTTAAAATTTTAAATGGCTAGGGATGTAGCAAAAGCCCTGGGTTCATTCCCCAGTACTACACATTCACACAAAATAAAAGTAGTGAAGAGAAAATGAGGGTACTTGATAAAAATATTTTCAGACATGCAACAAACAAAAACTTACTCTGATCATCCCTTCTAGAAAGCTACTTAGAAGGATGTATAATAACCAAGTAAAGAAACTAAGAGAGTGACAGCCATGTGACTAAGGAACCCATGGAATATAATCCAAGAAGTGAAAGTAATCCTCAGGATCATTAAGAGAACAATGTCAAGAAATATCTGTGTACCAGGCATAGAGAAAAATTCAAGAATTCCAAAAGACATAGCTGGGCATGGTGGCACAGGCCTGTAATTGCAGCTACTTGGAAGGCTGAGGCAGATGAATTAGAAATTGAAGGCCAGCTGGGAAATTTAGCAAGAATCTGTCTCAAAAATAAAAAAACAGGCCAGGAATTTAGCTCAGTGGTTCCGCCGCCTGCTGCGCAAGTGCAAGGACCCCAGTTCGATCCCCAGTACCTAAATAAATAAATAAATAAATGACCAGGGACGTACTTCAGTAGTAGAGCACCTTCAATCCCCAGTGACATTAAAAAAAAAAAATCCAAAAAACAAATTCAAAACAAGTGAATACATCAAATATTTTGGACATTATATATTTTATTTATTTACTATGATTTATATTCACCAAACCCTAATAAACATAATGAGGACAGAATTTTTGCTATTTTGTTCACTGATGTTTCCCAAAGATCTAAAACAACTATCTATTGGGCTACTATCTACTATCTATTGGGCTCTTAGTGAAAGGCTAATTTTTTTTTTTTTTTTGGTACTGGGGATTGAACTTGAGGGCCCTTGAGCTTGTGAGGCAGGTGGTGGAACCACTGAGCTAAATCCCTGGCCCAAAGGCTAAATTTTAACATAAGAATTACTATACTTAAGTAACTGGCAATGATGTTCTACCTCAAAGCCACCACTGAAGTCACAGTATGAGAAAATTTTAACTTTTTATAAATTTACAGATTTTTATGAGTAATTCACAGTAAAAACTGTACTCTCACTCATCATAAATCTTTTCCTGTTTTTTTTTGGGGTACCGGAGATCAAACTCAGGACCTTACGCTTTTGAGGCAGGCACCAGAACCACTGAGCTAAATCCCCAGCCTTGTTTGTTTTTTGAGACAGGGTCTCCCTATGTGTAGCCCAGGGTGCCCTCACACTCACAGCAATCCTCCTGCCTCAGCCTCCTGAGTGCTGAGATTACAGGTGCACACCACCACACCCAGCTCATCATAAATTTTAATTTAGTTCCCAAAATATGATAAAGAGAAAAAAATCAGCTGACTGCTCTTTCATAAAATTCTCCATTATAGCACATAGATATTTTGATCTTATGTACATAATATAATCTCTGCCCCCACCCCCAAAAAACACTTTAAAGAGATACAGGCAAAAAAGGGACAAAGACTATTTTTTTACATTTAACATTTCATCACCTGGTGCTCTACCTCCTGAAGCAAGGATTCCAACAGCTCAGTTTCTTGGGTTAAAGATGTCTTCTGACCTGTTCAAATATATCAATCATCACACTTAGGCTTCACTACTATTTTAAGAATGAAATTAACTTCCAACAAATATATTCAAGAAAAAGGAATCCACTTCAAGTAAACAAAAATTCATTAGAGCAACCCTAAGACTTTCTTAAAGCTTTATGAGGTTAAATCTAACAGTAAGTTAAAAAAGAGATTCTCAGAACCACCAATAACTATTTTTAGAAAAAAAATTAAAGTCTGTTAAATTCATCTAAAAAAATGTAAAATGACAGCCTCTGATTTGATCCCCAGCACTGCAAAGGAGGAAAAAAATGTTAGAATGATAATACATTTTAATTAAAACTTTTATTTTTCTAGATCTCTGTGTTCCTTTTGGCAGATGCACTAGACACATTTTAAAAGAGCGGTGTAGTAGGACGGCCAGATATTTATGTTAAAGGTCAGCAAAAAGTACCCTATGAGCATATAAAAGACTTATTTAAAAAAGGCCCAGGGGCTGGGGATTTAGCTCAGTGGTTCCACTGCCTGCCCCACGAGCCCAGGGACCTGAGTTCGATCCCTTGTACCAAAAAAAAAAAGAAGGCCCAGAGAGCTAGTCTCAAAAAGCTAGACAAGGGCCAGGGATTTAGCTCAGTGGTTCCAGCACCTGCCTCGCAAGCAAAGATCCAGAGTTCAATCCCCGGTACCAAAAAAAAAAAAAAAAGCTAAACATAGGGCCAGGGATTTAGCTCAGTGGTTCTGCCTCCTGCCTCCCAAGTGCAAGGTCCTGAGTCCGATCCTTGGTACCAAAAAAAAGAAGCTAGACACAAAAAGAATTATTACAGAAATGTATTACTATATACAAGAAACTGCTATGTGTGTGTGTGTATTGATGAATGGTACAGGGGAACCCAGGGCCTTCACACTGAACTACATCTCAGCCCTTTTATTTGAAACATGGTCTCCTTAACATGCTAAGTTGCCAAAGCTGGGCTCAAATTTGTCATCCCTCTGCTTCAGTCTCCCAGTGTGCTGGAAGTATACACCAAGACCGGTGATCTTTTTTAACTTTTTTTTTTGCAGTGCTGGAGATGGAACCTAGGGCCTCTTGTATGCTAGGTAAGAGCTGCATCCCCAGCTATATGCTTTAAAACAAGAACACCAGCATTTTTTACCAAATCAGACCATTGTCTTTATGAACTACAAAATCTAAAGGGATGGAAGTGTATCCCATGAGTTTAGCAGAAGTTTTATCAATATGGAGCAGTATTATTTGATAAAGACTGACAGGATGCAAACCTTTTCAGTTTTTTAGAAACCAAAATCAGATGCGTTTGATTATAAACATATATGAATCAAAATACACACTGAGATTCAGTATTATCAGAGGTAATTTCCACCAACATCACATCTCACTGTCATAAAACATTAGCCCTATGGACAATAGTATCATATATAATAGTATCATATATAATTCAACTTAAAAAACTAAAGGCAAGGCTGGGGATTTAGCTCAGTGGTTTCGCTGCCTGCTGCGCAAGCACAAGGACTCGAGTTCGACTACCGGGTACCAAAAAAAAAAAAAAAACTAATGGCAGATGCAAGTTCAAGGCCAGCCTGGGTAACAGAGTGAGTTCAGAGCCAGCCTGATCTACACAGCAGATCCTATTTATAGAAATGATTAAGTGACAGTAATTGTGATATAGGTAAGTCTGAAGTTCCTCATAATAGCAAGCTACCCTATAGTAAGACTATTGTAGAGATACTCTAACCCTGAAAGAATTCTATTTAATTACAAAAGCTATCTTGGAATTTGTAAGATGCAGTAACTTTTCATAGTGAAAACTGATTTGAAAACCACACAAGTAGGGCAAATTAAGTTACTAAAAAAGGAAATAATTTCATCCAGTGAATTATAGTTACTAAAACCAAAAGATCTGTACTGTCTTATTTTCAGTTAATCCAATTAAACAAATGAAGCAATTAAGCAAATTAATTCAAAAAAGCAAGATCATATGCAATTATATTTTAACTACTATTTAAAAATCACACTAATAGTGATGAAGACTTCAAATTTTTTTTTTTTTTTTTTTTTTGAGGCAGGGTCTCCCTTTGTAGTTCAGGCTGGCCCTGAACTCACTATGTAGCCCAGGCTGGCCTCAAACTCAAGGCAATCCTCCTGCCTCAGCCTCCCCAATGCTGGGATTACAGGCATGCACCACCATGCCTGGCAAGACTTTAATTTTAAAAGTTCTAATATATACCAACCTTCCAGTATTATATTTGCCTTAATGAACTTAAGACAATCTCAAATATCATTTCAAAGCCTCAAGAAATAAGATCAGGCCGGGGATTTAGCTCAGTGGTTTCGCCGCCTGCTGCCCAGGCACAAGGAGCCAGTTCAATCCCCGGTGCCAAAAAACAAAGAAAAAAAGAAAGAAGACCATTCATACATATTATTGACTGCAATTGAGGGCCTAAGAAAAAAAATCACAACTTTCATTTACATGAAACCTTTAAGTGTCATTGTGAAGAGCAAACTCAATGTCTACAGGTTTCTTTGAATGCTCTATGGTGTGGAAGGGCTGTACTATTCAATCTAACTAAAATGATGATTTTTTAAAAGACTATTAGCTAATGGATCTTGGAAAAAAATTACAAGTCAGACAGTACAGATTCATAATATAAAACTCGGGTCGATTTAGCTCAAGCAGTTACTTTCTCACACTGGACTTCTCATAATGTAAAAATGATTCGTAGAATAATATGAGAATATCTGTGGGCTGGGGATTTAGCTCAGCGGCATTGTGCCTGACTCACAAGTGCAAGGTCCTGAGTTCAATCCCTGGTACCCCCAAAAAATAAAGAATACTCTGAGAATATTTACACCCAACTATATCTGTAACTTTTTAAAAAGGAGTTAAAGTGGATAAAATTTTTTTTTTTTTTCAGTTTAAAAATGTTTTATTTCATACCTGGTACTCTACACGATCAGAGAAACTTCTCTAGTAACGAACTACAGAAATGATCCCTGAAAGTACAGCCTTTGGATAAAGTATTTTTAATGACACAAAAGCATGGTCAAAACCTTCTAAAAGGAAAATAAATGTAAAAAAATCTTTGTTCATACCTTATTAAAGTTTATATATTTCAAAACAGACTATGATGCAACTTGCAAAGCTACTTTTGTGTCAGTAAAATATCACATGACCTAGGATTATAGGTTAAACTCAAAGATATTAAAACAACCAAACACACATTAGCACAGGTTCAAACTATTAAATTTTATTTTCAGTACTGTACTGGACTCCATAATGAAAGGATAGAGAATCTTTGAGGAACCAAAAGTGTGAGCAATACAAATATTATAAATATAATTAAATATATTTTAGATATAAAAATGAGGCCTACTAGAAACTGGAAACCAAGACTTTATAAATCTCTAAATAAAGTTAAGGAGACTACTCTGATATTCACAAGTGTGAGTTCTTCACCTTCAATAACAGAATAAAAAGAAATAGGATATTAGTAGTAGAAACATTTATCAAATTTGGTTTAAAAAAAGGGGGAAAAAAGCTACCTAATGTTGAGGTCCATTACCCAAAGGATTCTCACCTAAATGACTGAAAATTTTTCTTTCCAATAGTTTCTAAATACAAGTCAGGCATCTGTTCAGATTAACAGGGCTACCTACAATTTCAAGATTCCTTCCTATCCTATAAAAACTCACCAAATTTACTCTCCCAAGAGCGAACCTCAAGGAAGCTCCAAGTACCATGTTCTCCAAGCAGCATACAAAAAAACTCACCCATCAGTGTTATAAGCTTATTTTTCAGCTGTGTGTCTAATCGTGCAATCATCATTTCCACTGCATTCCTAATTTCCCGAACACGCTCATCTTTTGCATTTCTTACAGCTTCTACATTTCTTTCCTAGATGATAAACAGGTAAAAAGAATTTTAAATTGAAGAACTTTAAAAACAGAAGTAAACAGACATTAATTCAATCACTGCAAGTATTCTTAAAATCACTTCATCATCTCTTTAAAACATGTAAGCAAATATTTTTATAAAATGTTGGTATGGGCTGGGGATTTAGCTCAGTGGGGCTGTCGCCTACCTCACAAGCCTAAGGTCCTGAGTTCGATCCCCGGTACCAGAAAAAAAAAAAAAAAAGATATATAAAATGTTGGTAGAGCATAGGCAACTATTCTGAGTATTAAACTAAATCAGTTTAAAAGATTTTTTAAGCAGGGCATGGTGGTGCACACCTATAATCTCAGCACTCCAGAGGCAGAGGCACGAGGATCGCCACAAGTTCAAGGCCAGCCTGGGCTACAAAGTGAGCTCAGGGCCAGCCTGAACACAAAGCGAGATCTTGCCTCAAGAAAAAAAAAAAAAGAAAAAAGATTTTTTAAAATAATCAATTAAAGTATACTGAAGGGGCCTGGGGATTTAGCTCAGTGGTGCCGCACCTGCCTGGCAAGTGCAAGGTCCTGAGTTTGACTGTCCTGAGTTTGATTGCTGGTACCAAAAAAAGAAAAAATAAAGTATACTGAAGCATATTTAACAGAAACATTAATAAAAAGAGGTGTTATTATAAAACACTGGTTTAGGTAACATACATAGGCCATGTGTGAAGCCATAATCACCTCCCTGATAGAAAATTACTTTTCAAGAACTAAAGCAGGAGCTGGGCATGGTGGAGCACCTGTAATCTTAGCATTTGGGAGGCTGAGGCAGGAGAATCATCACAAGTTCAAGGCCAGCCTGAGCTACACAGCGAGACTCTGCCTCAAAAAACCAAAAACTAAACCAAGAAACCCACCTCACAGATTGAAAAACTTTAAACAAATGAAAAAAATGTTTAAAAACTAGTATCTATTCTAGTCTATAGAGTTTTTGTTTTCAGAACTCCGTACAAAAAGAGTAAGTTTTGCAGTTTCAAACTGGCACAGCATAAAATAAAATAAAAAATCCTTCCTATACTTAAAACTTATTACTATATAAATACAAGGAATATAAATCTCAACCTAGAACACCCTCCTACAGTGGTCAAGATAAACGGTAGTTAGAGTGAGCCAGAGTTGTAGCTCAGCGGCTCAGCACCTGCTTGGCAAGTGCAAGGCCCTGAGTTCAATTCCTGGTACCAAAAAAAAAGAAAATAAAAAGGTAGTTAGAAGAAGACCAAACAGAAACCACCCAACTTGCTTTTTCAAAATGACTTTGTAGCATACATTCAATTCTGTAATACTATTTTCCATAGAAACAGTGTTACAAGTAAATTTCTGGATTTCGATTCTTGAAAGGTAAAACAAAGAGAACATCTGTTCTTAAGTTAGAAATTATACACAAATCTTATTTGTAACTATCATTTTGGTAACCTTAAACAAAATATATTCCAAAAGTATATTTGTACTAAGTGCTTGAAGCTTATCACATTTTCCCACAGAAGTAACATTTTAGCCAGGTGCAGTGACGCACACCTGTAATCCCATTACTTGGAAGGCCAAGGCAGGACTACTGTGAGTTTAAGGCCAGCCTGGGCTATATAGTGACTTCAAGGCCAGCCTGAACTACACAGAAAGACCCTGTCTCAAAAAAACTAACAAACAATCACATTTTAAAATATACAACACTCACCAAAACGGAGCCATAAAATATCTTAAGAGCAGTTATTATGGCTTGTATCTAAATATACCCCTAATGTCTCATTGTGCTCATAGGTGGGGCTTTTCAGAGGCAGTTGGATCTAGGGGTGTAATGCTAGGAGATAAGGGATGTGATGCTGGGGCTGATTCATGGTTTAATGCTAGAATTAAGGGTGCCCCACCCTAGGTGAAAGTGCTACATGCCCTAAGGATGGGTAGCCTGAATAGGACATAAGGGACAGAAAGAGAGCTGTTGCTGTCCTCATTCCCTGCTTACTGCTTTGCTGCCATCTGTTTGCCATGGACTATTTCTCTTCTGTGATATCCTGTCATGCCAATCTGCCTTGGGACCAGCTGATTATGGACTGAAACTTCAACAAGCTATGAGCCAAAATAAACCTTTCCTCTTTTAACTTTGGGTGTCAGGTATTTTGTCTCAGCAACAAGAAAAGTAGCTCAGACAGTGCTAATAAATATTACTTCTTCAAGGGCTCAAGATGTAGCTCAGTGGCAGCCGTGCCTCTCAAGTGCAAGGTCCTGAGTTCGATCCCCCATGGGGTGGGGGTGGGGGTGGGGATATTATTCCTTCAACTCTGTTAAGGGTCTCTTCAGGACATCACAAATAGTTTTCTCTTTTGTGGAAGAAATCTTCCCAAAGCTGGAGAGCCAAAGAATGAAAAACTGTAATGACTTTACTGAAGCCAATGCTGAGAAGTCAAATATCGATTCTATAATAATCAGATTATTTTAACTCATTGGGTGAGTCTCTAACTCTGCATGACAGTTAAATCTTTGGCTTCTGCTCATTCCCTGTCAGCCAAGACTTTGGATGGAAATTCTGCAACATGCTTGAAGTTGATGAGCCTGACTATAATAATCCTATCCAATTTCAAATCTTGATCTGAACATCAGATTGATTTACATTATATTATCAAATATAAAAGGAATGCTCTTGTATCAAGCAGTCTTACCACTTCTTGAACTAAACTGATCAGTTCCATGAGACGTCGACGAAGTTTGGCTACCTCTTCATTCACTTTAGTGACATGCTGCTCATAAATTTCTGCCAAAGGTTTAAAGGTATGTCCACCATGCTATTCAAATTAATAAGAGTAGTTTTAAAAGATTTTCCCATATCTCATCTTCATTCACCACCACCCCCACACCTCCCCTCCCCACCTTTTGTGGTACTAGGAATCAAACGCAGAGCCTGAACATACACTAGGCAAGTGCTCTACTGGTGAACTACATTTCAGTTCATTTTTAAATTTTATTTTGAGACAATCTCGCTAAATTGCCTCTAACCTGTCATCTTCCTGTCTCAGCCTCCCAAGTAGCTGGGATTAAATACGTACACCACCATACCTGGCTACATTCCTTTCTAACATGCCATGGATACTAATAAACTTGTAAATATTTTTAAATGTATATTTTTCAGTTACCTTTATTTTATTGAAGGAGGCCAGTACACACATAAAATCACTGGACCCATGTAGGAACTCCTTCAAGATCAGAAATAATGGACTTTACCACAATGTTCATATCTACCTAGATATCTTGACTCATTAGCAAAAAACAAAATTGGGGCGGGGGATTTAGCTCAGTGGTTTCACTGCGCAAGTGCAAGGACCTGAGTTTGATCCCCAATACCAAAAAAAAAAAGAAAAAAACAAAATCCTGGGCCAGGGTGTAATTCAGTGGCAGAGCACTTACCTAACATGAACAAGGCCCTGTGTTCTACCTCCAGTAATACAAAACCTTTTTCTGGCTTTTTGAGACCAGGTCTTGCTATGTAGCTCAGACTGCCCTTGAACTCACGGTGATCCTCCTGCCTCAGCCTCCCAAGTGCTAGGATTATAGGTGTGCACCACCACACCAGGCTTAAGAAAAAGAAAATTTTAACCACAGTCCAAATCATCTTTTTTTTTTTGGTACCGGGGATTGAACTCAGGTCCTTGTGCTTGTGAGGCACGCGGCAGAACCACTGAGCTAAATTCCTGGCCCCCAAGTCATCTCTCAAAGCCCTATCAGCCACTCTTCTCCTGGGCAACATTAGCTTTCTTTCATATCCACAAATTGCACCAGGCATGGTGGCACACGTCCATAATCCCAGCACTCAGGAGGCTGAGGCAGGAGGATTACTGTGAGTTTGAGGCCATCCTGGACAACACAGTAAGTTCAAAACCATCCTGAACTACATAGTGAGATCCTGTCTCAAAAGAAAAAGAAAAAGAAAATCCTCAAATTTCTTCCCAACAGGTCTACACAAAAGTTACTTTCTCTTATTCAAGTAATGCCCAGGCCGGGGATTTATCTCAGTGGTTCCAGTGCCTGCCTCGCAAGTTCAAGGTTCTGAGTTCGATCCCCAGTACCAAAAAAGAAAAAGTAATGCCCACAGTGGTGTACTCTCATAAGCTCTCTATCCCTGAAATTTATCATACCAACTAAATGTAGAATTGTTTGATATCTGTCTTGTTCATCACTAAATCCTCAATCTCCAGCACAGGTGAATAAACCAGGAAGATTTGAGAGGACTGGGCATGTAACACAGTGGTAGGGTACTTGTCTAGCATATGCAAAGCCCTGTATTTGATCACCAGGACTGGAAAAAAAAAAAAAAGAAAGAAAGAAAGAAAAAGAAAACAAGAGATAAAAAACAGAAAGGTGGGCAGGGGATTTAGCTCAGTGGTTCCACTGCTTGCCTTGCAAGCACAAGGACCCGAGTTCGATCCCCAGTATCCCCCCAAAAAAGGGGATAAAGGAAGGAGAGAGGAACATTTGAGGGAAAAATCAGTGTATATACTTGGCAAAAGCTATGAATTCATTATTCATGCCACAAAAAATTACTGTAAAAGCTGGGTGTAAAAGTTGGCACATGCTTCTAGTTCCAGTATTTTGAGAGGGTGAGGAAGGAGGATCACAAGTTCAAACCCAATCTGGGGAATTTAGCATCTTTGTGAGAATCTATCTCAAAAATAAAAAGGGGGGCCGGGGATTTAGCTCAGTGGGTCCACCACCTGCCTCGCAAGCTCAAGGTCCCAAGTTCAATCCCTGGTACCAAATAAATAAATAAATAAATAAAGGGGGTAGGGATGTAGCTTAATGCAAAAGCCCTGGGTTCAATTTCAAGTACTGCAAAAATAAAAAAATAAATTGCTGTAGAGATAGAAGGCTGATATAAAATAGCATGCCATATCCAGTTCATTCAAAGAACAATTTTTTAATGCTAAAAAACTATTTTACATTCCAATTTTAAAAACATTATTTATAGTATCAGTAAATAAGACTATTAGATTTCTATCATTAAAAAAGTCCTTGGAGGGCCAGGGATTTAGCTCAGTGGTACCCTGCCTGCCTTAGCAAGCCCAAGGTCCTGAGTTCAATCCCGGGTACCAGAAAAAAAAAAAAATGTCCTTTGGAGCTCCAGTGGTGCAATCAGTTAGCACACAGTACTTATATATTACTTGAAAAGTTCTACAATAGATAAAGTCTTATTAAAATAGTCTTAGCCAAAGTACCCACATTGTTCTCTAAGAGAGAAAAAAAAAACCTGTGGCTTTTTACCATCTTTTTTTGAAACAAAGTTCTGCTATGTTGCCTAGACTGGTCTCAAACTCATGGGCTCAAGCAATCCTCTCATCTCAGCCTTGGGAGTAGCTGAGACTACAGGCATTTTTCCACCACACCATGAAAGATGTGGATTTTTAAACATTCACTTAAAATATGGGGGAAAAAATATGGAAAAGAATGTTTCCATTGGCTCTTAGAAAACCTGTCTAAATACTAAACTGTAAAAATGTTTTCTGGTCAGCATATTAGTATTCAAATTTGAACACAAAGCTCCTAAACTGAGCTCTACTCAACCAAGTGGCCCTATCATCCTCTCTGTAAAATATACTGACTGATACTCACAGAATGATCAAGTCTCATGATGAATAGGCAATTCTAATTGTCTACCCACTTCTATTCCTATGATCACTAATTTTCCCCACTAAGACTATTGTGTCAGGCTGCAAATGCAACTCAGCAGCATGCTCCAGCTCTTGAGGTCAATCACCGGCACCATGAAAGAGAAAAACGTTTCTTATGCTTATACTCAATCTATTTATGTTTATAATTGCACTTACTACAAATAAACAATTTAATTAAATATTAAATACATAATAGAACATGACTATAAAATAACAAGCCGCTCATAGTTAAACTAACTTGAATGCTTTAAACATAGATTGTCTTAAAAATCTGCTTTTAGGGCCAGGGATTTAGCTCAGTGGTTCTGGCGCCTCCATCACAAGTGCAAGATCCCGAGTTCAATCCCTGGTAGCAAAAAAAAAAAAAAATTTGCTTTGGAAAGAGAGTAGAAAAAAAAAACCTAAAAATTTAGGATGGAAGGTATATATACAATCTGAATGTTTGCACTTGATTGTTTCACAAGTTTTAAGTTCTTGCTCTGTTTTAAAGAAACCAAAGTCAGAAATTAGGGCCGCCCGGGGATTTAGCTCAGTGGTGTCGCTGCCTGCCTCAAAAGCGCAAGGTCCCTTGTTCGATCCCTGGTACCAAAAGAAAAAAAAAATTAGTGCCAATATATCAGATCAACTGAACTTTAATCAAAGAAAAGACCTTGATCCTACAAGCAAAGATTTGGAGATGAAAGTAAGGCTAAGGATCTAGCTGGCTCCCTAGTAGAATGTTTGCCTAGCATGCAAGAAGGCCTTGGGTTTGATCTACAATACCAAACAGGGAAGGAGGGAGCTAGACACGAATATACATTCTATATATATTAGGTTAAAATATTAATTTAAGGGGTACACATTTGATATCAAACACCCCCTTAGGGCCGGGGATTTAGCTCAGTGGTTTCGCTGGCTGCTGCGCAAGCGCAAGGACCTGAGTTCGATCTCTGGTACCAAAAAAAAAAAAACCCACCCCCATTCAGAGAAGTTCTTCCGGAGTAAGAGGTACAATACCTTTAATAAGGCATATATAAAGCAGATATTTTAATTTTCATTCTACAGAGTAAAGATACTACTTTCCATTTAAATCAAACATTTAAATACCTTCCAGTCGCTAACTAAAGGCAGTATGGTAAATTTGTTCTGCTCACCATTCCTCCCCAAAGTGCACACTGATGGCAGATACACTTCTTACAAGTCCAGCAAAATACGCTAAGCTTTTCATGGTGATTTTCACATCTACACATTTTGAAAAGAAAATACAGTTATAAATTAAGTAAATTAAAACTGAAATATAATTGCATCAATACATTTCCAAGCTTGGGCAAACAGGTCAATTTTAAATGACTATGTATCCAAAAACAATATAAAATCTATTCTATTAACTTTGAAAAATTAAGCCAAAGAATTATACATACATAAAATTTCTTAAAAGTATTGTTTCATTACTATAAACGTGCAATTTGCATTTCTAAACGATGTACAAACATAGCACCACTTCCTACCACCACTACAGATGATAAATGCTATTCTACTGTTACATTTTGGGCAAGTGCTTAATGATCAGATTGACATATCTATATACACATGAGCAAGTGTACATGTACAAATACTTTTCCTACATGTGACCAGTGATAACAGTCAAGATATGTATTTAATTGCATACTGTAATACCAGAATCTCATAGGAAGTAAACAACTCAATTTTAAGTTTTCTCTTAAACCAGATATCCATATGCAAAACAACGGAGTTATACTCTGTTATGGACTGAATTATGTCCTCCCAAAATTCACATGTTGAAGCCATAACTCCCAACATGACTTGATTTGGAGATGAGGCCTTTAAGGAAGTAACTGAGGTGAAATAAAGTCATAAAGAGGAGGCCCAAATCCAATAGGACTAGTAAGGAAAGACCACAGGAGTGAACACATATATAACAAAGACCATGTTAGGACAGAGCAAGAAGGTGACCATTCACAAGTCAAAGACAGAAGCTTCACCAGAAACCAACCCTGCCAGCACCTTGATCTTGGAATTCCAGCCTCAAGAACTGAGAAAATAAATTTCTACTGGTTAAGCCACCCAGTCAGTGGTACTATTAGAGTGCCCTAGTCAACTAATACAGACCCTTACTTTATATCACATACAAAAATGAACTCAAAATGGATCAAAGACCTAAATGTACAACCAAGAACTAGGGGCTGGGGATTTAGCTCAGTGCCTTGCAAGTGCAAGGTTGTAAGCTTGATCCCTGGCACCAATAAATAAATAAATAAATAAATAAATAAAACAAACCAAGAGCTAAAACTCTTAGAGAAAAACACAAAGGGGGAAAGTTTCATGACATAGGTTTAGCAATGATTTCTTGGATATTATACCCAAAGCTCATGTGACAACAGTAAAATTAAATTGGGCATCAAAATTTAAAACTTGTGTGCATTAATTCCCAATGAGAAATGTAATTGTGTTGTATACCTACAATGTACCAATAAAAGAATTTAATACAAAAAAAAAGTCCATAGAGTTAAAAAGCAACCTAAAAACAGAAAAAAATTGCAAATCATGTATCTGATAAGTGATCAACATCCAGAACATATAAAGAACTCCTTTAACTCTACACAGACACACACACACACACACACACACACACACACACACACACACACGCACACCCCAGATTTTAAAATGGGTAAATAAGGGCAGGGGATTTAGCTCAGTGGTTCTGCCGCCTGCTTCACAAGTGAAAGGTTCCGAGTTCAATCCCAAGTACCAAAAAAAAAAAAAGGGTAAATAACTGGGCCAGGGATTTAGCTCAGTGCCTGCCTCGCAAGCACAAGGTCCTGAGCTTGATCCCGGGTAAGGTCAGGGGGGAAGGATGATAACATGCATATACATTTCTCCAAAGAAGATATATGAGTTCACATGGCCAATAAGCATAAGAAGATGCTTGTACTACTATTAGTCCCTAGGAAAATGCAAATCAAAACCTCACATCCATTTGGATATCTATGACAAAAACAGATAAAACAAAGCAACCCCTACAAGAACTGGCAGGGATAGAGAGAAACTGGACCCCAGGCACTACTGGTAGAATTGTAAAATGTAAAATTTAAAATAGAGGGGCCGGGGATTTAGCTCAGTGGTTCCAGCACCTGCCTTGCAAGCACAAGGTCCCAAGTTCAATTCCCGGTACCCAAAAAAAAAAAAAAAAAAATTTAAAATAGAAAGCCAGGCATATTGACCCATACGTCTGTAATCCAGCTGCTCAAAACGTGGAGGCAGGAAAATCCCAAATTCAAGGCCATCTTGAGCAATTTAGCAACAATTTATCTCAAAATAAGATGCAGTTCAGTGGTAGAGCACTTGCATGCACAAGGCCCCTGGTTCAATTTCTAGCACCAAAAAAAAAGAAAAAAAACCCCAAAAAACCCCTGAAAGTAGAGTCTTGAAGACATGAGCACCAAATCCATAGTAACATTATAGGGTCAGGTATTTAGCTCAGTGGTTTTGCCGCCTGCTGCACAAGCCCAAGGACCCAAGTTCAATCCCCAGTACCAAAAACAAAACAAACAAACATAGTAGCATTATACACAATATTTGAAAGACAGAAACAATTTAGATACTTACAAGGATGAATGGAAAAAACAAAATGTGTATATACATATATATGGTGGAATATTTTTCAGCCTTTAAAAAGGAGGAAATTCTGACACATGCTACAGTACAAATGTACCTTGAGGACATGTTAAATGAAATAATCACAAAATGACAAATTCTGAATGATTTTACTTATAAGGCAAACTCAAAAACTACATGGCGGGTGTGGTGGCGCATGCCTGCAATTCCAGCACTTGAGAGGCTGAGGCAGGAGGACTGCCTCAAGTTGGAGGCCACCTTGGACTACATAGTGAGCTAATGGACAGCTTAAACTACACAGCAAGAACTTTTCTCAAAAAAAAAAAACAAAAAACATTACAACGTTGGTTGCCAGGGCCTGGTGGAAAGAGGGTATGGGGAGTTGTTGGTGGGTATGGTTTCAATTTTGTAAGATGAGAAATTCTGGGGACTGGTTACAAAATGTAAACAATAACAATGTGAACATACCACCACTGAACTGTGTTCTTAAAAAGGGTCAAAATGGTAAATTCTACTAGGTGTTTTTTACCACAAAAGATTTTGTAAAATTCAGTTTTCTCTTACCTATAGAGTAGATATAGTCTTACATTTAAAAAAAAAGTATTTCACTGATGAAGGACACTGAGCTTAGAAAAAAATACCTAAATAAGTCTACATTTTATATTTCTCGTTATAAATAATCTAAGTATCAAATAAAAGAAACAGCATAGTAGATAATGTGTGGAAGCTTATTTAGCAAGATTTTCAAACTACTAAATTTATAATATTGCTTTTACAATGTAGGAAGTTTACCAGAACAATTTTTTTTTTTTTGGTACCAGGGATCAAACTCAGGTCCTTGTGCTTGTACAGCAGGTGGTGAAACCACTGAGGTAAATCCCCACCCCCAGAACAATTCTTAATCAGTGGCCGATAAGTACTTTAGCAAACCAAGACAGTAGCTCACGAGGCATCAAGCAGCAAAAAAAAAGACTTGCAAATTAGCAAACTATAGCAGTTCCATTCCTTCTATGAGCAGCTCTAAACACATACCAAGAACTAGTAAAAGGTCTTTCTATATAGTGATATGCATCATCCCCGAGAAAAAATATCTAATTGTTCACCTGTGAAATGTATTATTATGGTAACTCAAAGTATAAATAATTTGGAGCAAAATAAAAGATAGATGACAGGAAACAGGAAGATAGACTTTGTGGAGAGGGGAAAGTGATCTGGGGATGGGGAGAGAAGACAGGAGGGAAGTACAAAGGATCAAGGTATGATATGTGTATGTACTACCTCCCCACAATGAATGTATTTATTATGTGTTGCAAACATACACTAATAAAAAAGGAAAGAAAAGGGCTGGGGATTTAGCTCAGTGGTTTCACTGCTTGCTGTGCAAGGACAAGGACCCGAGTTCGATCCCCAGCACCAAAAAAAAAAAAAAAAAAAAAGGAAAGAAAAAATTTATTACATAGAAAAAATTAAATAATTATTTTTGATGAGATTCCCATAACAGAACTAACAAATCCTTAAACCCAGTTTAACTAGAATAGTAGAGACAACACTAGGTTTTATTTCTGATTATGAATTAACACATTAAGCCTCTTTCATTTCTATGATTCTATTTCCTCAGCATAACAAAAGAACAGGTATAAATTTTTCTAATGGTCCCTGACATTTCAACCTCTTGCTTTAATATGCTATGAATTTATAGTAAGAAGTACTACTTTATTTTGGGCCAGGGATTTAGTTCAGTGGTTCTGCCACCTCCCTCACAAGCGGAAGGACCAGAGTTCGATCCCCGGTACCAAAAAAAAATTTCTTTATTTTTAAAATAAATAAATAGATTAAATAGATAAATAAATAAATAAAACATCCAAAGCTGGGTGTGTGGTGGCACACATCTGTAATCCCAGCACTCTGGGAGACTGAGGCAAGGGGATCCAAGTTCAAGCCTGGTCTGGACAATTTAGTGACTTAGGGAGACCCTGCCTCAAAATAAAAGGCGAAAAAATAAACAACTCTCCCCCCAAAATAATCAAAATAAAAAGTGAAAAAGGGATGAGGGCCCTTTTCAGTGTAAAGGTCTTTGCTTCAATCCACAGTACGACACACATCATACATAAAAAAACGAACAACATTCCTATATCTCTCCTAAGTTATTTTACCATTGCTGGACAATGTTTCTTTGCAATTAACCATGTAGTTTCTTCACCTATAAAACAGATTACTGTCATATCACTATACCTTTCCTCAAAACAACTCTCCAAATATGATCAAAATTGGACCATCATATGATGAAAGATCATTTGTTAATTCTTGTGTTTGGTTTTTATTAAGTTTATTAGTACAATTTAGATACAAATAATAACCACATTCACCATATGGAATTATTTGCGGAGGGGATGACCAGGGAATTGAACTCGGGACCTTGCACTTGCAAGGCAGGCATTGGAACCACTGAGCTAAATCCCCGGCCCTCATCATATGGAATTTATACCTGCATGATGTGTTTTGATTCTTATTTTGTTAATTCTTGTTGCTCAAAGATTCTGTTCCCAAGGCAGTCTCCAAAAGTAATACTATTATCATAATGTTCCTATTAAACAGGCAGAAATTGTGCCTTTTATCTCCTAAATGTAGCACAGAACTTTATGTACACAGGCTGTATATGTATGAATATTCATGCCATAAACGTTAAACATTTTAAGAATTCATTTTAAATATTAAAAAATAAAATTATGAAATAAAAGAATGGTTTAAGGAATATTAAATTTCTCATTTATAAATAACTAAAAGAAAACTATTATAAAGTGATATTAGGGCCCAGGGATTTAATTTAGCTCAGTGGCACAGTGCCTGCCCGGCAAGCACAAAGTCCTGAGTTCAATCCCCTGTACCAAGAAAAAAAAAAAAGAAGAAGAAAGTGTCATTAGGGCTAGAAGTTTAGCTAAGTGGCAGAGTGTGTTTCACAGACATGAAGTCCTGGGTTCAGTACTCAGCACCAAAAACACATACAAACGTGTGCGTGCATGATGCATGCACATGCGCGCGCGCACACACACACACACACACACACACTCTTACATAGTTTCATTAAAATGGCATATGGTAAAATCTATTTTGAACAAAGAATTTGGGGGCATACTTGTCCTTTTCATTTTCTTCATGTTTGGTAAGACTGCAGAGTTGAAGAGTATCAAGCTGTTGTGTTACTTCTTCTGCCCAACGACAATTTACTAGTTCTCGCAGCTGGAGTGGAGCACTGCAAAGAAAATCCATACACATACTGTAGTAACTCAGGACTTTGAGATTAATTTCCTAAAATAAACAAATTCCTCAAAGCAGAGGTCATAATCATATTTGTGTCACAATACCGCTGGTCTTCTCCCAAGCTAAGGAAAGTAAACAATACAAGATGAAAAATGGGCAGAAGATGGAACTCCAGCATCATCATTTTAAGTAACCAAAAGTAGAAACAACCTAAGTATCTCTCAATATGGGTATAAATAAATCAAGATATAGTTATTATAGTGGATTATTCAAACTTTTTAAAAAATGACATGTATACGTACCACTAAGAAAAGATATCTAGCACTTTTTAAAAATTATGGCCAGGAGCGATGGCACATACCATCACACCTCAGCACTCTGAGAGGTAGAAGCAGGACACTCACAAGTTTAAGCCCAACCTGGGCATCTTACTGAGACCCTGTCAAACACACACACACACACACACACACACACACAAACATACACAATGGCCAGGGTATAACTCAGTATGGAGGCCCTGGGTTTAATTCTCAGTATTGAAAAGTAAATAAATAAATAAATAAATAAAACAATAAAACAAAACACACACACATAAAAAGCCAGGTACAGTGGCACATGCCTATAATCCCAGCTACTTGAGAGGGTGAGGCAGGAGGAAGATCACAAATTTAACCCCAGCCTAAGCAACTTAGTGGCTTAGAGAGACCCTGTCTCAAAATAAAAACTAAAAAAGAGCTGAGGCTATAGCTCAATATGAAGCCCTTCAATGTCCAGCACCCTTCCCCCATACCCCCAAGAAGTTACATAATGATTTTTTAAGAGAGGCAAGAGTAACACATCAAACTATGTAATACACCCTACAAAAATCCAAGTCAGATAAATTAGTCTCCCCATTTTTTTTTCTAGACATACTGTTTATATTTTATTCAACGGTATTCATAAGTAAAGTCTACCTCAGGGAGTGGTGGCGCATTCTTATAATCCCAGCACTTAGGAGGCTGAGACAGGAGAATCGCCATGAGTTTGAGGACAGCTTGCACTACATAGTGAGTTCAAGGTCAGCCTGAATTACATATCAAGACCTTGTTTAAAAAAAAAAAAACGAAAGAAAAGTCTAGCAAATTAAAAAAAAAATTCCCTTATGAATCCTATGGTACACTCTGACCCCACAGCCTTAATATTTTCTGAGTTCACAAATAATTGCAGTAAAATACTTACCGGCAATGAGGACACTGAGCTCTCTGCTCTGTCAGCCAGCGCTATGAAAATAAAAGAATTTAATTTTTATTGTAAAATCTTCATTAATTTGTGTATGTTCAGTATTTATAAAGCAAATTTAACGAGTTTAATTCTCTAATGCCTAAATTAATTTTAGAGATACTTATAGAAATAACAGGCAATCTACTGTCTCATTATCCTGGCAGGAACAAATTTTCAGAAGGACAGACCTTCTCCTAAAATAGTTAAGAGGCTACTGTCCCATAGGAAGGAAGTGATTCTAAGACTATCTGGGTTTCATAAGAAACATGCAGTTTTCACAAAAATAATGATCCTGTCATTCCATCCTCAAAATTAAACCATACCAGTGATTTTCTTCTATCTAAAGTACTACAAATTCCCTGAGAAAGTTTAAGGTACTAAATTTCTTTTTTGAAAAGCAAACTAATTCTGAGGTATGCATATTATAGTCATATAAAATTAATTTAAATTATCAATAGGTATAGTAGTGTAACTTTTTCTTAAATCTTAAGAGGATTTTATAATTTGGTAACTTAAACATCTAAGAATTTTGGTTTCTTTATAGTTATACGAAGATTTTTTTTTTTGTACCGGGGATTGAACTCGGGTCCTTCCATTTGCACAGCAGGTGGTGAAACCACTGAGCTAAATCCCCGGCCCATATACAAAGATTTCAGAAAAGATAAATGTCTCTATTAAACCCCCAATTTTTTTTTTTTTTGGTACTGGGGATCGAACTTGGGTCCTTGTGCTTGTGCAGCAGGCAGAGAAAACACTGAGCTAAATCCCCAGCCCCATAAATCCCAAATTTTATTAACCATTTAAATTATTACTAGATTAGGAACATTTTTATACCACATACTAAATATTAGAATTTTTGAATACTCTTCTGAACACAACAGGTTAATAGCTAAAAATTTTAAGTCTGGCAAATAGGTCCTGAGGTAAATAACAAATCCTACATCAATGTATTCCAAGTATCTATTATTTCTGTTTAGCCCTTTCGACTTCTATAAAAGAACATGAGCTTTTACATGAAGTCAAATAATTCAGTAATAAATTTCTCAAGGAAACCTTGAAGGATAATAAAGGATTTCAGATGAGCTGGGCATTGTGGTATATGCCTATAATCCCAGGTTCTCAGGCCAAGCCAGAAGGACCCCAAGTTCAAGGTCAGCGTAGGCAACTTAGTGAGACCCTGTCTCAAAATAAAATTTAAAAAGTAAAAAGGGCTGGGGATGCATCTCAGGGGTAGAGCACTTGCAGTACAATGCCCTAGGTTCAATCCCCCGCACTACAGGGAAAAAAAGACTTAAGATGATAGGAAACAAGGTACTTCAGAGCAAAGAAAATAAAGCTGGAAGGAAAAAAAAAAAAAAGCAAATAGAAAAGGATCTCTCCATTTTTTTTTTTTTTTTTGGTATGGGGATCAAACTCGAGTCCTTATGCTTGCACAACAGGCGGCAAAACCACTGAGCTAAATCCCCAGCCCTGATCTCTCCATTCTTAATAAACCTTAACAATATTTCTTTTGGGCCGGGGAAGCGCAAGGTCCCGAGTTCAATCCCCAGTACCAAAAAAAAAAACACAACAATATTTCTTTGGACCCTAGGCAAAAATGAGATTTGGGTCAGGTTTCTTCCCCCGAAACTACACTCTGACCATGTTACTCCTCTAAAGTCACATCTTTCCCATACTTCTCTTCAGGAATTAGTCTCAGGCTATCTTTAGTCGCACCCTATAATCCAGCAAGGTTAAGTGCTTTTAAATATGTTTCCTTTCTCCGGTGCTTGCCTTGCAGGCGCAAGGTCCAGAGTTCAATCCCCCGTACCAAAAAAAAAAAAAGTTTCCTTTCTGCACAGAATATTCATCCACAACTTTATCTGAGATACTCCCATACACTTAGCCTCCAGTTTATGTCACTTCCTCCTAGAAAGTGTTCCTTACACTCTACAGACCATCTTAAATATTATTGCCTGGGCCAGAGATGTAGCTCAGTGGCACTGTACCTTCCTGGCAAACGCAAGGTCCTGAGTTCAATCCCTGGCACCGGAAAAAAAAAAATCTCATCTTAAATATTATTGCCATGCTCTCCCACAGCAACCCTCACTTTCTCCTTCATTGTATTTATAATACTCTAATGATGTATGTGTTGGGCTCCCCTGTGCTGCTACATTATAACCTCATCAAAGGTTTGGACCATGACTGGGAGTGACCAGACTATATTTTTAAATATGGTCAAAACAGGCCAAATGCTGCAATACATACCATTCATATCATATTTGCGTATTTCCTTATACAATCCCCTCCATATCCTGTCCCTCAGGAATGTTATTCATCTCCATAAAACTTTCCTGCCTATCCCAGGATAGAGTTAAGCATTCCACTTTATTGCATTTTTACCTTGTATTCCATAATTTAATTTAAACAGAAAATAAACATGGCAATTTTAATACTAAAAAAAAAAATGTTTTTCTCAAACTCAAAGGCAAGGATTGATCCATTGATAATATTACCAAAAACAATATATGGATAGCAAATAAGCCCTTGAAAGAATCCTTACTCCTCAGAGAAATGTTAATTTAAAAAATAATGACCTGGGCCAGAGATTTAGCTCAGTGGTTTCGCCGCCTGCTGCGCAAGCACAAGGACCCAAGTTCGATCCCTGGTACCAAAAAAAATTAAAAAATAAAAAATAAAAAATAATGACCTGCCAGGTGTGGTGCTGTACACCTGTAATCCCAGCACTCAGGAGGCTGAGGCAAGAAGACTACCCTTGAGTTCGAGGCCAGCTTAAGCTATATAGTAAGTTTAAAGCCAGCCTGAATTACTGAGTGAGATTCTTTTTTTTTTGGTACCGGGGATCAAACTCAGGTCCTTGCCCTTGAGCAGCAGGCGGCGAAACCACTGAGCTAAATCTCTGGCCCACAGAGTGAGATTCTGTCTCAAAAAAACAAATGAGCTGGGGATTTAGCTCAGTGGTTCTGCCACCTGCCTCGCAAGCGCAAGGTCCCGAGTTCAATCCCTGTTACCAAAAAAGAACAAACAAATAAATTAAAAAACAATGACCTATAACCCCAGCAACTTGGGAGGCTGAAGAAGGATCACAACTTCAACCCCAGCTTGGGTAACTTAGTGAGATCCTGCATCAAAATAAAAAAATAAAAAGGGCCAGGGGTATACCTCAGTAGTAGAGTGCTTGCTAGTGTGCACATGTCCCTGGCTACGATCACCTATACCTCAAAAAAGCATTAAAAAGAAAAAACACAATGAGATACTATTACATACCAGTAAGAATAACTAAAATTTACAAAATCAAACATATAGCATCAATTTGGAGGAAATAAACTCTCATGCACTGCTGTCAAGAATGTAAAATACTACAGCTACTTCAGAAAAGTTTGGCAATGGTAAAAAGTTAACCATACTCACATGACCTAGCAGTTCCATTTCTAATTAAGAAAATAAAGCTTCAGTCCATTTAAAGACTTGTATATATAGCTATTCATAGCAGTTTATTATATAATAGAAAAAAACTGAAAACATCTTCAGATGTCTATCAGTATATAAATGGAGTATATACTACCCAGCTATACAAGGGAATACTATTGATACAATGCAGATGAGTCTCAAAATAACTTTTTTTGGTACGAGGATCGAACTTGGGTCCTTGTGCTTGCGAGGCAGGTGGCAGACTCTCAAAATAATTTTGGTAAGTGAAAAATGCCAAACACATTTCAGTATATACTGTACGGTTTTATTTGTGGAAAATTCCAGAAAATGCAAACTTATCTATAGGACAGAAATCAGACAACTACTTCACTGGGGACAAGTACAGTAGAAAGGGACATAGAAACTTTCAGTGATGATAACAGATATATTCACTATCCTGACTGTAGTGATAGTTTCACAAGTATATACTTACTAAAACTTAGCAAACTGGCCAGGGATTTAGCTCAGTGGTTTCGCCACCTGCTGCGCAAGTGCAAGGACCAGAGTTCGATCCTCAGTACAAAAAAAACCCAAAAAACAAAAAAACTACAGGGTCAAAACTTAGCAAACTGGAAAAACAAAAAACTTAAGCTGTACACTTTATGTCTAGTTATGGTGTCAATTATATCTAATGAAAAATATCTGGTAAAATAAAAACAAAACAAAGTCAATAATTACAAGCAAACATATAAAGTGCTACCAAGGCTGAAAATCAAGGGGTCAAACAAAACAAAATAAAAAACAAAAGAACTGGAAAAAGGTGGTACAAAGAAAACAAATAAGAAAAGGTTTTGAAAAATAATCAAATGAATGTAGTTTGATAAATGAGAGACCAAGTCTGAAAATACAGTGGATGTACCCACTTTTAGGTATGTGTGGAAGAAACACTAGCCCGAAGATGAATACAGTCTTAGTCTGTCAATAAACTGCAAGTCTGGCCTTTTGTGTGTATTCAGTGACACAAGTATCTGGACCATCAGAGTCAAATTTCCACAGTCAGATGAAAAGAAATGTCATGGGAGAAAGGGAAAGCATTCAAATGAACACTGGTATAATTTGGTGAGGTGGGGTATCTAGCTTCTGTAATCATCCATGTCTGTTCAGTAACATTCTCTGGATAACTGTTAAGTCTCAGCAAGATAAAAATTAAACAAAGCAGGGCTGGGGATGTAGCTCAGTGGCGCCACGCCTGCCTGGCAAGCGCAAGGTCCTGAGTTTGATCCCCAGTACCAGAAAAAAATTAAACAAAGCAAAATCAATGTTGACTTCCAACATGCCTCTTTGATCACTACCTTTATTTTCTCGCTTTTAGAGTAATAATTCTGTGGAAGTTTTTTTTTTAATACTTCCTATCAGTTTCTGTCTTTTTCTTTTTTTTTTTTTGAGACAAGGTCTCACGATGTAGTTCAAACTGGCCTTGAACTCACTGTGTAGCTTAGGCTAGCCTCAAACTCATAGCAATCCTCCTGTCTCAGACTCCCTAGTGCTGGGATTACAAGTGTGCACCACCACGCCCAGCCTCATTTTCTCTTCTTATTCTCTCCCATCAGGTTTTCATCCCCATTGTTAGGATTTGGATATAGACTGTCCCCCAAAAGCCTCATGTGTTTAGGATTAGATGATGGGGCACTATAGCTGACTTGCAAGGTATTAGGAGGTAGGGCCTGGTTGGAGGCAGGTCACTAGGGGCATGGCCTGGAAAAGTATATTCTTTTTTTTTGGTACCAGGGATCGAACTTGGGACCTTGTACTTTCGAGGCAGGCGCCAGAACCACTGAGCTAAATCCCCGCCCCCTGGAAAAGTACATTCTTGTCTCCACTTTCTCCTTTCTCTGCTTTCTGGCTGCCATGGGTTGAACAGCTTTCCTCTGCCCTGCCCTTACACTATCCTGTTTCTGCCTTGAACAAACTGACTTTGGACTGAACCCCTTGAAACTGTGGCCCAAATAACCTCTCTTCCTTTAAGTTGTGGGTGTTGGGTATTTTGTCCCAGCAACAGAAAGTGGCTAAGATACCAACCATTCCACTGAAACTACTCACAAAGTCACTCAATGACCTACATATTCTCAAATCCAATGGTCAATTCCAAGGCCAGAAACTATAATAAAGATAACTAGCTTCTCTCTGAAACATGGTTTTCACCTGACTTCTGGGATGCCTCATTCTGCTACATTTCTATCTACCTCAATTATCACACCTTCTTGGTGTCCTTTGCTGACATCCTCCTCCTACTTGTCCTGACCTTTAAATGTTGAGGGTGCCTCAAGAGATCAGACTTAAAATCTTTTCCCATCTAATTCCTTGCTTGTTTTTTTGTTCCCCCTCCCCACCCCGTACCAAGAATCGAACTCAGGACCTTCCGCTTGCAAGGCAGGCTCAGAGACACTAAATTCCCGGCCCTTCCTACCTTGGTTTTAAAGACCATGTAAAGGCTAATAACATTTATCTGTGTCTTCCCCAACTTCAGATGCATATTTCCAACTCTAGCTAGATGTATAATAAACATCTCAAGGGCCGGGGATTTAGCTCAGTGGTTTCGCCACCTGCTGCGCAAGCACAAGGACCCGAGTTCAATCCCCGGTACAAAAGAAAAAAACAAAACAAAACATCAGAAGATAGGTTGAAAAAAACCTTCTAGTTTGGCTGCCATCTTGGGCCGTGAGCCAGGGTAGCAGCACCGAAGCACTCCACTGTGGGGCAGGCAAGATGGCTGGTCCCCAACCCCATCCCCCACACACCCAGTGGCCATGCCAGACAGGACTCTAGGAGTGGATTCCTAGTAGAGTCCAGATAACTACACAATGAAAAACTAAAAGAATAAAGCCCTAAGTCCTCAAGAAATGCACAGAAGGAGAGAAGAAGGAATACAGCTTCAAAATTTAAAAAAAGGAAGAAGAGTTGTTCAAACGCAGAAATGTCTCTTTACCCAGAAATGATGACTCTATGCTAGAAAGTCCTATCCAGGATTCAGATACCAGTTCCACTGTACGCACTCCAGAGGAAGACATTATTAAAAAAGATAGGGTCCAGATTTTTTTCTAATAATGCCAAACAGCAGCTAACAGCAACACAGAAATTTAGAAAGCTCCTTTCTAAACGTAAGAATTATTTTCTGTATGCATATTATAGGACTTTGTAATAGAGTTTCATTTTATTAGCTTTTTAAAAAATTTTAAGGGCTGGGGATTTAGCTCAGTGGCACTGCTCCTGCCTCGCAAGCGCAAAGTCCTGAGTTCGATCTCCGGTACAAAAAACAAAACAAACACACACACACACACACACACACACAAAATAACATCTATTTGTAAGGGTACTATTGCCAGGTGTGTGTGGCCATGCCCGCAATCCCTGTACTTGAGAGGTTAGGGCAGGAGGATCGCTATGAGCTCAAGGCCAGCCTGAGTGAGCTACAGTGACTTCAAGGCCAGCCACAACTACATAGTGAGATCCTGTCCCAAAAAATAATAAAGACACTATCAAAGTATCACATTCATTGTAGAAAAATTGTAAATTATTAAAAAATTTATAGAAGCAAACATAAAAATGATTAATCTTGGCACCAAGAAATAAGGTTATAAATTCTTGATTTTTCAGGTACTGTATTTTTAAATGGTGACATAACATAGAATATAAATTTAAAATAACAATCACTGAGGTCTTAATTTTTTCCCAGTTTTTGAGTACTGTAACCATTTCTATAAAAAAATCACTGTATAATCTAAAACTTCCTCATATACATTCATAAAAGTGAAATGGCGGCTCACAGGCAATAAACTTAATTTACACTCTCAAAAAAAAACCCCAAAACTTGTACATCTACAGTGTAAGTCTGTTCCTCAAGTTTGTTCTACCTTAGAATAATATACTAGAGGCCAGCCTAAGCTACATATGGTACTGAGTTCAAGGCCACCCAAAACTACATAACAAGATCTGTCTCAAAAAATTAACAATAAAAATAAATAACAAATAGAATTTAAAAAATCCATTCATCTAGAAGTTGTAAAAAATTTTCCTCAAATCCCATCTGTAAGTAAATCCTATTGGTTCTACCTTCAAAATATATTCTGAACTCCCTTATTTCTCACTCCCTCTATTATCACCATACTAATTTAAACCATCACTCATCTTTCACTATAAAGCACACCTTCCTTTTACTCCTTACTCCCTCTTTTATCTGCCTATAGTTCACTTTCCACAAAGTACCCAGTGACATCTTTGAAACGTGAATTATTTCGTATCACTCAAAAGCTTTCAATGTCTACCACCAAGATATGAGGGCAATCTAGCTACAACATGTCACCCCACTGATCACCAGCGTTGATTTGATTGATCTGCTGACGAGGCCACTCTTCCCTTTCTCCCTCACGGTTCTGTGTGCATCCCTCCTGAAGCTTCGAGCTCAAAGCAGACAACTTTCTCAGATAAGAGTACTGTTCTAGTTAAGGGTACATGGGTAGCTGTGCTCCCCTGCTAGAACCTCCAAACAAGCTCTAAGGTCAATGGTTACCATCCAAGGTCATTACCAAGGCCCTTAATCACATATCCAAATTCATCTTCTATTCCTCTCTCCCTCTGTTCACTTTGCTCTGGCTACACTGGCTTTCTTGTTATTTCTCAACATACTGAGCATTCTTCTCAGGGTCTTTTTTTCCTTCTAACACTCCAGATACAATTTCATTGAGATCTCTGCTAAAATGTCATCTCCTCAAACCTTTCAGATTACCATATCTAAAACAGCTAAGGGGCCGGGGATTTAGCTCAGTGGTTCCCCCACCTGCCTCAAAAGTACAAGGTCCCGAGTTTAATCCCTGGTACCCAAAAAAATAAAAAATAAATAAAACAGCTAAAACCCTATCTATCACCTCCTCAAAGTCCTCTGTAAGCCTATTCAGTTTTTTCTGCATAGCACTTACTCATATCTAACATGTATCTACTTACTTTTTTTGTCCATATCTCAATTAGCATTGGGAAGTCAATGATTGATACCAAGGAGGCAAGCAATAGTGCTGAATGAATGAACAAATAAATGAAAGTACATTCAAGAACCAAGGCAGAAGCCAGGCATGGTGGGGCACACCTGTAATCCCGGCACTGGAGAGGCTGAGGCAGGAGGATTGCTGTGCATTCAAGGCCAGTCTGGGCTACACAATGAGTTCAAGACCAGCCTAACTACATAGCAAGACCCTGTCTAAAAAGAAATAAAAAAATAAAAGAACCAAGACAGTCCAGTTCTGTGACTGCAAGAAATTTTTTTTTGGTGCTGGTGATAGTGGTACTGGAAATTCCACTGAATGACATCCCCAACTTTTTTTATCTTTTGAACAAGGTCTCACTAAGTTGCCTGGGCTGGCTTTCAACTTGTAATTCTCCTGCCTTAGCCACCCAAGTAGCTGGGACTATAGCCATGTGCTACCATGCCTAGCAACAAGAAAATTACTTCAGTGTTACAGATAAAAGTATACAGTATTTATCTTTTTTTTTGGTACCGGGGATCGAACTCGGGACCTTGCGCTTTCAAGGCAGGCACTGGAACCACTGAGCTAAATCCCTGGCCCTACAGTATTTATCTTATTGAGGCAAGTATAAGGAAACAGAAAATGTGAAGTAAAAATCACGTTAGATGGCTTTTATTTTCTCAATAAAGAAATTATGTCAAGAGTAATATGAGGGATTTAGCTCAGTGGCACTGTGCCTGCCTTGCAAGCGCAAGGTCCTGAGTTCGATCCCCGGTACAGAGAAAAAAAAAAAAGGAAAGTAATGTAAGCAGGGCAGTCGTCACCTGTTCTCTGTAAATGTGCTGCTGGACTCCCACATTACAAGAATTTATTACACCAAAAAAAGATTTTCTGTTTTACATCTTAGGCTTCCCCATAACTTTGAGGAGTTCACCGATTTAAAGACAATAGATTATATTCATCTCTGTAGTCTCTTCAAACTACATAATACTTTTTAAAATATGGGTTCTTTGAACCCATTATCCACTTTTTCACCACCTGACCCATTAAACATGTGTAAATTCTTCCTTTTCTGAGAGCAATACTTTTGTAGTGCCTCTTCATAAGCCACACATTTTTCAATATAAAGACTCAAGTCCATTCCCTCAATCAAATTTAAGCTCTTCCAAGGAAGGTGCATTGTCACTTATCTTAGTATCCCTCAACCCCAAGCATAATGCAAGCAAACACTAGTGGACTAGTGGGGGTTTTTTGGTTTTTTTGGTACTGGGGATTGAACTCAGGTCCTAGCGCTTTCAGGGCAGGTGGCGGAACCACTGAGCTAAATCCCTGGCCCCAAACACTAGTGTTTCTAAGTATTTGTTAGCTGGATGTGATGGCGCATACCTGTAATCCCAGCACTCCGGAGGCTGAGGTGGAGGACTGTCACAAGTTCGAAGCCAGACTGAACTACATAATGAGTTTAAGACCAGCCTAAACTACATAGCAAAAACCTACCTCAAAACAACAAACAAAAAAAATGTATTTGTTAAATGTGCAGTACATTTAATAATGTAAATATATTAAAATTACAGTAAGCTTTGTTTCCAGAAGCACCTCAATATCTTCATACATTTCACAGTCGTGGTCATACACCATTTATTCATCTCCAAAGCACTAAGCAGTACAAACCAGTAGGCTAATTAAGAAAACTTCATCTAAGGGACATTTTTAGGAAGAAATTTTTTTTTTTTTTTTTTCCAGTACCAGGGATCAAACTCAGGACCTTGAGCTTGCAAGGCAGGCGCGGGGCCACTGAGCTAAATCCCCAGACCATAAAGGACATTTTAAAGAAAGGAACAAAATATAAAGTAAGAAAAAGCTAAATGAAATGGTTAATCCTTACTTCATATATAAACTAAATGTAAGTTTAAAAATACAACTTACCCTAATACAGCTGAAACAACAAAGCTTGGAGCAATGTGGACACAAGCGAGCATCCCGCAATTTCTCCATGCAAATGAAACATCGGAAAACCTCAGCAATGCTCTGAAAATAATACAAGATGGAAAGGTCGCAGGTTAGATTACTCAATCAAGAATAAAAAGCACTACAAAAATAATTTACTTGAGCCAGGTATGGTGGCGCATGCCTGTAATCTCAGCACTCAGGAGGCTGAGGCAGGAGGAACACCATGAATTTGAGGTCAGCCTGCACTACAAAGACTGTCTCAAAAAACCAAACCAAAACAAAACAAAACCAACATCATCAACAAAAATTCACTCAACAATTACATTTATTTTGGGCTAAAATCTTAGTTTTTACCATATCTCATACCAGAACTTGGTCAAGGTCCCAGATACATCAGAACATCTGGACAATGTACTTTTTTTTTCTAGGTTTGACAAGAATTCTATTCTAAGAAAAAGACAGACTATGTACAAATTTTTCACTGAAGCCTTAATAATAATGGCAAAAATCTGGCAACTACCCAGATACCCAAATATTAAAATATTGTAGCAGTAACACAAATTATGACTCTGTCACTGAAAATATTTACCTTAATGATAGAGAAATGCTTATGATATACAACAGTAAGAAAAGACTGTGACCGAATCCACAATATGAATTTTTCCCTGCAATTTCCCCTGAAATAACATGCTTTTATAGTTAGGAGGGGGAAAAAAGGTTTTAAAAATATAGGTATCCTAATGGCAGTGTATTTTGCCCTGAGAGAAACTGATTCAGGATCCAGAAATCTGAATTTCTGTCCTAAAGCTGCAACCAACTAGCTACTTCTCTGAGCTCGACATTCTGTCCTTATGAAAAATTTTGGTGGCAGTTCTGAGGCCTTGGGAAGAAAATAAAAGTAAAGAATCAGCATTACTTTGCAAACCTCAGCGAGCTGCTTTAGGAAGTGATGAGAAAACACATAAAATTAAATGTAGGTATTGCATATTTTCATTTTTTATGGCATTTTTGCATACTTTTATTCCATTCCAGAAAACTTAAACCATGAAATCAAGGTAAGTATACAAAACCTATGTAATACTTTCACAAAGGGAATTAAGAAAATTACGTACTCAGGAATGGAATCAGGACTGCAGGGGTCAGACCCTGTGAGGTACAGACTCTTAACTGGCCGCAGAGTGGACAACAAAGACCACTGGGTGAACTAGTTTCAAGTGGAGTGTTCAGTAACAGTTACCGCTTTACCAGGAAGGATTTACTATTTTAACTTCAAATTCGACAGTCACGATAAACAGTCTTTTTCGATGTTTCCAGGCTTTATGGAAATATCCCAAACACGTAAAATCCGCTTAGAGTCATATAAAAAGAATATTGTTCTAGAAACTATGGCCAAATAAGACAATACAAATATATATACTATACACACGTTATACTACATATATATGCATGCACACACGGGGCGGGGGGGGGATCCTCGTTCAATCTAGGAAGAATAGAAGCCTGCAAAATGTAACGCTGGGAAGAAAAGATTATTATTCATTTGGACCTTGATTTGGATCCGCTCTCAAGTACTCTTAAATAAGTGGCGGCGAACAGCAGAGCACGTCCATCTCATGAATTTGCAGTTTTGCTCTGAAAGGCTTAGTTTGGCAAATATCGGGAGGTAGGAATACTGTACAGGCGCCAACGCACCCCTGAAAGGACCAGGCTATGCAGCACCTGACTGCGGAACAGAGTAAGCACAAGACACCCGGAGGGTCGCAGAACCAGCCCCGGGCCAGCCCGCCTCACAGAGCCAATGACCAGATGAAGATGCCCTAGCAGAGAAGAGGGAAGCGCACAGGGCCGGCAGAAAAACGCTCACCGGGTGGCGGAGACTAACCACCACCCTCCGCAACGCCCCTCACCTCCACACTCTGTTCATCCATCGCCTCAGGCTCTCGGCGGGGCCCTCGGCGACCCGCGGAGTCCGTGGACTGCCCTAACAGGCGACGGCCCGAGGTCGTCAGGTCAAATAGCCAAGAACAACCCGGCACCCAAGTCAAGGGACTCCGACAACTGCCCCACTAGAGAGCCCCATTGCCTCAGGTTCTGTGCCAGCTACCCCCATTTCGCCATTTTTATCACTGCGCCCGCCGTGGAGCGGAGGGGGGGTAAGCAGCGGCCGCAGCTCCTTCCTCCCGCCTCAGCCGCCAGTCAAGGACCACGAAGTAGCTTCGGCCCACGTGACGCGGGCGCGCTCGTATCGAAAGTCTGAGGCGCTGGTCGCAAGCGAAAGAGGCGCCGCAGACGATTCGCGAACCCCAACGGTAACCACGGCAGCTAGAGGCGCGACAGCCAGAGAAGCCACAACGCGCGTGCGCGCAAGAGGGGCGGGGCAGGGAGGAGAGGCGGGTGATTAGTTCCCGCGGTGCAGGAGCGTGCACGAGACTTGGAGAATCGTGGCCACAGGGTTGCAGGCCTTGAGCTGCAAGGGGCTGTAGGCAGCGGGAGGGCGGCCCGCCCCCAACTAGGGGGCCGTGCTCGTCTTCTCAAAATTTAGCGCGCCAGAATGGAGCCATCTGGCTGGCTTGTGAAAAACGTCGCTTTGGAAGTCACACCCCTAGGATTTCAGATTTGGAAATTGAAGGGAAGGGCCCAGGAAATGCACACCATCAGCAGCCATGCCTGGTGCTCCGCTACAGGTGACTCGGAGATGCCCTAAATTGGAGGATTTGTGAGGAATGGTTTTTTCAGGGAGCAATTGCGCATTGCAGCAAGCACCTACCGCTGAACTACATTCCCAGCCCTTAGTTTCAGGGTCTGAGTGCCCAGGCTGGCCTTGAAGTCGATTCTACCAGCTCATCTCGAGTAGTTGAGATTAACAGACACGTGCTCCACACCTGGCCGCACTCTAAGGTTTTAAGATTTTTCTCTCCCCCTACCAAAGAAACGAGTTGAAAAGCTCCATACTGTAAAGTCTGGAGAGATGTTTCTCATTTTGGTGGTAGGGTGGACGGGACCAGAGTAAAGTCTTCAGAACCACACTCCACGCTTTTCTGGACGCTTTGGACGCTCGCCATGCCCTGGGACTACTAAAAGGACAAAGGGTTATCAGCTTGTGTGGAGTTTTCCTATAATTGAGATCTGCTTTCTACAATTTCCTGCCAGAAGCAATGTGTACACTGCAGAAGTTGAAGGTGTGTGACACAAAAGGACATACGTAAAATTCTTAATTTGAACCCAATTTTTCCTGTCTAGTTAACTAAACAATCTTTTTATACTTGCTTTAGCCAAGAGTGTGCATGTAGGGAATTAAGAAATTCTTGAATATCAGGCATTTGGAACTTGTAAGTTGTAAGCAGGAACTAGGTATATTTCAGCTACCTGAGCCCCAGACAAGGATATAAATTTAGATTAATATAGGACTGTAAATGCTTTCATTAAAAAGTATTTAAAATTTTGGAACTATGTTAAGGTGATGGTTGCATAACACTATTTGTACTAAAATGTCCTCAATTATACACTCTAATATTGTTTCTTTTGTGGGAATTTTACTTCAATTTAAAAAAATTATTCGTAGCCGGGAGTGGTGAAGCAAACCTGTTGTCCCAGGACTCGGAAGGCTGAGGCAGTAGGGTTGCCACAAGTTTGAGGCCAGCCTGGGCTACATAGTGAGTTCAAGGCCAGCCTGAGCTACATAGTGAGATCCTGTCTCAAAAAAACCAAAACTTAAAAAATAAAAAAAATTACACGTGGAACACAGTACCCCAACTAATACAACTATGACACCATGGCTATTGAATGACTATGGGCAAGTAGTGCCTTTAGTGTGGACTAGTTGGACAAAGGGATGGAGAAGGATGGCATGAGATTGATTTATCATGCTACTCCTGTGACATTTAAAATTTAGGAATTGTTTACTTCAGGAATTTGCCACTTAAATGTTTTTGGACCAAGGTTGGTCACAGGCATCTAAGACCATGGAAAGCAGAACTGCACATAAGGAGGGACTGTGTTTACATCTCAGATACGACTCCAAAACCCAGTATTAACAACAAAACTGCAATACCTGCTCCTCTTCTCCCCATCTAAGCACGGTTTTAACATTTCCCACATTAACAGTAAAAATGTATTGGGGTCTTGGATTCTTATTACATAGATACACCATGATTTACTTTCCTATTCACCTATTAAAGATGTGTATCTGTATCATTATTATAAATACTCGTGTAATTAACTTTTTTTTTTACCCCAGCCCAAATTTTTTTAAGTATTGGCAATTTAGCCCAGGGCCTTGCACATACTAAGCACATGCTCTACCTCAAGGTGGTAAGTTTGATCCCCAGTACCAAAAAAAAAGAAAAGAAAAAAGGAATTTCTTCTCAGGGACTTTAAAATTAAATTAAAAAGTAGTAGATAAATGCTCCACTGATTTGTTTCTGAGTTTTCATATTCTTTTTATTTGAGACCCCCCCTCACCTGATTTAGCTTTTATACAGAATGAACAATTATAGGATGAATGAGAATAAAAGTATTATTGAGATACCACAGGGGTCATCAAAAATGGCATTTGAAAACAAATTTATGCTGCTCAACACTAGCAGACAGATGATTTAAGGAAAAAAGTAAACAAAAGTGAGGCTACACAGGAAAGCCAACATATTAAACTTTGTGAAAGACTACATATCACATATTAGTGGTCTCACCAATAATGTAACTCCATCTGCCATCAACATTTTCAAAAATGAAATTATATACCTATATATAATATATAATACAAATATTTTGCTTTTAGTCTATTTTATAATGCACATTCATTCACACAATGACAGACTAAAATGTATAAACATTCTTTTATGATAGGCCAGAACATCTATTATCTATCTATTATCCCAACAATACAAAAAGAAAACAGATGCAAATTAGTATTAAAGGACTTCCTTACCTAAAATTACAAAACTAAATAAGGTATAGATATTTAAATCCTTTTATTTCCATTCCATCCTTTGGCTGAACTTTATTAATATAATATCTGCTCTTGTTAATCCTCCTTTTATGAAAGGCATCATGACCCTGTCTCTCAAGCCCAACTTCCTCTTCCTCCTTTACCAGCCCCCCACCTCTACTCATGAACTGTTAATGACACATCTTCCTGTATTTCTCTGGAATTAATCTCTTCGTAATTACAGTTCCCTTTTGCAATTCCACTTCTTCATAAGTGTGGCATGTGAGATTTTAACTGCTCTGTCACAGTTTTTTCTTCTTCAGTCAGTGATGACAGCTAGAAAACAAATGACAAAACCTTTATTTCAGAAACCTTCAAATACTATTAAATTAGTTAAGTTCTGCTTTATCACACAATAAATGTTTGCATAAGCTTATATCATGTATGTAATCACAACTTTAGGAAGACAAAGGAAAAAAATAGATATTTGACTCTCTGTATACAAAGTATTATGATCTTTGAGCTTCCAAAGAATTTGCAAGTAAGATGAAGAAACCAGACCAGAACAGGCATGGTGGCATACATCTGTAATCCTGGCACTTGGAAGGCTGAGGCAGGAGGATCACTACAAGTTTGAGACCAGCCTGGGCTACATAGTGAGTTCAAGGCCACCCTCACTACATATTGAGACCCTGCCTCAAAGTAAAACCAAAAAACAACAACAACAACAAAACAGAAACGAGGCCAAGAAATTGGAAATCATGTTTACCTGTTATATTCTAAAAGTTTTTGAAAAGGAGATGTGAACAAAAACAGTTTGGAATCTCAGAGAAGTGGAGTCTTGCATTAATTTTTAAGAACAATGAAAATGCATTGAGTGGCAAAAAAAAAAAGGAAAATGGATGAATTATAAGAAAATAATTGTCAATGCACAATAAGTTGAGAAAGAAAATGTGAGGCACCTTAACCATATAAGGAACTCTGTCTCACAACTCTGATATCGTTGATAGTGGCTTCACACTCAAACTCACACTAAAATACTTCTAACAGTGCTGGTATCATATCTACACACAATTCCAGAAGATTTCTTTCCCCAGGGTTCTTTGCACAGTGAGGAAACTCTCCCTAGTTACCTGTTTCCAAACTTTCACTCCTATGTCATTGGGTTACAAACTCATTTCTGAACCAATGTTAATTAAAAGAAAATCCATCCCCTTGGCCACTCAAGTACACCCCTGGATCTGAGGACGGGCCCAGCTTGACCTCAGGCATGTGGCTATGAAACAAGACACATATCTTAAGAAAGTCAGTACTCTTACAGGTAGGAAGAATAATGGATGATGAGCAAACAGCCAACCAAGAGTGTCCACCAGCAAGAGCAAAAGCAAAAGGAAGAAATAAAACAAGGAAAGTTGTAAAAGATTTTCACAGAGGACCAACAAATATGCTGGCAGAAACAAAGAGTTCTATGGGGAAGTAATATGAGATACAACATGAATCCCTTAAGTAGTCTCAAATCTGCCTAATTATATAGGTCATCTCTGGAGAGACTGCCAAATCTAGAACACCCAGACCTACAGAATCTGAATCTCCAGGGCAGCACTGTCCAATAAAACTTTCCATTATGGTGGAAATATTCTATATCTGCACTGTCCAATTGGGAGATGAAGAACTGAATTTTCAATTTTATGTAACTGAGTTTAAATGGCTATTGGAAGCCTACATGTCCAATATATGATAGACTGCTGGTTTGACTAATCAAACAACATTTGCCAAACATGTTCACGTGAATAAAATGATAATCATATGCCTTACTGCAACCCAAACATTTACAGAATATCCTTCTACCTCAAAAAAAAAGGAAATGGGTATAGCTCAGCAGCAGCATACTTGCTTAGGGATACACAAGGCCCTGAGTTTAATTCCCAGCACTGAAAAAAAATTTTTAAAGAAAAAAATTTTAAATGATATTACTCTGGCGAGTCTTGTTACTCTCCCCCCCGCCCCATACCGGGGATCAAATTCAGGACCTTGTGCTTGTGAGGCAGGTGCGGTGCCACTGAGCTAAATCTTCAGCCCCAAGTCTTGTTACTTCTTAATGCATCTATGTTGTTTCTGTGATCACTGCGCAGGAATTTTCACATCTGTTTAATCCTCAAAGAATTTTTGCAAAAGTTAAAGTCAAGTTAACCTGTCTAAAATTTGTAGAAATTTTCCTTTAACACAAGTGTTTTAAGCATCCATCAAGAGGATACTACACAGTCTACTTTTAGTGCCTTTATTACTTTCTATTATTATATTTTTGTTTTGGTAGCATGTTTTGCTATGTTCTATCTTTGTACATATTTACTCCTTTTTTTCTTTGGTTGGTTAACTTCATAATTAAGTATATTTAAATTGCAATGATTTAATATCAGCTAAGAAAGATTTAATATCAGCTAGATTAACATGTGTTCTCTTTCTCCCATTTCCTTTTCTATTCTCCCTATTTATTATTGAAAATTATCAATTCACCTCTTTTTATTTTTTTTGGTACCAGAGATCTGGACCTTGTGCTTGCAAGGCAGGCAGAACCACTGAGCTAAATCCCTGGCCCTCAACTCTCTTTTTTAATAATAATCAATTCAAATACACTGTCTACCTTTTTTTGTTTTGGGGGGTTTTTTGGGGGGGAGGTTGGGTTATTTGTTTGGTTTTTTTAAAACTAGGTCTCACTATGTAGTTCAGCCTGGCCTTGTACTGACTATATGTACCCCAGGCTGACCTCTGACTTGCAGCGATACTCCTGCCTCAGACTCCCAAGTGCTGGGATTACAGGTATATGCCACCATGCCCAGCCTGTTAACAGGGTTTTTTTTTTGGTTTTTTTTTTTGTACCAGAGATCGAACTCAGGACCTTGTGCTTGCAAGGCAGGCGGCGGAACCACTGAGCTAAATTCCCGGGCAACAGTTTATTTTTTAGTGTCTAATCCTTTTGTTTTTTTTCCTTTTGAGACAGGGTCTTCCTATGTAATTTAGGCTGCTCCTGACCTCACTGTGTAGCCCAAGTGGGCCTTGAACTCATGGTGATTCTCCTGCCTCAGCCTCCTAAGTGCAGGGACTGTAGGTGTGCACCACCAGGTTCATCTCCCTTTTAATCTTAAAAGGGTTGAATGTCAGAAGATTGAATGTCACATATGTACTTTCTTTAAACTTTCTAGATTTATCTCATTTTAAAACTTACGTAGCTGCTGGTCATGGTGACACACATTGGTAATCGCAGCACTCTGAGACAAGAGGATTTATATAAATTCAAGGCCAGCCTGAACTACACAGCAAGACTCTGTCTCAAAAAATAAAAAATAGGGTGGGGGATTTAGCTCAGGGGCACGGGGCCTGCCTCGCAAATACAAGGTGATGAGTTCCATCCCTGGTACCAAAATAAATAAATAAATGAAATAAATTTTTAAAATTAAAAAAAAAAAGTAGTAGGTAGAGGACCCATTCTATCTTTACATCTCCAAATTTGGTCTTTACTGATTCTAAAATACAGCTTCCTTTTCAAAGGTTTAAAACCTACTTTTCAGTCATTTCTCCTTGTTTTTTTGGGTTTTTTGGTACTGGGGATTGAACTCAGTACATTGCACTTGAGAGGCAGGCATAGCACCACTGAGCTAAATCCCCAGCCCTCATCTCTCCTTGTTTGCTATCATCCAATGCAAAGTGAAAGCTCTCTCAGCATTCTACCTGATAAATAATTGCTTATTTCAGATAAAAACATCATTTAGATATTCTCCTTAATGGTTATCTTTATAGCAATTTAGATCATTAAAAACCCCTATCATGTAGGGGCTGCAGATGTGGTTCAGTGGTAGATTACTCAGCTAATATGTTCAAAGCCCTGGATTTGACCCCCAGCACCACTAGATAAATAAATAAATCATCCATCACTATCATAACTATTTTTCCATACCAATTTATAGTGTCAATCAGAAATATGCCACATATTACATCCAGAAGGGGCAATTTGTTTGTTTTTTGTATTTTTTGAGACAGAGTCTTGCTATGTAGTTCAAGCAGGCCTTGAACTCACTATGTAGCCCACACTGGTCTCGAACTCACAGTGACCCTCCTGCTTTAGCCTCCCAATTACAAGGATTCTTACACTATATAAAACAGGGATGAGGAATGGACTGAAGGAATGGAGGGGAGGTCAGACTCACCCAGGCCTGACAACCCAATTGAAGAAAAGGAGAAAAAAAAACCAAGCCAGGCATGGTGGTGCATGCCTGTAATCCCAGCACTTGGAAGGCTGAGGCAGGAGGATCGTTGCAATTTCGAAGCCAGCCTGGGCTACAGAGTGAGTTCAAGGCCAGCCTGAACTACATGGTAAAATCCTGTCTCAAAAAAACAAAATAAAACAACAACAACAAAAATTGGGAGTGTAGTTCTGTGACAGAGTGCTTGCGTGAGTTGCACAAGGTCCTAGGTTTGATCCATGATAATGCCCCCACAACTGTTTCTGCTATAAATACTTTCCAGACTGCTCAGTCTCACTAGTTTTTATAAGATGCAGAGTAGGTCTATTTAATTAAGTATTAGCAAGGGTTCTCTTCTGCCATGATTACATAATCTAAGGCAGCATACCTCTTCATTAATCATGCCATGTCCACTTATTTATTTTAAAATAAAAGGAAATAAAAATAATCATACTTGAGGGTATCAAAAATAGCATTTCTATCAATAGTTCAAACTGACTTCTAAATTTTTAAATCCACATTCCTCAGTGTTTATCTTATAAAACAACATTGAGAACTAAAACTATAGAATCCAATTTGTCAATTGAAAACATTACCTCCACATCAGTATGCTTTTGTAGTTCTTGTATCATGGCCATAGTCTTATTCAAAGTAGTATAAATGCGGTTCTTAGTCTCTTTCTGCTCAATAGCAATGGGTTTAAAACGTGCATACAAAGTTTGGTATCGAGACTTTATAGCTGACAATTCCTTTAAGAGTGTAACTGGATTTTTCTACATCAGGAAAAAAGCCAGTAAATATTAAATCATGGAATGGAAAAATTAAATTTCTTCTTAAGAATTAGAATATATCATATTACTATTAACTATTTAATTGAACACTGTTGATATATATACAACGATGTGACAGGATGGGGGGAGTATAAGACCTGGAGCATATTATCAAGGAATTTATACCCTAGGGATAGAAATCACACACACACACACACACACACACACACACACACATCAATATTAAACAGCAAATAAGATCAGTTTAGATGTATACATTTGATGCACAGTTCACAACCACACATTATTTCTAAATTTTTTTTTTTTTTTGGTACTGGGGATTGAACTCGGGTCTTTGCACTTGCGCAGCAGCTAAATATAATTTTAAATGCCATTCAGAAGAAGATTAAAGCTACTACTTTGATTTGTTCTTCAAGAATAGGATAACTTGAGGGGCTGGGGATTTAGCTCAGTGATTCTGCTGCCTGCCTTGCAGGCACAAGGACCAGAGTTCGATCCCTGGTACCAAAAAAAGCCCGAAAAACAAAAAGAACAGAATATGCTGCACAAGCGCAAGGACCCAAGTTGGATCCCCGGTACCAAAAAAAAAAGAATAGGATAACTTGAAACCACTAATTATAAAATTAATAAACATACTGCCATGGAACTGAAGTATAAGTAAATACCAATGTATTAAATATACACATAAAATATAAAATTCATGCCAACTCAACTATATAAACTACATTGGTTTTTCAAATTCATTTTGTAATATAAATAACTACTGCCAAGCATAGTAATGCGTGCCTATAATCCCAGCATTCAGGAGGCTGAGGCAGGAGGGTCACCATGAATTCAATGCCAGCCTGGGCTATATACTGAGTTAAAGGCCACCCTGAAATAAATGAATGAATGAATTAATTAATTAATTAAATATATAAAATTGGTATCTACATTTATAAAAGACATCTCAATTAGTCTCTTCTGTCTGCCAAACGGTACTGAATTCTTTTCATTCCCTGAAGGTTCCTACCTATTCCAAACTTTCTGTCCTTCCTCCAATACCCATTTACTTGCTCCTTCTTCCACATGACCTCACCAAATGCCTTGCTATGAAGGCAGAAACAATCCAGTAGAAACTCCATTTTCATGACTATAGATTTTTATAAAAATATCTATAGACATTCTCATCTTTATTTAGCTGCTATCACTACCACTAGTGTTTCCTTCCCATATCCTCTAGAACTTTAAATTTTCTGTTTATCAATTATCTTCTGAAAATTTCTCTTGTACAATTTAAAAATATATAAATTATAATATTATATATGTATATATGGGGAAAATAATTCTTTGCCTTCTCTCTATTGTCACTTCAAAACCAGGTATTCTTTTGTTTCTTGCTTTTTTTTTTGGTACTGGGGATTGCTTTTTTTTTTTTTTTTTTTTAACACAGGGTCTTACTTTGGTAGTTCAGACTGGGCTTGAACTCACTATGTAGCCCAGGCTATCTTTGAACTCATGGAGATCCTCCTGCCTCAGCCTCCCGAGTGCTGGGATTATAGGCATGTGCCACTACACCCACACAGCCTGCTTACGACTAGATTATGAACAGAACTTAACACAGCCATCACAAAGGAAAAAAAATGTATGCATAGCCTGCTTTGTTCAAATAACTGGCTCTTAAAAATAAATAAATAACTTGATCTTGAGAGCCACTGTGTTCTTCTATTAACATTTGTAAAACTGCACTGCACTTTAATGTTGTGCCTATAATACCTCAATTCATTTTAGGGTTTTATTTATCTTAAGTGGGTGATAAAAGGTCTTAAAAATATATAAGAAATGCTCTGCTAATGATAATGCTGGTCATGAGAGAAAAGAAAAGAGCCAGTCCATGAGCAAACAGCTGAATGCCAAGTGTTTTAATGAAATGTGGCATTAGTTGTACTATTTACAAGCTTTAAAAACTTGACAGAGAGCCAGGGATTTAGCTCAGTGGTTCTGCCGCCTGCCTCTCAAGCGCAAGGACCCAAGTTCGATCCCCAGTACCAAAAAATAAATAAATAAATAAATAAAAATTGACAAGGAGCCGGGGATTTAGCTCAGTGGCACCGTGCCTGCCTCAAAATCGCAAGGTCCTAAATTCAACCCCTGGTACAAAAAAAAAAACAAATTGACAGGGAAAGCCTGGTATGGTAGTGCATGCCTGTAATTCCACTCAGGAAACTGAGGCAGCAGGATCGCCTAGGGTTCAAAGCAAGCCTGGGCTACATAGTGAGTTCAAGTCCAGCCTGAACTACATAGGGGGATCCTGTCTCAAAAAATAAAAATAAAAACAGAAAAAGATAAGAAAAATGCTTGTAAAATTTTAAAAAATTACTGTTCTGGAACAATTAAGGGTGAAAACACAGTAATAGGACCTTACAGTTTATTGTCTCTCTCTGTATAAATAGACCCCAGAAAAAAGGTTGACTTTTGTGCATAGTTATTGACAGCTTCCAAGTCATAAATGGTACTAGAAGGAAGATAATGCAGCTAAATAAAAATGCATGTATGTATGTGGATCTGAGTAAACACACACCATAGGTGGCTGGCACATATGTCAATGAATATTTACTACAGGTACACACAATGTATCACCACAGAGAGACGGTGTTAGACAACTGGTGATTTACTTTCCACTTTTTAAAAAAAATTTTTTATTTTTTGAGACAGGGTCTCACTATGTAGTTCAAATTGGACTTGAACTCACTGTGTAGCCCAGGCTGACCTCAAACTCAGTGATCCTCCTGCCTCGGCCTCCCAAGCACTGGGATTACAAGAATGCTCCACCACATCTGACACTTTCCTCTTTTGGGGGCGGGGGGGCGGGTACCAGGGATCAAACTCAGGTCCTTGCACTTGCGAGGCAGGCAGCGAAACCACTGAGCTAAATCCTCGGCCCTCCTCTTTCTTGATAAATAATCATTAGGCCTAATGTTGGGCAAACCTATGAACATTAAAAGATTGGTTTTGTTCCCAAATGTAACACGTACATACAAAAAGAAGGTAGATAAAGTTATTGTATGAATATTAAGGTATTTAAAAAGATATAGTTCCTCAAAAATTAAAACAAAATTACCATGTGACCTAACAATTCTACTTCTGGCTATATACTCAAAAGAACTTAAAGCATATACTCAAACAAATATTTATTCACAAATGTTTATAGCAGCAGTATTCACAATAAGCAAAAGTTGGAAGCAAACCAAATGTCCATTGACAGATGAGTGAATAAAGAAACTATGATACTCACATACAATGGAATATTATTCCACCTTAAAAAAAGAAGTTCTGACACTGCTACAATATGGATGAATCTTAAGGCCAGTATGCTAAGTGAAATCAGCCAGTCACAAACAGACAAATATATGCTTCTACATCTATGATGTATTTAGATCTAGAGAAGTCATTCGTAAAGACAGAGGTAGAATGGTGATTCCCATGGGGCAGGCACTGAACGACTATGGTGGTGCATGCCTGTAATCCCAGCACTCTGAGAGGCTGAGACAAAGGTCTGTTCTGAGTTTGAGGCTAGTCTTGGTTGCACAGTGAGTCCAAAGCTAGCCTGGTTTACATAGTGAGAAACAATCTCAAAGAACAAACAAAAAAAGGTAAATTTTATGTTATGAATATTTCACCACAACTAGAAAAAGAAAAAAACCTAAGAATGTAAAGCAATTTAGCTACTTTGAAAAACAGTTTGGTGGTTCCTCAAAATATCAAGCATGAGCCTGGAATCCCAACTACTCAGGAGGCTTAGGCAGGAGGATCACAGCCAAGTTCAAGGCCAGCCTGGGCAACTTAGAAAGACCCGGTTTCAAAAAAGGAGTTTGGGGATGTAGCTCAGTGCAAAGACTCTAGGTTCAATCCCCAGTATCACACACACACACACACACACACACACACACACACACACACACACACACAAAAGACAAAAAAGTCAAGAGCTAGAATAATTCAAATATAATTCTGCAATACCATGAATTGAACAGTAAAAAGTGAACATTCATGAAGTTTTCCTGATTTTGTATAAAATGTCAGTTTAATTTGTACTTCTATCCAGTCAAAAAAATTTTTAATGTGTTTTACTTTTTGAAAACTATAAAGTATAGCATTTCTTGTTTGCTGGCAAGAACTGTCAAAGATAGTAATGCTTTTAGGCATCACTTGCTTTTATTCCATGGGCATGTATACTTACAGTTATGACTTTATGGCCTATGAATAGTCAGCTGGAGGCAGTAGTATGTACCTATACTCCCAGCTACTCAAGGGGCTGAGTCAAGAGGATCACTTGAGCCTAGAAATTTGAGACCAGCCTGGGCAAAACAGTCTCAAAAATAAATAAGTAAATGAATAGATACTATTTCTAATCCACCTCATGTTACAATAACTTAGGACATAATTTTATGCAAAAACCATTGCTCATATTGTATAATTAAACAAATTGAACAGTACATCATCCTGTTCCTAGGAGAATAGCATGCCTGCCAATACATACTGAAGAACCACTGCTCTAGTGAGTAGCGGCTATATTCTCTCTTGGAATTTCAGAGGTTTCTACCCTGGTTTGTACCTCGGAGCTCAATGATTCTTTTTGTTTTTGGTGCTGGTGATGGAACCTAGGGCCTTGCACATGCCAGGGAAGATCTCTACCACTGAGCTACATCTCCAGCCCTCAATGATTCTTCTTTTCTTTCTTTTGGTACTGGAAATTGAACTCAAGGCCTTGCAACTTGCCTGGCAGATGCTGTGCCATCAATGATTCTTTTTTGAAAGTTAGGGAAATATAACAAGCAAAGTGCCACAAATTTCACTGATGATAGTTATAATCTTTTCAGTATGCCCTGACCAAGCTTCCATCACAAGATTTTAAGAATCTATAAATTCAGTATAATGCAATTGTTAATGTTATTGCTTTATTCTTTTATTAGTAGAAATATTACGGCTGGGGATATAGTTTAGTGGTACAGCATTTGCCTAGCATGTGTAAGGCCCTGGAATCAATCTCCATTACCACACACACCAAAAAAAGAAGTATACTATTAGAAACTACCAGAAAATCTTTTTATGAAATATTCAGTTAAAAAGGTTTATTCATTTTATAGATTACCTCGCCTGCTGAATCAGGATGATTAATCTTGATTTCATATTCCAGCCTGTACTGAATGTAATCCAGATCAGAGTCAGCTTTCTGGAACTAAAAATCAGCACAAATATTTATTTTATAAACCAAAACACATATTAGTAACCAAAATATTTTAGTCTTTCCTTCCTTTTTATATTTTTTATTATTTTAATGTGTAATAAATACTTTGAAAAGATGAGAGTAGGGATGTAAAATGGTACTTGCCTAGCATGCATAAAGCCCTAGATTTTATAACCGCCATTGTGCAAAAAAGAAAAAAGTGGAAATAAAAAAGTATATAAAATTTTAAAACTAGATAACATTTTGAAATCATTATCCATGCATCTCTCTTAGATTTAAGTCAAAATAAGATTCTAAGTAGCCACTGTCATATATTGTATTAATACAAAAACATGAACAATTCCATAGGGTCAGTGATGATCAGGTAAATAATAGCACTTTCCTACCTTTGGGAGGAAATATGGTTTCAAGTTAAAATACAGAACAATTTTATTTCAAGGATACTCAGTTACCTTTATTACAAATACACCACATTAACCAAAGAGCTACAAATATATGCCACCAAATTTAGAGGCCTTCAGGCCGGGACTTTCACTCAGTGGTTTTGCAGCCTGCTGCTCAAGTGCAAGGACTGGAATTCAATCCCCAGTACCAAAAAAAAAAAAAAAAAATTTGTGAAAAGATAAGAAAAAAGCTTGAGAGTAAAATTTCATCCTCTATGGAAAACTGTACCAACATTTTGTGATTATATGCAGGGGACGTATTTGCTTGTTTTTGCTTTTGGGGTTTTTTTGGTACCGGGGATCGAACTCGGGTTCTTGCGCTTGCACAGCAGGCAGCAAAACCACTGAGCTAAATGCCTGGCCCTGGGGTTTTTTTTTATTAATTTTACTGGTACATTTTAGATATGTACATTTTAGATAATGATCACATTCATGATACAGAATTTTTACCTCACATAATTATCTTCATTCTTCTTTTTTTCTCTAATCCCCAAGTATTTGCTTGTTTTTGAAGTCAGTGGCCTAGGCCAGTGATGGCGAACCTTTTAGAGCTTTCAATACAAACAGCTTGCTGCGGCAGTCATGCCATAGGTTCACTACCACACTGGTCTAGGCAATAAGCAGGGGATAAAAAAAGATGCTAAATGCAGTAGTCCAAGTGACTTCATGTACTTCAATTTTCATTACTTTGTTTTTTATGTAGACTAAAGTAATATGTTATTAAAACAAATAAAAAATCAGGTGTCGAGGTACACACCTATAATCCCAGCACTCTGGGAGGCCAAAAAGGAAAACACAAGTTGAAGACCAGCCTCAGTTCCATCCCCAGTACCAAAAAAAAGACCAGCCCGGGAAATTTAGCAATTTACCAAGACACTGTATAAAAATAAATAAAAAGAGCTGAGGCTATAACTCAGTGCAAAGGCCCTGGGTTTCACTTCTCGTACCATGCAGACTGGAAAGGGAACACAGATATGGAAAAAATGCAAATTCTTAAAGTTATTTAAAAAGTTTTAGATACAATATTGCTAAACTTAAAAAGTCAAATAATTCCCTCTGAATATAACCTAATATTATGGTACAGAAAAATGAAAAGAATTGGATTAAGTGGTAAAAGTTCTAGTCCTGGCCCAGGGATTTAGCTCAGTGTGGCGTGCCTGCCTCCCAAGCACAAGGTCCTGAGTTCTATCCCCGGTACTGGAAAAAAAAAAGTTCTATTCCTAGTGTCACTAACCAGCTATATGGCCTTAGGTGAGTCCTCATCTCTCTGGGTCTCTCCTATTACATGAGAGTTGTAATCTCAGGTAACTTTCAACACTATAATTCTATTTCCTTATACTACAAATAAACTCAAGTTTAACTTATCAAAATGTTAAGAACTTAGAAAACATAAATATTGCCTTCCAGTAAATTAAAATTTGGAACCAGGTATGGTGGTGCACACTAGTACTCCCAGCACTCAATAGGCTCAGGCAAACAGGCAAGTTGGTGTAGCCTGTAATCCCAGCACTCAGGAGGCAGAGGTGGGAGGATCTATGCAAGTTCAAGACCAGCCTGAATTACATAGTAAGACCCTGTCTCAAAAAACAAAACAAAACAGGCTGAGGCAGGAGGACTGCTTCAAATTCAAGGCCAGCCTGAGCTACACATTGAGATCTAGGACAGCCTGGACTATACCAAGATGAAGTCTCTAAAAAAAAAAAAAAAATTCATGTTTTAGCCTCAGATTTTAATGTTTATAGTGAAATCTAGCTGCTACTATTTTCTCCCTAAACGAAGATGACTTTTGCTTCAGTTACAGCTATATACAGTAGTTTCTACAGCCTGCCCATTGTTTTTCCCAAATACCAAAACCCTATAAGCAATATTGCACTACTCAGAGTTATTTACACAGCAGAGACAATATTGATAGGGTTATAGGATCTGGTGATAAACAAGAAATTTGGAAGTTACACAGTAGGAAATTTACTGACCAATTATGATGGTCTGTAAAATACTGATAAACTTCACTCACTGCCCTCATTCTTATAAGTGAGCCTCCTAGAATCCTTGTAAAACAGTAAAGTTAGTGTTTCTACTTTTAGGTAATTAACTTTAACTACCTTCATTATTTTTAAGGGAATTATAATATTTAAAGTAAAATTAGTGATTTTACTGATGCCCAAGAGATTTATAGTTCAGAAACTACAGTTTTTCTTTTATTTCTTTTATTTTATTTTGGTACCAGGGATTGAACTCAGGACCTTGTGCTTGAGAAGCAGGTGGCAGAACCACTGAGCTAAATCCCTGGCCCCTTACAGTATTAAATCAGTAAAAGAGGGAAAATGTTTGATGTTGACCCTAAGGGTGATAAATAAAATATGCAAGTTAACTGGAAAAAACATACAGAAATCATTGTTAAAGCATCCCAAGAGCCGCCAATTAACATTTTCTTCAGAAGTAGATTGGGTCTAAAAAGAAGATCCTACATAAATGTGAAAAGAGGTTAGGAAATAATTTTGAGTTTTAGAAAGTATGCTACAAAACACCTAAAATAAATTTTTAAAACAGAGTATGCTACATATTTCATAAGCATAATATATTTTGTTGTACTAGTTTTTAATAAGACCTGCTTATGACTCTTAAGTAAATGGCACACTGTATCACATACTACTCAACTATTTGGCAGCAAAGAGAAAATATAGATGCAGTTCCCAGCTCAAAAAGACTTGCTCTTTTTAAAGAATCCATAGATTCTCACAGCAACAGTAGTGCTGTCCTCCTACACTGCTCTTAAAACTCCAACCAAATCCTTTGGTGAGAGGCCTTGTCTGAACAGCATCAACTCATGGGAAAATAAGGAGATAAGGAGGCTGAGGCAGGAGGATTGCTGTGAGTTAGAGGCCAGCCTGAGCTACATAGTGAGACTTCAAGGCCAGCCCAAACTGAATAGTGAGACCTTGTCTCCAAAAAAAAAAAAAAAATAGCAATGTTTCCTATTGAGGGCTAGGTAAGCATAGAGAAGAGTTGGTATAGGTGTGCTCTGAACTTACTAGGTACAGTAGACTTAAAAATACATTTTCCAGGGCCGAGGATTTAGCTCAGTGGTTTCGCCACCTGCTGCGCAAGTGCAAGAACCCGAGTTTGAACCCCAATACCAAAAAAAAACAACAAAAAAAATACATTTTCCATAGAAACACTTGTTTTAAGGGAACGTTAAGTATCTTGATTTTCCTAGAACTAGTTTAATTATATTTTTAACCAAAAAACCTACTTTTCTTAATTCTGTTCACTCCAATACACATTTTGAAACACCTTTATCTACTCTCATTTTACTTAGCCCATGGCTATAATTTACCATCCTCTGTACTATAATTATTTGTTTGCATGGCAACATCATCACTTGGTTTCAAATATCTTACTGGCAAGAGCCTCCACTTCTTTGGCGGGGGGAGGTGCTAGGTGCAGTACTCTACCACTGAGCTACATCTCCAACCCCAGTATCCCTGGTTTTTAAGGTACAGCCAAAGCATGACGAAGGAAATAGATCAAAGAGCATTCATTTATTTGAAAGGACAAACAGCCTGGGAACCAAACCACCCTTCAAAACCTGTTTTAAGGAAAATTATTTCAAGTTCCCAACAAGTTGAGGGCCACCTGTAATGTCTACACAGTCAAAATTTATTTTCCCTTATTCTGATGAAGAGTTTGGACTATTATCCACTCTTCTAAACAAAACAAATACATGTCTATGTTTGTCGGAAACAGATGAATAGCAGTACGCACAAGCACCAGGTTATAAGTACCAGGTTATTTCTGGCAGCAGACACCCAAAGGGGAAGAAAGTAGACTGAAGTTTTAGATTCATCAGCTCCCAATCTCAAGCTTTTACAGAACTACTGCAAAGGGGGCCAGGGATTTAGCTCAGTGGTTCTGGCACCTGCCTCGCAAGTGCAAGGTCCCGAGTTCAATCCCCGGTACCAAAAAAAAAAACCCACACACACACACAGAACTATTGCAAAGGTATACACATGAAGTAGTTTACTTCTCTAAAGCTTTCAGTATCCTAAATTATCTATGTTAATTGTGCTGTGGACACATAATAGACTACAGAAGTGGAATTTTCACAATATATTGAAGAAACTGGTTTAAAAAAAGTTATAGATATATCTGCAAAAATTCTGAAATCTTGTAATAGTCAGTCAGGGAATTGTAGCAGGTTTCTTTTTCATTTTTAGTTATCTATCTGCTTATTTTACGACAAAAAATGTATTACATATACAAAGGGTAATCAAAAAATATTGTAAATGTTTACATTTTTAAAAATTTATTACAATAAAAAAACAGTGCCAAGGATGATGGGATAAGCACATTCAAAGAAGAGTATTTTGAGTATGTTGAAGAGAATTAATAGTACAGTGTGATTTACTGTAATAATTTTTTTCATTTAAACATTCACTATATTAATGGATTTTACCTCGTATAACTGAAGAAATAAGGGCCAGGTGTGGTGGTACATGCCAGCACTGGGAGGTGGAGGCAGGAGGATCACTGTATGTTTGAGGCCATCCTGGACTACATAGTGAGCTCAAGGCCAGCCTGGACTACAAAGCAAGACCTTGTCTCAGAAAACAGAACAGCAACAAAAATGAAAGCAACAAAACTGAAGAAATAAAATTAAATATATGTGTGTGTAACTAAAGCAATTTTTAAAAAAGGATAAGGGCCAGGGATTTAGCTCAGTGGTTTTGCTGCCTGCTACTCAAGTGTAAGGACCTGAGTTCGATCCCTGGTACCAAAAAAAAAAAAAAAAAAGTATAAACCATTTTGTACCAAGTCACACTTTTTTTTTGGTAGTACAGGGGATTGAACACTTGGAGTGCTAAGCTCCAGCCTTAGCCTTTTTATTTTTTCATTTTTGAACAGAGGCTTAATAAGTTGCCCAGCCTGGCCTCAAAATTGCGGTCCTCCTGCCTCAGCCTCCAGAGTAGCCTGGATTACAGGAATCCACCTCACTAAATCACGTTTCACTTAAAGATCCTTATGTGCAAGCCCTATCACAAGGAAAAAATAAACACCACTGGTACTTCTCAAAGCCTATAGAATGAATTCCAACTTTTAGTATAACTTTTCACAAAATGCTAACATTCTCTCCACTTAAGTTTCACATTTCACACTTCAGCCACACCTATTTCACTGTCCCACATATACCAGGCTGGGTTTTTAAAATCATTAATCTCAGTGTATGCCAAGCAGCATACTCTCAAAAATTATATTGTGTAGGGGTGGGGATTTAGCTGGGTGGTGCTGCTGTTTGCCTTGCAAGCGCAAGGTCCCAAGTTCAATCCCCGATACCAAAAAAAAAAAAAATATATATATATATATATATATATATATATATATATAATATTCATGATAAACAATCTTCAGGGTATAAAGTTTAAAAATGCCATCAAACATGACAAAACAGCTACATTCCTAAATTGCAGAACCCATTTAGAAGAGTGTACATACTTAAAATAAAAATTTAGTGTAATGGGTTTTTTGGTTTTGGGGGTGTTTTTTTTCTTTTTGCAGTACTGGAGATTGAATCCATGATCTTTCCAATGAGCTACATCCCCAACCCTTTGAGACAAGGCTTCGCTAAATTCACCAGGCTGAGTTCGAACTTGGACTCTCCTGCCTTAGCCTCCCACATTTCTGCCATTACAGGTAATTTAGTAAAATCGTATGTGCATCTTTGGCAGCAATTGTTCTTGCTTACTTGTACACTGATAATGAAAAGAATATAGGGCCAGGGATTTAGCTCAGTGGTGCCGCACTTGCAAGGTCCTGAGTTCAAACCCTCGTACTGGGGGAAAAAAAAAGAATATACGACCCACGGTGCTTAATCACATAATTTCAAATCACTTTAATATCTGAATAGCAGAGTGTGTATCTGTTTACTGGGAGATGAACCCGGGGCCTATGTACATGTTAGGAGCTACAGCCCCAGCCAGCAAGAGCTTATGAGGAGGGTGCCGGTCGGTTGTTAGTTTTCTGACACTGATAAAATACCTGAGGTAATTATCTTAAAAGGAAGATTTATTTTCAGCTCATGATCACTTGGTCCTGCTGCTTTGGACCTGTGCAGCATAAAACAGCATGGCAGGAAGGCATGGCAAAGGGGGCCTGTTAACCTCATAGTGACTGAGAAGCAAAGGGCAAGACAGGAAGGGACCAGGGCCCAAATTTCCCTTCCAGGGCATTTCCCCAGTGACCTAACTTCCTCCATCCAGTTCAGCCCCAACTCTTTTTGGGAATTTAGTAAAGCCTTGTCTCAAAATAAAGGTTAGGGATGTAGCTAATCAAACTTTTTTGTTTTGGTTTTCGTATGGGGAATCCTTCGTATGGGGAATCGAACTCAGGAACTCACACCAGGCAGATGCTGGGCAGAGCTACATTCCCAGCCCTTCAGCCCCATCTCTTAAGATCCTGCAACCTCCCAATCACACCCAGGCTGAGGACCAAACCTTTACCACAGGGGCCTTTGGGAGACATCAGATCCAAACCAGAACAGGGCTCTCTACAAATTCCTGTAAATAATTGATCATTTTATGTATGTGTACATTCTTCTGGTGAGAAGCTCCTCTAAGAGTAACTGTTTACTTCTAAAGATGGAGGGGGAAAACTGTGAGTTTATTTAGACTAAGTGTGTACTTAAACTAAGTACAGTAAGCACCAAGAAATGTTCTGTTCTTCTGTCACTCAAAAAAAGTGTGATTGCTCTTGAAACCCCAGTACTAAGTAAGCACAATGCTGGGTATGTAAAAGGTACCTTAGACAAAAACTATCTCCTCCCTCCTGAAGCTTATGTGAGTTTGTAGGGGGTAAAACTGAAGTAGTTTGGGCTAGGGTAGTAAAGTGAAAATTAAATATCTGTGCAGAAAATATCTAGCAGGAGGTTGCTATGCAGTTCAGTCTGACCTTGAACTTCCAGTGATACTCCTGCCTTAGCCTCAGGGCTGCTGGGATTACAGGGGTACACCACCACGCCTGGCTTGAATCCTGTATTTTTAGGTTTATACCAAGTCTAGCAAACTTAATTTGAGGGATTCTTTGTTTCAGGTGTCTCTCATCTTCCTTGAACCCTTAGACTACCCCTGAGATATCCTCATGGAGATAGCAGAAACACAAAATAAACAAAAATAGTCTTTAAAGACCTAACTTCACTGCTGGAACACTGTCAGTTCTATCCATGTCCCCTTGACCAAAGCATATCAAGAGAAGGAAAAATGTACTCTTCCTATCAAGAAGTAAGCAAACCAGGTGTGGTAGCATATGCCTGTGATCCCAGCCCTCCGGGAAGCTGAAGCAGGAGGATCACAAGTTTGAGCCCAAGGGGGTCAATTTAGTAACTTAGACCCTGTCTAGAGATTTTAAAAAAAAAGAAGAAAGAACTGGGGATACAGCACAATGCAAAGGCTCTGGGGTCAATTCCTAGTACTGGGGGAGAAAAAGTTATGCAAGCATATACATAGAGAAGAGTAAAAAATTGGGACAAATTATTTAATTTACTAGAACATTTTTTTTCTTGGGGGAATCAGAGTAGGTTACTCTGATACATGTAAGGGTGATAGATAGTGTTGTTGCAAGAATATCCAAATGAAAACTTCTTAGCCAGAGGTGGTGGCATAGGCCTGTAATTCTAGCACTTTAGGAGGCTGAGGCAGGGGTCCCACCTAAGCAATTTGGCAAGACGCTATCTCAAAAGAATAAATAAAAAAGGCTGGGGATGTATAAACGGGGGTTTAATATCACTGAAATATACACTTTTAAAAGGTCAAGATGGTAAAATTTACGTGTATTTTAACAACTTAAAAATTAGAAAAATGTTTAGGAATATAATAAAGCCAAACAGTATGGAGAGGTTTCTAACTTAATAGCTAGAATACTGATCTTACTGGTTCTTCCTGCCTCTCCCTCTCAACACTCCACAGGGACACTTGGAATTTTTCCTAGTTATACAATCTCTCATCGCTGCATTTTCACACGTACTATCTTCTGCCTGAAGCAGGAGGATCACTGCAAGTTCGAGGCCAGCCTGGGCTACACAGTGAGTTCAAACCCAGCCTGATCTACACAGTGAGACCCTGTCTCAAAAAAACTAACAACAGCAGCGGATTTAGCTCAGTGGTTCCGCTGTCTGCCTCGCAAGCACAAGGTCCCAAGTTCAATCCCAGGTACCAAAAAAACCCCTAACAGCAAAAAAAAAAAAAGAGAGAGAGAGCAAAGATTGAGGCCTTACACTAGATGATTTCAAAACTTACCGTAAAGATATAATATTGAAAGAAAGGAAAGGAAGAAGAGGAGAAAAAACAAAAAGAAGGAAAGAAAGGAGGCAGGGAAATGGATTCTCCATATGTACTTTATATTGTATGTAAAAATTAACTTGCACAAAGATCTAAATGTAAAAGCTAAAAACTATATATCTTCTAGAAGAAAATATCTGTGACCTTGGATTGAAAAATATTTTTTAGAACATAAAAAGCATACACCACAAAATAAAATGTATAAACTGGACTTCATCAAAAATTTAAATGACAGCCAGGCATGGTGGCAAACACCTGTAATCCCGTTGCCATGAGTTCAAGGCCAGCCTGGGCTACATAGTGAGTTCAAGACCACCTGAACTATATAGCAACACACCATCTCAAAAAAACAAAAAAAGGTCAGGAGTTGTAGCTCAGCACTTCCTGGGTTCAATCTCCAGTGCGGGGGTGAGGGTGGGGGTGGGGGTGTTGTATGGGAAAGCAAATAACAAACTGACAGAAAACTAAATGATTCTCATGATGTAATAGTAAAAAGACAAGTCATGGGCCTGGGATTTAGCTCAGTGGTTCCAGTGCCTGCCTCGAAAGTGCAAGGTCCCAAGTTCGATCCCCGGTACCAAAAAAAAAAGCAAAAAAACGAAAAAGACGACAAGTTATTTGAAAATAGACCAAAAAAATTTGTTTTCAGTCACTTCACTAAAGAAGATGTACCAATTGCAAATAAACACATGAAAAGATGTTCAATATTTTTAGCCATTTAGAAGCTTTGGAAAAGACGTTAGCAGTTTCTTATAAGAGCAAGCATACATTTATCATATTACCCAGAAATCCATTGACAACAAAAGAAATAAAAGACTTACAATCCAGTGCTCACAACAACTTTATTCATAAATGGCAAACCCTCAAAATGACCAGAAGTCCATAATTTAGTGAATGGACAATTTGTCACATTCTACACAGAAGAATCCTGTTTAGCAATAAAAATTGTCCAACTAATGCTGGACATGGTGTTGCACACTTGTAATCCTAGCACTCAGGAGGCTGACACAGGAAGATTGCCACGAATTTGAGGCCAGTGGGGGTTACATGGTGAGTTCAGGGCCAGTCTGAAGTGCATAGTGAGGCCCTGTCTCAAAAAAAAATCCAACTACTAATATACTATATATTAATATAGTATACTATAGTATAATATATACTAATATACTAATATATGAATGAATAACAAGTATTCTCATAAGTGCAAGAAGCTACATACAAAAGGCTGCATACCACTATTCGATTTATATGAAATTCTAGACCAGTGGATGCCAAGAAATTTGGGGGAAAAGGGCCAGGAGTGTAGCTCAGCGAGCGGCACAGTGCCTATGGGCCAAGTTCAAGGCCATGAGTTCGATTCCCAGTACAAAAAACCCCCGAAAACAAACAAACAAACAAAACAAATTTGGGGAAAAGAGGATGACTGCAAAGAGAGACAAAAAAACTTAAGTTCTTTCTTTTATTTTCTATTTATTTATTTGTGGCACTAGAGATTAAACCCAGAGGCACTCTACCACTGAGCCATATCCCCGGCCCTCTTTTTATTATTTTGAGACTGGGTCCTCCTGCTAGATTGCCCTGGTGGGACTCAAATTTATAATCCTCCTGCCTCAGCCTCCCTCAGAGCTAGGATTACAGGCATAAGCCACAGCCCCCACCCCTCACTAGGAATTGAACTCAGGCCCTTTTTTAAATTTTGAGTCAGGTCTCACTGTTACTGAGTTGCCCAGGCTGGGTTTGAAGTTTTGACCCTCCTGCCTCAGCCTTCCAGAGTCCTGGGATCATAGGCATGAGCCACCATGCCCAGCTACAAAAACTTAAAGTGATAGAAATGTTTTATATCTTGTCTATGGTGGTGATTACATGACTATATACATTTACCAAAGCCCATCAAATTATACACCTTTAATTGGTGAGTTTTACTGTATTTAAGTTATATCTCAATAAAATTGATTACCAAAAAAATGATGAACTCAGTTTTTAACACAATACTACAAAATGAATTTTAACTCAAGCATGTTTAAGTTTTAAATTCAAGCACTTCCTACATAATACCAAAATTAACCCTAATTAAGATGAAGCAAGTCACCATAGGGCATATATAGCAGAGATTGTCTTCATCAATTACTAATTCATCATAAAACTCAGTTAAAGAAAACCTAAGATTTGCCAGAAATTATCCAAATGTGTTACAGAAAAAAGCAAATTATCAAAAACATTCTTTTAAAAGAACCAAATTACAAAGTGCTGCTCATTTACAGAAGCCATTTTAACTTCAAATATAAAAAGTATTTTCTCAGTGTGTTTCATAACGCAATACAGTAGTGTCTCTAATGTTAGGTTAAAAAATGTTTTTCAATTATGACTTTCTAAAAGATACATTGTAATAAAATTATACAGTTTTCAGTAACAAAGGTTGTGGTTAAAATACTCATAAATACTGAAGATGTAAAGCAAAAATAAAAAATTCTGACGTGCACTCTGCTTTCAGATGCTTTGACAATACTATTGCACTGCTAGCTGTAAAGTACAGTAGTGCAATAAAGTCAGAGCATTCGTTAGCAGTAATAAGTAGAAAAGGAACACAAAAGTATCTGGTGTCACTTGAAGCTCCAGTGTGAAAAGAATTTAATGTTAAGTTGCCATTTTGGTCAGAAGGCATCCAAAAACCTAAAAACATTTATGTCAATGCTTATATTAAAAAAAAGATGAGACTTAAATATCAAAGTGATAATTTTTTTTTGATGACTAACCTATAATTGACATTCAAACAAACAGCCAGAGATATAGGGGAACTTTGTAAATATGTTCTAAACCTTAGTAGTAATTAAGATAGGTATTAATACCTTAGGATTGGTATTAACAAAACCAGTTATAATTACTACTAAGTCAAAGTTGTGTTAAATGTTTCTATTTTCTGTTGAGATGGTTTATTGGTTAGCTCCTTTTCCAAAGCAATTGATTACCTGCCATATAAACAAGCCTTCTGAATAAGTATATTGAAGAAAAATGAAAAGTGAAATAAATTTTTCAAATGTATACATAATCAATTACTCTGGATTCTACACTACACTTTAAAAAACACAAAAAGCATTACCATCTTACAGCGTTTTTATCTCAAAAGTTCACTGGAGGCTATTATGACAAAGAAGTAGACACCCAGGGAATCAACCGGTGCTAAACTGAACATCATCAACCCAACTTTATTGAACACTATAGAAGAGATTTTTACTATTTCAATTAACTCTTACGTTATCTTAAATTCAAAGGAAACATGTTGATTTCCTTCAAATGTAGAAATATCAAGAGGAAAATAATAATAGGGGTGGCTGAGACTTAAATAACAAGTTTCCTAAAAAATAATAATAAAAAACCAAGTTTCTTTAAAAGTCAGATGTAAACCTAGAAATAATGTCACAGTATCACACTGTGATACCTTTTGTGATCAATAGTGGACAAAAAGAGAACCCTAGACAAATGCCACTCAATCAGTAAGTAAAGGGACAAAGTTAGAGAACAAAGATTATTCTACAATGAGGTTATTCCTCTATCAGTAATGTTGATTGATGCAGAAATACATTTCCATTATTTTCACCAACCTTCTTTTAAATGGTCCAGTTCAGTTACTTAGCTGCATTAAGCCTACAAAGAAATGGACTCAAATTCAGGACAGCTGGAACTTGAGAATCTTGGCCTCAAATCTTGGGCCCTATAACTCAAATATTAGAATATTTAACTTTGTTAACCAAGTATCAGGTTTTAAAGACAAGTAAAGGTCAATATTTAGCCTTCTGAATTGGAAGCTAATACAAATAAGAAAATTATGAAAAAAGTAAGAGGATAAGGCTGTTCACAAAATTAGGATAACCAGTTTCTTTTTCAAAGTTAAATAGTATGCATTCTCTTTTCACCTACCAAATATTCAATACTAGTTCCTTGACAAATCCTTTATTCAAGTAATATAAAACCAAAACACAGAAATTTCCACAGGAAATCATTTACTTTTGGAATCTTAGAAACTATACTGGTTCACATATTTTTTAAAAATTTTTTTTAATGAACATGGAAAATTTGCAGATGAAATGTACTCTTTTACTATCTAGTCAATACAATGCAGTAATACTAAAAACCATGATAAAAATTAAAGTACATTTCCTAAAGTATACAGTTTTAAAGCCAAATTATGAACAGTAACTTGGGGGGGGGGGGAACTACCACTAATGTACTTGAAAGAAATTTAAGAAAAAAACCTGCTTCATTTTCTTCCTTTCTTCAAAAAAATATTTTAAACTTCCCCAATTTAAATAACATCTAAATGTTTAAAAGTTTGGCTATCCCATAAGTTTCTAAAACCTACTCTTTTCAAAATGATTACTTGTTTTTCCCTTAGAATTAGTGGGGCAAGAGATTTAGCTCAGTGGTTTTGATGCCTGCTGCACAAGCACAAGGACCAGGGGTTCGATCCCCAGTACCAAAAAAAAAAAAAAAAAAATTAGTGCAATCTAAAGTAGTCTTAAAATATTAAACCTGTTGCAAAGGCTAGAAAGAGCCTGAAAATTAAAACAGCCAACTCAAGAAAAAAATATATTAAAAGTAGAATTAGCATCATTTGCCATTAGCAATTAAACAGAAATATCTGTATCTGAAGGGAGGAATTCAAAATAGGAGAGGGACAACATACAACATTTTTACCTGTTGATAGAATCAAACTAAAATACTTACCATTTTGTGTATTTCAAAAACACAATAACCTAAAATATCTGTTTGTTAACCATATTTTTCAGATCTTAAATATTTTTCCCTTTAAAAAAATCGTCAAAAAACCTCCCCTTGAAATATTCATTATTGCAAGCTTGAAAAGCTGTGTAACTCTTCCCTCTCATTGCTCCCTCCACCCTGCCACCCTGTCGTCATTCCCACACTCCCTATACACACACACACACACACACACACACCCGAATTCAAACACAAAAGTTAAAAAGCAATGAAAAACAAATAAAAATAATTGAAAGCCTTCAAATCAATTTGTATATAAGAATCACCTCAGTTCATTAACACATCAAGGGGAAATGAGATAAATGAACGTCTCAAGACGTTCAGGGCTGGGAATGGGGGTTAGGGTGGGGGTTAGGGTGGTACTCAGCATCTTCCAGGTTCCCCACACGTCCTTTCCACGGGAGAAAAGAGAGACTCAAGTTGGAGAGAGCATTGCAGGCACAATCGATACCTAAGTAGTAACGCCGGGGAGGGGAGGTGGAAGAGCCAAAGATTGCGAATGGAGAAGAAAGAAGTTTTCTCCTTCGCAAAATTTAATCTTGTGATTTTCTCTAACAAAGAAATAAACGACAGGACCTTAATGAAGAGTACTTTCTCCAACCCCCCTATTTCTAAGGGAGCCAGCTCAAACTGCAAAAACTAATAATGTAAGAGAAAAAGACTAAAGATAAAACAAGAGAACTAAGAAAAAAGCGCGGGCTATCGAGCTGGTAATCTAGGGATGAGAGAGAAGGAAAAGGGAAAATCCTGAAAACTAGAAGGACAGCGCCTCAGCTTGGCGCCCTAGAGCAGGCCAAACAGCAGCAACCAGGGGAGCCCTTCCAGCTCCTCCCATACCCTCGTTCACCGAGGAAAGGAAGAGGGAGACTGGGGAGCAAGGGGCTCGCCGGTCCCCATCCCGCCCGCGCTCGGGGTTGCGATCCCCACCACTGCTTCCTCTCCCCGCACCAAGGCTCGCCACCTCCGGGCTAAACAAACAGGTCTGGAGGCTTCCTGGGACGCTAAGAAGTTCCACCCGTAAGTCTAGCATCCTTCCTCACACTTTCTCAGCCCGCCTCTGAGCACGCGAACGACTCAGCCCTAAGGGACTGCCCACCGTGCCCCTCGGTTTATTCCTCCACCGCACCCTGCACGCCTCTAAGAGTACGAAAGACCTCTTTCCTCCTTGGGGCGCAAAGTAGGTTCCCTCCTTTGGTGGAAATACGTAAAGTGCTGTCTGCACCAGGCGTAGCGATTTGAGCGGAGGAAGGGTGAAGGAAAGAAATTCCAAAGGCCCCACGCCCTCGGCATCTCCCGCCATTTCCCCACGAGTTTCCCGGATGTAACCCCTTCCCCCGCGACGGTTAAGAGACCGAGGCGGTGGTGGTAGCGGTGGTGGTGGTAGTGGTAGTGGTGGTGGTGGCTCCCTTTGGTGCAGGAGGAGGGAGTTCGATTCCGGTCCAGCCTCCGTCCCCCCGAGTTTCCGGTGACTCCAAACTGCGTCCTAGTTTCGAGGCCATGGGAGGAAAATTAATTACCCAGTAGGTCTCCTTCACTTTGTACTCACCATCAGTTCCAGCTTATCGACCTCCGCCTCCATGTTGAATAGTTGACATTCCTCAAACCGCGGCGGCGCTTAAGCTGCAAACCTTACTAGCACTGAGGATCTCTATTGGACAGCTGTCATTCAACATCTTGCACTCATTGGCTCTTCTATTTCACCAACGCCCGCCCATTGGCGACTGGGTAACGCCCCTCCGCATGAAACACAATTTTCTGTTGGACAAAGACACAAAACGCCGCAGGGCGATTGGCTGATGTACATATTTTTTTTCCTATTGGCTGTCCTCTATTCTCTACATTCAAGCTCCGCAGAGAAGAGCTTGCTATTGGAGCAATCAGAAGAAGAAGCAACCAATTACACGAAAGCTTCCACCGCCAACATAGGAGACGTGACACACCTTCTTTCTTCTCTGGCTTCCCCTCCCCTTTTCTCCCGCCTTCCTCTTATTCATTGCAGAAGCGCCTCGGCTCTGATTGGTCAGAGCGTGGTGCGCTCTCCACCAATCATAAGCCAGGATGGGCTCCTGTGCTACCAAGAGAGCGAATCGTGGGGAGAGCATTCCTACGATTGGGCCCTCCAGGACAAGGATTTAATTTTGAATTTTTCTTAAAGCCGCGACGAGCCCGCTGCCCGGACCCCATCTAATCCCCAGGCTCTTAAAACTAGTAAGTGCAGGGACCATTCCTTTTTTGTTACGTGGGTTTGCGTCTTCTGCAGCTGGGCTTTTTGCTGCTTGTGCTCTTATATTGCTTAAGGAGGTGAGGACTTTGGCTGGGCTGGGAGGAGAGATGAAGCAGAAAAGGGGGAGGTTTGGGGCTGGGGAAGAAGTGCTCCGCCTGACTCCTGCCGAATCACACTTGTAATTTAATTAACACTCCGCAAAATATGTTTTGGAGCAAAGCATCTGCTTTCCTTTTGCTACTCTAAGTGGGTCCACGAACTAGCGACATTAGGATCTCCTTATTGCTTGTTGCAAATGCAAATTATCGGGCTCCACCCAGGTGTACTGATTCGGAATATACATTTTTAACAAAAGCTTCCCATGAGGTACATTTCTTTACTGAGCATATTACCATGTTCCATGATACAGCATTAATGCCGTCCAACATTCTGTGTCAATTTAAAAGATGTGCCCTTGTACTATCTGCCCAATACTGTGCAGAATGAGACTTTAGAGGTCTCTTTTGGTAAAGAAGACAGAATCTAAAAAACAATGCTGCACAACATAAAGCATAAAACTATAAGCTAGTATCAAAAACAGTGTTATGGTATTCAAGGTGAACTGATTGAACTGGTAATAAAAAACAGAATTGGCTAGAGGCCAAGTGTAACATGTATAATACAGTGCAAATGTCATTTCCATCACTGACACAGCTTTGAAAGTGCCTTGAATAAAGAATTTTCATGTCACCCAACGGAGTTTTAGCAGAAGCAGCAAGGCCAACTCCTGGAAAAGATAGTAATTCTTACTCTACTTATTACATCCTTCTACTCAGAAAGGGTTTTTTTCTACTCAAAAAGTTTTGGGGGCCGGGGATTTAGCTCAGTGGTTCCCTGCCTGCCTCGCAAGCGCAAGGACCCGAGTTCAATCCCCGGTACCAAAAAAAAAATTGGGGGGCCCATCCTTTAATCATATTAAGATGTATGCTTTGAAAAACTAAAACTTTCCTCAATAAAAAATTTTGACAGCATTCAATTGTATAAAAGCATATTCCATAACTAAAAGAAAGAACGCTTTCTGGTTAACACTTAAAAGTAGAATGATTTCTTCCATTCATTTATTAAATGAAACATTACTTAATGCCTGTCATATTCTAGATACTAAAGAAACGAAGTTAAATAAAAATTTATCTTAACCTTACAAAGGTCATAGCCCAGCAGGGTAGAAACATGCAAACCAAAATTACAATGCAATGTAATAGAGTTTATAATAAAGGTGCAAATATGACCATGCATGGTGATGCACACCTGTAATCATGGCACTCCTGGAGGCTAAGGCAGGAGGATTACAAGTTGGAGCCCAGCCTGGACAACCTAATGATTCAGTGAGACCTTTCCTGAATACAAAAGAATTTTAAAAGGGCAGCTCACTGTGAAGTCCCTGGGCTTAGTTCCCTAGTACCTTAAAAACAACAACAAAAAAGTGTGTGAAGTGAGATAGACACCCAAAAGGGATGATTCTTTGCCAGTATAAATTCCATAAGGACAGAAACTGTTGATCTTATTTAAGATTGTATCCCAACACCTAACATTTGAAACAGTCAACTAATATCTGTAAGATGAAAGTAACAAAATCTTAGCTGGGCATAATGCCACATGCTCTAATCCCAGTCCTCTGGGAGCCTGAGACAAAAGGATCACAAGCTCAGAAGGCAGAAGGCGGGATGGAGAAGGGAAGTAAAATGAATGAAGATGTGTTATGTATGTGTACTAACACCTGACTGTGAATATAATCATTCTGTACTACAAACACATTAATAAAAATTTTTCAATTAAACAATTGTGGATCATCAACTGGATCCCAGCCTGGACAGCCTAATGACTTAATGAGACCCTCTCTTAAAATAAAAAAGAAAAATTAAGGGGCTGCAGATATAGCTCAGTGTGACAGCCCTGGGTTCATCCCTAGTACCAGCAAAAAGGAAGAGAGAAAGAGAGAGAGAGAGAAAACATCTTGAAGGTAGGTGGAAGATGACCTGGAAGAGGATACCCCAAATAGGAGGAAAGGTTGATAACATTGTAGAAAGTGTTTGGAATACTTGGAGTACAAACTTCTGATCACTAGAAGAAATGCTGCAAAGGGGCCATTAGAACTAAGTAGTGGGGGCCAGGAAATTTAGCTCAGTCGTTTTTGCCGCCTGCTGCGCAAATGCAAGGACCCGAGTTCAATCCCTGGTACAAAAAAAAAAAAAAAAAAAAATGAACTAAGTAGTGAACAGATTTGAGAAGCATGCTAAGGAATTCTTTAGGGATTGTTTGTTTGTACCAGGGATAGAACCCAGCACCTTGCACATGCTAGGAAAACACTCTGCCACTGAGCTATCCACCTGGCCCCTAGAATTGTTAAAGAAAAAATTCTTCGATTATACTTTTTAAAGCATAATAAGGAAGACTTTATTCAGGACCATTGAAATAGTTATAGAGAACACTCTAATGAGATACATCATAGACAAGCGGAAACTTAATGGAAAATTACTAAGAAGAAACACCAGAGGGAAGAGAGATTCTGCCTCCACAGACTAAACAGGACTTTTCCTAAAGACAGGTCACAGTGATCAGACATCAACTAGGAGATGCTGGAGGATGAGGAACCCAACAGGATATTAGGGTTAGGAGGTGGTTCAGGCAGCACTCATTGCTAAAACTGAGTTTTGCCAGGAAGTACATAGATAGATAGGTTTAGGAGGTCAGGAGCCTGATTGAAGTGTAGTCAAAAACAGAATCTTTGTCACAATCAATCTACCAGGTTTAATTAGAAAGTTCACCTCCCTTTTAAAGTCTATTTTCATAATTTAAATGTTGGTGATACAGGAAAAAAAGGACAGGAGGCTGGGTCTGTGGATCAGTTTGATCACTAACAAAAGACATCAAAGAGAAAATGAAAAGAAACAGGAAAACAGTGAAGGGACAGATGAAAGCTAAGGAAATGAATGTTGCCATGGAAGTCTCCGATTCTGGGAATCCTAACTGTGGACTCTAGACCTTGAATAGAGGTTTCCAGAAAAAGTTCTCATGGCTCTGATGAGATTCAATCTTTTCTTTTTCCCAGGCAACCACAAGATTACTACTTCCTGGAGATTCTTGTAAATACATTCAGAATGGTTTTTATAGGAGTAGTAATGTATCTCAGTGGTACTGTTCTTACCTAGCATTCTCAAGGCCCTGGGTTTGATCCCTAGCACTGCAGGAAGAAACAGTTAAAATAAAAAGAATATTTCATTTTAAGTTTTTTTTAAAAAGCCAAAGGCTAGGGATTTAGCTGAGCAGCACAGTACCTACCTGGCAATCATGAGGTCCTAAGTACCAAAAAAAAAAAAAAATTCATAATAAAATTTTTAGGGGCCGGGGATTTAGCTCAGTGGTTTCATCGCCTTCTGCGTAAGCGCAAGGACCTGAGTTCAATCCCCGGTACCAAAAAATAAAATAAAACAAAATTTTTTAAAATAAATAAAAAAGCCAGGCATAGTTGTGCACACCTGTAATCCCAACACTTTGGGAGGCTGAGTCAAGAGGATTGCAAGGCCAAACCCACTATGGGAAATTTAGCAACTTAGCATTACCCTGTCTCAAAATTAAAAAAAAAAAAAAAAATTTAGAAAAGGCTGGGGATGTAACGCAGAGTGAAAGCCCTGGATTCAAACTCCAGTAACAAACAAACAACCCACTAACTTTTTTTCATAACCTGCTTAGCCTTCCCTCATTAGCATGGGGGAAAAGTGATATAATAAGGGTAATATATGTCTCCCAAGCTTCTAAGAACAATTTATAAAAATATCCTGTTAATTCAGGACCTAACAATGAGTCCAGTAGGATGCTATCAAGAATCCACCCCTCTGGGAGAACTGTAGCTATGTGCTCTGTGTCCTTTTGCCATTAGGGGAGCCCCTGCAGGTCCAGGGTGGGAGGAGATTCTGCAGCCAGTCAAATGGGAGAACTGAGCAAGAGCACAGCTGCATACCAAGTGCCAAAAGGTTATGGAGTGCACAGAAGTGGAATGAATGTGTGTTTTCAAGGCCAATTGTCCCTATTCAAATGTAAGCTTGAAGGGAAAGAGGCCCAGGCCTTGAGACCATTTTAATTTCTGCTACTTGAATAACATCTTTGTTCCTCAGGTAGCAACAACTAAAACCAGCAAAGTCCTTCTGGAGCTTGAGATCAAACTAGCTTGGACTTAATTTTCTTCAGAAAAGGATATGGATTAAAGTATAAATATGCTCGATAATGTTTTAAAATATTCATATCTTGGGCTTGGGGTCATTCTTATTTTATTATGTAGAGCCTGTTTTAGATACTTTACACCATAGTCTATTAAAACAAACTGATCTTTGAAGACTTACAGGTCTGGACTCTGTACTGTATTGCATTACATTGGGTAGATGATCTAAGTTTTCTAACCCTCAGTTTATTCTTGTGTAAAAATGGGAATAAAATCCTCCTTATTAGGAATAATATTTTTTGGGATAGTAAAGATTAACTGAGAAAATACATGTGAAGGTACCTAAGGGCATTCAATAAATAGCTAATGGTTATCATAACTTTCCATGATAGCGCAAGCTGTGTTTCCCAGACGCAGCATGTACTTTTATCTTTGCTCTCTCTCTCTTTTTCTATTCACTTGGTCCAAGCTCGCTCTGCAGAGCCAGTTTCTCTCCCACTCTTCACTTTTGCTTTCTTGAATAAACTTGCCACTTTTAAGTAAATAAATAAATGAATAAATACCTAATGTTGTTTCCTCCTCCCATAACTAACTCACCTGGATGTTCAGTAAATGTTGCTGGTAAAGATACATCCTTTTAAACTAGGCGTGGTGGTGCACACTGTAATATTTTCATAAGCCTGGCTTTCTGTCTGATGGCCCTCGGCAGCAGCATTCACTGTATTTTTGATCACACCTCATAAAGGCATTCAAGAAGAGGACTTCCAGAACTGCTTCAGAAAGTGGCAAGAAAGCTAGGTGTGGTGGGGCACACCTGTAATTCCAGCACTCAGGAGGCTAAAGCAGGAGCATTGCCATGAGTTCAAGGCCAGCCTGGGCTACATAGTGAGTCAAGGCCAGCCTTAACTACATAGCAAGACTTTGGGTCAAAAAACCAAAAAAAATTAAAAAAAAAAAAAAAAGGAAGAAAGAAAGAAAGAAAAGGAAAGTGGCAAGAACAATGGGAGAAGTATGTTCAAAGCAAGGGTAGCGGGGATTAATGGCAATGTGTGTTTCACTGTAATAAATTTTTAAAAATTTAAACATTCCCTGTATATATTGATCACCCCTTCTACACTTAAGGTTTGTGTTATTATATATACATATTTTTTTTCAATAAAAATATTCTTAAAAGTTTCTCCGCAGAAATCATGCCCAAGTTCAAACAACGAAGAAGAAAGCTAAAAGCTAAAGCCAGGAGATTAGTCAAAAAAAAAGAAGCCTCTCGATTCCAATCTAAGCTACTTGCACCTCCTCCTCCACCACCCTCAGAAAGGTAAGAAATAAAGAACAGAGAAAATACTAGAGAGATTTGACAAATTTAGAGTTACCAGATTTAGCAAATAAAAATATAGAACATGGAGTCAGATTTGAATTTCACATAAACAATAAATAACCTTCAGTTTAAATATGTCCCACTTAACATTGAATTATACTAAAACTATTCATCTTTTGGCGAAGTACTCACCTGTAATCCCAACTATCTGAGAGGCTAAGGCAAAAGAATTGCAAGTTTGAAACCAGCCTGGGCAGCTTAGTGAGACTCTGTCTCAAAACAAAATTTTGAAAGGGACAGGGATATACTCTGTGGTAGAACATTTGTATAGCATGTGTAAGGTCCTAGGTTCAATCCCTAATATCATACAAAAAAAACAACAAAAAAACACATTTCTTCAGGACATCCTGTACTTTACATGGCAACCATAATTTAAGAGTTCATATGAAAGTTAAATGGGATGACACCCACCTACAATCCCACTCAGGCAAGAGGACTGCAAATTTGAGCCCAACCTGGGCAACTTAACAAGACTCTGTCTTGAAAATTTTTTTTTTTTTTGGTACCGGGGATCGAACTCAGGACCTTGCGCTTTTGAGGCAGGCAGCAGGACCACTGGGCTAAATCCTCCAGCCCCACAAAAAATATTTTTAAAAAGGAGAGGATGCTGGGGCATAGCTCAGAGATAGAGCTCTTCAAGGCCCTCAGTTCAATCCCCAGAAGCACCAAATGAAAGAAAAATTCAAATGAAGTGAGAATCACAAGAAATTGTGTTCAAGTGCACCCTAACAATGGTCTCTTTTCCGGGTAAATTTAATTGTGTAAGTCTGGCAATTAAGTGATGAAAGAGAGGCATAGGAATAGAATTTAAATCGTAGATTTGTTAAAGTTTGGTCATTTTTCTCTGGGACTCACAAGTTCAATGCACTATTGAAAGAGAATCCAAATGGTAGAGTGTTGGTTTTTATAATAACATCTATCTCTTTGTTGTTATATCACTCTCTTTTTAAATTTTATTTATTTATTTATGTTGGTATTGATGGGGATTGAACCCAGGGCCTTGTGCATTACGCATTCCACTCCTGAGCTACACTCCTAGCCTTATAGCTCTCTTTATAAATTGCTTTTAAAACAAAAAGACCCTCCAAAAGCAGTAACATGTCAGGCGTGGTGGTGAACGGCTGTAATCCCAGCACTTAGGAGGCTGAGGCAGGAGGATCACTGAGAGTTGAAAGAAAAAAGAAAAGCAGTAACTCTCCAATGCCTTATTCTCTCAGAGTAAAACTTGAAGTCCATAGTATAACCCACCAGGCTTTTAGGATCTGACTCTGACCTTATTTGCTAATCACTTTCCTTTCAGTCTTTCTCCCTAGACATCCTGGCCTCCTTTTTATTCCTCAAACACTTCTGGTGAGTTCCCACCTCAGGGCCTTTGCAGTTATTGTTGATCTTCTCTGGATCACTCCTTTCTCAGACATTTTTGTTTGTTTCTTTTTTTCTTTTTTTTTTTTTTTTTTGGTACTGGGGATTGAACCCAGGGCCTCTGCGCTGAGCTATATTCTTAGCCCTTTTTACATTTTCTATTTTGAGACATGGTCTCCTAAGTCTCTAAGTTGCCTAGGCTGGGCTTGAACTTGCCATCCTCCTGCCTTAGCCTCCCAGACTCCTGGGATTACATACGTGGGCCATCACACCTAGACTTTCAGATACTTGACTGCTAACTTCCTTAGTTTTTCATGGTTCTTCTCAAAACTCACCTTCTCAGTGATGCTCTCCTTGACTTTTCTACCTAAACATTCACTCCATCTAACATTGTGCACACTCCCCTGCTTTTTTCTTCCTCCCTAGCATATATGCACAAACTATACTTGTTATTTATTTATTTTTAATTTTCTTCCTCATAAGTTACAAACTCCATGAGTGCAGGGGTTTTATCTATGTTGCTCATTAATAAGTCTTTGGTGCCTAGAATATAGTAAATATTTAATAAAAAAATTTTTTTTGAGACAGGGTCTCTCTATACAGTTCAGGCTGGGCCTTGAACTCACTATGTAGTCCAGGCTGGCCTTGAACATGCATGCATCAATCCTCCTGCCTGAGCCTCCCAAGTCCTGAAATTAGAGGTGTGAACCACCACACCCAGGTGAATCTTTGATTTCTAGAATTTAATGAAAGGTTTGGCTTTAGAAAGCCCCTGCTCCTGCCAGTCATAGTGGCACAAGCCTGTAATCCCAGCACTTGGGAGGCTGAGGCAGGACGATTGATGTGTGTTCAAGGCCAGCCTGGACTGCATAGAGGGACCTTGTCTCAAAAAAAAGCGGAGGGGCCCAGGGATTTAGCTTAGTGGTTCCACTACCTGCTTTGCAAGCACAAGGTACCGAGTTCCATCCCTGGTACCAAAAAAAAAAAAAAAGTCCCTGCTCCTGAGTAACATTATAAAATCAGCTTCTTGGGGCTGGGGTTGTAGCTCAGTGGTAGAGATGATTAATATTCACAATGTCCTGGGTTTAATCCCTAAAAGCTAAAAATTAAAATAAAAGTAAATAGAATCAAGACAGGCATGGTGACGTGCGCTTGTAATCCCAGCACTCAGGAGGCTGACGCAAGAGGATTGCCACCAGTTTGAGGACAGCCTGGGCTAAATTGTGAGTTCAAAGCCAGCCTGAACTACATAGTGAGACCCTGTCTCGAAAATAACAACACAAACACAAACAAAAAAGTAAATAGAATCGATTTCTTAGGGTTTTTTGACTCTTTGATTTTTTTTTTTTTTTGACTCTTTGATTTTTGTTTTTCCTGCAGAACAGTTATTTCTTCAACAGATATACCTCATAGCACAAACTGGCTAAGACCATCATGGAACTTCAAATTTCCCAATGTCAAAGAAGTGATAAAATGTTGGACAAATAGAGTGTGGTCAGTGTACAACTGGTGCCAGAGCTGTGTAGTGCAGGTATGTGTACCTGTTTGCACCAATATGGTTTTTGGACAGACCTGGGGTTTGTTCACATGTGCTCAGGTTAACACTTGGGCTAAGCTCAGATAAGAGGAATTTATGGGGTCTTATGTGCTTTTTGTTCTATAAGAAATATGTCAAACCATTTTCTGGTTCCATTTTTTCCCACTCGTTACCATATTTCTAATAGAATTCAAACTTGTTTATTATGAATTTCAGAGTTTAGAAGTATTGAAAGATACCATCTTTCCATCCCGAAGCTGCCACCGAGAACTTCATAGTCTAAAACAACAAGTTTGCATTTTGGAAAGTGAATTATACAAGCTCCAGAAAACACTGAAGGTTGGTACTTTCAAATAAAAAATAAATCTGCCAGGTGTGGTGGCGCATGCCTGTAATCCCAGCACTCTGGAAGCTGAGGCAAGAGGATCACTGTGAGCTCAAGGCCAACCTGGGTTACACAATGACTTCAAAACCAGCCTGTGGGCCAGGGATTTAGCTCAGTGGTTCCATCTCCTTCCTCACAAGTCCAAGGACTAGAGTTTGATTCTCAGTACCAAAAAAAACAAAAACAAAAACAAACAAACAAAAGCCAGCCTGAACTACATAGCAAGATCCTGTCTCAAAACAAAAAAACAAAAAAACACCCACGCCTGCCTGGCAAGCACAAGGTCCTGAGTTCAATTCCCAGTACGGGGCGGGGGGTGTTGGAATATATATATATATATATATATATAATTAGATGAAAAAAGATTTTATCTGAACAGACTATTGCAATAGAGAAAATGCTCAGCCATAAGATCTATAATTATCTCAAACATCAGGTGTAAAGAGACCAATTCAGTCTTTTTACTATAGAGAAAAGCAAAAATGTGTATTGAGAGGGAAGTAGCAGTTTCTGCCACCCACCCAAAACAGTAATGGACATTAAATTCTAATGAGTAACATTTTTAATCCACCAGAACAGCAAAACAAAATAACAAAAAACATGGAAAGCTTTGGAGAAACAGGTCCTTTCTTAAATTACGGAGAAGAGCATAAACTGATAAAACCTCTACGGGTATAGTTAGGTAATACTTATCCAAATTTTTTTTTATGTGTTCATAGCAACTTTATACTTATCCAAAATTTAAAAAATATATTAACCAGGGCCGGGGATTTAGCTCAGTGGTGCCGCTGCCTGCCTCGCAAGCACAAGGTTCCAAGTTCAATCCCCGGTACCAAAAAAAAAAATCTATATCTATATCTATATCGATATAGATATAGATATATATTAACCTATAGATCCCCAGTACCAAAAAAATAAATAAATATATATATATATATATTAACCTAACCAACTATATAAACAGTTATTTATTGCTCTGTGATTTGAAATTATAAAAAATTATAAAGCAATATGGGATTAATTAAATAAATTATACATCACTCATCCAGTAGAACACTATACAGTTGTTAAAAAAGAAGGTGGTAACTGAGTATGGTGGCCCATGCCTGTAATTCCAGCTGCTTGGAAGACTGAGGCAGGAAGGATCACAAGTTGGAGGTGAGCCTGGGCAGTTTATTGAGACTTACCTCAAAATAAAATTTTTAAAAACAGCTGGAGATGAAGTTGAATGGCGGAGCACTTGCCTACCTTGCTTGAAGCCCTGGATTCAGTCAAGTATCAGGGATAAGGGGTGGGAGGCCCTGCCTTTGGGAATGGTCCCTATCTGTTCATGGCCCAGGGGAAAACAACACACTCAAATTAGGATAATTTGAAGAAGTTGAACCAAAGGCATGTATAGGACAGAGGAAAACACAAAGGATCATGTAGTATTCTTCTGGTGCTTGCTGTTCACAGCAGAGTTTCTTTGCTACTTTAGGCCTGACCAGGCCTCAGTGGAGTGGAAATTTATCAGCACTTGGAGTCCTTAAAGGGCTCTCTGTGAGGAAGAAAAATGTCCCTTGCAAGATCCACTACTCCGGTTTCCAGCTCCAAACCAGGTGACCAGGGGACCCTGAAATGTGATCTATGTGGTGAAGCCTCTTGGGTCCCAGAAAAGTAGAGAAGCAAATCAAACATTATTCTGCCCCAGTACACAAGAAATTAGTAACACTCTGCCACTGTGAAGAGGTGGTTGGGTAGCTGGGGTGAGGGAAGGGAGGGGACTTGATTTTACACTGTATACTCTTGTCACTTGAGTTTTGTGTCCTGTGTGTATCATACCTATTCAGTAATCAATGTAGAAAAAAAATTTTAAAACATAAAGTTCAGGGCTGGGGATTTAGCTCAGTGGTTCTGTCGCCTGCCTTGCAAGCGCGAGGACCCGAGTTCGATCCCTGGTACCAAAAAAAAAAAACCCGACAAAAAACCCCCATAAAATTCATTGACCAATTGAGATTTTGGTTCTACAAGTAAATTTGTTGTTATTTTGAATTCCTGAAATTGTATAACTTCTGTTCCAGAGCATTTTGCTGCTGGTAACTAGGAAATGATTGAAACAGATTCTTTTTTTTATTTTTTTTTATTTTTTTTTATTTTTTGATGGTGCTGGGGATTGCTTCAACAATCCAAGGCAAATGCTTTACCCCAGCCTCTTGTTTTATTTTATTTTATTTTCTAAAATAGGGGCCGGCGGGCCTGGGATTTAGCTCAGTGGTTTCGCCACCTGCTGCGCAAGCGCAAGGACCCAAATTCGATCCCTGGTACCAAAAATAATAATAATAAAATAAAATAAAATAAAATAGGCCCATCTATTAAGCAACGGCTACTAAGTTAATGGTATTTTCTGTGTGAAATTAAAATTTTACTTTTAGCCTTTAGCTAAGGAAATTGTCCAGTAGGTACTCACCTACTTAAAAAAAAAAAAATCAAAATTATTCATCATTAGACAACTGGAGTTTTTGCTGGTTTTGTAACCTACTAAAATGGATAGGCTGTTGAACATTCCACATTCAAAAGTTCTGTAGGGTGGTAGGTAATGGGGAATCCTCAATGTTTATTTTAAAATAAATAAAATTAATTCTTGACTTTAAAATAAAATAAAATAAAATAAAATAAGGGCCGGGGATTTAGCTCAGTGGTTCCAGTGCCTGCCTCTAAAGTGCAAGGTCCCGAGTTCGATCCCTGGTACCAAAAAAAAAAGGGTCTCCCTAAGCTGGGCATGGTGGCGCATGTCTGTTATCCTAGCACTTGGGAGGCTAAGGCAGGAAGGTTGCCGAGAGTTTAAGATAGGGTCTCGCTATATAGTCCAGACTGGCCTCTAATTCACTGTGTAGCCCAGGCTGGCCTTGAACTTGCAGTCATCCTCCTGCCTCAGCCTCCCAAGTGCTGGGATTACAGGCATGTGCCTCTATACCCGGTTCCCAGCCTCCACTTTTAAATATACAAAGTGGTATCAATTTTCCTCATGGATATGTGAAGGAGAAAAACTAAATATGCACTCCAAACTCCCCTAGATAAGGTCTCTTTTTGGTTTTTTGAGACAGTCTCACTATGTAGTTCAGGTTGGCCTTGAACTCATAGCAGTCCTTCTGCCTCAGCCTCTCAAATGCTGGGATTACAGGTTTGTACAACCAAGCCCTGTTTAACCCTCTATTCTCAATGACTCAGTATTGTGCTTATTGATCTGGAAAGAAGCTTCTGGGATTTCACTTCTCCCAGAACTTGTACCTCAAAATAAGCTAGCCACATGAGGAAAAAGCAGATCATTTCTCTCTTCTGGGCCTTAATTTTCTGGTCTATAAAATGAGCATGGTTCCATCTATAGGGTGCTAACTGGATGTTGGCCTCCAAAGCAGTATGTTCAAATCGCAATTACACAAACCTGTAAAAATTACCTTATTGAGGGAAAAGCATCTTTATAATGTAATTAAGAATTTTGAGATGAGATCTTCTTGGTTTATCTGGGTGGGCCCTAAATCTAATGACAAGTGTTCTTGGAAAAGAGACACACAGAAGAGAATATACACAAAGAAGAGGAGGTGCACTGTGAGCACCGAGACAAGAAATCAGAGTGATCAGTTACAAACCAAGGAATGCTGACAACTAGCAGAAGCTGCAAGAGGCAAGGAATCCATTTTCTCTAGCGCCTTGACAGGGACCACAGCTTTGGTAGCACCTTGATTTCAGATTTCCAATCTGAAGCACTGTGAAAAAATAAGTTGTAATTATTTTAAACAACCTAGTTCCTGATAACTTATTAGAGTGGTCACTGAAGATTAATACACCACCTTATTTCCTAGGGTATTGTATTTGTTTCCTGTGGCTGCCGTAATGAACACCACAGACTAGATGGCTTATTCAACAGAAATTTATTCTTTCACAGTTTGCAGGCAGAAGTCTGAAATCAAGGTGTCACCAAGGTTGGTTTCTACTGAAAAGCCTCAATACTTGGCTTCCAGATGGCTGCCACCATTTCCTGTGTTCCCATATGAGCTTTCCTCTTGTGAGAATTATATCATTTCCTCTGACAAGAACACCACTTAAATTGGATTGGTGTCTACCCTAATAGTCTCATTTTAACTAATCACTTCTTTGAAGGCCTTATATGCAAGTATAGTCCCATTTTGAAATGCTAGATGTTAAAATATCAAAATATGAATTCAGGCTGGGCATGGTGGTGTACCTCTGTAATCCCAGCACTCATGAGGCTGAGGCAGGAGGATCAAGTCCAGCCTGGGCTACACAGTGAGTTCAAGTCCAGCCTAGAATATATAGCAAGACCCTGTCTCAAAAAAACAAACAAAAGGGCCAGGGATGTAGCTCAGTGTTTCCGCTGCCTGCCTCGCAGGCACAAGGTCCCGAGTTTGATCCCCGGTACCAAAAAAAAAAAAAAGAGAGGAGCTGGGGATTTAGCTCAGTGGCGCCATACCTGCCTTGCAAGTGCAAGGTCCTGAGTTTGATCCCCGGTACTAACAAAATAAAGAAAAGAAAAAAATATATTTGAATTTGGGAGCATAAGTCAGTTCCAAATGGTCATGTTCCAGCCTGTTGGGCTTTTTAACAGTACCTCAAATGTATACATTCTTGGTTAATTAAGTATTTTTCCCTCTGGAAGGAACTCTTTCTCTAGTCCTCATTTCCCTCTGTAAGTTTCGATGTTTTTTTTTTTTTCTTTTTTCCTTTTTGTGCTACTGGGCATTGAACCCAGGGGCCTTTGCAACTGAGCTGTATCCCTGGCCCTTTTCTCTTTTCTTTCTTTCTAATTTTTTTTTTTTTTTTTGGTACCGGGGATTGAACTTGGGACCTTGCGCTTGCACAGCAGGCAGCAAAACCACTGAGCTAAATCCCCGGCCCTCTTTTTAAATTTTGAGATAGGGTCTCACTAAGTGGCCATGCTGGGCTCAAACTTTAGATCCTCCTGGTTCAGCCTTCCAGAGTGCTAAGATTACAGACAAGTGCCACCAAGTTCATTCTTTTGATTGTCACTCCCCAAGACTCAAGAGCTGTTTGTGTTCAGAGGACACTTCATTGCTCTTACAAAAGCGTTATTTTGTTTGGATTCTATGTTTTGTTTTGGTTTTTGGTATCAGAGATCGAACTCAGGACCTTGTGCTTTCAAGGCAGCCACAGTGCCACTGAGCTAAATCCCCAGCCCTGGATTTTAATGTTTATGCATGTTTAACTTCTATTTTCAAAGTCATAGCCAGGCTCATGTACAAATGAATGAATGAAATGGCAAAAGTTGTGATAATTAAATGAGAAAATATTGTGCACACTTTGGCAGCACATATACTAAATGAGAAAATACTATGAAGCACGTAACACTGCATTCAATGCATGGTACCTTTTATATTGATGACTGTCAGGTATGAGAACCAAATTAACACCTTATTCATTTGCCAAATATAATGTTTTCTTCCAGACCATCACAGAAAAGTCTTGTTCAAACTGTGGTCAACAGCATCACAGGAGTGATAAAGTTACAAATGTATCCGCCTATGCTCTAACCAGCCCTGGAGACTCCCAAGCCATACTTCCGCCCACACTGCCACCACCAACCAGTCTCCTTCCTCCCCCGCCGCCACCTCCTCCACCTCCTCCACCTCCTCCACCTCCTCCTCTTCCACCACCACCGGCTCCTCTGCTGCTCAGAAAAGGCGGTCTCAATAAAGCACTTCAGGTAGGAAATGATGAGTAATGGTGGCCTTCGGTAAGTGTGATATAGGAGAAAAGGTGAAGTGGCCTTTTACAGCTTTGCTGAAGGCTTGGAGAGGAAGGCCGTATTTTGTTCAGATTCCTTATCCTCATTTCATCAATTATTGTGTTTATTTGGAGATGCAGTTTCACTGAATTTCCCAGGCTGGTGTTGAACTGCTGGGCTAAAATAACTGTCCTGCCTCAGCTGCCCACATAGCTGAGACTGCAGGCAGCTGCCACCACACATAAAGGAATGAAACCCTATAATTTAGAAGATTCCTATTGACTATTCAGCATATCTTTTTTTTTTTGGTACCGGGGATCAAACTCAAGACCTTGTCCTTGTGAGGCTGGCATGGTGCCACTGAGCTAAATCCCTGGCCCCTTCAGCATATGTTTTTACCAAAAGAAAGACATCCCTAAGAAACCAAGTTAAGAAAAAAAAAATTACTTCGTGAAGCCAGAACAAAAAGAGTTAGTGGATTCTAATGTCTTAACATCATTGGGCTGGAGAACCAGTATTTGTTACCATTACTTCTGTCAAGGAGATTAGAATATTTGTGAATCGCTAAAATAGGCATGAGTCTTTTAAAATCTGAATATAGTGCCGGGGATTTAGCTCAGTGGTTTGGCCGCCTGCTGTGCAAGTGCAAGGACCTGAGTTCAATCCCCGGTACCAAAAAAAAAAAACAAACCCAACAATAAAATCTGAATATAGTAGTGTACAATTGGTTTAAAATAGCTAAATTAGCATGTTGGTGTGTGCCTGTAATCTCAGCTATTTGGGAGATTAAGGGAGGAGGATTTCAAATTCTTTGCCTATGTGGGCAAGTCACTGAAATCCTGTCTCAAAATGTAAAAGAAGCAGGGAAGGGGGCAGTGTCCATGTTGGGAATATAGCTCAATGATAGAGCATTTGCCACCCAGTATGCATGAAGCCGTGGGTTCAAGTCCCAAAACCAAAAAGAATCCAGAGTCTTTTGTTACATTTGCTGTAATGTGTGCCTCTTTGACTATACTTACTTGCTCTATGGTAACCAAATCATCTTTCTAAGTAATTAAGGGAAGATTTCACATAGATCTGAGTAACTATTTTTAAAATTTATTCAATTTTTTTGGTACCAGGGATTGAACTGAGGACCTTGTATTTGAAAGGCAGGTACGGCACCACTGAGCTAAATCCCCAGCCCAAATCTGAATAACTCTTTCGACTCCTGTGGAGGATGCTTTTTTTTTTGGTTGTTTTGAGACAAGGTCTCATTATGTAGCCCAGGCTGGCCTCAAACTCACAGCAATCCTCCTGCCTCAGCCTCCAGTGTTGGGATTACAGACATGCACCACCACACCCAGCATAGAAGTTACATTCTTGCAGGGAACTAGTCCATCTCTTATTTACTAGCGAGGTCTTCCATTTTGATGAATACTTTTCAGTATCTTTGGGTACTGAAAACAGAATCATTCTTGCTTGAGCGGATTTTGGTTGGCTGTCACTGTAAATAAGGGTTAACTTTTAACTTTGAATATTTATAAGTTATACTTGGGGGCCAGGGATTTAGCTCAGTGGTTCCGCTGCCTGCCCCGCAAGCACAAGGACCCAAGTTTGATCCCCAGTACCAAAAAAAAAAAAAAAAAAGTTACACTTGGATTTATACTTCACCAGATGTCCAGGTTCTAATTTAAATTCTGATTTCTCTGTGTATTTTAAGGCTAAACCTTTAAGAAAAGATGGACCCATGCAGATAACAGTTAAAGACCTATTGACTGTGAAATTAAGGAAGACACAGTGTACTGATGAAAAGTGGAAGGTAAAATGTCATTAACCATTTGCATGGTCTTCCTGCTTTTAATATAGTTGTTCCTTTATGGAAAATAAGCATATAATTTATGTATGGAAGTCAACCCAAATTCAATATTTGATGTTTCATTTTAGTAGTTTTGAATCTCTTCAACAAAATATATAGATGCCCAAATTCATTCTTTTTTTATGAAAAAAATAAAATTTCCTAAGAGAATGACAATAGTTAATACACTATGAATCATCATCAAAGTTGTTACTCAGAGTACAAGAAACAAACCAAAAAGATTCTTACAAAGAAGAAACAAACAGAAAATAACAAAACTTTCTTTTCAGTGAACTAAGGTAAACTAGTAGCATAAAGGAAACATAATAGCATATATATGAAAATATTTTTGAAACAATGGAATATGTAATTTGGGGAAGTGTTTGAATGTCTCCCTACTTCCTATTTATCTCTCTTCTATTTTCCTCTTTATTTGTATATATGTAGGGGCCAGGGATTTAGCTCAGTGGTTCCTCCGCCTGCCTCGCAATCACAAGGTCCTGAGTTCGATCCCTGGTACCAAAAGAAAAAAAAAAAAAAAAACCTCAGTTATTTGTGTATATGTATATATTTCATATATAACAGAAACAATGGGATATTTAAGTTTATGGGTCTGGCTTAATTCACTTAACACATTCTCAAGTTGTACCTGTTTATCTTGCTTTATGATAGTGTAGTATTCCATTGTGTATAAATACATTTTCCTTATTCACTCATGTGTCCAAAATTATTGAAATAGGCAATTTTATCTACCAACCATTAGTCTGAAGAGATAGAGACATACTTTGAAGCTTTGGATTAAAAATCAGATATTTACTGTTTCAGCATATTTAAATTTTGAATGATATTTTAAAATGTTTTTAATAATGTCTCATTTTATGATTAAAGCTTATAACATCACCGAAGGCACGAAATCCACTGGTTACTGTCTCTGATCTGCAGCGTGTTACCCTGAAACCTAACTCCAGAGTGTTATCAACTCGAGTTACAAATGTCTTAATGTAAGAAACTACACACTGTTATTACTTCTACTTAAAAGAATGATTTTTGTTGCTTATTTCTAACTTTAAAAGTCATATATGCTTATTATTGAAATGTATAAAAAAATTGAAATGTACAGAAAAGTTGTTTTTTCTTTTCTGAGGTGAGGTCCAGTTCAGGCTGACCTTGAACTCACTGCATAACACAGGCTGTCCTTGAATGCATGGTGATCCTCATGCCTCAGCCTCCCAAGTGCTGGGATTATAGGTGTGCACCACCACACCCAGCTAAAAATTGTATAGCTAATTTGGCAAACATTTAACTTTGAGCAACTCTTAACTTCTATCTTATTCAGAATCCTATCATTGCATATAACCACTGTTAACATACTCTTTTTTATCCTTCCAGTCTTTTTTCTGGACATATAATACACTATGACTTCTATTTCAAAATGCTGTCTATAGTACAATATCCTATTGATTTAATAACAGGCTTTGTAGCCAGAGGATGTAACTCAGTGGTAGAACTTACATAGCAGGTGTGAGGCCCTGGACTTGATCCTGAGCATTGGAAAAATAAGCAAACAAACAAAAACATTTTATAAGGAAACAAACAAAAACATTTACTGGTGGGGCACACCAGTAATACCAGCACCTGGGAGGCTGAGGCAGGAGGATCACCATGAGTTTGAGACCAGCCTGGGCCACATAGTGAATTCACTTTATCTTAGCCAAAAGGCAAGAAGTAATATATAGGGAGTTCAAGACCAGCCTGGATTATACAGACCCTGCCTCAAAACAACAACAACAACAAAAAACTGTCAAGAATTTTTAGAATAGCCTAATTTTAGAAACAATAAAATATGAAAACTAGTATGTCTAAAAGCAAGGAACTATGGGTGGAGTGTGCCTCTGTATAACCCTATTGTGGATATAGTTACAGCTTTCCCTGTATAATATGTCGTGAACTTTTCTTCATCTTATTAAAAGTTAGCCCAAAGCATCATTTTGACCTCTTTAATATACATAGCTCATTGTATATGAATTTCATTGATACACTCCTATTTTAGGTGGTTTATGATATTTTACATCTGTGACACTTCAGCAAGCACCCTTGTCCATCATATGCATCCAAAGATGTATTCTTACAGATATATTATTGGGTGAAGAATTGTTACTTGGTCAAGTAGGGTGGCACTCATCTGTAGCACCAGCTATTCAGGAGACTAAGGTGGGAGGATCATGAGTTCAAGGCCAGCCTTACCAGTTTAGCGAGACCTTGTCTCAATAAACAAAACAAAGCAGCCAAAGAAAGTATTACTTTGGGCTAGGGATAGAGCTTATTGGAAGAGCACTTGCTTAGCATGCATGAGTCCCTGGTTTTGAGCCCAAGCACTGTCAAGAAAAAACAAAATGCTGGGGATTTAGCTCAGTGGTTCTGCTGCCTGCCTTGCAAGTGCAAGGTCCAGAGTTCGATCCCTGGTACCAAAAAAAAAAATAAAGAAAGAAAAAACCAAAGTATTAGTTATTAAAATGCCTATAAAGTATGTGTTAGTCAGCTTTCTGTCACTGTAACAAAATACCTAAGAAAGTCAATTTAAAGAAGAAAACGTTTACTTTGTCTTATGATTTTATAGGCTCAGTCCATGCTCAGCTGACTTCATTGCTTTTAGGCTTGTATGGTGGAAGGGAGGACCAGAGAAATGCTGCTCACCTCAGGGAAGCCAGGAAAGAGAGAGAGAGACAGGCAGGTAGCAAACAGACACAGACAGACATGAAGGGGGCCAGGTAAAAGATATACCTTTCAAAGACATGCCCCCCAGTAACCACTTCCTCCAACTAGGCCCCACCTCCTAAACACTCATGGATTTATGAACGCGTGAGTGGACAAACAAGTGTGTCCTGTCACCCTCAAGGCCCCACCTCTGAACATTGCTGCGTTTGGGATCAAACTTTCAATATATGAGTCTTTAGGGAATTTTATTTTTCAGTACTAAGCATTGAACCCAGGGCCTTTGCACTGAGCTACATCCCCAGCCTTTTAAATTCTTTTGTTTATTTGAAACAGTCTTGGCTAGTTGCTCTGTTGTCCATGCTGGGCTCAATTTGTAATCCTCCTGCCTCAGCCTCCTAGAGGCTGGGATTACAGGTGTGTGCCACCACACTAATCTGTCTACTTAAACCATAATACAGTATCATTTTATTCTCCTGTCAGCATCTGTTACCTTTTTTGTGTGTATGTGGTACTGGGCATGGAACGCAGGGCCTCATGCATGCTAGGCAAACACTGTACCACTAAACTGCCTGCCCAGCCCATGATGTTTTTTATGTTTTACTTCTAATTTTTTTTCCGGTACCAGGGATAGAACTCAGGACCTTGCGCTTGCCAAGCAGGCACAGTGCCACTGAGCTAAATTCCCAGCCCTTTCCACCTTTCCATGTTATTTTAAAATAAAAAGTAGAACTATTTTCTTTTTTTTTTTTCTGGCTTGATGAATAAGTTTATTGGTTGTCATCTGAAAAATCTTCATAGAAAATTTGGGTTAACTCTCAGCAGCCCACTCCTGAGCTCTGAGGAAGCTTGCCTTTTGAGCTACCCTATCTTTCTTCTGGGCAAGGGACATTTTGGGATGGTTCCACCTCTTCTTTTTAACTTCTCTTCTCGGCTTCTTTTCATAGACTGGATTCTCTTGTATAGCAGCATGAGCTTTCTTATACATCTCCTCCATCATGTCTGGAGTTACATTGTTCTTTATGTACTGAGAGAACTGTTTCTTGTAAGCATCTTCATCTTCTTCCATTAGGTAACGCATATAATCAGCAACGTTCTGACCCATGATGTGCTTCTGATGTACTTCTGCATTGAACTCCTTGCTTTCAGAATCATAACCAGGGAATCGTTTGGTACTGTGAGGGATAGACAAGCCTCCATCCACAGCACCCTTCAGAGCTCCAAAAACTTTATTGCCAGTTGTAGTTCTGGCAAGGCCTGCATCCAAATAGCAGGTGAAGGCACCAGGTTGACCATCAATGCTTTCCACATTGTATTCATCTCCAGTCACCTCCACCTGGCCTTCATAGATCTTATCCATGCCAAACCTATTAAGAAGCCTGCGGGCCAGCAGCAGGCCAGTACAACATGCTGCAGCATAATTTGTTAGGCCAACTTTCACACCATATTTTGGTAGTTCATGTGCATATGCTGCGTAGACTATCATATCCCCTTCAATACGGGCATAAGCAATCTGACAAATGATATCTCTGTTAGTTAGACGAACTATCATCCTGTATTTAGGTGTGTTGTACTTATTTTTGTCTTGGATCACCAAGCATTTCCGAGCATAGTAATCAGTTTTGCCCTCTCGTCTTCTTCTAAACTTCACTTGGTATCTCTTAAAGTAGGCCTTATTCTTGACAACTTTAACAAACCCCCATCCTGTGGAATAAAGATCCACTTACGCGATTCCTCACAGACCTGTAGGCCTAGCAGCGCTACAGGGGGGAAAAGGCTGGGGCTCATGCTCAGGCGCAGTATGTGTAGAACTATATTCTATAGAGCTGGGGATTTAGCTCAGTGGTTCCGGCGCCTGCTGCGCAAGCGCAAGATCCCGATTTCGATTCCCGGTACCCACCCCCCCCAAAAAAAGTAGAGCTACATTCTAGGACGTTGCCTATAATAATGGCTACTTTGTTTAGGAGAAGTGATGAAATGTGGCACGTTCTAATGTTTATGTTTTTATTTTATCAGTACTCCAGGTAAAAGCCAGGTAGATCTTCGGAAGCTTCTTAGAAAAGTCAATGTGGAGAGGTAATAGAGTCTCTGGTCTTTATGTTTTCCAAATCCATTTGAAAAGTAAGCATAAAACACAGCTCCTAATATTTTTAATATTTTTGCAGGAGCCCAGGAGGAACGCCTCTGATCAATAAGGAAAATATGGAAACAGGAACTGGACTTACCCCTGTAATGACCCGGGCCTTGAGGAAAAAATTTCAAGTAAGCCTGTGAGAAAAAAAAATTATTTTTCTTGAAAATTATTTATTTATTTTTAATAAATTTTATTATATCTGATCCCCTCTCCTGCTTACACGCTCTCCCTTCCCTGTGTACAAAATATGTTTCCATATTTTCCCTTCTTTTTTTTTTTCTTGGTACTGGGGATTGAACTCCGGACCTTGGGTTTGTGAGGCAGGCGTGGCACCACTGAGCTAAATCCCCAGCCCATATTATCCCTTCTATTGAAGATAATTTATATAGGGACTAAGGGTATAGCCAGTGGAAAAGTACATGCTTAGCATATGTGAGACCCTGGGTTCAATTTCTAGCAGTGCTAACTAACTAAATAAAACCATTTATTTATTTATTTATTTATTTGGTGTTTTGAGACAGGGTCTCTCTATGTAGTTAAGGCTGGCCTTGAAGTCACTATGTATTCCAGGCTGGCCTTGAACTCACAGTGATCCTCCTGCCTCAGCCTCCTGAGTGCTGGGATTACAGGGATGTGCCACCATACCTGGCAAAACACTTTATTTAGAATCACAATCTAAAGTAGCTTTTTTTTTTTGGTACTGGGTATCGAACTCAGGACCTTGTGCTTGTGAGGCAGGTGCGGTGCCACTGAGCTAAATCCCCAGTCCCTTAAAGTAGCTTTCTTTTTTTTTTTTTTTTTGGTACCGGGGATCGAACTCGGGTCCTCGCACTTGCACAGCAGGTGGCGAAACCACTGAGCTAAATGCCCGGCCCAAATTATCATTATTATCATTAAGAAAGCTACTTTGGGCGAGGGATTTAGCTCTGTGGTTTCACCGCCTGCTGTGCAAGTGTAAGGACCCGAGTTCGATCTCTGGTACCAAAAAACCCAAACAAGCAAAAAATAATAATAAGGATAATTTTATGGCACCTTATGCTTTGCAGAGAACTTTAATAATTAGGCTTCATAAATTCTCCCCTCTCCTTTTTCTTTTTTTTTCCAGCTTTTGAGATAGGGTTTCCAGTGTAGTCCAAGCCAGCCTTGAGCTTGTTATATAGCCCATAGGCCTCAAACTTGTAACCCTCCTGCCTCAGCTTCCCAGAGTGCTGAGATTACAAGTGTATACCACCATGCCTGGCTTAGACTTCATAAAATTCCTTAAGAAAAAGAGAGAAAAGAATTCTATATGATATTGCTGCAATTATCATCTCCATTTTGTCATTGATTGCCTGATTATATCAAATTTTTTTTTTGAGACAGTGTCTGGCTATGTAGTTCAGGTTGGCATTGAACTCACTGTGTAGCCCAGGCTGACTTTGAACTCACAGCGATCCTCCTGCCTCAGCCTCTCAAGTGCTGAGATTACAGGTGTGTACAATCATGCCTGGCGTTCAGTCTTTTTAATAAGTATTTCTTTTTTTTTTTTTTTGGAACCGGGGATCAAACTCGGGACCTTGCACTTTCAAGGCAGTCAGCAGAACCACTGAGCTAAATCCCCGGCCCTTTAATAAGTATTTCTTAAAGACTTCCTTTAAGCTAGCCACTGTGGTAGAGTGCTGTGGTTGTGGTTCGCAAAAGCAGGCACAGATCTGCTGTCTTGGAGCTTCCAGTCTAGTAGGGAAAGTAGACAATGAAATAATCCCATCGTTGTTTCCTTTCGCATTGTACTAAGCCCTATGAAGAAAATGACTAAGGTTTTGTGGGAACCCATAGAAGAACTTGAAGATTAAGAAGGATTTTCTGGGCTGGAGATTTAGCTCAGTGGTTCCACTGCCTGCCCACCAAGCGCAAGGACCCAAGTTCGATCCCCGGTACCAAAAAAGAAGGATTTTCCTGGAAGTGATGGCGCCTGAAGTGAGAGTTGAAAGATGGTTAGACATTAACTGGAAAGGGGTGGGCCCACCATGAATGTCAGTGGGAGAAAGTTCTGAGTGCGATGAACAGTGTGTGTAAGGGTCCCATGCTGAGAGGGATCATAGGCTATTCCAGGAGCCAAGCAGTAAGAGACTGTGGCTGTGACACAGGGAGGAGGGACCCCGGCCCGAACCTGTTTGTTCTGTTCACTCTTCTGATCGCTGCTGTCATTGGACCTGTGAAGAGTGGCCATATTCTGCCTCCCCGGCTAGAGCCCTGGGACCCTAGGCTGCTCGGCTCTTTGACTTGAAATAGTTCCTTCTATTCCTGGACCAGAGACACATCACAGACTCTACTGCCAGCACCCTCCCACCCCAACATTGTCTTCCCTTTGTTCCTCACTTAAAGTGTCTGCCAGGTGTGATGGTGCATACCTATAATCCCAGAACTCTAGGAGGCTAAGACAGGAGGATCACAAGTTCAGGCCTGACCTGGTTAATTCAGTGACTTAGTGAAACCTTGTCTCAAAGAAAAATTTAAAAATTTTCAAGGGGTAATGATATAGCTCAGTGCAAAGCCCCTAGGTTCAATCCGTAGTCCCAATGTCTTTTGCTGGTGTCCCTCTTGGCAATCAGTTTGGTCCTTCTTGACACTCCATGGCCTTCCTTGGATGTGTGACCAAGTTCCTTCCTCCTCTTGCAGCATCCAGCTAGATTCTAACCCCCCATCCCAACATGCCTTGGTGATAGCAAAAATCATGAAAGGCAGGGGGCAAAGGGAAGAGGCCTCCATGAAGGACTCAGCCCCTTGCTTCCTCTCTTTAGCTCTAGGATCCTTGCTGTCTCCGTCCCACCCCATAATTAGCACAATTGGTTGGGAAATATGAGAACAGATAAAAGTACCACATACACAATTTCCACCCAGCCCTTAGGTTTCTTTTTTCCTTTAACTCTGAAGTAACTGTTTGCATTTGGCTATGGATAATGGTAATGTGGCCACAGTGGCTTCATTAAAGAGATTTTTCTTCTCTCTCTCTCTCTTTGTTTTTCCTGCCATGCTAGGATTTGAACCCAGGGCCTTGTGTGTAACAAGGAAGCACTTTTAGCACTGAGTTATTCCTCCAGCTCTCTTTTGCCTGCGTGTGTGGTGCTGACACATTTCAGGCAAGTGCTTTATCACTGAGCTATGTCCCAGCTCCCCCACCCCTCTCGGGGGAGTGTATGTGGTACTCAGGATTGAACCCAGGGTATTTGCACTGAGCTAAGTCCCTACCCTTTTTATCTTTTATTTTGAGACAGGGTCTTGCTAAGTTGCCTGGCCTGGGCTCAAACTAGCAATCCTCCTGCCTCAGTCTCCCAAGTAGCTAGGATTACAGGAATATGCCACCATACCTTCTTTTCTTTTTTTGGTTTTTGTTTTGAGATAAGGTCTTGCTGTGTATTCCAGGCTGGGCTTGAACTTACTATATGTAGCCCATGCTGACTCATACTTGTGACCATCCTCCTGCCTCAGGCTCCTGAGTGCTGGGATTATAGGCCTGTGCCACCACACCCTTCCCCTCATCTCTCTGGAGAGGCTCTAACCAGGAATTTTGGATTACATTAGGAAATCTGGGAAAAGTGATTTTTAGACTCTACACTCTGTGCTATCCTGCAACAACAATAACAACAACAAATAGGGTTCTGTTAATGAGGAATGAGATTTGCGTTGGCCACAAGAACATAATTTTTTTTTTCCTCCATAGCTGGCTCACCCTAGAAGCCCAACTCAAACTCTGCCACTTTCTACAAGCAGCTTTGATGAACAAAACTGATGCCAACTCTGCCAGACTCCATGTAATGATCCATCAAATATACAGATAAAATCAACAAATCTTTTCTTAATATTGAATGTGCTGAAATATACTAATATAATTCCATTTGAAGACTCAGAGTATGTGTGGAACCTGTGCATATTGGGTGTTTTCTAATTTGCAGGATGGTGAAAGAATCAGATGGGAAAATACAGTCTGCAAAGTGGTGTTTACCCTGGAATCACCCAATTTAGGTTACATTGAGGTTGTTGAAATCCAGTTTATATTGTACAGGTGCAATTAGAACTTTAAGAAAAAATGCTGAAGCTGGGTATGGTGGTGCATACCTATAGTTCTAGGTACTCAGGAAGCTAAGACAGAAGCATCATAAATTCAAGGCCAGGCTGTGTAACTTAGTGACACTCTATCTCAAAATAAGTCTGATAATAGTCCGGCATGGTGGCACATGCCTGTAGTCCCAGCTACTTGGGAGGCTGAGGCAGGAAGATCACTTGAGCTGATAAGTTTATGACCAGCATGTGCAACATAGTGAAATCCCTTCTCAAAAACAACAACAGGGGCCAGGGATTTAGCTCAGTAGTGCCGCCACCTGCCTCGAAAGCACAAGGTCCCAAGTTTGATTCCCGGTACCCAAAAAACCCCCCAAAAACAACAAAAAAAGACAATAGTCTGATTCCTATTCATCCTATTTATTCATGCAACTGAAAATACTTTTTTAGGGTGGAGGGTTGAGACAGGGCCTCACTATGTAGTTCAGTCTGGCCTTGAACTTATTGTGTAACCCAAGCTGGCCTCGAACCCTCAGCAATCCTCTTGCATCAGCCTCCTGAGTTCTAGGATTATAGGCACGTGCCACCATGTATGCCAGCCTGAAAAGGCTTTTGTCCCATAAAGCTCATGCATTGCTTGCTACAAATGTGATCTACAAAAAAGACCTCCTAGATTTTATTTGCATAGAAATAAAGTAGACCACTCCTCATCCAAGTATAACTATTTTCCAAAAAATTTGAAGCAAAAGACCCAATGTGATCTTAAAAATGGTAATGTATCATTTCTAGCACCCTGGGTAGGTAGTTCTGTATAACTTGCTGTAGTCCAAGATATTCCTTACTCCTTTTGTTCATGTTAATGCTAGAAATGGAACCCAAAATTTCACATGCTAAGTATGTGCTCTACCACTGAGCTATACCCCAGCCCTTATATTCCCTACTTTTATATTTGCTGTCCAAATGCACATAGCTAAATAAAAATTTCATGAAGACTCCAACATGAACCTTCTATTTCCCACAGCACCCTCCTATATATTTTCTGAAGTCCATGGTAGGTTCAGTGTGAGACCCAGTTCCCTGTTCTCATCAGCTTGTATGTTCGGTAACAATATAAAAATGCACATTTCACTGGATTTTATTCTCTTTACCAGTCTAGACTTGTCAGATTTAGCAAATAAGAATGCAAGATGCCCAACTAAATTTGAATTTCATATTAACAACAGCTAACTTCTAAGTATAAATATGTTGTATGAAATAGCAATAATTTTTTGAGGGATTCCTGGAGATCCAAGCATGGACTTTACCACTGAGCTACTCTCCAAACCTACAGATAATATTTTTTTTAGTAGAAATATGTCCCAAATAGTGAAAGGGGCATATTCACACTGAAGAAGTATTCAGGGCTGGGGTCTAGTTCAGTGGTAGAGTACTTGCCTAGCACATGTATGGTCCTGGGTTTGATTCCCCAACAAGGCCAACTTTTTTGTTATTTATCTGAAATTCATATTTAACTTAGTATCTTATATTTAGCCTAGCAACCTTCTTAGTCATACTCATGCAAAGTTGCTAAGTATTTCTGCTCCCAGTTTTCCAGATGTGTCTACTTGGAAGTAAACTCTACTACAATTTCAACCAAGATCTGGCTCATATGTGTGCTAAGTATTGTAGAAGAAGGGACACAATTAGATTTTTTTTTTTTTTTTGCAAGACCAGGGATCTAACTCAGGACCTTGTCGTTGTGAGGCAGGCATGGCACCACTGAGCTAAATCCCTGGCCCGAGATTAGATTTTTTATTGTTGCTGTTTTGCAGTACTGGGGATCAAACCCAGGGCTTTGCACATGGTAGGCTCATGTTCTACCGCTAGGCTACTTCCCTAGTCCCCTGATCTTCACTGAACTTTCTGTTTTTGGGGGGTACTGGGGATTGAACTTGGGTCCTTGCACTTGCGAGGTGGGTGTCAGAACCACTGAGCTAAATCCCCAACCTTCACTGAACTTTCTAGTCTGACAAGAAGCCACTATATAGATGATATCCTTGAAATATCCTCCAGTTAGCTTACCAGTGACGATGAACCTTTTAGAGCTTCCAGTCATACAAACAGCCCACTGTGGCACGTGTGCTACAGGTTTGCCATGACTGGCTTAGGCTGCAAAGATAATTTAGCAGCTTCTCCAAAATGCCTATATTTCCACAGAAAAATACTGCTTTGAGGTGCCAAATAGAGCGATGTTGGAAAGCAGATCTGGGGACAATATTTAGCATATAAGAGACACACGTGTATGTTTACAACACATTTATGGCTGAAAATGAAATAGTAAAGTAAGAGACATATATGCTTATAGTAGAAGTTGTTTTACTTAAAAACATGATAGCTACTTTAATATTTTTTATGGGGCACTTATGTTTATAATATTAACAAACCATTATGTACTGTACCAATGTAATCTAAATGATTTGACCATTCTTTTGCTTTATTTTGTTTTTTTGTTTGTTTGTTTGTTTTGGGTACCAGGGATCGAACTTGGGACCTGCGCTTGCAAGGCAGGTGGCAGAACCACTGAGCTAAATCCCTGGCATTTATTTTGTCTTTTGTTTTGTTTTGTTGGGGTTTTTTTGGTACTGGGGATCGAACTCGGGTCCTTGCGCTTGCAAGGCAGGCGGCGGAACCACTGAGCTAAATCCCCGGCCCCCTTATTTTGTTTTTTGAGGCAGGGTCTCACTATGTGATTCAGGCTGGCCTTGAACTCAATATGTAGCCCACTTGAGCTTGATGTGGTCCTCCTGCCTCATCCTCCCAAGTGCTAGGATTACAGGCATGCAGCACACCTGGCTAATTTGACCATTCTTGTGGGATAAAGGTTCATAAGAAAAGTGCTATAGAAATCATATATATGAATATTTGCAAAGCTGTTACTGCCATTGTATCAGTATTAAAATGTGTCCTACCTTTTACTAATTTTGAAGATGGATTTTAAAATGTAACATTTACCCTGTAAATGGTATGATCTCATTAAACTGCTACTTATTATATGCTCCCAATGGTTGTTTGTTTTGTGGTGGTAGGGATTGAACCCAGGGCTTTCACACTAAGCTACATCCCCAGTCCATTCTTTTTTCTTTTTTATTTTGAGACAGTGTCTCACTAATTTGCTAAGTTGCCTAGGCAGAGCTCAAACTTGTGATCCTCCTACCTCAGCCTCTCCGAGTACTGGGAATATAGGCCTACAGTGACACATCCAGCTATTTGGAGACTAAATTGCTAACAGAGAATGTAAACAACCAAGGAGCATTTGGTTATATATATATTTTTAAAAATTAATTTTATTGGCACATTTTAGGTATACAGTATAATGACATTCATCATTGGAGATTTGTACCCTTACATACTATATCTTTTCTTTTTTTTTTTTTTTTGGTACCGGAGATCGAACTCGGGTCCTTGCGCTTTCGAGGCAGGTGGTGGATCCACTGAGCTAAATCCCGGCCCGTACATAATATATCTTTATTCTTATTTTTCCCCCTTCCCCTGCCCTCCCTTCAACCCCTCCACCCCTCTCTATTTACAGACTTTGTTTCCATTTTTTCATTTTCTCACATTAATTCCATTCTCTTCTTTCCCCTACTCCTTCCACTTCCCCTTCCCCTTTGCACCCGTTCTTCCTATTTCACATTATCTATTATACATTTTGATCCTTATTACACTTTCAGTTTCTCACACCAGAGAAACAATTCGATATTTACATGTGTGTCCTATTTATTTCACTTAAGAGTATCACTTCAATGTGCATCCATTTAGCTATGAATGGCTCTACTTTCTCATTCTTTAGGGCTCAGTAGTACTCTTTTTTATAAAAAAAACAAAACATTTTCTTTATCCAGTCTCCAGTTGATGGGCACTTGGGCTGTTTCCAAGCTTTAGCTATTACAAACTGTGCTGCTGTAAACATGGGTGCACATATATTGCTGTGGTATAATTGTTTTAATTCTTTTGGGAAGATACCCAATAGGGGAAAAGTTGGGTCAAATGGGATCTCTAGCCCTAGTTCTTTGAAGTATCTCCATATACCCATACCCAATCTCCATACTGATTTCCACAGTGGTTACACCAATCTACACTCCCACCAACAGTGGAGAAGGGTTCCTTTCTCCCCACACCCCTCCCAGCATTTGTTATTGGTTGATTTCATGATAGCAGCCATTCTTTCTGGGGTGAGGTGGAATCTCAGCGTTGTTTTCATTTGCATCTCTCAAATAACCAGTGATGTTGAACATTTTTTCATGTTTATTTGCTATTTCTACTTCTTTAGCATTTGGTTATATTTTGAAATAAAGACTAATGGAAGCTTTGGTTTTTCTTCTCTCTTTCTCTCCCTCCCTCCCTCCCTCTCTCTCTCTCTCTCTCTTTCTTTCTTTCTTCCTCTCTTGACAGGGTCTAACTGTGTAGTTCAGGCTGGCCTTGAACTCATGGCAATCTTCCTGCTTCAGCCTGCTAAGTTCTGAGATTAGAAGAGTGTGCCACCATGCCTGGCTTTGGTTTCTCTTTTCAACCTTTTTTTTTTTTTTTACTAAAAAATAACCCAAAGCCAGGGCTTTAGCTCAGTGGTTCCACCACTTGCCTCACAAGCGCAAGGACCCAAATTTGGTCCATGGTACCAAAAAAAAATAAATAACCCATATAGAAAGCATATAAAACATAGATACATTAACAAATCATAAAGCAAACAATTGTAAACATCAAGAAATAGATATAATGAGTATTCTCAGAAGTTCTGCCTGTTTGCACCCCTCTATCATAGTTCCTTTCCTCCTTAAATAACTACTGAACTGCTCATTACAATAAATAGTTCCTGCCTTTGACATTCTATCCCTAAATGCTATGGTTTATTTTGCTTGCTTTTGAATTCTGCAGAAATAGCATAGTATGGTAAATATATATATTCTTTTGTTTCTGGTTTTCTTCAGCATGTTTTTTTTTTTGACAGACAAGAGCATTTTAATTTCCAAGCTTCTTTTTATTCATCAAGTTTTACTAATGAAGTTTCATTAAGTTTATACATGTTAGGTATACAATATGATGACATTCACCATTGGGAATTTGTATCTTTACATGTTATATCTTGGTAGCATGTTTTTTAAAAAAAAACCGAACAATTTTATTGTATGATGTTATAGATTTTTCTTCTGTGTGAAAATAGTTAATTCATTTATTGTTAATGAATGTTAGAGTTATTTATAGTTTTTAGGTCTTGGGTTGTTCGTTTTTTGGTGTTTTCAGACAGGTTCTCACTATGCAACCCAGGCCAGCCTAAAACTCCTTGTGATCCTCCTCCTCCTCAGCTGAGATTGCAGGTGTGCACCCCCACACCTGGTATTTATTGGCTACCAGACCTGGTATTTATTGTGAATCATGCATGTCATTATAAATATTCCTGAACATGTAGAAGAGTTACCCTAATATAAATAAATGTATATATAAATATATATATACATATTATACATATATAAAAATATATATACACACACCTGGGAGTGGAACTGCTATATTTTATTTTTTCTACTACTATATTTTATTTTTTTTTATTTTTTTGTACCGGGGATCAAACTCGGAACCTTGCACTTGTGAGGCAGGTGGCGGAACCACTGAGCTAAATCCCCAGCCCTACTGCTATATTTTAAAGTATTCCTATCTTTAACTTTTCTAGATACTATCAAGCTGGTTTCCCAAGTGGTTATGCCAATCCACATCCTTTCACTAAAGTCTGAAAATTCGTGTTCCACCTATTTTCTTCAAGAGTGTTTTACCTATTTGTTTTTTCCATATTTCTTAGCTTGGAAATGTAATCATGTGTGTGGTTAATATACTACCAGTAATACATATATACTATTTTTGCTGGATTTACAAGTGAAAAAATTGTTAAAATGATCTTATGTTAGCAAAATCACGTAATGAACATAGCTAATAATCTACATGGTGAGGATCACAATATAATTTATTTGCTTAAGCATGAAGAATTTTTCATTTTCAATGTGGGAGGATTTGGATATGTGGGAGCAAAGAAGGGAAAAACACAAAGAAAACAGACAAAAATAATTTCAAAAATGCATTTAAAAGCCCCTGCTTTTGAAATTCTTGTTAGTAAATTAGAGTTGGTTGTTAAGAATTTATAGAAGCCCAATATAGCTTAGAATAGTATATTAACAACATTGTAGCTGGGCATGGTTGTGCATACCTGTAATTTCAGCACTTGGGAAACTGAGGCAGGAGCATTGCCATGAATTTGAGACCAGCTTGGGCTACATAGTGAACTCTATCTCAAAAAAACCAAATTAACAACACTATATGTGTCAGGCCCTGGGTTCAGTTCCAAACACTGCAAAACAAAACAACACCAGCACTGTGATTTAGGTTCCTACCCTTTCTTTTCTTTTTTTTTTTTTTTCAACTTATTTATTTGTTTGGTTTTTTAGTACCAGGGATTGAACTCGGATCTTTGTGCTTTCGAGGCAGGAGGAGGAACCACTAAGCTAAATCCCAGGCCCCAGGGAACCCTACCCTTTCTTTGAGGACTAAATGAGGTCTCAGAGTAAGTAATCTGTGTTTGGTTATTTTATTGCTATTATTTGATATTCCAAGTAAGAATTCCTTATATTTAAATTATCTAATTCCATTTCTACTTTACTGTTTTTTTGTTTTTTGTTTTGGTACCAGGGATCGAACTCAGGACCTTGTGCTTGCAAGGCAGGCATGGTGCCACTGAGCTAAATCCCCAGCCCATCCATTTCTACTTTAGGGGACTTTTTTTGGTCTTTTTTTTCCACTTTTCTTTTTTGGTACCGGGAATCGAACCCAGGGCCTCGCGCTTGCCGGGCAGGCGCTGTGCCACTGAGCTAAATCCCCGGCCCTCCATTTCTACTTTAAAGCCAATAGCCTGGCATGGTGGAGCATGCCTGTAACTCCAACTACTTGGAGGGTCATGAAGGAAGATCATAAGGTCAAAGCCAACCTAGGCAATTCAGCAAAGTTGTCTCAAAAGAAAAAAGAAAATGGGGTGGGGTGTGGATGTAGCTTAACCATAGAGCACCCCTCGATTCGACCTCCAGTACCACAAAATGAATAAATGAAGCCAAGAGTATTTTAAAAAATGAATTCAGTCTTGGGATGTAACTCAGTGGTAGAGTGCTTGCCTAGATCCTGGGTTAAATCCCTGTCATTGTCAAAACAACAATAATTTAACAATTTCATACTTCCAATCAGTTATATTAAATATTGGGCTAAAATGTTAAAGCTTTTTTTAAAAAAAATCTTTTTGTTTTTGAGATAGGGTATCCTTGTGTACCCCAGGCTGGCCTCAAATTTATAATCCTCATCTCTCAGCCTCTTGAGTGCTGGGATTATAGCCATACACTATGAAGCCCAGTTTCTAAAATTCTTAGAAGACTTTTATTTTATTAAACATATTTTTGGATTTTACTTTTTATTTTAATATTATGTTTTGTGTGTATGTGGGGTTAGGGGTCAAATCCAGAGCACTGCACACGTTAGGGGACCTCTTTATCACTGAGCTACACCCTAAACCCAAGATTTTTCAATATTGAATATTGAAAAAAGAATCCATTGTGAAAAGTTGTAAAATAGAAACATCAAATACAAGAGGATTCCACACAAAAACCTACCCACAGATGTCTATGGCAGAATATCTGTAATTGCCAAAGACTTGGAGGCAACAAAGATGTTCTTCAGATGAATGGATAAGCTGTGGTACATACATACATAATTTTCATCGCTAAAAAGAAATGAGCTCTCAAATCATAAAAACACCTAAACTACAGGGTATTTAGGTGCATATTACCAAGTAAGAGAAGCCAAAAAAAGCTATGTACTGAATGATTCCAAGGGTATGAAAAGGCATAACTATGTAGACCATAAAAGTATTAGTAGTTGCCAGGACTTACGGGCTGAGAGGAGAGATAAATAGGCAAGGCACAGACGATCTGAGTGTGGTACTTGGAACTGAATTCAGGGCGCCCTACTTCTGTGCTACACCCCCAACCCTGCTCCCGTTTTTTGTTTGTTTGTTTGTTTTTTTTGTCAGGGATCGAACTCGGGTCCTTAGGCTTCCTGCTCCATTTTTAAAGACGTGTCTTGTTAAATTTCCAAGACTGGCCTAGAACTAGCGATCTTCCTGTCTTAGCCACCCGCGAACTTGGCAGGCACGAGCCACTGCGCCCTGCTCTGTAATTGTTTTTTTGACATCTTAATTTCTACATTCTCAATTTGAGGAAATTTAGGATTTGCGAAGCCCGTGGTCATAAAAATAGGAAAGGAAGAGCAGGAGGCGGAACCAAAGTTAGAGAAAACCAGGAATTGAAGAAGCGGAGCGGAGATTTCACAACTGGACGAGGGCCGGTTGGGTTTAGAGGGCGGACCGGAAGGACTTTAGCAAAGGCTCAACGATGGCGGGTCCCGTCCGCTTGCGAGAGCTTTTAATGGGCGCCTCAGCCTGGATGGGCTCTGAAAGTCCCGGAGCGTCCCCTACAGAAGGCGGAGGGAATGCGGGTGGCGCACCGGAGCCCCCGTGGCGAGAGGATGAGATTTGCGTGGTGGGAATCTTCGGCAAGACGGCTCTGCGCCTGAATTCCGAGAAGTTCTCCCTTGTCAACACGGTGTGCGACCGACAGATCTTTCCCCTCTTTCGTCACCAAGATCCGGAGGATCCAGGTCCTGGAACCAAAACCGAAGCTGGCGCTGTCAGTGAGGCCGGTGGATCCGGGGACCCAGGGGCTGCCGCCGGGGATCCAGTTCGGGGAGGTGTAGCTGGCACTGAAGGAAACCGAACTGAGCCAGGTTCCCAGGACTTCAGCCTTCTGCAGGCCTATTACAATCAGGAAAGCAAAGTTCTTTATCTTCTTCTCACTTCCATTTGTGATAATTCACAGCTTTTGCGGGCTTGTCAGGCTCTTCAGAGCGGGGAAGCTGGAGGAGGCCTCTCTTTACCACATGCAGAAGCGCACGAGTTCTGGAAGCATCAGGAGAAGTTGCAGTGCCTCAGTCTCCTTTACCTTTTCTCCGTTTGTCACATCTTGCTCCTGGTCCATCCCACTTGTTCCTTTGACATCACTTATGATCGAGTGTTCAGAGCCCTGGATGGGCTGAGACAGAAAGTACTGCCCCTTCTCAAAACAGCCATTAAGGATTGTCCAGTTGGCAAAGACTGGAAGCTAAACTGCCGACCTTGCCCACCTAGACTCCTTTTCCTCTTCCAACTCAATGGAGCCCTTAAGGTGGAACCGCCTCGGAGCCAGGACACTGCTCATCCAGACAAGCCCAAGAAACATTCTCCCAAAAGAAGACTGCAGCATGCCTTGGAGGATCAGATCTATAGAATCTTCCGTAAGAGTCGAGTCTTGACTAATCAGAGTATTAATTGCCTCTTTACTGTACCTGCCAACCAGGCTTTTGTGTACATAGTCCCTGGAAGCCAGGAGGAGGACCCAGTAGGCATGTTGTTAGACCAACTTAGGAGTCACTGTACTGTGAAGGATCCTGAATCTTTGCTGGTGCCTGCACCCCTTTCTGGGCCCAGGCGATATCAGGTGATGAGGCAGCACAGCCGACAACAACTTTCCTTTCACATTGATAGCAGCAGTTCCAGTTCTTCAGGCCAACTAGTGGATTTCACTCTTCGGGAATTCCTGTGGCAGCATGTGGAACTGGTCCTAAGCAAGAAAGGTTTTGATGACAGCGTGGGCAGGAACCCACAGCCTTCCCATTTTGAACTTCCCACTTATCAGAAGTGGATCTCAGCAGCTGCAAAACTATACGAAGTGGCTATTGATGGGAAAGAGGAGGATGTGGGGTCACCCACTGGAGAGCTAACTTCTAAGATTTTCAGTAGTATTAAAGTCTTGGAAGGGTTTTTGGATATTGACACAAAATTCTCAGAAAACCGGTGCCAAAAAGCTTTACCCATGGCCCATAGTGCCTATCAGTCAAATTTGCCTCATAATTACACAATGACTGTCCATAAGAATCAGCTTGCACAGGCTCTTCGAGTGTACAGTCAGCATGCCAGAGGTCCAGCCTTTCACAAATACGCTATGCAGTTACACGAGGACTGCTACAAATTTTGGAGCAACGGCCATCAGCTCTGTGAGGAGAGAAGTTTAACTGATCAACACTGTGTACATAAATTTCACTCATTACCTAAATCAGGTAGCTATATTTTTTTCATTTTGAAATCAAAACTTTGAGCTGTTTTTAGCGGGTGTTTTTTGTTTTTTGTTTTTTGTTTGGTACCGGGGATCAAACTTGGGTCCTTCCGCAGGCGGCGGAACCACTGAGCTAAATCCCTGGCCCAAAATTTTTTTCTGGTACGGGGATCGAACTCGGGTCCTTGTGAGGCAGGCGGCAGAACCACTGAGCTAAATCCCCAGCCCCACTTTGAGCTGTTTTTTGTTTGTTTGTTTGTTTTTTTGGTGCCGGGGATCGAACTCAGATCCTTCTGCTTGCGCAGCAGGCAGCGAAACCACTGAGCCAAATCCCCGGTCCTGAGCTGTTTTTATTCTTTTCTTTAAGATGATTTACTATGTATTGATATTTTTTAAAGTGCCCTACAGAAATTTAGGTGGATCAGCTATAAAGTGAAACTTAGGTGCATTCCTGCTGTAAAAGGAAAATATTAGCCATGACTGTAATTTCTTATTTTCTTATATTCAAAGAATGGACCCTACTGAATTGGTAAATGATAAAAAATAGTACAAAGTTTCAGAAATTTTACATCAGCATTTTAATCTTGAAGTATTTGTTGAGTTAAAATGAATATAGCCGGGGATTTAGCTCAGTGGTTTGACTGCCTGCCTCGAAAGTGCAAGGTCCCAAGTTTGATCCCCGGTACCAAAAAAAAGAGGTAAAATGAATATAAAGAAGTGTAAGGTCACCATAATGATGGCAGCAGGAGGAAAAATTCACTTAGAAACTCAGATACTTAGATTAGGATTGGGAATATATAGCTCAGTGTAGAGCACTTGCATAGCATGCATGAAGCCCTAGTTTCCATCCCCAACATTGAAAAACAAAACCGTTAGACTAAAAATGTATTTTCATTTGTTTCTTCTGTTATGTGTATTTAGTTAAAGTTTTGTGTGTATCTGTATTTTTCTGATTTCCAAAGAACTATTTGAAGAACTTTGGGGCTCTGTATTATAGAATGCAAAGTATACTTGTCTCCACATTGTATTTGTGGAATTAATAGTGACTGTTATATTTTCCAGGAGAAAAACCAGAAGCTGATAGAAATCCCCCTGTGCTCTATCACAACAGCCGAGCTCGATCCACTGGTGCCTGTAACTGTGGACGGAAGCAAGCACCCCGAGATGATCCCTTTGACATCAAGGCAGCTAACTACGACTTTTATCAGGTAGACTCTGAAGTTTTTCTTCTTCCTGTTCTCTCTCTTCTCTTACTAAATATCATCTGAGTAAAAATACATAGGCAAAATATTTAGAAAAGTAAATGCAGCTAGATTGTGGTATACAATCAAGAGCAGGTTCTGTACACTTTTTATTTGCTCACACATTAATTGTTGATCTTGGTTGAAAAGTTTTTATATTGCTTTTTTCCCCTTGCTTTTTAGCTTCTGGAAGAAAAATGTTGTGGAAAATTGGATCATATCAATTTCCCAGTATTTGAACCAAGTACTCCAGATCCTGCTCCTGCCAAAAATGAATCCTCTCCTGCCCCTCCAGATTCGGACGCTGATAAACTTAAAGAAAAAGAACCTCAAACCCAAGGAGAGAGCACAAGCCTGAGTTTAGCTTTGAGTTTGGGCCAGTCTACAGATAGCTTAGGTACCTATCCGGCTGATCCACAGGCTGGAGGAGACAATGCAGAAGTTCATGGTCAAGAAGTAAAACCTGAGAAGAGACCAAATCTGGTTGATCGACAGGCATCCACAGTTGAGTATCTGCCAGGCATGCTACATTCCAATTGCCCAAAAGGTCTTCTACCCAAATTCTCCAGCTGGTCTTTGGTGAAACTAGGCCCTGCTAAGTCTTACAACTTTCATACAGGTCTAGACCAACAGGGCTTCATTCCAGGAACAAACTATCTTATGCCTTGGGACGTTGTCATCAGGACAAGAGCTGAAGATGAAGGAGATTTAGACACAAATTCTTGGCCTGCTCCCAATAAAGCCATTCCTGGAAAGAGAAGTGCAGTTGTCATGGGAAGAGGAAGACGACGAGATGATATAGCTCGGGCTTTTGTGGGCTTTGAGTATGAAGACTCTCGAGGTCGGAGATTCATGTGCTCAGGACCTGACAAAGTAATGAAAGTGATGGGAAGTGGGCCAAAGGAATCAGCTTTAAAGGCCCTGAACAGTGATATGCCCTTATACATTCTGTCCTCGTCTCAGGGTAGAGGACTAAAACCACATTATGCTCAACTTATGAGGCTTTTTGTTGTGGTTCCTGATGCTCCTTTGCAGATAATACTAATGCCCCAGGTAAGAAATAAAACCCTCCTCATTCCCAAAGAAAGAAATGGTGATGCTTCTTTTGATTGGTTTTTTTTGTTGTTTTTTTTTTGTGTTTGGTATCGGGGATCAAACTTGGGATCTTGTGCTCGCGAGGCAGGCGATGGAATCACTGAGCTAAATCCCTGGCCCCACTATTCTGTTTCTTAAGAGGAATTGTAGGAACCTGGCAGAGTGGCTCGTGCCTGTAGTCCTAGCTACTAGGGAGGCTGAGCCAAAAGAATCTCCTGAGCCCAGAAGTTGGGGCTAGCCTGGCAGCATAAATGAGAAACCATTTCTTAAAAAGAATAATCAAATAAATTGTATTTTATTTTACCATTCTCATAGTAGCTAGAAAATTGTGGGGATTTTAATCATTTCACGTTGTCAGTTCACATCATCTGTTTCCAAAACAGAACTTGAACTTTAAAAACCTGTGGAAAAGCAGGATAATATTTGAGACTAAATAATGTACTATTGGCTGGGCATGGTGGCTCACTCCTGTAATCCCAGCACTCAGGAGGCTGAGGCAGGAGAATTACTGAGTTCAAGGCCAGCCTGAACTACATAGACTCTGTCTCAAAAGAAAAAAAAAAAAGACTGGATTTAGCTCAGTGGTTCTGCCGCCTGCCTCACAAGCACAAGGACCGGAGTTCAATCCCCAGTACCAAAAAAAAGAAAACAGTGTGCCCATATTTGCTTTATCTCTTTTTTTTTTTTTTTGGTTGTTGTATGGGGATTGAATACAGGGCCTTCACACTGAACTACATACCTAACCTTTTTTGTTTTAAACCTTTTATTTTTATTTTTTTATTTTGAGACAGGGTATTAGTAAGTCTCAAGGTGCCCTGGCTTGGCTCAAATTTGTCATTGTCCTACCCAGCCCCCGGCCAGGCCCCTGCCCCCTTTTGGTGCTAGGGACAGAACCCAGGGCCTTGCACATGCTAAGTGTATTCTCTACCCCTGAGCTTACCCTAGCACCCCCCCGCCGTGATAGTTGGGGTTTGAATCCAAGTTTTGAGTCTTTCCACAGGTTAGGCAAGCACTGTACCAATGAGCTACATCCTCATCCCTTTTTAAAAATTTTCTAAGTTGCCCCAACAGGCTGGTAATTGCAATTCTCCTGCCTCAGCTTCCTGAATGGTTGCCATTGTAGGCATGCACCACACCCACCATCTGCTCAATCTTATATGCTCTTTGAACCTATTATTTATTTAGGCTCTTATCTTTCAGGTACTTCTTTTTTTTGGTACCAGGGATCGAACTCTGGACCTTGGGCTTATGAGGCAGGCAGCAGAACCACTGAGCTAAATTCCTGGCCCTCTTTTTTTCTCTTTTCTTTTCTTTTCTTTTTTTTTGCCAGGTATTTCTTGTTGAGAAATATAAAAAATAATTATGTTTCTTGTGTTTTTTAGGTTCAACCAGGCCCACCACCATGTCCAGTATTTTACCCAGAAAAACAAGAAATCACTCTCCCACCTGATGGCCTTTGGGTTTTGAGATTTCCTTATGCGTATGTGACTGAGAGAGGACCTTGTTTCCCTCCTAAGGAAAATGTGCAGCTAATGAGCTATAAGGTGCTCCGTGGGGTTCTTAAAGCAGTGACACAATAAGCGTTTTCCAGACAGTCCAATCCTAAACTTGAGCTACTTTTTGGTTTTGGTGTGTATGTGATGTTTGTTTTTTGGTATATGTATATCATTTGGGTTTTCCCAAATCCAAAATGTGTTTTGGCTATAGGAGTTCAGTATTTTGACAATAATTGTTTCACTGTTTCATTATATTGTTGATATTTATTGTAAGTGGTGTTGCAACTTCGTAATAAAGAATGGTTCTAAAATATATGTGGTTGATACCTCTGTTTTCCATTGTTTTGTTTCAGTGTCCATAATAAAACATGTTTCCATCATAACTGAATGCTGTATAACTACTATACTGAGCAAAACTTTTCTTTTTAGCTAAAATGATGTTTTGGTCAGGATTTTCCTGCTCCTGAAATTGTCTTCAAAACAAGGTGATCCATTAGATTATATATGGTAATGGTATGAAGAATGATTAATTGCAAAGCAAAACTAAAAACATTTCTTTGGCTCACAGTTCTGGTAGTTTAGCTTGTTTTGTTCTAACCATTTCATTCTTGTACTGATGAGGTCTTTTCTTGTTGTTTGTGGGTTTTTGTTTTTGTATTTTTTTGGTACCGGGAATCGAACTCTCTTATTTGTGTTTGTTTTGTTTTCCTTTGGTTTTTTGCAGTACTGGGGATGAAACCCAGGACCTCATACATGCTAGGCACTCTACCATGGATCAACACCCCCAGATTCCTCCCAGATACCGTATTGGAAACCAGTGCTACCTGAACTAAAGTTTTTAAAGCCAAGATATTAATGTAGATGTAATTCTTGTAAAATTTCTGTATTGGCTGGGTATGGTGGTGACACACACCTATAATCCCAGCTGAGGCAGTAGTATTGTTTTGAATTCAAGCCAGCCTTGGCTACATAGTCAGTTCAAGGCCAACCTGAACTACATAGTGAGAACTTGTCTCAAAAAAAAAAAAAAAAAATCCTATACTGTAAAATAATTTGCTAAGTTGTACAAATCTTCTATGGTAACTTTTACCAGCATAAATACCACCACATAACCATTGATGCTATGTCATTTAGTGTACAAAATCAGATAGCAAAACTGTAATTGCGTATATGTTTCTAGACACTGATTTTGAATTGCTGGAGCAACAGAATTTAGTGAGATTTTAGTGTAAGTATGAAATATCCTTAATAAATCTGGCTACTTTTAAAGCTTTTTTTCCATTGAAAAATATACAGGGAGGTAAGTTGTTGTGGCTCAGTAGTAGAACACTTGCTCTAGCATGTGCAAGGACCTGGAGGGTTCAATCTTCAGTACCACCAACAAACAAAAATACAGGGAAGCTGGGTGTAGTGGTTTATACCTACAATCTGAGGCAGGAGGACTACAACCTGGAGACCAGCCTGGACAACTGAGAGAGACTCTGTCTCAAAATAAAAAGGGGTTGGTAATACAGCTCAGCGCCTCAGGGTTTCAGTCCCTACTACCAACAAAAGTGAAAGGAGTCTCATCGGAGAAACGGGGAGGATCTCTAGACCTCAGGAATTTTAAACCAGCCTGAGCAAACTAGTCAATCTCAGTCCCTAAAAATATACATATGATTTGCCTCCCTCAGGCTCTGGATTAATTCTTTTGTTTTCTTTCCTTTCTTTCTTTCTCCCCTCCCTTCCTTTTCTTTTTTCTTTTCCTGGGTCAGAGAGGCACGGTGCCTCTGAGCTAAATCCCCGACCTTGAATTAATTCTTTTGCATTGAAATGTGACTCTTAAATGTTTTGACAGTTTGGAACGTGTGGGATTAAAGGGAATTTAGTGGCCAGTTTTTCTAAGAAGTGATATTGTACAATCTTGCTGAAATTTCCTAAATTTATTTATTTTTGGAGTTGGGTCTTGAACTCAGGACCTTCTACATGCTAAGCACTCCTAGTCTTTTGTTTGTTTGTTTGTTTTGTTTTTTTGAGAGAGAGAGAGTCTAATTCAAGCTATACTTCAACTCACTATGTAGCCGAAGCAGGCCTCAAACTTGCGGCAGTCCTCCTGCCTCAGCCTCCCGAATGCTGGGATTACAGGCACAGGCGAGTGCCACCACGCCTGGCGGTTTATTTTTAAATGGACTTGTAAATTAACAAATATTTGAGTGCCTATTGTACACAAAGCCTCGGAAACAATTCGCGTTTCCTAGAGTTCATGGGCTCTTTCCTTTTGGGTGTGATAGTTTTCAAGGCAATTCTTGAATAGTCTTTTCTGCCTGAGTGATGACAAAAACACGGGCAGGTTTCCAAGCTTTTACCTCAGTTGGGAGCTTCTCAAAAGCACTGCGCGTCACCGCCTCAAGGCTAGGTGACACAAGCTCAAGGTTCAGTAGGACTTTTGCAGGCTTCCACCGAGGGGTCGGAGTGCGCCTGCGTGTTGCAGCCCCTTTGTTGCCCCGGCGCTGGGCTTGCGTTGCGCCTGCGCGGTGGGCCGGTACGAAGAAGTGTGCTGCACCCCTGGCGCCGGCTGGGGGCGAGCAGATCTCGAGCAGCCCCAGCAGCCGTTGAGATCGTCGCAGCGGGGTTCCAGAGGCCCGGGAGGTGGGAGCCTTCCCACTCGTTGACTGAGATGTCGTCCACCGCAGCTTTTTGCCTTCTCTCTACCCTGGGAGGGTACTTGGTGACCTCATTCTTGTTGCTTAAATACCCGACCTTGCTGCACCAGAAGAAGAAGCAGCGATTCCTCAGTAAACACATTTCTCACCGCGGAGGTGAGAGGGGTCCCCAGAACCCGAGGGCGGAGGTGGGGGAGGCTGGGGCTCTGCGAAAGGTGGCCGGATGGAAAAACGGTGAGAGTTTGAGGAAGAATGGGATCGTGTGGCTAGAAGACTCCCTCTGAGGCGAAGGCGGTGTGAAGGGGAAGAAGGGAAAGGCTCTGGAGTCGGAGCTCTGGCGATGCTGTGTGGAATCCAGCGGTGTCGGGGGTTCGGGGAGGGGGAGCTGCCAGGGTGAAAATGAAGGGTAGACCGGGCATTTCTCAGCGGGTGAAAGGATGATCGCAGAATCCCTTCCTAGCAGCCAGGCATGAAGGGGGAGCGCCATGCAGATCCTGGGGTACCGCGGGGGAGCCGGGGCGGACTGCTCTGAGCAAGCCGGCAGCCGGCGGACTGGGGAGGCCGGGCGAAGAGCAGGGCTGAGATGGATCTGCGCGGCCCTGGTGTCTGCGTTGCTTGGGGGCTAGTCCCACCCTCACGCACCAGAATTGAGCCCTCGTAATTGAGAAGAGAGAGAAACCGAGTCCCCCAGCCCGAGACATTTCCCAAGGTCATAGTTAGAGCTTGGGACCAACTGGAGCAGGGAGCTGGAGTCCTGGTTACGAGTTCCCAACCCTGCACCTGATTTTGTTTGTTTGAGCACCATCCTCCAAAAAACATAACACGTGGATTTCCAAAAGAAAACGATTTCGTGTATGACAAGGAATTTTTTAAAACGGACATTTCTTTGGGAAAGTACCTATTATAAAGATGCTAGGTAGTCCACCCTCAGTTTCTAAGATTACAGGTCAGATCTTTGTGTCTTCACTGTAGTGTAACAGTGCGACTTCATTATATTTCAAGCGTAATATATAAAATGTTGTGAAATTGGAGTGTTTTAGTCATCTTTAACTTCAGGGATGCAAGTAACACCGATTTAAAATCGCTTGAAATTTACAATCTAATGTAAATTGCAGGAGTTCACAGTCTAAAACTTGATTTAGTGTCCTGGCCCCTATTATGAAAAGTATTGGGAAGAAGAAAGTTTTAAATGTCACAGAAATGTGTTATCATTCTCCTGTATAATTTTATGTTAAACACAGTTCGAATGAATGACTTCCATAGTTAGCCTAGTCCCCCTCAAAAAGCAGTAAAGGTTTAAAGAGTTGATAGTTAAATGTCGTTTTATTGACCCTAATGTGGGTTATCTGGCTTATTTTCTTTATGGTACTGGGAATTTAACCCAGGGCCTTCATATAAGATACACCCTCAGCCCTTTTGGCGGGAGGGCTTGCTAAATTCCCAGGATGGGAATTGTGACCCTCTCATCTCAGGCATGTACCACCACACTTTACTTTATCTGTATTTTAATAAAAACATAAACTAGGATTTTTTTTTTTTTTTTTTTTTTTGGTACTGGGGATTGAACTCGGGTCCTTGCGCTTGCGCAGCAGGCGGTGAAACCACTGAGCTAAATCCCTGGCTAAACTAAGATGTTTACTAACCACAGGATGACTACACTACTAACCTTTGGGACCAGGGACCAGCTTTTAGTGTTCAAGTTGTTACCGAAGACATGTTTCAGTGGTAGTAAATCCTATTCTGGGGCTTAGTAGTACACACTGCAGTAGTGTTTACTGATTCACAAAAAGCGTGCTTATGAAAAACCCCAAACAAAAACAAAAAACCTTAGATCTTCTAAGAAGCTAACTAAACTGTCATTATGAATTATCTGAATTTTATTTTAGAAGAAATACATGTTAATTTTTGAAATTTTGTGAGTGGAAAAAAACAACAGTCCACAGAGACTTAAAATGTGCTAGAACATCGTAGCAAGTATCAAATTGAGGAACGTGAGATCTCAAGTACTCATTTACTGTTTGTTTGTTTGGGTTTTTTTGATACTGGGGATTGAACTCAGGACCTTGCGCTTGCAAGGCAGGCGCCCAAACCACTGAGCTAAATCCCCAGCTCAAGTACTCATTTATTGTTAGAAGTACTTTTAATGTATTTTCTCCTTAGATATGTCATTTCGGTATCACTCATTATGTGAAAATTTTCATTATTTGTAAATATAACATCAGTATTTGTATATTCAATAATGCAACAGCCTTTTGTGGGAATCTTGTTAAATATATTCAGACTCAAAATAGGACCTGTCAGGGCTGGGGATTTAGCTCAGTGGTTCCGGCGCCTGCCTCAAAAGCACAAGGTCCCCTGTTCGATCCCCGGTACCAAAAAAAAATAGGACCTGTCTGATGGTCCTATAAAAACTGTAATAAGGCTGGATATAAAAACTGTAATAAGGCTGGATATGGTGGTGCATGCCTGTAATTCCAGCACTCAGGTGGCTGAAGCAGGAGGAGCTCTGCGAGTTTGAGGCCAGCCAGGGCTACATAGTGAGTTCAAGTCCAGTCTGAACTACACACTGAGACCCTTTCTCAGAAAAACAAAAGGCAAAAAACTATAGTAAGTCCTCATATCTTAGTGCTTAATACACTCTTTTTTTAAAGAATCTTTTTTTAGTTTTTGGTGAGACAGGGTCTTGGTTTGTTTTGTTTTGTGTTTTTGTTTTTTGAGACAGGGTCTCCCTATGTAGTTCAGGCTGGCATCAAATGTGAAGTGATCCTCCTGCCTCAGGCTCCCAAGTGCTGGGATGACAGGGATGCGCCACCGTGCCTTGGTTAATACACTCCTAGTGAGTATGCACACCAAGTAATACAGAGTGATAGAAGAGACATTTACTTAAAATGCTTGTAACTCAAGATACTAAATATAAAAGATAAGTGACTAGGATGGAGTCACTCCTGATTGCTTGCAGTTTTTGTCTTGGATGCTAATGATAGCAATCACTTGTCACTTTGTACAAATTGCTCACATTTGTGCTCATCCTCTGTTGATCTAACTGCAAACCTGATATTTAGTATGGCATCTAAAACATATTTTCCTACATTTGGAATCATACTGTATATAAATTTATTCCAGATGCCCACAGAGTTAGCTGGAGAAATAAAGACAGCAGAGAAATAATTGAACGTAACCGAACCTATCTCCATGGGCCAGTTGAGTCAATCAATAGGCTTTGTAGAATATAATCTATTTATTTGGACTCAGTAACCAAAGGATAGATTATCATCAACTGATCACATCCCTTCCTTTCATCCTAATCTTTTAACTGTGGTCTCAAGGCAGGAAACTGTCACAATCTGGTCATCCTGCCACAGATTGATTTGGCAGGCAGTAAACCAAACTTTAATTGGTTGTGCAAGGAGAAAATGAGACATGAGTTTGTCTCAAAGTCACTGGAAGTTGCATCCTGCAGTTGCACTGAAGCATGTTCTGCTCACAGTATTGGTTCTCGTCAGCTCTCGTCTCTTCATTCTTAGTATCCGGGTACTCTTTCTCAAGTGTTTGTGAGGACTTCTTCCCACCTGATGATGACAACAGAGTAATTTAGCCTTTCTTTAATAGTACTGTCCTGCTTAATAAAGCAGACTTTTTTTTTTTTTTTTTTTTGGTACCGAGGATCAAACTCGGGACCTTGCGCTTGTTAGGCAGGTGCCGGAACCACTGAGCTAAATCCCTGGCTAAAGCAGACTTTAATAGACTAAAATGTTCTTATTTTCAGTGATGACCATACATACATACATACATATAAGATCACACGTATATACATATAAGATATATGTATCTTTTTAAAAAAATTTTTTGTAGTACTGGAGATTGAAGGTAGAGCCTTGCACATGCCAGGCAAGTGCTGTTCCACTTAGTTACCCCTCATACTCTCTCTCTCTCTCTCTCTCTCTCTCTCTCTGTCTCCCTCTCTCTTATCTTGATCAGTTGCCCATCCTGGCCTCAAACTTGTAATTCTCCTAAGTATCTGGGATTATAGGCATGTGCCACCTTACTCAGCCATAAAAACAGTTTTTTCTTTGTTTTTTGAGACAGAGTCTTGCTATATAGCCCAAACTAGCCTTAAATTCTTGATTTTCTTGCTTAAGCCTCCCATACACTGGGATTATAGGCCACCACTTCTGACTCTTGTCATTAATTTTATAAACATCACAGGAGCACATATTTATATCATGTGTACAAGGTGGTAATGATAGTGGTGGTTGGAGCATAACTGTTACAAGTCGTCTATATTTTTTGAACCTTTATTGGTATCTAAAACATTTGAGAGATAAAAGGAAACTGCACAGATAATTATTTCCTTTTTCGCCGCCTGCCTTGCAAGCGCAAGGACCCGAGTTCAATCCCCGGTACCAAAAAAAAAAAAAGACTAGTTAAGGAAACAAAATAGAATGTTTTCTTATCCTATCAGACTTTAACCAGTCACGAAGTAATTATGAAGCACAGTATGAAGGAGGAAAAGTTAATATAGAATGAAATATTGGGAAAAATGTAATGAAAGCAATGAATAAAATGAGAATTTTTCAGAAAATGTTTTCTCAAATAAAAATGTGCACTGTTAAAGAGGGAGTTGAGCGGATATAAACAGAAGAATAATGAAAATTATTATTCATACTAGGATAGCATGTAAATCTGTGCTAGGTACTAATTATCTTCCGTATTTCATACTAATTAAAAATTAAAATCTAGCTGTGCGTGGTGGTGAATGCCTATAATCCAAGCTACTCAGGAAGCTGAAGCAGGAGAATCTCAAATTTGAGGCCAGTTTGAGCAATTTAGCCAGACCCTATCTCAATAAAATGTTACAAGCTGGGCGGGATAGTGCATCCTATAATCCTAGATGCCGGTGGCTGAGGCAAGAGGATCACCAAGAATTCAAGGCCACCATATAGTTCAAGGCCGGCCTAAACTATACAGGGAGACATTGTCTCAACGAAACAAAATGAACCAAAACCCCAGAATAAATAGCATTTACAAAGGGGATGTAGCTCAGTGGTAGAGTGCTTGGCTATCATGTTGAGGCCCTAGGTTCAATCCCTAGTACTTCAAAAAAAAAGGTTAAAATTCTGTTTGCATGTAGAATGGTTATTTGCACACCCAGGAATTGTATATGCTGTTTATTAGGAGAAACAAAAAATTCATGACAAGCCAGCTTCTGCGAAGTAAATCATTTCATGAGAGAAGCCCTACCACTAAATAATTCCTTCGAGAGGAATTCATACTTCTTAATTGGTCCCTTAGTTAACTCTCCAGACTTTCACCATATGAGTCTGAGTAATTTATAAGTATTGTCAGTGTGGAATTTATCTTCTAGCTTTAGAAACACGTAGAAGAATATGAGGATAAGGACCAACAGAAGTAATTTCTCTGTAAATAGTATTAGGTAGCTGCGTTCATTGACCTGTAAAGCTGAAGTAAAGACGCTGTGTGAATGTAGCATAAAAACAGCAGCACAGTTAGTGGTGAAAAGGATGGACTCTGAAATCATACTACTGGACTTGAATCCTGGTCCTCCTTTTAGCTGGGACCTCAGCCAATCTCTTTTTCTGGAAATATTTAATACGTACATATAGGGGTTTTGTGTTTTTAATGAAATATGTAATGTGATAGCACAGTATCTGGCTTCTGTTAATTACTAATACCTTGATCACCTTTTCAAAATTTTAGCAATGATTGTATTACAGTGATGACAAGACCTGTATCATTTTTCTCAAGAGTAATGAAAAATGTTGACCTTCATCCAGGCATGGTGGCACACGCCTGTCATCCCAGCACTTGGGAGGCAGAGGCAGGAAGATTGCCTTGAGTTTGAGACCAGCTTGGGCTATATAATGAGTTCAGGGCTAGCCTGAACTATATAGCGAGAACTTGTCTCAAAAAACAAAACAAAAAAATAAAATAAAATGTTGACTTTCAATATTAGAAAAAAATGATTAAGGAATAGCATCAAAGGTAGATCATGTGCCAAAATACCAATACTTTCTACAATCAAGATTTTATTTTATTATTTATTTATTGTTTTATTATTTTTTGAGACAGTCTCACTTTGTAGTTCAGGCTGGCCCTGAACTTACTATGTAGCCCAGGCTGGCCTCAAAATCATGGCAATCCTGCTGCCTCAGCCTCGCAAGTGCTGGGATGACAGGCCTGTACCACCACCCCCAGCTACAATCAAAATTTTAATAATGACTTTAATAAATTTATAAAATAGGTTAAAAAATATATAAATCTCCACATAGCTACCACTCAGATGGAGATATAGAACATTTCTAGTCCCCTATAAGATTCCCTTGTTTCTCTACCTCTGTATCCAGAGGTTACCACTCTCTTGGCTTATTGCCCTTCATTATAAAGATAGTAGGTTTCAAAGTGTGGTCTGTGGGCTCCTGGGGGTCTGCAAGATCAAAAGTATTGTATTTTCATAGACATTTACCTTTTATACTGCTTTAATATTTGCATTGATGGTATGGAAGCATTAATGGGGAGGACTGGAGTGTAGCTCTGTGGTAGAGCATACACTTTGCATATTTGAGCCCTTGAGTTCAGCATCAGTGGGTAAAAAATACTATTGCTTTAGCATGAATCAAAGCAGTGGTACCATATGTACTAGTGGCCATTGTATTCTCCACATTTAAATGTGCAGTGTAATCACAGTTAAGAGTTGGTTTCACTTAAGTATATCCTTGATGTATTAGTAAAAATTATAAACTGCTGCCTGTGGTGATGCATGCCTGTAATCCCAGCACTCAGGAGGCTGAGGCAGGAGGATTGCCACAAGTTAGAGGCAGCCTGGGCTACATACATAGTGAGTTCAAGGCCTTCCTGAACTACATAGTGAGACCCTGTTTCAAAAAAAATTACAAACTTTATTAAATTTCACTTTTTTTGAGAAAAGTTCTTGCTATATAGTACAGAAGTCCAGGCTGACCTTGAACTTGTGATACTCCTGCCTCAGCCTCCTGAGTGCTGAGACTACAGGCATGTGCCACTATGCCCAAGAATAAATTTCAGCTGAGTATTTATTTATCTATTTTGTTTTGTTTTTCTTTTTTTGCAACAAGGTCTCACTATGTAGTTTAGGCTGGCCTGGAACTCACTGTGTAGCTCAGGCTGGCCTCCAACTCGCAGCGACTCTCCTGCCTCAGCCTCCCAAGTGCTAGGATGACAGGCATGTGCCACTATGCCCAGCTAACAATTGTGATTTAAAAAAAAAATACCTCATAGTGCCACATGCCTGTAAACCTAGCTACTCTTGAGACTCTCAAGAGGATTGCAAGTCTGAGATCAGCCCGGGAAACTTAGTGAGACCCTGTCTCAAAATAAAAACTAAAAAAGGGCTAGAATGTAGCTCAGCACTCCCTGGCTTCAGTCCCCAGTACTGAAAAAAAAAAAAAAAATCCGCAACACAGTGTGTTAGCATTTAACAGATTGACATAATTCAGTGAATCAGTATTTTCCAGATGACCAGTGTATGATGGCATAAAATCATATATGTGAATGATTCATTCAGAACTAAAGATGGACCCATGGAATGTCATGTTAAAAACCACCTTTTAAAAAACTCCCCTTTTTTTTGCTGGGTGTGCTGGCACATGTGATCCCAACCACTTGGTAGGCTGAGGCAAGGGGATTACAAATTCAAGCCCAGCCTGAGCAATTTGGCACCACCCTGTCTAAATAAAATCTGCCGGAGATGTAAGTCAGTGCTTCTTGGGCTCAACTCCTCGTGCCAAGAAAGGAAGGAAGAATCTACCAGCTGTTGAATTGTGATGTAGCCTTTTTTATTTGGTTTATGATTTCTTTTTTTTTTTTTTGGTGTTATTAGGGATTGAACCCAGGGCCTTGTGCATTGAGCCATGCCTCCAGCCCCATGATACAATATCACAGAAGAGCCTTTCTGTTCCTGGGCCAGGGATTTAGCTCAGTGGTGCCGCCACCTGCCTCACAAGCGCATGGTCCTGAGTTTGATCCCCAATACCAAAAAAAGAAAAAAAAAAAAAGTAAGAGCCTTTCTTTTCTAACTGCTTATCTGTGTGAAGGTAGACATATATTAAGCAGGTATGAGAATCTACCTGCTTTCTATTAAGCCAGACTAAATTAAAGAGGTTTGCAAAAATGTAAAACAATATCACTTTTTCATTAAATTTTTTGTTTGCTTTAGGAAATAGCTATTTATTTCATAAAAACATTATTTTTAATGTGAATATACTAATGGGTGTAAATTACAAATAAAAGCACTTTGGAACGCAGTAATTTTTGAGTAGAAAGGAGTCCAGAGGGCTGGGGATTTAGCTCAGTGGTTCCAGTGCCTGCCTTGCAAGCACAAGATCCTGAGTTCAATCCCCGGTACCAAAAAAAAAAAAAGTGATACATATTGTAGAGGGTTTGTCAGGTACAGGAGAATTCATATTAGAATAGAAAAATCATCTGTATTCTAACCATCTAGAGATAACTACTTTTAATTTGATTTGTTGGATTAAACTTCTGTTTATTAGGAAAAAAGTTAAGAAATTAAAAAGACACTAAAGTCAGCAAAGGAGTTCATGATGCCGACTCTGATCAGCTGACCGTGGTGACTGCCAGGCTGTGCCAGTGTGATGTTTCCTTTCCTTTCTTTACAATTAATAATTTTTGAAGGACCACTTTGAAACTACATAAATACCCCATCTTGCATTGGATTTTCAATCCATTTTATTAAAAAGGATTCAGAATTTCCTATTTTGTCCTGTGGTTTAAAATCTGACACTGTAGCCAAGGATGGTGGTACACACCTATCATCCCAGCACTTGGGAGACTGAGGCAGGAGTATCGCTTTGAGTTTGAGGGCAGCCTGGGCTACATAGCAAGACCCTGTCTCAAAATAAAATAAAGGGCTGCGGATATAGCTCAGCAGTGCAGCGCTTGCCTGGCAAGCAAGAGACCCTGAATTTGAGTCCCAGTACCAAGGACAAAACAACCAACACCCCCCAAAAAATCAAAATAAAATAAAATAAATAAAATCTGACACTGTCAGTATTTTGATGCTTGTACCAGATTTGATCAGTGAGAGGTCCTTCATGCTGACTTCTGTGTCCTTTGAACTCCTTGCTTTTTGGCACAAGTAGTAGTTTAACTTAACTTACTAATAATCACTGTAGGACTTTTGTCTTTTTTGTAATATTCTAGAGTACATTGTTCTTGAATATTGATTATCTGAATATAACATATTTTCACAGTTTTTGAGTAAAAGATCAGTTAACCTCATCTAACCAAGGGTCATCTAACCTCAGAAGGGCACTTACTTTTACAAAAATTACTTGCGTATTTACTGTAACTTTTTTATCATGTGTGTCAACTCTAATAACCAAAGTGAGACCAGGGATCCTAACTCCATAGTCTCATCCTCAAATACTACACTGTACTGCTTTCAACCAAGGTGATTAAAACAGGCACTTCTAGGGTGGGGCTTGTAGCTCAGTGCCACCGCACCTGCCTGGCAAGTGCAAGGTCCTGAGTTCAATCCCTGGTACGGGGAAAAACAAAAAACAGGCACTTCTTTTTAGCAATTCATGGGTAAGGGAGAAGAGAGACAAGTAAATAATTTATGCTCTAGTATGATAATTACCTTAGTAGAGATATGTGTAAGACTCTGAGGATAGAGAGAAGACTTTCATTCTGTCTGTAGAGATGCATGTGTACCAAATCCTCTTTTGTCTTTCCTTTGACAAATAGATGATAGAGCTAAAAATTATGTTTAAATTTTCCTAATCCTCTTGGGTTTCTGTGACTGTGTTTTCTCCTTTTATTTATTTATTTATTTATTTATTTATTTATTTTTGGTGGTGTTGAGGGTCAAACCCAGGGCCTTGTGCATGCTTGGGAGGTGCTGTACTGTTTTTGATCATTGATTCCTATTGGTAAAGCTAAAAAACAATTCAAAATCCTTATACTCTTTAAAAAGATCTATACTATAAATCTACATAATAAGTAAGCATCAGGACTCTTTAACTGTATTCATCTCTAGAAAAATAATATATTCAGACTATCTAGTAAATTTTAATGTTTTCACAGGTGCCGGAGAAAATTTGGAGAATACAATGGCAGCTTTTCAGCAGTAAGTACAGTAGATTAATAGATACTCTTCTTCTATTAAAGAGATGATGATTCACAAATGGAAGATAGCATAGATGTGGCATCCATTTGTGATAGTTGTTGTAGAAAATTGAACTGCTTTCTTCATTTGGTTAGCTTGAAGTATAACTGTTTGGCTTGTATATAACTGAAAAACTAGATAAGAGTTTAGGGTAATCAAAAGATACTATAGTTCCAAAGCTGAAAGAAGACCTTAGTAACAAGGCATATATTGTGTGTAATGCTAATTAGTCTTGGAGAGAAGGAGCAAATGAAACAACTATTGTATTGACTGCTGTTTATGATTAGGGTTATGTGTCTTTGTCCTCAGTAATTTTTGTTCCAATCTGAACCTGCACACTGTTTTCCTTTTGCAACCCTCATGAGTCTGTTGGTCTTTTTTTTTAATATTATAATTTGATATTGCATATAGTCCTTTAGAGCACTTCACAGAGAAGCAGCAGGAGAGACAGGAATGAAAGCTGATTGGTACCATTGTTCTTGTCCTAGAGTCAGTGATTATCATCAGTCTATGGTAATGATGAGAACAGTGTTTCTTTTCCTGAAAAACAAGGAATGTAAAAAATTAAACCCAATGGAAGATAATTTTTTTTTTTTTTGTACTGGGGATGGAACTCGGAACCTTCCGCTTGCGAGGCAGGTGGCGGCACCACTGAGCTAAATCCCTGGCCCCAATAGAAGATAATTTTGAGGACTTTTTTTTTTGCTTTTAACTTTTTGAGGGTTTTTTTTTTTTTGGTACCGGGGATCGAACTCCGGTCCTTGCGCTTGCGAGGCAGGCGGCAGAACCACTGAGCTAAATCCCCTGCCCTTTGAGGGTTTTTTTTTTTTAATTGGGGTTTTGTTGTATTGCCCAGGCTGATCCCAAATTCTTGAGGCATTTTTATGTATATAATTGAGACTAAGGAAGTAAGGAGTTTTTCATTTTGTTCTTTGTAGTGCTGGGGTTTTGAACTCAGGGCTCTGAGTATGTTAAACACGTTGCTTTTCCAGGGACTCTTAGCCCAGGAAAACTTGATCTAAGTTTTTATTCTACTTCCCAACAACCTGACACTTAGGATTATTTTTCCGGTTAACAGGTCCAGTGGTACTGTTTCTTCGTATTCTAGTTTCATCTGAATCCTGTCCTCCATGTGTTTTTCATCTCTTATTCTTTCTGTTGAGGATGATCTCAAAAATCTCTTTAAAAAGTGCAGAATCTTTCTGTTACAGACTGAAAGTGAATATTTTAATTTAAATTACCCTGTTGTTCTCTTAGATTCTACACCTACCAAGTTAGCTACAGTTAACTACAGACATATAATTTTATGTGTACAGTTTCCAGTGAGAGACACAGAAACACACACACTGTTATCATTTTTGCCTTGGATGTAGGTGATATAAATAACTTTGAAGAAACAGCTCATAATTTTGTGTGATTTTAGCATTTTTTATATTTGAAGCCCATTATTTTTGAGGCTTTTCTTTATATTCTTTAAAAAATGTTTACCAATCACACTTATTTATGAAATTACAATAGATTAAAATAGTGAGTGCCATGCGTGATGACACATGCCTGTAATCATAGCACTCCAGAGGCCAAGGCAGGAGGATCACTGTGAGTTTAAGACTCTGTCTCAGAATAAATAAATAAAAGTTATTTTTAAGGTTGGAACATTTGAAAATATCCCAATTTTTTACTCTAAAGATTCTAATCCTCGAATTTTTTCTTTTTTTTTTGGTACCGGGGATTCAACTTGGGTCTTTGGTCTTGCGCAGCAGGTGGCGAAACCACTGAGCTAAATCCCCGGACCTCGAATATTTTTTATATTCGAAGGATATATAATTTAGATATTTTTACTTGCTGAGCACAGAGTTACATTTCCCATCTTCAACAGTTTTTATACAGTTTTGTTCAGAGAGTAACTACTGAAAAGTGGTACAACCTTCTCTGTCACGTGGTATATACATGGTATTTTTACATACGATTTTTGCAGTGTTAAAGGTCGAAACCAGGGGCTCATGCTTGTATCCCCAAGACAACTGTTCACCTTTTTAGTTTTAAAGGTTTTTATGGTACTTCGGAAGAAGAAAGAAACTCTCTCATATTTTATTGTTAATGTTATTAGATATATTTATTTTTGTTAGCAAGATTTTCATCAGAGACCAAGTACCTGAATTAAACAAAAACCAAAAATCGAAAGAGGAAATGGCTCACAGTCTCAGAGGTTTCAGTCCAGAGGAGGCCGGCGTCCAGGGAGGAGCATCATGGTGGAGGCTGTGGTGGGTCAAAGCTGCTCACCTCATTGCAGCTGGGAAGCAGGGGCAGAGGAAGAGCCAGAGAGGAAGGGTGGGGCAAGCTGTCCCCTCCAAAGGCTCACCCTCGATGGCCCACCTCATCCCGGTAGGCCCCGCCTCCCAATAAACCGTTCACTTAGGAATTCATCACTGGATCAATCCACCTGATGAAGTTAGAGCCCTCCTGACCCATTGAGTTCCTCAGATCCTATTAAATGCCAAGCCTTCAACAGAGTCAGGTTTTTGGCTGCTTGTTAGCTAGCCAACCTTTTTTGTTTTTGTTTTTTGCTTTTGGGACAGGGTCTTGCTATGTAGTTGAGGGTGGTCTTAAACTCACTAGGTAGCCCTGGCTGGCCACAAACTTGAGCTCCTCCTGCCTCAGCCTCCCAAGTGCAGGGATTATGGGCCTGGGCCACCATGCCTGACTTGAATTTTTTTTTCTGTCATTCCCAGAATTTTTTTTCTTTTGAAGCAAAATATTGATTGGTACATTTTAGATATACATAATGATAACACTCATCATAGGAAATTTGCACCTGTACATGATGTATGCGCCTTTTCTTTTTTTCCCATTCCCGTCCTCCCTTCTCTATATACAAAAGCTTTGTTTCCATTTTTCCTTCTTTTTTCACTTTTTTTCTTGTCCCTTCCTTCCTTTCCTCCTCCTCCTCCTCCCTTGTTCCCCTTCCCATTTGAACATTTTCTTCCCATTTCCTGATAACTATTATACATTTTGAATTTTATATAAAACCTAAATCCAAAAGGCTTTATTTTTTCTTTTCTTTTTTTGGTACTGGAGATTGAACTCAGGACCTTGAGCTTGCAAGGCAGGTGCTGCGTCACTGAGCTAATCCCTGGCCCTAAAAGGCTTTAATTTTTTTTTTTTTAAAGGCTTTAATTTTAACTTTTCTTTTTTTTTTTTGATCCAAGGTCTCATTAGCCCACACTGTCATCAAACTCACAATTCTGCCTCAGCTGTCCACGTGTTGGGATTATGGATGTGTGCTAACCTGACCTTTTTTTTTGGTACCAGGGATCGAACTTGGGACCTTGCGCTTGCAAGGCAGGTGCTGGAACCACTGAGCTAAATCCCTGGCCTACCTGACCTATTTTTAAACCTTTTTTGAGGGTTTTTTGGTTTTTGTTGGTATTTGGGTTTTGCCTTTTGGGGGGGGGGGGTTCTTGGTCTTATGCATTGGTATTCTTGCTATTAATACATACTTTTAAATTTTTATTTGTATTTTTAATTTTGAGATAGGATCATCCTAAATTGCTCAGGGTGGTCTTGAACTTGCAATCCTCCTAGCTCTGTCTTCTCAGGAGCTGGGATTATAGGCATGTACCATTACACCTAGCTATATCTACCTTTTTTTTTGAGACAAGAGACTTGCTATGTCTTTCAGGGTGGTCTTGAACTCACTACATAGCCTGGGCTGGCCTCAGACTTGCAGGGATCCTCCTGCCTTGGCCTCCAGGGTGCTGCAGGTGTGTATCACCATATCCAGCTATATTTACTTTTTAATTTACAAATGTTTTACTGTTTAACTTCCATGACACTTAGATTTTTTCTCCCTTAAATATCTAGCAACATGATGCTGATTGTAATGGTGCATGTCTATAGTCCCAGCTACTTGTGAGCTGAGGCAGGAGGATTTCTTAGGCTCAGGTGCTCAAGACCAGCCTGAGCAACATAGTGAGGCCTTGTCTAAAAATCAAAAAAATAGGCACCCTATTTCAAGGTACCATATATTAAAAAGCTAAAGAACTGTAACACATAATCAGCAAAAGATAGATGCAGTGCTTAAGTGTACATATCCTTGATAGGATGGGTAGTTGGGGAGAGAGAAAGGCCAGCTAACACTTAGATCTTACTTATATACACATTTACAAATACATTTAGTCAGGCACTAAGGTGCATGCCAGTAATCCCAGCTCTCAAGAGGGTGAGGCAAGAACATGTCAAGTTTGAGTCTAGTCTGGGCAATTTAGTGAGACCCTGTCTCAAAACATCAAAAAGAAAATTTTTTTTAAAAGTTAGATATACATTTTATAAAGCATATATATCATGGAGGTGAAGATGAGAAAATATTAGAGTGTAAATAGTTGATGTGAGGGAGCCTGGTTTAGGTTAACCAGAAAATAGAGAAGATACTCATTCTAGAAAAGCTATCATTTGAAAAGAGGAAGAAACTATCTTTTAATTTTTTATTTATTTGGTTTTCTGAGAGTGTCTCATTATGTCTGTAACCCAGGCTGGCCTCTAACTCATCCTGCTGTAGCCTCCAAGTGCTGGGATTACAGGCATGAGCCATTATGCCTAGTTTGTTTGTTTGTTTGCTTGTTTATTTGTTTATTTATTGTGCTGGGGATCAAGTCTAGAGTAGGGCCTTGCACATGCTATGCAAGCACTCTATCACTGAGATATGCTCCCAGTCTAAGAAGAAGCTATTTTTAAAATGTAAAATATTGAGATTAAGATGTGATGGTCAGTGGACAGGTGTATCGAGGAAATTGAAAGGACTTTAGGGATGTATGGGAAATTAATTCATTATGTTATAATGGAGTAGAGAAGTAATTTGGACTGACAGATAATTGCATCTCAGTTTATAAAGTGTCTTTACATGTGGTTTATAAAATGCTTTCACAAGCACCACCTCCCTCAGTTATTAATATGGCTCTTCTATAGTTTCCTTAGAAGCAGGAATCTTTTCTCATTGTTCTCTCACTCCCTAACATCCTGTTCAGGCTCTGATGCTAATTGACTCACACTGGTTGCCTCCTAAATGAGATATAGAACCATGCACTCCAAGAACGAAGTCAGCTGGGTATGGTTGTAATTTAGCAAGGCCCTGACTCAAATTAGAATTTTTTTAAAAAAGGGCTGGAGGTAGAGCACAGTACTATCTAGTTTTAATCCCCAGTACTGCACGAAAAGAAAAGGAAAAGAAAAAAAGGAACAAAGCATACAGATATCCTTTCATAGTAAGCATAGAATATTAAACTAAGGAACTGGACTGTATGTGTGTCAATGTAGTCTCTAAGCCCTTACATAAGTCAAATCTGGTTCTTAAGGGCTAATAAAACTAGGTTGTTAAACTAGGGCACCTTTGTAAATACGCACAGGACACTGTGATCCCTGTGGTACTAACATGAATGGTAGGAGAAAGAAGCAAATTGTATTAGCAAAAGCCGGAAGTTGGCCGACAGTCAAAGTAATTAATCAGTGCCCTGGTTTTCATCATCTAATTACTGCAATATTAATGATCTCATCTATGAAATGGGAATAGTAATACACTCTCAGTGGTGTGAGGAGTAAATAAAATGCAAGTCAGTTCCTTTACATAGACCACATTGTAAGTTGGTATGTTTGTTTTGGTGGAGTTTTTCCACATCTACTTTTCAAGCTAGAGTTTTTATTTCTTTCACTGAAAATGTTGAAGCCTTGGCTTCCCTAATTTTTGTTTTGTGTTTGTCATTCAGCTATAAAATATCTGGTGTTTCAGTTGACACAAGTGCTTTTTGTGTGTGTGTTACAGAGGATTGAAGCCAGGGCCTTCGTACTGATCTGCATCCCCAACCACCACATCCAGCTCTTCTTCCTTTAGTTTTTTTGAGACAGGGTCTTGGTTACTTGCCTGGGCTGGCCTTGAAGTCCCCCTTCAGCCTCCCAAGTAGCTGGGATTACAGGTGTGTGCCACACCACACCGGGCTTTATTATTATTATTATTTTTATTATTTTATTTTTTAATTTTTTTTTTTTTTGGTACCAGGGATCGAACTTGGCAGGCGGCAGAACCACTGAGCTAAATCCCTGGCCCTATTATTATCATTAATATGGAGTCTCACTGTGTACCGGTGCTAGCCTTGAACTCTTGGGCTCAAGGGCTCTTCCTGAGTAATTAAGTCTACAAACACATAGCACACACCCACACACATACCTTTATTTCTGAAAGCTGCTGAGTATTCTTGGTTGGCTTTTTTTTTTTTTCAAGACTTAGCATATATCGGGCTTGGTGGTGTACACCTGTAATCCCAGCACTCAGGAGGCTGAGGCAGGAGGATTGCTGTGAGTTCGAGGCCAGCCTGGGCCACATAGTGAGTTCAAGGCCAGCCTGAACTACATACAAAGCAAGGCTCTGTCTCAAAAAAACCCCAAAAGACTTAGAAAATATCATCCCACTGTCTCCTGACAGTATTTTCCTCTCCTTAGGAAGTCTTTAGGTCTGATGTATTTCTTACTTGTCCGAATTTTTTCTTTATCTTTGATTTTTGATAGTTTGATTATTGTGTGTTGTATGAACTTTGCTTTGGGTTGTGTTTTATTGGAGATCTCTGCAATTTCTGTACCTAAATGTACCTGCTTCTTTCCTTAAACAAGTTTTCATCTGTTATTTCTTTAAATACGATTTCTGGCTCCCTTTCTCCTTCTTTAATCTCTACTATGCATAATATTTTAGGTCTTGTAATGGTGTCCCTTAATTCTAATAGGCTTTCTTCATTCTTTTTTCTTTTTGATTCTCTGATTGGGTAATTTCAGATGTTCTGCTCTGGATTTCACTGATCCTTCAACTTCATTGAGCTGACTGTGGAACTTTCTATTGCATTTTTTTCTTTTTTTTTTGGTACTGGTGATTGAACTCTGGTCCTTGCACTTTGCACAGCAGGCAGCAATCTATTGCATTTTAAAGTTCAGCCACTTATTTGTCATCTCTGGGGTTTCTATTTGTTCTTACTTTTTAAAAATTTTTATTTCTTTGGCTAACTTGTTTTGTTCATATATTTTTCAATTTTTATTTTAAAAATTCTGTATTCTTACAATTCACTGAATTTTGTAAAATGATTATTCTGAATTCTTTTAGTGTTATTTCATAGATCTCCTTTTCTTTAGGGTCTATTGCTAAAGCTTTATTAGTTTTTTTTGAAGGTGTCATAGTTTCATGAGTCTTTTTAATTCTTGTGTCATTCCATTGGTGTTTGTGCATTTACAGAGAAAACTACCTTTTTTTGGCCCTAACAGGTGTTCTTTGACAGGGATAAACCATAGCTATTTCTTGTGACTCTGGATGGGCCAGCTGGTAATGTCCCTGGGAAGACAGGGTGCTTTTTTTGCAGGCCGGGTGCCACTGAGCTAAATCCCCAGCCCTAGGCAGGGCTTGTTTTAAGGTTTTCTAGATGGCTGGATGGCTGTATGGCTGTCTTTGCTCTGAATTCTGATGGGGCAGCTTGCTAGGTGTTGCTGTCTAGTAAGACCTCATGTTGAGTTCTGCAGCCAGGCTGATGGGCACTATTGTGACCTGGTTGGGCCGCAGGATGCAGTCTTGGCCAGAAGGTGCTGCTATATCCAGTAGTTGGTCGGGGTTGCAGGTGGGGCCCCAGAGTTAGGTGGATTTGGGATGGGCGAACCAATTGTTATGCTTGGTAAAAATGACTTTCTTGAGCTGGACATGGTGGGACACACCTATAATCCCAGGACTCAGGAGGCTGAGGCGGGGGAATTGCCACAAGTTTGCGGCCAGCCTGGGCTCTATAGCAAGACCTGTCTCAAAACCAAAAATTTCGCTTGAGATTTGCCTCTGTCTCTGGGCAGGGTGTAAGAGTGGGCTTTGAGGCTGTAATGAGTGCTGACTAAATGCCCAGTGGTAGCACAACTAGTGGTAGCTCACTGTCAGAATTCTGTAGGGTTCCTCTTCCCTAGGTGAGGCCTGTCTGAACTGGACCTGGAGACTGACACTCTTGGGACTCAAGCCAAGCAGTGCTTCCCACCTCTTCTGGGAGTGACCAGCTCAGCTTTGCTGGCTGGTCATGCTTTTAGATGGCTCATGTGTCATTACTGAGCTTTCACTAAAATGTGCACACTGGCCTCTGTGCACTCCATCTCCTTGTATTGTTCCATCTGGCATTGTTTCCCCTTGCATTCCCGGTGAGGAGAGAATGAGTGGGCTTCCTGGAAAGTGTCTTAGCATGGTAGGGAATCTAGGTGCCTGCTTCACTATTTTCTTTTCCCTCAGTGGAGACTGGGGTCCTCAGGTTTTCTCTCCGAGTGCTGCTCTGCTGACTTAGGGAGTGGGCAGGATGAGGCTGTGAAAGGGAGACTATTTCTCTTACCCTTTCAGGGACAGATTTTTTATTCAATTCCATGGAACGTGCAAGTGACTCAGGCTTATCTCCATGTGCCAGGTTTTTCCCAAGGTGTTTTTGTCTATGAACAGTTGCTAGGTGACCTTTCTGTGGGTGGGGCTGAAGCCTGGGGCCTTCTGGTCCACATCTTTCTGAAGTCCCAGCTGACCCGGTTTATACTCTCAACAGCGCAGGGCTCCAGATCTTCCACATTCTCTCCAGTGCTGTGAATATTTAGGCATTTTTTGTTTGTTTGTTTGTTGTCATGGCCAACCTAATGGCTGTGAAAGGTATCTCACTGTGGTTTTGGTTGCATTTCTCTGATGATAAGTGATGGTGCTCATTCTTTTTTTCATCTTTTTTTTTTTTGGTACTGGGGATCAAACTCAGGATCTTGCATGGCGCGGTGCCACTGAGCTACATCCCTGGCTCGATAATATCTTAATGCACAAAAGTTTTTAATTTTGATGAAGTCCATTTTATGGTTTGTTTGGGGTTTTTTGCCTTTGCTTTTGCTATCATATTCAATAAAACATTGTCAAATCCAATGTCATAAAGTTTCTCTCCTGTTTTCTTCTCAGAGTTCTATAATTTTAGTTCATTGGTCTAAGTGTTTGATCCACCTTGAATGTATTTTTAAACTATTTTTTTTTTGTGGTGCTGGGAATTAAACCCAGTGCTTCACCTGCCAAGCAGCTACTCTGCCACTGAGGTAACAGCCCTAGTGAATTTATTTTTAATGTGTGGCATTAGGTAAAAATTTGGCTTCATTCCTTAAATGTGTCTATCTAGGGCCACGAATGTGGCTCAGTGGCTTAATGCCTGCCTGGCAAGTGCAAGGTCCTGAGTTTGATTCCCAGTACCAAAAAAAAAAACATCTATCCAGCTTTCCCAGCATCATTTACTAAACTCAGGCTCCTTTCCTCATTGAGTGGTCCTGGCACTCTTATGAAATCACATAACCATGCATGTGAGGACTTCTTTCTGAGCACTTTGTTCTATTCCACTCGTATCTGTTAGCCCATACATGGCTGTCTTTATTCTAGTATCACATTGCTTTAATTACTGTACTTTACAGTAAGTTTTGAAATTGGGAAGTGTGAATCTGCCAACCTTTTCTTTTTCAAGATTGTTTTGAAAAATTGGCCCATGTGGTTAAATTGAGACACAGGTCATGTTACCATCACAGTAAATGTAACAGTAGTGACAATGAGACCAGTAACATTTTGCTTAAGCTCAGAAGTAAAAATGTTGTGTTTCAATCATTAGAAATCTTTAATGAGTAATATTCTACATGTAGATCATTTGCCAAAATACCGAGAATTTTCTACAATTCAGCGTCTAGGATGCTAAAGTAAATTGCTGGGAGAAATTTGGATCTTCCATACAGGAATTTTGAGGTTGTTAACAGTGTGCTCATAATTCAAGTGGAGATAAAGTGGAAATGAAAGAATTGTGGCAAGACAGACAGGCTGACTGGACCAAGCATCAGTTCTTTTTAAAAGGGCTACTGGAAGACTGTGAACCTCGTTAAGGTGATCTTGGTGGGCATTGAAGAAATTACATGTAAAATTCCCTGAAAAAAAATACGTTGACTTGGGCTGGCGATTTAGCTCCATGGTGTCACTGCCTGCTGCGCAAGTGCAAGGACCCAAGTTTGATCCCTGGTACCAAAAAAAAAAAAAAATGTTTACTTTAGAAAAAAGATGGTTTTGAGTATTTGAGATTCCTTGAGATTCCATATGAATTTTGGGAAAGGTCTTTCTCTTTCCGCAAAAAGCACCAATGGGATTTTGTTAGAATTGCCATGACTCTGTAGATCACTTTAGGTAGTATTTACATCTTAAGTACATTTGTACATATCTATATAACTTTCATTTCTTTTCTAAGTATTTTACTCTATTTTATTTGTAATGCTATTATAAATGGAATTATTTTCTTAGTTTGTTCTTTGTTGGTGTATAGAAACAAAACTAAGCTTTGTATGTTGACTTTTGTATCTAGCAACATTGCTGAATTTATTAATTTTTTTTTTTCAGTACCAGGGATCAAACTCAGGACCCGTGCTTGCAAGGCAGGCATGGGGCCCCTGAGCTAAATCCTAGGCCCTTGAATTTATTAATTTTATTCTCTTTTTGTTATGGAATCTTTAGAGATTATTTACTTGTTTGTTTTTCTTTTTTTGCTATGCTGGGTGTCAAACCCAGAGTGTTACGTATGTTAAGCAAGAGTTCTACTACTGAGCTACACCCCCAGGTCAGGGTTTTCTGTGTGTAAGAACCTGTCAAGCGAAGCATCGTGGCACACACCTGTAAGCCCAGCACTCTGGGAAGCTGAGCTAAGTGGGTTGTAAATCTGAGTTCTACCTGGCAGTTTTGCAACTTAGTGAGACTGAGTCTCAAAATGAATGCATGAATAAATGAATAGGGATATAGCTCAGTGTGAAGTCCCAGGGTTCAATTTCCAGTAGGGAAAAACAAAACAAACAGAACTCGTGCCATCTGTGAATAGAAATAATTTTACTTTTCTCTTCCAATTTGAATGTTTTATTTTTTCTAATTTCCAGAACTTCCATTTGTATGTTGAATCACAAGACAAAAGCAGCCATTCTTGTCATAAAGTTCTTTTTTGTTTTTGTTTTTGAGATGGGGTCCTCTTGTGTTATCCAGGCTGGCCTCGAGCTCATGATCCTCCTGCCTCAACCTCTGAGCAGCTGGAATTACAGGCATATGCCATCACATCCAGCCTTGTCTCCATCCGTCCAACCATCTATCTATCTTTTGGAGACAGGGTCTCACTATTAGACCAGGCTGCCCTCACACATTTGAACCTCCTACCTTAGCCTCCTCTGAGTGCTGGGAATCACAGGTGTGTGTTGCCATGCTCATTTTTTGCTGTGTCCCCCCCCCCCGTCTTTCTGTCTGTCTGTCTCTCTCTCTCTCTCTCTCTCTCTCTCTCTCTGTCTCTCTGTCTTTCCTTTTTTATGCTGAGGATAGAACTCAGGACCTTGTACTTGGAAGGCAGGCATGGTGTCACTGAGCTAAATCCCCGGTCTTTTGCTATATTTCTTAATCCTTTCATCTTGTAGATATGGAAATGTAGGACCTAAGAGGGAAATTTATTTGCCCTAAGTTATACAAGTTCATAAATAATATATCAGGAACTGGTGGCTAGGACTCTTAACTTCTGGCTAAGTATTCTTTTGGGTTCCCAGGATTGAGGGTAGCTGGTTAAGGAAAGGAAGCAACATGATTCATTTACTCTAAGATCATGTGGAGTGTTTTCACATCAGTAAGTGTTGACAGATGATGTTGAGGAGATATTGCACTATCATAGGCTGTTTTGGATTTGTAACATCTAATGCATGAAACCTTAATTTTCTGTAACTTTCAGAATGTCATTTTTTCTTTATTTCTTCAGTGCAGTTACAATTGGAACTGACATGCTAGAATTGGACTGCCATATCACAAAAGATGAGCAAGTTGTAGTGTCACATGATGAGAACCTAAAGAGATCAACTGGGATCAATGCAAATGTCTCTGATCTCAAGTATTGTGTGAGTAGAAATGCATAATAAAATATATCTAGTGGATATGTGTTAGTAAGACTTTTTAAGGCAGTGAATGCCAGATATTGCTCCAATAACTAACTTTTGAAAATATTAGTGATTAAATAATAAATGCATTTAACTGCTTTTAAATAAATGTTTGGAAATCCAGTGAGGATTTTGTACTATACAGATACACCTGTGGAGACTTACTTTTATGAACATTTTAATAAAATTACAAGTCCTCAAATGTAAAACTATTGGAATTCAACTTAATTTATGTGATTCAGATAAAGATATGAATTAACTTTAGCTTTCACATAAAATAAGCACCATTTTAACATCTCATCATACTAGTTTATATACTCATTAAATACTAATAAATAGAAGGAAAACTAATGCCTGCTTTTACCACCTAAAGCAAACTCATGTTAACAGGATGATCTATATGTGGATATGATATAGATATAGATCTCCCACTTTTTAATAAAATTTTGTGTTATATATTATACATATTGTGTTAATACTTTATTTTAGTTTATTTTTTGGTTTTTTGAGGCTATGTAGTTCAGGGCTATGTAGTTCAGGCTGTCCTTAAACTCACTAGGTAGTCCAGGCTGGCCTCAAACTCATAGCAATCTTTCTGCTTCAGTCTCCCAAGCTGGGACTACAGGTGTGCACCGCCACACTCGGCTTTGTTTTTAATATTTTAACATTATGCCATGATAATATTTTTCCATGCCTTTTATTATTTATTTATTTATTTTGTGGCACTAGCCATTTGTGCATGCTAAGTTCTACCACTGAGCTGCATCCCCAGCCCTATTTAAATTTTATTTATTTATTTATTTATTTTTGGTACCGGTACTGGGGATCGAACTTGGGTCCTTGGGGTTGCGCAGCAGGCGGCAAAACCACTGAGCTAAATCCCCGGCCCCTAAATTTTATTTTGAGACAGGGTCTCGCTGAGTTACTCAGCCTGCCTCAAACTTGTAATCCTCCTGTCTCAGCCTCTTAAATTGCTGAGATTACAAATGTGTGTTACTATACTACCCCATGCTTTTTAAAAAGTAGACTTTACTTTTTAGAGAAGTTTTGGGTTCACAGGAAAATTAAGTGAAAAAATACAGTGTTCCCTCATTCCTGCCTACCAACCCCACATAGGCACACCCTCTGCCACTGTCAGCATCCACAGCAGAGCCGCACGTTTGTTACAAAGAACCTATGTGGACACATGATTACCACTCCAACCCTGGAGCTCACAGTAGAGTTCACTTTTGCTGTGGTACCTACCAGGGTTTAGACACATATCCAAGGACTCTACCTGCAGTTTTGCTGTCATACACAATAGTCCCACTACCCACAAATCTATAGTCTGCCTGTTTAGCCCTGCCTTTCCCCTGTCCCCTGGCACCCACTGATCTCATTGTCACCATAGTTTTTCTTTTTCCAGAATGTCATAAAGTTGGAAGCAGGCAATACTTAGCATTTCAGGTTCTGTGCTTAGTTTTCATAAATACTTCAAATGACTGCATTATTACATGAAGTGGATCTATAGTTACTTCCCCCCCTCACCCCGGTACTGGGGATTTATAGTTACTTTTAATCAGTTCTCTATTGCCGAATATTCAGTTAGTTCTATGTTTTTGCCAGTATAGTTAAGACGTTACTGAACATCTTTATGTGCAAGTATAAAACTGTATTTAGATGAGTATAAAAAGTTACTTATAAAGATACAAATAGATATAATTTTAAAAATTTATATATAATCGTCTAGAACAGTGTTCACTTAATTGTGTTAATCTATCTCTGGGAGTGAGATGTTGAGCACATTTTTCTTTTTGTTTAAGAGTATTTTTCGATCCCTGGTACCAAAAAAAAAAAAAAAGAGTATTTTTGACTTGTACTATTATAAAATGCTTCCAAGGGGAGGAAATTAAGAATTGTTGTAATATGTGAGGCAGGTGGCGGAACCACTGAGCTAAATCCCTGGCTCTGCTGTAATATATAAGGTAATGCAAGTTGATTAGCTTGATTATCATTTCAGTGATCATTTCCCAAAGTATATGTATCTCAAAACATAAGATGATGTCATACACCTTAAATATATATGATTTTATTTACCAGTTATACTAAAAAAAACAAGGACAGTCAGGTAAGATGGCACAGCATATAACCTCAGCCTTCTAGAAGGCCGAGGCAGGACAATAACAAGTAATCACAAGTTCAAGCCCAGTCTGGGCAATTCAGTGATTTAGAAGAAAGGGCTGGGGATATAGCCTGGTACAGAGGCCCTGGGTGCAATCTCAATACTGGAAAATAAATAAATAAATAAATAATTATTAAAGTTATTTACATAAAATTTTCTTTAGCTTCGTGTTTATTTCTCTAAATATATTCTCAAGAATATTGGGGAAAAGAGTTAGGAATATTATTGTCATATATATTACAAGGTGTGATCAAAGTATTATGATATTTAAATTTCAAAACATTATTACAGTCAGGTGTGGCGGTGTGTGATTGTAATCCCAGCGCTCAGGAGGCTGAGGCAGGAGGATTGCTTCAGCTTCAAGGTCAGCCTGAATGATATATAGCGAGACTCTGTCTCCAAAACCAACCAAACAAACAAAATTATTACAATAAAAGACACATTACTACTAATCTCCCTGAAAATACTCCCCCTCACTTTGAACACATTTATTTCATCATTCTTGCCACTTTATCTGAAGCAGTTCTGGAAGCTTCTTGTGTCTTTAATTGTGCTGTCATCACTGCCTCCCTGTCCGAATCCATTCAGAAACATTTACTTTTCATCATCATTTTGACTCTGGCAAAGAGCCAGACATCACGCAGTGCCAGACTGAGAGATGAGTATAAACTGTAAGGTATTTAGGAGCCTGCCTTTCTGTTGGATGGCACTTGGCAGTAGCATTCACTGTATTTTTGGTCACACCTTGTAAAGACAAGAAAGAGAACTTTTAGAACTGCCCCAGAAAGCAGCAAGAACAATGGGGTATGTTCAGAGCGAGAGGAAGAATTTTGAGGGGGGTTGTTGGCAATTAGTGGCAATATGTCTTTTACCATAATACAGTTTTTAAAAATTTAAACATCCATCATATATTTTGATCATCCCACATACAGTTTCCTATGGCCTTTGTCTTTGGGGGTGTTTGTTTTGTTTTGTTTTGTACTGAAGATTGAACCCAGGGAGCCCTGAGCTACAGCCAGCCCTTTAAAAAAATTTTTTTTTCTTAAATTCTTTTATTGGTACATTTTAGGTATACAGTACATTTACATTTATCATTGGGTGCTTGTACCTGTACATGATGTATCTTGGTTCTTATTTTTTCCCAATTACCTGTGTGCCCTTCACCTGTCCACCTTTTAAAATTTTGAAACAAGGTTTCACTATGTTGCCCAGGCTGGTACTTTCTTTTTAAAAGTATTTTAAAATTTTTATTTTAATTTTTTTGGAGACAAGGTCTTGCTTTGTAGCCCAGGCTCACCTCAAACTTGCAGTGATCTTCCTGCCTCGGCCTCCTGGGTACTGGGATTACACATGTGCCACCACACTCAGCTAAAGTGTTTAAAACAATTGTACCATAATATCTGATATTAAGAATTTCTGCTGGGCGTGGTAGTGCACATCTGTAATCCCAGCACTCTGGGAGGCTGAGTCAGAAGGACAAATTCAAGGCCAGCCTGGGCAACTTGGTGAGACCCTGTCTCAAAATACAATTTAAAAAGGGACAGGGATGTAGCATAGCGGTAGAACACTTGTCTAGCATGTTCAAAGCCCTGGGTTCAAACCACAGCACTGAAAAAAATTTAAAAAAGAACCACAATTCTTTTTTTTTTTTTTTTTTGATACCGGGGATCAAACTTGGGACCTTGCGTTTGTGAGGCAGGTGACAGAACCACTGAGCTAAATCCCTGGCCACAATTCTCATTTTGCAGTACCCTTATCATTAATTAGTTATTGAAATTATGCCAAAATTTTTCTGGTTTCCCAATTTAAATTTTAATTAGCATTTCTTTGACTATTAATGGATTTAAAGATGCTTTTTCCTATATGATTGTTATTTTTCCTTTTTATCTTTGAATTATCTATTCTGGACATTTTTCTACCAAAATCCTTTTATATTATTGAGAAAAGGTCTATATTAAATACTATCTATTTCTTGTAGGTGGTAAAAGTAATTGTATCATTAATTTGCCTTGGGGGATATTGTCCTAAGGGGGTTCTCTGTGTAAGTGTGTGTAGTGTTTTGTTCTCTCTCTCTTTTTTTTTTTCTGGTACAGGGGATCGAACTCAGTACTCTGCACTTGCCAAGCAGGTGCGGCGCCACTGAACCACATCCCCAACCACTGTTCTCTTTTTTTTTTTCGGAGAAGCAAATTTTTACTTTATGTCTTAATGTAAGGCACTAAACTGCTTTGTATATTTGAGAGCTAACTTTTTTTCACTCATATTTTTTTAAGGAGCTCCCACCTTACCTTGGCAAACTGGATGTCCCATTTCAAAGAGGTAATATTTCTCATTTATGTCTTAAACGGTGACATTAAAGTATATTTGTACATGTTGAGAAGCCCATGTGTGTCCTCTTATAATATTAAGTTCTTGCTACAAGTACTTTCCTTTAAGCTTGTTCTTTCAGGCCTGCAGATCTGAAACACTGAGAGTCGTCTTCCCTGATATGATCAAGCTGAAAGATTTAAACTAGCTCATTCTATTTAAATTCACATACACTTAATTTAAGCCTGAATACTAATTACAGGAAACTTGGATATTATTAGAGTTCCTTTGTACTTTTAGCACTTCAAATTCTACAATATTGCCATTTCTGATAGTAGTCACCCATCTATTAAAGAATGAATAAAAAGAAGTAGAAAACATCTCTTACACATCCTTACTGGTTCACTTGTACTTGATTTTGTCACCTAACTTCTCTATGTTTTAAATGACTGAAGAAACTTTTACTACTCAGACTATTGCTAAGAAATAGCAAGTTTTCTTAGCAGTTTTCTTTCATTTGAGGGAGCTCTTCTCCCAAAGAAGCATGTCTCTTGCCCCAGTTGTTTGTCTCTGCTTGTTAGAATGGCAAAGGCGCCATGTTGAGATACAGGTGCAGAGCAGGCACTCACTACAAGTCACATTCACATTTTGAATGATTCACATGTGATTCAGTAAAACTACAAGAGGCTGCATGTCATGGATCCTGGTGTGGTTTGCATGTGATTGAAACCTTGGATATATTTCAAGGATCTAGTATTTTTTAAATTTTTCATCAACATATAAGTATACATATTTCTGGGGTACAATGTCATGTTTCAGTACATGGATACATTGTGTACTTATCAAATCAGGATAATTTGCATATCTGTCACTTGAAATATTTATCATTTCTTAGTGGTGGAAATATTCAAAATCCTCTCTTTAGGCTATTTTTGAGATATACAATACCTTATTTTTAACTATAGCTATGCTGTGGTGCAATAGAACACCAGAACTTAGTCTTCTTTTTAAATTTATTTTGTATCAGTTGATCAACCTCTCCTCCTCCCCTCCCCAGTCTCTAGTAACCACTGTTCTATCTGTTACTTATATGAAAGCGATTTTCTTAGATTCCATATATGAGTTGAGAGCAGGCAATATTTGTCTTTCTGTGTCTGGCTTGCTTCATTTACCATAATGTTCATCCATGTTGTTGCAAATCACAGGCTTTTTTGGTGACTGAATAGTATTATGTTGTGTATACATATACCACATTTTCTTTCTTACCATTCATCCATTCATTATTGGGCACTTACACTGATTCCATATTTTGGTTACTGTAAATAGTGCTAAAGTAAACAGATAACGCCTTCACATTCTGATTTCATTTTCTTTTGATATATACTCAGTAGTGGGATTGCTGGATCCTATAGTAATTCTATTTTTAATTTTTTGAGGAGCCTCCATGGTGTTTTCCATAACGGCTGTACTAATTTACATTCCCAGCAACAGTGTGCAAGGGTTCCCTTTTCTTCACATCTTTGCCAGCACTTGTTATCTTTTGTCTTTTTGATAATAGCCAACCTATGTGGAATAAGGTGATATCTCATTGTGATTTTGATTTGCATTGCTGTGATGACTAGTGATGTTGAGTATTTTTTTCTCGTATATATCTTGGCTATTTTTATATCTTTTTTGGGAAAGATGTCTCTTAAGGTCTTTTGCCCTTTTTTTGTTTTTGTTTTTTATTTTTTTGAGACAGGGTCTTACTATGTAGTTCAAAGGCGTGTGCCACCATACCCGGCTCACATTTAAAAGTTTTAAGACTTTATGAGAAAAATATATAACTAGGAAAAAAAAAATCGAAACTTTTTTTCCTCAAAATATCTTTTAATCTTTGTGGGGATTTGGTATTACTCTACAAAGGAAAAAATAGGAAAAACTTCACATCTGAAAATTTCCTTGACCTTGATAAATCCAAAATTCACATAGATATTATAAGAGCTTATCATGTATAATCCTATAAACTACAAAATGAAAAAGAAATTTCTCAGACCAACATAGCTTAACGCTACTTACCTGAAAGGCAAAAATCAACTGCACATCAGATTTAAATATCTCTTAGAGACAGATAACTTCAGGGTTTTTTTTCTGATTTTTGTTTGGCTTTCTAAAGTCTTCTAATCAAGGATAAATAAACAAAAAAAATTTTTTTTCAGCGCTGGGAATGGAATCAGGGCCTCAAGCTTGCCAGGCAAGTGTTTGACCACTGAACTCCACCCCTAGCCTTATATTGGCCAATTTTAAGTCTAGTTCATGAGAATGTTTCATTTTGAAAATTAGTACCAGTAGATCATCCACAACAAAAGAAACCATCAACAGAGTGAAGAGACAACTTGCAGAATGTGAAGATGCGTTTGCAAACTATACAGCTGACAAAAAGTTAATATAGAGACTATGAAAGGAAATCAGACAAATCAATAGCAAAAAAAAATCTGATTTAAAAATGGGCAGAAAGCCAGGTGTGGTGGTGTATGCCTGTAATCCCAGCATTCAGGAGGCTGAGGCAGGAGTATTGCCATGAGTTCAAGGACCAACTGGGACCAGGGATTTAGCTCAGTGGGTCCACCGCCTGCCTCTGCCTCGAAAGCGCAAGGTCCCGAGTTCGATTGCCACTACCACAAAAACACCCGAAAAACAAATCAAGGACAGCCTGGGCTACATAGTGAGTTCAAGGCCAGCCTGAGCTACATAGGGAGACCCTATCTCAAAAACAAAACTTTTGAATGTGAAGAGACTTTTGAGACAATCTAATCCTGTCTTCTGTTATATATTAGGAAATTTAAGTCTAAAGTACAAATTAACTTGATCAAGGTCAGATCACAAATAAATGACAGATCTGCCCCCTGCCTCGCAAGCGCAAGGTCCTGAGTTTGATCCCCACTACCAAAAAAACCCCCCCAAAATAAATGACAGAGCTGGAACTTGAAGCTAAGTTTCCTCCCTACTAGGTCAATGTTCAAGTGGACCTACTGCATATGCTGTCCTCATAACATATGCTCCCTGGCATATGTGCATTTATGTGCATATATATCCCTGGCATATATGCGTATGCCCCCTGGCATATATGCGTATGCCCCCTGGCATATATGCATATGCCCCCTGGCATATGCTGTCTTTATAACAATGCTTGGTATGCTCAGGGTTCAGACAGTTGCAAGGAATAATACAGTTTCAGATTGCTTTCACTTTAAATTTACTTTATGCCTCAAATGTGAATGTCACTGCATTTGAAACAGGCATCTTGGGGTGGGATTTAGCTTAGTGGTTCCGGCACCTGCCTCAAAAGTACAAGGTCCCAAATTCGATCCCCAGTACGGAAAAAAAAAAAAAAAAAGCTGAAGCTGAAGCTGAAGCTGACAAGCATCTCACTGCAAACACTTGACTCAGATTAGTAGAATATGTTTAGTTTTCTATCTTATTACCCTTACTCAGAAATGATGCTTACTTTTCTCTAAATATTGGATTGTTGGAGTAAAGTAAGTTTCAGGCCTTTTTCTTTCTTTGCTGCACAACTTTACTGGAGAAGTAATTACCTGTCTAGGTGCTTAGGTTGTTAAATGAATTGGTCACTAAATGAGACACTGTATGTAGTATGTACATTACAGTATTTGGAACAAGGAAATGGTCAAAGGAGACTCCAACTTGATGACTTGGCTTTTATTTGTATAACTCTTACATGAGGCACTGTAATGTATAACAAAATAAAACTATAATACTTAAGGTGCATATCTCCAATGATGAATGTCATTATATTGTACACCTAAAACATACCAATAAAAGGAGAAAAAAACCCTATAATACTGTACAGTATAATCAGCAAAAATTGCAGTACTGTATGAGCAAAGTGTACTGTACAAAAGAGACATTGAGGCTCTATAAACAAGATGTACAGAATTATATAAAAAAAGACAGATGATAAGTCCAAACAGTTGTTAAACAAGTAAGTCATTAAACAAGGAATATCTGTAAATGTTTTCTTTAAATGCGTTCTTTGTGTGCCACAGGCTATGTTAAAAAGTAAGTGCAAAAGCCAGGCATGGTGGCACATGCTTGTAATCCCAGTGCTCAGGAAGCTGAGGCAGGAGAATTGCTGTGAGTTTGAGGCCAGCCTAAGCTACATAGTGAGACCCTGTCTCAAAAAAAAAAAAAAAAAAAAAAAGTGTAAAAGAAAGAACATTAAAAAATATTAAGAAGGGTTATTATATGTCCTACTTACTTTTGTAAAGTCAGACCGAGGCATGATTGAGACCACTGAGGCAGGCAAACTCTAAGCAACATGCAGTGAGTTTATTGCCATCTGGGTGCAGATGGGCCAAGGGCAGGAAGGCTGTTGGCACTGAGAGGAGGGTGCTTGTGGTTATATGGGGCATTTTGGGTAGGGGAGGGGGCACTGGTCGAGAGGGTGGAAAAATTTAGAGTTCCATGGGTGATGGGCTTGGGGCTGGCTGATAAGCAGGGTGGTGGTGAGAGCAGCAGGGCGGCTGCTGGCTTCTTGTTATCTCTGTGCTCCTGTGGATGCTGGTAGTGGGTCTGCTTGGGCAGGGACGTAACTTGGGAGACCTGTCAGTGTCAGCATGGCCTTTTTTTGTTTATTTTTTTTTTAAACAAATTGTACTTTTTTTTTTTTTTTTTTTTGGTACCGGGGATCGAACTCGGGACCTTGTGCTTGTGAGGCAGGTCCCGGAACCACTGAGCTAAATCCCTGGCCCAGCATAGCCTTTTTTCATAGACAATACATAATTTGGATAATGTAGAGTTAACTAATTATCAGTTTTAAAGTTCTAACATGCCGTGGAGACCACTTCCCTCAATACATCCTCCAGCACCTGCTATGGCCCCATTGTTTCCTTCCTGTTCTCCGTTATTTTCCTCTTTCCTTTCTGTAGTCTCCCATTTCCTCAGTAGTTACCTTCTCCCTCAACAGTGTGGGACAAACCTCTCTTTTTTAAAATGTTTGCGGTGCTGGGGATTGGATCTAGGACCTGGTGTGTGCTGGACAAGTGCTCTGCCACTGAGCTCCACCCCTAGCTCTCCCTCCCCCTTTGTCCTGTCTTCGGGATGGCGTTCAGCTCCTGGCTTCAAGGGATCCCCCTGACTCACCCTCTGGAGTAGCTGAGACTACAGATACAGACCATTACACCAGCTTCATGGCTTTAATATCAAGTATTTGCTGGCATCTCTCAGGTTACTGCTCCTTCACAGACCCTCTTCTCAACTTCATGTACTGAACTTCTGACTCCGTAGTTCTTTCCTTAGATGTCTAACTTGACATACTTAAAATTCAACATTTTATTCTCTCGCATGCAAGCCTGCTCCTGAAGTCTCCCGTGTCAATAAGAAGCAACTTTTTTTACAGTCTATTCTGATTGAGCCATACAATTCATGTACCTTTACATTGCTTTAGTACACACTTTTTCTTAGCATACATTTTAATTTTCTTAATCCCTTCCTGTTAAAGGAAATATTCTTAGCTGGGTGCGATGGCACATACTTACAATCCCAGGAGGCTCTGGAGGCTGAGGCAGGAAGATTAAAGGTTTGAAGTGAGCCTGGGGACCTTTGCAAGACCCTGGCCCAAAAGAAAAAGAACTGAGGATGTAGCTCAGTGATAAGAGTGCTTGCCTAGCAAGTATGAAGCCTTGGGGGGAAATCCCCATTACCACAAAATAAATAAATATGATACTACTCTTAAAATACTGTATGTCTGATTTTGCTGCTTCAGAGTTAGTTTTGTCCATTTGACCTTTTTCATCCTTGTCAGGCGTGGTAACACCCACCTATAATCCCAGCACTCAGGAGGCTGAGGCAGAAGAATTGCTGTGAGTTCAAGGCTAGCCTAAACTAAAGAGTGAGACCTTGTCTCAAAAAAAAAACAAAAACACCAAAAAACACAAAAAAGTTGTTTTTTCTAACTATTTCAGTGATGAGTGCTGGACACCCATCTCAAGCTCATTTAAATAGAAAAATAAAAAATGAATTTTTTGGTTCTCGTAATTAAGAAGTGTCAGGGTTACCTGCTGTCATGCATGACTGATTCCAGTTACTTAAGCAGTTACCGGTTTCTCCTGATCTCCACTTCTTGGTTCTGTGTTCATCTGTGTTAGCTTTGCTCTTAGAGCTATTTCTCCATGCAGAGTCAGACCCTGGCACCATGTACAGAATCCACTCAGCAGAGGGTTTTGGATGACCTTGGTTCCCCATGTCCATATTGTTATGTATGTGAAGGGTCTAGGACAGGTCATGTGTGCACTCTGTCGTCTGGAAGGCAGAGCCCAGAAGGACCCAGAGCCTCATCAGAATCATAAGCTTTTCTTTTCTTTCTTTCTTTTTTTTTTTTAATACAACATTTTTTGGTACATTTTAGGCATATATAATGAAAACACTCATCATAGGGAATTTGCACTTGTACATGGTACATCCTGCCCATTTTTTTCCCATTCCCCCCTCCCCTAAGAAGCTTTTCTTTTCGTTCACTCACATGCTAATTTTCACACAAGCCATTATTAGAAGTACAGTAACTTAATTTTCTGACAAGGATTTACTTTTTTGATATGTAGCTTTCTTTCAGTTTGCCACACAATGAGAATGAGAGTAAGAATATCTTACTGTTTAGTTATTCAGGGTAATGGAACTGAAATCTCATATGAAGGGGGGAATTTTTATGGTAGTCTTATAATAGCTATAGTATATTACATAATTTATGAGAGGGAAAAGGAACTAGGGAAAGAGGAAGGAAAATAACCCTCAGGGAAAATAGTGATTAAAATCCCCTTCTAATTTTTCATTGACCCTAATTTTTTTTGCAAAGCTGCATTGATAATAATTCTTCAACATATTTGTGAATTAGTGTGTACTAACTTTCCCGGAACAGTATTCTCAGTCTGAAAAATTGAATGATGATATCATACCAAAACTTTAGACAGTTTCAGTGTCTACCAATTAGGGAATGGTTAAATTAAAATGATTAAATTAGGGCTGGGGATTTAGCTCAGTGGTTCAGGCGCCTGCCTTGCAAGCACAAGGTCCCAAGTTCGATCCCCAGTACCAAAAAAAAAAAGATTAAATTATCATATAGCTACTCAGTGGAGTATTTTGAAACCTTTTAAAATCATCATAATAGAATAAAATCAGTAGATTAAATCAATGTCAGTATCCTGGTTGTAATATGGTACTATAGTTTTCCAAAAGGTTACCATTGGGAATTTGGATACAAGGTGCATAGATCTCTCTGTGTTATTTCTTACAACTGCATGTAATTCTACAGTTATCTTAAGATAAAAAAAGTAATTAATATTTAAATCACAATTTTAAATGTGTCAATATGAAAATATTTTTATTTATGTAAAAAAATCAGGCTAAAATTTGTAGGCAAACTGTATTCAATTACGAATAGGGAAAAAAGAATACAGAAAAAACACCCAAGGGTCATAATGGTTATATCTGAGTTGTTGGATTTTACATGAGTTTTCTTTTCTTTTTTATACTTTGCCTCATTTTTTTAAGTGTCCTATATGAATATACTCTTTAACTTTTCTAATCATTAAAAAAGTAAAAATTATTTCTTAAAAATACATTTAAAAATCTTTCTTTCTCAGCGTGCCAATGTGAAGGAAAAGATACCCGAATTCCATTACTGAAGGAAGTTTTTGAGGCCTTTCCTAACACCCCCATTAACATCGATATCAAAGTCAACAACAATGTGCTAATTAAGAAGGTACTCAAGACATTGGCTTCTCTCAGTGTGTTGCATCCAGTTTCACAAACTGAAAGAAGGTTAGAGTAGATAACTGCATAGATTGACAGTGTTCAAGGAAATGGGATACTCTGGGGATTGTCATTGTTGTAAATAATGCCTGGTAGAGGTCACTTGACTGTAGGAAAGTCTGTTTTCAGAGTGACTTGGCATGTCTCAGCCATGGATGGAAGTAAGTTATGCATGAGCTGGGCATGGTGGTGCACACCTGTGATCCCAGCACTTGGGAGGCTGAGGCAGGAGGATCACTGCAAGTTTGAGGCCAGCCTGGGCTACATAGTGAGTTTAAGGCCAGCCTGAACTACACAGTGAGACCCTGTCTCAAAAAAAAAAAAAAAAAAAAAGCTCTGCATCAGTCATTCTGGTATTCATATAATTAATTTCTAGTTTAACATTTCGGTTGTGATTATTTTATGTCAAATTACTAAATAGTTATATTCTATCAAAGAAATTATATAGCAGGTTTTTCAAAATTTTACACTAACCGTTGGCAGATAGTCACTTGTAATTCATTTTTTAAGTAAAATGAAACAAGTGGATTTACAGATAGGCACATGCATAAAATTTTGAATTTTCACATGTAGGTTTCAGAATTGGTGAAGCAGTATAAGCGAGAACACTTAACAGTGTGGGGTAATGCAAGTTATGAAATTGTGGAAAAGTGCTACAAAGAGGTAAGCTTCAAAACTGATACAGAATGATGTGTCTTTGCTGTTGTTGTGTATCTATCAATAAGTCATTACAGTAACAATTTTTAAAACTTCTCTTATTTCATAGCCTGCATAGAAAGACAGATGGTACTGAATGGAAGCAGTTATCTAGATGTTTGCTTATAGACATAATAGATTTTGACTTTGCAATCTAAGTTAATTGTAATCAGATTGGTTCACAGAATTATTTTCACAAGCTAATATTGTTTATCAACATTTTATGTGCCTTATAAAACAAAGTATGAATCCCATTTTAATGTTGATTTTAATTAAGCAGTTGAATTGTTTATGTAATGTTTAATTAAAGTATTTAGCCTATCAACTTCTTTTTGCCCTATCCCCCACATAGACTTCAACTCAGCCAAGCACATGATTTTGGGGTATTATATAAAGCAGGGCCATCCACTCACTGAAAGTTTTCTGCTTGAAGGAATTAAATCTATAAAAATTAATTTGAGCTGGCATCGTAGCTCTCGCTTGTTGTCCCAACACTCTAGGGGCTGAGGCAGGAGGATTGCCACGAGTTCAAGGCAAGCATGGGCTACATAGTGAATTCAAGGCCAGGGTGAACTACACAGCAAGACCCTGTCTCAAAAAATTTAATTTGATATTCTTTTTTGTTTGTTTGTTTGTTTTTTTGGTACCGGGGATTGAACTTGGGTACTTGGGCTTGTGCGGCAGGCAGCGAAACCACTGAACTAAATCCCCGGCCCCTAATTTGATATTCTTTGAAATAATAGCCGGCTAAGAGAATTGAAAATTTAAAATGTTTTTAAAAATTATAAGCATCAAAGACTCCTTTTTATCCTACAAGTGATACCATAGTGCAGAAGTATCACGACAGAAGTAGTAATTCTTATATAGGGAGAACTCATCTGGAACAGTCCTTTCTTCCTAGCAAATAAGGCAAAAACATCTATGATCAGCACCAGTGCAGTCCACAGTGCAGTGGAGGCTGTCATTGCGGCAGGGAGGTTTTCTTTTTTTGTTTGTTTGGTACCAGGGATCGAACTCGGGACCTTGTGCTTGCACGGCAGGCACTGGAACCACTGAGCTAAATCCCTGGCCCTAGGTTTTCTTTTTTGTTGTTTTTTTTTTGTTTTGGGTTTTTTTGGGTACCGGTGATCGAACTCAGGACCTTGCATTTGCAAGGCAGGCACGGTGCCACTGAGCTAAATCCCCAGCCCAGGGAGGTTTTCTTTATGTACAGCAGGTTCTGTGAGGTCCCAAGATCACTTGTGTTTGGGGGGAACCCAGCATCCTCAGCTCCTGGCTAGGAGCTTAGAACTAAGACTTCTCCAAGACGAATCATTGTCTGGTGTTATTTTCAGATGTTATTACAAAGAGGTATTGTACAGTATACCACGTGACCTGCTGACCTTTTTATATCATCACAAACATTTTCAAATAAAAAGTGATGATACTGAAAGCTGGAAACGAGGCAGAGAAACTGGATCTCTTACAAGTTGCTGGTAGTGAATGTGAAAAAGTATAGCCACTCTCTTCAGTAGTTAGCTTTTTATAAAAATAAACCCACAGTACTATGTGAAGCAGCAATGTCATTTATCCCAGAAAAATGAAAGTGCATACAAAAACTTGTACCTGAATTTTTTTTCATTTGTAATTTGTACTAGCATATGTTTGCAGAACATAATGATGACATTCATTGTGTACCTGAATTTTTGTAGGCACTTCATTTGTATAAGCAAACTGCTGGAGAAAACCAAATGTCTCCAGTAAGCAAATAGGAAAACAAACTGGCACATCCATACGATGGGATACTAGTCAGCAGTGAAAGAGAGTGAACTTAATACCTGCAGCACCCTGGATGGTACTCAAGACACTTATGCTTAGTAAAAAAAAAAAAACAACCTCAAAAGGTTATACTAGGGGCCAGGGATTTAGCTCAGTGGCACCATACCTGCCTCGAAAGTGCAAGGTCCTGAGTTTGATCCCCGGAACCAGGAAAAAAAAAAGATTATATACTTAAAAAAAATCACACATGCTGTATGACTTCATTTATATATCCCAGTACCTGGGGGGAAAAACTATAAACATACATGAAAGCAGATTAATGGCTGCCAGGGGACAGGGACTAAGGGTAGGGTAGAGAGTTGGTATAAATTCCAAGAGATGCCACAAGGGAATTCATATGGTGATGAAACAGTTTTGTATCTTGCTTATGGTTTGTTTGTTTTGCTTTTTTGGTACCAGGGATCGAACTCCAGTCCTTGCACTTGCGCAGCAGGCAGCGAAACCACTGAGCTAAATCCCCAGCTATATCTTGCTTATGGTGGTGGCTACATGGATCTAAATGTGGATTAAAATTGCATAGAAATTGCACACACACACAAATGAATACAGTTTTTTAAATGGTAACACCTCCCCTCAGAAAAAGGTGAAAACTGAATAAAGTCTGTGGTGTGAAATAATAATAATATACCAGAGGGGCCAGGGATTTAGCTCAGTGGTTTCACCGCCTGCTGCGCAAGCGTAAGGACCCAAGTTCCATCCCCGGTACCAAAAAAAAAAAAAAAAAAAAAAAAAATACCAGAGCCACTTCCTGCTTTGACCTTGTACTGCAGTTACATCAGATGTCACCTTTTGGGGAACCTGGGTGAAGGACAAATGAGACTCTTGCTAGTTTTGCAGCTTCCTATGAGTCTATAATTATTTCAAAATTTTAAAAATCTCTCCTGGCACACAGGTTTTCCCTTGATTCACATTTCCACCACCCCACCCCCAGAAGCCTCTGGCTTTCTCTTATTTTAGAATTTGAAACTCCAAAAACCTTTCTGCAATGCCATTCCAGCATCACAGTAAAAATGTCTCAATAATTGTCATTCATATTACCAACATGCTGTATAATTGATGCATTTTTTTTATAGTTTCCGAATATGACCTAGCAGAATTTTGCATTACTCCTTTAATACCCAGATGCTATAAACATAAAATATAAAAGTAAAAGGAAGTGGAACACACAGTGGTGATGGAAAAATGTGTGGCACTGGTTCTCACTTACTGGCTTTTTATTCATTCACACATAGTGCAGTGGTTCTTAAATATTGCTACACATTGGAATGACCCAAACAGTTTAGAAAATGACAAATGACATAATCCCAGCACTCTGGAGGCTAAGGCAGCCAGTTCGAGGCCAGCCTGAATTACATAGCAAGACCCTGTCCCAAAAAACCAAAAAAAAAGGGAAGAAAGAAAATTAAAATGTCTCAGTCCCATCTCACTGTTCTAATTTAAAAGATATAAAGTATAGTCTGTTGTTCAACATTTGCCGGCTTACTGCTGTCCTACCCACTCCTAGGAGGCATGCATAGCTCTCCAGAAGTACGTTATTGTTTTTAGTGCTCTCATTTCAAAGTGGCATAAATTTTGAGGGCCAGCCCATTACCCTGTTTTTCCCTAAGCTCTGTGATCCTTAGTGTATGAATTTGCAGAAGTCAGGGTTTTTCAGGGACTCATATGCTGTGTTATAGCTGAAATACCTGCATAAGTAAGTCAGAAACATTACCAAACCACCATGTGAACACAGGCAAAACAAAATCCCTAAAGGTTCTTTTTTTCTTTAAATAAAGAAGTAGGTAATTTACAGTTAGTTATTTAAAATGAATTACTTTTTCATGATTTTGGGGGGGTCGGTACCAGGGATCGAACTCAGGACCTTCTGCTTGCAAGGTAGGCCGCGGAACCACTGAGCTAAATCCCTGGCCCTTTTTCATGATTTTTAATTTATTACTCTTATAGAAAAATTCATTTTAAGCCCTAGAACTCCATTGAAAGTGCGTGTGTGTGTGTGTGTGAAGAGGTTAGAGGAGGGGAGTGGGGAGTTGCTGTTTAATGAGTATAGAATTCCAGCTTTGTAAGATGAAAAGACTTCTAGAGATTGATTGCACAAGAACATGAATATACTTAATATCCCTAAGGTGGTCACTTAAAAACAGTTAAAATGGGAACACGAAGTGGTGTTTCAGGCCCAAATCACACTCAGGAGGCTGAGGCAGAAGGATCACAAATTCTACGTGAGTTTGGACTATAGAGTGAAAGCCAGTCTCAAGATAAAATGAAAAAAAAAAAGTTAAGGTAGCAAATTTTATGTTATGTGATGTATATTTTATGTATATGAAAGATATGCCTTTCAGTTTTTAAAGTTTTGAAATTTCAAACATGTTTTCCAGTAGAAACATAGAATAATGGTTAGATTCTTAGACTTACCAAATCTTATTTATGTTTTGTATTTGATCCATAACATAAATGAAACATGACATATAGATACCATGTTCTATAGAGCACATGGTGTGATCACAAAATACAGTGGATTTTAAATTGTTTTAAAAAATTTATTATAGTAAAAAAACATTGCCATTGATCCCCTTCAAAGTATTCCTGCTCTCTTTGAATACATTTATTCCATCAATCCTGCCACTCTTATGAAGCTGGTCTAGAAGTCCTCTTTTGTCAGAATCTTTGGTTGTATTGTCATGGCTACTTCAAAGTCCTGAATTGATTCAAAACATTTATCTTCTGTGGTCATTTTGACTTTGGGGAAAAGTCAGAAGTCACATGGTGCCAGATCCAGTGAATAAAGTAGATAAAGGCACACCATAATGCTTTTATTTAATAGAAATTCCTGTAACCATTTTGAATGGATTCAGGACATAAAGGCAGCTGCAAAAGATATAAACGAGAACTTCCAGAACTGCTTCAGAAAGCAGCAAGAATGATGGAGTGTGTGTCTGATGCAGTGCTGGGGAAGGAGAATGGGGATTTGCTGTTTAATGACTATAGAATGTGAATGTATGAGTATTTTGAGGGGGACTAATGATAATGCATTTTACTGTAATTTTTTTTCTAGTACCGGGAATTGAATTCAGGACCTTGGACATGAGAGGCAGGCAGGGCGCCACTGAGCTAAATCCCTGGCCCCTACTGTAACTTTTTGATCACACCTCTTTTTAAAACAGGTGTCAGATTACTGAATATTTCTTTTATTCATCTCTATATTTTGTCTCATTAGATTCTAGTATGTTTAGTTTCTAGTTGTGAATACTATGACCACACAGAAGTGGTATTGCAAATTTAGAGAGAAGGAATAGAGAAACTTCAGCAATATTAATAACATTATAGGGCTCCAAGGTAGAACCTTACTTGTTTGTTGCAGACTAGCTATTTCTAAGGATTGTTGTAATTTAGGGAGTCCTTCAATGGATGTTGAGATACAGTGTTGGGAAATTTTGAGGCTTATGAAATAATGCTCTTTATTTGAGCAATTACTGTAAAGTAACATAAAATACTGTTTTTCAGAATTCAGATATTCCTATACTCTTCAGTCTACAACGTGTTCTGCTTATTCTTGGCCTTTTCTTCACTGGCCTCTTGCCTTTTGTGCCTATTCGAGAGCAGTTTTTTGAAATCCCAATGCCTGCTATCACATTGAAGTAAGTGGTTTACCCTGTTTTCATCAGCTGTCAGTTACAGAAGGATTATGAAAAAAACTCACTAATATCAGTATTGCTCTGATTTGTTCGTGTTTTAGTGCTGGACCTTGAACCTGGAGCTTTGCACATGCTAAGCATGCACTCTGCCACTGTGGGTTGGCTGGCATTCATCTCATGTCAGGGCCCGGCCCCAGTGTGATAGTGTTGATTGGTGGTGGGAACAGTGAGAGGTGATCAGGTCATTAAGAAGGATTAATGCTTTTCTTGTGTGAATGAATTCTCATCTTTGGCTTTCTCTTGCTTCCTCTCTTATACATGTACCCCTCTTTCACACATACCCACTGCTTTTCTGCCACCATCAAGCCCTCACAAGAAGCCAACCAGATACATTGTCATGTTCTTGGACCTCTAGAACTGTGAGCTAAATAAACCTCTTTTCTTTATAAATTATCTAGCCTCAGGTATTTTGTTACAGTAACAGAAAAATACACTAAGACAAATGTCAATGATAAAGATCTGTGGGTCTGGAGGTATAGGGCAGTGATGTAGCATCTGCCTAGCATGCACAAGGCTCTGAGTTTGATCCCTCCACACAATATGCACACAGAAAGGATAGATTTCTGTAGTTGTTTCCATGTTCTATTACCTGACCTATCTTGACCATGATTTTGATATAATCAAAACACATTTTTTAAAATGATAGAGGATTAGAAATACAGTGGACCCTTGACTTACAAACTCAGTTCCCAAGGGGTGGTTGTAACTCAGATTGGTTGTTAGTACAGCTGAGATTTGGATGTTTACCTGGGTACATGTTATAGATAACAAGAGGCAGATGAATCTTCCATTAGCCTAATTAACCCAAGTTGTTTGTATGTCAGGCCAGTTGTAAATTGAGGGTCCACTCTGGGCCACCCACAGGTTATACTGACGTTCTGTGCCTGTGTACTCAGAAGTCAGATAAAAAGAATTGAGCCTAATTACAAACCAAGAAGCTTAATAATTCTTTTATTTTGACATCAAAGCGCAACTACCAAAAAAAAAAAAAATGACCAACTACCTTCAACTTCCCTTACTTTATTTCATTGGCAGCAACACCCAGCTAAAACTCCATTAAACTCCAAATTCACCAGTAGGATTAATACATTTAGGAGGAGAAACAACTACCACTACAACTACTGAAAAAAAGAAAGGAACAGGGCCGGGGATTTAGCTCAGTGGTTCCACTGCCTGCCTCGCAAGTGCAAGGACCCAAGTTTGATCCCCAGAACCCAAAAAAAAAAAAAAAAAAAAAAAGAAAGGAACAAAAACAGAGAAAAACCTTTGCAGACAGGAGAAAGAAGAGTAGAGTTAGTTTGAGTAAGATATTTCTGTATTTATATAATTTCTCTGCTAGGTGCAAAGCCTTGCTTTTCACGCACTAATTTAATAGAAAGATAAAAATATTTTAACCACTTAGAATTGCCTGATAAGTAATAAGCTTTCAGTACTTAATAGCTTTTATTGTTAAATTATCTTATTATTAAAGAAAGCTTTGTCTCCTAATCCTATGTACTCAGAATGTGATTTTTTAGCTGTAAATTCATAAGAATAACCAAGTGATGACAGAGGAACTTGGAGCTCCTTGGGAGATCGTGTAAATGTGAGTTAAAACATTTTTCATCCCCGTTGAGAACTTTAAACAAACAGGCTGGGGCTGGGGAGGTAGCTCAGTGTTAGAGTGCTTATCTAGCATGAGTGAGTCCTGGTTTCGATCCCCAGCACTGCAAAATAATAATAGTAGTATTAGTAATAATAATAATAATAATAAAACTGAACGTTAGTGCAGCAGTCATTTGAAAATATTGGTTCAAACAAGTGTGGTCAGTACTCTTGTGCTTAGCTTCAGTTTCATGACCATTTTCCTACTTGAGTTTCTTAGTGATGAGCATGTTTGTTCTAACTATTGCCAATTATATATATATATTTTTTAATTTTTTGGTACCAAGGATCAAACTCGGGACCTTGAGCTTGTGAGGCAGGTGGCAGAACCACTGAGCTAAATCCCCAGCCCCCTTGCCAATTATATTTATCAGAAGTCTTGTAGCTGCTTCTCAGACCAAAACAACAGAAATACTTCTACCAAGAAACTATTTCCACTTTCTGTGTGAAAATGATCCTGTTTATTCCTGAAGTGCTAGCTTTTCTCCTGCCTGAGATAGGCTCTTACACTCTCTAGATTAATTCCACATTTCATTTTGGAAGTAAATGTTATTGAAAAACAATCTAATAATTGTCTTCAATTAGATAATTAGTATATGAGGTACTCAGTCCCTGAGATACCTGAAATTACAACCAGGACTTTCTATCTAGGTCCAAGTTGAGGGAAAAAAGAACTTGTACTTGGGCCCGGGGATTTAGCTCAGTGGTTCTGGCGCCTACCTCGCAAGCGCAAGGTCCCGGATTTGATCTCCAGTACCAAAAAAAAAAAAAAAAGAACTTGTCCTTCATTTAGAGAGCTTATAATAAAAACTAAATTCAAAGAGAAAGAGAAAAAAGAAATGTAAGACTGAGGTGGTCTGGGGCTATCGTTCAGCGATGGAGCACTTTCCTGGCATATGGAAGTCCCTGGATTTGATCTCCAGCACCCATTTTTTAAAAGTGGGGACTCTCAGAATTACCTTGAGAAGGCAGCTGAGAAATCTTGTTAGGAGAGAGGCTCATCAGAAATTTTCTTATGGCCACCACCCGAGGTTAGTGACACAGTTTGTTGTACTGTAGGTGTCAAGAGAAGGAAGAAGGAACTCAGCATCGGGCTGAAAATTTAAGGAGACCCTTTTAGTAGGAAACATAATTAAAAAGGACATGGTCCACATCTTCCAGTATTGAAAAGGAAAGAAAAATGCATTAAACGCTTCACTTTTACCCCAAATACCTTTTAATCCAGAGTACAGTTTGGTTGTATGTTTCAGTCTACCACATACTGAATTGTAGCCAACAAAGCAAGAGAAAGAGATTTCACCAAAAAAGAAGAGATTTGATGAGCCCTGGGCACTAGGACTCTGGGAAAACAATGCTTCTTTATTTTTTCACCTTTAAATAGTGGTCACAAAAAGTTAGCATGAAGCTAGTGGAAACAGGAAACCAAACTCAGCTATACATTATTTTTGTCTACAAAATGTTTTGAGAACATACTAACTAGGCACTCTTTTCATTTTTGAACTTAACTTTAATCACACTGATCTATTCCTGTGTTCTAATTAAAACTTTGTCTTCCTTTAGGTTAAAAGAGCCCCACACCATGTCCAGAAGTCAAAAGTTTCTCATCTGGCTTTCTGATACGTAAGAATTTTAGTTTCTTGATATGTGAGAAACTATTATTGCTGTTGCTATATTTATTAAATATAATACTTATAATCCAGAGCAAACTTTCCACCTATGATTGGTAATGAAGACTTGTTGAGCACCTACTCTGGAAGTAGCTATGTCTGGGTCATTTAGATTCTTTTGTTTTTTTGGTACCGGAGATCGAAGTTGGGTCCTTGCGCTTGTGAGGCAGGTGCTGGAACCACTGAGCTAAATTCCCGGCCCCTGGAGTCATTTAGAACTAGCTTGAAATGTAATCTCACCCACTTTCATGAGAAAACAGCCCTCATTCACCATCTAAATGATTTACTTAGGATTATGTAGTTAATTAGTATCCGAGTTGGGATGAATATTTATTTGCTGTTTCCACTAGCCTAGGGTCCAAAACATGGTAAAAAGTATGTATATCAATGTAGTATGTGTAAAAGCGTATATTGCCTACTGGCATACTTCTTAGGAATATTTGCACTTCACATATTAAATATTAACTTAAAAGTAGAAAGGTGGTCCTGCCTACAGGGTGGATATCTACTTTGAAGAAAATGCCTTAATTTCTACAGCATACTGAGCTTAAATTTAGGTAAAAACCATAAAAATTTGTTCTGTAATTTGCTTTAAAATGGAGCCTTGAATGCTTAAATATGTTAATAGTCCTAAATCACACACAGCCTTTTATTATTTAGCTCCTCCTTCAGAGAGTCTTAGAGGCCGGGGATGGTGGTGGGAGCCTATAATCCCAGCACGTGGGAGGTTGAGTCAGGAGGATTGCCATGCATTGGAGGCCAACCTGGGCTACATAGTGAGACCTTGTTCCCCCCCCCCCCAAAAAAAGCTAGATGTGGTGGCTCGTGCCTGTAATTCCTAGTACTCCGGAGGCTGAGGCAGGTGGATCACCATAAATTCGAGGCCAGCCTGGACTACATAATGAGTTCAAAGCCAGCTTGGAGTACATAGACCCTGTCTCAAAAATAAAATTAAATAAAATAAAATACATTCTGTTCTGGGGATTTAGCTCTGGTTCCGCCACCTACCTTGAAAGTGCAAGGTCCCAAGTTCAATCTTCGGTACCAAAAAATAAAAATAAAAAAAAAACACCCTAATCCATTATATAATTGAACTACAATGTTGTAGAAGTTGACCTGAATTTCCTGCCTTACTTAACTTGGAAAGTTGGGAGCACATCCTTTTTAGCCTTTCTCACTCCCATAATGGCTCCAGCAGGGAAGGCAAGGAAGCCTCTTCTCCACAGAGGTGCTTAGGTGGCTAAGAACGGGTCTCCCGGGGATCTGTGGCAGCACTAGCAGAGGATCTGGTTGTCCAGCCAGCAGCTAAAGGGATCTAGCACTTCGTTCAATCATAAATTCATCTGCAGTGGCCATTATTCCCTGAGGCCTTGGTTTGTATTGGTGAAGCATTGGAATTAAATGAAACTAGGAATTATTAAACTCTAATCAACTAAGATAAAGGCTAATTCTAGCCCTTAGAACTAATAAATACCTAAATCTGTTGTGGTTTTCCTTTCTAGATTATTAATGAGGAAAGCTTTATTTGACCACCTCACTGCCCGAGGCATTCAAGTAAGTTTCTGGGATGATGCATTTTGGAAACAGCGTAACCCATTGGTTTAACATGTGTGTGAAGGGCAGGGGCTTTTCAGTGACTTGTGAAGGAGTCCAACTGCTGCCATCCTAGGCTGACCAGAGACCACTCAGCCTCTCATCCCACTGTGCTTTTACCCCTGCTCAAGATGTACAGTTGTGGGTCCCTAAGGCTGCACCCCTACCTCCCGTCACTCTTCAGCCCTGCTCCTCACAGCAGCCCCCCTCACACGCCCTATGCTTGCTCAAGCCCTAGTGCTGTGGGGAGCCCCCCCACCCCCAGCTCCTTTCTACTGAACTCTCCCCCTTGAAAGTCTCATTTGGACCTTTTCCTTTCCCAGCCCCTCTTCATGCTTAGGACCCTGTAAAGACCTCCCAGCCTGTGGGAGAGTTACCGGCCTGGTCTAAGTGCCAGGGTGGTCCCTCTCAGGTTTACTCTGAAATAAGCCTGTCCTGTTGAGCTCCTACCTTTGTTTTTTCTTCCTTTTTCCTAACCTTTTCAGCCCTGGCTCTGATGCTGACACCTTCCTGATTTATCAGTGAGAACTGGGAGCTTGGCCTTACAGTTAGTAATAGAGCATCGGCATTTCTGCAGCTCCATTGCTCTTACGTAGAGACGAGGGCAGCTGAGGTCAGGGAGGTGGGATTGTGCATGTTTAATGAGCAAAATGGAGTTGTTAAAGGGGTTAATGGTGCCTCTGATTTCTCAAAATGACAAGGGCTACTTTCTAAGTATGTTGAGGTTATAGTGGATGCATGTTATAAAAATAATTTTTTATTTTAACATTTCACACTTTTCATGATTCTGATTTTAGGTGTATGTTTGGGTATTAAATGACGAACAAGAGTACAAAAGAGCTTTTGATCTGGGAGCAACTGGAGTCATGACTGACTATCCAACAAAGCTTAAGGATTTTTTACATAATTTTCCAGCATAGAGAAAGGTACTTGGATATACTCAGAGGAATCACGGGAAGACCTAAGAAGAGAATATATCACCATCATTTCCCTAAGATAGTTCCAGAATGATAAGCGGTTTAATCAGTTAAGTTTTGATTACCTCATTTTTAAGCCTGTATGAGAATGTAGAAACTATATATCGTATATTTATTTTAAACAATACGGCATATATTACACTTGTAAATTGTTTAGAAAGATAATTGGTTTGAGATGTAAGTAGGTCATTGATGAAGATGTCTGTATATAATGCAGTATTCTACTATAATTACTTCCGAAATCAAAGACTGTTGGATAAATTTGTCATTAGCCTTCATTGGAATAAGACCAACTAATTTAGTAAAAGAAAGTTATTGAAGGCCATTACAACTGTTCTGCACTGTCTCATTATATCTAAAAATATCTTAGTTAAAAAAGAAAGAAAATATAATGGAAGAAGACCTTGAAAATCAATTTTAGCTGGGTGTGGTAGCACATGCCTGTGATTCCAGCACTTGAGAGGCGGAGGCAGGAGGATTGCCTTGAGATCCAGGCCAGCCTGGGATGCATAGTGAGTTCAAGGGCAGCCTGAACTACATAGTGAGGAAAAAAAGAAAAAGAAAGAAAGAAAATCAATGTTGTAGTTTTCTGGTAAGTTATACATTGTAGCAGAAGACAGGCTCAAAGAAATAACTGAAAGTTTGTTAATTGATCAGAAATAAAATCTGTAGATTGAATTAGATTTCTCAGTTGCTGTTGTTAGTGGGGATATTCTATTTGGACTCCTTTTCAAGTGTGTAACAGTGCTACCATGTCTTTTTTTTTATACATTAAAAATAGACTTTCCAGGGCCAGGGATTTAGCTCAGTGGTTCCACCGCCTGCCACACAAGCACAAGGTCCTGAGTTTGATCCCTGGTACCAAAAAAAAAAAAAAAAATAGACTTTCCAATTGTAAATTAAGACAATGTCCAAATAGTCATTTTTTATGATTCTTCTTAAGAAATGTAATGTTTTCATTTTTTGGCCTTGACTTCACTGTTTGAGCCTACATCTAGATTTTAAATAACATCTTGAACTCTAATAATTTTATTAAACTGATAGAAATAAATATCATTGTTTGTAATACTGCTAGTATGAACCATTGTTCCTGATCTTTAAGAATTCAGTCCTCTGGGGGGCCAGGGATTTAGCTCAGTGCCGCCAGCACCTGCCTGGCAAGTGCAAGATTCTGAGTTCAATTCCTGGTTCTAAAAAAAAACAAAAAAGAATTCAGTCTTCTGAGTACTAAGTAGAAAGAAATTTTCCCAAAACATTAGATAGCACTTGCTCAGTTTTGCTGATGTGACTTCATGTAAATCTGTTTTATTTTATTGACTCATGTTTATGATCTCAAATTGGGAGATGAATATAATCTGGAATAAGTGTCTTTTACCTATATTATGTCTCTCATTTGGAGTTTGCCAGCTGTACAGCTATGGAGGATGACTGTACTCTTTCATCTGTTCCTGGAAGACATATTCATTATTTGCTTTGTTGTTTAAACTAAAATAAAGTTTTCCAAGAACAAAACAAGGGTTATTGTTGTTGGTTTTTTGGGGGGTTTTTTTTGTTACTGGGGATTGAACTCGGGTCCTTCTGTTTGCGAGGTGGGCGGCAGAACCACTAAGCTAAATCCCTGGCCCTATTAATTGATTTATAGTTGTAGTTCCAAGTATGTTCTGTAAGCTTTTTTGCAGAATTTAATGAGGTAGTTAATTGATGATATGAATAGATGCACCTTAGATTTCACTCTAAAGAAAAAAATATAGCTGGGCATGGTGGCACACACCTTTAGTCCCATCACTCGGGAGGCTGAGGCACTATACATAGTAAGACCCTGTTTCAAAAGACCGCCCCCCCAAAATATATATGGAAATACTTTCACAATAAGGAAGTTACTTCTAGGGATTTGAACAAAAGACTTTTGCAGGTAATCTACTTGTCTTTTTTTTTTTTTTTTTTTTTTGAGGTAGTCTTGCTATATAGTTCAGGCTGGCCTTAAACTCACTATGTAGCCCAAGCTGGTCTCAAACTCATGGCAATCCTCCTGCCTCAGCCTCCTAAGTGCTGGGATATGCCACCATGCCCAGCCATTATTTTCACTTACTATAATCTATACTTATAGTGTTATAGTTGCATCAGTTTGTCTTTGATATCATTGAGTGTGTGTGATTGTGTGTGTGTGTGTGTGTGTGTGTTACTGGGGATTGAACTGTAGGCTTCACACGTGCTAGGCAATTGCTCTATCACTGAGCTACATCCCCAGCAATATCATTATTTTAAAATTATTTTTAAATTCTGATTTTTTTTATCATTCAGAGCAGGTCATATTATAAAGTTGGCACATATTTTGGGTCAGCCAGTAAGAGACAAGTTATCCAAAATGGTAATACAGTTTAAAAAAATCATGTTTTGATGATTTTATAGTTCAGGTGACTTTAAGTCTCTTAATAAAAGCATAATAGTAGTATTCTTTTTTTTCTTTTTTTTTTTTTTTTTTTTTGGTACCAGGGATCAAACTCGGGTCCTTGTGCTTGCGAGGCAGGCGGCGGAACCACTGAGCTAAATCCCTGGCTTTCAAAAGCATAATATCTATAGCAGTGGACTTGATATTACAAGATAACATGTGAATACTGCTGTTTTAGTTTTTTATTTTGAGACAGTGTTTTGCTAAATCACTAAGTTGCCCAGGCTCTGGCTTGCGATCCTCCCGCCTCAGCCTTCTAAAGTGCTGGGATTTAAGAGGTTTGGTGCCCTTTCATTTCGAGATAGTATCAGTAGACATAATGAATAGCATGGTAAATAAGACTTGAAAAGTGGTCAGAAGCTGTAATCAGACCCCACTGATAGGAGACTAGCACCAGACTTGATAGACATCGCCACAGGTCTGGTCTGGGCCGCTGTGTCCAGTGTGCATGGCCATGGCCCTTAGCCGGGCGATTCAGCAGTCAGCAGGAGAGAGGACACGTGACAATGTCACTGTAGGACTAGGGTCCTAAGCAGGTTACCAGGGAAAAACAGGACCCAAGGTCCTAGAACAAGGGCCCAGGTCTTAGAAAGAGGCATGTTTAACAGGACCAAAGAAAAGAGTGAGAACACTTGCCTTGAAAGGGAGAAATTGCCACTGAGTCCCATGCTGTCTTAGACCTCATTTCTGGCCAGAACTTGCTCTAGCAGTTGGTGTGGAAGGAAGGGTGACTGCAGGTGGGCATCTCACAGCCACGCTGTGCAGAAAGGATGGCCTCGGTAGGCTGGGAGGAGAACATACATGCTAGGGCTGGCCTGGCACGCGTGAGGCCCAGGGTTTGGTCCCCAACAGTGCAAACAACAACCAGAAACCAAAATATACAAATCATAGTATATTCAGTGCGATTGATTCTGCCTAGTTATGCAACACGGTATCTCAGAGTCTTAAAAGAAGTGGAAAGAGAATGTGCCATAGATAAGAGTGGCCATGATTGCCTGCTTGAGGAGTTTGTTCTGAACTGAATTATCATGAATTATCACCAAGCAGGTGACCAAACTTGAAACATTAAAAATGAGAACCAAGGGCCCGGGATTTAGCTCAGTGGTTTTGTTGCCTTCTGCGCAAGCACAGGAACCTGAGTTTGATCCCTGGTACCAAAAAAAAAAAAAAGAGAGAGAACCAAAACTTCTAGGCATTAATATGACATGAAAGCTGAATGTGGTGATGCACTCTTGCAATCCCAGCCCTCAGGAGGCTGAGGCAAGAGGATTGCTGCAAGTTTGAGGCCTGCCTGGGCTACATAGTTTGAGGGTGACCTGAACTACATAGGGAAACCCTGTCTCTAAACAGATAAATAAATAAAGTAATAATAATATGACAATCATTTCAGTCCCGAAAGGAAAATGTACATATAGTCAGAGACCAAGCACCAAAATAACTAGAATTAAAGCAGTGAGGTCTGAGAGTTGCAGAGAAGAAGTCGCTGAGGATGTTGTTTTTCTACTTCATTTGCATGGCACTGACAAACCAACATTGGAGAACTGGATTTTCCTATCATCTCAAACAGTTACAGGCGTAGAGTGGAGATGAGTGCACAAACTGTTCAAAGGCTGGACAGATCATACAGACCTAACTGCCATTAGATTGCATAAAAATTAATTTGGCAGGGGCTGGGGCTATAGCTCAGTGGTAGAGCACACGCTTAGCATTGCAAGGCTCCGAGTTCCAGTCCAACAGGCCAGTAGTATCCCTCATGCATAGCAAGGGACCTTGGGTCCTGGACCCTGGTTGTACAGAGACAGTGTCGCCACTTCCCGTTACAGCTTCCTCATGCTGATTGTTCACTGACTATTGCAGCAGCAGCAATAATAATTTAACGGTACTCCACAGATTGGAGACTCTTGCAGTAATATCTTCGGGAAGTAATAGGGTCCCAATGAACATAATGACAGTGTATATAGGGAAGCAATTTGTGTCTCTATAGGAGAAGAATTAATAAGAATTGTGACTGGACTCTGGGAGGTTGAGGCAGGAGGATCACAAGTTGAAATTCTACCTGGGCAACTTAGGGACTTAGCAATACCTTGGCTCAAAAGATTTTTTTTTTTTTTAAAGAGGCTGGGGACATAGCTCAGTATGAAGGCCCTGGGATCAATCCCCAGTACAGCCAGAAAAAAAAAAGTGACTAGATAAGCTTAAAAGAAGAAAAGTCTGGACTGGGGATTTAGCTCAGTGGTTTCGATGCCTGCTGCGCAAGCGCAAGGACCCAAGTTCGATCCCTGGTACCAAAAAAAAAAAAAGGAAAAGTCACCACTTAAAGGTTGCAAGGAAAAGGGGAAGTGGGAGAAAGGAACTGGTTTGGCGTTAAGTTGAGTGTGGTACACCTGGGTTTGAAATGCCAGCGTGGGTGGCTGTGCCTTGGGGACATTAGCCCCCCGCAGGAAAGAGTAGGTTTGGACGAACAGATTGAGTTTTATGTACTTCATAGATATGGTCCACTTTCCCTTTGTGGTGCTGTAACAAAATACGTGATGGGTGGGGAAGGATTTCTAAAAGAAAGGTTTATGTGCTCAGGTCTTGGCGCCCACGTCTGGTGAGGGGCCTCTGGCGGGGTCACTTGTGGCTGGCCGGTGGCGCCCTCGGCTGGAGCACGAGCGAAGCATGACCGGAAAGGCAGGAAGAGAGCGGGTCAAGGAGCCCCCAGGCTGCAGCTCCCGGCTGCTGGAGACAGCCGTGACCCACGGGCACGGGCGGACTTCGGTGGCCTCGTGACCATCTGCTGGCCGCCTCTTCCACTCCACGCCGCGGGACCAGGGGCAGTGCTTCCACCCGTAACCGCAGGGAGCAAACCGTCTCAGACCATGGTGAGTGTGAGCTTGCACACCAGCCCTGGAGGAGGACTTCAGCTCCTCCTCCCTTCCACTCGCAGGGTGGGTGTTACCATGGCGCCAAAATATCACGCACGATTCACATCGCGGTCAGGTGGAGTGTTACCTACTTTCCCACTCCTTTCTGCCTTTTCCTTTCAAAATCAAGAACTCTTTCAAAACTTGCATAATTTTATTTATTTATTTATTTTTTGTATCTGGGATTTAATTCAGGACCTTGGCTTGCGAAGCAGGAGGCAGCACCACTGAGCTAAATCCCCAGCCCATTATTTGATTTCTTTGTTTGTTTTGTCTTTTGGTACCGGGGATTGAGCTCGGGACCTTGCGCTTTTGAGGCAGGCGCCAGAACCACTGAACTAAATCCCTGGCCCCTATTATTTGATTTCTTGATGATAGCCAGTCTTGCTGGAGTAAGATGGAATCTCAGTGTTGTTTTATTTTATTTATTCATTTGGTTTTTCGAGGCAGGGTCTTGCTGTATATCTAGACTGGCCTTGAATTCATTGTATAACCCAGCCAGGCCTCAAACTTGAAGTGATCCTCCTGCCTCAGTCTCCTGAGTGCTGGAGTTACAGATGTGCACCACCATGCCGTGCAATCTGTTCACTAAGTTACATCCCCAAGTCCTTTTTCTTTTCTTTATTTTTAAAACAGGGTTTTAAGTGGGCGTGGTAGTGTACTCCTGTTATCCCAGCGCGTGGGAGCCTGAGGCAGGAGGAATGCCAGGAGTTTGAGGTCAGCCAGGGCTACATAGTGAGACTCGTTCTCAAAAAACAAGAACAAAAAAGAAAGAGAGATACTGAATATTTTTGGTTCTCAAATGGGCAAGAATTCAAGTGTTTATGAGAGGCATAGGCAACAAATATCATAAATTAGTGGGAATACAAACTGTCAGAACACTTTGAGAATCAATTGGACAGTATCTTTAAATACAACCTTTTAGGCCTGAGGATGTAGCTCAGTAATACCAAGGCTGCCTGGCAAGCTCAAGGTCCTGAATTTGATCTCCAGTACCGGGGGAGAAATACATCCTTTTATTCAGAAATTCCAGTGCTATGATAATGTCTTATGAAGAAAGTAGGATGAGTGCCCAATGTACATAGGCAGAATGAAAACTAGAAATAACCTAAGAATGCAACATTAAGGGCCTGGTTAAATAAATTCTGATGTATCCATGATGATCACTAAGAATATTACCTTGTACATCTACTGTCATGAGATATTATTTTTGTTTATTTTGAGATGGGGGTCTCAACATGCTGGTCCCGAACCCCTGGGTTCAAGTGATCCTCCTGCCTCAGCCTCCTGAGCAGGTAGGACTACAGGTGCCCAACATTGTACCCAGCTGAGATGTTATTAAATGAAAAGACCAAGCCATAAAATTGTATATGTTTAAACAATACTGTTTATACATACTCACTTTTAAAGTCTGAAATGATATCTGGCAAAAAATATCAAATTGGTTTTTTTTGCCCCGGTACTGGGGATTGAACTCAGGACCTTCCACTTGCAAGGCAGGCACGGTACCACGGAGCTAAATCCCCAGGCCAAAAATAATATTTTTTTTTAATTGTCAAAAACACACTTAATACTTTTATTTTTCTTTTGTGGTTGAGGATTGAACCCAGGATCTCTACACTGAACTACATCTTCAGCCCTTCTTTTTAAATTTTATTTTATTTTGAGACAGGTTCTCACTAAGTTGCCCAGGCTGGGCTTTTATTTGTGATTCTCCTGCCTCAACCTCCTAGAGATCAACCCTCTTGACTTTTTTTTTTTTTTTTTGAGGCAAGGTCTCACTGTGTTGCCCTGACTAGTCTTAAATTTCTGTGCTCAAATGATCCTCCTGCCTGAGCCACTAGAGCAGCTGGGCGTTTGGTACAGGTGTGCACTGCCATGCCAGGCACTTGGCAGATTAGGTGTGAGGTGCAGCATTCCACACGTGTTTTGTGGCAGATCTCTGGAACTTACTCATCCCACGTGAGTGAAATCTTATGCCAGCTCCTTAGCAACTCCCTATGTTCCCTTACCCCACCCCCCAGTCTCTGGCAACTTAGACTATTTTTTTTTTGGTACCAGGGATCGAACTCAGCTCCTTGTGCTTGCTCAGCAGGCGGTGAAACCACTGAGCTAAATCCCTGGCCCAACTTAGACTATTTTAAGTGAAACTCATGTAAGTGAAAAATAAGTGATCTAAGTCCAGTATTCAGTCTTCTGTGACTAGCTTTTCTTCTTTTTTTGGTACTGGGGATCGAACTCGGGCCCTTGTGCTTGCAAGTCAGGCGATGGAACCTCTGAGCTAAATCCCCGGCCCTGGCTTATTTTATTTAACATGAAGTCTGCAAGCTTCCTCCATGATGAGGCATGTTGCAGCATTACATATTGAGAGGAAGAGCTTGTACAAAAGCCCTGAGGCAGGAAAGGGATTTGTGAGTACTAAGAAGAGAAAAGAAGAAGTGGGAAAGGGGGAGAAGGTAGAGATTGACTTTTGGAAGATCTCTTCATTAGAACAAAAGTCAAAGCACAAATAAAAGCAGGGTTTTTTAGCTTTGGTGGTGGGAAGATTAGTTTCCACCCAGTGGTTTCTCATTTCTCCGTGACAAAGAGTCAAGGTGTTTGGCTAAAACTGAGAATGGAGAAAGAGGCATAAAATATTTCAGGAAAAAGCTTGCAATAGCCGGTTTAGGGAGTGGGAATGTGGAACTATTAGAGTGAGATTGCTGAACAGTTCTGAATGCTAATTTGAGGCTTGAGGTTTTGTATTTAAAATGAAATCACAGATGCAGTGGTGCATGCCTGTAATCCTAGCACTCAGGAGCCTGAGGCAAAGGATCACCATGAGTTCGAGGCCAGCCTAGGCTACATAATGAGACTCTGTCTCCAAACAAACCAAATGAAATCAGTCGACTCAATGTTATTTCCAAATCATCAACAAAATAATTTGCCATTGAAATTAAGAGAATAAACTTGGGGGGAGGAGTTGAGTAAGGAAATGAGCTGAAAGGTCATAGAAAAGAGACAGAGAAGGAGGTCCGAGAAATGAGGGAGTACAATGTCTGAAGCAGGTGGGTCCTTCCCTGACTGCTTCGCAAGCACAAGGACCCGAGTTCGATCCCCGGTACCAAAAAAAAAAGAAGGTGAGTCCAGCAGGGCCTTAAGTGGCTCCCTGACATCAAGGAAGACAGGGCTGGGGAAGGGTGAAGATGCCTCTGTGGCCAGCTTCATTTATCGCTCCAGGTCACGGACCCAACACCAAACTCAACACGGCCACTTACTCAAAGGAATTAGGGAGCCGGGCTGTCAAGAAGGGGTGCAGTGTCCAGTGAGCTGTGCTCTGAACCGAGAGGCTCATCTGTGTGGAAAGGGCCTGGTGGAGAGAAGAGGCTGAGTGAGCCGTCACCTGTGCAGCAGGCCCTCAGCTTTGGGCTTTTGGCTGCGAGCCATGTGGCCCTTGCTGCTTGTGGTCTACGTTAGGGATCTGGAGCTGAGAAGAGTTTTGGTTTTTGTTTTGGGGTTTGAGGGTTAAAACTAAGGCCTTATGCATCCCAAGCATGTACTGTACCATGGAGCGCCCTCCCCAGGCCAGGAAGAAGATCTGATTTTCTTTTTAATACACCAGGATGGGATGGGAAAATAAAAATGTTTTACACTTGCAAGAGGATAGACCAGCTAAATAAAAAGCCACTGTGTGTGTGTGTCGGGGTGTGTGTGTGTGTGTGTGTGTGTGTGTCTCTGATCTCTGTATTTCTGTTTCTAAGGATATCAGGCCTATGAGGCTAGTGCCCCCAACTTGATAACCTGTTTTTGTTTTTGAGACAGTCTCAATATGTAGCCCAGGCTGGCCTCAAACTCCCAGTGATCCTCCTGCCTCTGCCTCCCAAGTGCTGGGATTACAGGTGTGTGCCACTGCTGCGCCTTGATGGCCTTATTTAACTTTACTTACCTTTGAAAGGTCCTATCTCCAAATATGATCACATGTAATGACTTCAACATAGGATTGGGGAGGCTCGGTGCATAGCAGATGGAGACAGTGGTCAAAGTGGGAGATCTGCAGATTGGCTATGTATGGGAGGAGGTAGAGATGCAAAGGATAAACTAGTAAATCTGAGACAGTTGGAAAGGAAATATTTGTAGCCAACCATAGAGGGACCAGGAGAGAACAAATCTAATATGGCTGGAATTGTCACAAAGAAACTAGTTGGGAGTGTTGATACATGCCTGAAATCCCAGCACTTGGGAGGCTGAGGCAGGAGGATCACCACAAGTTCAAGGCCAGCCTGGGCTACACAGTGATTTCAAAGGCAGCCTGAATTATATAGCAAGAATCTGTCTCAAAAAAACCCTAAAAACTTTAAAGAAAAGAAAAAAAGTACATTGAAGTAGGATTGGAGTTGTAGCTTAGTGGTAGAGCACTTGCCTACCCTGCCCAAGGCCCTGGGTTTAATGCTCAGTGCTGCAGGGGGGAAAAAAAGGAAACTGAAATGGCTACTGGGCAAGAAGAATTCCTGAGCAGACAAATCCAGTCAGGCCTAAGTTACCTAATTCTTGCTTGATTAGCAAATGTAAGCAAAATTTGAGCTCGAGGTTGTCCTCCCTCCCTCCCTCCCTCCCTTCCTTCCTTCTTTCCTTCTTTTCTTTTCTGTACTGGAGATTGTACCCAGGGCTTTCACATTGAGCTACATCCACAGTCTTTTTACTTTTTAATTATTTTAATTAATTAATTGATATTTATTTATTGTTTTTTTGAGACAAGGTCTCACTATGTAGCTCAAACTGGCCTTGAACTTTCGGTGATCCTTCTGCTTCAGCCTCTTTTTTTTTGTTTTTAAATAAAAGAAGTCGATTTATTTGAAGGCAAGGGAAAGGGAGAAAAGAGGGGACACACAGCTAATCTGGACAAATAGGGAATTTTCTTTCTTCCTTTTTTTTTTTGGTACTGGGGATAGGCGCCGGAACCACTGAGCTAAATCCCTGGACTTTAAATACATGATCTTTTCTGGGTTTTTTGGTACTGGGGATCAAACTCAGTACCTGTGCTTTCGAGGCAGGTGGTGGAGCCACTGAGCTAAATCCCTGACTGGGAATTCTTGCCTCAGCCTCTTGAGTGCTGGGTTTACAGGTGTGAGCCACTCTACCTGCCTTCCTTTTTTCTTTTTTTTTGTAATTTTTTATCTTGAGACAGAGTCTCACCAACTCACTAAATTGCCCAGGCTACATTTGAATTTACAGATTCTCCTGCCTCAGCCTCCCAGAGTGCTGAGATTATAGGCATGCACCCATTAAGCTATTTCTTGTAAATGTCTATTTTTTTCTTTTCAGTACCCTGTGCTTTTGAGGCAGACACGGTGCCACTGAGCTAAATCCCTGGCCCCTGTAAATGTCTATATTAAGAATAAACAGAATTTAAACTCAGCCAATCAGAAAGAGATTAAAAAAAAAACCTTACAAAGACTAGGTCCATTACATTGGGTGGACCAGTGCTGGGGAACCTTTTAGAGACCAAGTGCCCAAACTGCAACCCCACACCCACTTATTGCAAAGTGCCAACCCTGCAATTAAACCTGAATTCTGAGGTTTTAGTTTGTTTGGTTTTTGTTTTTGTTTTTTTAAATAAAGTCTCACTATGTAGGTCAGGCTGGCCTTGAACTCACTATGCAGCCCCGGCTGGCCTCAAACTCACAGTGATCCTCCAGCCTCAGCCTCCCAAGTGCTGGGATTATAGGCATGCACCACCACTCCTGGCTATGCAATTCTTTTTTTTTTTTTTTTTTTTGTGGAACTGGGGATCGAAGTCAGGACCTTGCACTTGTGAGGCAGGCGGGAGAACCACTGAGCTAAATCCCCAGCCCCTGCAATTCTTATATGATGTTACACCAAGGATTTTTTTCACTTCTTCATTCTGTTTTCACCATATTATGAAAAAAATTTGAGTTTTTAAGTTTGAGTTTACTTTTTCTGTCTTCTTTGACCTCTAAAGTCAAATATTATAGTTACCAGCAATGAAGCTATATATTTAAGCAAATATATAGCTGTGTATTTAAGCAAAAAGTTTGGGTGCACCATGTAGCTCTCTATAAGTTCTTTCCAACCCCTTCTCTATAGCTGATTGATTCATTTCCCTTTTTTGAGTAGATGCCTGCAGTCATCACTTTTTAGATCATGTGATTCTGAAATAAACATTTGGTAATTTTGCAAAATGTAACAGGAAACACCTGTTCCTATTGTTCATTACCAGCAATCTGAATTTTAGCTATAAGAAGCTCAAGAAAAATAACATTATCTCAGAAGAAACACCTCTCTTGACTCAAGTGGGAATTGCTGAGAAATATAGGGAAAAAAATTTGTGTACTGGAGAGTGAACCAGGGCCTTTCTCCCCCAGTCCTGTTTTTGACACTTTTTTTTGGTACTGGGGATCAAACTCCGGTCCTTGCACTTGGGAGGCAGGTGGCAGAGCCACTGAGCTAAATCCCCAGCCCCTGTTTTTGTTTATATTTTTGCTGAGACAAGATCTCACTGTCATTAAATTGCCCAGGTTGGACTTGAACTTGCAGTCCTCCTGGCTCAGCCTCCCAGAATGCAGGGATTACAGGCGTTTGCCACACCCAGTTTATAAAAAAATTATCTTTTTCTAAATTCCTTACTTTTTGGAATAACTTTTCCCAAATAATTTGCTTTTTTTCTGTTTTGTTTGTTTTATGTTTTTAATTTAATTTTGTTTTATTTTTGTGGGACAGGGTCTCACTATTAGCCCAGGCTGGCCCGAAACTCACAGTGATCGCTCTGCCTCAGCCTCCGGAGTACTGGGATTACAGGTGTGCACCACCACAGCCAGTTTAACTTGTGTTTAAAAATTATTAGAACCACAGGGTCAGGGATTTAGCTCAGTGGTACCGCTGCCTGCCTTGCTAAGCGCAAGGTCCCGAGTTCGATCCCCGGTACCAAAAAAAAAAAATTTTATTAGAACCAGGTAATTCCCATTGGGGGGGCTACCTATTAAAACACTGAGAACAGCGAGTTTCAGAGAGTTTGTAGAGAACTCGGGAGCCTTGAACCTTGCTGGGGGAAATGGTTGCCGGGGCAGCTGCTGTGGAAGACAGGGTACTGCCTTAGCTCTCCTATGGCGGGGCAGGATGCCTAGCTGTACACCTTCAAGGAGGACGGGGCATCTGCCTCACGGTTTCAGAGCTTTACCCCACGGTCAGCTGGCTCCAAGGCTGAAACAGGAGGACAAGTATGGTGGCCGGGAAGCAGGGCACATGGGAGAGGGCTGGAGAGGGACCCCTCCAAGGGCACTGAGGCCTCGCCTCCTCCACTGCGCCGGCCTCTGACCCCAAGAGAGGCTGTGTCCTTCGGGAATGGATCCACTGTCCAGTAGGGGTCGCCGATGGCCCCGTCACCTCTGCAGGAGGCCCTTAATCCAGGCATATCGACAGTTAAGATTAACGGGCACAGGCAATTGGTCCAAACCTGGAGAACAGAATTACCGTATGATCCAGCAATTCCACTTCCGGGTGTAGACCCCAAAACGCTGCCAGCAGGGAATGGACACTTGTACACCTGTTCCTACCAGCATTTTTCACAGTAACTGCAATAGGAAAGAGGAGCAGCCCAAGGCCTGTTAACAGGGGAACTGGTAAACAAAAGACAGCATGCACACGCACTGGAATACTGTTCACTTTAGAAGGAAAGAAAATCCCGACTGCTCTAACGTGAGTGAGCCTCGAGGTCTTTATGGTACGTGGAATAAACAAAAGGGTAGATACTGTAGGATTCCGCTCATGTGAAGTACCCTGGGGAGTCAGAATCAGAGACAGAGTCCCATGGTGATTGCCAGGGTTCCTTGCCCTGGGAGAATGAGAAGTCTTTTTTCTTTTTTAATGGTTACAGAATTTCAGTTACGGAAGATGAAAAAAGCTTTGGAGACAGACTGTTGTAATGGTTGACCGAAGTAATCAAATCAATATCCCTTAACTGTATGCTTAGGAATAAAGGGTAGGATGGGGCTGGAATGTAGCTCAGTGGTAGAGTGACTGCCAAGGTTGTGCAAGGGCCTTGGTTTGAAACCGTGGACCCAAGTAAAATAAAAAAGTTAAACCGTATGTCGTGGCTAAGGCACGAAGATTGAAAGTTCAAGTCCAGCCTAGGCACTTTAACTACAGTACATATTGAGACCCTGTTCTAAAATAAAAGGTAAAAAAGGACTGGGGATGTACCTTAGTGTGAAGGCCTTGGGTTCAATCTCCAGTATAAAAAAAAAAAAGTTCAAAGTAAGTTAGATAAATTTAGCCTGGTGTGGTGGCACATGCCTGTAACCCCAGCATTTGGGAGGGTAAGGCAGTAGGATTACTATGAGTTCAAGGCCAGCCTGGACTACACAGCAAGACCCTGTCTCAAAAAACCAAAACAACAACAACAAAAATGATGGCAAGTTTCATGTTATATGTAATTTTGCTACAATAAAAGTAATAGTTTCAGGGCCGGGGATTTAGCTCAGTGGTTCCGCTGCCTGCCTTGCAAGCACAAGGAATCGAATTCAAACGCCGGTACCAAAAAACAAAAACAAAAACAAAACAAAACAAAAAAGTAATAGTTTCAGTCATTACAAGGGCTAACCAGTTGTGAAGAGAAATGTTTGTTTCTTTTGTCTTTAGAAGATGTTGAATAAATAGAATACTCAGGTGTATGGTTCTGGGGCCGGGGATTTAGCTCAGTGGTTCTGCTGCCTGACTCGAAAGCACAAGGACCTAAGTTTGATCCTCAGTACCAAAACAAAACAAAAAAGCTATTGTTGAACTCAGATGTATGGTTCTGGATTGAATCGATTTTTGTTTCTGTTACCGGGGATCAAACTTAGTACCTTGCGCTTTCAAGGCAAACGCGATGCCACTGACCTAAATCCCCAGCCCTGAATCTTGGTTTTGACAAATCACCTGTAAAAGATACATATATATTTTTTTGTAAAAGATATTTTGAGTGGTAGAATTTGAATATGGATATTAAATAAGATGAGATTTATTGAAATTAATGGTTAGGATCATTCCATTGAAGCAAGTTACAAAACAAGATGTACATAGTCTCATGTACCAACATAGCTCTTCCAGAAAATTATCTCAAAACAATAAGCAATAACAAGTTTTGGTTGTGTCAGTGTAATTTTTAAATATTTTTTAATTTTCACAATTTGTTTTGTAATAACAAAACATTTTTATTTTTATTTATTTATTTTTTTAAATTAAGTAAAAGAAATTAGAATAAAGACTGTAAAAGGAAAGAAAAAACCAGTTGTTTTCTTCTAAACTTTATTTTCTATACTCTTTTTAGTCATTCAACTGACTTTCTTTCTTTCTCTCCTTTCTCTCTTTCTTGTACTGAGCACCGAACCTAGGAGTGCTCTACCACTGAGCTACATCCTCAGCCCTTTTGTTTTTTATTTTGAGACAGGGTCTCACAGAGTTGCCTGAATGGGACTCAAACCTGGGGTCCTTCCTCAGCCTCCCAAGTGCTGAAATATAGGTGTGTGCCACCATGCCTGGCTCATTCAACACTTCTGACACCAGAAGTGTGGGGTTTCCCCCCACGTGCCCAGGTTTGTTTGTTTTTTTAGTGCTAGCGATGGGAATCAAGGCATGTGCCAGCACAACCCACTCATGCCAAGCAATTTCTGCAGATGGTTCCCCAGGGGACCAGGTGGGTGTCCTCTCATTCAACTGGGCTCTGACACTGTCTACTGAAGATAGTGTTAGATCCCATAGAGTGAGGGCTTGGTATCACAAGATTGTCCTAATTTCAAATGCTGGTAACAGCCAGGTATGGTGGCACACTCCTATAATCCCAGCACTCGGGAAGCTGAGGCAGGAGTATTGCTGTGAGTTTGAGGCCAGCCTGGGCTACACAGAGAGTTCAAGGCCAGCTGAACTGCAAAGTGAGAACTATCTAAAAAAACCCCAAAAACCCAACAAACTGGGGCCTAGGATTTAGCTCAGTGGTTCCACTGCCTGCCTCACAAGGTCCTGAGTTTGATCCCTGGTACCAAAAAAAAAAAAAAAAAAAAAATACTGGTAACAAACACAAGTTGTGGTCTTTGCTCCTCACCTACCCACTATAAATCTAAACCTGTCCTTGGGTTTGATTAATGTGCTAGGATGGTTCACAGAGCTCCGAGAAACACATTACACACATTTATTCTCTTATTATAAAGGATACCACAAAGGACACAGAGAAACAGTCAGTGGAAGGGATGCAAGTTACGGCAGAGGAGGTGTGGAGGGTCCATGCCTTCTCTGGGCACGTCACTCTCCAGGAACTGCTGCTCTCATGTCATCAGCTATCAGAAAGCTCATTTGAAGTTGGACTTAGTGGTCCACTCCTATAATCCCAGCACTCTGGGAGGCTGAGGCACGAGGATCAGAAATTTAAGCTCAAACTGGGCAATTTAATGACTTAGTGAGACCTTGTTTTAAAATAAAAATCAAGGGCCAGGGATTTAGCTTAGGAGTTCTACTGCCTGCCTCCAAAGCACAAGGTCCTGAGTTTGATCCCCAGTACCAAAATAAATAAATAGATTAAAAAAAAAAAAGGGCTGGGGATGTAGTTCAATGGGAAGGCTCTGGATTTCATTCCCTGGTATTGCAAAAATAATACTGTACTTAAAAATTTATAATGGAAGAGTCTGTTAGCATTCTATCACTTGGGAAATTACAAGAGTTCTAGGTGTTCTGTCAGAGACTGGGGCAGGGCCAACGTGTATTTATTATGAATTCACAGGGACTGCTGTATGTATTGTATTGTGACATCTGCTAATCATTTGGAAAGGAAAAAATAAAGAAGACTCTTCCACAATTTTTTCCCAAAGTAAATCCCAAAAGGAGCAAAAAAATTTGTTTTTTGCATTACTGAGGATTGAACCCAGAATCTTGTACATGCAGAAAAACGCTCTACCACTGAGATACATCCCCAGCTCCATAAAAATTATTATTATTATTATTATTATTATTATTATTATTGGTACTGGGGATCGAACTTGGGTCCTTGCACTTGCAAGGCAGGCAGGGTGACCCCTGAGCTAAATCCCAAAAATTATTTTTTTGAGGCATGGTCTCACTATCTATTTTAGTCTGTCCTTGAACTCACTATGTAGCCCAGGCTGACCTCAAAGTCATGGAGATTCACCTGCCTCAGCAGCCTCCCAAGTGCTGGGAATACAGGTGTGGACCACCACTTCTGGCAATCTTCAGAATTTTTGCATGCTGTTTTTCTTCCCCAGAGCCTTTGGTCCTACTTGGAGGATTGCCTGGTGACAGATTTTCTTCCAATTTAGGGTGGCTGCTGTATATAATAGCTACCTTCTTTTCAACACGCCCCTACTCCCACCAAAAGAGTAACCTGACGCTTGCTCTCCTCCTGCCAACTAGTGACATCACCGGGTCCTCCAGTCCCTAGCCACTACCTCACTCAACCCTACCTCAGCTCCTACGAGCCCCTATAAAAGGCACTTGCTGTCCTGGCCATATTGCTTTTGTCTCTCCTTTGTTCAGAGACAGCCCAGCAGATCTATTCCCCTAATAAAGGCTTGTTGTGGCCTGGTCTGGTCTTGGTCTTCGGCCTTTTACCTGACACCTAGTATCTTTAATTGCCAGATATTTTTGCCATTTTTGCCATTTTGGTTAGTTTCATTAATTGGAATCTTGAGTTAATGAGATGCCAGTGTAACTTTGATCCCCAGTGGACTTTGTCACTTCTTACTGAGAAGAATTGTTCCACATCACCGAATACTAGCACTTTTCTTTCACTTTATTGCCATATTTACAGGAAACCTGAGAGACACATTGTGACCGGCTCGTTGAAGCACAAAATCCAACTGATAGCCTTAGTAAAATCATGTTCCAAATTAAAGGTATCAACACTCTTCTCTTTTCAGTGTGTGTATTATTCACTTTTCCATTGCTGAGTCAAAATACCTGACATGCACACTACTGGAGAGAAGGTTTATTTTGGCTCACAATTTCTGAGTGTGGTAAGAAGAAACATGAGGGGAAGAGGACAGGGAGTAGGAGGTACTGCTCACTTCCAGCAGCCAGGAAGCAGAGAGAGGAAGGGGCTGGGGACCAGATACAGCCCTCGAAGTCACCCCCTCAAGCGCCCCAGTGACCCATTTTTTTCAACTGGGCTCCACCTCTTCAGAGCCCATTCAACTAAGAACGCATCAACCTCACAACCCAAGAATCTTCCCAAGCAGCTTAATCCAGTCAGCTTGACGATTGAGATGGCTGCCACAGTATGCATGTCCAATTTCTTTAGGGTAAGAAATACACATGGAATGCTTAACGTGTACAAATCCTGTGGGTGGACTGGACCCTCCCTTCAAGAATATCATACTCTGCAGGTAAAGATGTAGATGAGAGTTTAGAGGTCCAACAACAGTTTTTAACTTGGCATCTTATATTCAGTCACTCCCCCTGCTCAGTTACTACTATCTTTCCTTTTTTTTCTAAGAGATGTGGCCCAGGCTGGGCTTTAAAGTCCTGGTCTTCTGTGATCCTCCTGCCTCAGTCTCAGAAGAAGCTGGGGCTAAGCCCACCACAGCCTCCAGGTCAATTACTACCATGTCATATTCACTTAAATCTTAAATTCTTACATTTATTAATCCATAAATTATACTAAAAATTCCTATGGAAGAGCTGGTATTCATGTAGTGAATTATCCCTTCAATTGACTGATAAGGCACTGTCTAAATGTTAAGAATTTCACGAAAAACAAGATATGGGTAGGGCATGATAATCTCAGCATTTGGGAGGCTGAGGCAGAAGGATTGCTGTGAGTTTGAGGCAAGCCTTGGCTACATAATGAGTTTAAGGCCAGCCTGGACTACATATCGAGGCCCTGTCTCCAGAAAAAATAAAGTCACTATTCTGAAGTATTAGTGGAGGATTTTAATTTTGGAGATTTTTTTTTTCCAGTGCTGGGAATTGAACCCAAGGCTTCATGCATGCTATGCAAGTGCTCTCTACCACTGAGCCACACTCCTAGCACCACTTATTTACAAATTTGAAAGCCAGGCATGGTGGCACATGCCTGTAAAGGGAGGCTGAGGCATGAGGATCACCGTGAGTTGGAGGCCAGTCTGGGCTCCACCACTGAGTTCAAGGCCAGTCTGAACTACACAGTGAGACACTGTCTCAGAAAACAAAACAAAACAAACAAAAAACCTAAAATAATAATTAAAAAAAATTAAAATTTTGAGAAGTTGCCCAAACTGGCCCCAAATTTGTGATCTTCCTCCCTTAGCCTCCTGGGAGGCTGGTATTATAGCTGTATGCCTCCGTGCCCAGCATGGCATTCTTTCATCTATACTACTTTACATGACTCTTGCAAAAGTCCTGTGAGGTAAACATGAAGCAACAGTCTCAGAGAGTTTCAAGAACTGCCTGAGGCCAATCTTCTTACCAAGGAGTATTATCTGAAGTTCTCAAGTGGGCTACTCAACCTTCGCTGATTAGAACATTGTGGTTGTGCACAGATGGAACATTTTACGTCTGGAGCACAAAATAATCTTGGACTCTCTTAGGCCCTTTAATAGCAATCACCTTAACTTTTACACCTGATGTAACATTCTCCTGACTGACAGATTAACTTTTCCAAATGTATTACCAAGCTAAGCAACCTCCAGCTTCTACCAACCCTAAAGCTAAGGGTGCTTGAGATAACATCTAGAACCTCTTCAAGAGATCTCCTGAAGCTGCTGTTGTCTGCCTGATGCTCCCGATGTCATTGGCAAATACGTTAATTTATGGCTTTCTTTTGTCCTCTGACTATAAAAGTTCATGTGACCGCTTCCACAATGGAACACTATTTAGAATAGCTTGGAAGTGGCCGTGGTGGATCATGGTTATGATCCCAGCACTCTGGAGGCTGAGGCAGGAGAATCAACAGAGTTTGAGCCCAGCGTGGGCTGCATAGTGAGTTCAAGGCCAGCCTGAAGTACACAGTGAGACCCTGCCTCAAAAAAAAAGCAAAACAAAAAGAATATCTTGGTAACTCATAATCTGGCTCAGAATAAACTACTTTTTTTTTTTGGTACTGGAGATCGAACTTGGAACCTTGTACTTGAGAGGCAGGGAGCGGAGTCACTGTCTTCACATTATGTCTTGTCCCTTTGCTGCCTTACCAGGCTTGAGCCACCAGTGGTACATGGAGGACTGTCCCATCTGGTGGCTCGTACCGCTGGTGGTACAGATGGATCGAATCACTTCTAACAGTCTTTTTACTAATAAAATTAATAAAGTGCCACCCAATGGACAGATATGCGTGTGGTTCAAGCTGCCTGGCAGAGAGATGTACAAATTATGGCCTCGTGGTGAACATGTTAACCCTTGGGTCAGGTTCTGCTCAGCTCGGCATGTAGCTGTGTTGATCATTAAGAAATGCTTGGCCTTGGGGCTGGGGATTTAGCTCAGTGGTTCTGCCACCTGCCTCGCAAGCACAAGGTCCTGAGTTTGATCCCTGGTACCCGCCCCCCAAAAAAGAAAGAAATGCTTGGCCCATTACTATAACACGAAGTTACCTTGACCTAGACTTACATAGTCTCTCCTCCTCCTTTGAGGCTAAAGGACACCCCAGCTGCCATGACCAGAAACAGGCCATGAAAGATGTGGAATGAGGTGACACTCAACCTCTCTCCCTCCTTATCCCTGCGTCTGCAAGCCCTCAACTTCCTGCAGCCATGAAGCTAGTTTCTGAGGAAGCTCTTTCTCCATTCTTTGGCCGTGAAGAAAGCCTGTCTTTCTCCCAGTGCTCATCTCTCAGACATTGACTTTTCCATGGATGAGCCTGGATTTAGTAATATTTTTGGCTTTAAAAATTTTTTAAATTTATTTTAAATTTTTATCAGTGTATTTTTGCAGTACACAATGATCACATTCATCCTGTTCATCCTGGGAGTTGGTACATGTACATGACACATCTTAATATTTTTTTATCCTACCCCTTTTATCTTGAAACTACTTAGGCAGGAATCTTTGAAAGCTTTTAAATGATAACATAAAAACTTCAAAGTGCTATTATTGACATTTTGGTTATTACAAAACTAAACTAAGTTCCATCCAGCAGAGATTTTTTACCTTTTCTTTTCTTTTTTTCTTTTTTTTCTTTTTGGTACCGAGGATCGAACTCAGGACCTTGCACTTGTGAGGCAGGCGCCAGAACCACTGAGCTAAATACCTGGCCCCTTTTCTTTTCTTTTTTGAGACAGGATCTCATCATGTAGTTCAGGTTGGCCTTAAACTCACTATGTAGCCCAGGCTGATCTTGAATTTGAGGTGATCCTCCTGCCTCAGCTTCCCAAGTGCTATGATTATATGCATTTTATCTGACTTACATGTTTCTTTTTATCCACAATGTGTAGAGTGACTACATAAATTCAACTTTTCTTTTGGGAGAGACAGAGACCACCACTCTTAGGTCTTTGACCTGTTACTCATTGAAAGCTTGATTTTTTTTTTCTTTTGAGGCAGTTAAGGGATAAAAACTGCATTTGGTGACTCTTTACTTGGGCCTACGGATAATTTAAAAATAACAGAGCTTGACCTTTTGAATTCAGTGCCTCATGCAGGCAAAGCAAGTGCTCAACCACTGAGCTTATTATCCCCCACCCAACCTTCATTTTCTATTTCTTCCTTTATTAACTTAAACTTTGGGTCAGATCCCTGCTCAGCTCAACATATAGGCATGTTAATCATTTAGGGGATTTCTATCTAAAAATTGGCAATGTGAAGTTGATTAGCCCCAAATTTAACTAACCTTCCCCATCACTACACAAAAACCAACCAAAAGCTGAGCAAGGTGGTGTAGGCCTGTAATCCCAGTGTAACAGATGGCAGAGGAATGAGACCGCCCAAGCAGGCTAGTGAAAACAAAGAGGCACAGGCTCTATTCACCTGGGCAGAGGTGGACTGATGACAACCAAGAGGCCATCAGCACCAAAGAAAAGACAGGAAACTTAATAGGGCAGAGGTCTGGCACACCTATCACGTATAGGAGTCAGAGCAAATATTTGTGGTTGGGGTCCATGCAGCTGGTCAAAGCAGATGTGTGCATATTTTCAGGTGACTTGGCATTGAGAAGATGCTGTCCTCTGTAGTTATCTCTATGGTGGGAACATCCCATCCTGCTTTCTGTCCTATCTGCTTCAAGATAGCACGGCTTTGCTCAGGTGAAGACAGCACCTGCATGTTTGTTGCCTGTTATGCTGTGGATTTTTTTTTTTTTTTTTTTTTTTTTTGGTACCGGGGATCAAACTTGGGTCCTTGTGCTTGCAAGGCAGGCACAGTGCCACTGAGCTAAATCCCTGGCCCTGTTGTGGATTTTTGTGTCTTGTCAAATTGTAGCTTGGAATCAAAGAGCATATTCATTAACCGTTTCACGACCAGGTCAACCCTGACACCCAGCCCTTGGGAAGTTGAGGCAGGAGGATTGGGAGTTTGAAGCTAGCCTGGGCTACATGGTGAGTTCAAAGCCAGCTTGAGCTACATAGCAAGACCCAGGCTAACATAACCAAAAAAGGAAGGAGGGGCTAGAAATGTACCCCACTGGTAAAGCGTTTGCCTGGCATACACAAGGCCCCAAGTTCCATACTCAGCGCTGAAAAACAAAACAACAGAAAAATATTTTTGAGATGATACAGTGCTCCAAGAAGATTACTATTATGACTATCAGGATAATAACACCAAGAGTCTGGAGTCTGCTCTTTAACCAGGGCCCTCATTAACCAAACCAACCAAGGTCAAATGGATCAAAGACCCCAATGAAGAATCTATCCATTTTCAGCAAGTAGTCTGCTCATTAATTTTTGCAAGTGAGCCTTTATAATACCCAATGTGTTTATCTATGTGCAACAAGAAGTATGGGAGAAAAAAAAAAAAAGAAGTATGGAGACAGGAGAGGAGTGTTCGCATGGCCCCAGCTATACTATCTATATTACCAGCACTCCGGTAGGCAGAGGCAGAAGGATGGCAAGTTCGAGCCCAGCCTGGGAAAATTAGTCACTTAGTGAGATCCTGTCTCAAAAGGGTGGGAATGTAGTTTAGGGTGAAAGCCCTGGATTCAATCCCCAGTACCAAAAAAAAAAAGTTTTGAGGTAGGATAAGAGAAATAAAATAGAAAATAAACAAAGAAAATCATGATTCAAAAATTGTATTGCAGAGGCCGGGGATTTAGCTTAGTGGTTTAGCCCCCTGCTGCGCAAGCACAAGGACCCGAGTTCGATCCCCAGTACCAAAAAACAAAAACAAAAACCCTGAAAATAGAACCTAGTCCTTTGGACTTGAACAAAAATTGTATTGTACTACTGGCACAAAACACATAGATCAATTGAACAGAATAGAGAATACAGAAACAATCTCAGGTCTGATCTTTGACAAAGGGGCCAAAAACATACACTTGAGGAAAGATAGCCTCTTTAACAATGCTGGGAAAACTGCCTATCTACATGCAGAAGTTTCAGTCCAGACCCATATCTCTCCCCATGTACTAAGCTAAAATCAAAATGCCAAAAAGATCTAAGTATTAAATCAGAAACACTTAGCTGCATGTGGTGTTACACACCTGTGATCCCAGCACTCGAGAGGCTGAGGCAGGAGGATTTCCATGAGTTCGAGGCCAGCCTGAACTACATAGTGAATTCAAGGCCAGGCTGGACTACATAGTTAGATCCTGTCTCAAAAAAAAACAAAACAGAAACAATTAGTCTGAAGGTAAAATGTGTAAAACTCCCTGAAGACATATGCAAAGGTAAGGACTTTCTGCACAGAACCCCAATTACACAAGAAATAATAGTAAGAATCAACATATAGAAATGCTGAATAGGCTAGAACAGAGGTTAGGTAGAACTCTTGAAGACATTGGTGTAGGAAAAGATTTTATGAACAAAACCTCAGTTGCCCGTGAACTAGCACAATCAACAAGTGGGATCTCTTCTTATTAAAAAGCTTCTGCACAGCAAGAGAAACCAACAACAGTGCGAAGAGACAACCCACAATGTGGGAAAAAATCTTCACCTGCTGTTCCTCAGACAAAGGTCTACCATCTAGAATCTATAAAGAACTTAAAAAAATCAGACCTCCCAAATTTAAAGACCCAATCCAAAAATGGGCATCTGAAATGAACAGACGTTTCTCACACAAAGAAGTACAAATAGCAAATAAACATGAAAAAATGTTCAACATCACTGGTCATTCGAGAGATGGAAATGAAAACAATGCTGAGATTCCACCTCACCCCAGAAAGAATGGCTGCTATCATGGAATCAACCAATAACAAATGCTGGCAGGGCTGTGGGGAAAGAGGAACCCTACTCCAACTGCTGGTGGAAGTGTAGACTGGTGCAACCACTGTGGAAATCAGTATGGCGATATCTCAAAGAACTAGGACTGGAAGTCCCATTTGACCCAGGTATTCCCCTTCTGGGTATCTTCCCTAAAGAATTAAAACAATCATACCACAGTGATATATGTTCACCCATGTTCATAGCAGCACAATTTGTAATAGCTAAAACTTGGAAGCAGCCCAGATGCCCATCAACTGGAGACTGGATCAAGAAAATGTGGTTTTTTAATAAAATGGAGTACTACTCAGCCATCAAAAATGAGAAATCAGAGACATTTATAGCTAAATGGTGATACTCTTAAGTAAAATAAATAGGACACACACGTGTAAATACTGAATAGTTTCTCTAGTGTGAGAAATGAAAAGTGTAAATAAGGACTAAAAGGTATAATAGATAATGTGAAATAGGAAGAAAAGGGGCAAAGGGGAAGGGGAAGTGGAAGGGGTAGGGGAAAGGAAAGAAGGGAATGGAATTACTATGAGAAAATGAAAAAATGTAAAAAAAGTCTTTGTAAATAGGGAGGGATGGAGGATTTGAAGGGAGGGCAGGGGAAGGGGGAAAAATAAGAACCAAGAGAAATTATGTAAAGGTGCAAATTTCCAATGATGAATGTAATTATATTGTATACCTAAAATGTACCAATAAAATATATATATAAAAAAAGAATCAACAGGGCCGGGGATTTTAGCTCAGTGGTTTCGCTGCCTGCTGCGCAAGCACAAGGACCCGAGTTCAATCCCCAGTACCAAAAAAGAAAAAAAGAATCAACAAATGGGATTATATCAAATTAAAAAGCTTTTGGAGAGCAAAGGAAACAATCAACAGAGAGAAGAGACAACTTACAGGGTGAGAAAAGATTTTTGCCACCTGCTCCTCAGACAGAGGACTAATATCTAGAATATATAAAGAACTCAAGGGCTGGGGATTTAGCTCAGTGGCACCGTGCCTGCCTTGCAAGCACAAGGTCCTGAGTTCGATCCCAGGTACCCCCCCCCAAAAAAAAAGAAAAAAAAAGCACTCAAAAAATTAGACCCTCCCCCCCAAAAAAGACCCAGTCAAAAAATAGGTCATTGAAATGGATAGACATTTCTCAGAAGAAATGTGCGAATGTCCAATAAATACATGAAAAAAATGTTCAACATGTTTGGCCATTAGAGAAATGCAAATTAAAATAACACTGAGGGGCCGAGGATTTAGCACAGTGGTTCCGCTGCTTGCCTCACAAGCGCAAGGACCAGAGTTTGATCCTGGGTACCAAAAAAATATAAATAAATAAATAAATAAATAAATAAAACAACTTTGAGATTCTATCTTACTCCAGAAAGAATGGACATCATTAAGATATCAGGTAATAACAAACACTGGAGAGGCTGTGGGGAAAAATGAATCCTTCTACATTGTTGGTGGCCATGTAAACTAGTACATCCACTATGGAAATCAGCGTGGAGATTCCTCAAAAAACTAAAAGTAAGGGCCAGGGATGTAGCTCAGCAGTGCTGCGCCTGCCACAAGTGCAAGGACCTGAGTTCGATCCCCAGTACCAAAAAAAAAATATTTTTACCTCTTACGCAATGGAGTGCTGCTCTACCACAAAGAAGGATAAATTTGAGTCATTTGTAGGAAAACAGATGTACCTTGAGAACATAATGTTAACTGAAATAAATCAGATACACAAGATTAAATATTTCATTGTTTCTCTAAAAGAAAAAACCGAAGTATAAATAGATTAAGGGTAAAATAAAAGATCATAGGGAACAGGGTGATAGATCCTTTGCAAATGAGAAGGGGACCAAGAGATGAAGGGAGGGAAGAAGGAAAAATTGTACTTTATTTTATTTATTTATGCATTTATTTTTGTTTGTTCGTTTGTTTTTGAGACAGGGTCTTGCTATGTAGTTCAGGCTGACTTGAGCTCACTATGCAGCCCAAGGTGGCCTGGAACTCACAGTGATCCTCCTGCCTCAGCCTCCTGAGTACTGAGATTACAGACATACTCCACCACACCTGGCGAAAAATTGAATTTTAAGATGCCTACAACTTTATGACACAATCAGAGTTACTCAAGATTATCCACATCTGTTCTCCCTAGGCTCGTTTATGCTTCTTTTCTTTCAGCCCATTGTGAAGGACTTGGCTGAGGAGTAAATTGTTAAACTTCGAGACCAAATTGCATAGGCTCTAGGAGAAGTCAATCATTAAACTGCGGGACAGAAGCACACAGGCTGACTGAGAATCCAATGGTTAAACAACAAGAAGTTTTGATTAGTGAAACATGTTGTGTCTGGGCATTGTCCTTCCCCTTCCTCAAGAGGCCTTGTGACAGCTGCTCGCCCAAACTGACTTTCTCCTGCTTTTCTCTCTTATATTGATATTCTTAATAAAAGTCAAAGAGTTCTGGGCTTCGGGGCTTTTTTTCCTCTAGGATCTCCCGCATGCTGGGCTCTCTGGGTGTAAACAGTCCCTCTGGGCCTCTTGGCAACTAATCCAGCCCACCAGGGTGGCACCTGTGACAGCCGTCACACCCCAAATCCCTCAAAGACAATCAAGTCCATAAATTCGCTTAGCTGAAAAGGTAAAGGGCAGAAACCAGACCTTAAAATAAAAACAAAAGAAAACAAAAACCGAAGTAGACTGGGCCCATGGTGTTTATCTGCGCAGTGAGTCATTATCTTTCTACCTGTGTCTGGGTCACGGCATTGTCCCTGTAACCAAGTCCACACATTCTATAGATCCACAAATTCCACACATTTGTGCTGCCCACAACAGAGACAGAGCCCCAGCTCCAGACTGTTACCGGCTTCTGGGGTGCTGGGCTCTCCTGGAGGGGGCTTCTAGGTTCTTTCTGCCCTGAATGAAGAATTGGTCAAGTCAAGCGCAAAAGGGCAGCAAGGTTTTACATTTATGAAAGGGAAGAAAAGAAAAGAAACATGTTCTCCAGAGTGGGTGTGGGCCAATATGACCTAGGAAAAGAAGCCCAGTCCATAGGGGGGACACGGACCACTGCGAAAGAGAGGACACAGCAACAACACGAGGGAAATGGGACCCTGTGGTGTCTCCCACTCTGCAGGCTGCCAGCAGGTCTAGGCCTTCCCACTGATACAGGAGATGAAATAGGAAAACATTAATATCTCCCAACCTGTTAGACGTCTGATATGCCGAGTTCATGTTCCCTAAAATTGAACAATGAATTCTAGGAACAACAGAGATTAATAAGAGTAGGAAATGTTTATTGAAAGTATAGCTCCTGAGAGGGAGGAGCGATCCCGAATGGGTAGCTGGGGACGCCACTTTACAGGGAAGTTTTATAGAGCAAAACCCACATGGGTACAATGTGGGTTACAGCTACAGTTAACCAATAAGGTTCCAAGTATAGTCGCTTAGGTAAGAGTGATCCAGTGGGAAAACAAGTCACACAACAGGGTGCATGGAAAGAGCAAAGACTTTCTAGGAAATGATGGGTCCGGAGATCTTCGTCACACTTCACTAGGTCCAGTGTTTGTCTTTGAGGAAGTGCGCAGGCTCGGTTTTTATCTTGAAGCCTGGTCTCCGACAGACGTGTCTCCGGCCACAGTTGTGATGTGTTTCACCTTTGTCCTGACTCTCTCCAGGGCCTAGCCCTATCTGACTCCCTGTAAAATTTCTATCTGACTTAGCTGTCTACAATACTATCGAAAACATCTGAGTTCTGGTGAGAATGGAAGACCGCACTCTTGGATTAGTTCAGCTTGCAGGGATTTGGGAACTGTTCTGTCTTTGGGCCCTGGGATTTTGCAGTTAACTGGTCAGTCTGCCACGCCCTATTTCCTGCTGCAAAACCATCATGTACCTCTCCTGAGGGCCCTCACTGTGTTTCATGGAGTGTGGACTATTCAAATTCTCCCTAACAGCTAGGCGTAGTGGCGCCTGCCTGTAATCCTAGTACTTGGGAGGCTGAGACAGGATCCAAAATTGAAGCTCACCTAGGCAATTTGGCGACTTAGCGAAATCCTGTCTCAAAATAAAAAATAAAAATGGCCTGAGAATGTAGCCCAATGCAAAGGCTGTGGGTTCAATATCCAGTAACACACACACACACACACACACACACACACACACACACACATAAGGATCTTACCTAAACAGATAAATGGAGTTATGTTCCAACTACCAAAATTTGCATTTTGTAGGGCCAGGGATTTAGCTCAGTGGTTCCGCCACCTGCCTCACAAGCGCAAGGACCAAGTTCGATCCCCGGTACCAAAAAAAACCCCCCAAAATTGCTGGGGATTTAGCTCAGTGGTTTTGACGTCTGCTGTGCAAGCACAAGGACCTGAGTTTGATCCCCGGTACCAAAAAAAAAAAAAAGAAAGAAAAAACAAAATTTTGCATTTTGTCTAATTTTCATATGTCACAAAATACTCTTCTTTTGGTGTTTTGTTTTGTTGAGACAGGGTCACTGTGTAGCCCAGGCTGGCCTTAAACTCATAGTGATCCTCCTGCCTCAGCCTCCAGAGTGCTGGGATTACAGGCATGCACAACCATGCCTAGGGTCTTTTGGTGTTTTTTAAAACCATCTAGAAATGTGAAATATATTCTTACAAAACACAGTTTGAGAATCCCTGACCTGAAGGACTGCCTGGATCAGGTCATTAGGGCCTGGTGATTGGGCCATGGCTGTGGACTTCTGGTGACCGAAGCAGTCAGCTTCTCACGTGAACCTCCTGCATTCTCAGGCTCCCCCTCGGGTCTGGCCGAGGCTTGAAGATGTGGCTGTTAGTTGTCACCAGGAGGAACACACTGGAAGATGCTACTGTCCCATGCCTTCATTTCTAGCATTACTTACAGAGGATGATATATACTTTCTGTAGCTTGAAAGCTTTTGCATTGTTTTTTTCAGTGTAGGGCAGCAACTTCTAGCATGTCCTTTTCACACACCCCCTCCCATTAAGGCAGTAAATGCAGAAACCCATGGATTTTATAGCTATTATGTAAGAAAACTGACTCAAGCATTTGGATAATTCCCTGAGAAAGTAATAGCTGTGTCCTGCATGTTTCATTTTAAATTTCTTTTTATCGGCACAGGGTCTCACTCTGCAGTTTAGGCTGGGTGTTTGTTTTGTTGTATTTCAGTTTTTATCCAGACAAGTTCTCACCATGCAGGTCAGGCTGGCCCTGAACTCATCGTGTAGCCCAGGCTGGCCTCCAACTCATGAAGATCCTCCTGCCTCAGCCTCCAGAGTGCTGGGATTATAGGCATGCACCACCACACCTGGCTTTAATTTTAATCTTTGACTCTTTATTGACCAGGATTATTTCATTCTGTGAATGCCCTGAGCGCTTCCAGTAGGTTTGCCCTTGCACTGGGAAATGAGAGACGTCCGGTACTTCTTTTTTCTGCCTGGGTCATTTCCGAGCACTCAGAGGTCTAAGCTGTCTTCACTGAGCATTGCAGATGGCTATGTGCTCCTCTCTAGAAGGCTTCAGCTTTCCTGACCCAGATTCTTGACCTCTTTCACATCTCTTAATCCTCTGCCTGTAAAATGGCTTTGTTTTTAAGGTGAAACAAGTAGCCATGAGGGAATTTGTGAAATGTGTAGCACCACTGGGAGAGGTCTATAAACAAAGCCACTCTGTCAGTTACCACTGGAACCTGGCACTCAGCCAGTATCCATGGATTTTTTTGTGTGTTTTAAATGAGGCCTGTGTGTGTTGCCTAGGCTCATCTTGAACTTTTACACCCAAGCAATCCTCCTACCTCAGACTGAGACACCCGTCACCACTTTTTAGTGATGACATAAGTAGATCCAAGGCTATTCCAGCAAAGCCCTGGTCTATAGAATACTTCTACACTTGCTGTTACTGAGCTGAGGTTTGGTGTGACTCCTGCTGATTCTCTATTCGATCAATTGTACCAAAAAGTTTGTACTGAAGACCTGGGTTCAGTCCTATCCTGCTCAAATGGAAAATTTAGATACATGCTTGATAATCCTTTTCTTCTGTCCTAATCATATCAAAGAACTTGCTCTACCTTAAAAAGGTATCTCAAATCAGACCCCTTTTACTTTCTTTTTTTGGGGGGTACTGTTCCAGAAATCTCAGAAAGAAATACACAGAGACACAGAATTTGGGTAGGATAATAAAAGCTCTACTTCCAAACAGGCAGGACTTCCAGAAACTGGTCTGGTTAGTATCCACGCCCCTTTGTTCAGCGGTTTCCTTTTTATATCTTTTTTAGCCATTATCTCATCTGTAGTCTTTGATGTGTAAATACAATTTCAGTTCCTATTTACAAGTCACAGACACAAGATAGGCACATATACATTGTAAATTCACCCAGCTATTGCAATTTTGTTAGGTTAATGAAGTTACTGGTTAAAGAAAGAGTCAGATTACTGTCACCTGAAACAATGAGAGTTACGGGGGAAAAGCAAATCTTAAAGGAACACATTACTTATTTTGCTTTTACAACTGCCTTAATATTTAATCTACTAAGTTATCTAAAACTTTGTCCTATCAGTACTGGGGATCAAGCTCGGGACCTTGCATTTTCGAGGCAGGTGGCAAAAACCACTGAGCTAAATCCCCAGCCCTTCCCTTTTACTTTCTTGATTGCCTCAACCTTGAGCCAAGCCAAAATCATCTCCCAGTGCCTTCCCTTCCTTGGTCCTCTGTGTCTGTTCTCAACCGAGCAGCCAACGTGATCCAGCTAAACTGGAGGTCAGGTCGCACTGCTCCCCCATAAAACCCTCCACTGATCGGCCAGGGATGTAGCTCAGCAGCACAGCGCCTGCCTGGCAAGCCCAAGAAGGCCCTGAGTTCAATTCGCCGGTACCAAAAAAAAAAAAAAAGCCAAGCCTTTCCCTGGCTGACCTTAACCCCCTCTCCATTGCTTACTGGTGTCTCAGGGCCTTTTTGCTTCTCTCCCAGAGGCAAAGTGTTTCAAGCAGAACACACTTCCTTCGGTTCTCTGCTTAAAAGTCACTTCACAAACAAATCAAATGGCTAAGATGGAAAGGATCAACACGAGCAAGTGTTGGCAAGGACCTGGAGGAACTTGAATGTTCTTCCTTTGCTGGTGCGTGCAAATGGGTTCAATCATTGTTCCCCATTCATTACCGAGGGTAAACATACACCCAGCTTATCATCCTGCATGACCCAGCAACTGTACTCCTAAGCATATACCCAAAATTGGACAATGCTGTGCTCATCTCAGAAGATACCCACAAGGACGTTCAGAGCAGCTTTATTCAAAATAGCTTTAAACTAGAAATAATTCAACTATCATTATTCAGAGGATGGAAAAGCCGTGATATACTCATACAACAGAATACTCCATAGTGATAAAGAGAACAAATACTTTTTTTTTTGGCTTTTTAAAAATTTTAATGATACATTTTAGATACGCATAATGATAGCATTCATCATAGGGAATTTGTACCTATATGTGATATATCTTGCTTCTTTTTTTCCCAATCCCCTCCTCTCCCTTCAACTCCTCTTCCTTTCATTTACAAAAGCTTTGTTTCCATTTTTTCCTTTTAGTCTTTTTTTTCTTGTCCCTTTTTTCCTTTTACCCTTCCCCCTCCCTTGTTGCCCTTCTCATTTGAACATTTTCTTCCCATTTCCCAATATCTACTATACACTTTGGTCCTGATTTACACTTTTGGTTTCTCACACCAGAGTAACAATTTGGTATTTAAACATGTGTGTCTGATTTATTTCACTTAAAAGTATGGTCTCAAGGGCCCAGGGATGTACCTCAATGGTGCTGCGCCTGCCTTGCAAGCACAAGGTCCTGAGTTTGATCCCCAGTACCAGAAAAAAAAAAAGTATGGTATCAAAGTGCATCCATTTAGCTAGAAATGTCTCAAGTTTATCCTTCTTTACGGCAGAGTAGTACTCCATTGTATAAAAAACCCCCACCTCTTCATCCATTCATCGGTTGATAGGCATTTGGGCTGTTTTCAAGATTTAGCTATTAGGGCAGGGGTTTAGCTCAGTGGTTCTGGTGCCTGCCTCGAAAGTGCAAGGGCCCAAGTTTGATCCCTGGTACCAAAAAAAAAAAAAGATTTAGCTATCACAAACTGCTGTTATAAACATGGGTGTGCATATGTCACTGTGGCACGATGCTTTTAATTCTTTGGGAAGATACCCCGTAGAGGAATAGCGGGGTCAAATGGGACCTCTAGTCCTAGTTCTTTGAGGTATCTCCATACTGACTTCCACAGTGGTTGTACCAGTCTGCACTCCCACCAGCAGTGGAGAAGTGTTCCTTTCTCCCCACAGCCCTGCCAGCATTTGTTATTGGTTGATTTCTTGATACCAGCCATTCTTTCTGGAGTGAGATGGAATCTCAGCATTGTTTTAATTTGTGTTTCTCGAATGACCAGTGATGTTGAACATTGTTTCATATATTTATTTGCCATTTCTAATTCTTTTTTTTTTTTTGGTACCGGGGATTGAACTCGGGTCCTTGCGCTTGCGCAGCAGGCCCCAAAACCACTGAGCTAAATCCCCGGCCCCTGCCATTTCTAATTCTTTATCTGAGAATGTCTATTCATTTCAGATGTTCATTCTTGGACTGTGTCTTTACATTTGAGGGGTCTGATTTTTTTTGAGTTCTTTATATATTCTAGATATTAGTCCTTTGAGGGACAGCTGGCAAAATTTTTTTTCCCACATTGTGAGTTGTCTCTTCACCCTATTGGTGGTTTCTTTTCCTGTGCAAAAGCTTTTTAATAAGATAAGATCCAAGTTGTTGATTCTTTGTAGCCCAAGCTGGCCTCAAACTTGCGGAGAACCTCTTGCCTCAGCCTCCTGAGTGTTGGGATTATAGGTGTGCACCACCACACCCAGCTTTTTACTTTTTTTTGAGACAGGGTCTTACTGTATAGCCCGGGCTGGCCTTAAACTCACCGTGGAGCCTAGACTGGTTTCAAAGTGACCCTCCTGCCTTCGCCTCCTGGGTGCTGGGATCACAGGTGTGCTTCACCACCCCCGGCATAGCTACAGCCTTCATGCAGTTGTTGGCCACATAATTCTTCATTGCATGTGTCTTGTGTATCAAGATGTTTAGGGGCATCTTTGGATTCTACTTTCTAGCTGAAAGCATTATCTTCCAAAATTTGCAACAACCAAGTAAGTCTTCAAATATTGCCAAACGTTTCCTGAGACTGGGGTAAAATAGCTCCTGGGTGGCACTCTGGACCAGGGGAATGAACGTCAGTGGTGTGAGAGCCGGTAGCAGCTGCTATGCCCCCACTGCACCACTAGAGGGGCACTCTAGACCCCAGTATACTTCAAAGCTGGAAAATACAAGTTTAAAAGAACCACACAATTGTTTAAATGTCATGACTTGGTGGGTGGTGACAATACTCAGCCATAATTAAATCTCAGCATTTCTGCTGAGGCAGGAGGACTGCCACGAGTCTGAGGACAGCTTGGGGTACAGAGTGAGTTTAAGGTCAGTCTGAACTACATAGGGAAACCCCCCAAAAAATGTTTAGTTACAGCCTTTGATCAATCTTTCATTCAGAAGAATTCCAAATAAATTATGCAGATCGCTAAAGGAGGAGAGTAACTCCTCCCTTCTTAAATGTGAGCTGTATGCAGTAACTTCACCTCAACGGGCACAGTATGGAAAGAGGTAGTGTTACTAGGTTCCGGGATTCTGGGACTTCTCCCAGAGGTGGTTTCTAGGTTCTTCTTTGTTTGTTTTGGGGGCTTTTTAAAATTTATTTATTTTTGAGACAGGGTCTAGTTTTGTAGTGCTGGCTGCCCTTGAACTCATTATATTGCCCCTGGCTCTCCTCGAACTCACAGTGATCCTCCTGCCTCAGCCTCCCGAGTGCTGGGCTTACAGGCCTTCACTACTAGCCGGGCTCTAGGTTCTTCTTGTCTAGAACAAAGAATTGGACAAAACAAGCATGGATGGTAGCAAGGTTTTACGTTTGTTGAAGGTAGAAACAAACATGCTCTGCAAAACAAGTGAAAGGAAAAAAAAATTCTCTACAGCGTGAGTGCGGATTACTGCGAAAGACAGCACCACCATGGCACTGAGCTCAATGGCCACTGTCCTTTCTGGATCTCCTACTCCTCAGGCTGAGGTCAGGACTTGCCCGTCCTATCCAAAACTTGCGGGAGCGTGGGGGAAATAACTGAAGACAGCACTCTGGATCCACCAGTGGGGCTTTGGGGACTGTTCTGCGCAAGCGTCCTGGGACTGTGCCATTAACAAACCACGCCCACTTCCCCAGCCAGCCTCCCCGGCCCCGTAAACTGCCTCAGGGTGGGGTGAAGACAGCAGGGAAGCTGACAAAGGGTACCCCAGGCCTGGGATGGAAGCCAGGACCAACACTGATAAACTTATTGCTAGTACGCACCCTTGGTATGATGTGATGAAGACACCACTTTCTTTCAGTCGTATTCCTCCCCGCAAATGCTTTATAGTGCTTTATCACGAGTGCAACAGCAGGCAAATTGCAAATAGCATCCTATAGTAGACCTGACCAGAAACCCCTAAAAGTGGCAAGGTTTGTTTTCAATGCATGCCTGGCCAGGTGTAGTGCTGCACTTGAGTAATCCCAGCACTCTGGGAAGCTGAGACAGGAGGATCACAAGGTGGAGCCCAAGCTTGGAAATTTAGTAAGACCCTGTCTCCATCAATCAATCAATAGGACTGGGCCTGTAGCTCAGTGGTAGAGTGTCCCTCAGTTTGTTCCCCAATACTGCAAAAACAAAAGAAAACAACCTAACCCCCCTCCCAACCAAAAACAAGGGTGGGAGATCATATAGTGATTGTAATGAAAAATGTTCCCTTCACAAACCAGTCAGTTCCCTCAATTTATACAGCAGGTATCAGGTAGAGAAAGCAAGGGTTGATACCAAAGAAAATGTATATATTTTATTAGGTGGTACTGAGAATTGAACCCTGGGCCTTTGTACTGAGCGACATCCCCAGGCCTTTAAAAAAATCTTAGATTTTGAGACAGGGTCTCACTAAGTTGCCAAGTTGCTAAGGCTGAGCTCAAACTTGCAGTCATCCTGCCTCAGCCTCCCAGAATACTGGGATCACAGGTGTGTGCGCGCCTCACACCCAGCTCAAAGAAAAATTTTAATAGAATAAAGGGGCCGATTACTTAAAATAATCCACCACCACCCCCACCCCGGGGATCAATCTGGGGTCTCATGCATGCTACATCAACACTCCACCACCGTGCTACATCCGCAGCCTTGAAATAATCTTTCCTATTCTTTTTCCTTTGCTTTTTGAGACAGGGTCTTGCTATATAGCTCAAGCTGGCCTTGAACTTGGAGTGTAGCCCAGGCTGGCCTTCAACTCACAATCTTCTTGGGTCAGCCTCCCATGTGCTGGGATCATAAGTGTGTGCCACCATGCTCTGCCATCTTTCCTATTCTGAAGGGTAGGGGAGTGTGGCATGATCATATGACATGAGTATGAACTCTTACATTTCCCCGACAGCCCTCTGAGGCCCCTACTCTATTGCAGGTTCATATTCAGATGAGACTTAAAGCCTGTCTAGTCACCAGGCACGGTGGTACAGGCTGGTCATCTCACCACTCTTAGGCTGAGGCAGGAGGTTCTTGAGTTTGTGGGCAACCCGAACTATATGGTGAGACTCTGTTTCAGAAAGACTAAAATCAGCCAGGGGTGGGGTGATGCCTACCTTTCATCGCAGCACTTGGGAGGCTGAGGCGGGAGGATTGCTGGGAGCTCAAGGCCATCCTGAACTACCTAGCAAGACCTTGTCTCAAAACAAAACAGGTAATGGGGAAAAAAATAAGAACCAAGATACATCATGTACAGGTACAAGCATCCAATGATAAATGTAAACGTATTATATACCTAAAATGTATCAATAAAAGAATTTAAGGAAGACTTCAAGCAGCGCTGACGGAGAATGGTGGCAGAGGTGGTCAAGGCAGAATGAGTGCAGGCTGCGACCCTGTGGTCATGGTCTCAGCGGTGCGGACCCCAATAGGCTCCTTCAATGGTGCTTTATCTACTGTGCCTGTCCATGACCTGGGCTCAGCTGTCATCAAAGACGTCCTGAAAAGGGCCACACTAGCTCCCGAAGACGTGTCCGAGGTTGTATTTGGACATGTCTTGTCAGCAGGTTGTGGGCAGAATCCTGTTTGACGAGCTAGTGTAGGAGCCACAATTCCTTACTCTGTTCCAGAATGGAGCTGCCAAATGATCTGTGGGTCAGGCCTTAAAGCCGTGTGCCTTGCAGCCCAGTCCATAAAGATAGGTAACTCAAGTGTTGTGGTTGCAGGAGGCGTGGAAAGTATGAGGAAGGCTCTTCACTTGGTTCACCTGAGAACAGGAGTGAAGATTGGTGAGATGTCATTACGAGACAGCGTACTCTGATGGTCTTACAGATGCATTTCACAACTATCATGTGGGTGTGACCGCTGAAAATGTGGCCAAAAAATGGCGAGTAGAGAAGCTCAAGACAAGGTTGCTGTTTTGTCTCAGAATAGGACAGAGGGTGCTCAGAAAGCTGACCATTTTGACACAGAGATTGTACCAGTTTTTGTGTCATCTAGAAAAGGTCTCACAGAAGTTAAAGTAGATGAGTTTCCTCGTCATGGGAGTAACCTTGAAGCTATGTCCAAGCCAAAGCCTTACTTTATCACAGACAGGAAAGGAACAGTCACTGCAGCTAATGCTTCAGGAATAAATGATGGTGCTGCAGCTGAGGTTCTTATGCAGAAGTCAGAAGCTGATAATTGTGGACTTACACCTTTAGCACAGATCATTTCCTGGTCACAAGCTGGTGTAGAGCCTTCCCTTATGGGAACAGGACCAATTCCAGCCATAAAGCAAGCTGTCGCAAAGCAGGCTGGTCTCTGGAGGATGTTGATGTATTTGAAATCAATGAAGCCTTTGCAGCTCTCTCTGTTGCAATAGCTAAAGAACTTGGATTAAACCCAGACAAGGTCAACATTGAAGGAGGGGCTATAGCTTTGGGTCATCCTCTAGGAGCATCTGGCTGTCGGATTCTTGTGACCCTGTTACGCACACTGGAGAGAATGGGTGGAAGGCGGTGTTGCAGCCCCATGCATTGGGGGTGGAATGTGAATACCAATGTGTGTTCAGAGAGGATGAACTGCTTAACAGTAGTAGTCACTCTTAACAGTAGTCACACTTAATCTAAACTTAAATCTCATTTCTTTCTAAACTAACAAAGTACAATATTGTAATGTGAAACTGGAGGACCAAAGTGAAGAAGGTAACCATCTCCTACTTCACAGAAACAAGCAGACAGCCTGCTGTATTTTAATGTGTAATACTAGGCACAAGGCATTGCATCTAAATTTGTTATAAATTAAATAAAAGGGAAATCACATCAGTCATCAAGGGCTCCAGAATGAACAGCATCTTCATAACCTCCACGTTTATCATCTTTACTTTCTGGGTGTAATTTAATCAGATCATCAATTCAAAGAATGGTAATTGCAGCTTCTGTTGCAAATTTCAAGCTCTTTACTTTAACTATAGTTGGTTCAAACACTCCTGCTTGCTTGTTGTCTCTTGGTTTACCATTGATCAAATCAAGACCAATCCTGCAATTAAGGGGAAAAAATGAGTAAATGATCTCTTACAAGTTGATTAAGCAGCCCATTAATTCTCCCTATTCCTGAGAAATGTTGAAGACTGCAGTAGTTAATTAAGATGTGTTATATACATGTACCAACTCCCCACAATGGATATAACCACCATTATGTACTACAAAAAGTACTAATAAAGATACAGCAGTTGTCACTGAAAAACAACAACAACAAAAAAAAGAATTTAAAGAAAAAATTAAAAATTTTTTTTTTAAATTTAAAAAAAACAACAAAAAACCCTAACAAAACCAGGCCTTCATATCTGGTTTTAAAATATTTGCTCTTACCCCTTGTGTAGTATTTCCTCACTAACTGACAGTCTAGGCCATTCAGTGGCACTGTAGAGTATGCATGGTGTGACTAAATGGCACTGAGCAAAAGCCAGAAGCCTGGATCCTCATTTGGCACAGGATATCAATTTCCTTAACAGAACCCTGTGGGTAATTATATCTGCTTACCTCATCGGCCTATTTTAAGGGCCAAACCAAAGAATACATGAGAAAATGTCTTTGTAGCCTGAGAAGTGTGAATTGTACTGTGAATACATTTTACTTTTTTGTAGCTTTGTAAGTGTGTATGCGCTAACTGTAAAATGGAATGTATGGCAAAGAGTGGGGGATGCTTCAGGTCAGAAAGCTTAGTAGAAAATTCTGGCAGCTTGAAATCTTCCTTTTTTTTTGAGACAGGTGTCACTAATTAGTTCAAGCTGTCCTTGAACTCACTATATAGCCCAGGCTTGGTTCAAATTCGTGGCAATCTTCCCACCTCAGCCTCCCAAGTGCTGGGATTACAGGCATGTGCCACAAGGCCTGGCTGAAATCCTCTTTTTGAATAGCAGATCTTGGGCTGGGGATGTAGCTCAATGGTAGAGCACTTGGCTACCATGCACCAGACCCTAGGTTTAATCCCCAGCACCCCCAACAAAGTGAAATGAATGGAAGATCCCAAGTTCACGGTCATCACTGGCTGTGCCTATTACCTGGGAGCTTTTTTAAAAAGCACCTGTGCAGGGGTGCAGTGGTGCACACCCAGAGTCCCAACTACTCCGGAGTCTGCGATAAGATAGGCTCTTGCTAGGTAGTTGAGGCTGGCCTTGAACTCACAATATAGCCCAGGCTGGTCTCAAACTCGAGGTGATCCTCCTGCCTCAGCCTCCTGAGTGCTGAGGTTTTAGATGTGTGTCACAGAGGGCCGGCTTAGAATCTGTCTTTATTGATCTAATCTCCATCCAACTCCATAGAGCCCACACAATACCTTCCCTGCACAGGTTGCTCCTCATCCCCTAGAAATTGCCAGGCATTGAACTACCGATATCAATGAGGCTAACAGTCTGGTCGGCTGAGGGAGGACAGCAGGTGATATTATCCTTTGACTTCTGAAGCGAATCAGCTTTCAATTTCCTATAAAGAAGGCAGTGTGATTGTTGACTGTTGCCACAGGGCGTGCCCTCGGGCCAGGGAGGCCAAGCAGGCTCGTTGGGGCGCTACTTTCTCTTGGCTCTCACGTTGTCTGCTCCCTGGGTCTCCGTACCTGGCATCCCACAGCGACACCCTAAATTAGTGAATTAGTACTGCTCAGAGGGAGGAAAGGGCGGAGGATGTAAAAAGAATTAAGGCGTGTTTTTATTTTTTTTGGTACCGGGGATCGAATTCGGGACCTTGTGTTTGCACGGTGCCATTGAGCTAAATCCCCGGCTCTATTTTTATTTTTTTATTTTTTTTGAGTCAGGGTCTTTGAAGACTGGGCTTGAACTAACTCACTATACATTACATAGCCCAGGCTGGCCCCAAACTCATGGCGATCCTCCTGCCTCAGGGTCCCGAATGCTGGAATCACAGGTGTGCGCCCCCACACCTGGTGAAACCCTTTTTCCGGTTACAAAACTCAGATTCCCATACACATTGCTCCCCACACTATTTGGCAGAATTTAGGTTCCAGCCCTGCTAAGAGAGAGTGCTTGTTGGAGGACTGACAGTCCCTGTCCTCTAGGATCTTAAAGCCGCCATGACAAATCCACGAGCTCATTCTGTCGTCCACTGAGACCCCAGCAGTCTCTCTGGGATGCGCCCACGTTCAGCAAGTTTACAAGAGACAAATACTGGATTATGCAGTGACCCAGCATTACCACCAGATGGTGCACTCTCTTCCTGTAAGAAAAACTAAAACCATAAATTACAGGGGAATATCAAAGATACAATTAAGAGAGTTGGGAGTGGTGGGGCACACTTGGAATCCTAGCTTGAGAGACTAAGGTGGGAGGATTGCAAGTTCGAGGCCAGCCTGAGTAATTTAGTGAGCTCCTGCCACCAAAAATGATTAATTAATTAAATTTAATTTTTAAAAAGTGAGTTGGATGATCTTAAAACATACTATAGACCACCAAACTGTAGTAGCTGGATTTATTCAGCCATCTGAGGCAGAATGAAATATCTCAGACTCTGGGTGGATACTTCCGACTGGACTGTGTTGGAGAAAACCTGCTTTTGTCTGTTTTTTTTTAAATTTGTATTAGTATGTTTGTAGTATATAATGATTACACTCATCGTGGGGAGTTGGTATTGTGCAGATATGTCAGAATTCTTTTTACTTCCCTTCTCATCTCTAAGGATTTCTGCTCTTTAGGGATCACTTTTTCATCCCAGACTTTTCTGAAATTTTTCTGATTATGCATTCCTAACAGTAAAACATTATAACTCTGTTTCAAAGGATGTTGGAATCATTTAGAGTCTGTTTTGTTTCATCTTTTTACCAGATCTGACGAAAAGGTTATTGTTCTTAATGAGGAGCACTGCTGACAAAGAGCTTGTGTGAAGTTCAACCTCCCGCATTGGAAGGGTGAAGACTTTTACCACATTTGATGTGGCTGAACATGGCTGGAGGAGCTGGGTGAATTAACTCTCCCTTCTCTCCTCAGAGACGTCACCCTTGGGCTTCCCAGGAATGAGGAAGTTTCTGATGAGTTTGAAAATGACTGCCCCAGAGCCCTGGTGACGCCTCAGTGGCAGCGTGCATGAAGCCCTGGGTTCTGTCCCTGACACTGCCAATGAATAAGTATAAACAAAATAAAATTGGTCAAGATGGAATTTTGTTATAACTAGTGGTAGGATATAAGTAGATCTGAAGGAAAGAAAAATAAAGGAGATCCTATGCCCCGTTTGACTGCTATTTTGAATTACAAGCAAAAGGGATGAAGCCAACAGCACTCAGGAAGCTGAGGCAGGAGGATCACCATGAGTTTGAGGCCAACCTGGGCTACATAGTGAGTCAAGGCCAGCCTGAACTACATAGTGAGACCCTGTCTCAAAAACAAAACAAAACAAAAAACCAAAAAATGGATGAAGTCATGCATGGCACCACACACTGTGATCCCAACTACTTGGGAGGCTGAGGCAGGAGGACTGCAGGTCCAAGGCCAGCCTGGGAAACTTAGTGAGAGCCTGTCTCAATGAATGAATGAATGAATGAACGAATGAATGAATGAAAGAATGATGGGGCTGGGGATGTATGTAGCTCGGTGGTAGAGCTCTTGACTAACATGTGTGAGACCCTGGGTTCAATCCCCACTACTACATGAAAGAGTTACACAAATAAAAGCAAAGTCATCAAGTTGAAGTTTCCTTTGACCATTTCTTTGTTCTGAATATTGTAATGTACATACTATATACAATGTCTCATTAGTAACCAATTCCATTACAGGAACTCAGACATTAAATGAGGAAAGTCTGTTTATCAATTTCTAGAACCTAGAAAGCACCACATGAGCTGGATGTGTTGGAGCACACCTGTAATCCCAGAACTCTGGGAGGCTGAGGCAGGAGGATCACAACATCAAGCCCAGGCTGAGAAATTTAGCAACTTAGTGAGATTGTCTGAAAAGATAGAAAAGGCCTGGGGATGTAGCTCAGTGTGAAGGCCCTGGAGTCAACCCATAGTATGGGGAAGGGGTGGGGTTGGGGGAGAATCGCCAAATGTATATTTTGTGACTTTTTGTTTTTGCAATGCTGGGGATGGAACCCAGGGCCTTGCACAGATTAAAAAAGCCTCTACCTCTGAGCTACAACCCAGCCCCACTATTATTTCTGAGAGGGACCTAGTAAGCTGCCAACACCCTTGATTCTGGGGGAGCGTCTCACTTTGTGAAGCAGTGTGATGTTGGGTGACATTCTGTGGAAAGGGATTGGGCATCTGAGGATAACAGGAGATGAGCAGTTTTACTCTTGGATGGTACAGGAGAAAAAGAGTAAATGGGTGTCTGGAAGCCAGATAGATCAGGGTTCACATTCCAAATCATTAGCTCTTTTTAAACTGGGTGTGCTGGCACACACCCATGATCCCAGCACTCTGGAGGTTGAGGCAGGAGGATTGCCTAGAGTTCAAAACCAGCCTGGACTACACAGTGAGACCCTGTCTCAAAAAACAAAACAAAACACAGGTTCTGGAGGGCTAAGGTACAACTCTTCCCCAGCAACAATCTGCAAAGCACATCACAGCCACTTTCATTGTGAGACCTGAGTGACTCCATTTTAAAGTTTTGGCCCCATTTTAGAGTAAAGGTGGCCTGGACATAAATTCTAGTTCCAAAAAAACCACAAGATACACTTTGGCCACCTGCCTGTGATAATGTCCAGCAGTCCCCTAGCAACTAGCCTAGCGACAGCTAATCGGTAGCTGCCTCAATGTCCCAGATGCTCTTCTCGATGGCCTGCAACAGCTAATCAGTAGTTACCCCAATACCCCAGTATCCCAGATGTTCTTTTTGATGACTTGAGCAGCCATTTGCAGTTCAGCGCGCAAGGCCCAGCCAATTAGGTTTAAACTTTCAAAATTTGCTAAATGCTAGCCAATTGTGTGATTTGCGTGTGATTTAAAACCCCACGCCCTTTTCAAAACCCCGCGCCCTGCTGTAACCTCTATAAAAACCCCTGGTGTTTTAGAGTCAGGGCTCTCAATCTTGACCCGCTGCGTCGGTGACAGTTGAGAGTCCCTGCTGGAGCTTGAATAAACGACCCTCGTGTGTTTGCATCAAAATCGGTTCCTTGGTGGTCTTTGGGGACCTTGCGATCTGGGCACAACATCATGACTGCAAAAGGAAGTACTTAGACAGGGACCAGAGAAAGCACTTTCTGTACAAAAAGAAACAAAGCACTGACTGCTGGGAGGTGGAGCCAGGCTCTCCTCAGTGATGGTGACACAATGTCACAGGACTTCATGATGGTGGTGGCGGGGGACCGGGACAGTGAGGCCTGTGAAGAGCAACCCCTTCCCCCCACGTGTGTTTCCCCACTCGGGCAGAGCTGGATGTCATCCCTGGTGTGGGCCCTGAGGCAGCCTGTGGCCTTTTGCCTTCAGGAAGTTCCCTTCGCTGTGATTTTCTAGAAGCCTCAGGGCTAACACAGTGGCACCTGGCAGCCGCTGGGCCATCTGTCCCAGTGTACTCCTGCCTGTGACCCCTGGGTCCAAGCCCCACGCAGACCTGTAGGGAGGGGCGCTGAGCAGGCTGCCACTGCTGACTGCACTGGGAATGCTGGGTGGTGGGTGATGCAAGGGAGCTCTGAGTAAAGTGCTCTGGGGAGACAGAGAGGGAGGGGGAGGGAGACTCCTCCTCTGAAGAAGAGACATTTGTTCTGATCTTTGCATGGAGTCATGGAGTCATCCGGTGAATGGGCTTTTAGACCAGATGAAGAAAAGAGACCAGAGGGGAGGGAAGTAGGAGAGAGAGGAGAGAACAACATGTCAAATGCAAGACTTTGAGGACAAGGCTGTGACTGTGGGCATACTCATTCATTTGTTTAGCTATTCATTCAACAAGCAGGTATCTGCTGAGGGCCAGGTATTCTTCTTAGCATGGAGGATACAACAGGAAACAAGACAGGCAGGTCCTCGATGGTGCATGGAGTTTACACTTTAGGGTTGGGTGGGGCAGAAAACAAAAATAAATGAACAAGATGATTTCAGAGAATGATATAAACTGGGCAGAAACAAGTCTTTGGCTGGGTGTGGTGGCACACAACTATAATTCTGGCACATTGGGAGGCTGAGTCAGGAGGATTGCAAGTTTGAATACAATCTTGGCAACTTGAGACCCTGTTTCAAAAAAAAGGATATGAGGGTGATCTGGCAGTGACATCTGTCCCCCACTCATCAGATCAACAGGGTGGATCTGACTGATCTGCTGGTGACTAGGCCAGTATCCCCTTCCTCCCTCACAGCTCTGTTTGCATCCCTCCCTCACTTGGACAGTGAGAACAACCTTCCCAGACAGAGGAAGGTCGTCCTCAGTCAAGGGTATATGATTCGCTGGGCTCCCCTGCTAGAACCACCAAACAAATTCTCAAAATAAAAAAATTTAAAAAGGGCTGGGCATGTAGTATGAAGGCCCTGGGTTCAATCCCTAGTACTAGGAGAGAGAGAGAGAGAGAGAGAGAGAGAGAGATTTTATGAAAAAGATAAACTGGGAGAAGGTAGAGAGTACTATGGAGGAAGAAGCATGTAAGATTGTACACGCCTGTAATCCCAGCACTTGGGAGGCTGAGGCAGGAGGATTGCTGTGAGTTCAAGGTTAGCCTGGGCTACATAGCAAGACCCTGTCTCAAGAAAAAAAAAAAGTTGGGCAATCGGGAGGCCTCTCTGGAGGAGGCCTTGACCTGAGAACCACAGAAGAGGCAAAGTATTCCCGGTGGAGCGATGGGAAGGAACCGCAGTGAGCTGGGCCCTCCATATCCACAGCTTTGGTGTAGGTGGAATCAACCAACCACGGATTCATAATAGTCAAGAAAAAACACAGTGTCTGTACTGAACATGTATAGACTTTGTTGTTGTTATTATTCCCTAAACAGTAGCCTAACAATCATTCCTACACCATTTACATTGTACTGGGCATCCTGAGCCATCTAGAAATGATTATTTTTTTGTCTTTTTTGGAGACAGGGTCTTGCTATGTAGTTCAGGCTCCCTTAAACTCACTATGTACCTCAGGCTGGCCTCAAACTCGTGATGATCCTCCTGCCTCAGTTTCCTGAGTGTTAGGATTGCAAGCTTGTGCCACCACACCTGGCTAGAAATGATATAAAGTACACAGGATGATATGCCTAGGGACTTGGGCATGTTTGGTAGCCAGGGGTCCAGGGGAGACCCTGAAGCTGATCTTGGGGTGACTGTACATATGGAACAGGACCAAGCCCGGCACCCCAGGGGGACACAGAAGGCTGGCTTGATTGGAGCGGTGTGATCAACCACAGATGGAAGAGGACCAGGGAGGTGGGCAGGCCTGGTCAGGGGGCCTGCAGGCTGCACAAGTTCATTTCGAAGCAGTGCCACCTGGCTTCAGCACAGGGGACAGATTGGCAGTGGGGAGACCTGCTCAGAGGCTGCTGCTTACACCAAGCAAGAGGCTGAGGTGGCTCTGGCCAGAGTGGCAGGAGTGGAGCCAGATGTGTTCAGACCAAATGCATGAGGGAGAGGCGGTACTGAGGATCAAATGAGAGCCTTGGCACTGAGGTACATGCCCAGCACTTTGTATTTTTTATTCGGAGACAGAGTCTCCCTAAACCATGGAGTTGCCCAGGCTGGGCATGAACTTTCGATATTCCTGCCTCAGCTTCCCGCAGTGTTGAGATCACAGGTATGTGCCACCCCGCCAGGTGCAAATGTGTAAGTCTGAAGTGGCTGCTGATGGGTTGTGAGAGAAGCTGCTGGACAAGACGGCTGTGAAAGTGTTGGGAATGAAGAAATCTGGCTCCACACCGGGGATGGAGTACTGTGTCACTGACAAAGCCACAGATAATCTCTCAGGAACCCCTCACACTGTGCCAAGGTACACGTGCTTCCGGAAGAGCCCTCTGTCGGGCATTTTTTGATGTCTCTCTTGCTGCCTCACGTTTTTTTTTTTGTTTGTTTGTTTTGTCCACCAGGATAAATATCTGCCTACCTCCTTTTTTAAAATTCTTGAGGCAGGCAGCAGAACCACTGAGCTAAATCCCCGGCCCTTTTAAAATTTTTTATTTTGGGTTTTTGAGTTTTTGTTTTATTTTGGAGACAGGGTCTTGCCATATAGTCCAGGCTGGCATCGACCTCATTATATAGCCCAGGTTGGTCTCGAATTCTTGGTGATCCTCCTGCCTCAGCCTCCTAAATGCTGGGATTAGAGGCATGCACCACCTCACCCGGCTCTGCCTATCTCATATCTGCCTATCCTCAACTTTCCTCTGCTCAGAAAGTACTCAGAATATGCGTGCAAGTCAAGCACATCACTGGCATTGAGTAAATGTGTACTAAGGGCAACGAAAGGTGCTTGGTCCAGAGAGGAAGGACAGTAGCTTCTAGTACTTTGTTTGACTTACTCCATTGTTTCACTTCTCCCTTCTCAGCCCACAAAGCTTGGCTCTTTCAGGCTGGGAGGGGAGGAGACATGATGGAGACATGATTGGGCTTAATAAACGTGTTGTTGTTGGCCAGATAATTCCATTGTCCTCGGGCCCTGAGCTTCTGTTGCCTCTTCCCTTCTCTTGCAAACACACAGCAGGCCTGAAGGGGTCCTCAGAGCTCCCTGCCAACCAAGGCACTTGGCTGATCTTCTTTAGCTAACATCTTTTATTTAAACAGGAACAGTAGCCACCAATCTTGTTACATAACCTCCCGGTACCCTAGGTGTTAAACCAATGCGGAATCTACTGTCCAGGAGAGGTGATCTGGCAACACAAATATTCACTAACACAATACTGCAGAAGTGTAACAAGTTTAACTTTCTGGCTCCTTACTTAGAACTTTAGAGCTGGAGAAGACTTGAGAAAGCATCTTATTTCAATTTTATTTATGCAGGGCAGAGGCTTGAACCCAGAGCCTCAGCACACACTAGGCATGCAGTCTACTGGTGATCTACACCTTGAACTCACGGCAATCCTCCTATCTCAGCCTCCCCAGCGCTGGGATTACAGGCATTTGCCACCACAGCTGGCTCCCCCATGCAAAGCAAGGCCTTAGGGAAACAAACTTGCCCAAGAGGCAGATCAGGGCTAGAAACCAAGCTCTTGATAATCTAAAAAATTTTTACATCTTAAAGTAAGGATTAAATGCTAAACCTTTCTTCTTTGTGATTCTTGTCTAAAGGCATTTTTTCATGATTTACTTTCCAAATGAGTCCATTGTAAACAATGACAATACCCTTATTTACACTGAAAGTGAAATTCAAAGACTGATAGCTACTAATATGTATGGGAGGCATTTTTGTAGTTTTTACTAACATTGGGGCTGAATTCAGTTCAGCCATGCAATGTACCCCACATTAACTGGACACAGTTTCTTTGACCAAATACACAATTCGCTGGGTGGAGCTGAGAGGTAAGAGCTGAGCGACCACTCTGGACTTGCCTGCCAACCAGTGTATGGGAGCTGGAGTCTCCGGGCCCCCGGAGCATCTCACATCCTGATAGCTGCTCAATGAAACATGCATTTTCTTCTTTATTTCTCTCTTCCTAAAATGACAGTAATAACACGTGATTTCCTCTGAGAAATGAGGAATTGTTGAACCCATCCGTGGCTGGGCGAAAAGGCTGACCGCTCTCTTCCTTTGCCCTAGCTAGCGTTCTTTATCAAATTGACCTGTTTTCTGGTTGGGAGACTGCCCCACTCCACCCACCTGGTGCCTCCCTAGATTTCCCGACTGCCGGAGCTTATTTTTTAACCTTCTCTTCCTTGAAAAGCACCACCCCACTGACCCAGAACGTGGGCTCCTCCCCTCATGCCACCTTGACCATCCTACTCTCTCCTGGGTTGCCCATCCTCCCTCTAAAAGCCCTGGTAAGCTCGTGGCAATGGGGCCTTCCAAAGCCCCTTTCCTACTTCTAACTCGCCGAAAGACCACCAGCAGGCCAGGGAGAAAAGAGGAGAGCATTTCTCTAGAGCGGAGGGTGGCTGGGTCTGGCGGGACTGGTACAATCTTCTTAAATGCAAGTGCGCCGGGTCTGAGGGCCACTTCTGCGAACTCAGGCTCTGGGTTAGGGACGGTCTGAAGCGCAGGGGGAATTGCTTTCCTGGCTCTCCGGGTAGAAGCAGTACACATCCCGCTGCCCAACCTTGCCCTCTCCCGCTCCCCAGGTTCTGGGAACCCCAACCGTGACCTGGAGACAAATCCTAAATCCAAACTATCAGTCTCCTGCCAGGGTCAGAGCCTACCCATCCTCACGACCCTTCCTCCCCGCCCGCCCGCGGGACCCCGCACCGCTGCACCCAGCCCACCCGAGCCTGGCCAGGACAGGGGTGGGGGTGGGCGGTAGGGGAAGCAGGGGCGGAGTTCCGTCCTCCGCTGATTGGCTCGGCGCGGATGGGCTGCGGCCGCGCCGGGCCAACCCGCGGCGTGTTGCTAGGTGCCGGGCCGAGGGGATAGGCGCGGGGGCGCGTCCGTCACGGGGCAGCCCCCCGGCCCGGCCCGGGAGGGTGGCCGAGTGGCGGCGGCGGCGGCGGCGGAGACTGTGACTTTAAGAGCGCACCGGGATTCCGCGAGCCAGCCGCGCCGTCCTAGGCTGCTGCGCACCCCGCGGAGCCGAACCCGGCGCTGGCCGGACGGGGCGCCTGCTACCGGGTGAGCTTGGCGGGCGCGCGTGGGCGCGGACCCCGGCCCTGCTGTCCCTGCAGCCCGGCTCCCGCGCACAGCGCAGCGCCCCGGGCCCGCGGCGACGCTGGAGAGGTCCTGCGTGGGGTCCCCGCGGGGACCCGGGCGCCGGGGGCGGGCGCCGGGCCACGTGACCGGTTTGTTTACAAACAGCGCGGGGCCGGAGCGAGCTGCGCAGATCCCGGGTTCGGGGCTGGGGAGCGGAGCGAGGACCGGGCGAGTTGGGAAGGAGGACCGGATCGAGGCCCCTTCCTCAGCCGCGTCCCCGCGGGTTTGGACTCCGTGAGGTCGAGGTGGGGGCTTTGGACGTTTTCTGTCCCTGCGTGACGCGGCGTCTCCCTTGGCGACCCTGGGATCTGGGACGCCGTGCAGAGTGGGGGACCGGGCGCCCGCGAAAGTGCTCGGAGCGTATCGCCAGCCCCGGCGCAGGGACCGCAGCGAGGGCCTGCCCGGCGGGGTGCGGCGGCCCCGACCCCATCCCTTCACCTTCACCAGCTTGGCCTCCTGGGTGCCCCCCCCCCCCCCGGCGGCGGGCTTTCTCTCATCCCGGGTTCCCGGGTGGGGGCACCTGTTCCTTGGGACCTCGTTTTCAGGGCGCTGCCCCCTCTGACTTCACTCCGCGCTGTGATAGTTTTGTTTTCCCCCGCTCAGCGGACAGCCGATCCTCCCACATTCGCGCCGCGGCGAATGGCGCACGAAACTGCACCTGAGCCTAGCTGGGGTTTTGCTTTGGGGGCTCCTTGCAGATTTGCTGTCCTTGCAACGTGGGAGGGTCTTTTGAGCGAGTCGGCCTCTGGCGAGGAGAAGGACTCACAAGGCCGCGAGCTGCGTTTTTCCCACCCTCCCTTTTCCTTTTTCCTCTCATCTATTCCAGCAAGATGGGGCTCCGGCTCGCAGAGCATTAGTCAGGAAGGGTAAGGCGCGCAAACGCTGTATCCCACTTCACAAAACGTCAGAGGTGCAAGGAATCCAGGGGATTGAGAAGTGAATTTCCTCACTAGTTCTGCGGTGGGACCTGATGTCACATGCTTGATGCTCTCCAGTGGTCTCTGGGTTCTGTGGCCACAGAACCTGTGACAGCGAGATTGGATTCACCCTTCCCTACCTCCCTTCTACCCAGTCTACCACAGGACCCCGGAGATGGGCCCAGCCTAAGCTCTGTCCTCTGTTCCTCACTTCCTCCACACTTGAGGCTGAGTCTTGCTTCTTGGATGGAGGAACATTTTCAGTCTTCACCCCTGTGATGAGAATAGCTACGAGTTCTTTTCTTCAGGAACAGGCCCAGCCTGAGAAGAGCTGTGTAAACTTATTTGGTACCTTCCTGTGTCCCCAGCTCCATGAGCGGGGGTGGGGGTGGGGGGTGTCTCCAGCAGAATTGGAGTGGGTTCTTGGGTTCATCCCCTTCCTCAATTGGGCTCTGCCTTATCAATTTAGGATTCTGTGACACCATATCTCAGATCAGTCTTGATTATCTCTACTTGAGATCATCAGGAAGCTTGGAGGTAGGGATGGAAAATAGAAAATAAACACCATGTCCAAGAATACTGTTTTTGGGCCGGGGATTTAGCTCAGTGGTTCTGCCACTTGCCTCGCAAGAAGAAGGACCGGAGTTCGATTCCTGGTGCCGGAAAAAAAAAAAAATACTGTTTTTTCCCTCTTCCCTCTAGGAATATGATTTTCAAACTTTTAGTGAGATCCATCATAAGGAATATGTTTTATAGCACTGTACCCAAGTCCACAACTGAAATAAGTTTCAGGAAACATCGTTTACTACTTGCAGTGTGCTCTGCTTAACTTTTTTCTACATTAAAAAAAAAACAACTGCTAGTCATGACTCATTAATTTGATTTCCTAACCAAACAGGTCATGACCCACAGTTAGAGAAACATTGGTTTGTGACAGAGGTCCCCAAACTTAAATATGCGTAAAGATGACCAGCCTGGGTAGTGTTTAAAAATACAGTTTGTAGGGCCACTCCAGAGTTGCTTATTTTCAAGTGGGGCACAGGCTTCTGCATTTTAAATAAGTATCTATGAGGTTGTGATGCAGGTGGCTGATTAGAAACTGATCTGGTAGGAGGTGGTGGCCCTGAACGATGAGCATGAACTTGGATATGAAATGCAGAAGTCAGTGTATGGCCCACCCTCCAAGCCCAGGGTCACTCAGCTGCTGATCACACTAAGCTTGGGTTTTGAAAAGTCTAGGGGCACAGGATGGTTTGTTTTCAGCTGGCATGAAGCAGTTGGTGGTGAGAGACTGGCAGCCCTCTCTTCCTGCGCGCCCCCCCCCCGCCCCCATGGGCTGAGGGCTACTGCTCACTGCTCTGTGCAGCTAGATGTTTCTAGGTGCATGGGGGCTGGGCTGGGAGCTGTGCTCTTGAGTTGCTGTTCTGGTCACAGATGATTTGAGTTTTCGTTGGCATAATGATGTTAATGGTTTTGAGGCAGCAGCTCAGTCATTGTTCCCCAGGGGACTAACAATTGGCCTGCAGAAGAAAGGGTTGATTTTATTTAACATCTGGACTGTGTAGCCCCAGGGGAAAGCCAGGCTGGTGGTTTTGTTTTTATTTGGGGGGTAGGGGAGTCAGGGCTTGTCTGTCATCAGATGTTAATAAGACACAAGTTCCCACGTTTGGTTGCCGACTTAGCTTTGGTCTCAGACAGCATAGCTCCTGTGTGCAGGTGGATCTTGTTAGTCATCCAGCTTCTGATGCTGTTACCTCTGCCTTCAAGCATAGACATATATACACCTGATGCAGCCACACATTTGATTTCTTCCCCTCTTATTGTGTCCAAACATGTTGGTAGAAGAAATTTCTTTGGATTAATCAAAGGTGCAATTTAGTTTCAAAAAGGTCTCAATATTCCAAATGCAAAATCAACTATGTTCCTTTTTGCCAAAGGTATGCCTTCTGTGGGAACATTCACTGTGGGACTGTGTAGTAAGTTAACTTTAATAAGTTCAATTTGGCCAACAGCTCATACTCAGAATGTTTAGTGTGAGCATATGGAAAGCCGGAGAGCAACGGAAGCATGGCAAGAGATAGGATATCCTAAGATAGGAAAAGCAAAGGGAAGAGATGTTCAGGTGAGATGCAAATGAAGGATCAGGACCCGGTCCCTTTTTTTTTTTTTGGTACCAGGGATCGAACTCGGGACCTTGGGCTTGCAAGGCTGGTGCCGGAACCACTGAGCTAAATCCCCGGCCCTAGGACCCATTCCCTTTGGAAATTAACTCAGGATTTCCCTGGGGACCATCCGCTAAACCAGTAAGCTCAGACAAGCTCTGGAAAAAATGAAGAGGCCATCGTTTCAGATGTTGGCCTGCCCGGGATGGAAACCCAGCCAGGACCTGTGGGCTAAAGGGTTTTGTTAGAGTTGACAGTTTTCAGTGTATTGTGCTTAACAAAAGGCAATGCGCACCGGAGTCTGTCAAGGATTGCACCTGCCTGAATTTCCCTGGGAGCTGTGGCTTCAGCTCTGGAGGGCTTAAAGTAAGTCCAAGTCTGCTGCTCTCCTGTTTAGTTTCCCAGCGGTCTCCCCTGCCCTTCAGATGTGATCCAGCCCCTTTCTCTGGAGGCTGTGTACTGGCTGCCTCCCTCACCCGGCTTCTCCATCTTCCTCTCCCAGCCATCTCCACCTGGACTGCCTGGCTTCTCCGAGGCAGCTACACAGAGGGGCCTTCCTGGGGTTTCTGGAACATGTTGTGCGCACGTGGTCACAGGGTCTTTCTCTGTTAGTCCCTCTTCCCAGATGCCCCTTTCCAATTTGTGTGTGACTGACTTCTCACTTTTTCTAGAGGATACTGCCCCCTAGCCCTCGCTTTGACTTTATTTTTTTCCAGAGCACTTGAACATTATCCAAAACATGTTGTCTACTTGTTTAGTGGTACAGAGGACTGAGAGCTTTCCTGAGTTGCCCAGTGCTGACAGTAATTAGCACTGAGTGGCACTGGGTAAAATACCTGTTGGTTGAATGAATGAATGATCAAGAGAGCCAAAGTTTAAAGTTTCTAGAGTAGAAATAATACTATTTCTAAGGGAGGAAGAGGAAAAAATGGTTGCTTTCTCCTTTTTTCCAGGGTTAAGACAGAATTCCCTAATCCCATCACTTTGGGAGGCTGAGACAGAAGAACTGCAAATTTGAGCCCAGCCTGGACAGTTTGGTGACTTAGTGAGACCCTTGTCTCAAACTAAAAAATGGGAAAAAGGGTAGGGAGGTAGGTCAGTGTGAAGGCCCTGGGTTTTAATACCAGTTAAAAAAAAGTATTCTCAGAATCACTTTCTTTTGCAACTTCTGCTTTTCACAGGATTTTCCATCCCTTTATTTCATTTATAGGTTGCTCTACTGTTATCTTGTTGTAATAAACATTTCTTTCCTCCTCCACTGACCTTAATCTAGGCTGCTCCAGTCCCTCCAGACAAACATTAGCATTTCTGTCAGTAATCACATTTCTTTAATACCAGGAGCCCGGAGGGTAGGGCCAAGAGCCTGGGCTTTGGAATCAGAAAGAACTGGATAATTAGCTCTGTGACCTTGAGCAATCTCAAATTCTCCAAGCCTTTGTTCCTTATTTGTAAAATGGGACTAATAATAGTCCCTATCACCTAGGATTTATGGGAGGATTAAATGAGAGAATGCTGGGGAAACCAGGCACAGAGCCTGGCACATAAGAAGCACTCATGCTGGCTTTTAATAACAGCACCTAATAATAATAGAATTTCCTCCATTCTGAATCTGTCGATTTGGGAATGGGCAGGCAGGTGATGGTATCAAATCTTAAATTAGTATAAGTTAAGCGAAGACCAGATAGGACACTTAAATCTATCAGAACTACCGCCCAGCTCTTAACAAACACCCTTTTGGAAGAAATAATTATGAAACTTGCTTCTCTGGCCATTCTTGGTTTTATCCTTGATTAACCTGGGTTAACAGAAAGCTACATACTTAGGCCATATTATTTCCAAGTCTCCAGAATTTTTTTACTGAGACAAACTTGGATGTTGGTTGTTCACTTTCATAGGAGGACAGTCAGAAATAGCTCTATATACTTTGTTTCTTTCTCTTTTTGGGGGGCTTTTTTGAGAAAGGATCTTGCTATATAGTTCAGGCTGGCCTTGAACTCACTACGTAGCTCAGGCTGGTCTCGAACTTGTACCAATCCTCCTTTCTCAGCCTTACGAGTGCTGGGATTACATGCATATGCCACCATACCTAGCTCTATATACCTTGTTTCTATAGTTTTTATAAAGTCGTCCCCCCCCCACTGGGAATTGAACTCAGAACCTTGTGCTTGCCAGGCAGGCTCGGCGCTGCTAAGCTACATCCCTGGCCCTTTATAAAGATTTATATTATTGAAGACTTTAGCTCCTCTAATAAGTTTATGGGCACTGGGCATGATAGTGTATGCTGTAATCCCAGCTACTTGGAAAGCTAAGGCAGGAGGATAGCAACCAGCCTGGGCGACTTGGTGAGACCCTGTCTCAAAAAGTAAAATAAAAAGGACTAGGCATATAGCTCAGAATTGGTCTAGCTTGTGCAAGGCCCTGGGATCAGTCCCCAGGACTGCAAAAATAGCAAAGTTCATGGGAGAAATTCTTTCAAAACATAGTGCCAGGAAAAGCTTGCCTCTCCCAGGGAGCTGGTATGCTTTTTCTTTGTGGACAATTGGAAATTTATAACTGCTCATATTTCTCTTTTTGTTTTGGGTTTCAGGAGGTACAAAGCCAAATTTGTGGCTTGACTTTTAGTAACTGTATAGCGCCCTGCATCTAAGTTTTTCCAGTGTTAACCTTATACTTTTTAATTTCTGTAATTTTTTTTTTCTTTTACCAGACTTCACATTGGGCTATATCCCTAGCCCCTTTTTAATTTTTAAGATGGGTCTTGCTAAGTCACTGAGTTGCCCAGGGTTGATAATGAACTTGCAATTCTCCTGCCTCAGCCTCTATTTCAAGTGAATGACTTGTAACTTAGCCACAAGCTGAGTATATGCTGGATTGGGCACTAAAATCCATGTAGGTGTTTCATTTTAGAGATTTGAACCCTGAGACTCTGAGATGGGCAAAAAGGGCTTCCTGGCCACACAGCACTCCTTCAAGCAAAACACAGACACTAGACCATCCCTTTTGTTCCTCAGGCCATCCAGGTTCCTGTAGCCCAGATGGAGCAACCCCTGTCTCCTGAGAGAGGACAATTGGCCCTGCCCCATGGTCTAGAGAATGTGATGTGTCCAGACTTGATGGCAGTGATGGCAAACTAGATTGCCAGCTCAGGATGAAGTTAGTTTCTAGTATCCAGAGTCCCCTGGCTGCATCTCCCTGGGAAAAGAAGGTTTGGCGAACAGGTGGCAGCTGGGTGCCACTGGGGGCTCAGATAAGGTCCTCGGTGTAAACAGTGGCTGGGCATCCTTTAGTTTTTTTGTTGTCATTTTTTGTGTTTTAAAACAGGGTTTCGTCATGTATCCCAGGCTGCCCTCAAACTTGAAATGATCCTGCTGCCTCAGCCTCCTAAATGCTGGGACTACAAGTGTGTGCTACCATGCCCAGCTTTATTTTGTTTTGACCTGATTAAAATTTAGTTCTGGGAGATACTGAGCTACCTAATGACCTGCTTTGTTTTCTGTTTGGGAGTATTGTACCTGGGGCAAGGGTGCAGTGTAGGCTTGAGCAACATGTCACCACTCATGAATATTTTGATTCCTATTTTGAATTAGAGAAGAGAAACCTCTGGCCTAGGCTTAATTTATTTTCCAGGGTAATAATTAGAGGTCCATAATTTTTTTTTTTGGTACCGGCGATCGAACTCAGGATCTTGTGCTTTTGAGGCAGGCAGTGGAACCACTGAGCTAAATCCCCAGCCCTCCAGGGTAATAATTATTTGATGGCTAATAAAGCCTTTGGGAAATAGAGGTGGATTAAGATACAGACCCTACCCCAGACCCTACCCTAAGAGCACAGCCTCTGATCAGGGCAATAGAAGCATATGTATAAATAAGCAAAGTGAAAGACTCCTTACAGGAAGGATGTGGGGATTTGGGGGGATGGACCTGTGAAGAGTGAAGAGGAATTCAGTGTGCAGGAACACTCTAGGGAAATTGGACCCACAGAGGTTTGGATGTGAGGGGACAGACAGACGAGGGAGTCTACTGGGCCCTGAGATGGAGAGAGTGGACTTGGGGCAGTGCTTGGCTACTGCTGTGGTTTGGAGCTCCTCTGTGGAAGTAGACTGACTCTTGCTTACAGTAGAACTCTTTAGGATGAAGAGCTGGGAACATGAGCTAATTGTTGTGGATTAAAAAGTGTCCTCAAACCAGGCATGGTGGCGTAGGCTGGGAATCTCAGCACTTTGGGAGCCCGAGCAAGGAGGATCCAAGTACAAGTGACAAAGTGAGAACCTGTTTCCAAATAAATAAAAGGCCAGGGTGCCATTGGGTTTGATCCCTAGCTCACACATACGCAAAGTGTCCTCTAGTTAGGTGTGGTGGTATAGGCTTATAATCCCAGCTCCTTGTGAGTCTGAGGCAGGAAGATCACAAATTTATTTTGTTTTGTTTTGTTTTGGTACCGGGGATCGAACTCTGGTCCTTGAGCTTTCAAGACAGGTGGCATAACCACTGAGCTAAATCCCCAGCCCCTACAAATTTGTTTTTTTTGATTGGTGAAGGTCACAAGTTTGAGCCCCACCTGGGCAATTTAAGGAGACCCTGCCTCCATGAAAATTTAAAAGGGGGCTGGGATGCAGCTTAGTGATAGAGCACTTGCCGGTTTGAGGCCCTGGGTTCAAATCCCCAGTTGTGTAGGTAGGTGGGTGTGTGTGTCCTCAAAAGGAGACCATGTCAGCCAGGCGTGGGTGTACACATCTATGATCCCAGCACTTGGGAGACTAAGACAGAAGTTCCTGCAAGTTTGAGGCCAATCTGGTCTTCTTAGTGAGCTCAAAGCCAGCCTGTCTCAAAAAGCAACAAAACAAAACAACAAAGACCCAAAATACATACAACCCCCAAAACAAACAAACATGCATAAAACTTGAGATAATCTTGAACCTGGCTGCTATGAGACTTCCTCAGCCTAATCAGAGGCCTGCAAAATTATAATTTTCAGAATGGGGACTCTAATAAAAACAGTGGTGTTCTGTCTAACCCCCAATATATTTCCTGGGTTTTTTCCCCTCCTTTGCATTTTCTTTTTTTTTCAGTGCTGGGGATTAAACTCTGAGCCTTTTCACTAAATTACAGCCACACTTCATTTTTTATTTTGACATAGGGTCTTTAAATTGCCTAGGCTGGGCTGGAACTTGTGATCCTCCTGCCTCAGCCTCAGAGGGCTGGGATTATAGGTGGGTCTGGCCACGCCCACCTCCCCTGCATCTCTATAAGGTAGCCAACTCCACCTTAGGCCACAAGGAGTTCTGGAAACTGCAGAGGGCTCCCTCTGAACTGACTCACTGCCAAGTGGACCTTACAGTAGGAATGAATTCTCTTTCAGTATTTGCTGAATCAATGGTATGTACATATACTCTGTAAGCCTAAATTAAACCGAGCTTTTTGTTTTGCTCATGAGGTTTAGTTTGTTTTCTGTAGGATTTGAGGGGAAAAGTCATCCTGTGCAGCTTTAGAGCCAATAACTCCATTAACAAGAACCAAAAACTAGCACTTTTTTTGTCCCTAATCTGTTGTCCTTCTTCCTTTATTTTCTTCCCACCTGTGTTGTCTCTCATTTCTGCAATTTTTCTGAGACAAGGTCTATGCTATGTGTTCCAGTCTGGCCTTGAACTCACTGTGTATCCAAAGCTGGCCTCGAACTCGTGGAAATCCTCTTGCCTCAGCTTTTTGAGTGCTGGGACTACAGGCGTGCACCACCGTGTCCAGCCTCTCATTTCTGCAACTTAATGTTGAAGCATTGAGTGTGATAGAGGTTTTCTTTTCTTTTTTTTTTTTCCTTCAGTACTGGGGATTGAACTCAGGACCTTGCGCTTGCTAGGCAGGCGAGGCACCACTGAACTACATCCCCAGCCCTTTTGGGGTTTCTTGAGACAGGGTCTCCATATGTAGTTTGGGCTGTCCTTGAATTTGCTATGTCACCCAGGCTGGCCTTGAACTTCCAGCGATCCTCTTGCCTCAACCTCCCAGAGCACTGGGGTTAGAGGCAAGTGCCGCCACACCTGGCTTGTTTTGGGTTTTTGAGACGGGATCCAGGCTGACTTGGAACACCCTCTTCTTTCTACCTCAGCCTCTTGGGTGCTGGGATTACAGGCATAAGCTAGCCGATGGGCCTGGGAGCTGGGGTGATGGTGTTTTAAGGAAATCTGACATCTTGGTTTTGCTTTATAGTTAGTTAATTTAAACCAGTGGTAGTGACACATCGGGCTATTGGTATCATTGAAAGCTCTGAAAGGTTTGTTATCACTGATTTAGACTTTCCCTTTCTGCTCCAGCACCCGGGATAAACTTCCCCAGGCTCCCCCTCTGGCTTCAGGGGCTGGGAGAGATTTAAATCTGGTGCAGTACTAGTCTTTTTTTTTTTGTACTGGGGATCGAACTCAGTACCTTGTGGTTGCAAGGCAGGCAGTGGATTACTGGTCTTTTCTAGCTGTGTGACCTTAGGCAAATTGTCTTCTCTTGTACCTGTTTCTCATCTAGAAAACTGGGTTGTTGTGAAGTTATGTGGGTTTTTGTTTGTTTGGCTCTTGCTGAATTATCTGGGGTGGCCGTGAACTTGGAATCCTTCTGCCTCAGCTTCTAGAGTAGCTGGGATTGCAGGTATGTATCATCATGCCTACCTGATTATTTTATATTTTATTTTTTGAGACAGGGTCTTGCTATGTAGTTCTGGCTGGCCTTGAACTCACAGTGATCCTCCTGCCTCAGCCTTCCAAGTGCTGAGATTATATGTGTATACCACCACGCCCAGCCTTTTAAAGTTTTTGAGACAAGATCTCACTGTGTAGTTCAGGCTGGTCTCAAACTCTTGGTGAACTTCCTGCCTCAGTCTCCCAAGTGCTGGGATTACAGGAGTGCGCCACCACACCCAGCAATAGTTTAATAATTTCTAAAACAAAAATGCATCCATCTTTGGGGATGGTGATGACTGGATATTTAGACAGACGGCCATCCTTTTGAAAGTGCTTCTTTCCATTTTTACTATTGAATTTTAAAAAGTTCAGTTTCCAAATTCCAGTTGTGGAAAGGCAGGGAGCCCAACCACAGATGGCAGAGCCTAGGAATTTTGGATTCATTTGAATTGGGAGATGAAAGCCAGAAACCCAAAGGCACGGCCGACAGCTGAGCAGCAGGATTGCAAGGCAGGTTTGGGACTGATGGTTTGTAGTTAATTGGGACCCTAGGTGGGCCCTGGGAGACCGGCCAATAAAGAGAAATCAAGGTCACACAGTGTCCAGGGTTCAGAATACACCCTTGTGTTCTGCAGATACTTGAGTTTGGGATACACATACAATTAAATCATCATCTAAGTAAAGGTAAAAAGGGAGCTGTTGATAGTGCTAAGTGTGTAGAATGGAGCTGACTTAGTAGGGGATCGTGGGTCAGGATTCCCTGGTGAGATCCCTTCTGAAGATAGGCTTTATCACTTGGTTTGTGAGTCCTTGTTTTCTTCATCTTCTCAGTAGCTATTTTTCATTGTAATTCAAGTATTAGCCCTGTCTGGGGGGAGAGAAATGGATCAAATCCCTTTATGGGTCACAGATCGGGGTAAAATCGTTGTTGCTCTCTTTTAACCGGGATTCTCATCTCTGAACATGATCAGATACAATAGGAAGGACTGATGGTGAGGAGAAGGTTGGTAACCCTCCGGCCGCAGGCACAGGGCAGGTATGGGCCTTCCCGGGGGAGTAGAGGCAGGGCTGAGGGAAGTTTCTTTTCTCTTTTCTTTTCTTTCTTCCTTTCTTTCTTGTCTCACTATGTAGTTCAGGCTGGCCTCAACTTCATGGTGATGCTCCTGCCTCAGCCTCCCCAGTGCTGGGATTACAGATGTGTGCCACCACACCTGGCCTCTCCTTCTTTTTTCTTAGTCTGGTCTAGAGAAGCAGTGCAGACCACCCTGGGGTTTTGTGGGAGCATGCTGGGAGAAGGCCCCTGAGCTGGAAGTCTGGAGTTCTCCAGCAGTCCATAGGCGCAGCCATCCAGGCAGGCTCACCTGGGAGGACGCCCCAGCGGAGGCAGAATCAAAAGCACATCTGCTCTCAGGCATCCACGAGTTACAGCTGCAGCCGTGCTAATGCTGAGTTTCAGTACTACCCACTTCAGTGAGGTGGCTTCAAGAGTTTATTTTTCAGGCTTGTTATTGGTGTATCCCATGTAATGGTCAGAATTAGATTTTTTTTTAAATGTACTGGATAGTGGAAAATAAGGAGATTTAAGAAAAAAATGTCAGCTTTACATGGCAGCATGGTTTTTGTTTTTATTTTTGCTTTTGGAGACAGGGTATCTCTATATAGTCCAGGCTGGTCTTGAACTTGCTGTGTTCAAGGCAAGAACTTGCGATCCTCCTGTCTCAGCCTCCTGAGTGCTGGCACCATGCTTGGCTGAGGGTCACTCATTTTACTTAGTTAATTTTTTTTTTTTTTGGTACCCGGGATCGAACCTCGGGTCCTTATGCTTGCAAGGCAAATGGCGGAACCACTGAGCTAAATCCCCGGCCCCTCAGTTAATATTTTTAAAGAATTTGGGGAATTGTGAGGGGTGGGCCATAAAGTTGGGCTGTGACTGGACCTTCTCAGTCTAGTGGGGACACAGACTCATGGACAGAGTCAGAAAATGCAATTCCAGACAAAGATGCAGTTTTCTGTATGCTGGGAGAAGGGGCCACCAGCTCCGCTTGGAGTCTTATTTGAGGTTGGTGGTAAGGGACGAGGAGGCATTTGCTAGGCACACGAGATGGCTGAGACAACCAGAGCAAAAGTCCAGGGTAGCGACTGACTCATCTGGGAGAAGCAGGTTTGCAGCAGACTTGGGAGGCCACCTGGCTAGGACAGCTGGGCCGCGGGTCTTTTTTTGGGGGAAGCAAAACATTCATTGGTACATTTTAGATATACACAATGACAACACTCATCGTAGGGAGTTCGCACCTGACGGGATATATCCTGCCCCTTCCCTTTTTCCCATTACCCCTCCTCTTGGCCCTCTGTCCCTCCCTATGTATAAAAGCTTTGTTTCTATTTTTTCCTTCTATTTTCATTTTGTTTTCTTGTCCCTTCCTTCCTTTCTCCCTTCCTCCTCTCTTGTTCCCCTTCCCAATTAAACATTTTCCTCCCATTGCCCAATATCTATTATACATTTTAGTCCTTATTTCCACTTTTGATTTTTCACACCAGAGAAACAATGTGGACGGTATTTAAACATGTGTCCGATTGATTTCACTTAAAACTGTGATCTCAAGGTGCACCTATTTAGCTATAAATGTCTCAAGCTTATCCCCCCCCCCCTTTTTTTTGTTACCAGGGATCAAATTTGGGTCCTTGCGTGCACTTGTCGGGCAGGTGATGGCATCACTGAGCTAAATCCCCGGCCCAGTTTATCCTTCTTTATGGCAGAGTAGTGCTCCATTGTATAAAAAACCTACATCTTCTTTATCTATTCCTCCCTTGATGGGCATTTGGGCTGTTGCCTGTTTCCAAGATTTAGCTATTACAGATTGTTGGGCCCTGGCTTTTGACTGGTTGGCTCATGTTCTGGAGGCCACTAGGAAGCCACCAGAGGCTTTGAAACATGAGAGAGAGAGGTGATCCAATTGTGTTTTATAAGTAGGATCCTAGGATCTAGAATGGCCGGAGAGCTGAGAGCTGAGTCCAGGCCTAGTCTGTTAGGAGTGGCATAGTCCATGGGGACAGAGGATGGAGCTTGAAGTGCTACCGTGACTGTGACGATGGCATAGGAGTGGGTTAAGCAGAACCAGCTGGGCATGGTGGTGTACTCTTATAATCCCAGTACTCGGGAGGCTGAGGCAGGAGGATCACCTCAAGTTTGAGGCCAGCCTGGGCTCCATAGTGAGTTCAGGGCCAGCCTGAACTACATAGTGAGACCCTGACTCAGAAAAGAAAAGCAGAACCAATTGTCCCAATTGTGTAGGAGACAAATGAAATGCCATCTAAAAGGGAGACAGAGGAGAGGGTATTTCCTTCTTGGGCAGCTGGACCTTCATGAAGGAAGTAAAGGTGGGGTAAAGGTGATGAGAGGAAGAGAAAAATGATGTTGGTTTATCCCTTTTTTTTTTTTAAATCAGAAACTTTTTCTCCTCCAGTGCTGGGAATCGAACCTAGGGCCTCACACATGTGAGCCAAGTGCTCTATCCACAAGCTACACCTCCAGTGCATCCCTTTGGCTCTGGATGTACCAAAGGATCACCATTGGAGATCGCTTGAAGCACCTACCAGGAGCTCAGTGGAAGAGTCCTTTAGAGACAGGGTCACAAGAGTCAAGCTGGAGAGGCTGAGAGGAGAATGCCTAGGGAAGCAAGCAGGCAGGGCTCCAGGCGGAAGACAAAGGATGGAGACTGAGCCTTGGAGAGATAGAAGACCTGGGAGAAGCAGTATAAAGACCATTAGGTGCACGGTGGCCAGAGGTGTTAGTGTACAGTATTAGTGTTTGGACTTGGCATGTTGGAGCTGCCCATATTTTTGTTATTCAGGATCCTGTTGTGATTGATGACGCTCAGGAGGCATTGCTGGAAGGCACCGGGGTGCTGCTATTCCTCTCAAGAATTTGTAGTATCCCTAGGTCCAGCAAGACCATGGGAAGTCCTTGTTCTTGGCCTGCCCTGGTCCCTCTTCCCTAAGTGCACTTTGGTGTTTGTCACATTATTTTCATAGAGAGGCCCTCCAAGGAACAGTCATGCAAGACGGTTACGTGGTAGGAACGCTTGGGACATTCTGGGGCTCTTGAATACTAGATTGTTTATTGTCTCCTCTACGGCCACCCCCAGGAAAATTTCTCTCAAAACCTGCATCCTGAATGACCAAGGTGCTTTTATTTCATAGGGAATATAAACCTTGTGATATTTTCTCTTTTTCCCTGATTACTAGGAGTTCAAAGCCAAATTCACAGCTGAACTCCAGTAATTATTTAGCAGTGTGACAGCATACATTTCTCTGTCCAAATTCTCCATTTGTTCTTGATTTTAGAATCTACCTTAATTTCTTAGTCTATTATAAAACTTACTGTATTTTATATTTGTTTTTATAAGTCAACTTAAATCCTTTTTGGAGCTTGGATCTGTCTAAGGAAAGAAAAAGTTGTTGAACTTTAGCCAAGGGTCCTCAGTAATCTATCTTCAGACACCGGGGCTTTCACATGGCTCTTTTTGTTTGTTTTTTTTGGGCACTGGGGATCGAACTCAGGACCTTGTGCTTTCGAGGCAGGCGCCGGAACCACTGAGCTAAATCCCTGGCCCCTTTCACATTGTTTTTTATTGACGCCGCCAACACCACTTGGAGGAATAGCTGACCTACCTGATATTTAGCCAGCAACAGCTACTTCTATCTAGTAACTAGTAAATGACACATAAGCTGCAGGATATTCAAAGGGGATGGCCTCTTTCCTACCCAGATATTCTAACAGATGTGAGGCTCCTGTGGTGAATACATTGCTCTGCTAACAGGTTGCAAAGGCACAGGCTTTCAGCGGCCATCTCTAAACGGATGGACTCTCAGGCTGCCGTGTCCTGTGACCTCCCTGAAATCAAGATCTTAACCAAGTGAAGGTTGGTGGATGAATATAGCTCTGGGGCAGGATTCAGCTGACAGCCGTCATTGCAGCATGGAATCAGGATTTTAAAGAGCTGAAGGAATCTGAGAGACCATGTAGGATTATGGTCTGACAGATAATCCCCCAGTAATCAAGACTAGACCCTCTGTCAGGGCTGAGACAAATGGTTGATTTGGTTGTTTGAAGGAGAAAGCCTTCTCAGCTCTGTCCAGCCTGGTTTTTATTATCAGCTGGATGGATTTGAAGTACTACCTGGGTCCAAAGCTATAAAACAGGTATCTATAAAATGCTGATAGAGATTTTGCCTTTGTGTCTTACATATCAGCTCGTGACAGTTTTAAGAAGGGATTTTCAGTGACATTCTTAACAGTGGCCCCACGCCGAGATGAGCAGGGCCAGTGTGGACCACAGAGGTGACTTTCCCAAGGCACTCAGTGATGGAGTGTCTGTTTGGAATGACAGCAATAATATCAGGTCCCTAGCTAAGCCACTCGAACCACAAAGTACCTTTAAGTGGATTGGTTTAGGCCTTAACCTCCTGACCTCCATGAATCAACCTGGGGCCCAGGAACACTGTTCTCTTGGTCTTGTGAGAAGGAAACACCCTGTGGCCCCTCTCCCTCCAGGGTAAGGATGCGAGTAGCTAATCAAGGAGATTGGCTGTTAACCACGCCTGGCCTGGCCTGGCGCTGTGTTTGAAGGTCTCCTTGCATCATCGCGTTGATTCTTGGGTCTCTGCCAGGAGTCAGGCACTACAGCCTCCTTTCAGTTCTCCGAGCATCACACAGCTGGTGAGAAGCACCCAGGCTAAACTAAAGCCCCTCAAGCCCCTCTGCCTCTCGATGTAGCACTAACTGTGCCTCTGCTTCCTTCCCCATCTGCAGACCAGAGGACCTGGCTCGCTATGCTGCCTGGGCTGAGTTCAGGCTTCTGGTGAGATTAGACTGGGTAAGGAGGACAACTTTTCTGCAATAAAGTTTTCCGTAGCACATCTCCTACCCTGAGCCCTTACTGGGGATGGAAGCCAGGGCCTTCACATGGAGCTACATCCCCAGCCCTTTCCAAATTTTGAGACAGGGTCAGTCTAGATAAGTTGCCAAGGCTCTGCTCAAACTTTTGATCCTGCTGCCTCCTAGATTTGCCCAGCTTCACCTTCTCCTGCCTCCCAGTCCCAGCTCACCAGCAGGCTCACCTGCTGCCTTTCCACGGCCCCCACCACTTATCCAGGCTTCTCTCATTCCTCACAGATGGTGAACAGAACAGCACGGGACATGAGTGGAAGTTGTGAGGGGAGCTTTGGGCTAAATGGAGCTTGCGGGCCCAGGGTGATGGCCTCCTTCCTCATTCCTTGGGGAGGGGCCCATGTCCTGTGTGCCCCTGTGCAAGTGGGCGGGCTGCTCCAGTCAGCCCAGTGAGAAGCAGAGAAGTTCAGTCCGGCAATGGCATTGGCCTCTGCCATGTCCTGTCTGCTGATTTCAGGGGTACAGAAAGGACTGGGTGTGGTCCCCATCCTCTAGTATAGAGTACAGAGGTAGAAAAGGAATTCCAGTGGCAGCAGGGTGAAGGCAGAGGTGAACACGGAGGAGGGGCCGCTCAGCCCAGTGCTGAGGGGACATCTGAGCTGAGACTAGTTGGGCAGTGAGGATCTGGTGAGGAGAGAGGCGGGAGGGCTGTGTCGGATGAGGGGAATGGCACCCACCAAGTGGCACAAGTGTGACTGCAGGTACCTTGTGTTGGGGGAACTATTAAGAGTTAGTTCAAGTTGCTGAAGCCCAAGTACCCGAAAGAGTTCCTGACACGCTAGTGAGACCCTTGAGTGTCAGGGCAGTAGGTGGGGTAGAGAAGGAGGTCAGGAGCACGAGAGGAGGCTGTGGCCTGTGTGGATGGAGGGTAACGCACACCTGGAGTTTGTCATGTGGTCACTACATGCCAGGCACATGTGCTGAGTGTCCTCTCTGTGAACTTAGTTCATCCTCCTGCACAAGAGTCTTTTGGGGTAGATATTATTGACCTTAGGTCCAGAAAAGTTAAATAATTTGTCCAAGGTCTTAGCTAGTAAAGGATGAAGCTGAGATTTGAAACTGTTTCCAGTTCTTTTTTTTTAACATTTATATATTTATTTTTGTGGTACTAGGGATTGAACCCAGGGGCACTGTTCTACTGAGCTACATCCCCAGACCTTCAGACTTTTTTTTTTTGGTACTGGGGATCGAGCTTGGGTCCCTGTGCTTGCAGGGCAGGCGACAGAACCACTGAGCTAAATCCCCAGCCCCCCAGACCTTTTTTTTTGAGACAGGGTCTCACTATATAGCTCAGACTGGCCTTGAACTCACTATGTAGCACAGACTGGCCTCGGAACTCACAACAATCCTCCTGCCTCAGCCTCCTGAGTGCTGGAATTACAGGCGTGTGCCACCATGCCCTGTCTTTTTTTCTTTTCTTGAGATAGTATCTTTCTAGGGTACTGAGTTGCCCAGGCTTGAACTTGTGATCCTGCATCAGCCCCCCAGAGTGCTGGGATTACAGGTGAGTGCCATTATGTCTGGCTTCAAACCTGCTTTTTAAATAGACACGAGTGACTGAAATGTGGGTGGTAGGTTAGAGAGAGAAAGAAGCTCAGGGGTCTTCTAGGGCTTGTAAGTCAGCATAGCCATGAAGGGAGCCACCTTGTAGCAGGACCTTGGTACCAATGCACCCTGTGGCTCCTCCAGTGCTGCCACCCGTGTCCACTTGTAAAGGGATTTCTAGGTCCGGAGAGATGGCCTGATGGGACCCTCTTGGAGGGTGAAAGTGTCCTAATTGAAGGAGCAGGTCACGAATTCCACTGGCACATATCTGCCTGCACACAGGCTCTGGCTTCAGCCTCAACAGGAGGAAGAGAAGAAATGATATGTTCTTAAAGCACTAAACTATGTGAACCCTCAGGTCCTCTTTTTGTTTTTAAGTAGTAGCATCTGTTCTATTTTTCACTGACCACTAAAAATAATAGTTCTAATTATTTGTGTGTGTCGTGTGCCAGCACTGTACGAGCACTTAGGTCATCTCATTTGTTTTCTTTTTCATTGTTTTTTTGTTTTTGTTTTTGAATTGGCATCTCAGGCCAACCCAGGACGCCCATGCTGGCCTTGAGCTCACAATCCTCCTGCCTGAGCCTCAGAGTAGCTGGGATTACAGCCATGCCTGGTTGGGTCATCTCATTTAATACTTAGCATCCTGTGTAGGTTGGTATTATTTGCTATTATCAGAGGTTGGGAAGCGGAGGGTCAGAGTGGTTGGGTAACTTGCCAGAAGTCAACCAGCTAGGAAGGAGTGGAACTGGTTTGTGAGATTCCAGAGCCCACTTCTGTTCCTGTCTTCGCCTACTCACCGTCAAAACACCCCAAGAAAACAGGAACACAGAGACAGATGTTGGTGGACGGTCCTGTCTGGGTCTGGAGGAGTTGCTTCCTGTAGTGAGTTCTACCTGCACAGAACTCTGTGGCCGTGTGTGTGTGTGTGTGTGTGTGGGTGTGGGTGTGGGTGTGTGGGTGTGTGTGTGTGTGTGTGTGTGTGTGTGTGTGTGTGTGTGTGTGTGTGTCCGTCTGTCCAGCCTGCATCCACTTCACTCCTCACGTTCTTCATGGCGTAGCTAAACAGTGCGGACCAGCTTCCCTTCCCTCCTAGTGACGCTCAGAAGCTTGGGGCCTGAGTTCCGGCATCGCTGTGATTCCTGGTGTTACAGGGCCGCCTGTCAGGTGGGGCAGTCGGGTTTGGCATGCACTCCCTATGCATTTGGCTCTCAATGTGGTATATCTGAGATCTTTGTTTTTAATCATAATATTTCACATCTTTCCATGCTGGGCAGCGTGAGCCAGCTGGGTGGGGATGGTAGCAAATCTTCCTTTAATTTCTACTGTGATGGATTATTAGTTCACTTAAAATACTATTTAATTTATACATGTGCCCTGAGGCTTTTAAATATAGAGCACATTTGATTATTGTTGGAAATCAGCTTGGACTCTACAAAATGCTCAGTGAGTTAGACTCATGAAACCATGGACCCCGTGACTCTATTAACAGGGACCAAAATCCAAAAATTAAAAGGTGATGGTGAGGTCTGCAGCCCAGACCTTGAATTCCCTCCTTTGTAGAAAATCCACCTATTTTGTTTTTCTTTCTAAGAATTAAATTTTAAAATTTTCTGTTAAAAGGGAGACACCTGGGTGTGGTGGCAATGCCTATAATCCCAGCACTCAGGAGGGTGAGGCAGGAGGATCACCGAAAGTTCGAGGCCAGCCTGGCTCCTCAGTGAGTTCAAAGCCAGCCTGATCGACATAATGAGACCTTCTTTGTCTCAAAAAAAAGCAAAAAAGGGGGAAGACAGCACTAGGTGATGACTTCTCCTGCCTGGGCGCTCATCTTTTCTCTTAGCCAGCCTGCTTTCCCTTCCTGCCCCTTCACCCTTCTCATTCCTTCCAGCTTGTCCTGGACCTGTTGTCCAAGCTGCATTTTCAGCAAGTCCCTTTTTCTTTTCTCTCCTCTAAGGAAGGAGTCACCTCTGTTGGAGGCCTGTGAATTCACATTAAGGAACAAGAGGGCCAGAGTGAGTCCTTTGTAGCCACTGTGAGTGCCTGTGGGCTCAGCTTTGCAGGGTTCTCTAGCACCAGCCAGCCCGGGCTGGGCCGTGGCTCACAAGTTGGTTTTCTCTTGTCTTCTTATGCTCAGAGCCATAGTGAGGAACGAATGTGTGTGCATGACTGTGTGTTTGTGACATACTGACATTTAATACGGACTGTAAATGCCTGTTCTGCAGAAGGTAACCAAGTAAGTTTGGGGATTTGGATTTGAAGCTGAGAATAACCAGAAACCTGCCTGTGAACTTTTTTTGGGTTTCCTGCAGAAGAGAAGTGAGAAAAGAAATAATTGTACTCCAGGGAAATGCATAATTTAAAAGCTGTCTGCATGCATAAGAAAACAGACTCTGTAGCTGCCCTGTGATTGTGGGGAGGCAGCCAGGGTCATTGTTTCCCTTTCTTCCCTGGGTGTTTGTGTAAAAGGATGGCCCAGTGCTTCTTTGGCTCCCTACAGGGCAGCTAGGGCCTGGCCTTCAGAAGTGTTTGGCCCCAGGGGAGCTCCTGCTTACTTTCCCCTACCCCTCTTTCCCTAGCTCACCAGCCCTCCCCTTCCCAGAAAGTCTCCTTCCTGCCTGACAGGGGAACAGGAGCATGGAAAGCTTGAGGGTATTCAGGAAACCCCAGTGGGGTGCCTGGCTCTTGCTACCACCTGTAACCCTTCAGCATCCCATAGCTGTGGTCACTGTGGGCTGTTAGTCCCCCGGTCCCCCATTCTGGAGATGTTGAGTATCTGATGAGGGGGCTCTGGTCCAAGGGTCCATGTTTCTTCGTTCCCTGTGTCCTGTTCACTCTGAGGTAAAGCTGAGGGAGGCAGTCATTTCTCCCCTCCGTGTCCTTCAAGCATTTCTATAATGTTCAGTTTAACCTGATTTCACATCTTTAAGGATAGTAGGGAAAGACGGAGCAGGGATGGCTTTATGCCCTGGTCCCTGTAGGTCTGAATCCCTACAGCACCTCACATATAATTGGTCACCTTGGGTACGGAGCCTATTTGGCTCAGGGCTGCAGAAGGGGCATATTCTCAGTAGGGTGAGGCCTAGTGACCACTGTTGTCTTGGAGCCCAGGACTTGGCAGTAGTGTTGCCACACAAAGATACCCAGAGTCCTAGGAGTATGATGGCTACAGGGCCTGGCGGGGGGGCAGGGGGTGGGGAAGGGTGCCAGGAGGCGAGTGGCGTCTCTTTGATAAATCTGATGAAATGATGTGGGTTTTTTGGTGTTTGTTTGCTTGTTTGTTTTTTGTTTTTCCTTTTGAGATAGGGTCTTGCTATGTAGTTCAGGCTGGCCTTAGACTCACTACATAGCCCAGGCTGGCCTCAAACTCACAGCCATCCTCCTGCTTCAGCCTTCCGGGTGCTGGGATTACCCATATGCACCACTGCACTTGGCCTGTTGAACTGATGGGGATTTAACTGCGCTCTTTAGACCTGAGTGTTTTTGTTGGTTTTATTATTTTTGTTTTTTCAGTATGGAGACTTGAACCCAGGCCTCATGCATGCTAGGCAGGTGTGCTACCACTGAGCCACACCACTTGCCCCAAGTAGCTTCCCTTTCTAGGAGTTAGTTTCAGTGAGGTTAGAGCAGAAGGAAGACTGGTTTGCAGGCTGTCTCTTAAATGCACAGATGGATAGATCCCAGACATAATGCAGCAAAGAAGATCTGATTTTGTTTTTTTCCTTCCCTGCCTCTAAATAATTTTATCTTCAAAGCATGATGCAGGTGTTAATTAACAATCAGGGCTCTCTGGGGAGGTAGGCAAGTGGGAACACCACCCCCATTAGTGAAGTCCCGAGAATAGACGGGTGCCAGAGCTCCAGCTAGGTGAGCCAAAAAGCTAGGCAAGCCGAAAAGCAGAGCGCATCTGCAGCCTCAGGGCCCTGCCCTCAGACCTTTCCTTGGACTTAACTTGCTCATTTGGTTACTCTGGGAGACACCCTGCTTTCTCAGTGTCTATAGGTCCCTCAGAATAAGAGAGCTAAGGGGGTGCTAGAGGTGTTTGGTATTGGGTGGTATGTATGGGAAATCTGAGGGTTGGGGAGAAATTCTGGGAAAATTCACTCTCCTTGTGATTTTTCCATCATAGGAGGCTGTATAGACCATCAATTTCATTCATTTACTAACCTTTTTTAGAAAAACGTGCTGGGCAGGAGTTTTTGAGCAAGATATTGCAAAGGGAATCACTTCTCCCAAACACACTGGCTAGCCTGTAGGGGTCCTGCTGATGGAGACGTTGATCCTTTACATCCTGTGCTCAGTCCCTAGGCATGGCTGGTGTGGGGTTTGCTGGCTGCACAGGCAGATGGTGGCTTCAGGTGCTGGGGCTCTCCCAGCATCTGGAAATGGATGGGAATCTGATTGTGAATACTGGATGCAGTGAATAGCTAGAGGTGCGCTTTTTTCCATCAACTGGGTGTGGGGTGGGTGTGTCCTCCAAGGTACTCTCCCTGGTGGTCGTTTGTAGCCATCTTCAGTCCGGGTCATTGCCTGGGATGGTGATCATAGCAGTTTGCTAGGTACCTGGGTAGCTACTGAAACTGCTGAGCTGATACCGAATCTCCAACTCTAGAAAAGTCATCTATTGGGCAGCCTGGGCATGGTATAAGAAACAGATGAAAGGAGGTCAACTCCTGCTGCCTCTGGGTGACAGATGGACTCTGCTTGTTTTAGAGGAAGACTCGCTCCATTCACTAATGCTGTTTCCCTTACCTTGGCACCACAGGCTGCTGAGAACTAGCCCTAGACCTCTGCGTGAGGGTCCTTGCTCTGAAGACGTCACCAGTGTGTGGAGCCTGCCCCACACCCCACCCCCTGCCAAACCACGGCCTTTACCTGTGTCTTCCGGTGTTTCCCGTGCGACCCATCCTGTGGGAGTGCCTCGTGGGCGGCCCCAGAGTTCACCCCACGCTCAGTGGCGCCAATGGTGAAGATGACAAGATCCAAGACTTTCCAGGCATATCTGCCCTCCTGCCACCGGACCTACAGCTGCATTCACTGCAGGGCTCACCTGGCCAATCATGATGAACTAATTTCCAAGGTACATGCTCCCTGCATACCTTTCCTGCCTACCCCTGGGGAAGGCACTTATGGCTGTTGAGGTTGCAGAGTTTTGTAAGCTCTCCTGAGACCAGGATATATTGTACCCCATCTCATGAACAGGGACAGCTGGCCTGCATGCCTGTCTCACTTAACTGAGAAGCAACCATGAGCTGTAGGGCCAGGGTGGTGGTTTACTTTGTTGTCTTGGAAATGAGAGATCATCCGTGGGAAGCTTTGGGGGCTGGCAGCTTGCAGACCAGAAAAAGGAGGAGCTAAGGAATGATTGGAGCCTTATGCTCGGCTTGCTTGGTTTAGGTTGGCAGAAGAATTCTGTGAAGAGGGTTTTCTGTTTGGAAAATGAATTTGAAGAGCGGTAGGGTCTTGTAGAGGGTTCGTTTGTTGTTTTGGTTTGCAGCATGAGGATTGAAGTCAGGGCCTTCCTTGTTCTGGGCAAGGGCTCTATGACTAGCTTCGTGCCTAGTCCATTTTGGAGGGTTTATTAGCTAAGACCAGAGAGCCCTTGGCAAGCCCCAGGGAGAGCATGACCAAAACCAGTGGCCTTTGGGGAGGAACAGAAGTGGCCTGTTGAGGAATTGACCCACTGGCCCGAGAGGACCTTTAGGGCTCTTCCATGAGGTAATGTGGAGTGACATTTGGTCATAATCAGAAGAACAGAGCCCTGTTTCTTCCCTTAGGAGCCTCAGCAACTGCTTGTAAAATTGAGGCTGGGGGTTACTAAGAAATAAACCCAGCATTTCAGTTGTGCAATCCAGGAACTGGATACTTCAAGCTTCATTCTCTGGGGAGCTTCCTCCCTCCTGGCCCTAGGTTCCCCGGGGAGGAGAAACTGGTTTTACTAGGCTGCATGACAAAGAGAAAAAGATCATGGGAGATTTTTCCCTTAAACAGCATCTTTCATGCCATTAAAGGAAAAACTTTTATGCAGACCTGGATTAAGATATGACCTATTTATAAGAAATGCTAGAAAAGGTGTTTTGCTTTCTTTGCCTCTGGTTTGGTAGCCTCCACCAGAGAGGGAGTATGGCCCGGTCACTAGGTGTAGGGCATTCCCGTCCAGCTGGCCGATTTGACACAGGAAGTCTGGTAGTCAGGGCTCTCAAATCAAACCTGAGGACTGAATGGCCTGCTGTAGGCCTGTTCCAGGGTGCAGAGTTCCAAGCTGTCTGGAGCCCTCAAATTCCTGGCTGAACTTTCACTGTGCCCCACTTTCCCTTCTCTGCACTTTTGAAAATCATTCTTTATGCTATTTATGTTTCAGCCAACCCAGCTCCTTTATCAGCTAACCCATCTTGTCTTAGATTCCTGTTTAATTTGGTGGAGGGGGCACCTCTTATCTGGAAATTTGGCTGTGAGAGGCTCTGTCTGAGAAAAGAGTAACCAGTTCTCTGGGCACTGGAAATAGACCTGCAAACTTGGAAGAGAATTGTGAATTTTCCTTTTTTTAAAATTGGAAATCTCCAAAGAACATGTTTGCACATATCTAATGGGCGAAGCCAAGACATCTTTTTAATGCAAGGAAGACGTTCTGTGTACCGTAAAAAATTGAGGTGTCAATAGTGTATTCAGCATCTTCTGTATACTACAAACTGCTACTTGACACAAAAAATGCTATCTCACTTAACGCTTATAAGAAATCCTTAAGGTAGGAGGTTAGTTGTATTTTACACTGATGGAGAAACTGAGACTCATTGTCCAGAATGTCAAATTAGTAAAGAGAATTTTTACTTGGAGCAGGTATTCAGGGAGGATTTCTGGAAGAGGTGGTTATTTGAGCCGGGCCTTGTAACGTGGATAGAAGTTGAGCATATAGTGGTGGTAATGGCCTTCAAAGTTTGTCATATCTGTCTGACCTGGTATGCAGGGCCTTTGACAGTCTTGCAGAGCTTAGCTTCTGAGCTAGGTCTCCTGACACGTCCTCACTTTGTTCAGCCACTTGGAACCAAGCCCTGTTCCCTGAATGTGCAGGTAAGGGCATCTCAGGCCTCCGGGCCTCTGCTGAGAGTGTCACTCCCTCACCCTTTTCAGAGCTCCTTCATATCTGTGGGCCATGTCTCCACATCAGAACTTGACTGTGACAAGAGATCAGATGGAGCTGGAGCCTAGGAAAAGACAAGCAATGAGTGAAAAGACAAGCAGTGAGCAAAAAAGACTTGATTGGCCTCCTGTTCTGCACCCTATTAGTGCAGAAAGGCTCATTCACAAGTCCAGGCCAAAGTCAGCAGAGGCTTTGGTTTCATTGGCCGTAGCCAGTGCACAGATGGGGTGCATTAGAGCTTGATGATTTAGGGAGCTGGGTGAAATGCCCAACTGGGAAAAGAGTGAGGGAACTGTGGCGAGTGTTGTACAAAGATTCCTTTATTTTGCGCCACAGCCACCCCCGGCATAAATAATCTATAGATTCTTATGCAGGTCCGCTTAATGGAAAGATCATCGCCCCAGCCCCCTCCTTGGAAAATGGGCCTTTCTTTTCATTTTTTCCTCTTTTCCATTTAAGAAAGTTCAAGGAGAGAATGTCCCTCCTGTTCTCTCCTCTTGACTTAATCTCCTTCGGTTTCAGAATCTGCCCAGTGGGAGCAGGAGCTGGGAAGCAGATAGGGAGCTGGCAGCAACACATTTGAGCGACGCTTTGTAACCTGGAACGGGGCCTTTGGTCTGAAAGCTTGACATTTGTTAGGGGGAAAAAATAGAGACAAAAAACAAACAAACAAACAAACCCTCCTGTCTGCCTTCATTACGAAGAAGACACAAGGGTCCAGAGAACCCATGCCCTAGTGTGTGGCCAGCAGAGGACTGGGAAGAGCCCCAGGCTTTCAGGCCTTCCTGGCAGTGTGGCTGAGCCTTCGTGGAAATGTGCAGTGAAGTCGGAAATGGTTCAGGCCTGTATCTGTAGGGTAGGGGAAAGAATCCTACACTGGGCTTTCTCCCTTCCCAGCTGGCTTCCCGTTCCTAGAGGCCTCATTGCCTGCAGCAAGCTCTCCAACCTCTGAATCTGTTTCTCCCTCCTCAAGTGGGCAAATATCTGCTGTGTTTATGGTGCCCTAGCCCATTAGGGTTGCTAGAGCAAATGTGCCATAGAGTCGGTGGCTTTCGGACTGCAGCCCTTTATTTCTCACAGTTCTGGAGACTGGAAGCCAGAGAGGAAGGAAGGTGTTGGCAGAGTCAGTGTCTGGTGAGGGGTCACCTTCTGGCTCACAGATGGTTTCTTTTCTCTGGCTTCTTTATAAGGACACTAACCCCACTTATGAGGGCTTTGCCTTCATGACCTAATAACCTCCCAAAGGCCCCCTGTGCTAATACTGTCATCTGGGGAATTGGGATTTGTTTTTTTCTTAAGACAGGCTCTTGCTATGTAGCCCAGGCTGGCCTCGAACTCTCAGGGATTCTCTTGCCTCAGCATCCCGAGCCCTGGGATCATAGGTGTATACCACCGTGCCCAGCTGAAAATTGGGATTTCAGTTTGGGGGGGAACACACACATTTGGACCATAGCAAATGGCCAGCACTGAGTGTGCACTTAGCCTGTGCCATCCCTGTCACAGCCCCGAGTGCCAGGGATGCCTCACTGGGAAAGGGAGCAGGTTACCTCATTGGGTTGTTGTAAGGCTGAGATGAGATCATGGATGTGTGGGTGGTTTGCAAATTAAAATGTTTATGCAAATATGAAGTAATTTGCTTTTCTTGGTCTAATTATCCAAAAAACAAGGTGCAAGGGAATACGTTGGTAGGTAGGGGATGGCTCCTGCTTGATGCCAAGATACTTTGATTAGAACTTGGAGCACAGGCACTGGGTATGAGGCAAGGGCACTAGACAGCTAAGTGTGTAAGGTGGGGATGTGGAGAGCAGTAGTGGAGCACTCGTCCAGCGTGCGAAAGGCCCTGGGTTCAGTTCCCAACACAGGAAAACACACATGCATGCACACAAAAAAGCTTATTGTATCTGTGGATGTAGAAAGGCAACAGCCTTTTTTCTGTAGGTGTAGGGGGACATTTGAATTGATCATGGAACTCTCTGGGGAATGTGCTGAGGCATCCTGAAATTTCTGTCTTAGGGGGTGTTATGGTCTAAGTGCCGGAGTGTTTGCATGCAGAAATATTTTGAGTTGGCACAAGGAATTGCTCACACTGTTGTTTCTTTCTCTATGGTGCCAGCCCCAGTATAAAAATATGCTTTGATCCCACTGAAGCTATTATTATTTTATAACCAGTGAGTTGCCTTGTGTGAGAATAATCTAAATCAGTGGCACCAGCTCTCATGGAAGCCTGGGTCCTAACAAAGCTTTTGTGGGTCAGTGTTGTCTGTGGTCCTTCCCTTGCCTCCTCCCTCCTGCCAGTCCCACACAGTGGAGTAGGTCATTTGGGAATGGCCAATTGAATTAATCTGCCACAAACTCACTCTGGGGACTTGAGACTTCATTCCAAGGCTCAGGTGGCTCTGTGCTCTGGGCCCTGGAGGACCCAGAGGTGCATCGGAGGCTATAGATTGGCCATCCAGGGCAAGTGGAGGAAGAGAGTTTTTGCCCGTTCTCCAATACTATTTGTTATTGTTACGTTAGATTATCTTCTGAGACAAGTGCAGGGTTCTTAGAATTGCAGATTATCTGGTCCAAACTCCTCTTCATGAGGAAAGAGGCCAGTGGTGAGGCAGTGACAGCCGGAGGCCGCCCAGCCCCAGGGCCAGGCTCTGGCCTCCCAGCCCTCAGCATGTTCTGTGTGCTGTGCCCTGGCCTGACTTGCTTTCGAGCCCTTGGCCATGCTTCTGCCCTTGGGAACCTTGGAGGCATTTGGGTCTTTTCCTTCTGCCTAGAGATTAGATGCTGTGCTGCTATGAGAAGAGAGGAGATGTTCTGAAACCTTTCGTTCTAATGGCTACCAGAAAGCTGACTCTGCCTCAGTTTCCCACCGCTACCCTTGAACCCTTACATTCTATGCCAGTGCTTCCCCAGGTAGTGGACACGGAGGGTCTGCTGGTGTGGCAGTACAGAGATCTACATCCCATCCCATTGACTGTCCTGTCAGGGCAAGGTTTCTTTCTTTTTCCTTTTCTTTCCTCTCCTTTTAGGTTTTTTGAGAGAGGAACTTGCTATGTAGTTCAGGCTGGGCTTGAACTAACTATGTAGCCCAGGCTGGTTTTGAACTCCTTTCTCTGCCTCCTGAGTGCTGGGATTACGGATGGGTACCATTATGACCAGATTTGCTCCTTTTTTTCTTTTTCTCCAGTACTGGGAATTAAACCCAGGACCTCATGCATGCTAGAAAAAGGCACTATCATTGAGCTATGTCCGCAGCCCTTTATTATTTTATTTTGAGACAGAGTCTTTCTTGGTGGCCAAGGCTGGCCTCAAACTTGAGATCCTTCTGCCTCGGCTTCGCCTGAGTAGCTAGGATTACAAATTTGACCAACTTGGCTTTATAGAGAGAGTTGCTTTTTTCCAACCTGAAATTACTTCTTTCCCTCAAGTATTTGACCTGTGAAAGCCCTGTTTCCTACTAATGAAGTGTCAAGCTCCTTTGCATCTCTCTAGAGTGATCTGGTGACCACCCAGGAAGGGTGACAGGTGAACCGCGTCTGTGCAGAAAATCTCTGAACTAAGGGGATGTGGTTAGATTATAGTGTTGGAACATGTAAATATATATCTTTATGGTGTCTTCCTTCTGCAGAGACAGAGACTGAAGCAATTCAGGGTGAGATGAGCCATAAATTAGGCTGGCATAATTTTGGTAGCATAGACCGTCTACAACGGGACCATTTAAACTGGATTTTCGGGGTCTGTCTGGTATATGTGGGTGATGGCAGTGGAGCCCGTGCCTGTATTTGTTTTTTCACCTCATTTGCTTCATTCCATCATTGCACAAAAACTAAATATGTGTAAATATGTGTGTGTGTGTGGCACCATACTTGATATTAGTTTGCTACCTTCAAAGAGTTTGTCCTGTTACTCAGTTTGATGAGGTAATAGGTCCAGAAGTCATCCATCGTCAAGTTTGTGCTGTACCTTGTGTTTCTCTTAAAGCTGCTATCAAGGGGCTAGGGATGTCACCTAGTAGTGCCGTGTCTGCCTGGCAAGTGCAAGGTCCTGAGTTCGATTCCCGGTACCAAAAAAATCCAGTATCATTAACTGTGACGGTGCCTGTATCCTGTTTGCCTGTAACTACTTGAAGAGACAGTTGTGATATCATTTTTGTGTCTCTAGCACCAGCGCAGTTCCTAAAGACCAGAAAATCCTCAGTGACTATTTAAGTGAATGACTATCAGTACTGTAAGACTGAGATCTTGCTGTGTGTGGTGGTGCGTGCCTGCTTGAGAAGCTGAGGCAGGAAGATCTGAAGTTCCAGAACAGCCTGGACAATTTAGCAAGACCTGCTCTCAAAATAAAATATAAATGGCTAGGGATGCAGCTCAGCATTCTCTGGATTCTGGGGTCCATGGACTGGCCTTAGGGTATCCCTAAAGCTATATGTGTAATTCTATGTGCGCATATATTTTTCTAAGGAGAGTTCCATAGTTTTTATCACATTGTCAAAGTTGTTGGTTAAAACAAGAAAGCAGCCAAACCTTTAGAACCATCTGTGTAAAAAAAAAACGAGGTTCTGGGAAGACTTGGAAGGGGTGGCAATTGAGTTGTGCCTGGAAGCCTAGCTGGGTGTGTGGAAGTGGACAGGGAGCAGCTGGTGCAAAAGCATCATGAAGACACGGGCAGGAAGTGTGCAGGGAATAGCATTCTTTTGGGTTAGATGTTGAGGAAAAGTGTGAAAACATTGAAAAGAGTAGCTTGAGCCAGATTGTTAGAATAATAGAAGCTCAGACTTCATCCCAATTGCACTTGGGTGCTGGTAGGTCTTCTGAGCAGTTGCTGACACGGCGGGCCAGTGGTGAAGGTTGCTGTGGTGTGGTAGGCAAACTGCTAAGGAATGGATGAGTAAGGGCACAGCTTGAGTGTGTCCAGTGCTGTGGTCTGAACGTGTTCCAGGCACATGGTAGTCATTCTGTAGATGCTTTCGGACCACTGCTTGGCAGCCAGAAAGACTGTTTTGTAGGGATGGGCAAGGTGAATCGAGTCTAGGAAGTCGTGCTCTTTAGAGAGGGGACGCCAGCCTGTCCCACAGTTGTGTTTGGTTGCTGTGAAAATGAATCATCTGTGCATGCGTAGAGTTGTTAACCAATTTATTATCAAAGGAACTGCCGGGGACCAAGTCTGGTGATCTTTTTTTTCCCCCACCTGCAGACTGCATGCAGCTGGAGCAAGAATCAGCTCAGATATTATCCTTTTCTGGGTGGTTACTTTAAATACCAAAAGGAAATGTTGACTTGAGCAACGAGGCATACCCTGAACATTAACTCTGTGGTTTACAAAATGCCTATAAGGTTTTAATCATAAGATTGGTTTGTGCATTAGTGTCTGGGTACTCAGTAAGGACAGAGGTGAGCAGGAACTTGTGATCCTATTCAGAATTCAAAGAAACTCTTTTTTTCACCAAGGTATTCACCCTGAGAGCCAGGAAGGAGCCGCAGGACCCCTCCCCTGTGGTTTTCCTTCAACACGGGCAGTCCCTGTGGCTTTGAGTGATAAAGCTGCTGCACCACTATGGGTTTGGCTGTTGTGTTTTGGGGCCTGACCAGAACCAACTGTCATGCACTATTGTTCAGTGTTACACTATTTCTTATGCTTTAAACACCATGCACTACCTTGCCCGGCATCACTTACTTTATAATCTTCCTCCAAGGTGGGGATTAAGTGACTTGTCTAAGGCCAAGGTTACCAAGAAGCTGGAAGAGTTGAGATCTAAATCTGTCCATGTCCTGTATACCACAGCTTCACAGGGTGGCCAGTTCAACATCAGCTACTTTATGGCCTCTCACGGTATTATTGGTGGTGAATCCTATGCTTTCTTCTCCCCTACCTGGAGAATCCTCTTTGCTTTCTACTTAATCCCTACCAGCTCAAGTGCTTTGTATGTGGAAGTCTTCCTCCTGTACCCTCTATCCTCTGAAGGTCTGTAGAACTCACTGCCGGTTATTCTTTTGGCAATTAATAATGACTGGCTTATAGTGAACCCTGTTTAGTTGTGGTTACATTCACTTTTTACGTGTAATTATCTTATTTCCTAACAAGATTCTAAATATCCTGGAGTCATAGACTCTCAGAACTTTAGAGCTAGAGTTGCCTTTCTTTGATCCTGGGTTTTCTGGTTCAACTCCTTGTTTTTACAGACAGAGGAATCGAGGGCCCGGAGGAATGAGGAACTTCTTGGTTTTATACTTTGCCACCTCATCCCACCACACACACTGCCTTGTAAATAGCAGGCCCTGGTGGCACAGGCAGCCCTGGGAGGGGAATGAGAGTGTCAAGCTTTGTGATCTTGCAAGGCTGTTCACCTCTCTGGTTCTTTTTCTCCATCCATCCGTCCATCCATCCCTGTGAGAGCAGCTGATGCCTTTTGAAGTTCCTTCTGTCATCTCCATCTTCTGATTCAATTGAACGGGGTAGCATAAGATCATCCGAGGCCACATAACTTGGAGGTCTGAGCCAGGCTGTGTTCAAAAAACCGTGGCTTTTTCACTTGACAGTTGTGCGCTTTAACTCACCTCTTTGTCTTGGCAAAAAGGGAACAATACTAATATTAGATATGATGGGATTTTGTGGAAATAAAATGAAGCAATCAATGCAAAGTACTTCTAGTGCATAACACACAGTAAATGCTTGGGGAAATGCCAGTAGCTATTGTTATTCTGTGAATATTCACCAAGTGAAGCCCCATGGAAAGTGGCCCTGCAGTATCACCAGGGCCTGGCACCCTGGTGTGTTCACTTATTTCCCTTCTTTTTTTGAGAGGCTTAGCTATTGCACTTGCCATTCGATTGTTGTCAGTGATCTCCAGAGGCCTGTGTAATCATGAGTCTCTTGTTGCCTGTAATTCCAAGGGGACCAGCAGGTCTCTGGAGGTAATTAAGTAACATCAGCTGCACCTTCCCCTGCTGCTCTCTGGAGCCTTACCTACAGGCAGCAGCAAGGCCTCTCTAGAATTTAAATGGAAAATTCTGCCCCTACCCCTTCCCTTCTAATCTGTCAGGTGGTTATTTTGCCTCTGACCCACGTGCCAGCCAGTTACAAAGACCTCAGTCTCCTGACAACAGCAGCCCAGGCAGCTGGGAGAGGGTTCCCTGGCCTGGTGGGCCAACATGGCTGAGAATTCCCCCTCAATTTCCTTCATTCTGTGAGGCTTCTGGGTGGGGGTGGGGTGGGAGTCTCTTGAAAGGAGCCATTTTCTTTATGTTAAAAAAAAAAAAAAGCAAACTAAAAGAGAATCGCTGACACCTTTGTTCACAGAGCCCTCAGCAAGGCTTCAGAGGGGAGAGTCTGACCTGGTGACCCGGAGTGTTATCTCTGGGGTCAGCGCTGCCAAGCCCACCTTGTCCATTCCTCTCCCTGGCCTATGGCTGGTGGCTGGACAATGACTCTTGAGGAGGAGGGGGAGAAGAGGAAGAGAGGAGGAGATAGCTCGGGCAGCTGCTGCTAAAAACAACAGCAACATCTAATCAGTTCATGAAGCACCCCGCTTCCAGCAGACGCTGGTGCTTCCCTCCCGGCTGGACCTCCTGCCCTGTCGCCCTTGAATCTTTGAAGGGGCAATTTATGATCATAGAAAGGAAAATAGGGCTGGGGATTTAGCTCAGTGTTTCCACCGCTTGCCCCAAAAGCACAAGGACCAGAGTTTGATCCCCGGTACCAAAAAAATAAAAAATAAAAAATAAATAAAAAAGGAAAATGATTCATCTCTGTAGACCCAGGAGCTCCTTTCTCTCCCAATTAGGGTTGGCCCCACCCAAGAGCATTCTTTGTAGCCTCAGCTTCCCAACAGACGGATGACAGGACAGAAAACATTTCTGTGCTAAAGCAAAGAGCCTGAGTGAAACCTGTCATTTGTTCCACCTTTAGTGAGCTCCTCACTCATTAGTTGTTAGCAGAGGATTTTCACCAAGCCCATACCCCAGTACCCTGTGGTTACCAGAAGGCCCAGCAGCCAAAAAGACCAGCCAAGGGCAGCAGGAATGGAGGCTTCTGTGGGCCTGGCCGCCACGGTTATCTGGGACAGCTGAAAAAAAACATTTCCATATTGCTTTCCATTCACATTGCCTGCTTTTCCTAAGATACCCAGATGTCCACACTTTTTTCCTGACTGCCCTTGGCCTCTCCGGCAGTGTCAGCCTGGCCTGGTGGAACTGCCTGTGTTCTCCTGATGTCTTTGGAGGAGTGTCTGTGTTCCTAGGACCAGGCCTCACCACTGCGTGGTGCCTGTTTGGTTTCCTCTTTGAACAGTATAAAAGCTGCCCAACTTTCCCAGTTGACCTCTTGCCTTTAAACACCGAATGTTCCACATGGCAGGTAGGGTCATCCTAGACACATTTACCTAGGAAATCTGAGGAGGAAGCAAGTGAAACCAGACTTCATCAAGTTCCTTCAAGCCTGAAGTCTCCATATTTCTTGTTCCTCCCCTCAGCAGAAGAAAGAAGGAAAGCAAAACATATCTGTGGGGGAGGAAAGCTCCTCCCTGTCTGTCTCCTCTATAAAAACAACAGGCCAGCCTGCCCTGGGCGCTGTAAGGGTAGGTGCTGGGTAAGTACAGGAGGAAGGAGGAAAGCTGATAAGATAAGGTCTGACACATCTAGGTCACCAGGCTGCTGCTGGCCACCTGTGTGACTGGTCACCTTGAAATTGACAGGAGGGAGGATGGACTTTGGTTCAGGGCCCAGACTGGCTGACTTTCCGTGCCTTTGTTTATTTATTCAGTAAACATTTATTGAGCCCCATTACGTACCAGGCCACGTGCTAGAGGTTTCAGACCCCTATGTATCTCTGACAGGCAAAAATGTCCCCCCTGGATCCTAGGCCTGTAACCAGTACTATAAAAAGAAATGATTTCATTCAAAAGCTAGTTGGTCCACTGACTTCCAGAGTAGGGGGAGCCAGTCTCATGGTAGGAAGGGGAGGGGCTGATTGGAGTGTTGATTCGTGGTTCTTTGGTTCAAGGGTCGGCAGTACTTTTTCCGGTAAAGGCCAAATAGTAAATATTTTAGGCTTTGCTGGGCATAGTCTCAACTGCAAAGCTCTGCAGATGTAAAGAATACATATACAAATAAGCATGACTATTTGCAAACCAGGTGTGAGAGGCCCGATTAGGCCCTGGGCATACAAGTCCTACTAACTCTTGGCTAGGTGATGGAAAGGACTGTTGGGAAGTGGGTATGAATCCCAAATCAGTGAGGTGGCTCCCTTTGGCCATGGTTACTGTAGGGGTTAAGGCACTGTGCTAACTGACAAGGTGTAATTAGCACTCTGGTGTCAATTAGCCTCTCCAGAATTTTATCTCACAGGCCAGACTTGAACCTCAGCCACTTAGCACCCAGGGGTTCCCACCATAGGTTCCAGGGTGACCAAGCCAAACAAAGCACATAGTTTCCTACAGTGTCATCTCCCACATAGGAAAACAATGTGAGGCCCTGCTGGCAGTCAGGGGCACCATCTTCAGAGTCCTGAATGAGGGCTCAAGCCACTTCTGCTCCAAACCTGCGTTTGTACTAAATTTTCAGTGTGGCGTTGGACAAGTCACTTAACCCCTCTGATTATTCAGCATATACCGACCGACTACCATTATATGAGGCACTGTGGGGACACAAGGATGAATGCAACAAAATTCTTGGTCTCCCATAGTTTTTGGTCTAATGGAGAAGGCCAGCAGTAAGCTGCTGTAGAATGTGGGAAATGTAGGCTTTGATCGGGTGATTGACCAGAATGTTAAGGGGCCAAAGAGCGGGATGCAGTTATTTAGTGGACAAGAAAGGAGTTCACTCTGAGTAGAGACAAACAGGAGATCAAGCGCAGGGAACCACAGGTGATACAAGTGGAGAAGGCATGTTTGAGGGAAGCAGGAGGCGAGCAGGGTGGATCACATAGGGTGGCACAAGGCCAAACTAAGGAGCTGAGATTCAATCCCATGTGCTGGGGGAGCCACTAAAAGGTTTTAGGTGAGAGTGGTGACATTTGATTGAGATTGGATGAGAATATAACATTGCTGTTTTGGAAAATCAGCTTCTGAAAACCATGTATCTTTGAGCTCTGTGTGACTGCAAATGTTTATATTGTGTAGCATTTAATAAGCATCAATAATGTGCTGTGCTGTTTATAATTAATAACCACCAGGCTCAGTCTCTCCCTGGTGGTACTTTCAGCTAAACAGCAAGCAAGTAAATCATTGGTAAACTACAAGCAGCCATAACTTTAAGAGCAAGGTGTTTGTAAGTTCCTGAGGCCTACAGGATTGCAGGGCCTGGGCACTTTTTCTTGCCTGACTTCCCTGATTCTTGAGTGAGGCTTCCCAAATTATTGAAATCTGGCAGTCACAGCCTCAAGCTTAGTTTTTTTCCTGTTGTTTTTTTTTTCTTTTTTCTGGTATTGGGAATTAAACTCAGGGCCTGGAACTTGCCAGCCAGGTGCTGCACTGCTGAGCTACATTTCTGGCTTTTCCTTTCATTTTAAAAGAAGAGCTGAGTTGGGGCCGGGGATTTAGCTCAGTGGTTTCAACGCCTGCTGCGCAAGTGCAAGGAGCCGAGTTTGATTCCCGGTACCAAAAAAAAAAAAAAAAAAAAAGAAGAGCTGAGTTGCAGAATTCAGATAGTTTGGATCTAGCCACCAGGTTTGGGACGGAGCAAGTGAAAGGGGGAAAGAAGCATGGAGCAGAGCTGGGGATTTAGGTCAGTGGTTCCAGCGCCTACCTTGCAAGCACATGGTCCTGAGTTTGATCCTCGGTACCAAAAAAAAAAAAAAAGCATAGAGCATTCTTATAGTTTGGGGCTTGCCTGAGAGTAGTTGAAATTGGTGTCAGAAAATGGGGGTTCCTGGATACTAACTCCCAAATCAAACAGCACATCAGACTGCAGCTCTCTAGGCTGTACCTCCAGGTTTCTTTCTGTGGGTCTGAATGTGAGTGATGGGGAGGCAAGGCTCCATCTGGCCACGGGAAGCAAGTCACCCAGGATGCCAGGCGGAAGGGGCCACAGGTGCCGCATCACCACCTCAGAGTGAGTCCCTCCTTGAGTTTTGTGTTCTAGCCTTCCGGCTTGCCTTCTGCTAGTCCTGGCCCTACTGAGGAATCTATATTTTGTTTTTGTTTTTTTTGGTACCGGTGATCGAACTCTGGACCTTGCGCTTGTGAGGCAGGCGCTGGAACCACTGAGCTAAATCCCCGGCCCAAAGAATCTATATTTTTAACAAGCACTGCCTTTTCCTCCCCATCCTGATGCAACTGGTGCTCATACTTGGGAACCAATACTCCAGGACCAGTGTTTTCAGTACTCAGAAGATTCCCACCTCTGCTGTCCCCACTGTCCACCATCTAGCCCTTCCCACTCATTAGTGACTCCCGGAAGGCCTGGAAGGGTGGTTTGACATTTGTTTAAAAACAGAAACAGCTCTTTGGAGGCCCCCTGTGAATAATGATAACAGCAGTGATTATTTTACTGTATACTAAATGCCAGGCAGGCACTGTGCTAGACACTGTTCATGAATCACATCTTTTGTCTCATAGCAACAGAGAGAGAAAGAGAGAGAGAGAGAGAGAGAGAGAGAGAGAGAGAGAGAGAGAGGTATTACTGTTGTCCTCACTCCCAGATGAAGATTAGATAGAATTGACCAAGGGGACCCAGGGAGTAAATGGTAGAATCAGAGTTGGAATTGGAGCCTGACCCCAGTGCCATCTCCCCACCCCCGACCCCGTGCTGCACTACACAGCCTGTTTTGTGTTCTGATGAGCTGAGGAACATAGCACAGGGTCTTTTCTCAGTCCTCCCCAGGCTGCCTGCCTGGCTCTGGAATCTCTCAGACCAAACACGGCACCCAAGACTTCTGGTTTTTTGTTTGTTTTCAAGAGCATTTTCTGGCCCATAGAGCCATGACAAACAGAGGGAAGGGTGGAGGAAGAGCACAGGTGATCCTCCCAGGGGCACAGCATTCTCTTTTGTTATGCTGTCTGTGATTAATTCTCTTCTCTCCTGAAACCAGACAAGAAGAGGAACTCAGGAGTCAGCAGGGCTCAGAAGCTCTAATTAGTTCGTGGTCCAACTGGGTCAGGGGGAGTGACCTTTTTTTTTTTCAGGGCCACACATGCCCCAGCTCACTAGAGCACTGCGGGAGGGATTCCAGCCTCCAGCCAAGGGAGTAAGCGCTCTTGCGAAGCACATGCCTGCCTGTGTAGTCCCATCCTCCCTGGCCCTCTGGCTGGCTCAGGTGGTGTTAAGTTGCTCCAAATACCCAGGCTCCTATTTCACATCTTCAGGCTGAGATCCTATGGCCAAGGTGCCCTTTCAGCTTAGCTTTCCCACTGGCTGCTCGCTGACAGATAAGTGCCTAAGAGGAGGGAAGCAGGAGGGTGGAGAGTGGGCACCCCCTCCCTGGCAGCAGACCCCTTTGTCAGCAGGCGGAGCAGAGCCTGCAGCTCCCTGGTCTCGTGCTGGGTTGGGCAGGCCTGGGTGCTGGCCAGCTGCTTGGCCCCAGGCCTTGACTGGCAGATGGAACTGGGCTTGGCTGGGGCCCAGTGGCACATATGCTTAGGCTTTACCTTAGGGCGGAAATTGGAGGCTGAAGGTTTGGAAGTGTCAGGAGACAAGGCAACTCTGTGTTCAGTGTGCGGACTCAGAGAAGGCTGGGACTGCCTGAGCCAGTTGTGTTGCTGCATGATCTGCCCCGGTCGTGCCAGACTCCCTGTCCAGACCTCTCCAAGATGTTTCATTCCTTGGGCTGGATTGAACTGAGACATGAGTGATGCTGTGAGACAGGAGGGGAAGAAGCCAGTGGACAGAATGTTCCTGCACTTGGATGGGCCAACTGCAGCACAGGCTGGGTCCTTGGGAATTGAGATGAAACCTCTCTCCATTCTCTAGCCATTCCATATACTGAGTAATAAATGAGGTTATTGCCCAGATGAACTGGCTTTAATTGACCTTTCTGAAGTGATAAATGTGTGTGAAATGAAAATGGGAGCGACCAGGAAGTTCACACAGATCACTTCCCAGTCTTACTTCTTTGGGGAGTGACCATGTACTCCTGGACCTTTTCAAATCAGATACCTGGAACCTGATCTTAGGAATTATCAAGTTAGGGGGAGTTAGTTGATATATCCCAGATAGGCTCAGGTCATTTTTCTAATGAGTGATCCCCAATCATCATGACTTCCAAAGGTGACCTCGTGAGTAGGTGCCAGGGTGACAGAACCCAAGAAATGGGCCTCTTTGTGTAAGTTGGTCTTGAATACCCAGAGCCATTTTAAAATGTGTATAGAAAGGTAGCAATTATATGTTTGTCTTGGAATAATCCTGCCCTCTGCATTCTCCCTGGAGCCCTAGCCTAGGGAAGATGATTAAAATAGATCTGAGTAGCACTTCCTGCTTAGCAGATGGCTAATAGCAAATGCTAGGGCTTGTGGCTGACCTTTCCTTTCTGAAATCTGCTCTGTTTCCATGATGCTAATTGAGCTCTCTCTAGACCTAATCAAAGACTCTTTTAGCTGGCTAGAAAAAAAAACAAACCAAAAAAAAAAAAAAAAAAAAACAACCCCCATTTTGCTCTCCTGGCTGGGCTCAGTTCATGGAGGAACATGAAAGTGCTGGAATTTGCATGGAGACACCCACTCCTGCATCCAACTGGCTGGTCCTTGTTTAAAAATTGACAAGTTCTACTTTCAGATTTACTGCCCTTCTGTTAGGGATCCCACACCCTCTCCGCCCCCATCAGTGGGAAAGAAGGGAATGAGAAGAATGGCAGGAGCTTCCCTCATTGCTCACAGAACAAAGCAGGTACACGGCTGAGAGGTTCTGTGTCATCTTCCCTTGTCTTTCCCCACCTGTAAAATGCAGACGTCACTACCCTGGGTTATTAGGAGAAGTAAAAGGAAAGTGTGTGTAGGCCAATGCCCTGAGACTGTCAAAAACCACGGCAAATGCTGGATATCATTTTTATTATTTCGTGAACTTGTGTTTGGACCACTGTTGGCTGTTTGAAATTATTCTCCCTTAAGGAAGACATATGGATACAGTACCAGTAGGCCACGGTGAAGAATCTGGAGTGGCAATATGCAGGCACTTCTGGTTGCTTAACCTATGATTGATGAGTTTCTGCCAGCCTTCCAGGCACCACAGCCTTACTTCCTCTTCAAGGAAAGCCCTCTGCTGTCACAGCACACACTCAGTGCTGGCATCCTCTTCAGACCCACGCATCTTCACTAAACTCCTTTACCAGCTGTCATGTATTAGTGAATTCTGCTGTTTTATTCTTTGTTTTATAGTCCTGTCTTCTGGCTGGCCAGGTTGTAACCTTCACAACAGAGACAGTAGCTATATCCTCTATGGTGCCCAGCAGGTCTCTGGACTGCATTAGGTGTTTGTTGCTTTATAATCACAGAGGCACAGTGTTTGTTCATAACACAAGATTCAGGGCCATTCCCTTATCTCTGGACATTTAGGGGGACACCCTCCCCCGCTTCTTACCATCATAGACTACTTTAGGTCAACACAAAATGGGAGGTTTTTTTGGATACCGGGGATTGAACTTGGGACCTTGCGCTTTCAAGGCAGGCGGTTGAACCACTGAGCTAAATCCCCGGCCCCACAAAATGTTTTTGATCAGATCAGGAAATGACTTTCCAGTGCCTGGAACCCTTTTGTGTTGGCTGAGGAAGAAGGTTGACCTCCAAATTATGTGGAAGGGATTTCATCCTAAGCCAGGAATCATCAAATAAGATAGGTCTGCTGATGAGCAGAAAAGACCTTTCTACACAAACAGGAAGTTTAAAAACACAAGAGAAGAGGTCTAAGTCTGAGTCAGAAATGTTCATTTAATGTGCAGCCATCTTTTCTCTTGAGAATATGGACTCACAGAATGTTCACCCTTGTAAGAGCCCTTACTCAACCCTGTCATTTCATAGATGACGAAATCACTGTTTGGAGCATCAGGGATCGATCTGCCCAAGGATATCGTCCTAGTAGGGTCAGGTGATCTACCCTCACGTGGCCGGGGTGGGCATAGGTGGGCTGGTTGTTCACCAGTTCTGTTCCCTTGCTAGAGGAAATACCAGGAATCCAGTACCCAGCTTTTGCACTTCAGCAAAACACCCTGTGTTCAAGTCTTTCTAGCATTTAAGTCTCCTCTCTTTCCTAAGAGCTCTTTGGCTGTGATTTCTTCAGTCCTCAACGTGACTGTTACTATCATAACACTCTTAAGTACTGTCTCTTCTTTCATAACTGCTTTATCTAACTCTGCGCCCAAATCCAGTCCCCAGGGGTGTATGAATGCTGAGGTTAAAGGTAGGTGTATACTTGCTGGAGGAAAGTTTAAAGCTGGATGGTTGCCACTGCAGGAGAGAGGGCAGGTGAATCAACTGACTCCCCTTTGTACCTGCAGCCTGAAGCTCAATTAATTGTCACAACTTGGGCTTTGATTAGCATGTCCAGGAGAAAGAAGTGTTGAGGGCATTTAGGGAACATTTTCTAGTATGAAATGAAAAATGAGGCATAGAACATGGTGAACATATCCAGGGAGATACTATATCATGCCATATATGGAAGAGAGACTAGTAGAAGGAAAGTAGATATTTTCATTCCATTTCACAGATGAGACAAGAGAGACTTAAGACAAGAGACAAGAGAGGTGAACTTATCCAGGAGTGGTGACCCCTACCTGTAATCCCAGCAGTTTTGGAAGCTGAGACAGAAGATCCCAAGTTTGAACTCAGCCTGGGCAATTTAGCAACTCAGCAGGCTGGGGAGGTAGCTCAGTGGTACTGGGGATTGAACTCAGGACCTTGCAAGGCAGGTGGCAGCACCACTGAGCTAAGTCCCCGATGTGAAGGTCCTGTCCCAGGGGAGGGGGAAAAAAAAGAAATGAAAAAAGAGGTGAGCATAAACCAAGAGCATTTGGCAGAGGAAATACCAGAACCAGGAATTAAATCTAGTTCATCCAAATACAGTCACGCATTATTTAATGATAGCGATACATCCTCAGAAGTGTGTCACTAATAATAGATTTCACTGTTGTGTAAACATCATAGAACACTTCGGAGAAATCTAGATGGCTATGATGTCACTAGCTGATACAGCCCTATGGGAACACTGTTGTAGGTAGCATACACTGCTGACCAAAATGTCACCATGCCGCACATGACTGTATCCAGTTCTTTCATTCTACCAAGTTACCAAACTGGGAGATGTTTAGCCCATAGAATGAAACCTTCATGTGAGAAAAATTAAGAACTTTTCATCTATAACTGAAGAGTTATAGTGCCAGATATTGACAGGTAGGAGATCCTGGGAGCTCTAAGGAGGCAGAGTAATGGGCACTAGAATGGGCTTCCTTAGGGTGCACTGTTTTCTGTCCTTGGAAATATCAAGGGTGAGGTTTGGTAGAAATGAAACAAGAGCCATGCATCAGGTGAATCGTTGATTGCCCAGGATCTTTCAAATCCCAGTGGGCAGGTGTCCATGAAATTAAAACTGGACAGAGTCAGATGTGTGTTCTGAGGTCTTCCACGACATCCAAACTAGAATTCGCTGTATGAGATTCCAGTAGACTGTGATTATATAGACATTTCTCTCTTTATAGCTCTTGTCCATTTTAGCCACGAAGTCCAGATACCAACCCAAAGAAAGAAGCGATTTTTTATGGTGCTCTTTTCCCCACCCAGTACTGGGTGTTGAACTCATATCTTCACTACACATCCAGTCCCTTTTTTATTTCGAGACAGGGTCTCTTTAAGTTCCCTGGGCTAAGCTCAAACTTGATGATCCTGGATGGGTTGGTGATGCACTGTAATTCCAGCACTGAGAAGACTGAGGCAGGAGGATCACCATGAGTTCAAGGCCAGCCTGGGCTACATAGTGAGTTGAAGGCCAGCCTGAGTTACACAGCAAGACCCTGCCTCAGGAAAAAACAAAAGGAAACAAAACATTGTGATCCTCCTGTAGTTACCTTTTAATTATTTTTTTTTTCCGGAGCCTTGTGAAAAAGATTTATTTTTATTTATTTATTTATTTTAAAGAAAGAAAGTTATTTCAGCTCACAGTTTGTAGAGGTTTCAGCCCATATTAGGCTGACTTCAAGGCAGGGCAGCATGGCAGAGAGGCATCACAGAGGAGAAACAGTCCATGGCAGAGTAGACAGGAGGCAGCAAAGCAAAAAAAGATTTATTCATTCAATGGTGAGCTGGAAAAGCTGTTTTCAGACTGTGTCTTAGACCATTCCCTTGGTGGTCCTCAGTCAGCTTTAAATGTTGCAGATTCACAAATTAAGATTTTCACTCAAGAGTGACCCCCTCTGCTGAAGTGATTCACTGTAACATGACACAGAGGAAGCTGACTGGCAAACCGGAGTTCTAATTCATTAATTTACAGTGGAGCACATAATCCTGAAAATTGTGTGTTATCTTCCTTGAATGTAAACCCACTTGAAGCAAGAGAATTAAATTAGACAGTTACTAAGTAAATATGGAACCGGAGCAGAGGAATTTGAATAACCTATGAGATTTTCATCAGTTCTGACAGATTGATCCATCCTTCTTTATTAAAGAGACAGATTTTCCACGTGAATACCCTGTAGAAAAATCTTGGATTTGAAGCCAAAGCCTGAGGTTTAAGTTCTAACCTTGACTTACTAGTTGTGTGAAACTGGGGAAGTTATTTTAGCAGCCCTGGGCTTCACTTTCTTCCTGTGTTGTTTTGGAGGTGGAATCACAAATGTGTGTGAAAGTGCTTTTGTACACTCTGGTGTCCTACATGCATGTCAGTGTTAGTCTGCTTCTGTTAAGCTCTCTTTTGTTGTTTTTTTTAGGAAGTCACTTGGACAACACCCTCGTTACCCCATCTTCATTTCCCCCTAGACTTTGGAGCCAGACTGCCTGGGTCTTTGTTATTTATTGGTTGTTTGGCTTTAGGCATGTTTCTTAAACTCTTTGCTTTACTTTCTTCCCTGGTAAAATGGAAAGGATGATTGTACCTTCCTCATCGAGTTGAGGATTAGATTAGTTTGGTTTAAATTGTGATTTGAATCCTGCTTGGCACATAGTAAGTGTCAGTCATTACTGTTATTTCACAATTTCCAATCTCTCTTTCTCCCCGCCCCCTTTTTTTAAAGCATACTGGGGCTTGAACCCAAGGCAGCTACATCTCTAACCCTTTTTATTTTCTGTTTTGAGACAGGGTTTCACTAAGTTTTCCATGCTGGCCTTGAACTTGTGATTCTCCTGCTTCAGCCTCCCATGTAGCTGGGGTTATTGGCGTGCCCCACCACTTCTGGCTCCACTCTCTTAATGAACTATTTCAATTTTATCTACAAACTCTGCAATTTCACTATAGTGATTGCTTGTTAGAAAATATTTAGGAAGCAGTCTCTTCTACAGAGTGTTACTTCAGCCTTGGGAGGTGGCTTTATCCGGCCTTTTTGTTTAGCCTGGTTGCAAGGAAGGGCCTATACTTTAGAGGGCCTGTTGGTTTTATTCATAGCCTTCATAGATATCCTTTGTATTATTAAGGACATATTCATTTTCTGATCCCTCATTGACTTTTGGAACAGGCATCTAGACTGAAATAAAAATCAGGAAACAGGAGTATATACTTCCTAGGCATATTAATTTGTATTATCATTTTTATTTCATTCATTTATTTATTTATTTTGGTTTTTTGAGACAGGGTCTCACTGTGTAGTTCAGGCTGGCCTCAAACTCACAGCAGTTCTCCTGCCTCAGCCTCCAGAGTGCTGGGATCACAGGGGTGCACCACCATGCCTGGTTTATCTTTTTTAATAATAGCAACTCAGTTGTTTTCCAAGGCCTGATGGCTTTGAGAGAAATTTGAGCCCCAGTATTAAAGTCCTCTTAAAGTTTTAGATTTATATTTGAACTGCGGAGGGCGCAGCTGTTAAAGGCTGGCTCCCGCTGCATCCTGACTCCCTTACCCCACTTTCTAACTCAGACGCCACCCTACCCGAACAGACCTAGCGAAGGGGACTTGCCAGCCTTTGTTCCAGAGAGGATGGGGATGTTGGAGTCTGGCCATCCTCCACTCCCTGCCCTTCTGAAAAATGCATGTTTTCCAGGCCTCACTGCTCTTTTGGAGAGGGAGGGAACGCAGGATGTAGAGAGCTGGCAGCATCTGGCTTTTCCTGCCGGCGGCGTGTTTACATTGGCATCTCCCGTCCGACTGCTCTGCCACAGACTGGAGAGCCCATCCTGCTCTCAGTTCTGCAGATCAGGACTGCACTGCCTGGCACTGCCAGGCCCGGCTGAGGCCCTAGGACGGCTGAGAGGTGTGGGAGGGGAGCTGTGGGTCTGTCCCGGCAGCGGGGGATTGGCCGTGTCTGGGCGCCCTTGCAGGACAGTGCAGCTGCTCCAGACTGGTCTTGCAGCTTCCATTTTCAAGCCTGACGGCTTGTGTGGTGTGAAAGGAAACATTTATTAAATGTTTCTTATGAACTGGGCTCTGGGCTTCATATATGCACACTAACTTAATCTTCACGACATCCCTGTAGAACAGGGCATCATGGAATCAGCAGTGTTGTTCCCTTTAGTACGTGGGACCCCGAGGCTCCAAAGGATGACGAGACTTACACACGGCTACACCACTACCAAGGGCTGTGTCCCAGCCTCCCAGGCTCTGAATCCTGCATCCCATCAGGCAGACGTGGCCCCAAAAGGGAGCACGATTTTCTCTGCCCCACTCCGGCACATATGCCAGAGTGGGCTGTTTGCATCATTGAAAGCTCTGAAAGGTTCGCCATCACTGCCCTAGGCCCATCCCCGAAACTCCACTATTTGCATAGGCCAGCAAGAAAGGGAACCTGAAAAGTCTGATGATAAAGTGGCTTAGATTCCACAGTCTCCCCCTTTCAGCGATAAAATGTGGCACCCAGGCCCTTCAGCACCTTTTGCTTTTGCAGTCCCAGGCATCACGAATGCTCCCATGCCCTTGGAATTTTATGACTCCACTCAGCAGATATTTCCTCCTTTCGAGCCAGTCCTTTCCCTGCCCCTCCCTCCATCTGTTCAGGGAATGAGGGTGAAGTAAGACCTCCCAAAGCTCAAAACCACAGGAGCAGGGCCTTATGGGAGCCATCCTCCTGTCCCCAAGCGGCCAGTGGCTTTCACTCTCACCCCAAGGCTTCTGGGCAGGTAACGTGAACATTTTTGGAGAATCCTGAACACATACAAATGGCTTTGTCCTATCCCAGTCCTCTGGTGACCTATGTCCCAGTGTAGAAATCACACAGAGTTAGGAAATTCTTCCTAATTAACTCAAGTCTCTCTTACTTCCACCTAAGTCCATTTCCTCTTGTTCTTATTATAGAGAAGATGGAAGGAATCCCCTTTCGTCTTCTTTCCTCTTAGCTAAATGTTCAGTTTCTTTAAATTGCACTGCTGTTCTAATTCTGGAGGTTTTCATCATTGTCCTTTATTGTCACTCTTCTCACTTTCTCCGTATGTTTCCTCCAGGGTGAAGTCCACACAGGACCCAGTGCTTTTTCACTTGGGTTTTAACCTCTTGGAATGGAAGCAGTGGCTCACTTGACTCCAAAAAACCCCACAGGCCTAATCATGGAAAAGACTGAGAAGGGCAATGGGAAAGGAACAGCTCTAACGCTCCCTGCACAATGTCAGATCTCTTGAGTTGAGGGGTTCGTGGCCATCAGCCAACACCCCAAGGGCAGGGATTTTATTAACCCTACTTTGTGCCTCTACCTCAGCACTTCTGCTATCTTACCCCTGACATGCGCAAAAGTACTTAAAAGCTGACCAGTTGTAACCATCCCTTAAAATCTACAGTGCCTTGTGCAAATCTATAGAGATAGAAAGTAGATTTATGGTAGCCACAGGCTGGGGGCAACAGAAACATAGGGTGACTGCTAATAGTGTGAGGTTGGGAGGTGTAAAAATGTTCTGCGTGAGATAATGGTGACAGCTACACAACACTGTGAATATGCCAAGGTCCACCGAATTGTGTATACACTTTTTTTTTTTTTTGTACCGGTGACCGAACTCCTGTCCTTGCCACTTGCGCAGAAGGGGCTGAAACCACTGAGCTAAATCCCCAGCCCCTGTGTATACACTTTTGAAGTTTATGAAGCATTTTTATGCAGTCATCTAATTTGTTTTTATTTTTAAATTTTTTAAATTTTTTATTTTTTTGGTACCGGGGATCGAATTCAAGACCTTGCACTTGTAAGGCAGGCGCCGGAACCACTGAGTTAAATCCCTGGCCCATCTAATTTATTTTTTATGTGAATCTGGTGTGATTGAGAGTATTTTTTTTCAGTGTGCCCATTTTACAGATTAGGAAATTGAGGCTCAGAGAAGCCAGTTGGCTTGCTCAGCTTAGTAACATAGCTAGTATATGGCAAAGTAAGACTCTGACCTGGTGATCTACTCTTGGAAGCTCGTGCAGTTAACCCTGTGTATATGAATGGCATGTTGCAGAAGCAAGCGCCGAGTGCTTCTCCACAGGTGGATTCACAAATTATTCTAACTGGAAAGTATGATGTGGAGCGCAAGTCCCATCCTCCTATTTTTATGAATATACTGGGTTGCAAAGAGGGGAAGCCTTGCCTTTGGGCCTAACAGGAGAGGAAGAAGGATGAAAGTCACCAAAGCAAAGAAGTTTGAAGAACCGAGTCAGTTATAGTCAGCCTGTTCATTTCTTTTCTAGGCTGCTGAAAAGGAAAAGATGGAACCCTTTTTACTCTGTACTGCATTTACTTTGTTTTACTGATTGCTCTTAGCAGCCCTGTGAAAGGGGCATGGTTTCCCGTTGCAGAGGAAAAAATGTGGAGGCTGAGAGAAGTTAAATAATTCTTCAGAGGTCAGATAGCCACTAAGTTGAAATTTTAAAGGCAAGATTTGAACCTCCATCTTCCAGTGCTGAGACTAGATCCTCGTATATGCAGGGACGCCTCTCTCTGATGTTGCAGCTGGTGGGTATCTGCTCCCCTCATCTCTCTGTGCACCTCCCGAGCACCCGCTCTGCTGCTCCTGGGTGACCTTCCCCGAGGCAAGAGGGGCCTGAGTTTTTGAGAGAGGGTCTGCCCCTCTCCTGGCCCCTCCAGGTGACCAGGACTTCAAGGTTAGGACTCACACCCATCCCCAAGAGGCAGGAACCCACGGGTTCACTCTGTTGCTGCCTCCTACCACAAATACTCATTTTTCAATGGTTCTACTTTTAAAAAGGAGTTGCTGCCTTCCAGACATTTGAAGGGGCCAGAAATCAGTGGTTTTGGCTACTAAACAGGAAGCTCAAAGCCCTTTCCGTTCCTTTGAGCTGGCTAGAAGGGCTGGGCTTGGAACTATTACTTTACTTAAAAGACAGAAGAAAAGTTTTGTGTGGGTTTTAAAAAACAAAACAAAAACCCTTTCCTGGAGGCCTGTTCACCAGCCTTGGTTGATACACAACATGGAAAAGAACTGCTTTGTTGCCTGGCAGTAATGACAGCAAACAAATGTGTCTGACAGTCTGTTTGGCATCTCCTGGTCTGAAATTCTGTTTGCTTCATTCTAATTGCTTCCTTAACTTCCTTTTAGACTCCCCACCTTCAGTACCACCCTCATCAAGGCAGCGCCAGGCTGTGCCAGGTTGTGCTAGGCTGGGCCAGTCCCACAGGATACAGAGACCCAGCCGGGGCTATTCTTGTCTGTGTCTATTTGCAAAATGCCTGTTGTTCTCAGTGGCTGTTTTTCCCATCATAAACGTTGACTTGGCAGGGGCCCCAGGGAGGAAGCCATGGTGGAGGAGCTTCCAGAGTCTGCCTAGAAAATGCAGCTGGTCCCGAGTACCAGGCTGAGGAAAGAGAGGTTCATAGGCACTGCCTCTCAGGGGGTGCCCGGGGAGGTGCTGTCACCAGAACAGCCCGGATTGGGTCCAATGTGGGCCTCTGCCAGCACGCTCTCTGTTTCCCTGGAAGATCGGCCTGCGGGAGCTGTATGGTCCTGGCCTGTGAGGCATCTCTGAGCCTGGCTGGCGGATCTCTTCCCTGCCGGCACCCTCCCCTCAGCCCTGCTCTCTCTAGGAATTCTGTCTGTGTCAGGCTAGAGGAGGCTACTTGGGGCTGTGCCCTGAAGCACACAGGAATCCCCAGGGCAGTGGCCTATCTTTAAGCTGTTTGAGCGTATTCTTGTGCGTATGCACTTACTTGTAAATTGTGTATGTGTAGTGCTATGCACTACGTATAAAAAAATCTAATGAACACACACACATATTTTTTTTTTCTTTTTCTTTTCCTTTTTTTTTGGTACCAGGGATCGAACTCAGGTCCTTCCACTTGCGAGACAGGCACCAGAACCACTGAGCTAAATCCCTGGCCCCTGTTTTCTTCTTTCTTTTTGGCAGTATTGGAGACTGAACTCGGGGCCTTTGCATTGAGCTATGCCCCTAGCCCTTCTTTATTATTTTGAGACACTGATCTCACCAAGTCTCTAAGTTGCTCAGGTGGGACTCAAACTTGCGATCCTCTTGTCTCAGCCTCACAGAGTGCTGGGATTGCAGATGTGTGCTGCTATGCCTGGCTATAAACTGCTTTTAATCTTATTTTATGGAAGGTGGTGTATATGATTGAATATGCTCTTTTTTGTATAAGCAGTGATTCACATAATCACCTTGAACCACCAAAATCATGAAAAATGAAAACACTTTAAAAAATAAATTAATTAATTAAAAAAGAAAAAAAGAAAACACTGCCAGATGTCGATTGTCTGTATGGCACACACTTCAGGGACTTTGTTGCCAGTGAACCTCTTCGTGGTACGCTGTCATCCTAAAAAGATATGGACTGGGAATTTAGCTCAGTGGCACTGCACCTGCCTCAAAAGCACAAGGTCCTGAGTTCAACCTCTGGTACCGGGGGAAAAAAAGTTATGGCATCAGTATAACTTCTGTAGCACAGGAAAAGTATTTATCGTGGGCTAAAAGCAAAGGCAGAAGGGTGCATGCATGATGCCTACAAGCCCAGGAAAGGGTTTCAGTTTCTCAAACCAGAAAAACTATTTGGTATTTACACATGTGTGTCCTATTTATTTCACTTAAGAGTATGGCCCCAGTATGCATCCATTTAGCTATAAATGACTCTAGTTTCTCATTCTTTATGGCTGAGTAGTACTCCATTTTATTAAAAAAACCACATCTTCTTTATCCAGTCTCCAGTTGATGGGTATTTGGGCTGTTTCCAAGCTTTAGCTATTACAAACTGTGCTGCTATAAACATGGGTGCACATGTATCGCTGTGGTATGATTCTTTTAATTCTTTTGGGAAGATACCCAGCAGGGGAATAGCTGGGTCAAATAGGACCTCTAGTCCTAGTTCTTTGAGGTATCTCCATACTGATTTCCACAGTGGTTGCACCAGTCTGCACTCCTACCAACAATGGAGAAAGGTTCCTTTTTCCCCACACCCCCGCCAGCATTTGTTATTGGTTGATTTCTTGATAGCAGCCATTCTTTCTGGGTTGAGGTAGAATCTCAGCGTTGTTTTCATCTGCATCTCTCGAATGACCAGTGATGTTGAACATTTTTTCATACGTTTATTTGCTGCTTTTAATTCTTTGTCTGAGAATGTCTGTTCATGTCAGATGCCCATTTTTGAATTGGGTCTTTGAATTTGGGGGGTCTGATTTTTTTCAATTCTTTATATATTCTAGATAGTAGTTCTTTGTCTAAGGTACAGCTGCTAAAATTTTTTTCCCACATTGTAGGTTGTCTCTTAGCTCTGTTGGTGGTTTCTCTTGCAGTGCAGAAGCTTTTTAGTAAGATGAGATCCCAGTTGTCGATTCTATGTGCTAGTTCCCGTGCTACTGAAGTTTTGTTCATAGTCTTTTCCTATGCCATTGTCTTCAAGAGTTCTACCTAACTTATCTTCCAGCAAGTTTAGTGTTTCTGTCTTTATTTATTTATTTTTTCTGGTACCGGGGCTCGAACTCGGGACCTTGTGCTTGCGAGGCAGGCAGCAGCACCACTGAGCTAAATCCCCAGCAAGTGTTTCTGTCTTAATATTTAGATCTTTAATCTACTTTGATCTTAGTTTAGTGCATGGTAATAGGTATGGGTCTAGTTTTAATCTTTGGCAGGTTGAAATCCAGTTTTTCCAACACCATTTATTAAGTAGGCTATCTTTCCTCCAATGAGGGTGGTTGGCTCCTTGTCAAAGATGAGGTGGCTGAGTATGTCTGAAGTTGTTTCTGCATTTTCTAATCATTTCCACTGATCCTCAGGTCTTTTTCTTTGCCAATACTGTGCTGTTTTTATCACAGTAGCTTTGCAGTATAGTTTCAGGTTGGGGATTGTGATACCCCAGCCATGTCTCTGTTGCCTAGAATTGCTTTTGCTATTCTAGGTCTCTTCTGGTTCCAAATGAATTTTTGGATTGTTTTCTCTAGTTCTGTGAAGTATATTGTTGGAATTTCAATCAGCATTGCATTAAATCTATATAGTAGTTTTGGAAATATGGCCATTTTCACTATATTGGTTCTTCCTACCCAGAAACAAGGGATGTCTTTCCATTTTCTTTTTCTTTCTTTTTTTTTTTTCCTTTCCATTTTCTTATATCCTCCTCGATCTCCTTTTTTAGAGTGGTGTAGTTTTCAGTGTAGAGGTCTTTTGCTTCCTTTGTTAGGTTGATTCCTAGATGTTTCATTTTTTTGGTTGCTATTGTAAAAGGAATTGTTTCCCTAATTTCTCTCAGTGAGTCTGCTATTTGTGTTTAAGAAGGCTATTGTTTTTTGAGTGTTGACCTTATATCCAGCTACTCTACTGAATCTGTCAATTAAATTTTTTTTTTTGGTACCGGGAATCAAACTCAGAACCTTGCGCTTGCAAGGCAGGCACCAGAACCACTGAGCTAAATCCCCAGCCCCTGAATCTGTCAATTAAGTCTAGAAGTCTTTTGGTGGAGTTTTTGGGTCTTCTATGTAAAGTATCATATTGTCAGCAAATAATGACAGTTTAGGGCCGGGGATTTAGCTCAGTGGTTTCGTTGCCTGCTGTGCAGGCACAAGGACCCAAGTTGGATCCCTGGTACCAAAAAAACAAAAAAAACACCCTTGCCTTGTGTGTATGTTTACACCTGGCTCTGTATCTTAGTTCATTCTTAATTGCATGGATTTGAACCTTTTCTTTCTTTTTTTTGATAAGGTAGGCTAAAGGTTTATCAATTTTATTTATTCTTTCAGAAAACCAACTCTTTGATTCATTGATGTTTTGTATCGCTCTCTTAGTCTCCATTGCATTGATTTCTGCTCTGATATTTATAATTTCCTCTTTTGTACGAGCTTTGGGTTTGTTATGCTCTCCTTTTTCTAGGAGCTTGAGGTTCTGCATTAGGTTATTTATTTGAGTTCTCTCTGTTTTCCTAATATGAGCATTCACTGCTATGAATTTCCTGCTTAGAACTGCTTTCATTGTGTCCCATAGATTCCTGTATGTTGTACTGGCATTATCATTTGCTTGTAGAAACTGTCTAATTTCTTCTTTAATTTCCTCTGTGACCCATTGGTTTTCCAGGAGGGTGTTATTCAATTTCCATGTGTTTGTGGGAGTTTTGCAATTTCTTATGTTATTGACCTCCAATTTTATTGCACTATGTTGTGGTAATATACAGGGGGTAATTTCACTTCTTTTACATTTACTTAGACATGTCCTATGAGCTAGCATATGATCTATTTTGGAGAATGACCCATGTGCAGCTGATGTATATTCTGATTTTGTGGGGTGGAACACTCTGTAAACATCTATCAAGTCCATTTGTTCCATAACTTGGTTCAGTTCTAGAATTTTGTTGTTAATATTTTTTCTAGATGGTCTGTCTATTTGTGATAGTGGGGTATTGAGGTCCCCCACTACAATTGAATTAGTGCTTATTTGGTTTTTCATGTCCATTAAAAGCTCAGTGAAACTTATTTTTCAGATGAAAATGGATACATTTTCTAGTATTTTTCTCCCTACCCTGGAGGGTTGTCTTGCAAACCTGGGGATACTGCTGCCCTGGAAAGTCTTATAGTGTTGGCTCTCCCCATATTCCTAGTCATGTCTAACAGATAGCAGGTGATCAATGAGTGTGTAAGAAAGTGTGAATCAGGCATGGTGGTGCACTCCTGTAATTCCAGCACTTGTGAGGCTGAGGCAGGAGGATTGCTGTGAGTTTGAGGCCAGCCTAGTTTGAGGCCATAGTGAGTTGCAAGCCAGCCTAGATTACAGAGTGAGACCCTGTCTCAACCCCCTTCCCCCCAAATAAAGACATAAATCCATTGTCAAGCCCTTTTCCTGTCGTACGTGGTGATGCTATTTTCATGTTATTTTCTAGCTATTTTTCTAGGATTTGTTTTCACATGGCCACTTTCTTCCATGTTCTGAGCTTGAAGCTCTTGGCAAATATTTCTTGAAGGGTGACACACCTGGTAACACATAATTAGGACCATGGAATCATAAGGGAATATAATTCTGGAGCTAGAAGGGGACTTGGCAGTCAACTAGTTCCTTATTAAAGTCAAACTAAAAATAAACCATGGTATATCTGAAGAATGGAAAGCTACTCAGCAATAAAAAAGGACTGACCTAATGATTTATAGAACATGGATGAATCATAAAAGAATTATGCCGAGTGAAAGAAGCTAGACAAAAAAATTATAAACTGTATAATTTTATTTATAAAAGTTCTAGAATATGAAAACGGGTGACAGAAGGCAGTGGTTGCCTGTGGGTCCACAGATGAGAAGGGCATACAGAGGGGAGGGAAGGCTGGATTCAGAGAGGCGTGCAGAAATGTTTGGGTGTGGTGGTTAATCCATAATCTCACAGGCATAAGCAGATGTCAGAATTCATCCAGTAGGAAGTTTCAGATATGTACAGTTTATTGTGTGTCAATTATACCTCAATAAAGTTGTTTAAAGAAAAAAAAATAGAGGTGTGCGTCACCACTTCACTGGTGGAGTAAATATTTAACTCATACCTGTGTGCACCAGATTCACATGCAATATGCTGGGGGTTCAGAGATCAAAGATATGGCCTGTGCCTTCAGGGAGGGAATCAGGTGAACAGATGATTGACATTCAGTATGTTAAGTGCTAAAGGGAAAGGACGACACAGGAACAGGAGGAGTCCAGAGTGTGGGTGGCAGTGGTTCCTCTGCAAGGAGGTCAGGGAAAGCCTTGAGAAAGAGAGGAACAGAAGGAAGGCTCAGAGTTGATCACATGGACCACAGGGAAGAGCATGGACCAAGTTGGGGACGTGCAACCACCACACATGGCTTGTCTTGACTAGAGCAAAGGACACATGGGAAAGTAGGAAGAGAAGAAGAGCGTGGAGAGTTGGCCAGAGCCAGATCTTCAACCTTTTGCTGCCCTCAAAGTCCTGGGGTGTCTTTGTGTCCGAAGGCTGAGCAGTGTTTCCAAGTGTAGGTCTGTCACTGGGACACGAACTTCTGGAAACACTTGGCATGGTGGACCTCAGCTGTCTTGGAGCCTGTGACACCCAGAGCTGCTTAGTTGTGCCTGGGAGGTCCTGTGTTTCTCCAGGGCTGTTTCAAGACCCAAAAGAGGAGAGAGTTGGTTTAGATCTGGGTGGCAGCTGGGAAACATCTGCTGCTTGCAGCTGCACCTGGGACTGAGGACATCCGGTGCATCTGAATATTGGAGGCAACCAATGGTTAAGCTGCTCTTGAGGCAGCTTTTCCACAGGTAAAGAATTTTGCCTTTCTCTGGCTGGTGGCACCAAACCCTGAAGTCTTGCACTTCTGATGTTGGCCTGTCTGGTGCTCTTGCCCTTTAACTGTCTGCTAGCCAGTCACCCCCAGATTTCTTGAGTCCCTCCTGAGTTGTTTCTAGGGTGGTTTTCAGAGAAGACTAGGATGTTAAATTCTGGATACGATTGTCATTCCACATTAAAAATGCAGGCAGCAGTGCAGAACACGGCTGACTCATGTCAGCCAGACATCTCGGTGTAACCAGAGGAGGGAAGCATGGACAGGGCTTGTACTAATGGAAGTAGATGCCAGATTGCATGGCAACCTCAGGATCCTGTTTACGCTGCTCCCTGCCACTCTCTGGCTGGAAGAAAGATGTGTATATTTAGGCTGGAGGTAAAAATGGGATTTCTGCCTAGTGAGCATTTCTGTGATCTTGAGATCAAGTTGCTTACTTTCAGACAGGGAGCTTCCCACTCAGGAGATCGAAACTGTCATGGCAGTGAAGACCTCCCAGAAGGCAAGAGGAATGACAAGCATGGTGTCATAGTTTCCTCTTATGCTGGGGATTCTTTGCTGTTTTCAGGAGGACTGGGCCAACAGAGCAAGCAGAAGTGCTCGTCCTGGGTTCCCATGCCCCAGGTGGTGTGCGAATGTGGTGGCCAGCACACATGGTTATAGTGAGCTGGGACTAGAAAAGCCAATGTGGATTAATTCTCTCGGGTGGATTAATTCTATCAGGCAATGTCAGGAGGGAAGAAGTTTTTTTTTTTTTTTGTACGGGGGATTGAACTCGGGTCCTTGCGCTTGTGCAGCAGGCGGCGAAACCACTGAGCTAAATCCCTGGCCCAGGGAAGAAGTTTTTAATGGCAGCAGAGTTTGGGTTTTTTTCTCTCATTTTCTCACCTGAGCTAATGAAAATAGTCCAAGTGTGGGCTGGTTTGAGCTCTTTAGCTCTCTCTTCTGCCTCCCCCACCCCACCCCATGCCATCTGCCAGCTAGACTATTAGCTGGCTTAGTGCTCCCTTCTGCTTTGCAGTCCTGGAAGGTCATGCTTGCTAAGATTGGGGTTGGTTTCCCATATGGGTAGGTGGAATGGATATCTAACTATCGATTTGTTTTCTTGCATTTCAGTCGTTCCAAGGAAGTCAAGGACGAGCATATCTCTTTAATTCAGTGTGAGTGTCTCTGAATTGGTGTATCTGTTGTTTTGTGCAAATTTAGAGGGATGGGGGAAAAACAGCTGTCAGACATTCAACAATGAACCCTTCCTGGCAGGCTCTGCCATAATAAAAATAGACTCTACAATAGGTAGTTGGTTACCTTTGGGGAAAATTTTTTAGCAGCATCTCTGGCTAAAAATAATGCATTCACAACACTGTCCTCAGTAGGCACTGTAGTCCCACAGTGAGGAAGCTTCTAAGGACGTCCTATAACCAGATCAGAGATTTGTCATTGGGGAAGAGAATGAGAGTGAGCAAAAGATCTTCTCCCTGAGGCCGGGGATTTAGCTCAGTGGTTTCGCCACCTGCTGCGCAAGCGCAAGGGCCCGAGTTGGATCCCCGGTACCCCCCCCAAAAAAATCTTCCCCAAGAACCACTGAAGAACCCAAGGATGGAGGGAGGGCTCAGCTAGGGAAGAGCCTCTGTCTCCTACTGCAGACATGGTGTGGGCAGCCCTGATGGTCATCACTGGGCATGTGACTTATAATTCCTGGAAAGAAAGGCAAAGCTCACGTAAGCCTGATGAACTGTAAAAATGAAAATCTAGCCGTTCACCCTCAAATAGGTCCTCTGTGAAGAGCATGGCATATTTAATATTCAGGCCTCACCCATCCTTGTGATGACAAGACTGTGCCATCATGTTTGAAATTTTTGGCTGTGGACTGCACAGTGTAGTTGTCATTTTGTCCCCTTATGTCACAAGATGAAGAGTATTTATTAGAAAAATCCTGAGCAAAGTCTCAATGGAGGACTATTTTAATAGACCCATTGAATTCAGCCTTGCAGATCTGAAATTCATTCCAACTGAGATGTTTCCATATGGCTCCCTTTTCAGGGATATTATTGGTTTCAGTTTTTGGCCAGATTCTTCTCAGTGTTGGTTTCCCCCGGGAAATCCTTATGCAGCCTTAGCTTTCTGGCCGCTCATTTTGAACAACTAATGATGTTGGTACCTGTGACTAACTACTCTCTCTCCTTCTGTCTTTTGGCATAGAGTTAATGTGGGCTGTGGGCCTGCAGAAGAGCGAGTATTGTTAACAGGACTACATGCAGTCGCAGACATTTACTGTGAAAACTGCAAAACCACTCTGGGATGGAAATATGTAAGTACCAAGGCATCTGGTGGGAGAAGGCTATAAAGGGAAGAGTGGAAGGCCTCATCCTCAAAAAATACTTTCTGCAACTGGCTTCCCATGGCCTTGTTGGGTTGTCTTTGACCAGGACAGGAAGTCATGTTCAAAGAACACGACCTGGCATAGCCATCCGTCTGCCAGGTTTATCTCTGTCGCTAAGACGCATGCACACACACAAACACACCCCACTCTAGACTTAACAGTAACAGCATAGAACATTTCCTGAAACCTTACTGTGTGCCAGACATGCATGATCCTGTTCGCTCTTCACAGCATCCCTAGGGATTAGGTGCTATTTTCATCCCTATTTATGGGCAAAAATACTGAGGCTGAAGAAGATTAATAGTATGCCCAAGGTTACCTAGATGTTACCAAAGCAGGATGGGACTCTGGTTAGTAGTCCGACTCTCATGCTGGAATAAATGTTCCTAGAAAACCACCTGGGTCCTAGGCCATGTGCTAGGTAGGCATCATCAGATACTATCTTAAATGTACACTGGGAGGTATTGTTGTGGCTGGACCCTCCCAAATGGATATCTTTCATTGTTTAACTCAGTAAAAAATGTTAAGGTCCCCTTGGGACCTAGGAAGAGTAAGCAATCCTTTGCCAGGGTGAGAAAGAGAAAAAGGCAGGGATCTGCTACTTTTAAAACACTGGCGACTTGACTGGGCATGGTGGTTCATGCCTGTAATCCCAGCATTGGGAGGCTGAGCCAGGAGGATCACTGAGAGTTTGAGGCAGGTTGGGCTACATGGTGAGTTCAAGAACAGCTTAAACTACATGGTAAAACCCTATCTAAACAAAACAAAACAAAACACCACACTGGATACTGAGCATTCTAACATGCATTGGGTTCACCACACAACCATACACATAGCCTCCACAGTCCATGTGGCTGGAGGTTTATTTTTTAATTTTTGGTTTGTTTTTTCTTATGAGACAGGGTCTCAATGTGTAATTCAGGCTGGCCTTGAACTCACTGTGCAGCCCAGGCTGGCCTCAAACTCCGGCAGTCCTCCTCAGCTTGCCAAGTTCTGGGATTGCAGGCATGCACCATCCATCACACCCTGCCTGACTAGAGGTTTATGCAGCTAGAGTCAAGATGAAATTTGGGTTCCATCACTTGCTTGGCCACCTGTTTGGGGGCCCCTTCTTATGGTCAATTTCCCAATACTTAAGGTTTTTGGGTGTTAAATAGGATAGGCCTGTAAAATCCTTAGTTCATCACTTGGCATAGAGTATATATTTTTTTCTTTTTTTCTTTTTTTTTCCAGTACCAAGAATCGAACTCAGGACCTTGCACTTGCCAGGCAGGCGTGGTGGTGCCACTAAGCTATATTCCTGGCCCTCATAGATATATATTCAATAAAAATAAACATAAATTGTTTCATTGTCATTGGCAAAACTTTTGCAGCCTGCATATGTACACACATGCATGGTACACGACTTCTTTTCTTAATACTGTTGTGGATATTGAAAGACTTATATTTCTGTTTCTAAGACAACAATTTTTTTATGTAAAATGTCTCAAATTCCCCATCTTGTCTTGGGGTACACTGTCTGCCCTGGCTTAGGAAGAAGATGGAGCGAGGGAGCAGTCAAAACTTCTGGGCAATACAAGTGTGTCAAAGTAGGTTCCTTGGCTGTCACTAACGGACCACACTGGTGTGAGATTCTGAATGTGGGAGGTCTAGGTAGAGATGCACCAGAAACCTTGGTAGATTCTGCTCAGTTTTGCCGTGGGTCCAGTATGGCTCAGGAAAAATAAAGTTATTGGGGGATATGTAAAATAATATGAGCAATAGGTACCAGGCACAAAAGTATGATTCCATGTAAATAAAATTTGAAAATATACAAGTCATTACAAAATCAAAACCTGTCACAGGTGGAAGCTGTGGTCGTGCTTGGCGGTGCAACCTGCAGATTCTGTTTCTCATCTCCGTGGGAGTGTTGAGCGCTAGAAAGAAAGAAGAACCTCAATAGTGTGTTTCTTGTTGGAGGATGGCTAGCCCCTGCTCCCTGTGGTTGGCGTGGCTGTTCCTGTGGGAGAAACTGGACTTTGGCACAACCCCTCTGTGCAGTTACAGGCCATCCTGGCTGATGGGTGGTGGGGGGCACAGTTCTGATTTAGATTATCAAGAAATCTTCTGCCCCCTCCTGTGTTACTAGCCTCTTGGCTGTCTTGTTCATCGAGGATGTGTTGGGTTACAGTAATGAAAGATAACCTGAGTTGCTTGGTTTTGCTCCTTGCTTGAGGTTCAGGTAAAGTGATTCACTCATGCTGGGGATTTAGCTCAGTGGTTCCGCTGCCTGCCTCCCAAGCACAAGGACCTGAGTTCGATCCCCAGTAACAAAAAAAAAAAAAAGGAGGGAGGGAGAGAGAGAGAGAGAAAGAAAGGGAGAGAGGGAGAGAGCAAGCCAGCACTCAGGAGGCTGAGGCAGGAGAATTGCTACAAGTTCGAGGCCAGCCTGGGCTACATAATGAGTTCAAGACCACCCTGGACTACATAGCAAGACCCTGTCTCAAAAAAAAAAACACTAAAAGAAAAAGAAGAAAAAAGTGAATGGGACCTGGTCCCTGCTCTGAAGGCATTCACAGTCATGATGCCAGGGGGAAAGAAAGGCTGTCAGGTGATGTGCACCAGATGAGAGTCCCGTCCAGCTCCCTGAATATTGAAAACTCCTCAGATGGTATTGCTCTGTGTGCCAGATCCAGTGTGCCATTCTTTCATTATTTCTTCTGACCATCGGAATAATCCTGTGAAGTAGATAAACTATTTTGAATCTCAAAATAATCCTGAGTAGCCCAATTTTGTCATTAAGTAGAAATAAGGTGGTTAAATGAAGCAGTAGAAATGAGATCAGCAGGGTGCTTCTGTGGACTCAAGGTCTGGTGCTCTTTTTGCTGGAGTCCAGTGCCAGCATTCTATAAGTGAAGTGTGGCTCAGGAGCGGTTGGGTTTTCTTTTTTCTTTTACTTAATAGGAAAACAGTCACTTTGCAGCAGCATTCACTGTAGTTTTGATTGTGCCTCATAAAGACAGGCATGAAAGAAGATTTTTAGAACTGCTTCAGAAAGTGGCAAGAACAATGGGATAAGTGTGGTTGAAACAAAGGAGAGTGTTTTGAGGGGGTTGATGGCAATGTGTTTTTTCCTATGACATTTAAAAAAATTCATACATTCACTGTGTATTTTGATCATTCCTCATAAGTTACCGTTACAGAAGACAGTAAACTAGTAACACAAACTGTGTGTTGGCAAGTGGCAAGTGCTGTGGGTAAAAATAAAGCTGGGGCAGGGGGAGGAAAAGAAGTGCTGAGGTGAAACTTCGGGTTTTAAGTACAGTAGTTGGGAAAGACCTTACTGGAATGATGACATCGGAGCAAAGATCCTGAAGAAGTTCTGCTGTAGTATTGATGCCACCCTGTTGTTGCCCCGGTTCACAGTGAGGTGCTGGGACACGGAGTGGTTGAGTGGTAGGAGTCTCTTGGTGATGCTCAGACCAGACCTGCGTGTCTCGATGCCTGTCACCAGCAACACCTCCATTTCTGTGGCACCGAAGTCACCTGTTTGTCTCTGGTCACTCAGTCTGTTTTCTCTTATTTTTAGGAACATGCTTTTGAAAGCAGCCAGAAATATAAAGAAGGCAAATACATCATTGAACTAGCACACATGATCAAGGACAATGGCTGGGACTGAGCAGGCAGCAGCCACCCAACCCAGTGTCCACGTGAATGCCATCCAACTGAACATTCTACCCAAGCGTGAGAGAGTGACTGAACACTTGGTTCCATCCATTTGGGGGCCTTGCCATCTGGGGCATCCTCCCACCCTGACACCATCTTTCTGGTGACTGGCCTCTAAATTGCTGTCTCTGTCTCTTTGCTTTGTTTCTGTTTGTGAGTTGATCCTGGCTTCTCTCTCTGTTCTCGTGTTTGCTGAAAACAAAACAACTAAAGGAACAGATCCTTGACCACCCAGCAGCAGCCCACCTCGCAAAGAGCCCCAGGGCCCTGCAAGAGCTGCCTGATGGCCTCTTGTCAGGAGAGCAGTGGCATGTGGGCGTGAGGAAGAAGGAAAAGGGGATCCCTGAGGTCCTGGGGGTGGGCAGGGGCGGGAGGGTGGAAGTAGGAACAGAACTGCACTGCTCCTGGAACCCTGGTAACTTAGGCTTGAAATATTCGACTTGTCTAAAAGGACAAAGAGAAAAAAAATACCTCATGACTGCATTCTCTCTGATCAGAAGCCTCTCTTCCTGACACCCGATGTGCCAGGACAGCAGATGAGCACAGAAGGGGCCCTAATGGTAGCTGATGGGGCAAAGGGCCTGGTTCTCTCTGGGTGAGTAAGGGAAACTCTGGGTAGCAGGAAGTGAGGTAGGTGAAGCCCTGGTGGGTTTTGATGACTCTGATGCCTCACACAGCCTCTGGGTAATCATCTTCTTTGCCTCCTTAGCCACTGAAGATGAGGGGAGAGGGAGCTGTCATTTGCAATGAGCGCACGATGGATATGTCCCAAAGGCTTTGACCATCAACCAAGTAAAATCAGAAATTGAGGAGAGCAGGGCATAAGGGAGTGTTGCAGCTTGGGAGCTCCTGAAGAATGGCTCAGATACTGAGCCAGAACACCAAGGCATAGAACCAGTTAGTAATTCTGAATGTCCACCTTTCTTTTCCTGACCCTTAATAAGAGTGATAGGGCAGGGGGAGGGATTGGGAGGAACCATGGGGGGAATAGACCAGATTAGTGCATATTTCTTCTTTGGTTATCAGTGGGGTCAGCTATCCTTTGATCATTGTGCTTCAGCTGCTTTTGTCCAGTTCCATCATTGTAGACCATGGAAAAACAGACCCAAGGCTTGGAGCCTAGTGATAACCTGGGTGGTGGATTCCTCATGGCCCTAGTTGTTCTGGATCTGAAAGTCTTATATAGCAACAGATCTATTCTTTCGGTCCAGTAGTGGGGGGGTTACAGATTCCAGTGTTATCCTCTGCCCCTACTTCCCATCCAAGCTTCATTGTGTTAAGGAAGTGGAGAACAAATCCCTGTAAGGCTTGAGAGAAAGAGTTTGTTACATTTAATCAACACTGTGAAGTCTGTTCTACGGCAATTCAGCCAATATACGGTGCATGACCAAAACTCATTTCACTGAGTTAATTTCATTTCATAGACGGAAAACGTTAAGATATGTGTGTATTGGGTAATTCTTAGCGTCTCATTCTGCAAGTAGGCTGATCCTATAGGAAAATGCAGCTTTAAAGGTCTCAAAAGGAAAAAAAAAAGAGTGCGTTCATGAAGCTAAGAATCTGTAAAAATCAATTAACCAAGATTAAAGCAGCCAATCCAGGACATTTTCAGAATCACACCTGTAACAAAACCGAATTCCCGTAGGGAGTGAGTCTATGATGGAAATGCCTCTTTGTGTCCATGTGCTGACTGCAGAATGGGAGACTGGACACTGGCATGGCCTGCCCTGCCAGTAGTAGATGGCAGGATGGCAGAAAGCAGGATGACCCATGTCCAGCAGCGGACTGCCTCTCCTCCCCAAAACAAAGCGTTCCTAGAAATTGACTTCCTGCCCTTCCCAGTGCTTTAGTAGCCCTGGAGATTAAGTTGTTCTCCCTACTTTATTACAAGACAGACTGGAAGGTTCAGAAGTAATTCCACTTCCAAAGACATTGTCCTCTGGCTTCCAGGCCCAAGTTCTCAATAAACATTTTTTAACTTTCACATTCGTAAATTGGCTCTCCAGCACAGAAATCATGGATTTCCCCTCTTTGTCCCTCTTAAAGGAAGTGGCCTTCATTTATGGATTTGATTAGGTCTTTTGCCTAGAGAGTGTCCTGGCTGTTAAGAGTCCACTTCATTAGAAAAAAGGGGAGGGAGCCCAATCTAGGTAGATGTTTTGTCTCTAAAACTACAGTTGGGATGTGGTGACATAGAAACTGGACATGGGTGCCCCAGATTGTCAGGGGGCAGAGAAAGAGACCAGTGTGCCACTGTCCTTCCTTAGAGATGGGGCCTGGGTCAGAGCAGGCCCCAGCCAGACCCCCGTTCTGGTTGTTTCAGTTACTGTCCACTGAGCATCCAAAGGGTGTATGGCACCATACTTGGTGCAAGGCAATGAGTGTTGGTTTTCCATAGCTATGAGAGAGAAAAAAAGAAAAACAAAACTCATTAGGCTTCCCTTTGTGTCAGTGAAACCCAAAGTGCTTCTTACACTGTTAACTCCATTCATGGCTTGTCGTTCTAACATTTAGCAGTATTGGAGAGGCCGCATCTGAGCAATGGAGATACATCAATGCAAGGCCTCTGTCGGTTTATTCTTTTTAATTTCCTCACCAAATTATTGACTCAGAGCATAACCAAAGACCTCATTCATTCACCCCCCTCCCCATGGGTTCAGGGAATCGAGTCTGTTGCTTACACGAGGGCGAGGGTGCAGGAGCAGGGAAGGGGAAGGGAGAAGTGAGAAAGGGAAGGCATGAAGCTCTATACCTCAGCCAGCAATGCCTTCGCTTTGAGCTGAAGCCCGGCTGGCAGACTTGAGTTCCATCTCCCTTGTGTCAGCCTAGGTCCCATGGCCTTGGCTACCCTGGAGGACACCCACCAGCCCCCCTCCCCCCTGCCCCACATAGTAGACTCAGGCTGCTGATGGGTTGATTTGACGTGAATCAAACACAGGCAAACTTGATGCCCACACATTCTCAGCTGGGCCTGACTGAGTGCGGCCCCAGCACCTATGACCGTAAGATCGTGTAGATAGGACACAGCACGTCTACTGGCGGATCAATGTGTGCGAAAGAGGTGTCCCCTTTATAATAAGATTTTCAAGTAGATAGATATATATAAAACAGTTGCTTGTGAAATATACTTTTGTATATAATATTTAATTTTTTAAATAATATATTTGGTGCTGTTTTCTCAGATCCCCTGAGAGCACTTTTTATTTTCATTTTAAATTCTATGATTTCCTCTGCATTTCTTGAAGTGTATTGTAAGGGAAACAGTAATCACCAATATACTTTCGGTTTTTTTAAGATCTCTGTCACTTTAATCTGAATCAAGGCTTTAAAGCAATCCCTATCTGTATCTCCCCCCCACCCAGTGGAACAGACTCTGCAGTAAATTTCCAGTTGAGAACTGAAATATTTTCTGGCAGTAGTATTGGCTAGAAAAGAACGTAAATAAAACCAAGTAAATTTAATAGTAACGACTTAGGGTAATTGCTCTTGTTGGAAGAAGTTCCAACAAATTAGAATCTTGTTTTTAAGTGTGGGTGTGTGCGCGCATGCCTGCGTGCGTGTGTGCGCATGAGTGAAAGCACTTTGGATTGTGCCTCCTGCTTTATTTTCTACTGGGGACACTACCTACAGTTTACACCTTGGGCGCGTTAAGGTTTTTCTTCTTTCTCTCTGGTTGTTTTTGTTTCTGAGTGGACCAACAGCACAAGCCACGAGGCTTTTGTTTTCCTGAGCACGGAGCTGTTGCCAGTTTGTTCTTTTTTCTTTGAGTGCTCAACTTTTACAGATTGTAAAGGAAACCTCTGAAGATCAAGCAGAGTCAAATCTGTGCTTCTGAATGAGATGTGAGTGTATTAATCATGTATCCCAGGGCTCCAGTTGTTTTAGAAACCAATGATGTTGAACATTAACTGGTCTGGGATAAAGAGCATTAATAACATAATACACATACCTTGTAGGTAAACAGCTTTTTTTATTTTTTAAGGTCAGATTGCCTCAGGTTCAGGAAGAGGCTGGGAAATCAAATCTTGAACACAATCAATTTATGTATTTTAAAAGAATCTGCCTAAAATGAGAAATGCTAGTCCTATGGATACAGGAAATAAATGATTGATTTTTTAAAAAATTAAAACACAGTCATGAAATCTACTGGCAGTAAGAGAAAGCCGAGAAGAAACAAGCTATTCTCTTATTACCCAGGTCTTCTTGCCCATGTTTTATATAACCTTTTGGAGAAAGTGGGAGTTGATTCCTTTTTCCCAACCTGCAGAGACTGTCTTATAATATAGAATCTGTCTATTTATGCTTGTGTTTACAAACTGTATTTGTTGGGTTTGGGTTTGTTCTTTTGTTTGTTTTTGGTTTTTTTGGTGGCATTTTTCAGGTCATTTTGCTTCAGTAACAAAGGTAATTGTTTTTGAATAATTTGTCTTCACCTTTTCCTGTATTTGTACATAGTGATTCAGTATTACCGTAGAGAAAAGTGCATTGTTTCTGTCATATTTCCAATCTGTGTTGGTGCTCATTTGAGAAAATAAAGTTTTCAAATATTAACTCTGTGGAGAGCTCATTTGTCTTCATTGACCCAGTGTGTTTAATCTTGACATTTAACATTTCCAGTACGGAAAGGCCCACAGGAGGTTGTCTGTCTAAGCCCCATCACAGATCTGCCAACTGACACCTTAAGAGGTTATTTTTCCTAAGGACAATCAGCCAGTTAATGAATATAAGGCAGGTCTCCTGCTTATCAGCAAATGTTTCTTCTGACTTTGGCTATCTAAAAATGCATGCATAACCTTTAACCAGTTTTCTTGGACTGTGTTTAAGTTTTTTGACAACCTCATTTTCTTTGGATTGCATTAAGTAAAAGGGGGAAAAAGTAAAGCACCAAAATTATGTCAAGAAGTAGAATCCTCTCTGAATGGTTGGCTAAGGAAGGGTGATAGATATTCACGGTTATAATATTTGGAAAATAAAGGTCAAGTCTTCTCATTCAACAAATATTTACTAAACAAGTATTAGATTTCAGGCACTGGGTGAGGCAATTCTGTCAGCCTAAGAGATCAACTGTTTTTTGTTCTCCCAGTTGCCTTAACTCCAGTCTTGAAGGCCCAGTCACTGTAAGTGCAGTTTTGTGTGTGGTGCCTTCATTCATGAAGGCTGTACATTTAAGGGTGTGTGTCCGTATCTTATGGTGGTCTCCCTTGTACAAGAAGCCTAAATGTCACAGAAAGATACTAAAACACCAAGCGTGTGTCTATTTACGATGGTGATAATATTTTAAAAGCCTGTTTATAAACAAGAAAACACCTTCCCTAGTTCCCACGCATTTTTACCTACCCTGTTGACTTTTATTTGTCATTGAGTGTATTGTCTTCCTATGACCTGTTTTGCTTCAGTGGATGTGCCTGTCGTTGTTTCATTCTTGTTTGCCTTTTACAGACAGTGGCAGGAGAAAAAAATAACATGTGCAGGAGACAACCAGTCTCAAGCCAGCAATCCTTGGGCCCTCGATCTTTCAGGCTCTCGTCCCCTGTGGTGGCTGTGGCTGTGGCTGTCTAGAAGATCAGGCTGGGAGAAAAGGAGGGCACGGGAATGTTCACGGAGGGCCTGGGCTGGTGCCAGGCCCTGCGTTGTTGGTTCTTTGTTTTTATGACCTTGAGCAGGGACCCTGAAATGAGGTGCTGCCACATCGTCCCAGGACTCCTGGCCATCCTGTGGGAAAGCAGTGACAAATGCTGATTGTCCTCATTTTGTAGTTGATGAAATTGAGGTTTTGCAAGCTTGCATTATTAGTGTCAGGGTCAGGAAGCCCCATCTGACTTCACCCCCTGGTTCTCCCCCTGGACCGTGTTCTAAGTTCCAGCCTCTCTCCTCCAGCCTTGTGAATTCTGCTGTGGCTTCACAAGACACTTTTCCAGTCTGTCCACCTTGACTGCTCAATAATAAGTAAAGCTTGAGGGAATGCAAATTAGAAAATTAACATAAAACAGCTACGAAGATCAGTGCTACTTGAAAAGTAATGTATGTTCCATAGCTGAATATAAGCTTGGATTTGTTCCTTAATACTCTTTAACTCATTCCATAGGTTTCCTTAGTACTTCCATTAATAGGTGCCAAATAAATGCTTGATCTGTTTAAGTTGGGCATGGTAGCACACGCCTGTAATCCCAGCTCTCTAGGAGGCTGAGGCAGGAAAAAAGTTCAAGCCCAAACCCAACCTGTGTAATTTAGCGGGACCTTGTCTCAACAATTGAAAAAGAGCTGGAGATGTACCTCAGTGGGAAGGCTGAGTTCAATCCCCAGTACCTGGAAAAAGAAAATCTTTAGTTAGGCATGGTGACACAAACCTGTAATTGTAGCTACTTGAGAGGTTAAAACAGGAGGTTCACAAGTTCAAGGCCAGCCTGGGTGATTTAAACCCTGTTTCAAAATGTGGACCCCAGTTCAATCTCTGGTACCAAAAAAATAAATAAATAAATAAAGGGTTATGGGTATAATGGTGATAGAGTTCAATCTCTACTATAGGGGGAGGGGGAATTTGTTTAACATGTTAGTGTAAGGGAATGAAACCTCAGCATAAAATGTTTCATACATAAGATAAATATACTATTCATGATCAGTGTTATTTGCCTTTATTCAGCAAGCATTTGGGGGGGACATCTGTTATGTGCACAGTCTAATGGAGAAACTGAACCAGGTTGCAAAAAGTCAGTGGTACTGATTATGCAGAATGGCAGAAGGAAGGGTTTTGTGGCCTTCTCTCCACAATTGACCCAAACTCCAGCCATGTCACCCAAGACCCTCCCACCGGGCCCTCACAGGCAGCTGCTGCTACAGAGGCAGTCCTGCATAAATCCTTTTGTCTGAAGCCAATATGTGGCTCCTGTCCTAAACTAGAGCACAAGGCAGGCTCTGGAGCTAGAGGACGTGGGTTCATTCAAGCACTAATTCCCCTTTGGAAGGATAATCTATGGAAAAAGTTCAGCCTGATGCCTGACATAGTAAGGAATCGATCAAATGTTAATGCTGTGTGTGGTAGCATGTGCCTGTAGTCCCAGCTACTCGGGAGACTGAGGCAGGAAGATTGCTTGGGCCCAGGAGTTCAAAGCTAACCTGGGTAACATAGTGAGACCTCAAAACAAAAAATATTATTACAAAAAAAAGTAAAACAAAAAAGGGCCGGGGATTTAGCTCAGTGGCATCGCGCCTGCCGCACAAGGTCCTGAGTTCAATCCCTGGTACGAAAACAATATATATATATATATTATTACAGATCGCTCAAGTCTACTTTGAATTTAGAGTGGGATAGAGAATATATTTGTTCTTTATGTACACTATTTGCTAAATTTTCACAATTCCCCCATATTATAGATGAAGAAACTGAGGCCCTGTGAATATAAAAAACATGACCGTGGAAAGGCTGGGGTTTTAACTCTTCTGATTCTTTTTTTTTTTTTTATAGCACAACATTTATTGGTACATTTTAGGCATACATAATGGTAACACTCATCATAGGGAATTTGCACCTGTCTGTGGTACCTCCTGCCCCTTTTTTCCTGTCCCCCACAAGCCCCCTCCCCTCCCTATGTACAGAAGCTTTGTTTTCATTTTTTTCCTTCTATTTTCACTTTTTTCTTGGCCCTTCCTTCTTTTCTCCCTCCCTCCTCTCTTGTTCCCCTTCCCATTTAAACATTTTCATCCCATATCCCAGTATCTATTATACATTTTAGTTCTTATTCCCACTTTTGGTTTCTCACACCAGAGAATGTGGTATTTAAACATGTGTGTCTGATTTATTTCACTTCAGAGTATGGTCTCAAGGTGCATCCGTTTAGCTATAAATGTCTGAAGCTCATCCTTCTTTATGGCAGAGTAGTACTCCATTGTATTAAAAAACTACATCTTCTTTATCAACTCATCAGTTGATGGGCAATTGGGCTGTTTCCAAGATTTAGCTATTACAAACTGTCCTGCTATAAACACGGGTGTGGATATATCTCTGCAGTATGATGCTTTTCCAGAAGATACCAAGAAGAGGAATAGCTGGGTCAAATGGAACTTCTGGTTTTAGTTTTTGTTAACTCTTCTGATTCTGAAGCCTGCACCTTGAATGTGGCCCCAGCCTCTCATGAAATATTTACCATATAGGGACATTTTTGGCAGATCTAAGCACACACTCAAAATATCATAGCTATTTTGTTCTCTCATGTTTTCATCCACACACTCCCCCAACACCACACACACACACACACACACACACAGGCACACACACACAAAATTAAAATCTTGCCCCTTCAAGCACTGGAAACACAGAGTTTAGAACTGAGAAAGAGCCCGGGCATAGTGGTGCACACCTGTAATCCCAACACTCAGGAGGCTGAGGCAGGAGAATTGCCGTGAGTTTGAGACCAGCCTAAACTTACATAGTGAAACCCTGTCTCAAAAAACTAAAAGCAAAACAAAACAAAAAGGAAGAGTTGAGTTATATTATACCTTTATTTTATAGGGTTTTAGGCCTGTTGATTGCAGTACTATAACTTCATATTTCATTAGAGAGGAAAGAATATTCCAATCTCCTTTCAGTTGTAGGATGGTTGAAAAGCTAACAATCCACTTGCCCAGGCCAAGTGACAAAGGTACTTGACACCTGCTGACATCTCCATGGGGCTGTTCGTGGGCAGCTTTTCAGGCTGGCTTGGAAAAAACCGAGAATTAATAGTTCTGTCTCACGAAGATATTTCTCATTCCAAAGGGATGTAGGATCATTCTAATAAGAGGCAGAATAGCTAGAGAAGATGAAGTTGCCCAGGCATTAGCAAATTATCTGAACCCTAAAACTATTGAGTTATATTTACTTTGAAGTAAAATAATGATTTATCCCATGCTCATGAGCTCAGAAACTACCAGAGTCAAGTGGGAAGCACATTGGCTTTGTAGTTGGACAGATGGGGATTTTAAGTCTGACTGCTTGGTTCTACGTTCATCACTTTCAGAAAGTTTCTGCAGGGCTGGGGATTTAGCTCATTGGTGGTGCCGCCTGCCTTTCGGCAGTTTGATCCCCAGTACCAAAATAAAAAAAAAAAAAAGAAAGAAAGTCACTGCAGTTAGCAGGACTAGTTTCTGTCATGTGTAAGTCAGATAGCAGCAACAACGGAAATTCCTGTGAGGACAGATAGGACCCCCAGAGTGCCCAGTACAAATAGGCCTTTTTGAGTGGCGCTTGTCTTTCTGGGAGTGATCGGAACTCCCTAGGATATGTTCTCCCAGCACGGAGGATCTATTTATCCCTCTCACTCCACTCCTGCAAGGAGACTGGCACCTGGAAGTGAACCAACCTTGGTTAGTGGGTAGCTGAGTAGCAGCACTGGGACTCAAACCCAGGCCACATAGGCCGGTATTGGCGAACCTATGGCACATGTGCCACAGCGGGCTGTTTGTTATCATTGAAAGCTCTAAAAGGTTCGCTGTCACTGCCCTAGGCAATCAGGTGAGTTGTCTCAATGGCACACTGCTTTTACTTCTGGAAGAGGGTGTGCATGAGCAGGGAGGGGCCAGCTGGACGGCTCACCCTTGGGTCTTGTGGTAGCCATCTGTGGTAGTCTTCAGTACCCTTGCACTGTGGCATGGTGTGCGGACACCATACTGGAGGAGAGAGGGCAGAAACCTATCAGGACCACCTCCCCAGCCTCCCCTGGATGGCCTGCCTCAAATTCTGGGCCACTTCTCCAGAGCAAAGCCACACAGGCAAAGCAACCAAGCCATCAAATCAGGGATGCTTTATTTATGGCTTTAATAATAGGGTCTCTTGGGAAATGTTTGGTTTCCCATTCCCAGAAGCAAAAACGCTTCTACAGAATGTTGTTGAAATTTATTGCTGCCCATGGGTTTTTTTCCTACCATATTTTTGGAGCCACCTGAATAGACTTTAAAATGTACTCTCACAAAAGTAGAATGATCTGAGGTGCATCATTCATTTGGCTGCTATGTGCTGTACCAAGCCAGCACCTTATGGAAAATGGAGACTGTAAGTTGATTATGCATCCGCTGACGACAGTCCTGTGTTGAACAGGATGCATTTATTACCCAAGCTGCTTAACCCAACCTTGTAGCTTTGTCCAGTTCCCGGGCAGCCGGAAGGACCCACAGCTTCTGGAGGCATCCAGGCTTGACGTTGTTTCCATGGCAGTGAGATACAGCCATAGCTCAGATTTCATTTTATTTTAGAGCTCAGTAAGATACAAGAAATAGTTTACAGGGAGAATGTCAGGCGTCTGAGAGAGGATGCTGAGGGAAAGGACAGCTGCCAACCTCCTGGGGCCTGGGGGGATTTCTGTTTAACAAGGGAGATGGGTCATCTGTCCTCTGAAAAAGAGGCCAGAGTTAGCACTCAGATAACTGATGTGAACTAGTTGTGTCCACAGCATCCTGGATTTCTCTTGCTTGGGGAGACCCACCTTGAGCCTGAGGGAGGCTTGCCTGAAAAGCCTGTGTGTCTGGGCAGGAGGAGCCCAACACTGGAATGCAGATAAAAAATCCTTCCTGCCAGGGCCAGAGGATGCCCAGGATGTGCCAGGGATGAAGACCCAGCACTGGAGTCAGGCCTCAGCTCGGATGGGCCTGTCACTTTGTGAGGCTCAATTCATGCATTGAAAGGCAGTGGGTTATTGGGAAGACCGAGCAAGAAAGTGCACACTAAGTCCTCAGACCAAGCTTAGACCCTAAAGCTCAGGAAATGCTTTTTTTTGGTACCGGGGATCGAACTCGGGTCCTTGCATTCGCAGGACAGGCAGTGGAACCACTGAGCTAAATCCTGGGTCATTTATTATTGCTTCAGTAGCGGTGTGGGCAAGGCATGAATGTATGTACTTAAAATGGAAAAATGCATGCATGTATACTGCATAAATGAGAAGTATTAATATAAAGAGTATTAAGTATCTTTTTTTATTTTTGGTGCTGGGGATCAAACTCCAGTTCTATCCCTGAGCTACATCCTCAGCCCCCTCTTTTTTTTTTGGTTTGTTGAGATGAGGTCTCACTATATAGTTCAGGCTGGACTTGAGCTCACCATGTAGCCCAGGCTGGCCTCAAACTTGCAGTGATCATCCTGCCTCTGCCTCCTGAGTGCTGGAATGATAGACATGCACCACCATGCTCAGCCTCAGCCCATCTTAAACAAAATTTTAATTTCAAGATGGAGTCTCCCTAAGTCTCCCAGGTGGGACTCAAACTTTCGGTTTTCCTGCCTCAGTCTCCCTATGTGCTAGAATTATAGGTGCATGTCACTGCACCTTCTATTCCTTTCTTCATCTCCATTTTACTGTTGAACCCATCCAGTGGGATTTTAACTTGATTATTATCTTTTTCTCTTTCTTTCTTTCTTTTTTTGTGGTACGGAGGATTGAACTCAGGACCTCGCACTTGCAAGGCAAGCACACTGCCACCGAGCTAAATCTCTGGCCCTTGGGCCTTCTCTTCCTGTTCCTGTCCTCTCTTCCTCTCTTTCTTTCTTTCTTTCTTTCTTTCTTTCTTTCTTTCTTTCTTTCTTTCTTTCTTTCTTTCTTTCTTTCTTTCTTCTCTTTCTTTGCATGGTTTTCTAAATATATTTTTTCCTCAGGGAGTTTGGCAAATGCTAAATAGCCCCAAAGATAATCACTTATACTTTCTTTCAGAAGGTATTTATGAGTCAGCAATTATGCCAGGGGTAAACAGAGAACGTCCCTCTCCTCTCTCCTCGGGGAGTTTTCTCAGTCATCTCCCGGCATGGTTGTTTAACAAGGGGGAAGTAGGTCGTTGCCCAGGGAAGAAAGGTCAGAGTTGTCACAGCAGTTACCATTTGGTTCTAAGACTTGGAGTGTCGCTTAGTGGTAGAGTGGTTGCCTAGCATGGCCAAGGCCCTAGGTTCAATCCTTAACATTGCAAAGAAAGAAAAAAGAAAGTATGATACATCACTTCTCGGCTTTTTGGCTAAGATCAAGTGTAGAAAGTATGATATATATATATATATATATATATATATATATTTTTTTTTTTTTTTTTTTTTTTTTTTTAATAGTGACTCACTATGTAGTTCAGGCTGGCCTTGAACTCAGGAAATCCTCCTGCCGCAGCCTCCCAGTAAATTCTGGGATTACAGGTGTGTGCCTCCATGCCCCCCTTTCTGGGGGACCTTGCTGCCATAGCCATTCTTCCTCTGGGTCCCTCTAGCTCCTGACCCAGGCCACTGCAATGGTCCTTATCAGGCTGCATTTTCGGTGCCTTTCCCTAGGACTCCATGGAGGGCAAGGACACAGACTTTTTTTTATATAACTGCCCAGACCAACAGCTTAATGAATATTTGATCAAGGAGTAACTGAGTGAATGTCAAGATGGTCATCTATCAAAAGAAGTACTTTTGCTGGGTGTGGTGGCACACGCCTGTCATCCCAGCATGGAGGCTGAGGCAGGCGAATTCCCACCAGTTTGAGGCCAACCTGAGCTACATCGTGAGCACAAGGCCAGCCTGAACTACATTGTGAGACCTTGTCTCAAAACAACAACAACAAAAAAAAAAGGAGGGGGAGGAGCATGCCTTTCAACCTCAGCCCCAAAGGAAGCTGGTGATATTTGTTGAACTTACCCAGGGGAGAAAAAAGATTGCTTTAGCTTTACCTCCGCTCTGCTGGAAACAGGTAAATGAGAGAAATCTCGAGGACAGGAAAGGCAGCTAAGGCAGGTGCATCTTTACATCTCCAGGTGGGAGTCACGCTCCTCAAGTGGTTCTTTTCAACCTAAGTGCAGTGGCAGGGGTGTAGGGGACTGGGGTCCCTCATGTAGTAGCACAGGGGCGGATTTCTCCACACGGGGTGACAGAGAGCTGGTCTGGAACACAAACACGAATCCCTCAGCTGGCTGTTAAGGGTGATCTGTCACCTGTTGCCCAAGCAAAGTCCTCCAGGCCTGGCTTGGATGTAGGCGGGGTGAGGGCTGGCTCAGTCATAAGCCCCGGAGTCAGGAAACAGGGACTCTAATCCTCTTTATGGGGTCCCTTTAGATTCAGGCTCTTGTCACTAATCTCTCATCATTTCCTCCTTGTCATTCTCTCCTAATCTCTTTGATTTAAGGGATCCCATTCAAGTGAGAGAAAGAGAGACACTGGTTTCTTTTATGGCGTTTCCTCCCAGCTACTTTGCTCTTGCCTGGAGTCTTTTTATCTTAGACTTGATTGCCTAGGGTTTTGCAACTCAAAAGCCAGGGAAATATAGTTTTAAATACATAGAAACACAATAAATACAGGGAAATATAATTTTAAATATATGTATAAATACATATGGCAAAAATTCTCACCCCCTTTTTTCAAAAAATAAAAAGCATTTTCACAAACACAAAGTCATGTAAACTTCATCACAATCAATATACAGAATATTTCCATCCCCACAAAGAATGCCCTCTGACCCAATAACAGTCAAACGTCTCCTCATATCCCCAGCCCCTGACAGCCCTGTTTTCTGTTCTTGTAGTTTTACTTTTTCCAGAATGACAAACAATAGGCAGCCTTTTCACTCTGGTTTCTTTCACTCAGCATAATGCTTTGAGCAATTCACCATGTTGATGTGTGGATTAGTAGGCTGATTCTTTTTTGCTTGTTTTGCAACAAGGTCCCGCTGTGTCACAAAGGCTGGCCTTGAACTCACAATCCTCCTGCCTCAGCCTCCCTCCTGCTGGGATTACAAGCATGCGCACCATACCCAGCTTTAGGTTGTTTCTTTTTTATTACCAAATAGTATTCCACTGTATGGATGGACCACAGAATGTTTGCCAGTTGATGAATGTTTGTATGGTTTCCAGTCTCATGCTTCTATGAAAAAGCTGCTATAACATTTGTGGAGAGGTTTTATGTAAGTTGTGTATATATTTTCAATTCCCTTTGGTAAATTTCTAAGAATGGGATTGCTGGGATCATGTGGGAAGAGGAAGTTTAAATTTATAAGAAAATGACAAACTGTTTTTCCACAGATGTACCATTCTGCATTCCCACCAGCAGTACATGAGACTTCTAGTTGTTCTCCATCCTTGTTAGCACTTAGGATGGCTCATTCAGTCAGTCAGCCATCTTGATAGATGTGTAGACATTTTTTCCCTGAATTGTACTGTTGCATTCCTCCCTTAGGATAAATATACAGAAAATCCTTTCTGAACAATGAGATACAGATCTAAGAGAAAAATTAAGAGTGACTTTCTATCATAGTTTAAGAAATATCTTTTGCTTTATGCAAAAACAAAAAGACAAGAATGAACAAAAAAATGCGAGGGCAGGGACTGGGTAGCAGAACCTGGTGTGGGCCCTCACACCTTTCAGTATGATTCTTTCTTGTCACCCATCTGGATGGGAAACACACTGATTAGCCAAGTTTTTCTGGTTAACCCATTTGGAAAAAAAATCTCTTTTTACTGCTCTCAGTGTGGATTATAAAATCAACCCTTTTTTTGTTAAGCCCTGTTATCCAAACTGATCTCCTTTGGACTGGAAACGCTGGCTCTCACAGTGAGATGGGTGGGATGCTAGTGTTGCTAGGACAACCACATGTAAAACCATTATTAAGGGTCGCACACTGACAGGAAGACTCAACCCTTGACCTAAAGTTCTGTTATTTCCTAGATGCTCAAGAAAGTCACTCGACATGAAGAGTCTCCGAGTCCTTTTAAGGAATCATCTCGTTCTTTCTCCTGTCACTCCCCGTTTGCTTCACTGGCATACGCACTGGCAGCATAATCCTGCAATTTATAATCTGGGACGTACAGTTCAAGGCTCTGCTGAGGCAATTATATTCTCCATGAGAGGCTGCTTAACTCTGGATGTAGAAAACTCAAGTCTGAAAGGGAGACGACAGCCGTCTCCCTACGCATGAGGATGGAAAGGAAGGTTTTTCTTGCAGCTGTGTGCACACATGCGCACTTAGGGCTTTATCTTTCTTTTTTTGTCCCCTTTGGTTTTTTGAGACAGAGTCTTGTTTTGTAGTGCAGCCTGGCCTTGAACTTATTATATAGACCAGGCCTCGCACTTGCAGGATCCTCCTGTCTCAGCCTCCGGAGTGCTGGGATTACAGGCGTGCACCACCACACCTGGCCAGTCACTTCTTTTTTACCACATGCAAGGGACAACAGGGTCCCCAGTGTGGGAATTTTGAAGAACTCAGGTAATTTGCTGACTGGTTGGCAATGCTTTCTTTTGGTTTCTAAGGAATAAATCAAGACTTGCAAGCAAAAGGCTACTCCTCATTTTGGACACCATCTGGTTCAATTTTTCCCAAAATCCCATATCCAGGGTGACCCAGGATGACAGTAAATGTAAAACCTGCTGGAATTAGGTGCCCACATTCAAGAACCACATTTCAGATTTTTGGTTCAAAAAGTAATGGTGACACAATGGGGTCAAACGAAGCTGTCAGAAAAATAGCTGCTAATAATAGCTCACAGGTTTCCAGCTCCTTGCCAGTCACCAAATGCTTCACATGTGCTTTTCCTTAGCCTTCACATTAACCCTCTGAGGTAGGTCCTGTACAATAAAGAAAACTGAGGCTTAATGAAGTGGTGATTTTTCTTCCTCTTCCTTCTCTTCTTTTTTTGTTTTTTGAGACAGGGTTTCAACTATGTAGTTCAGGCTGGTCTTGAACCCTTGGTGATCCTCCTGCCTCAGCCTCCCCAGTGCTGGGATTATAGGCAGGTGCCACCATATCCTGCCTAATGCAATTTCTTAAAGGTCCCCAGCTAGCAGACGGCAGGGCCAAGTATAAACCCAGGTTATATGGCTCTAGGGTCTTCATTCTTTCTTTTTCTTCCTCCTCTTCCTCCCCTCCCCCTTTCCCTCCCCTTTTCTTCCTCCTCTTCTTCCTTCTTCTCCCAGGCTGGCCTCAAATTTGAAGTGATCCTCCTGCCTCAGCTTCCTGAGTGCTGGGATTACAGGCATGTGCCACCACACCGAGCCACTAGAGTCTTCATTCTTAACCACAATATATTCTTTCTCATACCAGAGCCTCACTGCTGCAAAAATCCTCAGGTAAATAAGCCTGACAGGGCCGGGGATTTAGCTCAGTGGTTTCACTGCCTGCTGCGCAAGTGCAAGGACCCGAGTTCGATCACCGGTACAAAAAAAAAAAAAAAGCCCGACAAATGTAAGGGCAAAATGTTTTATAGACATGACAATCTACTTCAAAAATCAGCAAACGCCTGTAATCCCAGCACTCAGGAGGCTGAGGCAGGAGGATTGCTACGAGTTCGAGGCCAGCCTGGGCTCCATAGTGAGTTCAAGGCCACGCTGGACTATATACCGAGAGCTTGTCTCAAAAAACAAAACAAACCCCCGCCCCCCAAACAAGCCATTCATTTGTTCATTTGACAGATATTAACGCACACGTACAGACAGTGGGTCTACAATAGTAACAAGATCACAAAAGCTGCTTCCCTCACAGTTCTTGAGTCCCCAAAGAGGGACAGTTTGTAAGGAGAAAATTACAATTAAAAAATGTGCGCACCGTCAGAGGTGTGACCGGTAACGCCCCGGAAGCGGAAGCGGAGGGGCTTCAGCTCCTTCGCAGAGGAGACGACTAGGGGACGCCTTGAAGAACCAGTGGGGACAACCAAATTGACTCTGTGTGTGCAATGTTTGGTGCGCGTGTGTACATGTGTGCGTGTACACGTGCGTATGTGCAAGCACAGGGGGGTTGTGCAGAGGAGGAAGAGGCATCGTGGGCCGAGGGGACCAGCCAGGCCCAGGACTCAGACCTGGATGTGCGTGGAACCCCGAGCTCTCTGGAAACAGCAGCAGGGGAGGCTGAGGCCGCGCAGAGGTTGGAACCAGGTCTTGAAGGGCCCCAGGAATCGGAGGTTGAACTCACAAGGCAGCAAGAATCCATCAGAGGACTTTTTCCCACCAGTGCTGGAGCTTGAACCCTCTGAGCTACATCCCCAGCCTTTTTTATTTTTTGTGAGACAGGGTCTCATTAAATTGCCCAGGCTGACCTTGAACTTGCGATCCTGCTGCCTCTGCCTCCTAAGCACTGGCATCACAGGCATGCGCCACCACATGTGCCCACTAAAGGGTTTGGAGTGGAAGCGTGGTGCCATCTGATGGGCATCGAATTCCAGCTCGATCGGTCACGGGAGTAAGGGTTAGAAGGAAGCAGGCGAAATCGCAACAGGGAGATAACTTAGGAGGATGCAGTAATACTGTGGATGAGGAAAGGTAAAATGCCTAACCTAGGGCGGTGCCAGTGGAGATGGAGAATTGGAGAGAAAGAGTGTATGGGACTTGAGGATTACTTCACCGTGAGTTAGCCTGAGGTTGCTGTGGTCTGGATGTGTCCCCTGAGATTCATATGTGGAAACATAATTGCCAGTGCGACAGTATTAAGAGGTGCAGCCTTGGGGAGCGATTAAATTATGAAACTCTTCATGAATGGGATTAGTAACCTTGTAAAGGAGGTTGAAGGGTTGGGTATGCAGGTCAGTGGCAGAGCGCTTGCTTAGCATGTGGGAGGCCCTAGGTTTGATCCCCAGCACTGCAGAAAACAAACAAAAAAAGCAAAGACAAAGGTTGAAGGGAGCACCCCAGCCCTCTTGCCCTTCCGCCTTCTGCCAAGTGAAGATGCAGCCACAGGTGCCATCTTGGAAGCAGACAGGGAGACTTCACCAGACACCAAATCTGCTGGTGCCTTGAACTTGGACTTCCCAGCCTCTAGAACTGTGAGTCATAAATTTGTTATTTCTAGATTACTCTCTCTGTGATATTTTGTTATAGCAGCCAAGATGGACTGAGGTAGTTGTTCACTCATAGGCCATGGCTCAGACTGCACTGCACTTCCTAGGGGTGTGACTTGGGGCCAGGTTACTTAACTTGTCGGCTTCAGTCTCAACATCAGTACAAGGGGGAAAATCTTGGTAGCTAAAGCACAGGGAGTGGTGAAGATTGGTGATATCCATGTGCTTCAAACAGTCTCTGGTACCATAAATGCTCAACACATTTTCTTTTTTCTCTTTGTTTCTTTCTTTCTTTGTTCCTTATTTGTTTATATTTTGGCAGTTGTTTGTGAGACAGGGTCTCACTATGTAGTCCAGGCTGGCCTCCAACTCAGGGCGATCCTCGTGCATCAGCCTCTTAAGTGCTGGGATCACAGGTGTGCGCTACCATGCTTGTCTGTGTTTTCTTCATTTTAGTGAGAGAAAGAAAGAGACTTAGGCGATCCCAGGTTCCTGACCTAGATCATCCCGTGGACATCCACTTGGTAGAGGACACTGCCTATGAGAAGGCTGCAGTCCAGGAAGGAGCCTGCTAAGAACATCATGAACTGGTGACTGAGGGGTCAGGGCTGAGACTCGGTGTGTTTGTTTAGCTGTGCAGACCCTAAGTGATGGTCCTGATAGTGTCAGGCTCTCTAGAGGAGGTAGAAAGACACGGAATCAATACTTTCAACAACTTCATCTCATTAAACAGCACCACCGTCTTCCCAAGTTTAGTAGGTTCAAATCTGATTGCTCTCTATTCCCCCAACCCCTTCAAACTCGCACACAAGTCTTAACCCCAAATCAATTCCAAATCTTCCCTGTCTCCACTGCTACCTCAGCCTGGTTCCAGCCACCTCTTCTGTCCTGGACTCGGCAATGACCTCTGCGCAGGGGTCTTCTCACTTGCACTCGTGTCCCATCCAGTACATTTCTAAGAATACTGCGGTGATCTTTTCATAAATCAGAACTGGCTGACCCTTGGAGATTAGACTGAAATTCCAACTATTCAAGGTTCTACCTACCTTGACAGCTACAGCCTTGAAACTCACAACCACATGGGCATTCTTTTATTTTGTCTTGTTTGAGACAGGGACTCACTATATCATAGCCCAGCCTGGATCTGAACTTTCTAGGAAGGCCAGGCTGGCCTTGAACTCATGATTCTCCTGCCTCAGCCTCCAGAGTGCTGGGATCACAGGTGTGCGCCACCACATCTGGCATGGTCACCATTCCTTTTTTTTTTTTTTGGTACCGGGGATCGAACTCGGATCCTTGCGCTTGCGAGGCAGGCAATGGAACCACTGAGCTAAATCCCCGGCCCCACCATTCTTAACAGAGTAATTAATCACATTCATAAAATGCATCCTCAGTATTCTGCTCAGATTATTGTATAGCTTGATATAAAACAAAGACTCCCATGTGTCGTGGACCTGCTACATTCCATCCACCTAGTGTTTCTCTTGGCTAATTCTTGCACCAACTCTTCAGAGTAGGTGTTATCCTCCTCCTCATCTTGCACCTGAGGAGTGTCATGCTCAGAGGAGGCTCAGACTCGCCCAAGGCACAGAGCTGGGCTGGGGGGAGCGAAGATTCAAACTCAGCTCTGTTTAAGCAGCCCTGATGTCTAGGCTGTTTCACAATAGTGTTGAGGACCAAGGCCTTCACTCAGAGGGTAGATGGCCTGATACCACTTGGCTAATGCTAATTTAGGAAAACAACTGGGAGATAAAGATTTATAGAGAGCGGACTCTGTAATTAGCCTGTTGGCCCTGCAGGAATGTGAGTTTGATCTGCTGTAGTTCACAGTTACTTGGCTTCCAGAGATTCAAAGGCAGGATTGTGGGGGTCTCTGAGGAAAACAGCTGTCAAAGATGGGAGTCAAGGATGGGCTTCTCTGGGCTGTGCTGGGGAGGCCAGTGTTCTCACAGTGAAGACAGCATCTTGGGACAGGAAGTGTGAAGGACAACAAGCGTGCGGGAAAAGCCTGTGACAGGGGACAGTGCATGCTGGCAGTGGGGCAGACAGGGAAGAGAAGCACATTCGACCACAGTGGGAGACTTACCTGGAAAAGAGGTGTTTAGCCCCTGCCTTCTAGAACGCTTTTCACTGCACTGCCGGCTGAGATAGCCTTTCCTGGTGCCTTCTGTTAAGAGAACTCTTAGTTGAGTACTAAAATGAGACCCTCAAGATCAACTGCCACCAAAATCCCACAAGTAATCCCTTAAATGCCACCTCCTTAGCAGCCTTTCCTGAGCTCCGCATCTAAATCAGACACACGGTCCCATCCTTACTCCCTGTTACTGTGCCCGACTGACTCTCTCAATAGCATTTCTCATGATTTGCAGTGATATATTTATTAATTTTCATGTTAATTGCCTGGCTGGACTCCTCGGGCATAGACCATCTTTGTTTAATTCACCAGTGTGTGTTAAGAACCTGGAACACAATGCAGGTATGAGGTAAATGTGCGAAAGCTGTTTGTTGGGGGTGGCTGTTCCTTCAGTGGTGGTCTTTGTGGCGTGGAAATAAGTTTCAGTGTCCTGCGTTTGCACAGAGGGAGAATCAGGCTAGAGTCACCACAAGGGTCAGGTCTCGAGAGGAAACAAGGATCGCTCCCAAGGGGCCATGGGTCCTGCTTTTTTTTTTTTTTGGTACCGAGGATTGAACTTGGGTCCTTGCACTTGTGCAGCAGGCGGCAAAACCACTGAGCTAAATCCCCAGCCTGGGTCCTGCTGTTTTGCCTAACTCTGGTGAAAGAACTTGGAATTACTTTTATGGAGAGATCTGTCAGTTTGGGCCCAGCCCTTGGTGCCTCACGCTTGCCCTGTCCGTGTCCAGCTGGGGGTAGAACCCTGGGACTGGTCATGCTGGGACTTGCCCCACTCTGTGCTGCCAGGAGTTCTGGCTGGCTCCCATCAGATATAAGCGAGTTTTTGGCAAGCAGGAAGGAAGCAAGCTGAGCCATAGCAAGAACAAAGTCAGTCTCCCTCCCTCTCCTCCCCCATACCAAAGTAGTCTGCTGAGGAAAGTCAAAGGGTGCTGGGTTAAAGAGAGCATTGATTGGCCGGGTGCAGTGGTGCACCCAGGTAATCCCAGCTACTTGGGAGGCTGAGGCAGGAAGATCACGAGTTCTAGGCCACCCTGGGCAACTTAACAAGACCCTGTCTAAAAACAAAAAAAATTAAAAATAAAAGGGCTGGGACTATAGCTCAGTAGTAGTAGAGTGCTTGCCTGACATATATATAAGGCCCTGGCTTCAATCCCTAGTACTGGGGATATGACTGGGGAGGGATTATCTGCTGTCTAATAATCAGCTGTTTGGGGGCAAATTTTCTCAGTAGCCAGGGCAAGCGTGATACTTTGTTTTTCCTTTGGCCTTCCTGATAGCAGCATAGCCTTGAGGTCAGGCTGACCTGATTCTTTTAAGGAGCCCTTGAAATGCCAATAAGTGCACAGTGGAGGGCCACACGGAGGCCTTCCTCACCTTCCATCACCTGCTCTTATCAGTGCCGCCCTTTGTTTATGAAGGGCGAGACTAGCAAGACTTCTGGTGACAGGAGGGAAGGTAAATGGGGCAGGAGCTCCCATTTGCCTTGGCCTGTGAAGAACACACCAGTCCTCTCTTCGGGATTTCTGGATGGTCTGAACCTAGTGAAGGGAAACAAAGCCCTGCTTACTCCTAGGATCCTCCACATCTGAGATGTTTATGCAATGCACATTTAGAGAGGCTGAACATATTTCCCCCCACTGGTGTGAGTTCTTTGGATGGCCTAGGTTTGCTGTCAGGTTTCCACGTCTTTTTTTTTCTGGAAAGAAAGTCAAGACCATTTCTCCTTGACATGCTATATTCAAAGCTGTCTCATGTTGTAAGACCGGGGGACAAGTTGGAAAGTAAAACAGACCTTAGTCTGGCCAGACCACTCCCAAAGCAAAGTAGCTTAGAGAGGCGATCAGCCCAGAGTCCGAGGCTCTTTTTATAGGGGGTTGCAGGGAAGTTAACAGGCGAAATTTACAGAAGAGGGAACAAAGGTTAGTGGTCTTACATTTGCATGTTAATTAGCCTGACATGTACTGATGGTCAGCAGATGTTTTGTAGATTGTTCTATAGATATCGGTGTCCGAACATCAGTTTTTGAACAAAGAGTTGAATAATTATGGCTGATACAGATCTTATCTAGTGTCCCGGCACTAACAAGCATCTTTATCTATTTACTCACATTCAATCACAGTTGGGGCTAGGGGAGTTTTATGATTACAGAGTTATGCAGTCCCACATTGTCATTTACATTAAAACCATGTTAGGATATCTTCTTAGCCCTTTTCTACACAGGAGAAGATAAGAGATTCAGAAAAGTGGAATATATTTCCTCAGTCCCCTCACTAAAGAGGCTGAGTCAGAATTTGAACCCAGGGTTTTTGGCTTCTAAGCTGGCATGTTCTTCCCATTCAGAGCCCACAGGAGTTGGAAGAGCTGGAACAAATTACAGGATGACCTGATGATTCTGTTTATCAGTATGAATTTAGCGCTAAGCAGAGTTTGGCTTGTCTGCTTTTACTGGGGAGAAATGAGTAGAGAGTTAAGCATGAAAACAATTTTTTTTTGGTTTTTTTTGCCCAAACTGATCACAGCACCCGTCCCTTCCAGACAATCAAAGCGTTTGTAAGTAGGCCACCTTGTCACCGTCATGGCTGAGAAAGGTGACCTTGGGAGAGACTAACACCCCCTTGGCCCGGAACCGGCCATGCGGGGTGGCAGAGGGGTCTGCATTATTGGACAGGACAGCTGCCGCGCTTTTTCAGTCCCGCCCAGGAATAGCTGGGGAAGAAAGCCTCCCGTAAAACGACTGTCAGCTTGCGTGCCTCCTTCCCTACACCAAGGGAGCCAAGCAGGACAGAAACCCAGGGCAGTGGCTTGTCTTTGTGGCCCTTCACTCAGTCTCCCTGCCTCCACCCAACTTCCCCTTCTGGGGAGAAGCCAGCCCAGCCTCCACCCTGTGGGACAGAGCTTGAGCTCTGGGGCCCTCAGCAACCCGCTTCAGGGAGGAGGGTGCCGCTCGCTTCCTTGCTCGAGATGTATTCCTAAGCTGTAATCACACTTCGAGTGGAGTCAGCCAAAGCAGTGGCTATTAATAGGGAAGTGAAGAAAGCTGGCTCGGAAGGAAGCTGACCTAGGCTGGCGGGGAGAGCCTGGGCACCTTGGCCTACGATCCTCCCGAGAGGTCAGGGCGAGGCAGACCCGAGCTCAGGTCCGTCCTGGGCAGCAGTCAGCACTATCTGGATTTCTCAACTTTGGGAATAGAAACCTGAAGCAGTTCTGATCAAAGGGCCCTTGAGTGGTCTCTTCCTGGTCCTTGGGGAGACTCTGAGCCCTGAGGACAAACAGCTTCAGTAGCTGTGACTCAGCAGAGGAGCAACGGCGGCTGCATTTCTGTGGGCTCCCTCTGCTGAGAAGCCAGCGCTGACCCAGGCCTTAGCCAGCCAGGGATCCCCATTGGCAGAGATGTCTGAGTAGGGAGATCCTGTATCTGGCTGTGGCTGTGGCTGCTACAGGAAGGTGGAAGTGTGGGGCGCAGCAAATGAGGGTCATGTTGCAGAAGGGCCTCAAACTGTGGGGAAAGATGTAATTCTCTGTAAATGCATTGCATTTTGGGTTTTTTGTTTGTTTGGTTTTTTTATACCAGGGATTGAACTCGGGTCCTTGCACTTGTGAGGCAGGCAGTGGAACCACTGAGCTAAATCCCTGGCCCAATGCAATGCATTTTGGGAGGAGCTGAGGTTTAGTCTTTTGGTAGACTCTCCATTATGTGGCAGCAGGAAGCAGGACAGACCCCCAAACCAGGCCCAGGGTACCACAGGAGACATGGAGCTGCTCCCAGAGCAGCTGCATTCTCGGTCTCTCTCTCTGTACCCCAAACACACGCCCTCCATGTGCCACCTCACCAACCCCAGCAGGGGGTTGTTACCATCTCTGTGCTCAGTTGGGAAACAGATTTCCAAAAGGTGGAGTGACTTGGCTACACAGCCAGCAGGTGACAAAGATAGGACTAACCCCTCTGGCTGGCTGCAGCAGGCACAACCTCATCCTTTGCACTTCTCCTGGCCTGACCTAGGAGTCACCTACATTGTCACTACGAGGCCAGCGATAATGTTCCTTGTGTGCTGGGTGGGAGATCGTGGGGAGTCAGGGGAATGATATGCTGTGTCTGCTCGCCTTTCTCAGCTGTCAGTATGCCTAAGTATGTTTCCTCAGCCGAGAGGATCCATTTGGGTTCCTGGATCTCTGAAGAGGGAGGTTTGGATGGAGACAGGATGAGGGAGTATTTTCTCCTTCTGCTAAAAGTATTTACTAAGCACCTAATGGGCTCAGCTCTGGGTGCTGTGGGCATTTTCATATTAAAGAGCAATTTAATGACATCATTGATCTGGTACTTTTCTCTGGTGCTTTCTGCATATCCTCAACATACTTGCAAGTGATAAGAACTGTACACATATGTTTGTCACCTCAGTGTTACAGAGGTGTCATAACTGCATTCTTAGATGCTTCTGTAGAATACCTTTTTACCTGGAGTTGGTCTCTAGCACCTCAAAAACAAAACAAAACAAAAATCTTTTCACCGAGTGAGGAGCGTATCAGGGAGTGGCTTTCCTTCCCCCAGTCTCCATCTGGGTCACTTCCTAAACCTGATAGAGATTCCATGGCTCCAGATACCGGGTCCCAAGCTCTGGTAGTACCCGCGGAACAGTTTCTTCAGCCCCCATCCTTGCGGGCTTCTAAAATATAGAGGTGGAACTAGAGTGGGCTTATGGGAATTCATTCATCATTCTATAGCCATCCCATGGCTCTAAACAATCCTGAGAAGAATGGAAAATAATTTCCAGGCCCACAGTCTCCAAGCTATTGTTTCGAGGTTTTATGTATTTTTTTGGTCAATTTTTTTTTTTTTTTTTTTTGGTACCAGGGATCAAACTTGGGACCTTGTGCTTTTGAGGCAGGCAGTGAAAACTGAGCTAAATCCCTGGCTCTTCTTTCTTTTGAAAGGGAAGGAACTTAACATAGTGATAAGCAGCAGGACGGTGGCAACCTCAAGGTTCAGAGAGCTCCTCTTCTCACTGTACTTAGAGTTAATTAATCCTCACTGTACTTGACCTAGGTCACCTGTGTGCCATGCTGGGGCCTGAGCTGGCTGTCGAGAGGCCCTTTCCAGGCTGGCTCTCACCATGCTGTCCGGGGCTGTTTTCACCTTTGCATGGGATTGTCTCTCCTCTCTTCCTGAGAGGTGACCATTTTCAGATCTGTGGGTGGAGAGGAAAATCTTCTCTTCCAAAAATAATCCTTTTGCAGTGGGGTTGAAGCTGGACCAAGCTGCTAGCACTATTTTTACCCAGCTTGCAGTTCAGGGTGTAAATAGCAACTCTGGCTGTTTTTTTTTTCTTTCCCACAGCCAACAACTCAACCTTTTTGAGGCAGAGGCATCTGGCATTTTGGGTAGAGGAGACAGGAGAAGTTTGCCCTGAGGCCCAGTAATGATTCCTGGACCACTGGGTCAGGACACAAAGCAGAGAGGCATCTCCGTGGTTCTTTTATCTCCGGCTCTGCTGTAAACACCCAGCCCCATAATAGCAGCTCAGGCTGAGGCTGATTTAAAGAACCCCATGCTGCATCACGAGGGAGGAGGCAGGGCCATAAACCCAAGCCCAAGTTCCCTGAGGTTCAGCAGCTCTCTGCTCCAGCTGGATCTTGGCTTCAACCCTCTGCCCCCCTGCATCACCACGAATTCCCTCCAAGGTTGCTGCTGCATCCCACCAGAGCAGGAGCTGAGGAAAGACAGAGCAGACGTCTACTCAGAATGGAAAATGTCTCTAAAAATAGATCCTGCTCCTTCTCCAGTGAATGGAGGCCCACAGCCTTTGTACCTCGGAGGCTGCAGAGCTCATGGAGCAGGGATGGCTCCCTCCATGCCCAAGTGAGCAGAAGCTGGGGGAAGCTGACCAAAGCCTTGGTTTGTGTCCGTAATCCCAGGATGTGAGTAAGAAGTGCAGCTGCCTAGGGGCCCCCTTGCTGGTGCTCTTCATGAGTGAGATGGACCAGCAAAGGCTGAGTTGCACCCCTCTCAGTTCCCTACTGCTTCTCTGGGAATAGTCGGGCTTCAGTTGCTTTTCCTGGAGGCCAAATTTCTTACCCAAATCTGTCCTTTGGGCCTTTGGCCTGAAATAAGAAAGGAGTTATGAGTCATCAGGAGTAACAGCAACTTCTTGTGGAGCTGCCCATTACCCTTCCTCAGTCAGTCAGTCTAGACACTCCTCAGATATCTATCACAGAGTCAGAACTGGGCACTTGGGTGCACGGTTCAAGTTTCAGTTTCTTCCAGCAGATGATTTTGTAGGAGGTAAGAAAAAAGACTGAAGGACAGGTAGGCAGCTGAGTGATCCCCCAATCAGCTTTTTTGGAAGTGGTTTCTGAGCAGCATCTTTGGAATTGATTCTGAGCAACTGTGTATTGCAAAACTCACTGCCAATTATTGATAGCTAAAGTGGCATCAAAGAGCTTCTGATGGTAAAAATAAGGGGCAGGTAATGGCTGAGCAAATCACTTTATATTTGAGAAGCGAGGACGGGCACATGCTGTGTCATTCCTCTTTGTCCTCGCTTTCCATCGCTAGCGTGGTTCTCTCCCAGACTGGCCGGCAGAGTCCACTTAGTGACCTCCAGCAGAAAGCCCACCAGGCAGCTGTGCAGGATTAGAACAAAGCTTGGTCTAAGCAGCTAAAACAGAGCAGATCCGAGCTGGGGTCAGCACATCCCAGTTCTCACTGGGCTCAGTCACATTAAACAGCCCACGCTGCAGTTTTCAGTAAAATTTGTTACATTTTGACTGTATTTTGGGTTAATTTGGGCCTTTATTACTGTCCAGTGGAGCTGGTAATTCGTTCACCCACTGAAGCAATAAACAATGGTTTTATGAGGAAGCCAGCCTCTCGAAGCCTGGATGGTAAATGTTTACCTTCAAAATCAAAACAAAACACCCCAGAAAAGGGAAGCAGGAAAAAGTACCCTGATGAGTGAAACCTAAAGCATGTGGCAGGCTGACTGAAGTTTATTTTGAACAATGCTCACAGCCCCAGCCTTGACATTGGGGAAATTGGGAACCTGGTACCAGACTTCCTACATCCAGTATTCCCCTGTGTTTCCTGGAATCCGCCTTGAAGAGCCATTTCCCCTTGCACTATCAGAAGTTAAACTTCGGTTCTGCTCTCCCGATGACTAACACACACTGTGTGGCTCAAATCATCGAGAAACTGACAGCAGGCGTGGGAAGTGTGTGAGATTTCAGCGCTCTTGAAACGCCTTTGATGGGCATGGTGACTGAGCACGGGGGTTATCACCACCCGTGCCCCTGGTTGTGCCATTTGGTTATGAATTCTTATTACTTCCCTTGAATTTTGCATGATTTTAAAGGAAGATCTCTAGAACTCTCTCTTTTTTTTTTTTTTTTTTTTGGTACCAGGGATTGAACTCGGTACGCTGTAGGACCTTGCGCTTGTGGGGCAGGCAGCGGAACCACTGAGCTAAATCCCCAGCCCTAAAGGAAGATCTCTAACTCCTTTGGGAGCTTCATATTGCTGTGGTGTGTGAATTATTCTGTGGAGATCGATGTTTCATATTCAGATTCTATCACTTTGAACACACATTGATTGAAAACTCAACAGAACCCACTGAGCTGATTGACTCACATGTGCTTCATGTTAGGGAGACTGAGTCTTCCCATCCTAATGCTCTCTCTGCTCTGGGAGGAGTCACATCAACACCTTGCTCCGGGTACTTCTCCACCTCCTCACTTCTCCCCGGGAAGGAGGAGGGATTTCACATGACAGGTGAGTCTGGAAGGAGAATGGGGCCTCATAGTCTCTTCCCTTCTTCGTGGGTGCAAGCTTAGCTCCTGCAGGGTGGGAAGGGGCGGCTCACGCTGGCCCAGCTCCCTGTCCCCAAATGGCCACTGAGCAGCTCTTTGACATGATAAGCTGCATTCTCTAATATCAGCTTTATTGATAATGAAGGTTATTTTCAGCTCTCATATAGCTTCCTGCTGGCTTCTGGTTCTAGTCAAGTCCCAAAGAGAAGGAAGGGGGCTGCTATTTTTAGGTTTTCTTTAAGACCCCAGCATATTTACCAGGAGATTTCCTGGTGAGTAGAAGATACTGCAGAGGCTCTATCTGGCTTCCAGACCCACATGGTTACTTTCCCACGGCACGTCAGGCTCCTTGGCTGGCAGGTGAATGGAGAGAGGTTTCTAGAAGGTGTTTCTCCTGGCTGAAATGCATCCGATCCAAAGTTACTCATTGACTGCGGGGAAACAACAGTGCCACTGCTGTGGAGACAGAAGCTCTGCTGGTGAAATTTGTGATCTAACTAGAGTGTACCAATTAGAAGGTTTAATGTTTCAAGTGAAATAAAACAATTTCAAACACCCTGAAGCACTGGAGGGAATTCACTGGCTCAGTGGAGATCTAGACACGATTTATCCAGAACTCAAACAGCAGGGATCCATTTCTTGGCTCTGCCTTCTCCGGGTTGGATTCATTCTTCAGCCACCACATGATGCAACTCCTTCTCTCTGCTGCCAGGTGCAAGCTTCCCACTTGGGCTGCAGCAGATCTGAGACATCATTTACCAGCCTGTGAAGGCTCCAAGGCCCAGCAGGCCCTTCAGACCCCTGAGGTCGACTTTACTCAGACCATTTTAGGGCCTGGGCTGTCTCCGTCCTGGATTTAGTAAGACAGGGTACAGATGGGCTTCCACGCCCACCCAGGGCTCACCCTTGGATGTGGGAGTTGGGCCCTTCCCATTGGCTCTTATTAGGAAGGGAAAAGGAGGCACAACCAATAACTGTCTGCTTCAGAAAAAAAAGACAATAAATAAAGTTATATTTCTGCTCTGAGGGAAAAAGTCAGCTTACAAAAAATAGAGACATCCCATTAATATCTGCCAAGTTGAGCACAGGACTGGAGTCAGATATTCGTGTTCCAAATTCTGTGCAGGCCTTACAGCAAATCCTTTTGGATGTTGTAGGGGTTAATACCTTCCCCTCCTCCCCCTCCTCCTCCTCCTCCTCCTCCTCCTCCATGTCCTCCTCTTCCTCCGTCCGACACTACTAGGGATTGAACTCAGGGCATTTGCACTGAGCTATATCCCCAGTCCTTTTTAATTTTTATTTATTATTATTATTTGCTTTTTTGAGACAAAGTCTCACTGTGTAGTTCAAGCTGGCCCTGAACTCACTGTGTAGCCCAGGTTGGCCTTGAACTCACAGCAATCCTCTTGCCTCAGCCTCCCAAGTGTTGGGATTACAAATGTGCGCCACCATACCTGGCTCTTTTTTTATTTTTTATTTTGAGGCAGAGTCTTGCTAAATTGTGATCCTAAGTTGTGATCCAACTTGTGATGCTCTTGCCTCAGCCTCCCAGAGTGTCAAAATACAGGTGTGCACCAGCATGCTCTGCACTTTGCCTCTCGATCTAGTCCCCTGGTAATGGCCCTTGGGTTGGATTCTCCTGCTCTGTCATCCATTCTCTCTTCTGGAAAAGAAGATAATATATGCCTATATATAATTATATTATCATAGTAAGATAATGTATATATAGTGGGAAGGACACTAAAATGATAACTGAGGTAATCTCCACAAAGCAAAAAAGCATAAATCACTTAAGCTATTTATTAGTGTATGCTCATTGTGGTTCCAGATTTGAGGATATTTAGCTGAACCTGGACTTGTAATCCAAGCACTCTGGGAGGCCGAGGCAGGAGGATTACAGTTTCAAACCTAGCCTGGGCAACTTAATGACTTATGAGACCCTGTCTCAAAATAAAGAATGGAGATGTGGCTCAGGGCAAAGGCCCTGGGTTCAGTTCCCAGTACGGGGTGGGGGTGGCATTCAGCAATATACTTCAAGGGTGAAACATTAGCCACAGCAGGCCAGAGCAGTGCTATACGAACTATGACCCTTTAGTGTTCTAAGTTAGGAAGATCTGTGAAATGAGATATAACCTGAATGCAGGTCATGCTGGTGTATGCCTGTAATGCTAGCATTTGGGAGGCTAAAGCAGGAGGATTGGGAGTTGGAAGCCAGCCTAGGCTACAGAGCCAGACCCTGTCTCAAAACAAAAACAAAAAAGATACATCCCAAATGGATTGAAAATGGACCGAAATGCAGTTGAACTGCATTGGTGTTTTCACTAATGCCATAGTTAGTTCTCAGAGTCATGAATACTTGCTAAGCAACTTGAAAATGCCAATGTGCCAGAGCCAGCCTTATTTCTTGGTTCAACAAATATTCTTGGGTTTGCCAGGTGTGGTAGCGAGTGCCCGTAATCTTCACACTCAGGAGGTTGGGGCAGGATGATCGCTTCGAGTTTAAGCCCAGCCTGAACTACATGGTGAGAATCTGTCTCAAAAATCAAAACAAATGGAAGGTCGTGAGTTTGATCCCTAGTACCAAAAATAAACAAACATAAACAATAAACATTTTTGGATACCTACTAAGAAGCTATAGCAGGAATACATAATCAATTTATGTGACAGGCCTTTGAAAATAAAGAAGGGATGTTCCTTTACAAGTAGGTAAATTACAAGAAACCATAGGGAAAGCTAAATGAATGAAAGATCTACTATTATTTCAGAGTCAGAAAATGCAAAACTACTTTCATTTTGGGGGAAGGAAGGTGGAGAAAGAGTAGGCCATGCCTGGGACTGAGTGAACAGACCTTGCCTGAAGCCAGAACAAATATATAGGGCCGAGTCAGAGATTACAATAAATTATACACTGATTTTTTTGTTTTTTGTAGTACTGGAGATTGAACTCAGGATCTTCACACTGAGCTACATCCCCAGCTCTTTTTTTTTTTTTTTGGTACCGGGGATTGAACTCCGGACCTTGCACTTGGAAGGCAGGCAGCAGAACCACTGAGCTAAATCCCCAGCCCCCAGCTCTTTTATATTTTTTATTTTGAGACAGGGTCTCCCCAAGCCACCACATTGCTTAGTCTTGGTTTGAACTTGTGATCCTCCTGCCTCAGCCTCCCAGAGTGCTGAGATCACAGGTGTGTGCCCCTATGCCCAGCTTACAGTTTTTTAGTCTCTTAAATAAATATGACTCACTTCTGGACACTAGAGCAACAGCTTATTTGCACGTTACTGGTCTTCTGACCTACATCACAGTCAATTACTTATTCATTCAATTATTCACTCATTCCACCTTGATGGAAAGCTTGCTGTGTGTCAGGAACAGTAACGAGGGCCAGGTACAAAGCAGGGAGACTTGGGTTCTGCAGCCCGAGTTTCCAGAGCACTTGGAAAGCCCCGGAGGAAGAAGAGCCGGCTCTGTGCTGAGATGGAGGAAAGCAGGCGTTTGCGAAGGCGCGTGCTATTGGACCAGGAGGCTGAAGAGGGGAGCGGGGTAGGAGGTCAGGTGGAAGCTCGCATACCTCGCCAGGGCCTTTGGACATCACTTCACAGATAAAAGGGATTTGTAGCAGGATTTAAGTAAAGGAGCGACAATATTAAACTTGGGCTTTAGAAAGACATTCTGGAAGCAGCCTGAAGGAGAAGTTGTAATGGGGAGGAGAAGAAATCAACAGGGAAGCTATTTCGATAACTAGGATAAATGATAAGGTCTTGATGATTGAAGAACGGGGAACAGGGCCAGGCATAGTGGTGGGCTGGGGAGGCTGAGACAGGAGGATCGCTGTGAGTTCAAGGCCAGCTGGGACTATACAGTGAGTTGAAAGCCAGCCTGAACTACATAGTGAGAACATGTCTTGAAAAAGAACAGGGAACGGAAGGAGTGCAAAGAAGAATTGAAAGATTGAAACAACAAAACTTCATAACTGTGGCCAGGCATGGTGGTGCACACCTGTAAGCACAGCACTTGGGAGGCTGAGGCAGAAGGATTGCCACCAGTTCGAGGTCAGCCTAGGCTACATAGTTCAAGGCGAGACCCTGTCTCAAAACTGCTTCCACTCCTTTATGTATTTCTTGTATTTGGTTCCCAGCAGCAGATACATGGTTAATCCTATACAGTGAGGGAGCTGTGGAAACAGACTTTATCAGTTGGAGTTTGCTGGAACACAGAGATTGGTGTCAGTGTGTTTGATATTTAGAAAAGTCATTCTGAGGGCAGTGTCATGGTGTTTTAGGAACTAAGCAATGTCTTCAAAGGTCATACCATGTTACAGTCCTCTCGCATTTGCTCTGTTTTGTTGTGTTTTGTTTTGAGACAGGGTTTCACCACGTAGCCCAGGCTGGCCTCGAATTTGTGTTGATCTTCCTGCCTCAGTCTCTTGAGTGCTGGGATTACAGGCATGTGCCACCACACCTGGGGTCGTTCTTTCAATATTGTTTGAGCAGCTCAAATGGTCTGGACTCCGTAGTAGGACAAAAACATCTTTCCATCCCTCAAGAAGTCCATAGTCCAGTGGGTGCCAGAAACAAAGGAATACAGCTGAAAGACTGCCTCAGAGGTGACTACCTGTGGAGCTGAAGACACAGGACACCTGGGCAGGGCAGGGTTCGAGAAGTCTTCCCATCAGAGACACTGTCTACCAGCAATACACGAAGGGCACAAGGTTCCAGGTCAAGGGGGGAGCAACTGGAAAGGCAGACAGAACAGAATTCCCCAGGCTCATGCCTGTAATCCCAGCCACTCAAGAGGCTGAGGCAGGAGGATTGCAGCTTTGCAAGAACATGTCTCAAAATAAATTTTTATGGGGCTGGAAATATAGCTCAGCACTCTCTGGATTCAATCCTCAATCCTGCTGGGTGCAGAGGGTACATATGGATTTCAGTGTGGCTGGACATATTGTACAAGGAGGGAAAGGACAAGAGATCAAGAGGTGGCTGGGAGAGGTGGGCTGGGGTCTCATGGGTCCCCTGTGGAGCTCCAAAGAGAGCAATGTGGAGCCACCGGAAGATTCTTTTAGAGGAATTTAAAGGAAGTCCTTTGCTTTTAATATTTTTTTAACTTCCTCCTTTCTATTTTTTTTTCTTTTTTGCGATAGGGCCTCACAACGTAGCCCAGGCTGGTACAGTGTAGCACGGCAGTCCTCCTGTCTCAGCCTCCCAAGTGCTGGGATCACAGGTGTGTGCCGCCATGCTTGGCTGGTAGGAATCTGAACTACAGAGAGGTCTGCATGCACTCTTGCTATTTAAAATGCGGTCCCTGGATCCCTAGAACCAGTGTCACCTGGGAACTGGTTAGGCAAAGAGAAGTGTCAAGCCCCACCCCAAACCTACTGACTCAGAATCTGCGTTTTTAATTAACAAGACCCGCCTGAGTGATTCCTGTGCACATTCAAGTTTTAAAAACCCTGATCTACAAGATAGAAAACTGCTTAGTTGGTAACCCTTCTGTTACTGTGTTGCAATCTGTTTGGTTTTGCATGACAGATTGATGCAGGCTCAGTTTTTCAGTCTATGATTATGAGGTCATCATCTCAAAAAGTAAACTCAGTCAGGTGTTAAACCATTTCCACTCTACTAAACTTTGTTTTCTTTTTTCTGATACTAAGAATTGAACCCAGGGCCTTCACAGTGTGCTGCATCCCCAGTCCTTTTTAAATCTTTTATTTTGAGACAGGGTCTTGCTAAGTCACTAAGCTGCCCTGGCTGGACTCCCAATCTTCCTGCCTCAGCTTCCCAGAGTGCTAGGATTACAGGCGTGTACCACCACACCAGGCCTCTACCAAACATTTCTAAGAAATCTCCTCAGAGAATGCTAGGTATGGTGGCGCATGCCTGTAATCCCAGCACTTGGGAGGCTGAGGCAGGAGGATCACCATGAGGTTGAGGCCAGCCTGGGCTACATAATGAGTTTAAGACCAGCCTGAACTATGTAGTGAGACCCTGTCTCAAAGAAAGAAATCTCCTTAGAGGCCTGATGTCCTGATTCATTTACATAAAGGGCTTGCTCTCTGGGTGAAAGATCTATTTTCTCTTACTGTGGAAAAATACAGTTTACGTAAATTTACCATAGTGACCATCTTTTAGTGTAAGGTCAGTCAGTGGCATTAAGTACACTCAACATTGCTGTTCCACCATCACCACCCATCTCCAGAATGTTCTTGTCTTCCCAGACTGAAGCAAAACACATCAAACAATAACTGCCCTTCACTGCCACCTTGGGGGCCTGGTAACCACCATTCTGCCTCCTGTCTCGATGAAGCTGATGCCTGTAGGTGTCTAATATGTATGGAATCACAATAGTTGTCTTTTTATGAGGGGATTCTTTCATTTAGCATAATGTCATCAAGGTCCAGCCATGTTGTAGCATTTTTCCTTCCTTTCATTCACTTCATTTTGTCCATGTTGCAGCAGAATTTCCTTCCTAGAATTCTATGACTGAAAAATATTTTCCTGCATGTACCTAGCAAGTTTTGTTTACCATTCACCCACAGATGGACCCATGGGTTGTTGTTAATAATGCTACTGGCGATTGAACCCAGGACCTTCACAATGAGCTATATCCCCAGCCCTTTTAAAATCTTTTATTTTCAGGTAGGGTCTCACTAATTCCCTAAATTGCCCTGGCTGCATTTGAACTTTTGATCCCCTGCCTCAGCCTCCTGGCTGGGATTACAGGTTGCATTACCATTCCTGGCTTAGAAAGATTGAGTCTTATAACTGGCATTAATGCCAGGCATACAAGTGCCCTTCCTCTACTTCCATTATCTCCTAGAGGTATGCCAAACATAAAACTCACAGATAATGGGTGTTCTCCATGGACTTTCTTCAATATCTCAAGACTCTAGTTGACTTCTCATTAAGAAATGAGAGTTTGCTGTTGTTGGAAGCAAAATGTCCATTTTATTTAGTGTCTCTGTCTGGGAGCAGTGGCCTCCTGAATATAAACTCAGAAACAGAGCCAAGACGTTAATTTGTGGAGCTCGTGTATTGATTTGGCGACACCATTCTTTTCCCTGATACTATTCCTATCAACCCAAATTATCTGTGTGAATATAGAAGCCATTTTTTTCTGGGATCCTGGCAGTTGGTGACAGGCTGCTAGCTAATAGGCTGTGACAGCAGTGAGCGGCTGGTGGCCTGGGCCAGCCGGCCTTCCCTGCCAGTGTTGCTGGGCAGAGCACCTGCAGCCCCGCCCTATCCTGTTTTCCGCGACCCTCAACGGAGCTCAGGCAAGGGTAAGAGTATCTGAGTGGATGGATGAGCTACTCTGAAGAATTCTATACAAATTCTATACATTCTAAGAATTCTAAGAAGAATTCTATACATTCTAAGCAAATACTTCCAGAAGCATCCCCTTTTATGCTATCCCACGGGAAGCCACTGGGGGCGCTCTGACACTTCCGTTCCCTCTATTTCACGATGGGGACAGCTCCGACTTGTTAGAGCTGCCTGTGAACAGAAGAAGGTGAACAGAATCACACCAACTCACTTGGAAAGTGCGCACTATTTCATGTTCTATGGAATTGCTTTTGCTACGCAAAGTAAATCTAGACCTAGGGGCAGGGGAGCAAGGACAAATTCCCCATTCTGATGTTACCTTCAAGCCTTCAAGGATGATTAACTTGAGAACCCAAAAATGCATTTGGGGTAATCGTTTATGAGATCTGATTAAGAGCTTCACAGGGAAGATTTGTGCCACTGTTAAGAAAAGCTCTAGCAATTTGGAAGAATGCATGTGTAAGGATTTTCCTTTTCCTAGGTTATAAAAGAAGAGGTAGAAAACACAGCCAAATGCACAGGAAAGGAAAGGGTGAGGGCCTGCCTGCATGAACGCAAAGAAAAGCTTGCATGCCTGCGAGCACACTTGAAGAATCCCACGAGAACCACTCGCTAACCAAAGGACGCCACAGTGACGAGGTGGCTTGGGTTCGCAGCCAGGGCAACATGTGACACGTGGAGCCGGCAGGAGCTAATGAAAGTCCGAGAACACGCATAAAATTACAGAGTATTAGAAGCCAGTGCCTAGAATTTAGTTTGCCTGCTCCCGGGCTTCTCCCACTCTGTCCGCTCACAGTGCCCTCCCCTGCCTTTTCCATCTCCAGGGACAGATGCTTATCACCTTATCCCGCAGCCGAGCAGACTCGCTGCCTGTGGGAAGACGGACCTCTCTCCACTGCTCATTCTTTCATACCCGTGCGTCCTGTATGTCCTAGGGCAGCCCACGTGGCACTGATGACGTCCACCTCGTCCTTCTTTTCTCCCTTTTCCCTCCCTCCTTTACTTTCTTTTCCCAGTACTGTGGATCGAACCCAGGACCTTGTGCATCCCGGGCTAATGACATCTTTCTTTTTTTAATTTTCATTTTTATTAGTACATACTTGTAGTTCATAATGATTACATTGATCATGGGGAGTTGATACATGTATCTAACACATCTTGATTCTTTTTTATGTCCCTTTCCCTTCCCCTTCATCCAACTCTTGGTCCTTCTAATGACATTTTCTTTCTTTCTTTCTTTCTTTTTTTTTTTTTTTGGTACTGGGGATCCAACTCGGAACCTTGCGCTTTCTAGGCAGGCGCCAGACCCACTGAGCTAAATCTCCGACCCTCTTTTTTTTTTCTTTCTTTTGTTTATTTTGAGACAGGGTCTCACTATGTAGTTCAGTCTGGCCTTGAACTAATTAGGTAGCCCAGGCTGGCCTCCAACTCATGGTGATCCTCCTGCCTCAGCCTCCATAGTGCTGAGATTACAGGTGTGTGCCACCATTCCCAGCTAATGACATACTTTTTTTGTTTTTTGGTACTGGGGATCAAACTCAGGACCTAGCACTTTTGAGACAGGCGCTGGAACCACTGAGCTAATCTCTGGCCCCCATACTTCTTAATGTTCACATGTGTGGTTTGTGTTCCTGACCCAGTCTGGAAGCTCCTTGAGGTAGGGACTGTTTTAGAGGAGGAAGGATGGTGTTCATTGTTGCTGTTGGCCTCTTCCTCCTGAGTATCCTAAAGCAGAGCTTCTCAAACTTTACATGTATGTGGGGATCTTGCCAAAATGCAGATACTGATTTAGTAGGAACTATTGAGCCCAATAGTCTATATTTCTAACCAGCTCCCAGGAGTTATTGCTGGTTGGAAGATCATACTGTCCATAGCAAGGCCTGTTACACTCAGTATAGCACATTAACATAAAGCAGTAAGACTTTAGATCGGTAGCAGTTCCAAGGAAAATTCACCTTCTGAGACCTGATCCCTTCAACCAAATGCTACCTTATAATAAGCCTTTTTCTCTTTGATCACTGACTGTTCTTTTTTTTTCTCCCAGAACCAGGGATCGAACTCAGGACCTTGTGTTTCTAAGCAGGTGGAGCACCACTGAGCTACATCCCCAGCCCACTGACTGTTCTTTAAATGAATTGAGGCCTGAGGACATGATTTTGTTAGGGTGCACTTGTTTGAATTCTAGGGATACATTTGGTTTCCCTAATGTAATTTGAGAGGACTGGTGAATTATTTTGGGTGTGCATGGCCAGCCCTGTAATGCTAGGCCACTCTTGATAAGACCCACAGGTATGCCAGCGAGTCTCCTGAGGCCCACATTCCAGCCTGCAGACAGTGCTGGGTGCTGTCACTCCCTGTTCTGGGCCAGAGGCTCTCACTTTTCTCAGGTAGGTTAGGTAGGTGGAGACAGAAATAAAGCTTACTTGTATTTACCGGTGTCACTTAAGTCTGATTCTCTTGTAAAGTCCTGCTCCATCAAAGGCAAATAATGCCCTCTTCATTTCACATCTGAAACTAGGGGGGTGTTATGGATTGTATCTAAATGTCCTCCCAAAGCCTCATACACTCATAGGTGGGGCTTTTCAGAGCTAGCTGGATCTGGGGCTTGTGATACTGCAATTAAGGGGGTGTGGTACTAAATTAGTCCACTGACTAATAAGCACAGTTCTGGGTGGCATCACCCAAAAGGCTGGTACCCTGGATGGAATCGAAGCAGAAAGCAGGCTGTCTGCTATCTGCTTGCTGCACAGTGCCTTTTGCCTGCCATGCCATGGACTGTTTCTCCTCTGTGTTGCCCTCTGCTACGCTGCCCTGCCTTGGGGCCAGCTGACTATGGACTGAAACTTCTATGAACTGTGAGCCAAAATAAATCTTTCCTCCTTTAACTTTGAGTGTTGGGTATTTTGTCTCAGAATGAGAAAAGTAACTAAGACAGGGGAAAAATCTTTAACCATACTAAACAGAGTTCAGTAAATGATTTTGAACCAGAGGGACAGGGCGGAAGGATAAGCTGGCACTAGTGAAATCATGAAAGCATCTGCCTGCCGTTAACATGGCACCACAGGAAGACAAGCTGAGTCTCTCAGGGACTTGGTTTTCTTGTCTGTAAAAACCAAGGGGTTGTAGCCAGGCATGGTGGCACATGCCTGTAATCCCAGCTCTCGGGAAGCTGAGGCAGGAGGATCACAAGTTTGAACCCAGCTTGGGCAACTTGGTCAGACCCTGACTCAAAAAAAAGCTGGAAATGTGATGTAGCTCAGTACAAAGGTCCTATGTTCAATCCCCAGTACAGGGGAAGAAAAAAAAGTCAAGACATTGGGTAGGAAGATTCTATCATCCCCTAAAAGTCTGTGGTTCTAATTAAGGTACCAGGGGAAGGGCACAGAGACAGGAATTTCACAGCTGGCTACTTGACAGCGCAACGTGACTGAGAGTCCCTTGGCCAACTCCTGTCCTTTCTCTGGTCTCAGCCCAAGTGCTTGCCCTGATATGGTGCTGAGTTGTCCCTTCTTAGAAAATCCGGTGCTTCATGTCAACTGCCTTTGGTAGAAAGTCCTGAGAAGACGCACCCTGTGCTGCCACCTAATGGTCCCTGGTCTGTCAGCACAATTCCTCAACACTGGATCCTGGGGACTCTTGACCCCTTCCACAGAGTCCACTGCTCTGAGCCCAAGCGGCGAGAATACAGTGTGGACCAGTGCCCCATCGATGGGATCAGAGATCATGACTAAGAACTGGAAGATCTTTTTCAACTTTGTAATTTCCTCCTTATTGTTATTTCCTGTCTGTTTCCCGGGAGTGATTAACAGTAAAACGAAATACAGAAAAGACCAAAGTGTTTATTTTCAAGGTCAGCAAGAAAGCAGGGAAGTGGGGAGACAAGCCTCTGGGTTTAAGGTAAACAACACCTGGGAAAGCTGACAGGAAAGAGGGCTGAGAGCTCAGGTTTGCCTGAAAAGGAAAGAGGGGCGGGGAACGGAGGGTGCCTTCGAGCTGGAATGAAGGTAACGGTCTGAGAGCATCATCATCCTTTCCTGTTTTGTCTACAGATGGACACGTCTGTTTCCAAGACAGGAAAATGAAGCTCGTGCGCCGTTATTGGCTAGTCTTGCAGTAAAGATAAGTTTTTCTGTTCTAACCAGGTAGTATTTTAGGATTTCAGGACTATGCAGCCCCTGTCACAGCTATTCAGATCTGCTCTGTAGTTGCAAAGCAGCCTTAGATAATACATAAGCCAATAGGCATGGCGGTGTCCACCGAAACTTTATTTACAACAGGCAGCAATGCAAATTTGACCTGTGGGTCATAGTTACCAATCCCTGATCTAGAAGATTTAAAAGAGTTTGCAGCCTAACACAGTAATCTTAAGGAAACACATATGCTTATGTTTTGCTTATTAGGACAAGAATTTAGGGTGGTACAGTATCACTTTAAATATTATATATATGGGTTGGGTTTTTTTTGTGGTACTGGTGGTTTAACCAGAGACTTTGGACTGAGCTATAGCCCCAGTACTTTAAAAAAATTTTATTTTTTATTTTGAGATAGGGTATCACTAAGTTTCTTGGACAGAACTTGAACTTGGGATTCTCCTACCTCAGCCTCCCAAAGCACTGGGATTACAGACATGGTCCAGCTTGATTTTAAATTATATTTCTAAGTGGGGCACCCAAAATAACTCTTTATTATCATTTAGTTATCAGTAGCTAATAGAACAGTCATAAATATTCTTCTGGTCACTAAACATTGGAGCTGATGCTGGTCCTACCCAGCTTCTGAGGTTAGTGTATGAGGGCTGTAAGAATATGAATTTAATCTGGGATAATTTTCACAAAGGGTGCCACTTACATGGGAGAATGCTGATGTTTTGCCTGAGATAGTTATCTCAGTGGAGTGATTGGATTCCTCGCTTTTGATAGGATTGAAAACTTGTTGAGAGGTGACATAAAGCTGAGGACATCCGTTTGTCTCCTGAGTGCTGTTGGATTCACTACTGGAACCTTCAAAAATATGACAGGGGCCGGGGACGTAACTCAGAGGTGCCGTGCCTGCCTGGCAAGCGCCAGGTCCTGAGTCCAGTTCCCGGTACCGAAAACAACAACAACAAAAAATGACAGAAAGAGAACACGTGATGGAGTATGTCATTTTCGTCTTTAGAGCTCCAGTTCCTCTCTAGGACTCCAGGACACAGAACACATTGCAGGGCTTTGGCTTATGAATAGCAGCCATCCAGACATGGCTATGCCAGCTTCTTCCGATGTCACCTTTATAAAATCTCAGCTACAGATGCCTGACTGTGTCTGCAGCTGTTAAGTCCCAATAAGCAATTCATAGTCCCTTTTTCCTTTGTTGCCATCACTTTTATTCCAATTCTGGCCCAATGATATAAACAGCAATATCTACTTGTGGCGTCTAACAAAGATTTCCAATAAAGATGGTTCAAGTTGGCCTCCTGGCCTTTCCTTCATCTGTCTGTCTGTCTGCCTGTCTATCTGGCATCTGTCGATCAGTTGATTTATCTATCATCTAAATACTTCTTTATGTTTTTGTCATCCTAGGGGTTGAATCCTGAGCCTTTGCACTCAGCTACATTATGGTCATTTTAAAAAAAATTATTTTTACATATCTAGACAGTATCTTGCTAAGTTGCCCAGGGTGAGGTTGAACTTGTGATTCTCCTGCCTCAGTCCCCTGAGTAGCTAGGATCACAGGCGTGCACTATCATGCCTGGCTTCCTGTGCCAATTTATAAAGTTTGAGTTAGAGTTATTTAAAATTTTGTCACAAACTCAAATAATATATAAAGATCAAAACCCACTGACTTTCTTAGGAAGACATGCTATTAGAATACATCAACGTCAAGTTCAAAGAAAATGTTCTACAATACGGCTTCTAAGAAAATCAAAGGGATTGTCAAGAGAATTATTTCTAAACTTGTTTCAAGTAGCAACCATGTTATTCCAACAAATTATCTAAAAGGTATTTGAAAATATATGAATATAATCTACATTTTAGAGTTGTGTGTGCCCCAAATCCATAATGTTTTGTGATGTGTACATTAGATTATTACAGAGACCTTTTAAGTCATGGAGCGCTCACTTGCCAGATTTAGGACAATGGAAACATGAAAAATGATGATGGCAAGGGGTGGCGGGAGGGGAAAGGGAAAGGGAAGAAAGGAAAGGAAAAATTATGAGAAAGAAAAACAAATGGAAACAAAGTCTATGTAAATAGGGAAGGGTGGTGGGAGTGAAGGGCGCACAGGTAATGGGGAAAAAAATAAGAACTAAGATACAGCATGTTCAGGTACAAGCACCCAAGGATAAATGTAAATGTATTGTATACCTAAAATGGACCAATAAAATGTACCAATTGATATATAAATAAAAACATAATGATGGCAATGGATTATAACACATTAAATAAAATGTAAAAACTATGAATTCTCAGTAATTCAGAAGCGTGCCAGCTAATAAGTACAGAAAATGATAGACTTTGAATTCTCACCTGCCATTGTAACCATTAACTCCGTTTAGATCACCGACAGGTGACAGTCATGAGTAAAGGGATGTTGGGGAACTGTATAATCACATGACTGCAGGGTGGCATACACATCTGTCCTACCAGCACTCAGGAGGCTGAGGCAGGGGATCACCATGTGTTCAAGGCCAGCCTGGGCTCCATAGTGAGTTCAAGGCCAGGCTGAACTACATAGTGAGAACTTGTCTCAAAAAAAAAAAATTAGCATCAACAGATCAATGAATAAATCCAAAGGGAAATGTTTCTGTACCATGAAGAGATCTGTAGACACTTTTTTGTTGTTGTTGCTGTTGTTGTTGTTTAAGACTGTGTAGTTCAGGCTTGCCTGAACTATGTAGCCCAGGTTGGCCTCATATTTGCAGCGATCCTCCTGCCTCTGCCTCCCAAGTGCTGAGATTACAGGCGTGTGCTACCAAACTTGGCTGCAGACACCATCTTAACCCAGCAATGAAACTTGACATCACCCAGGGTGAGACAATGGGTAGCCTCTTGATATACGTGCAGAGGTACACAATACCCCTGCAGAACTGATGAAAGGAGGTTATATATCCATGCAATGTAATATTATTTCACAATAAAGAGAAATAAAGTATTAATACATAAAATGACATGGATGAACCTTGAAGACATGCTAAGTGAATGAAGACGGTCATAAAATAATACTGTCATATATATATGAAATGTTCAGAATAGGCAAATCCATAGTCAGAGAAAATAGATTAGTGGTTGCCTAGGGCCGAGAGAGATGGAGAAAATGAGTTATATTTCCTTTAGGAGGATAAAAATGTCCTAAGATTTATGGTGGTGATGAACTGTATAAATCTGTACATATATTAAAATTATTAAATTGTATACTTTTTGTTTTTTGAGAAAAGGCCTCACTATATAACCCGGACTGTCTGTCCTAGAATTTAAGAGACCCTCCTGCCTCAGCTTCTGCAGTGCTGGGATTCCAGGAATGTACCATCACACCTGACTCTTGAACTAAATACTTTACATGGATGAATTCAGTGGTGTGGGATGTGGATTGTTTCTCAGTAAAGCTGTTGAACAAGTAATACAGTAAGTTTGTTAGTGTTTTTTTTAAAGGAGGCTGGAATGCCTATGTGAGGTATCTAAATAAATAAATCTTTGCTTTCTTAAATCCTCCAGTCCTTCCTCCCACCACACAGTATTCATCCCACGGATCATTGTGTGTGCTCATCTGTCCCACCCACTGGTTGAGAGTTCTTTCATGGCATGGCAGTAACTTTCCAGTTCACTCAGGGCCACTTCCTAGGCATGTGAGCTGTGCAGTCACATAATTCCCCATGCTCAGAGGGACCTCACGCTGGGTTTAATGCTCGGCTGTTCTTAGCTTGAATTTTTTTTTTTTTTTTTTTTTTTTTATAAGACAGGGTCTTGTGTAGTTCAGGCTGTTCTTGAAGTTACTGTGTAGCCCAGGCTGGCCTCGAATTCATAGTGATCTTCCTGCCTCAGCCTCCCAAGTGCTGGGATTACAGGCATGGGCCACCAGGCCTGGTTCCTACCTTGAAGTTGTTAATACTGTTTCAGTGGGCCCTGCAAGTTATGTAACTGTCCAGAAGCCACCCTCGCACCCAAGTTCCTAGCATGGTATCAATGCACAGTTGCTGATCCAGCCGTGCTACTGAGAGAACAGTGGCTGACCTTCAGCACGCGCACACACACACACACACACACACACACACACACACACACCCCGTGTCCCCAGAGCTCCCTACGTGCCAGGCCCTGGGTCACAACCTTCCTTGTCACAGCAGGGGAGCTGTTTACAAAGACAGATGTCCCTACCTACTTATCTCCCCCAGCAATGACAGTATCTGACTCATCTGTACTTTTTAGTCAGAGAAAAACACCCGTGGGAGCCTGATCCTGTGAGTCCCGCTGTGTCACAGGAAACAGGAGTCACTCCTGAGTTAGGGTGGCCATTAGCTTTCTTTGCCTCCTCTGCCTCTTCTGGTGTGTTTGTGGACTGTCACACTGATCTCGCTAATGAAAGGGGTCTGTCAGCAACTTTTTAAAAGACCCAGTGCACCCTTCCTGTCAGCAGCACCTAGCATGGTGCTCTGGGTCTTTTCAAGCCTGTTCGTGCGCTGGGTTATGCTTCTTCAGGGAGTCAGCAGACAGCAAGAACCAAACTGAGCCTCTGAGGCTCCCACAGGCCCGGAAATTCTGGATATTCTTTACCAGTGGCCAGTCCTAGGGGCAGCCCTTAATCTCTCGAGACATCAGTTTTGACAAAGCTGATGTCAGAGGGAGGTAAAGATTAAATGAGATAACACATGTTTAACTTTCAAGGAAGAAGCCACAATAAAGCCAGAACCTAACACCTCCTGGAGAGCGGTGCTGTGGCTCAGCAGTGCTGTCCCCGGCACTGGGAACTAGTGTCCCGGAGATGGACAGGGCTAGCCCTGGTTCCGAGTGACCTCTAGGTAGTGCCTGTCTTAGTTCCAGCTACTCTGTGAAATGCTATGGAATTCCTCTCTCGTGGTGAGGGAGGCTGGAAGTCTAGGATCAGATCAGCAAAGTTGGGTCTGGTGAGGGGCCTCCTCAAGACTGCAGACCGCTGCCTTCCCACTGTGTCCTCACATGGTGGAAGGGGGGCTGGAGAGCTTTTTTGGGTCTCTTTTATAAGAGGACTAATCCCTTTCATACGGGGTCTACCCTCCTGGCCTAATTACCTTCCACAGGCCCCACCTAATACCATCACATTGAGGGTTAGTATTTTTTGGGTGTGGGGCAGTACCGAGGATCAAACTCAGGACCTTGTACTTGTGAGGCAGGCAGCCACTGAGCTAAATCCCAGGCCCTGGGGGTTAGGATTTTAACATAACAAAAATTTTTTTCAGACAGGGTCTTGCTTTGTAGCCCAGGCTGGCCTCAAACTCACAGCAATCCTCCTGCCTCAGCCTTGTGAGTGTGAAGGTCCTAAAATTTTACATAATAATGACTTGGGAAGCAGGAAGAAACTCTTGTAAGTTATCACCAAAAACAAATTTAGAGCAACCATAGTAAAGAACAGATTAATTTTAATGATATTTTAAATTGTCATATGAAGAGACAAAGACTGTAAAGGCAAAATGTCAAACAAAAGTATAATTGTGTTAAGCAGTTAATTCATAAAAAAATATATTCTGTTATTTTTCCAGTTTGGTAGTATCTCTTGTGAACTTTGTTGTTTTTTTTTTGAGCCAGGGTCTCACTATGGAGCTCAGGCTGGCCTTGAACTTGCCTCAGCCTCCTAAGGGCTGGGATTACAGGTGTGCACCACCACTCCTGGCCCTAGTGAACTTTTATAAATTTGAAAGTTGTTATGGTTTCTTGGATTTTACATAAATATTATTTTCCAATTTAATGATTTATTTCTGATTTTATGTTTTTCCTTAAAAGAAGCTCCCCTACCCCATAAATTTGGTAAATTTCAGACCTCACAAAACCTAAATCTGCCTCTGGGTATGAGAGTCCTGCCTGACTTCATTGACTCAGGGAGGGATTTGGGTTTTATCCTAGGTTTTCTGGGGAGCTCTGAAGAGGTTCTGATTAGACAAACAGCGGGAGCTGACCCCCTGCCCACTGCCGCTGGGCTCTGCTAAGATGAGTGTGCGGAGTGACCAGAGCTGAGGATCGCCAGAGCCTGTAGAGCAAAGGCCAAGATGAGGGCCAGGGCTGGAGGTGACAAACCCCATCTGGGAGAAGGTCGAGCAGCCCTGGGGGGGGCTCCAAAGTATTGGGGATGATGCTGAACATCCCAAATGGTTGGGACTGAGCTAAGGAAGCTGTGATCTGAGAAGTAGAAGACCTGGGGACACTAGGAGTGCATGGCTGTCAAAGAGGATAAAAAGAGCAGAAGCAAAACTCAAGAAAGAACATGGGGATGAGGGAGAAATTCAGTAGATAGAAGCAAAGGACAGTGGCAATAACAATAGCGGACACTCCCTCAGTGTTCACAGGCACCAAGTACTATGCTTTGCATGTGTTGTCCCTTTCATTTACAGACAGGTGGCAGTCAGGTCACGCACGCTTAAGCACTGGGTTAAGGAATACCTTTTATTGATAGTGGAGAGCCACTGAAGGTTCTTGAGTAAGAAGTAGCAGGAAATGAAAGAGGAGAATCCAGATTGCTTGTCTAGGAGAGCCTGAAAACACCATGACATTTTGAGCAAATACTTATTTATGTGAAGAGCCAGATGCTTCTTTTTGGGGGGAGAGCGTCCACACCTCCCGTCCAACCTCAGAGGGATGTGAGATTTCCAACAAAGCTGAGAATCGCTGACCTAGCAGCTGTGGGCCTAGTCCCAGGCAGGACATAGGAGATGGGGTTGCTGGGAGAGCATGGAAAGACCTCTTCTCTCGGGGGTTCTGACTTTCCAGTGTTGTACGTGGGTCTCCAGAGCGCAGCAGAGAAAAGGAGGGCTGCAGTCACAGGCAGGGTTGAGCCTCAGCTGCAAGCTGGAGTTGGAATGACAAGGGAAACAGAAAAGAGGGCCAAGGATAGATCTGTGAATGTATTTCATCTGTCTGCTGTGCCTTTTCCTAAGTGCTTTCTGACAGATGATTTTTCTCTACACAGGAAACTCACATTTTGAACTTTCATTCCTAAAATACATTAAATCACACTTTGGCTTCTGAGGGCAGGAGGGGTTGCACATCATGACTACTCATGTGGTTTGTGTCTCATCCGAGGAAATTATCTCTTCAAAATGATCAGGTGCTCCTGACCCTGTTCTTGAGTGTGGGTAATTTTGAGCTAACTTAGGAAGTGTGTAGGAGAATTGTCAGCACTCAGAGGACCTAGTTCTAGCCCCATGTTAAAAATCTCAGGAATGGGCTGGGGATTTAGCTCAGTGGTTTTGCCGCCTGTGGCACAAGCACAAGAACCTGAGTTCTATCCCCGGTACCAAAAAAAAAAAACAAAAACAAACAAACAAACAAAAATCTCAGGAACGCAGACTCCTTCCTCTCTCTGGGGAGGAAAGAAAGGGATCTGCTCGTGCCAGGAAAGCTGCTTAAAATGTCAGGCTAGGTGGCAAACTGATCACTTCTGTCCTGGATCAATGGCCATAACCCAGGCACACTGCTGTATAGAAATATTACAGAGAGCCATCACCTGCCCAGAGAGCCTGTCTAACTTTATGTGGGTGCCTTAGCTGAAGAAGAAAGGAACAGTAGGTCTAGTCTGTCATATGCAGAAGCTCCCTGTAGCTAACATCTCAGAACTTTTTGGAAACAGTAAAATGTTGTCTCTCTTATACGTGATCACCATGATAAGGTGCTGAATGCTTATTTTGCATCAGACCCTGGATTCCGGCCATATATTATTACTCATCTAATCCCTGCCAAAAGCCCACAGTTTTGTTACGGGTCTTATTTCCTGGGTGGAGAAATGGAGGCTGAGTGAGCAGAGTTCACACTCCTAACCACCATGACTGTTCCGATTTGCCCTCGGCAGACTCATCTGCAGGCACTCTTTCCAGATCCAGCCTCGTAGCCCCGAGCCATCCACGTGAGGGGCGGTAAGAAACCAGGAGCTCGCACTCTATATAAGTCTGCTTGCCCGTGTGCTTTTTGCAGCATCTTCTTCCGCCTCTGAACCTTGCCCGTCTGGAGGAAAATACTGGCTTCTTGTCCTACTTAACTTCAAACATTGCTGGCTTCCCCGAGGTTGCAGCTAGGTTTGGCCTCACTAAGAAGTTGGGGCCCAGCTAAACAAACAAGCACCGGGAGCAGCTGCATCCCACGAGGTGAAGCCAGTTCTAATCTGCTCAGGTTGAGGGAACAACAACTAGCAAAATAGGGATCCAGAGACGTCCACAGCAGGTGGGGCTGGGGCCTGGGGCTGGAACTGGATTGCTGAGGTAAGCAGGTAGCCAAGGCAAGGATAGATGTTGTTCAGCAAAAGGTACAACTCAAAAAATCAGGGACTTAAACCAGGCATGGTGGTGAATGCCTGTAATCCCAGCACTCTGGGAGGCTGAGGCAGGAAGATTGCAAGTGTGAGCCCTGCTTTGGCAACTTAGTGACTTTGCAAGACCCTGTCTCAAAATAAAAAATAAAAAAGGGCTGGGGATGTAGCTTAGTGGAAAGGCCCTGGGTTCAGTCCCCAGTCCCACCAATTAAATTAAAATATAAAGCTGGGGCTTCCTGATAGAAAGGTAGTGCAGTGGTGTGAAATTCAGGAAGAACCAGGACAAGTGTCATAGAGTGGCCTATGAGTTGAGTTTTGTTCTCCACACCCCCCACTAAGGTTTTTTTTTCTTTTTTCTCGTTTTTCCCCATTAACTTTATTGGTACATTTTAGGTATAAAATACAGTTACATTCATCATTGGGATCTTGTACCATTACATGAGTCTCTTGGATCTTATTTTTTTTCCCCTTCCCTTGCCCTCCCTTCACCCCCTCCACCCTTCCCTATTTGCAAAGACCTTGTTTCCATTTTTTTCCTCTTCTCATATTTTTTCCTTTCCCTTTTTTCCCTTCCCCTACCCCTCCCAATTCCCCTGCTCTTTTAGACCGTTTCTTCCTGTTACACAGTATCAGTTATACATTTTTAAAATTACAATATTAAGATCTAGGAGACATTACCACAGATTTTACAGAATTTAAAAGGATATAGAAAGCATATTACAAAAATCTTTTTTGAAATAAATTTGACAACTTCTAAGAAGTAACTTAGAAGACAAATTAATGAAACTAACTCTGGAGGAAATATAAAATTTGAATAGCACCTATTAAAGAGAGTATATTCCTAGCTTGAAAACCTACCTATATGACAACAGCGGCTCATAAACATTTTAACTGATAAATTATATCAAACAATTAAAGCAGAAAAAAGAAGGAACAGTTCTCCCCTCATTTTAGGAACTCAACATTGTGCTACTCCTAAAATTGGATAAAGATAATAGAAGAAAAAAGTATGAACATAGATAAAAATTTGTTTAACAAAACAAACTATTAGAAGTCAGATCTGGCAGTATGTAGAAAGTGGTTTTGTTATAGGGATGGGAGTGTTGGTTCAGCATTGGAAGGTCCACCCCCAAAAGTCATCATTTTAACAGAGGAAAGGAGAAAGCCATATGATCCTGTCACTAGTTGGAGAAAAAGTATTGGACTAAATTCTACAGCTGTTCATGGTAAAAGCTATCGGGAGACTAGAAGTAGAACAGAAACTTCTCAACAAATTAAAGACATGTACTCCATACTTCCAGTGAGAACGCCTTGTATGAATGGAAAAGATACAATGCTTTCTCCTTAAGGTGGGGAACAAGGGCAGATATGCTTACTCTTTATCTGTCCATTAAACTTTGAAACCTAGTCCCCACCAAAATAGTCTGGCAATAAAATGACACAACTAGGATAAGATTGGCACGGCAGAAGCAAAATCTTTATATGTAGATGAAATGATCATCTACAGAGAAAATACTAAGAAATCTCTAGGAGCCCCTAGAACTTGTGTTTGAATTTAGCAGGATTAGAAAACACAAGGTATATATAAAAATTCAGGTCTGTGTATACTTGCTATAAATGAAGAACTGGATATTGAACTTTAAAAGTTATGTAGGAGTACAAAGGACCCAGAAAAGCCAAAAACAAAAACAAAAACTGTTGGAAGACGTTTAGCACGCAATTTTAAGACTTCTTCTAAAGCTACAATAATCAAGGCAGTGTTGATGTAAGGAAAGACATATAGATCATTTGAATAAAACAGAGAAGCTAGAAATAGAACCACACATATATGGTCCACTGAGTTTTGAAAGATTATTTAACATTAGCATTTTATAGAATATAAACTCAATTCAAGAGCCGAGGAAGAGATAATGTCTTCAGCAAACGGCACTAGAACACCTGGTATCCGTATATAAAAAATTAACCTCAACCCTTTTTTTCCATACATGAAAATAACTTGAAGGGATCTGTGAACCTAAATAAGAAAGCCTAAAAGTATATAACTTTAAGAAGAAATTATAAGGGAAAATATTTATGAATTCAGGGTAGGCAAGAACTACCTAGGATACAAAAAACATGATGTATAAAAGAAAAAAATTGATAAATGATATTCCACCAAAATTTAGAACTTTAAATGACATCATTAAAATGAAAAGTAGTCCTTAAACAGACCATATTTACAATGCATATAACCTATGAGCAGAATATATAAAGAATTCTTAGAGCTCATTAATAGACAACCCAATTAAAATGTAGACATAAGAAGATGATAAATAGCCAGTATAGCACAAGGAATGGTGTGCAACTCTAGAATCAGAAAAATACTAATCAGTACAATAATAAGATTGAATTATACACTCATTAGGGAGATGAAGTCAAAAATTTTAAAAGCCTTGTCATGACTTTTTCTTTTTGTTGGATTCTCCCCCTTTGGGTTTAATTTGTCACGCCCAATGGATTCATTCTGCTGGGTTTCCTGGGGTTGTGATCCTCATTGTCTTTTCCTAGGGTATTGTCTAAAATTTTTTGGAGTGCCGGTTTGGTATTCATGAAGTTCCTGAGGTGCTCTTTATCGTGAAAGTATCTTATTTCTCCATCAATTTTGAAAGATAGTTTTGCAGGGTACATCAATCTGGGTTGGAGGCTGTTTTCCTTTAGGGCTTGAAATACATCACTTCAAGCTCTTCTTGCCTTGAGGGTTTGCATTGAGAAGTCTGCTGTGATTCTGATGGGCTTTCCTTTGTATGTGATTTGTTTCTTTTCTCTCACTGCTTGTAGAATTTTATTCTTCTGTTGGATTTCTGGAATCCTAACTATTATATGCCTATGTGTAGATTTTTTTGATTGAGGCTAGCTGGAGTCCTATATGCCTCACTTATCTGTATGTCAAGTTCTTTTCCCCTCCTTGGGAAGTTTTCTGCCATCACTTCTGTGAAAAGTTTTTTTATGTCATCTACACTCTCTCTTCTTTCTTCATTGACTCCAATCAGTCTTATGTTATTCTTCTTTGCATCGTCTAGCAGCTGCTGGATTGATTTCTCATGTTCCCTTACAATTTTAAAGCAATTTTTCTTTTCCTCCTCACTAATTGCAATCTTATCTTCTATATCTGAAATTCTATCTTCACATTGGTTCATTCTGCTGCGCAGACTTTCGATGGAGTTTTTAGTCTCTTGGAAATCTGTTTGTATCTGTTTTATGGATTCCATTTGTTTCCTGTGTTGGGATTCCATCATATTCCTCAGATCCTCTGTTTTTTTATCTGTGTTCTCTCTAGATTTATTAATCATGTCTTGCACCATGAGCAAATTCTTTGCTGTTATCTGAGTAATTATTTCTGATTTCATTTTTCCCAGATCCTCTTTTGTTGCCAGTTCAGAGAGTCCAGGTGGCTGAGTATCAGATTGTTCCATCTCGTTTCCCTTTGGGGTTGCTGTAGGTGATCCAGAAGTCTGTTTTTAAGGCTTGTTTATGGGTTTTCTCATTTCCATGGGGGCACCCACGCAGCTCACCTTCTGTGCCCTGGGAGCTTGGGATGGTGGTGGGGGACCTTCCTCACCCCCCACTAAGGTTAAATTCCTATGCTCCAGTACCCCAAAATGTGGACTGTTTTGTAAACAGGTTTGTTGTAAATGTCATTAGTTAAAATGCTGTCATTAAGGAGACCCTAATCCTTTTGACTCTTTTGTGTGTGTGTACTGGGAATTGAACCCAGGACCCTCATATTGAGCTATGTCCCTACCCCTTTTTTTATTTTTCACTTTGAGACAGGGTTTTGCTAAGTCACTAAGTAGCCCAGGCTGGATTTGAATTTGGGATCCTCCTGCCTCAGCCTTCCAGAATGCCAGGAATACAGACATGCACCACTATGCCCAACATGGCTGATATTTTTATACAAAGGGACATTTGTTAAGATGTGCTATGTACATGTACCAACTCCCTACCATGAATACAATTATTGTGTACTGTAAATATGTACTAATTTTTTTTCAAAAAGGGAAATTTGGAACCAGGAGAACAGCATGTGAAAATGCAGGTGGAGACTAGGCTGGTGATTCTACCTGCCAACCATGGAACACCAAAGATTACCAGCAACCACTGGGCTCTGGGGTACAGGTATGGAACAGATGCCTTTTCTCAGCCCTCAGACAGAACCCACCCTTCTGGATGCCGTGGTTTTTGTGGTACTGGGGATTGAACCCAGGGCCTCTCACACACATTCGGCAAGTACTCTACCAGTTAGCGACATCCCCAGCCCGCTGCAGAGCCTTTGATCTCAAACTTCTGGCTTGCAAAACTATGAGACCATACATTTCTGTTGTTGCAACCACCCACTTGATGGTATTTTTGCCTGGCATACCAACCCACCCCTTTTCTCTACAGTCCTAGGTCTGTCTGAGAGCTTCTCAGTACAAATGGCTCCGGCTCCACGTAGCTCATTAGAAGTCAGCAGGCGGAGTGGCAAGGATCCTGACTCTTATTTACTGTGAGGCCAATTGCTGTGTGCAGTGAGGTCAAGAGAGAGGGTCCCCAGTGTAGAGCTGGTTGCTAACTCTTGAGGGACTGAAACATCCAACCCAAGTCTGGACCACGGATTTTGCTTAACCTGGCTTCTGAAAGCCTTTGTTCTCAGCCTTTCTCCCTGTCATTATTCAGGCTGTTACCAACTCGCTTTAGTTATCAGGTAGCAGCAGCCAGTTGCCATGGTTACTTATAGCCGCAAAGTGCCATTCCTAGGAGATCCCAGGGTTAAGCAAACAAGTCGGGCTCCCAGCACAGTGACAATTGCTGGGCCCAGTGGTCAGCATGGAATACTGGGGGGAGTGGGGTCCCCGGGGTTGGGTCCTTAGAGCCCAGGAGGAGCAGAGGCAGAGGCGCCATCCCTCCTGTTGGAGGCCACTGAGCCCTTCCCTTGCAGGCAGTGCCACACAAGAAACTTCCTGCGCTGTCCTTCACTGGAGGAAACTGGTCTCACAAGACACTCTGAAGACCACAGCTGGTAGGGACAGAGCAAGGATCTGGGCCCAGGTGCTAAATATCTTCCATCTATGCCTTGAGAACAGCGAACTATCTGGGCTGAATCCACAGCCCCCTCGGCCCAGCCCCAGTTGGTGGAGGGCCCCACCGAGAAGAGGGGAGGGAGGGCAGGAGGCAGCTGGCTGGAATCCTCCCCTCCCATTTCTTCCTCCTGTGGTGTGTGGTTAATACTTCAGATGCGGGGGCCAGTCCCAGGTCCCCACAAAACCAACTTTACTTCAGACACCAGTGGCAAGCTGGTGTTCCCAGGACCTCCTTCCCTTCAGACAGCTGGCTACTAATCCAGAGGTTCCATGACTGCCCTCCCATGTGATTAAAGCAAAGCACACAAATTAAAGCAGCCAAGGGAAGAGATGCAAGGGCAGAGGTCAGGAGGTGTCTGAGCATTCTCGGCATGGCAATCATCCTCTCCCCATGGAATTATGGAGTCCTGATGGCCACAGATTTTGCCAACCAAGGAAGCTCATGCAGGCCTTTGGTGTCCAGGACTTTTATGGGAGTTCGATCACCTATTGTCCACGTGGCTGACTTTTCTTCTCTCATCCCTTCTGAAGGTCAGAAGTGATGGGCGTGACACAAAGCCTCCATCATAAATCACAGGTTAGACTCTCAGAGAGGCCAAAGCCCCTGGCAAACAAAAACACCCCTATCAGGCGAGACATCCTGGAACCTAGAGGTCACCTGTCAGTAGCCAAAGGCAAAGGCCAGGCCTCTTCTTATAACATTAATTCTTCATTTTGCAACTACTTTGCTCCTCTGATACCTATCAGACTTTCCTGTCCCTGTCCCCCACCCCTGCCAGCCCGGTGCTGTCACTACCCTGTGTCCTTCGCAGTATGGGAGGGGCTTTCGAGATACTTGGCACAGTCTACACTGAGCTTGGCTCATCTCTCCCATTCCTGCCACTGTGGTGACAGATTTCATGTCTTTAGCTCATTGTTGAGGAGGGACCTTGTCCCTTTGTGACACTGGAGAAAGAGTCTACAATCTTCATCTATTTATGTATTTATTTTTCTTTTGCGGGACTGGGGATCAAACCCAGAGCCTCACCCTTGCTAGGCAAGTCCTGTATCCCTGAGCTACATCCTCAGCCCCTACAACCTTCTTTAAATTCTTTGTCCTACCTTTATTGTATTTGTTTGTTTATTGTTTTGTTTGTTTTTGAGACAGGATCTTGCTATGTAGTGCAGGCTGGCCCTGAGCTCGTTATGTAACCCAGGCTGTCCTTGAACTTGTGGTGATCCCCCTGCCTCAGCCTCCCAGATACTGGGATCACAGGCATGCACCACCATGCCTGGCTTCCTGTCTTTATCACTTGTCAAATTATATATGTCCTTCCTGTTCTAGTTTTAGGCCTCTCAGAGTCAGGGAATGTGCCTTATTCATCTTATACCTCCAGGGCCTATTGTGAGTGAGTCTCACACAGGCATCCTGTAAATGTGTTTTTCTGACCTTGCACAGTAGCATATGCATGTAATTCCAGCACTCAGAGGCTGAGGCAGGAGGGTCACCATGAGTTCGAGGTCAGCCTGGACTACATAGAGAGTTCAAGGCTAGCCTCAATTAGATAGTGAGATCCTGTCTCAAAAATCCGCCCCCCCCAAATTTAAAAATAAAAAAATAAGAGGTGATTATTCCAAAGAGTCTTTCAAACAAATACATGCTGTTATTAAAGAGCAGGCAGGCATAGTCAGGAATGTCTCTGCTAAAAAAATGTCATACAGTTGTATTTCTGAGAAGATAAACTGGAAAAGTGCATTTTGTTTTGTTTTTTTGAAAAGCCTTGAACTCACTATGGAGCCTAGGCTGTTCTCAAACTTGCAGCAATCCTCCTGCCTCAGCCTTTCCAATGCTAGGGTCATAGGCATGCGCCACCACACCTGACAAGAATCAGCTTTTTTGAGCCTTGCACCTGTGAGATTGGCACTCTTACTACCCCATGAGCAGATGAGAAACTGGGGCATTGAGATAAACCTCCCCATGGCCATCCAACCCCAGCCAGCCCAGCGAGCATAAGACCAGGTGTGCTGGATTTCAGAGCTCCAAGTCCTCAGCCATCATTCCACACTGGATTAGGCAGTCCCAGTGAGATGGATGTAACTGATATGACAAGTTCGGCCAGAAAATGTAGCTTGAAGTCATGTTTATAGCTGGGAAATGAGATTATAACATGGAGTGATTTTTTTTGGGGGGGGGTACTGGGGATCAAACTCAGGACCTTGCACTTGTGAGGCAGGGATGGCGCCACTGAGCTAAATCCCCAGCCCCAACACGGAGTGATTTTGAATAATCTGCAAAGAACAAAAGTGAAAGCTGACAGTTGTGATGGAGAAAGCACTAAAAGTAGAAAAAATATATTGGTCCCTTTTGTTGTTGTTGAGACATGGTCTCACTACATAGTTTCTCTTTCTTTCTTTCTTTCTTTTCTTTTCTTTCTTTTTTTTTTCTTTTTGAGTCAAGGTCTCTCTATGTAGTTCAAGCTGGCCTTGAACTCACTATGTAGCCCAGGCTGGCCTCAAACACACAGCAACCCTCCTGCCTCAGCCTCCCAGAGTGCTGGGATTACAGGTGTGCGCCACCCCACCCAGCTCTGACTGCAATCTTTATAGCTCCTCCCCCAGATATATTCACATTGCATGGGCAATATATTCCTTTTTTTTTTTTTTGGTACCGGGCATCGAACTCGGGATCTTGCACTTGCAAGGCAGGAGCCAGAACCACTGAGCTAAATCCCCAGCCCCATGGGCAATATATTTGTATATTTTCACTTGATTTATATTTTCATACATGTAATACATGTACTATCATTAAAATGTAACATTGCTTGAAGATTCCTGTTTTGAAAAACTGTCAGTCCCAGGCCAGGGATTTAGCTCAGTGGTTCTGCTGCCTGCCTCAAAAGCACAAGGTCCTGAATTCGATCCCTCGTACCAAAAAAACAAACAAAAAAACCCGTCAGTCTCTAGCCTGATCTCTATAGACCTCCCATTTCTACTTTGCAGAGGCAGTCACCTCAACTTTTAGCTTTCCCTTCTAACATTTATCATCATTTTCTAAATAAACTTCCCAGCTGATTGATTCTGAATATAACCTATTGATTTCCCTCTGTGATAGTTGAGGCTTTCACATTTCCATGCCACCTTTCCCACCTCCATTTCTCCATGTCCCTCGAATATGCAGACACTATGTCACGTAGACAATCGGGTGTGACGTGAAAGGCCGAAAAGTCAGCACTCCTTGACAAGGATGGAAGAGGCCCTGGGGTCTGACAACGCGCATGCGCATGCGCATGCGCTGAAGGCACAGCCGCCCACTGCCTGGCATCTAACTGTGGCTTAGCGATTTTTTAGGCGGGGCATAGTAGTGCACACCTGTAATCCCAGCACTGGGGGCTGGGGCAGGAGGATCGCTGGGAGTTCGATGTCATCCTGGGCTACACAGTGATAACCTGTCTCCAAAACAAGACAAAACAACAATCAACAACAACAACAACAAAAACCAAAAGAAGTTTTAAAATGTGATCTGTAGATCATTAATACATCCAAAGTCAAATGAAAAATCTTGGGGCCGGGAATTTAGCTCAGTGGTTTCCCCGCCTGCTGCTCAAGCTCAAGGACCCGAGTTCGATCCCCGGTACCAAAAAAAAAAAAACACCCCAAAACACAGAAAACAAATGAAAAATCTTTGTGAAGCACATGCTGAGTACACCACAATTTATCAACTTGACTATGGAGCGTTTAAGATGTGCCTGGAAAACTCTTTGACACTTTTCCCCTCCCCCCCTGTATCTGGATGAACCTGTGACTGCTGTCCCCATGGACCACGGGAAGTGATGGTGTGGGGCTTCTGCAGCTTCCCTCTCATTCTCTTGGGCACTTCCGCTGCGGAAAGTCAGCACCACATGAGAGGTGTGTGACAACTGGGGGTCACCTTCGGGCTCCCAGTCACCTGTTGTGAGTGAGCCCACCACAGCTTCACGCAGCGGCAGCCCGGCCAAGGTCTGATTGCAGGCACCTGAGAAATCCCAAGAGAACACTATCCATCAGAGCACTTTCCAATTTCCTGGCACATGAAATCACAAGCAAATAAAATAGTTGTTATGTCATAACCCCAAGTTTTAGAGTAATTTGTTATGCAGCAATAATAATAAGTGTGCTGTAGTGGCATACGCCTGTAACCTCAGCACTTTGGGAAGCTGCAGCAGGAGGATCACAAGTTCAAGCCCAGCTTGGGCAACTTAGCAATTTAGGAAGATCCTGTCTCAAAATGAAAAAAGGGCTGGGGATGTAGCTCATTGTGAACAAATAGGAAAACCTGAGTTCAATCCCCAGTAAAACACACACACACACACACACACACATGCACGAGCATGTGCATGCTTTCATTCTATACATTATCGCATTCAAATCTTACGAAGTTGATATTAATGGTTCTGTTTCACAAATGAGGAAACTGAGGCCACATATCAAGTCAGTGGAAAGTCCAGGACTCTTACCCAAGTATGTTTAAGTCTAGAGCCTGTGCTTTCAATCTTTATGCTATGTTTCCTCTATAATTAGGAAATGAAGCCTGGGCAAGGTCCTTTATTTATTTACACTACTGCCTCGCTCCAGAAAGGATTTCTGGTTAAGGCATCTGGTTAAGTAACTTGTCCAAGATCACCCAGACAATACAAGCAGAGCCACAAATCAAATCTCTTTCTCTCACAAACTCTATAAACCAAGTGAGATAACACAGATGTGGAGATATATCATGAGTTTCCTCCTAAACGCAAGAAAGGGAAAAGAAACACAGCATTTTCTTTGGCTGGTTTTCTTGTTTGTTCTCATTGGTTATGAATTCCTTGCTTTATCCTTTGAGGAGGGACTGGATAGGACAAGAGGAATTAAGAACTAACAGGACCGGACAGTAAGTACAGTGGCTGCCCACAGTGGGCAGATGAAAAGAAAGGCCTGAGACTGTCCTAAGAAGTGTGCTTGGAGCTGGGTGTGGTGGCGCATGCCTGTAATCTTGACGCTCTGGGAGGCTGAGGCAGGAGAATCTCAAAATCAAACAATGGGGAACTTAGCAAAACCTTGACTCAAAATAAAAAATAAAAAAGCACTGGAGATGTAGGTCAGATTTAGTTCCTGGTACTGTGCTCCCCCCACCCCAAATGTGTGTGCTTGGGACGTTGGAGACACCCTGTAAACACTGCTTAGCAAATAAACAGTACTCTTCAGGACAAAGGGCAAGAAAGAGCAAAAGAGGTTAAAATGAGGAGACAACAGAAGAGCTAGGAAGCCATGTATTCCAGAAAGTGGAGGGAAGGTTACAGAGGGACATTAATACCTAGTTGTGCAAGGCTGAGGACAAAAATAAATGGAGGCTGGCATGGCTTAGTGGTAGAGCACCTGCTTAGTGTACTTGAGGGCCTGAGTTTGAACACCAGCACCCCCAACACACAGTAGTTGGATTTGAGAGTACCAGGTTTCAAAGAAGGAAAGTATCAGGTCGAGGATTTAGCCCAGTGGTGCCTCGCCTGCCTGGCAAGCTCAAGGTTCTGAGTTCAATTGCTGGTATGGGAGGGATGAGGGGTTGGCAGGGAAGGAAAGTATAAAAGGTAAATGTTACTAAAGCTCTCTGTACAAATATCTCAAACCAAGGCTACTTCCCTCAAGTTTGAGTGATTAAATTTTGCCATTCTCCTCTGCCCTCTGTTCTTCTTGAGTCTATAATATCATTGTCCTTAAAACAAATATTTAATCCATTTTCCTTTACTCCTAAGAACTCCATCCAAACAGTTTGTGTAAAGAACTGACTTTTCTTGGCATTAACTTGAAAAATAAATAAAATGAAACACATGGTTGGCTAAAGAAATGAAACATTCATTTGCTTTCAGTTTGAATTATTAAAAAAACATTGCAGAACTTGTTCTGCACTCTCTCTTTTTTTCTTTTTTTGTAAATGAAGGAGCCTGTCTCAACTTAGTATTCTTGCATTTTTTTTTTTTTGGTACTGGGGATCGAACTCAGGACCTTGCACTTGTGAGGCAGGTGGCAGAACCACTGAGCTACATCCCCAGCCCTCAATTTAGTATCCTTAACCAAACATGCTTTAGTCCCAGGGTTAAGAACTGGCTGTAAAGAAAACAGAGCTCTTTAAATAGCAGCTCTTCAGACATGGCTGCTCACTGGAAGCTAACTAGGAAGGCAAAATGTTTGAAATGTTTCTCATTACGAACCACGATGTTTTATGTAAGTTGGCCCCAGACACTCCAGATAATGTGAAACAGAAGTCACTTATTGAGTGGTAGGGACAGGAAGAAGAAGTGGGTGACATGTAGCAAGGGTTCTCCAGAGGTGACAGGTACACTTACTACTCCTCTGGGACCTGTAGCTACTTGAACCAGACAGCACATGCACTGAGTTAGATTGTTAGAATTCGTGAATATGAGCTTGACATCACAGGAATTTCTTTCTTCCCTCAATGCTCCTTTCTGGATATTTCCTTTTCCTCTTTTTTTTTTTTTTTTAAAGTAAGCTATGCAAGCAACATTAAAAAAGCAGACAAAGAAATTGCCACATCTCCTTGAATTTAGTTGAGTGATTCCTTCTCTTTCCAGAGGGCATAATGTACATATTTGTTTAAAAATAAATGTATTTTTTTTAAATGTAAGTGATTTGATTTTTGTTTGTTGAGCCTCGAATTCATGGCAATCCTCCTGTCTCAGCTTCATGAGTGCTGGGATTACATGCATTGAGTCACCATGCTTGGCAAGTGATTTGATCTTTTATTTTGAGACAGGATCTCACTGTGTTGTTTAAGCCAGCCTAAATTCTTCAACAAACCAGTACTGAGTTGCCTTTTTGAATGTTGTAATTTTTATTTATTATTATTTTTTCTTTTTGGTACTGGGGATCGAACTTGGGTCCTTCTGCTTGCGAGGCAGGAGGCAGAACCACTGAGCTAAATCCCCTGCCCTTATTATTATGATTATTTGTTTTTTTGAGACAGGGTCTCACTATGCAGTTCAGGCTGGCCTTGAACTCACTATGTAGCCCAGGCTGGCCTCGAACTCTCAGTGATCTTTCTGTCTCAGCCTCCCAAGTGCTGGGATTACAGGCATGTGCCACCATGCCTGGCCCTGATTTAATCTTGATTTAAAGCTTAAAAAAATACTCCTCGGATAACCAAAAGAGTTGTAAATTCTACAAAGTAGATAGCAAAACTATGGCATTCTGGAAATATATAGAAGTACTGCACATAGCAGAAAATATATTACTATGATAATCAGTGATTAGAAACTGGCTCTAAATTAAATTTAATCCCTCATTGACTACTTTGTAAATAAAGCCTCAGGACCAGCAATAACAGCCCTGATCAAGGGCATGATGGATCAGACTCAAACACCCAATAAAATAATTTTACACTTAAAAGATCTGTACTGATACTATTTTTAAAAATCATGACTGATAAGAGTTCTGAGAGACACTGAAAGAAAAGTGACTCATTCCATAAAGGCATTTTTATAAAGGAAGTGGATTTAAAACTTAATGGTGACATTTAGTCATTGGAAAGCAGATAATTCCATGAAGAATAATTTGATATTTATAACAGCATCATTGTCAATTAAATTAGTAATGAGTGAGAGTGAATCAAATGTCCTTGATGAGCCAAGAATGATCTTTGATGAGCAAAGAATTACAAAGTGGAAACTCAGTAACTGTGGAGTTAGCTGTGAGGAGGGAAGAAAAACAAAATTGTAAATGCAGTTGTTCTTGTTTTTGAATCCACTGATCTTTAGGTCTGCATCATAATAGAATCAAAGCTCTGAAGTATTAGATAAGTATACATGAAGTCAGATTTCTTTTCCAGAGAGAGAGAGAGAGAGAGAGAGAGAGAGAGAGAGAGAGAGTTACATACTGGGTATTAAACCCAGGGCTTTTTCTCTGAGCTACATCCCCAATTCTATTTTATTTTGAGACAGGGTCTCAATGAGTTGCTAAGTTGTCCAGCCTGGGCTTGGACCTGTGGACCTCCTGCCTCAGCCTCCCAGAGTGCTGGGATTGCAGGCATGTGCCACTGCCCCTGCTAAAGTCGGATTTCTTGATTTCCAAATGTTCTTGCGCTTGCGCAGCAGGAGGCAAAACCACTGAGCTAAATCCCTGGCCCTGTTTTCCAAATGTTCTTGCGGATTTCATCATCTTCTGTATTTTTCTCTTTGGGTTACGCATCTAATATACTAGTTTCTCTTCTACATAGCTTCCTTAAGATTTTTTGTTTTGTTACCATTTTTGGTTGGTGACCCATCCCTGAATGACAGTTGTTTACTACATTCTACACTTGCTCTTAGCCAAAAGGCCGAGAAGCGATGTTTACTACATTCTAAAAAAGCCACAGACAAGGAGAATCTCTGTTGTTCTCCGGTTACATATGCCGATCTATTCAAGTCGTGAGCCAACTTCTTTTCCTGTTGTTTGCAGTCTACAACCTAATCCACTCCATACCACACAATGCAGGTTTTGTAACCGTCAGAAGCATATGTAAGTAATCAAGTCCCATTGAATAATGGGTTGTGCCAAGAATGGATTTTTCACACATGGTGTGTGAGTAAAGAAATAAAACCTTGAAAGTAAAAGTGCCTTCTATTAGACTACTTAATATAGAAATAGTGTATGCCCTGAGGCAAAAATTAACTGATGCTTAGGCATAACCTAGTGGCTTTTAATTGAATCTTCATTTATTTTACAAGTGTAAACCTATTAGCTAAATCACATTTTGTGTCTACGGATTTATGATTGGAATAAGTTTAATGCTGAATTAGCCCTCAGAAAATGTGTTTTGCTAGAATAAAAGCATTAACTCCAAAATGTATGTTCTTTGATTGCTTTATTGCACACAGAATAAAATTATTGAAATTTGGCAATAGCATAAAGCATCTATTTAAATGAAAAACTGTGTATGTCCAATCACTGTTTCCTAAAATCCTAGTATTTACAACAAACAAATGCATTTACAACATCATCTGTACAACAAACAAAATATTACATTTTCAGCATCAGAAAGATGAAACTTTAATCTTTAATTATTAAGGCTGTGTTTTTCAGAAACTGTACTGTATTTTTAGAGGGCTTATTTTCTTTGAGTATGTTTGCTTTGAGTTTTCATTTATTCCTTGGGATTTGTAGCGTGGCAAAACACCAATGGTAGATATATTTATTTAAAGACTCAAAAATGTTTTACTCATGACTCTTTGAACTCCCCCATTAGAATTTCAAAGATCAAAAGGAGAAGTGAGCAAGAAATACTAATTCCTTAGACGATAAAAGAAGAAAATGCTTAGGTTGTTTACTTCAATGAAGGCCTGTAGGAAACCATAAAAATGCAAATGTGTTTATGTAACTCATGTAGAATCTCCCCAATCCAGAGGAACCTTCACCAGGCAGGTTAAATATGTAGTTTTATAATACAAAAAAATAAAAATTGACCAGAAAAATAAGACTCAGTGGTAACTCAAGTAGTTTTTCTCTACCGAACAGTTAAGAAACCCTTGCCCAATACCCCAAAGAATTAAGGGGACACCTGCAGGTAGGTTTTGCTCAGTTGGCCGTCAGTACATGCACAGCACTGGGCCTGGTCCATCCCCGTGCCGGAGGATTAAGAGAATAGGTTGAGCTGGGTGTGGTGGCGCACGCCTGTAATCCCAACACTTGGGAGGCTGAGGTAGGAGGATTGCTGAGAGTTCGAGACCAGCCTGGGCTACATAGTGAGTTCAGAGCCAGCCTGAACTACAAAGGGAGACCCTGCCTTAAAAAACAAAAGAGAGAGAGAGAGAGAGAGAGAGAGAGAGAGAGAGAGAGAGAGAGAGAGAGAGAGAATTATCAAGTCTCCCTGCAGTGAAATGATAGGTGTATCTCTGATTGCCTTTCATTTTCAACCGATTGTTTCCCTGAAATTCATTTTTTAGCCATTTCTCTTTTATTGAAGATGGAATGTAATTTTTTTAAGAAAAAAAAAAAGAACATCCACTGTGTAGACTTGGTGTGAAAATGTTCTCTTTCCCATTCCTCAAGTGAAACTGCCCCATGTTCCCAGGTCTGAGTACTGAGGCTGCCAACCTTCATCAAAGCCCTGTTTAAACCTCTCTGTGTTGAAAGGATTGGAAGATATTGTGTGTTAAAAGCATGCAGGTCAACAGAATCTTGTGATTAGAGATTTTTGCCTAACCAAGAAGACTAAATTTGACATCTATTCAAAATCATGTATTATACCTTTCTGGGTTATTCTGGGTACCTGTCAATATTAATCTCTATCTGGTCTAAAAGTTTAGAGTCCTTTTAACTCTTCTATTTTCATAGCTATCTCCCTGACACCCACAACAGTCTCTGTGAATATCATTTAGATTACATTTCCTAGATTTGTTTGTTTCTCTTTTTTCTAGTTTTGAGCCAGACTCACATTTTAGCCCCTTGATTTGAATTTTCTAACGCTGATGAAAGAGGATTCTCCAGCATTAAACCAAGGTGTCTCCAGGGTAACAGTGCAGAGAAGTGGTAAAATATGCTAAATAAGGTTCTGAGCCACTGGAAATATTATGCAGAAAGCAACCAGGAATAATCACAGAATTTCAAGGAAGGGCACTCTATGAATGAACACATTTGAAGATATAAAATGCATATATATCAAAGCAAAGCCTACTTACCTTTTGTGTAACAAAAGGGAAAGATAGAAATATATTCACATCTGCTTATTTTTGCATAAAGCCCCTGGAAGAATAAACAAACAGATCCCATCCTTGGTTGTGTGTACTTTTCTATTCAGTTTTTTGCTTTTGTGTTTAATTTTCTTTTTCTGTGCTGGGGATTGAATCTAGGGCCTTGAGCCTGCTAGGCAAGGGCTCTACCACTGAGCTACATCCCTAGCCCTTTTATTTATTTTTGTTTGTTTGTTTTTTCATTTTAAATAGGGCCTTACTATACACTTCAGGCTGGCCTTGAACCTACCATGTAGCTGGCCTGGAACTTTCGGTGATCCTCCTGCCTCAGCTTCCTAAATGCTGGGATGATAGGCAAATGCCACTATGTCTAGCTTGAGACAGGTTCTTGCCAAGTTGCCCAGGCTGGTCTCAAACTTGAGATCCTCCTGCTTCAGCATCCTGAGTAGCTAGGATGCCCTACTGCACCTAGCTTCTATTTAGTTTTGACTTTCGAATCATGAAATACATAATGAAATTAAGTAAAAAGTACTCCCAAGATCAGTAGCTTGGGGTCTCTAAACTATCTCCAGGCCTTTTCTGGCAGTTCCTCATGCCAGTTTCTTCACCAGCCCCGTACAACCCCAATCTACCAGAGGTTCTACCCGGGACAAGCACCTTCCTTGGCTGAGACCTTTGCAGAACATGTCCTTCAAGCTACAACCCAGATTAGTCCCGCCCAGGTACAGGGCTACCTCGTCTTGTATAAAAATGACTCTGCAGGAGCAATTCATAATGCTGAGTCTCTGAGGTGATCGACCAGGTTGTGCTCAGCTCTCCTTTCTGAGGAAATCAATAAATACTTGTTCTGGTCTCCGACTTTCCCTCTCCTCTTGCTGTGCTGGTACTTGAATACAAAGCAGGGGCTCCAATCACAGAGGCCTACAAGGGTCAGTCATGCCACCACATGTACAGATGATGGAGGCATAGCCCACAACAGAAGAGAGGAAGAGATTCTAGAATAAATGGAAAGATATATGCCTCCACCTAAGGGGATCTAAGTAAGAAATGTGCAGCTGGGTGCGGTGGTGCATGCCTGTAGTCCCAGCACTCTGGGGGGTTGAGTCAGGGGGGTGCTGGGCTTGAGCCCAGTCTGGGCAACTTTGTGGAACACTTTCTCAAAAGAAGAAGCCAGGGGTTTGGGGATGTAGCTAACTGCAAAGGCCTTGGGTTCAATCCCCAGTACCACCAAAACATAAACGTGAATATGAGGGTAAAAACAACAACAACAAATAACCTTCAAGAATGGAAATTTGTTTGTTTTTTGGTACCGGGATCGAACTCGGGTCCTTGCGCTTGAGCAGCAGGCGGTGAAACCACTGAGCTAAATCCCCAGCAAGAATGGAAGTTTTTACAGGCTTTGCCTGTGTCTGAGTCAGGGGTCGGGAAATTCAGCCCAGACTGATTTAAGCAAAAATGGGAATTGGTTGAGGAAGGTAAACTGAAAAGCCCACACCTATATGCCAGGCATAGGTTGATTCAAGAATTAAACTAGGAATTAAATGCTAGAATCCCGTCATCAGCCCAACTTCTTCAGAGTTGGTTCTGTTCATAGGCTCTGCCGGTAGTTCCTGGCAACTACATGCTTCCAGGGTCCTAAGGAGCGACTACAGAAGAAAGAGCCACTTTTCTAATTGCACCAGTAAAAGAACCAGAACTGAGTTTTAGGGGCTTTGATTGGCCTGTTTTGTGTCACATGCCCATCTCCCAACCAATCACTATCATCAAAGTGGAAGCTCAGGAGTCAAGTACTTTGTTTAATATTCATAGGTTGATGCTGGTAGTGGTGATACACACATGTAATCCCAGGTCTCGGGAGGCTGAGGTAGGAAGATCATCATGAGTTCAAGGCCAGGCTGGACTACGTAGTGAGATCCTGTCTCAAAAAACAAAAATAAAATAATTTGGTTTCGCTGCCTGCTGTGCAAGCGCAAGGACCCGAGTTCGATCCCCAGTACCAAAAAAACCCAAACAAACAAAAAAACCAAAAAAATAAAATAATTTAAAACATAAGCCAGGCATGGTGGCACACTCCTGTAACCCCAGTCCTTTGGCAGACTGAGGCAAGAGGATCACAAGTTCAAGCCCAGCCTGGATAATTTTTGACATAGCAAGACACTGTTCAAAATAAAAAATAAAAATGAAGACCCAAGATGGCAGCCACCATGAAAGCAGGTGACCAGCAATCCCACTTTGCTCTCGGCTGAAGGAATGCTAAAACTGGGAAGGTGTCCGTCAACTCAGGATGAGGTGTTCACCCTAAACATCTTATCACCCACAAATTCTTGTTTAGTACCAGAGGAAGTTCCAGGATCTTGGGGATTTAGGCTGCAGAAGATGTCAACGTTACTTTCAAAGATCAACAAAAGGTAAATCTGCATGGAATACGAGTAGAATCACAGAGCTAAAGGAAGAAATAGAAGTAAAAAAGAAACAACTCTAGAAATTAGAAGATGCTTGTAACAACATCATGCTCGCAGATGATGACAGCCTAATGATACCTTACCAAATTGGCGACCCTTTCATTAGCCATTCTCAAGAGAAACACAAGAAATGTTAGAAAAAGGAAAGGAAAATTTGCAAGAAGAAATTGATGCCTTAGAATCAATTCAGTGGGTGTTAGCAGATTTGAAAGTTCAGTTATAAGCAAAATTCGGCAGCAACATAAACCTTGAAGCTGATAAAAGTTAAACATTTTATAATACCTTTTAAATTTGTTTAATAAACTTGAACATTGTTTAAAAAAATTGTGAAAATGGCTGGAGCTGTATCTTAGTGAGAATGCCCTAGGTTCGACCCCCAGCACCACTTAATGAATTAATTAATTAAATTAAAAATGCATAGATTGAAAGAAGAAAATAAATAGTTGCCCAAAGTGAAAGTGGGGCAAATGACAGGAAAGGATGTCAGACGCTGGCTGGCGAAAACCCTAAATGCCTACCACACTGTCCCGCCTACAACTCCTGACCCCTTAGGACTTGAGGTCAGTGTTCACCTCAGGTTTGGGGATAATGATAAAAAATAGCTTTTCAAAAGAGATTTGAGATTCCTTGAATTAAAGTAAGAGTTCCTCAGGTTAAAATAGGATACTCAGAGGATATTTTACTTTTCAAAGGAGGTCAGAAAAATTGTTGGGCTAATCAAGAAGGAGCAGAGGTTTAAAAAATTGCTTATAGGGCTAGGGACATAGCCAAGTGGCGCCATGCCTGCCTGGCAAGCACAAGATCCTGAGTTCGATTTCTGGTACTGGGAAAAAAGAAAGAAAGAAAAAAAATTGCTTATGTTCAAACTGAAGTTTCTGAGCCAGTTAAGGATGAGCAGTTACTAGAACTGTTTGTTGAGTTAGGCAAGACATTGAGCTCTTTTTGTATTACAAAAACTGAGTAAGGCCACACACAGTGGTGCACACATATGATTCCGGTACTTAGGAGGCTGAAACAAGAGGATCCCAAGTTTGAGGCAAGCCTGGCTGTATAACAAGGTCAAGCCTGGCCTAGACTACATTATGAGATTCTGTCTTTAAAGGGGGGCAGGCGCTGGGTAATCATTTGGGCCTTTTAACCCTCTTTTAACGTGTATTACTTCTGAATGATGACCATAATCACCTTTTCAGTACTCCACACAGAAAAGACAACAAGATCAAAAGGAGGCATTCATTCCAGGGACATCCTCAGGTAAAATCTCCTTTGGCCAGGTCTCACCTTAGTCCGTGGCTGATCTCAGTGGGTCTTCTGCTGCTGTGCATCTGGAAAACGGAATCCACGGAAGATTACCATGTTCTTTTCCTTTGTGGCACCACTGGGACATTTCAGTCCGACACACATAATCAGTTCAAGTGCATGAATAACACTCTACTATATATAGTAGTCAATTCCAGGATGAAAACTATGTAGAGCTCAGCTAAAATAACAAGTTCAGCTTCATGTTACTCCGATTGGCAATGTTTAAAACACTGAACACTTTTTTCCAGTCACTCCTTGTTGAACGCTGGTCCTTACCCAAGTCTATGTCCCGCTGTACTAAGAACTGCTTTCCTAAATTCTCTCCTGGACTTGTCAAGTGGGAGCTGTTTCTGTCTGGCTTCCATGTTCAGAGATGGCTCTGGGCTTTCTCAGTAAGAAGAGCTTGGGGGTGGCAATATGGTGGGAATAGGAGGAATGTGGGGAATTCCATGGACTCTTGAGTGTGTGTATCTCAAGCATGAGCTCTCCCACTGAGCTACATCTCCAGTCAGCCCCTGCCTGCAGTCTTTTCCAGAGTGATTCAGGAGCTCCTGGTGGAAGCGACTCATGCTAAGCCATCTGTTGGTGCTGCCACTTCCCCTACAGAGCCTTCTTACCCTTTTTCCTTTTAGAAACTGCTCGCTCTCTCAGGCCCTGGCCCACCCAATTAAAACCAATCTCATCACAAGAAAATCTTCAAATTTTTCTCGGACATGCTCATTTTCATCAGAAGAACATTGAAGGACCCTACAAACACCTATTTGGGCAATGTGGGGATGCCAGTGTGAACCAGATGGTCCTTGTCCCCACGTTCTTCACAGTCTAGAGTGGACTTTCAAAAACAAAGGCAAACTATATGTAACGACTGTGCCTGAGGTGCTCTGTAAGCCTGCAGTGTGGGCAGGAGGGAGGAGGTTTTGGTCCTCCTCGGTCCCACCCGCTGTTTGCCTATCCTCTCTAGTCTACATCATTCTTTCCCACCTCCGACTCAGTAAGCAAATATCTGGTGAGTTTTGACTCTGTGCTAAAAGTACTGGGGACACAGCAGCGTCGAACCTTATATTCCTTCCAGTGCAGGAATAATTAGATAATAGGGAAGTAAACAGGTAAGATATCATGTAGCAATACATCAAACAGGCTAAGGGACAGATAGCGATGGGAGGAGCTCATAGGGGACAGATAGCAACAAAAGGTGCAGGGATCTTTCTGGGGAGGAAAGATTTTGTGACCCAAGGCCTGCTAGGAAGGTAAGAAGTAACCAGGCCAGGAGACCTGGGGGACAATGGGGCTGCTGGGCGAGCGCTGTGAGGTGGGAAAGGGTTTGTGGTATTTCAGGAATGGAAAGGGCAGTGTGACTAGAGCTCAGCCCAAAGGGGACAAGATTTGAGTTCAGAGAGACCATCAGGGCCCCATCACGAGGGTTGATAGACCATGGTACGGTGTTTCAGTAACAGTCTTGGTGTAATTTGAGAGGAGAATGTACATTTCTAGTTATCCCATATACATGTTTCTTACCCACGGTACTCTCTTCAGCAAACAAAGGAAACAGAATTAGTAATTTAAAAATTGACTGTTTGGTGAATAAGGCATTAGAGTAAAGATAAATGAAAGGTCTTGAGGGATATTTGGCAAAGCTGTCCAAAGGTCCATGACATTGAGAATTGTCTATTGTAAGAGCCAGATGTACTAAACTTGCTTGGAAAAAGTTCTAATTCTTCAAGTTGCCTGTTTCTCAGAGTTCCCACCCTTTTATAGGTAAATATTATTTATCACATTGTCACCTTTCCTTACTTTTACAACCTTAATTACACCCTCAGTTTATAGAAGATATTTAATTACCTCAAGAATTTAATCCAGCTGGGTATATAGCTCAGCAGTAAAGCACTTGCCTAGCTATCCTGGGTTTGATCTCTCGCACTAAAAAGGGGGTGGGTAATTTAATCCAAAGCCTATTAAAGAATAGGTCCAGCTGGGAGGTGTACAGCTATAACATTTTCTACCCATGCTTAATGAATAATTCTCAACATCAACCCCAGAGATGAGACTTCCTGAGTTGGTTTTCTGGCTTGGGGGTTAATCTTCCTTTCAGGCTTGCCCCCCTCTAATCACAAATCACAATATGCATGTGATTTTGATGTGAAATAAAATTTTTATCTAAAGGAACTACCAACCTAGCAACATGAGAACCCATATGAACTAAAAAGGGTAGTAACTCATCTTCAAAACCTTATTTCCTCATTCACTCAAAACATGGAGCCCTAGGCGATCCAAGGGCCATAACTGATGCATAAAGTTCTCCCAGCCCCCAAGTCTGACAAAGCTTTCATGTATCTCTATGGTCTTTCTTTCGAGTGAATCAATTGTTTACTTACAAATGCTACACTTAAAACTACCCTGGATATTCAGGGTGTGTTTTTAATGCAGCTTGCAAATATCTGTCTCTAATTATATTCAGAGGACTAACAACCACCACAGCTTCGGGTTTCTCCTCTCTCCCTCTTCCTCCTTCCCACCTCCAGAGCCCTGCTGCAGCTGCCATGGCAACCAGAAGGAAAAGCCGTGGAACCTTATCTCTTACTATGGGCACATGTCTCTGCATAAGGACATTATTGTATGTCGGCCAAACCGGACTCTTTAAATAGACCATTAAGTCATGTTGAAATTGGAACTCGTGAGGCAAGATTACGATGGTGTTTAGTCAAGGACCTAGGAATTCTCAAATCTTGCTTCCGACTAGCTAGCCTTTCCTTTCTTCAAAGAAAACATGTGCACTCATGGCCAAACAAAGTCTAAGGAGTGCTTTTTACTAATTCTAGCTTCACATCTAAACCCCAGGTAGAATTCTCGTGAGTATATCCAGGCCTGGTGGAGGTCCCTTTTTGCCTCAGCCAGGTTGGCCTGACAAGTCTGCTTGACCACTAAGACACTGGAAAAGCCTGTCCTGTGAGGCCCAGGACTTGACATTGCCCCAGGGCCTTGAGCATGCTAGACAGGCACCCAGCCAAGAGCTATATCCTCAGCCCAGATATCTTCATCTCTCTCATCCATCTTCTTCCCCTGATCTCCCTCCTCTTCATAAACAGCTCCACCAGAGCTGGGAGGCATCCTTGATTTTCCCTTTTCCTCACCTCCCCAAATACCCAATCCCTATCAAATCTGCTCAGCTCTGCTTCTGACACAAAACTCCACGAGATATGCTTTTCCCTCTCCACTCCCACCCACCCCTTCGGAGAAAACGTGGTTGTCCTCTGCCTGAATTTAGTGGCTTCGGCCTGGGCTCTCTCATTCCACTCATTGCTGCCTGAGCCCTTCTTCATACATCAGTTAGAGTGGTCTTATAAAAAGATGAATCAGATTGTGCTCTTTAAAACTCTTCTTAGGATAAAAGTCAGAGTTTTCACCTCTAATACACAGGCCCTGCCCTACATTTTTGAGCTCCTGTCCAGCCTCATCTTGGACTGCTCTCCACTCACTCCCACTCCTGTCAGACCCAACACCCTTCAGTGCCTCCTGTGGCCTGTACACTCGTGTCTCTAATTTAGAGTCAAACAGCTGCCACTGGCCCCAGGTTTCCGGCCTTCAAGCCTTTAGGCTTTCTGCTCCTTCTGTCTAGGACACATTTCCCTTTCTCTCTCTGCTAGGTCTTTGCATGGTGGCATTTCCTCAACTTGAGGGCTCAGTAAAAGTTCATCTCCTCAATAAGGCCTTCTCTAACCACCTTACCCAAAATTGTCTTCTCCCATCAATGATTCTCTACCATAGTACCCTGTTTATTCCTACAGGAGATTTTCTAAAACATGTAACTGTTTGGGCTATTCATTTGTTTATTTATCACTTGTCTGTCCAACTGGGAAAGTAAATTTCTTGAAGACAGGCTCTAGATCTGTTTATTCACAACGAACAGCATGTGAAAGAGGCACAATTAATAACAGGAATGCGGGTGATCCTGCTGCAATTCCACCAGTGACCTCTACTCCCAGAAAAGGAATAGGAAACTTATTTTCTTCTTTTTATTTATTTATTTTTATTTTCTTATTTGTTCACTTTCCTGCTCAAAGACTTGATGGCTGGAATTCTGCTCAGATGTTGCAAAAGAAGAATTTTAATGAAGGGATTATTTACTGAGGCATGGGCCATGTTAAGAGAACCAACATGGGATGTTCAGATACCAGAGACTACAAGAGCAGGAAGCCATTATACTCTGAAGACCGGTGGGGAAAGGAGGAGTAAATAGTGTTCTCAGTGCCCAGGAAGAGCTGGAGTTGTGGAGAAAGTTCCTCGTCTAGACATGTGGTCTCAGAGGGACACAGCCACTGCTATATTGGTGGCAGCTAACCAGGAAAGGAACAACCATCTCTAGTCCATTCTCTTCCATGACTAAAGCCAACTGAAAACTAGTCATCAAGGGAGCCAGGTGAATAAATCAATTTGTAAAAGTTCAACCTTCTAGAGCCTTCTAGAGCCTTCCAGAGCCTTCCAGAGCAGGAGATAAATGAAGATTAACCAGCACAAGTTTTTACTTCCAGCAGCTGAAACTCAGGCTGATCTTGTGCCTATGACTTAGGAGCCAATTTGATTTGGAGTTTGTTTGGAATTTAACTGCCATTGTGGCTAAGGAAAAACAATTTTGATTTCTAAATAATCAACTCACTAATAAATTTGAGAACACAATTCATGAGGGCATTGGAGCCTGCCTCTATTACTGAAGTGTTTTTCTTACTAATAAGCGTAATGCAGCATATTCAAGAAAAAGAAAACGCCTATAATCTTATTTGGTCACCTCATAAATTGAATTATAAAGCCTATTGATGATATGCATGGTATCCTCACCAAATATATGGGACTAGTATTTGGCAAATCTGATTTCTGGGTTCTGTCAGATCTGTTACAGAGGAAATATAGCTAGGTTTTTTTTTACTGAGTCAAAAATACTTTGTTTTTAAATTCCAGTTTTCATCCTGCTCTGAACAGTTGCTGTGTGAGAATGTCCATAGCTGACTCATTTTGCTCTACAAATACAGATTTGCATCCAGCTTTCTTTTAGGGATATTGGTCATCTAGGAGATTTTACAAACATATGCTTGAGAAAGGAGGAATAAGAAGTGAGATGTAAGGGGGTGAAGGGAGGGCTAGGAATGTGGAAAACATAAGAACCAAGATGCATCATGTAAAGGTACAAGTTCCCAATGAGAAATGTAATTGTGTTGTATACCTAAAATGTACCAATAAAAGAATTAAAAAAAAAATAAGACTTACATCTGTAAGTCGTCCTGAAAGTTGATAACACAGCTTGGGGGGAAAAACTGATTTAATCTTTGCAACTTTAGCGGTGAGAGCTGAGGTCAGTTTACATGGCTGGGAGGAATCACAATATCAATATACAACTCTTCTGAATCTGAGGTTTAGCATTGGACTTGAAAGCTCAGACAGCTATATTGAAAGTTTCAATAGGCACAGAGGCCTTAGGACAGAGAGGCAGCTGCCAAATTGATTGTGTCTTTGTTAATTAAGAGCTAGGTCTGGGAATGGAACAACACAACAGCAAAGAGCAAGCTCAGTCTCAATGCATCTTCTCTGTGCTGTGAATGTTCTAAACATTGGAAGCAAGAATTGCTGGTAGGAAATCAGAACATCCTCAGTCTATCTACCCTGCACTGTGTAACCAGAAAGCATACACGATATTTATTGTGTTTATTGATTTATTTAGGCTTAGAAGATAATAGAATGCTAGATAATAGGATGCAGTATAGACTGGATTTTATCTTTCCATGATGTAGAAAGGAAGCAAATTGCTCTAAGCTTTCAAATTTTTAACAGAAAACTCTAAGAAAAATTCAAATTTGCCTCTGATAGCCCTTACCAGAGATTCCATCGACAGAAAATAACTATTGGCCAGGCATGGTGGCACATGCCTGTAATCCCAGCACTTGGGAGGCTGAGGCAGGAGGATTGGTGTGAGTTCAAGGCTGGCCTGGACTACATAGCAAGACCTTGTCTCAAAAAAACCAAAGCAAATGAACAAAAAGAAGAAGAAGGACCAGGGATTTAGCTCAGTGGTTCCGCTGCCTGCCTCGCAAGCGCAAGGTCCCAAGTTCGATCCCCAGTATGAAAAAAAAAAAAGAGGAAGGAGGAGGAGGAGAAGAGAAAAAAAAAAAAAAATGAAAGAAAGGAAAGGAAAGAAAAAAAAAAACAACCCCAGTAATCTACCACCTGGTATAAACTTCAAAAGAAGCAAGGTGGATGGTAAAGCAAAATATAAATTCAGTGGGAAAATACTTGATGAGCCAATTATGACAATAGAGATCTTAATTAAATCACCCAGCACCCATGATATGCATCATGTGTTTCCACTTCCATTTAATTAACTCAGCACAATTCCTCTTTTAGAAATGACAAAAGGCTGGGGAAAAAAAAAGTCTGGGGACACAAGTCAGCATAAAGCACTATATTAAAATGTGTGCTTTTTAATGTCCATGATGAGATGGCCTTGTTTTTCACTGTGTGTGGACTGACCGGAACAGGTCCAGGTTATATTGTCCAGATTAAACGGTGCAGTAGAAACAGGGCAGTTCTGCAGTTATAGACAAGAAAACACAATAGCGTGGTTTTATGAAAACACAGCTTAAGAAATGCAAGGCACTTACTGGTTTCACTCAGAAACCTCTCAGATGTGGGAGAAATACATGTGAGATTTGGATTTTCATTTTTCCAACTATGAGGAATTGGTCTGCTAGAGTCAACCAGCCGACAGTGAATGAAAAGGACTAATGCAGGTCTCACTTGGCAGACGGCTTTGCAGAAACCCATCTGCTCTCTGACACTGATTGTAATTATTTTTCCATCATCCCTAGGTTACATTCTTAGCAGCAGTGTGAGCCAGCTCTTTCCCGAGGAAGGATCCTGCTGCGAAACCATCTCTGCCAATGAATCTTTAACAAGAGATCAAAAACTTGACATTTATTTTTAAGCATGAGAAGATGTGCACAATGTTGGAAGCAAGTATGCAGATAGGAAGAGCTTCTAAACGGTTGCAGGAAAGAGCAGTGGACCAGGAAGAAATGTTGCACGATGTGCCAGAGGCTTTACTTCGCGAAATACCAACTAATGCCTAGGTGTGGGGTACGTGGGCTCTGCAATGATCAGAGCTAATGTCTTTTTAAAGTAGAGACAATGTGTCTGTTTATTTACCTATTTAGAGACAGGGTCTCGCTATGTAGTTCAGTTCAGGCTGGCCTTGAATTCACTGTGTAGCCCAGGCTGGCCTCAAACTTTAGGGAATCCTCTTGCCTCAGCATCCTGAGTGCTGGGATTACAGGTGTACACCACCACATCTGGAAGTGTGTTTATAATTTTGAACCAGGTGTGCATTTGTTTTTTGTGTGGTGCTGGGAATTGAACCTAGAGCCTTATGGATGTTAGGTAAGCACTCCAGGACTGATCTTTTACATTCTTGTTTTATTTTGAGACAGTGTCTTGCTAAATTGCCCAGGCTGGCCTCAAACTTGCAATCCTCCTGCCTCAGTCTCCCAAGTAGCAGGGATTACAAGTGTGTGCCACCATGACTGGCTTGAACCAGGTGTGTTTTATGATTTCATAGCCCATTAGTTATTCAGGGAGATTGTTAAAACAGTGATTGAAACAGAAACTCAGGATGATATTCTACAAAAAAAAGAAAAAGAAAAATAGAAAGAAAGAAAAAAGGAGAGAAAAGACATTTTTATTCTAATTGACCAGAATAACAGAGATAACAAAAAAATTTTAAGTTTTGCTTTGTTCAAAAAAAGCACGTGAATTCATTAATCTGAATTGGGGGTGTTTGCTTGGTGGAAAAAATAAAAAAAGTAGGATGAGAATTTCATAGGGTGAGAATTTGTCATCTTCAAATTGTCCACCTACAGGAAGGAAATTTCTTCAAAATTAATTTTAAATACAACAGATGTAGAAAAACTTATGGCCTTCAGAAAACAGAAAATTACTAAATGAAATATGAAAAGGTGTCAGCTTCTCTCTTAAAGGATGTTTATCTATCTCAAGGTTTAGTGCACTGCAATGATTTATTTCCCCACAAAAATCAAATGCAGAATATAACTGAGTAAATCCTTCCAGGTTCTATGTCTTAAAATTTCATTAGCTGAAGGACTTACCAGAGGAAGTAATAATTACTTTAATAAATGCCTTGGACCATAAATTTAGTTCAGATGGGACTTAAAGTCAACACAAACCTCATTGTGGGAAGTTTATCACCACTGGAGGGCTAAATACTTTTTTGCTGAGCTCAACTCTTCCAAGCTTTGGGATAAAGTTCCTATTGGCATTCTTCATTTCTCCTTTGCACAAATTTTAGTCCAGATTGTTGTGTATGTGTTTATCCAGGAGAATGAGATCAAAAAGAAAAATTGTGACTTAAAAAGGAAAGCTACGGGCTGGGGATTTAGCTCAGTGGTTCTTCGCAAGCGCAAGGATCTGAGTTCTATCCTGGTACCAAAAAAAAAAAGAAAAGCTACATATACTGATAACTAAAATGCTTCACAGTAATGGGTTTGTGAATATTACATAAAAATTCACTGCAGAGGATAAGTCACCCAGCCTTGCAATAGAAATTTTTAGTTAGGGAAAATGTCTAGTATTCTTTATGGTGTGTGTGTGTGTGTGTGTGTGTGTGTGTGTGTTGCTGGGGGATTAAACACAGTGCCTCATGCACATGCAGCAAGTGCTCTACCACTGAGCTGTACCCCCAGGCTTCATGTTTTAACATGTAGATTTACACTGGATTACAGAGTCCAATTAAACTTTAAAAATGTATTATCATTGCTATTTCAAATATATTTTTAGAAACTACAATTACTTGTACTTGGTGTCTATTTATAGCTTCTTGTTTGGGCATAGCCAGTGCTGTTTTTCTCACTGCAAGGGAAGATGTTAACAACGTCTTTTTTTTTTTTTTGTACTAGGGATTGAACTCAGGACCTTGCGGTTGTGAGGCAGGCGCAGTGCCACTGAGCTAAATCCCCGGCCCTGCAAGGGAAAATGTTAATGGCAATTGGAAAAACATCTCTCCAAAGCTATGCAGATGAACATATCTATCAGGTGGGAAGAAAGCTAATGAATTCTCATCCACTCTTCCTTATCTCTTCCCTTACAATGACAATTAACATTTACTAAACTTACTATGTACAAGTTTGGTTGCTAAACATGTTTGATGCATTCTTATTTAATTCTCATAAAAGTCTTATATTTTTACATATTTAAGCCCTCCAACAGATCAACAAGAGGGGTAATAAGATCTTTATTTTACACTGAGCTATCCGAAGCTTGGAGAATTTTAGTTATTTGCCAAAAGCCACTTGGGGAAGAAGGCATCTCTTGTAACCATTTGTGTCAGCAAAGAGACAACAAGATGGAGTGAAGAGCACAAGCAATTGATCTGGGGGAAATGCCTGTTAAAGAAAAAAAGCAGAACCAGGACTGGGCAGAGAAAGCCCTTGGACCATAATGTTGATCTGACACACATGAAAGACAGTGGTCGGAAAGAGGACTGAACAAGGAGCACCTCAGAATACATAGGAAATAAACAGATAATAGGAAAATGGGTGATAGATCTTTTGCAAATGGGAAGGGGATCAAAAGATGGAGCAGGGTGGGGAAGGGGAAAGAAAGGGGCTGAAAAAAAGAATTAAGATGTGCTATGTACATGTACCAACTTCCAACAAGGAATGTGGTCATTTTGTACTGCAAGCATGCACTGATAAATGAAAAGTTGAAGAAGAAATAATACAATGGAGATCTGACTATTCGGACCAACTCAATGGGAACTCAAGCAAGGATTGGCAAAGAAGGGATATCGACAATGGGCAGAAACACTCGACCCCTAGTGTGTCTGCTGTGTTCAGTAATTCTCTGGGGGATGTTCATCCAGTAAAAATTGAGTTAGATTCTGAAGATACTGTAGCTAGAAGCTGTCAACTAATGACTGTCCTTGCAGTTGGATGAGGTCCTTTCTTGAAAGGAGAGTACCTAGGGCAGCGTCATGACAGCCACAGTTCACCCCTTGCAACATTCAGCGCTACTTTTCCATCCATAGCTCTCCAGGGTTCTGATGGGTCTCTCTTCTCTCTTAGAAACTCGGAGGAGGGAGATTAGAGGGGTAAACCATACCCCTTGTCACTGTAGTTGTTTCTGGGCCTGCAACTGGCACTCATTATTCTCCTTCTCCACTATCCACTCTAATAGACTCTCTCTCCTTTCTCATCTTCACTGGTCTCAGCTACTTGCTGACAGTGTGACACAAATTGCATTCCTGAGAGCTCTGAGCCACTGGTGGACACACTGCCTCAAGTTGGGATTTGGTACATGTTCCTAGTTGGACAAGGATACCATAAATCCCAGGTTGAATCCCAAGTGATTCAACTGGCTTTCATACATACCCCTCCTTGCTCTCATTTTGTAACAGCAGCCTTAACTCTGTCTACTTATCAGGACCAAGATGGAGACTCTTCCTGCCTACCATCCACGGTCACACAGAGTTCAAAGTCCCCAGCAGGAGCCATATCTTCTAGGGCAAATGGAACTCTTGCTGTGTCCTCAGTGATGACTTTTTTTTTTGTTTATGGTGCTAGGGTTGAACCCAAGGTCTTCACACTGATCCCTTTTAAATTTTTTTATTTTGAGACAGAGGCTAAGTTGCCAGGGTTGGGCTTAAACTTTCAGTTTTCCTGCCTCAGTCTCCCAGAGTTCTGGGATTACACAGTGATGACATTTTAGAAGGGCAACTCTCTGCAGCCCAAGGCTCCTCTATTCCTGCTTTCTTTTGACTGTTAAGCAGTCTATTCACTGCCCATTCTTCCATTTTGCCCTTTGAAATTCTATGTTAACCATCTCAACAGCTCTCTTTGGGTCAAACCCTTTGGTTACTATTCCACTTTGATGGCTACTGCAACAATTATGATTCCCTGTATTCGGGTGGTTATGTGCTGGCCCCTGGCCTCTGCAGCCTTGGAATCCATCATGCCCATTGCTCTCTCTAACAGACTCTTCCTCTAGCCCTAACCACCTCTGAATTTCTTCCTGATGCTGGTACCTCTCTCCCTAGCATAGTCCCAATTTCTGCTTTCTACCTAGCAGGCTGAGACCATGGCATAACAGATGTGACAGCTGAGCATCTGGTCATGTCTGAAGCTCTGTAGCTCTAATTAGTAAATCTAGAGTTTGGTCTTCGGCTTTCTCTCTTTTCCCATTGCAGAACTTCAGGCCTCTTAGAAAACTACCAAAGAGATCCTCGGCTTTCACACTAGGTTTTCAATTGTTTGTTCATGGTCTTGGCCTTTCACTGTCCTCTCCTGTCCCTTATCAATACAACTTTGTCATAATCAGATCACAGTCTTTATCTCACAGTTCCCATGTCCCTCCACCCGTTTCTGCTATGCTTCTCAGATGTCTGAATTGTTGCCCCAGATGGGACATTCCTCTCACTGCAACATGTCACCGGGAAAAGTTTGAGCAACTGGGCTGCCACCTTGTGCCACAGACTCTCCATGCCCTTCTACCACCCCACATGGGCTCCTTGCAGCCTGAGAGATGATCAGGCCAGTCTCCATCCTCCTCTTCTCCCCCGCTTCCTCAGACCACTCCCAGGAACCAGGCCCAGAAGCCAGGAATGCAGGTGACTTCCTGCGAGAAGTTTGCAGGTTCACTGTGATCCAAATGCTCATCTCAAAAGGTTAACTAGGAAGCTCCCAAAAGCTTTTGTGGGTTTAAAGTAGGGTTTGACGTAGTAAGAGATTGTCCTTTAACAGGGGAAAAATGTGCTGAGTGAGGAAGTTAAAAAGGCAGGTAGGATAACCAGTTGGGGTTGAGAATTCTTCTGGATTATCACTTAAGCAACCTGGGCACACAGCCAAGTCTTGTGAGTTAATGTTTCTTCTCCATTGTCACCCAGGATTAGGCAACAACACAGCCTCTGTTATTTTGCATTTCTCTGTCTATTAAACGGAGCCAATAACCTACATCCTCTTTGGACCCTAAATATATCTGTCCCCTAGTAGATACACAGAAGTGGTGATATTTTGGTATTGATATCAGACATTCTGAGGAGATATCAGGGCGATGATTATTAAAGTTCTGATTCTTTGGAAATTAGTGTTTATGGGAAAGTACTAAATAAGACAAGGTATTAAGAACTTGAAAGACAATATTTAGCGATAAGCTCAAAGGACAAGCTTTTCTAAGAGGGATAGAATGTGCATTACCACAACAAGTCTTTGTGTCTCCCTTGATAATAATTTTTTTTTTTTGCCCATGAAGTGGGGGTTATTACAGTGACAGGGAAGGGGGTTGAGTCAGAAAGGACGTTGATATGTGACAAGAAAAAGGGTTTTTAAGTCTTCAAATGTACCCTTCAAGATGACTCAAAGCATTACATGTGGGCTCCTTTTTTTTACTTTGTCTTCAAAAAGGCAAAAACACCTCCCCAGTGACTGTCTGACTGGTCTCTGTCGTTATTATTTCCACATTCCCTTGGCATTTTCTAATATTAAACATTGTGCTAAGCATTTTACATATATTATTCCATTTGCTTCTCACACACACACAAAATCTATGAAGTAGAAACCGTTACCATTCTTACTTCATACAGACAAAATCGAGGCTTAATCCCAGTGTCAGTGAGGCCTTGGGGATGTGCAGCATCCGGGTAGTGGGCACTAGGTTACTAGCTAAAGCCCTCAGAGAGAGGGGCAAACAAACACAGCTAAGAGGAATTTAACCAAGGCAAAGTGTGCTTATCTGGGAATAAGAGGTACAGAGGCCAGAAAAGTGCTTTCCTGGTGTTTCCAGGACTCAGGTAGAGATATTCAGATGCATTAGAACTTCCATTCATTCATATTTTGTTTCCTTCCATGAGTTGTGCATGTGTTGGTACCAAGAAATATAATCGTGAACAGATCCAAGTTCCAGGCTATTGAGAGATAATCCAAATATTTTTGACAGAATGTGATACAAAGCAGGGTTTCCAAATTTTTTCTGATGATTGCAGTCCTGGCGTGGTTGTTAAATACACATAGTAGCAGGCTTCTGTGGAAAACCTGAGGTGATGGAATCTGTTTGCTTTGCTTTGCATTGCTTTTTGCTGTACTGAGAATTGAATCTAGGACCTTCTCACTGGTATCATCCCCAGCCCTTTTATTTTTTATTTTGAGACAAGGTCTCACTAAGTTGCCCAGGCTGGGCTCAAATTTGAGATCTCCTGCCTCAGTCTCCCAGATTATAGGCATGCACCAATACGCCCAGCTTGGAATCTGTTTGTGTTTTTTCAAAATTTGTTTTGTTTTGTTTTTTGAGTCAGGGTCTCACTAAGTAGTCCTGCCTGGTCTTGAACTCACTATGTAGCCCAGGCTGGCCTCAAACTCACAGTGATCCTCCTCCCTCAGCCTCCCGAAAACCAGGACTGTAGACATGCGCCACCATGCCCACCTTGGAATTTGTTTTTTTTAACAAACATTACACTTGAGTCTTTATTCAGGAAAATTTGCTAGGGATTGATGTGAAATGTGCAATCCAGTGCCCTCAGCAACCAAAGGAGGGGTCTATGCAGCCCAGGGAGTTGAGGATGGCTTCACAGAGGAGGTGACAGCTGAAGAGAAGGCGCAGGATGTGCAGCTACTAAGGTGTGGAAGTGTGAATAAGCACTGACCTACTTAGGAGGCTGAGAGCAATCAGATACCACAAAACCCAAAATATCCAGAGGGCAACAGCAAGCGGGATGGAGGGAGAGAAAACTAGGGGCCTGCCAGGAAGACCTTGCCATACCAGGCCAAGACACTGAGCCTTGTGGAGATGCCTTTAGATTGTTGTGGCTTTTATACTTTTGATATTTTGTTATTTATGATACTGATTGGTAATATTTTATGATCTATTTTCCTATATTAATATTAAATATATTTGTCTAATATCTGCATGTTCTAAATTAAAATAGGGGCATAAATGTGTGTACTTACTGAAATTAAGTCCCTGGACATTTCCTAAAGCCAAATGGACCATCCAGAGGAATTTGAGAGTAGTTTCTCTCTCCCTAAGCAGAAGGGCATTGGCCTCACAGCTGGGGGCAGAGGTCAGCCTGAGGGAAGGGACTCAAAGCCTCCAGAAAGAGAGGCCCGGGGGTGGGGAGAGGGAACAGCCATCTCTTCCTTCATGAGACCCTTTCTGCTCAAACCAGAACATTGTCTACTTTTTTTTCTTTAGAAGACTAAAGATTTTCTAGGCAAAGCCAGATCTAAATGTTTGGGTATAAAGTCTGAAACCCAAAAGCGTTTTAAGCAGTGTTCTTTACTGCTTTTTAATCAGAAAGTATGAGTACTGTGTTAATTGAAATACCAGCTAGGAGTTGGCACGAGCCCTGCTCCGGGAAGTCTTTGCTGCCTCCCTCCCTTCAGCTTCAGCAGGAGCTCTGCAGCACCTGCGTGTGTCTAACCGTGCCTCATGTGCACGTTATATGCTCATCTCTATGTTTAATATTGCATTTCATAGGCTTTCTTGTCTGCCTCCTCCAACTCACTGAAGTTAAAGAATGTGATTTACCATTGTTTTATCTGTGAGAATGAGCAAAGCCATGTCATCAGCATTCAGTGAATGTTTTCTTGAATGAAAAAAAAGACACTGAGAGAAAGAATACTGTGTTTATTCTGTACAACTATACATTTTATGATCAGACCTTTTGACTGCTCTGAACTGATTTCAAGAATAAATGCTTTGTTTGTAACAATCTAAGAGCTAGTATCTGACATGATTGAAAACTCAAATATATATGCCCCTTTGTTAGTACAAACTGATTCAGTAAATTCACAGTTGTGGTTGGGGTACAGCTCATGTAAGCTACACAGTTCACTGGGAATTTATTGTGCTGCTATGAAAATAAATGTACAAATATCTGTTCAATCCCTGACCTCAGCTATTGTGGGTATACACTCAGAAATGACATTGCTTCATATGGCAATTCTGTTTAATTTTTTGAGAAACTGCTGTACTGTTTTTCACAGCAGCTGCACTATTTTACATTTCCATTGGTAGTGCACAAGGATTTCAGTTTCTCAGCAACCTTCCCAAATTTAAGTAGAATTTTAAGTTATGTAACATTTGATTATTTAAAGTTTTCTTTTTCTTTTTTTTTTCTTCTTGGTACCAGGAATCAAACTCAGGACCTTGTGCTTGTCAGGTAGGTGTGGTGCCACTGAGCTACATCCCCAGCCCTATTTAAAGTTTTCTGAACCTCATCTTTTTCCTTTATTGTGTGGTACTAGAAACTGAACCTAGTCTTGCATATGCTAGGCAAGTGCTCTACCACTGAGCCACATTTTCAGCTCTTTTAAAAAATGTTTATTTTGAAACTGGGCATAATGGTGAACACCTATAATTCCAGCATTTGGGAAGCTGAGGCAGGAGGATTTGCCACAAGTTCAAAGCCAGTCTGGGCTACATAATGAGTTCAAGGCCAGGCTGAACTACATGGCAAAACCCTGCCTCTAAATAAATAAAACTACAAAAATTTTTATTTTTGGGACAGAGTCTCACTAAATTGCTCAGGATGAGCTTGAAACTTGTTTTGTTTTCTTTTGTGGTACCGGGGATTTAACTCAGGACTTTGCGCTTGTGAAGCAGGTGCAGCACCACAGCTAAATCCCCTGCCCATGAGTTGGAAACTTGTGAACCTCTGCCTCAACCTCCAGAGTAGCTGGGATTATAGGCACGTGCCACCACATGTGACTAATCCCTTCTTTATAAAGTATCTTTTTTTTTTCTTTTTTTTTTTTTGGTACTAGGGATGGAACTGGGGTTCTTGCTTTTTTGAGGCAGGCGACAGAACCACTGAGCTAAATTCCTGGCCCACTAATCTCATCTTTAATTGTTCTGTATTTCTATGTTGCATGGTCCTTTTGACCCAACACAAACATTTAAATTCCTCTCCTTCTATCCTAAGCATACACTTTCTATGTAACGGCAATGAACAATCATCAAAAAGCCTACAATTCACGTGAACCGTGTTTTTTTCAGCCTCCACCAAGCCGAGGTACTAATGGGGCCACATGAACAGTAATTTTACTGGCTTTCCCCGAGGCAAATCTGCTTCCCTCCTGCTCTCCTGGCCTTGATGTGTTTGGAAGTCCTCAGAAGCCTTCGCCTAAACTGGGAACAATCACCAGTGTAATTACCAGGGGAGCCGCTGGGGGGCAGCAGCTCCCTCCCACCCTGACCCCAGCCCTGAGAGGATGTTGCTGGCCGCCCTAGCATTCCTGAAGCAGCAGATTCTTCCAGTAATTGCGTGACAAGGACACAGCAACAGAGAGGCTATCCCTCATCCGAATTTGGTCATGCTTTGTCACCTGCATCTGTAGAGTTCCATGTAGAGAGTCAACCAAGTCCAACATTAATAGCTGATTGGGGGAATGGAGGGGGAAGTGACCCTGGGAGCCCACAGCTGGAGCTAACAGCTGGTCCCCAATGTCCTTTCCCTGCCAATCGCCAGTTTTCACAGAGTAACAATAATCAGACAAGGTTGCTTGCTTGCTCGGTAACCCGGAGGGGGACGATAAGACAACAGTCAGATCACACTGAGCATGGACAGAGAAAAGGACCTTAAACAACCACAAAAAGAGCCAAACAGCCACCCCATGTTCAAGCTACGTGAGTGAATCTAGCCTCCTCGATGAAAATTAAGATACTCAGGCTGGGGATTTAGCTCAGTGGTTTCGCCCCCTGCTGTGCAAGCCCAAGGACCTGAGTTCGAGCCCGGTACCGAAAAGAAAAAGAAAATTAAGATACTCAGTCATCAGTTCACCCCTGCTTCTTGGCAGAACTTAGTCTAGCACAAGCTCTGGCTTCCTCCAGACTTGGCCAGAACGCCCCAGTCTCTTCCTTGGGTTGATGCCCCTGTTCCCCTGATGTGCATCTTCCCTCCTGCAGCCTGCTTACAGGCCTGAATTTACTCCCCAATAGTTGGATTTTGGGCAACCTTTCACTGGTGAGCTTTTACATGATGGAGCCACCATGCATTTGTCACCATCTGACCACCCTGACCTTGTCACCTCCATCTCCCTTCTCCTCAACCATTTTCTCATGCAGGCTGGTAGCTATAGAATGGCTGTGTTTCAGGAGATTATATTTTTGTTCTGAAGATTTACAATGAATATGGATTAATTTTATAATAAAGGAAAGTTACACCTTAAAGACAATAGTACCTTGCCAGGTGTGGTGGTGCATGCCTGTAATCCCAGCACTCGGGAGGCTGAGCAGGAGGATTGCCATGAGTTCAAGCCCAGCAGAAGTACATAGTAAGACTCTGTCTCAAATAATAATGATGATGACGACAACAACAATGATAGTACCTGAGACTATACAGTACTATGTCTACTACTTCCTTAACCTGGAAACCCAGAATATCCCTTTACTGTTTTTCTTGCTTTACACATCAAAATTAACAACCACAGCTTCTCACTTTTGTCAGTTTTCTATGTTTTCATTGCTCTTCCATCATTTGTTCTCCAAATGCTTCTTTTCTTGGTGCCTGCACATGTTTTCACTTTTTTTCTTTTCACTCCATTCTTCTCCCTGGAGTTCTGTTTTGGGCTGGCAGCTCTCAGAGGGATTCCAGCTTCTGGTGTCCTGGCAGTGCAGAGCAAAGCAGAGCACTGGTGCGGAGATGAGCGGTGCCCAGTGTGAGTCTGTACATAAGAGTCACTCCTGGGGGCCAGGACACTGGGAATGACCATTGTTCTCTCTATGCAATGTATATGCTTATTGGCATCTTCCTCGGAGGTTACTTTGGGATTGTAAAATGTCTTGTTCAGATGGGCACTGTTGCCTTAGGGGCCTTAATCATGTGAGAAATGTAGGAAAGAAATTCACCAAAGGGAAAGTTCCAATCTACATAGGTCTCAGCCCAAGGCAGGAGGCAAATGTTTCCTTCCCTTTCTGGTATCATGGGACGCAGGTAGTGGCAGCCAGGCATGCTGCGTGCCTGGCTCTGTGTCCTAATAAATGTGTGCATGGTATAACCTTAATGCGTTACTTCCTTCTTGGGGTCATTTTGGGTCTGAGCCCTAACAATGATTATAAATGTGTCACACCCTGAGGTCTTTGTTTCTTCTTTGAACTCTAACTGGTGAAGCATGCTATTCTGGACCCTCCTTTGTCCCCAGCCTGCTCATGTCTAACTCACACCTGCCTAACACTTGCTGTTCATCATTTGTGATCACTTCACCTAGACTGGGATAATACTCCAACAGTCTTGAAAGAAATGCTATCAGGAGGGTTATATTTAAACTACTTAAACAACAAACGTGTCCATTCTTCTTGTTTTCTAAATTATCCTTTATTTTGGTACCGGGGATCGAACTCAGGGCCTTGTGCTTATGAGGCAAGCTGCGGAACCACTGAGCTAAATCCCTGACCCTAAATTATTCTTTATAATTAGAAGCATGTAAGAAATGCTGCTAATTACAAATAGATCTTACTTATCTGATATGAGATCTTTATGTAATAATAAACTTTTTTCTTAAAAATTTTAATGTCGAAATTTTAATTAATAAATTTTATTTATTCAGAGAAGCCCCTAACAAATTTCAACCAGTTGGATTTTTAGAGTTGCTATGACATTTAATAGTTCAAAATCCTATTTCATAAATATATATATCCTTTTTATATATTTCCCTAAATAAATCTGAATTGAAGCTCAATCAACACATGGAAATTTTATTTCTGAAAAATACATTTCCCAGACTAGCTCAAAATGACATGTAAGTATTATTTTAATTTTTACTCTTTAGCACAGTATTTAGCACATATGATCTGACCACTGGAGACAATTTTGTTTTGTATCTTTATGTTACTATAGATACTACATATTTTTTAATCAAATTAAAATTTAAAGGCATAGTAATTCTCTCAATTTTGGATCCCAGATGAAAATTTCTCCAACTTTTATTCCTCAAAAAACTAAAACTAGAAATTCCATTTGACCTAGCTATCCCCTTTCTAGATATTGCCAAGGAGTTAAAAACATCATATTACAGTGATACTTGCATACTCATGTTTATAACAGCACAATTCATAATAGCTAAATCTTGGAAGTAACCTATATATTCATCAACATATGAATGAATAAAGAAAATGCGGTATTTACACATAGTAGAATACTTCTCTGACATAAAAAAGGATAAATTTGAGTTATTTGTAGGAAAATGGTTGCATCCTGAGAACATATTATTGGGGGAAATAAATCAGACACACGAGTTTAAATATTGCATGGTTTCTCTTACACAAGAAACCCAAAGTATAAATAATTTAAAAAGCAAAATGAAAGATAGATAATAGAAAAGAGAGAGATAGATCTTTTGCAAACAGGAAAGGGGCCAAGAGTTGGAGGAAGGGGGAGAAAAGGAAGAACAGTAAAAAGAATTCAGATGCAATATGTACATGTACAACTCCCATGATGAATATAATCATGTGCTACAAACATGTACTAATAAAAACTTTTCAAAGTTTAAAAAAGAAAATCCTCCAAGTTCAAAGAAAGCAAAATTATTATAAATAAGAGGCTGTGACACAAATGGAAAAAATATAATAAATGTCTCAAGCATATTTGTGTATTCCTGAGGTATATCTTTATTCTGATCAAAAGATCTAAAAATTTATTGGGCCAGGGATTTAGCTCAGTGGTTTCACAGCCTGCTGCGCAAGTGCAAGGACCGGAGTTCGATCCCCAGTACCAAAAAAAAAAAAAAAAAAAAAATTTATTGCATGGTAGAGAAAATGAAAAAATAGTTTTGTCTTTTTTTACATTTGTTAATACATCTGTTTAGTCTTAATTTTATATATAATCAAACTAAACATTTATAGTGGACTTTCTCTGTATTATAATCTCTTTTAAGTTTCACTTGTATTATTTGTTCGTTAAATAACGCTAAGTGATGGATACTATTTTTACCCCTATTTTACCTCTTCTCTACTGGACTCATGTCCTGGGACTATCATCCAGCCCCGTCTCTTCCCTGATATGGGCCGAATGGACACTCACTCCCCATTAACTCAGACCCTGGGCCAAGCAGAGAAAGACTGGGGATGTCAGTCTAAGCAGCCCTGCCTGCTTTAAGCTTTTCTGTATTTCCTGCCCTCGACCATCCACATCTGCCCTGTTTCCAGTCTGTGCCCAAGCCTGCTTGTCCAGCCTTCCCGTAAGCTCTGTAAGTTCATCATATCCTTCCAGAAATTCGCTTCAGCTTGAGTCTCCAGAATTGGTTTCTATTTCTTGCAATCAAAGAACCTAATATAACCATTGAAAGTTGGGAATAACATCTGCTCTTTCTTTAAATTTTATCTGTTGTACACATGGGAGATACTTTGTCATCTCCCTGGCTGGCAATGGGCTCCAATCCCTGAGCTGAATCCCAGCTTCACCACTACTAGTTAGTTTCTCTCCTTTCTTTTCTTTTCTTATCTTCTTTTCTTTTCTTTTCTTTTCTTTTCCTTTCCTTTCCTTTCCTTCCTTTCTTTTCTTCCTCCCTTCCTTTTCTTCTCTTTCCCTTCTCCTCTTCCCTTTTCCTTTCTTTCTTTGGTGTGTACGTGCTGGGAGTACATGTGTGCACCAGCAAGCCTGGCTACCACTACTAGTTTCTTATCTGTAAAGTGGGGATAATAATCTTGTCACCCAATGGGCTCCAAGGAGGACCTCCACAGAAGAGGGATCTCAGTTCACACCACCCACGAGTCCGGTTGTGGGTTTGTTGATTTACACCACAGAAAAGAACGGCTGGACACATCAGTGAGAGGCTTAGGAAAATTTCTTAGAAAGAAGAAGCCACTCAGAAGGGAGTGAGGTGCATGTGGGCTGGGCTAGAGTATTTGCGTGTTCTTGGGACTGTCCTCCTGTCCTGCTCCCACCGGGGTACCATTAGAAGGCTGTGTCAGAATGCAAACCATCTACACATATTTGGAATTTACAGATATGGTACCCGCTTCATAGTGCTATTTCCTTGGGGATAGAAGTCTGGGGGATTTGTAAATCCTTAGCATGGGGGAATTGCAAGCTCAGATACAGGTGAATCACATAGGCCCAATTCACAGGCTGTTGTTCCTTTAAGACTGAGGATTTGTAAAAACTGAGTTTCCTGGAAGGGAAAAAGGTATTGTACCCTTGGGTTGATTGTGTCCCGAAGCTGCAAGTCAATACAACTTTAAAATTACAATTTTCCTTGTCTCCTTTATAACTATCTTCATTTCTTCTATTCTACCTCAACATTACCTACCTCAAAGGGTTGTCATGAAGATTAAATGAGAGAAACAGGTAAAGAGCTTGAAAGAGTATCTGGCATAGGGGCTGGGGATTTAGCTCAATGGTTTTGCTGCCTGCTGTGCAGGTGCAAGGACCTGAGTTCGATCCCCCCCCCCAAAAAAAAGAGTATCTGGCATATATACTTAGCACCCAATAATATTACCTCTTGTTATTGTTATCATCTATATTTCTATTCAAATAAATTTTTCTAATTATAAATTGAACATACAGCAATATTTCGAATTCACCATTAAAATCTAATCCTTCATGTATAAATCTTCATATATTTGTCAAGTGCTATTTGAAATATATATATATATATGTAGTTTATATGTGTGCACAGTACTGAGCAACAAATCCAGAGCCTTTACACTGAGCTACCTCCCCAGTCCATTTATGTGTTTGTTTTTATTTTGAGGCAAGGTCTCACTGAGTTGTCAAGTTGCCCAAGTTGAGCTTGAATTTGTGATCCTCCTGCCTCAGCCTCCCAGGCTGGGATTACAGGCATGCACCACCATACCAGGCATAAATCTGTATCATGAAAAGAGGCACTTTAAGGTCTACCATCATCTCTCATTTTATTATTTATTATATCTAAGGAAATATCTAGCTCTTTCAACACTGCCTGCAAGACAAGGCTGTGTATATTAATTTCTCATCTAAGTAGGTAAGTAGATAGACTGAAACATTGTAATATATCTTCATTCATTGTCTGAGAAGATAATCTTGATATCTTTTTATTTATTTTTATTTTTATTTATTTTGCTTCCGGGGATCAAACTCAGGTCCTTGTGTTTGCGCAGTAGGCAGCAAAACCACTGAGCTAAATCCCCGGCCCTTGATATCTTTTTAGATACAGTCACATCTATTTATTTTGTATAATTAATGAAGTTTGAAAATATGAGTTCTAAGTAAAATTTTACAGCTCCCTTTTACTTTAACAGGGTTAAATACATTGTGGATTTTTTGGTGTAACTGGTGAACAGGAGTCATTGTCAACTTTGTGAATTAGCTAAGGGAGAAACATTAAAATTTTTTTATGTTGGCCCGGGGATTTAGCTCAGTGGTTTCGCCGCCTGCTGCGCAAGCGCAAGGACCAGAGTTTGATCCCCGGTACCAAAAAAAAAAAAAAAAAAAAATTTATGTTGCCCTAAATTATTTTGGCACCATCAGACTCCTCAGATAAATATTCAGTCCTTACATTGGGTTTCCTAGTGTATAGATCAAAGTATTTACTGGGAATATTTTCTATTCAAAGTGTAATTCCAAGCGGGGCACAGTGGTATACACCTTTAATCTCAGCACTCGGGAGGCTGAGGGTCACAAGTTAGAGGCCAGCCAGAGATGCAAAGCAAGCTCCTGTCAGCAAAAAAGAAAACAAAAACAGAAAGAAAAAGAAAGAGGCAATCCTACCTGTACACAGTGGTGTATGCCTGTAATCTCAGTACTAGGAAGGCTATGGCAGAAGGATTTCAACTTGAAGACTAGCCAGGGCAATTTACTGAGACTCCGCTTCAAGGTAAAAAGATAAAAAAGCCCAAGGATGTAGCTCAAGGCTCCCTGGGCTCAATATCCAGTATAGCAAAAAAGAAAAGAGAAATTCCATGTAAAATAAAGGCTGCAACCTGTTAAATACTATACCATCGAAACTGAGCTATTAGTTACATAATTGCTTTAAAAATGAAAATTGAAGTTTCAGTTTTTTTATTCATTGTGAGTAAAGGTCATTCTCCCTCCCCAATTTTCAAAGTATATTACTCAATAAAGATAAATATAAGCCAATAATTTTGAAGGATAAATTGAAAAGTTTTAAGGAACCAGTATTTTATTTATCACTACTAAACATTAATAAGCCTAAGCTTAAAATGTATTTCTTTTTTAAAATATTTATTGGTACATTTTAGGTATATAATACATTTACATTTATCATTGGGTGCTTGTAGCTGAACATGATGTATCTTAGTTCTTATTTTTCCCCCATTACCTGTGCGCCCTTCACTCCCTCCACCCTTCCCTATTTACATAGACTTTGTTTCCATTGTTTTTTCTTTCTCATAATTTTTCCTTTCCCTTCTTCCCTTTCCCCTTCCCCTCCCGCCACCCTCAAACCCTTGGACCTTTTCCTATTTCAAATTATCATTTATTCATTTTAATCATTTTAATCCTTATTTACACTTTCAGTTTCTCACACTAGAGAAACTATTCAGTATTTACACATGTGTGTCCTATTTATTTCACTTAAGTGTATGGCCTCAATATGCATCCATTTAGCTATAAATGTCTCTAGTTTCTCATTCTTTATGGCTGAGTAGTACTCCATTTTATAAAAAACATACATCTTCTTTATCCAATTCCCAGTTGATGGGCACTTGGGCTGTTTCCGAGCTTTAGCTATTATAAACTGTGCCGCTATAAACATAGGTGCACATATATTAAAATGCATTTCTATTAATGAGTTATTTCCCCTGGACTGTGTGTGCTCTGAGGGTAGAATAATGTCTTACATGTTTTCCCACTGTTTCAACTATTGTCCAGAATACTAGGGTTGCCGAGGGTTTTTGTTGTTGTTGTTGTTGTTGTTGTTGTTGTTGTTGTTTGGGGGGGTTACTGGGAATTGAACTCAGGACCTTGCACTTGTGAGGCAGGCGGTAGAACCACTGAGCTAAATCCCCAGCCTCCAGCTCTTTTTAATTTTTATTTTGCAACAGAATCTTGCTAAATCACTGAATTGTATAGGCAGGGCTTGAACTTGCAATCTTCCTGCCTTAGCTTCCCAAAGTACTGGGATTACAGGCAAGCATCACCATGTCTGGCTTGAATGGTTTTGTGAAGAATTTAGTAGAGACATGTCTTAGTTCATGTTCTGCTGCTATAACAAAATACCCAGGACAGGGTAATTTATAAAGAAGTTTATTTCGCTCGCAGTTCTGGAGGCCAGAAAGCCTGAGAACATGGCACTGGCACCTGCTTGGCATCCAGTGAAGGTTTTCTTGCTGCGCCATAACATGGCAGGGGCATCACATGAAGACACTGAAAGCAAGCAAGCCATAGAGTCCAATTTTATAACAAAGCCACTTCCACAATAACCCATTAACCTATTCATTCATGAATTAATGATCCACCAATGAGGATAGAATCCATAAGTCCCAATCACCTCCCATAAGTCTCATCTCTCAAATACAGTATTATTATCATATAATTTGGGGGATTAAGTTTCCAATACATGAAATTTGGGGGAAATATTTAAACCATAGTGGGGAGATTACAGTAGAAGAAAAATCTTCTTGTAGGGGCTTAAAAGGAATATCATGTATATGCTTGCAAGAAAAGTTTAGTATACCTTAATGAACTGAGATGTGTGTGTGGAGGTAAACATACATGCTGACAGTACTTTAGAAATGGACAGATTCAATGGAGTACTGCTTCCCAGCCTTTCTTATGGCATGATCTGCAAAGAAAAGGATTATGGGTGAACAGCGCCATGGGGGTGGATTAATGGTGTCCAGCCAAAGGCAGACACAGTACTTTTGGCCATTGTGCTGGCTCCCCGAAGCTTGAGCATTAAAGTATGTGCTAGATCAGTTCCTCCCAGCTACCAAGAGCCAACTGTGCACATCTCTTCCCAAGAGCATGATATAGTTTTTATACGAGACAAGGAGAAAATCAATAAATGCTATAAATCAAGCTCCCCTCCCAGGGGTGGTTGTTACCCAGTTATCTCCCTTTATTGACTGAGAGGGTGAGGTCCATTTCTCACACTGTTTACAATTCATTTGTGGCCACCTGTTGGTCAACCTGCAATAAGTCTGGTTCTTCGACACTCCCAGTGTAAGTATTTTTCTGCTACAGATTGCATCAACAACTGCTGTCTAATTTCATTTTATTCTGCAGAATAAAAATTCAACACCTTCTGTGAGAAGCTTGGGCATAATTAACTTTATAGCAAATCCACCTTAAGGCTGGAACATCATGTGTAAACCTTAGCAACCTAACTATAGATAAAACAATTCAGATGAGAGAATCCCTCAGTGAATTTAAGATTTCATTAAATCCCCTTACAAGAGAAGGCTGGAAACTGGCAAGTCCCACACTCTCATCAGAGCTGCCAGTCATTCCTCAGTTCTGTACTGGCTAAACAGAAATAAGTGAGAAAGAAAGTTCTCATGAAAAACAGAGACCAGAAGGAATAAACAGGACAAAGATGCTCGGAGATATAGAGATAATACAAGAAGCAAGGATAAATAGATAGGTAGGTAGATAGATCCATAGAGTGAGCTATTAAAAACATTCTCAGAGAGATATGGGAGGTTGTGTACTTTTGAAATAACACAGAGCCAGCCGGGCATGGTGGCGTATGCCTGTAATCCCAGCATCTAGGAGGCTGAGGCAGGAGGATCCCCATGAGTTCAAGGCCAACCTGGGTGACATAGTGAGTTCAAGGCCAGCCTGAACTGTATAGTGAGACCCTGTCTCAAAAATAAAACAAAAACAAAAACAAACAAACAAAAACTCCAGAGCCATTGGAAGTTGAAAATATAGCAGGAGCAAAACTAATAAATGAGTAGGAAAGTAAAGTTGAAGATCCTTCCAGAAAAAACAAAAAGTTGGATATTGGAGAGAAAAAAATGAGAAAATGTTCAAGATCACTGCAGAATGTCTACTATCTATCTAAATGGGAACATCTCTAGGGCAAGGATGTTATGTTTTGGTCATTGTTCAGAACAAAACCAGACATAGAGTAGGTCCTCAAATATATATATATATATATATATATATATATATATTTTTTTTTTTTTTTTTTTTTCTGAAGATACTTCTAAAAATGAAAAACAAGGAAAACAGAAAGGAGTAAACTATTTTAAAAATAACACAAGGAGCCAGGTACAGCAGTGCACACCTATAATCCTAACTACTTGAGAGAGCTGAAGCAGGAAGTTCACAAGATCAAGGCCAACCTGGGCAATTTAGCAAGACCCTGCCTCAAAAAATAAAAAGGCTTTGGGATGTAGCTGAGTGGTAGAGCATTCACCTAGCATGCTAGAAGCCTTAGGTTCAATTCCCAGTACTGCAACAAACAAATAAACAGGAACCATGGGGCTGGGCATTATGGCAGGGGCTGGGCATTATGGCAGGAGCTGGGCATTGCATTGTGACATTGCACTTGCCATCCTAGCTACTTGGCAGGCTGGGGAGGGAGGACTGTGGATTTCAGACCAGCCTGGGCAGGGCAGTGAGGCCCCATCAACGATAGTGACACAGACACAAGGAAATCCCAGTCCTTCAGGAAGTCACTTGTTAGAGCTGAAGGCTCTCTTCAGAATAAGGAATGGAGGAAGAGCCATTCCAAGGCACACACATTATTGTAAAACCTCAGGATTCCAGAGACAAAAGGATCTTTGAAGCTTCTAGAGAGGGGAAAAAAACATGCAAAGGACTAAGAGTCATAGAGGCATTGAATTTTCCAACAGCAAGCCTGGAAACGTGTTAGACATCAGTTAGGGTCCTCATCATATTGTTCTTAAATGCTCAATGTTAGAGAAATCTTCATTTATAGTCAATTCCTGGATGTGGTGGTGCATGCCTGTAATCCCAGCACTTGGAAGGCTGAGGCAGGAGGATTGCCATGAGTTCAAGGCCCATCTGGGCTACATAGAGAGTTCAAGGCCAGTCTGAACTACATAGTGAGAACTTGTCTTAAAAAAAAAAGGCCAGTGACAGCTGCCCACTTCAATAACATGCAAGATTATTTTTTACTTGCAAGCACATATATGAACTAAATTATTTCAAATACTGTTATTACATCAACAAAGACCAGAAAAGCAAGTTCACATCTAAAGTTTTGTGGTTTGATATTAACCCCCTGGTGCTAAACAAAACCCAAATACTATTGAGTCTGTTTTGTGTCCCCTCACAGCATACAATTGCAAAAGTGTAAGTTCAAGGCAAAAAAGGGGAAATGATATAACACAAAATTAATTCTCAAATGTTCCTCTAGTAAAGCCAAACCTAATACAGCTCACCTCTGGTCAGTATTCATATAGTGACCAGGCTTAGGGGTAGTGTCACGAGGCCCCATATGCCTGGACCCATTTTGTCATAACAGAAACTCAACTCAGTTTAGTTTAAACTACAAAGAGGCTGGTAAGTCCAAGAAGTCTTACTTTGAACATATCTGGATCTAAGCATGCAATTATTTCGTTAGATTTCTCCTTTTCCCTTTTCTTTATCTTCCTTCTCTTTTTCTCTGTCTGTGGGCTTCGTTTTCAGGCAGGCTGCCTCCATGTGGAAGCAAAGATGACCACAATAGCCCAGGTTTATGTTATTCTCACGGTAGGCAATGCTGAGGGTGGGGGAGGTGTTAGCAGGGTTCTCAGGCACTGTGGTCTCCTTCTAGAGATTCTTCCCAGGTTCTTGTCCTCCTGTACAAAGAATTGGTCACACAAAAGGCAGTGAGGTTTTACATGTATTAAAGGTAGGTAAAGTAACATGCTCTGCAGCTGAATGAGAGCCAATTAAAGTAGGAAAAGAAGTATGCTCTGTAGGGTGAGAGCCACTCAAAGAGCTTGAAGACAGCATTCTCTGGTATCAGGTGCAGGGAGCAGTTCTGCGCATGCGTCCCAGATCTCCGTGATTGACACGTCACGCCCACCTGCTCAGCCACTTTGCTACTCCTCATCTCCTGCTTCAAGGGAAACCCTTGCTGTCCCAGTATTTGTACCAATCTTTAGGAGAACTTAGATTATGTCACTTGCTCCTTCCTGGACCAATTGTGAGTCTAGGGGATTTAGGTAGTCTGATTGGGGAGCCTGGTGCATAAACGCGTGGGATTTGTCTTCGGTCTGATGGCTGGTATCTTCGGGAAGATGGAAAATGGGTAAGTTGGGAGTCAGGTGGGTTCTGGATTTAAATCCATGTATCTGACAGGCCCATGGAGTGGAAGAGCAATGGCTTCCAAAAGCAAAGGATCAGAAAGAGTCCCATCTCAAATAAGAAATGACCACTTATATGGGATTTTCCTTAGGAATCAGATCTTCAAGCTATAGGACATTGAATAAAATTTCATGGTTTTAAGAAGAGTGTACTTGGGCCGGGGATTTAGCTCAGTGGTTTCAACGCCTGCTATGCAAGCGCAAGGACCCGAGTTTGATCCCCGGTACTAAAAAAACAAAAAAAAACAAACAAAAAAAACCCGAGGAGTGTACTTGAGAAAACTGTCACCTTGAAGTGATGGATGGCTTAATTAGAATTTTTGAAAGAAAAAAAAAAACTCAACCCACAGCCTTATCCAAATGACTGGAGGTATAACATACAAACTCCCTGGTTTCTAGGAGATATGTAAATGATTCACTTGTATTTTTAATTTGCAATTAAGTGGTGCCAGGTTTCCAGTTAGCAACTGAAGTCAGATCTTTATCCATGGAACCTCAAAGAGAGTAACACATCTTAGAGATGAAAATAAACCAGTAGCACAAACTATTCTCATCCAAATGTGTCCCAACACTGTGCCTCTATTTGTTGGTCATGATATTCTCACATCTGTGGATGCTTCAAATCAGATGTAGACTCTTCTCCTTTTTTCATTTTTATTTTGAGATGCTGAGGATTGAACCCAGGTCTCATGTGTGCTGGGAACCACTCTGCCATTGAGCAATGCCCTCAGCCCCCTCTTCCTCTTCTTCTAAACATTTCCCTTGTTCTTTAATGTAGCTCTGGGACTTGATCTGTGGAAAACACATTCTATTCACCTCACAGAGTAAAATCTTTCCTTGTCTTGGTCAGAACCCACCTGACTCCCAACTTCTATATCCTCCCTCTCCTCCCAGGTACCAATCATCTGGCCCCTCAAACAACCTCTGGAAAGCATCATGCCCATCCCCCAGAGACTTAGCACACAGAGTTCACTCCTTACTTGAGCAGCTCTGGCCTCATGCTCCAGTTGCTGGTCTTCTGACTTGTCTCTAAGAGAGATTTTCTGGAAGCCAGTTTGCAGAATTATGTGTCTGCCCCTTGTGCCTGAATTCTCATGCTAGAGACCTGCTGAGAACCATACTGTCTCTAGACCTGCAGGTCCTGGTTTGTTCTTACCATCCCTGGGCCTGAAGGGAGGCACCACAGCCTCACCCTAAATACTTGGCAGGTGATTCTCAGTATTTGCAGGAAATCATTCAACACCTACCATCTGAGACATTCTAACTTCTTTGTGATGAGCCAATGGGTGGTGACTGCTTTCTTGGATTGTTACCTGCTGGTTTTGTCTTAAAATCTCCTTTCCAGAGGCAGACTTACTCCCTGTATGTCTTTTTCTGTCCCATTCTATGCCGATTTCACCTCAGTGAGGAACCCACTCCAGTCCTTGTTCTTCTCTACACTTCTGAGGAGAGCAAGATTATTTCCCATCTGGCTGCATTTTCTCATCTTGAGTTTTGTTTTATCAAAGAAGAAATTACTCTTTAAGAACAGCATAATTTGTAGGTTCTGGGAGAGTCAGGCCAAGCTGGATTATGATAACTTTACCTTATTTGTGCTACTCTCTAAAATAAAAATTGTTGAGATAGTTTAGTTATGTAGTTGTTGGCAATCCTCCTGCCTCAGCCTCCTGAGTGTGGGGCTTGGAGTTGTGTGCTACCACACCTGGCTTCTCTAAAATAATTTGTCTTTAATTTCCCTTATCACTCTGGGCTTTGTCACTTGTGTCTCTTCAGCATCATTTTCCTCCCCTTTGTTGGGTAACACCCACCATTTTATAGGGCTGGACTCACAATCCTCTGACAGCCTTGGTCTTAGGGGTGGGTAGATGACTAGGATATGGCCTTGACCAGACTGACTGGTGCAGAGTTAAGACACAATGACTAGGCAGGCCTACTACAGATCTTCTTTGGACTTGATGTACACATACAGTATTTGGAGATTAAATCTGAGGTGATCAGGCTAGGATGTTGGGCTGGAGCTGTCTGCCTCTGCTTGAAGAAACCCGGAAGACACCAAAGAGTCAGTGAAATGAAGCCCAGCCTGAGAGGATGAGAATGAGCTGAAACATGAACACCCGAGACTAGGCCTTTATTAGGGGACGGGGTGCTGGGCTGTCTCCAATAGTGGCGAGAGCAGTGGCCAGGGGCTGGCTAGGTGACCTCTTATATGGGCAAGGGGCATAGGTGGGGGGAGGGGGACGTAGTGGAGGTAGATGTTTGGCTGCAGCCAGAGGTGAGGTTTAAATCCATTGGCAAGTTTGAATTTCTTGGTGGGAAGGACTATAAGCGGGAGAGCTTCCAGGCAGGAAAGTTAGTTCATTGTTTCGCTGAGTGATTTATTATCTGGAGGGAAGAGGCATTTAGGAGGTGGGGCTGCCAGAGCCATTTTATCTAGCAGAGAACTCTCTCATCCCAGACTCTTGTTATTACATAATAGGGGCGAAAGTCTCTTTTCTGTATCTGCTTCCTGCTGGTAAGGGGCATTGATCCGGGGTCTGGGGTGATGGATAGGGCTTTATGTGATAGTGGTGTGGTCCTCAGTGGCGAGGGGCTGGTAACTGGCCATGATGAGTTCGCCAACTGTCTGGTTGGTAAAGGCTCACATACACTCCTTCAAGAAATTTTGAAAACAATGGAACAGACAGGGTCAGAAAAGTAGGATTATGCAGAGAATAGTGAGGGGGCCCAGGAAAGGAAGAAGCCATGCAAGCCATTGGTCAAGGTAGCCTGGTAGAAATTGTGGTCTGTCTAGGTCTCGTCTATGTTTTCCTATGCGCTCCCTGCATTCCTTTACCCTGTCTCCAACAATTCCAGATTGGTTTACAAAGTAGCAACATTCTTCCCCTGGTAGGAGGCATGTTCCCCCTTTTTTGGTGTTATTATGTCTAGGGCCTGTCTATTTTGGAGTACCACACCTGCCAGTGAATTGATTTGGGACTGCAGGGTGATCAGAGAGTCAGCTACCTTTTCCATATCTTCATTTAGCTCTTGGGATAGGGTGTAATAGAAATGTGTTGATGTCAAGATTCCCGCCACCCCAGCGCCAATTCCTGCCAGAACACCGGCTCCCATTAAAAGGGGCAGTTCGGGAAGGACATGCTTTGTTGAGGTGACAGATAGGTGGCTGTTGTGAGGGCAAGGCTTGCTGTAATAACTGAGTTTCTGTATAAGTCATGGGGGAGGTGCTAAGGAAGCCTAGGTAACAGAGAGAGGATGGGGTTGAGTTGAGACAGTGAAAGGGTTGGGAGCTGCAGATGTAAAACGAACCCTTAGGGAGACAAGTTATGCCTGATATGGAAATATGGATAACTTTGGCACAAGGGATAGAGTTGTATTGATTTATGGTGGATGAATTTATGCAGGTCCATTCGTCATATGTGGAGGGCTCTAATTGAGTTGCAAGGGGACCTATTATTGCTGTGATATTTTCGGGATCAGGGAGAGTTCAGTTAAGTGGAATTGGTATGGAGACATATGGCTGGAACTGGGGTGACAGGCACATCCAGCACTCAGTTTGGTTTCCAGGCAAGTTAAGCAGGGTGGTGTTAAAAAGATGCAGGAGCCTTTTATGTGTCTCAACCGCTTTTCTTAGGGAAGAAAAATCAATGCTCTTATATGGGGGAGGTGTTTCAAGAGCTTCTGATAATGAGTTGTTTTTCTACCTCTTTTTGCTGTTGTTTTCATGTCTGATCTTGCACACCCCCTCCACCTGACATTCCCCAGTGGGTAGGCAGCATCCATCAAGCCCATGTCTATAGTAGTGATAAGTATCTGAGTCTGTAATCTTTCCCACATGGTAGGTCTGACCTCTGTGAGTACAGAGTGTTGTGGTCTTGTAACATCGTGAATTCATGTACGTATATGACACGAAAGTACCTGCCCCATAATGTAGAGGTTTAATGCCTCCCAGCCTGTGGTCTATCACCCAGGTTGTGCCAGAGCGTTCACAGTTAGGTATACAGCTGGGCAGTGTCTCTCCACTTGAAATTATGGGGAGAAGGGAAAGTATCAACCTGTAGGGCCTGTAGATAGAGGGCTTTATAAAGAGATGACAGAAAAGGAGCTTGGGTAGTGGCCAAAGAGAGAGGAGCATGATGGAGTGGCAATAAGTCCTGGCAGAAGAAGGAAAAGAAGAGCGAAGAGGAATCTTTGTATATGAGACCAGTCTTGGGGTGAGATGGAAAAGAGTCCAATTGCCCAAACAAGGGACAGGGCTATGTAAAAGGCTAGAAAGGCTGGATGGCAGGTTAACATAAGGGAATGCCGTGAAAGTGGAGTAAGGGTAGCGTTATAGGGTACTGGGAAATGTTGGGGAAAAGGGAGGGGTCTTTGAGTCAGATCTGGATTGGAGTATGATGGGCAGCAAGTGAGGGTTGAGTGAGGTCCCAGACTTTGGGGTCAACCAAAGAAGGAGTAAGGGAAGGAAAGGGGTAGGAGAAGAGTCTGGCATGCCTTGTAATAAGAGCAAGGTATTTGGTGTAGAAGAAGCTGGGTAGAGAGCGATAGCAGCCTTAAATTTACTCCAAATGTCCCATCCAAGAAGAGGCCTAGGGCATGTTGGGAGAACCAGGAAGGCATGAGTAAAGGAGGTATTTTAAAGGGAGCAGGCCAGAGGACCTGTCATAAGGGGCCTGGTGGACATCCTGTCAACACCCACTATGAGAGTGGGTGGGGGGAAGTTCTGACTGGAAAATTGGGGTATTGCTGAATATGTGGCCCCCGTATCCAGTAGGAACGAGATAGGCTTACCTGAGATGTGGATCGTGACCCTGGGCTCATGATAGGTGATCTTTGTGGGGGCTGTCATCCCTGGGCATCATCAATCCTCAGCGGCCAATCCTAGGAGCTCTGGCAGAGTAGGCTGTTGGTGAGCTGACAGGGTAGCCCCTTGTTGAGGAGGTGTGGGAAGAGGTGTCCTCCTCCCTCTCTGGAGAAGGGGACAATCAATCTTCCAATGATCTTCCTGCTTGCAAGCCAGGCAAGGGCCCGGGGAGGCGGCCTAGGATTGGGGCAATTTCTCGACCAGGGGCCAGTTTGATTGCATTTAAAACAGGGACAAGGAGGCACCCCAGCAGGTGGTTTGTTTATAGCCCCTTTAGTCTTGTGGCCCTGCTGTGAGCCATTTGAGCCAAGTAGGGCACTCACAAACATCTGGTATTTAGCCTTATTGGAGAGAGCCTTTTCCTGTTTTTCCTGTTCTTCTGAGCCATTATATATACCTTAAAAGCTATATTGAGGAGACCGTGTTGGCTTGCCTGAGGACCCTCCTCAATCTTTTTCAGTTTTTTCCTAATGTCAGGGGCTGACTGAGAGATGAAGTGAGTATTAGTGACAATCATGCCAGCCTGGGAGGTAGGATCAATTTTGGTGTATTTCTGAAGGGCCTCAGTGAGGCACAACAGAAATTGAGCTGGGTTTTCTTCATGGGTCTGAGTTATTTCCCTAATCTTGTCAAGTTAACAGACTTGTGGGCTGTCTTTTTTAGGCATTCAGTAAGGCAGATAATCATATGGTCTCTGTGGCCCCAATCTGCCTGACCTGGTTGATAGTCCCATTGGGGATCTTCCCGGGGCACAGCTTGAGCTGCCACCTGGTTGGTATTATCTGCAGCATGGAACTCATCTGCCACAGTCTGGGCCGCCATCCAGACTCTTTCCTTGTCCTCGGGAGGGAGAGTAGAAGTTAGTATGATATAGATATCATGCCAAGTGAGATCATAGGAGAGAGTCAAGTAACAAAATTCTTTGATGTAGGAGTCAGGATCAGAGGAAAAAGAGCCGAGAAGCTTTACAATTTGAGAAAGATCCATGAGAGAAAAAGGGACATGGACTCTGACAATGCCTTCCATTCCCGCCACTTCCTGGAGAGGCATGAGTGCGGCGGGAGGGGCCACAAGTGTGGGGTGTGGGGTGCGGGTAGGAGGAGGGGAAGGGTGGGGGCTGGGCTGTTTTGTCTGTGGCCAGTGAGAGCACTGTGGGGAGGGAGAGCGCGAGGGAGTGGTTGAGGGCACCTAGGAGGGGGAGGAGGTGGCAGGATTGTAGGGCGGGGGGCGGGATGAGAGGGGCGTGGTCAGCTGGATCAAAAGTAGTCATGTCCGAGTCTGGGCTGAGGTGAGGAGTGGGGTGTGAAGCTGCACGGGCAAGGAGAATTTGGAGGGTGGAATAGGACTGACAAAGAGAAGGGCAGGTGCAGAGGCAGATGAAAGCCTACACATAGGGGGCTTCAGACCATTTGCCATTGCCATAACAAAAAGTAAGGAGATCCTGAAAAACATTTGGGTCAAATGTTCCGTTTTCTGGCCATTGGGACCCATTATCTAATCTATATGGAAGCCACTCGGTTGCAATAGGAGAGAAGCCGTTTAGGCTTGACATCGTCAGCAAGCCCCAGAATTTTTAAGTTAGCCAATAGGCATCCCAGAGGGGTTGATCGTGGGGGTTTGGATTGAGCACTTCCCATAATAAAGGGAGGCCAGATATGTAAGGTGAGTATCAGAAAAGCTCCCGAGGAGAAGGGCAAGAGGGAGGACTGTCCTTGTCCTCTTTGACAATCTCCAGAGAGTGAGAGGGAGAGGATCTGAGCCAATGGGGCATCCCCCAGGGGCAGCGATCCTTGCCATGGGCCAAGAAGAGTCTGTTTGACTTAGTGCTAAGATTTTTTGAGCAAGAACACTGAGAGGCAGAGGACCCGAGAGACTAGCCTGAGTACTCACCCAAGAATTGAGGGCCGGCGTGGATGTGAGCATCAGCAATGGCAAGGGTGAAGGCCCCTGGTCAGGTGTTAGCTTGGCAGAGTCCAAGAAGGACAGTTGGGAGGCCAATCGACCCCGGCCAGTGGGGGTTGCTCACAAAATCCCAATCGTGTCCTTCCTGGGTTTCAGCACCAGAACTGAGAGGATGAGAACGAGCCAAAACACAAACACCCAAGACTAGGCCTTTATTAGGGGATGGGGTGCTGGGCTGTCTCAAACAATAGTGAGAGCAGTGGCCAGGGGCTGGCTAGGTGACCTCTTATATGGGCAAGGGGCATAGGCAGGGGGAGGGGGACGTAGTGGAGGTAGATGTTTGGCTGCAGCCAGAGGTGAGGTTTAAATCCATTGGCAAGTTTGAATTTCTTGGTGGGAAGGACTATAAGTGGGAGAGCTTCAAGGTGGGAAAGTTGTTGTTTCCCTGAGTGATTTATTATCTGACGGGAAGAGGCATTTAGGAGGTGGGGCTGCCAGAGCCATTTTATCTAGCAGAGAACTCTATCACAGCCAAGTAGAGATGAAATGAGTCATAGAAAGTGAGCGACACACTCCCTGTACATCGCAGCATGGGAACCAATAAAACGGAGACATTTTGTTGTAATTCAGCTGGTTAGAGTTGAACTTTTGTTCTTATAATTAAGAGCCCCAACTAAGAGAACTCGCATATGGCACTGAACTCCATCTGCTAGAGGTCTAGTGCTTCTGTATCTTCCCCTTCAAGCTCTCATTCACCACTTGCAAAGCAGGGAGGCTTTCCAGGTGAGTTGAAGTAGTGCAACTTAGGAGGCTCAGTTAGGGTCCCCTCCCCTGTTATTCACACACCTCGGCCTTCCAGCCCACCCTTAGAGGCTGCCCAGTCTGCCAGGGAGGCACTGCCTTGGCTGAGTGACACCTGTGACTTCCACCCTGACACTGGCAGGGCAGGGGGCAGCAGACCCGGCTCCCAGGGAGAGCCTATGTGCCCCGCTTCTAAAGGCTTGTCTGGTGGCACTAATGAGGTGTCGCTCATCTGTCCCCAGGTGGACTATGAGCAAAAATGGTACAGCAAGAATGGCGCCTCACGACCCTCAGAGGTCAGTTTCTATTGGTCTTCCTTCTTCTATGGATGGGCTCTGATCCTTTCTTCCAGTCACAGCATTTCTTCCTCTCTTATTATTAGGCCTTTACCTGTGGGATTAGTGTGTGGCTCAGAGTGGACCAGTCAAGAGCCCATCTCTCAACGTTTTGAGTCAAATTCCAACCTTCCACACTGGCTTCCTCAGGCGGCATCACCATCTGCAAAGTCACTGTGCTTTCCTTGAGGCCTTTGTATAGCCACTTGCACTGGGTCCTGGATATTTGGTTCATTTAGAAGTTCCTGTATTCCCAATAAGATCTGTTTGATCGTGATGGCTGGCATCCAGTCTTTGTCCTCCTCCAGATGGACAGGCACACTGTGCCCGAGGGGTACACATTCGTGTGGAAGAGTGGCGCCTGAAATTTACATTTTGGTGGTGAGGATGGATAATCATCTTTGAAAAGCATCTGCAGCTTGAACAAGCCTCCTTCCCACGGAGCCCCCTTCTTTCCTGGGATGGCATACCCCAATTCATCAGGTTCATTGTGCCATTGGGGTTCTTAGTAGGGACAGCCATAATGCCAAACAGGTGCTCTTTCCTCCAAGCTTTTCTCTCCTGGGCAAGTCTGCTGAGTGTGATTCCTTCCCGACATATTCAAAGACCCTGAGGGTGGGGCAGGGACTGGGCAGGGACGGCTCACCTGAGGGCCACTGCCCAAGGCGTTGTGGTGGCAGAAGCCCTGAAATATCTTTTTAAAATATACTTTAAAATTATCGACTTATTTTGAGAAAATCAATCACCTATCCACTTAACTGAGTAGAGCGACTTTAAACAAACATTTATTTGTATCTAATCTATAAAGGATTGACTTATTTTCCTATAAAATATTTCTATAAAGAGTGAACCTTTAAATTGGTGCACTAGAGTCCTTTTTCTTATAGTAAGATTATAGTAAAACTGTAATGTGTTAATAACTAAATTATGTGAAAAGTTTTGTTTTGCTTTTTTTAAAAACAGCAATAACAAAACCCATGTTATACCACATTGACTTGCTATATTTGTTTTTCTTTTTGTTGTCATTGGAGGTTTGTTGTGGGTTTTTTGTGACAGTCTTGCTGTTACCATGGGTGATGGGTAAAAGTGGACAGCTTTCTAGGTTCTTATTCATGATGAACAAAGAATCATCGGACATGGCTCTTGACAGGAAGAAAAAAGCAATAAAGTTTGAATCAGGCCAGAGTATGCTCAGAGTGAGCCGGATAGCACTGGCAGAAAGGAAAATGGCACAATGACGAAGACAATGGGTTTAAGAATTTAAAATGCTGTGCTGGGTGTAGGGCGCATCCCATTGAGTCTTCCAGAACATGATTGTAAGATGCTGAGTCAGGTCAGGAGTATCTATCAGGCATGTCCTTTCCCATAATTCACTCTGTTGTAATCGGATGTATGAGTTGGAGTCCATATGCATGAACTTTCAATGAGCTCCAAGTGAAGAAAGGTTATTGCAAGTCCTGCTGGCGGGTCTGGCTTGCATTTATCTGGTTTGGGATGTAGGAGTCTTGTAGGGAAGGCTCAGGGTATTTTTTTTTTTAATCTCTGCCTCCAAAGGTTGGGGGGCTCGGCCCTGGGGCATAGCCCAGGTTCAGGCCAGTGGATGGGCGTGATCTGATAGCCCCAACTGTGCTATGTTATTGCTATATTTCCTAGTCTGGTCTTCAACTCCTGGACTCAGGCAGTCTCCTCACCTCACCTCCTGAGTAGTAGGTACTACTGGTGTGCGCCTCCTTGCCTGGCTATGTTTTGAAGCTTTTCCTTGCATTAGACGGAAAGCTATAAACTATAGCCTCCAATCGGACAAGGATCAGATTTGTATTACTTGGTACTTATTCCAGGGGCAATTTAGCATAGTACTGTACCTGGCCAACTAAGAGCTACAGTGATATTAATTAAATTAGTGAGTAATAAGTGGATGAGTAAATTCTAAATGTGTGCACATTCACAGACTACATAAATTTAAACACAAATGAATGTGCATCTTCTCTTTGCCTCTTTATTAATTGTAAACATGAGGAAAAAAGAGTCCATCCTTGTCCACTCTTGGACCTGTAAGGAGAATGCCCTGAGCCTCCTCGGCCTTCTCTGACTCCCAAATGTCACCTCATCCCAACAATGCCAGTCCCCCTTCACAACATTGATGAACAGTGTCATTTTTTTTTTAACTGAACATTTCAAGGGAGGCAGAAGGAGTTATGTAATACAGTACTAGCAGCATTTCCCACTCCCTAAAGCTTCTCACTTTAGGAAGCAGCCTCCCATCCTGCTTTTTCCTCTCACATCTGTTCAGCTTTGCCTCCTCCTCGTCCTCTTCCTGATGGGGAACAAGTGGCTTCTAAGGTCTTGTGAAGAAAAGCCTTTTCAGGATGCATACAACAATATGGGAGAACAGAAGGAATGACAGCGAATCATGTTTCTGTTCTCTTTCACATTCCCTCTGTCTGAAATTGCTCAAGGAGGATTAATTGAGTGTAAAACACAGTAGAGAATACATAAAAATAGGCAGCCTGCAGCCAAGGGGTCTTCAGGGACTGTTCTTTGTATCCCAGTAGATTGTCCATTGGGGCACTAAAAGGATGGGATTTGCCTTGGCCTTAGCACTTCATTAGTGCCCAGATGGCTACTGAGAAGTCATCATGACTCAACGTAATAAGGCTTCTCTGGGTAACTTACAAGAGTGCATTGCAAATAGGCTATGTGTAGCCAGTTGGAGTGGTGCATGCCTGTGATCCCAGCAGTCTGGGAGGCCATGGCAGGAGGATTGTAAGCTCGAACCCACCCTGGGCAACTTAGCAACTTAGTGAGACCCTATCTCAAAATTAAAAAAAAAATTAGGAAGGGCTGGGGATGTAACTCAGTTTAAAGGCCCTGAGTTCAGTCTCCACTACATAACAAAACAAACCAAACAAAATAATGTGTGTGCGATTTTTAATTCACTAAATCTCTCTCTCTCCTCTCCTCCCCTCCCCTCCCCTCTCCTTTCCTCTCCTTTTAAGAGACAAGGTCTTGCTGTGTTGCTCAAGCTGGTCTCAAACTTTTGGGCTCAAGCCATCCTCCCTGCCTCAGCCTCCTGAGTAGCTGGAACTACAGATGTGCAATACCATGCCCGGCTCAATGCTCTACCTGTAAGTTGTCTGCTTTGGGCTTTCAGATGCAATCTTTCTTCATTAAAAATAATGTATCACTGAATTGCTCATTGGACTGGTAAGTGCTGAAGATGCAATCAGCTTTCTTCAGGTTTTCCTTGGCCAATGTGGGATGCCGATTATGAGAACAGAACAGAAGCATTGCACCATTCAAGGAAATGTTCAATGTCCAACCAAATACTGTAGCTAATTCTATATGGGACAAAAATGGGTGGAAATGTGTTATTTGTGGTTCAGCTTGTGCTTGCTTTTTTTTGACTTAACAAAGAACTGATTTTATTTTTATATCCTGTGCTATTCTCTGCAGAGACTTAAAAACAGAGTATAGGAACATTAAAAAGAGCGTCTGTCATTCCCAGTGGTTCCAAATGGATATTTAAAAGACTCTAAAAGAAAAACACAATGCAATTAATTACAGTGCTGCTTTCAGTAAAATTAGATATTTTTAAAAGATACATGATGGTTTTTGTTTTGTATGGTTGTTTATTTTTATTTATTTATTAAATCCATGAGATAAAGATCATCAGTAATCCCCAAACCCGAAGATAATCACTAGGGGCATTTTTTTCTTTTCCTGCAGACAGGGCTAGTTTTAAGGGCACAGAAAGGTCCCACATTTGGTCTGAGACTTTACTGTTGCTCTATTCAGAATTCTTAATAAATTTTGAGCAAGCAGCACTGTATTTTCATTTTGGACTGGCTCCTTCAAATTCTATAGCCAGTTTTGTTGATGCATACACACCATACTAGTCACCTACATACATACACACATGTGCAAGTATGAGCTGAAACTGTGAAACTACCAGAAGACAACATGGAAGAAATCTTCAGGACACTGGTTTAGGCAGGAACTTTTTTGGAGACTATCCCAAGAGCACTGGCAAAAAAAGCAAAAATTGCTAGGTGTCATGATGCATGCCAGTAATCCCAGTACTCGGGAGGCTGAGACAGGAGAATCACCACCAGGAGTTCAAGGCCAGCCTGGGCTACATAGTGAGACCTTGAAGCTTCTACACAACAAAGAAACAATCAGAAGAGTAAAGAGACAACCTCCAACCTATTTGCAAATTATTCACCTGACAAAGGACTAATATGCAGAATATGCAAAGAACTTAATGCCACTGGCAAAAATAGACAAACAAAAAACCCCAAATTATCTGATTTAAAAATAGGCAGAGGACCTGAACAGACATTTCTGAAAAGAAGATACACAGGGCCAGAAATTTAGCTCAGTGGTTTTGCCACCTGCTGTGCAAGGGGAAGGACCCAAGTTTGATCCGGAGTACAAAAAAAAAAAAAAAAGAAGATACACAAACAGCAGATAAGTGCATTAAAAATACTCAACATCGCCAGGGATTTAGCTCAGTGGCATAGTGTCTGCCTGGCAAGAGTGAGGTCCTGAGTTTGATGCCGTTACCAAAAAAAAAAAAAAAGTGCTCAACATCACTTGTACTCAGGGAAAGGGAAATCAAAACCACAATGAAGGTGCAGTGATTGCTGGGGACTGGGGGCTGAAAGGCTTCACATGAGCCCAGGACTCCAAGGTCAGCTTGGGCAACAGACCAAGACCCCATCTCAATTAAAAAAAAAGATCTCAGAACTAAAATCGAAGGGATAAGGAGATACCAATGAACACTTCTGAATCTCTGTACTTAAATTGCCAAATAGCATTCCAGAAAGATTACTAGTGCCAACAGAGTGTAAGAAATTTCCTCTTCATGAGTATTTTTCTTTTGAATGCTCCCTACAGGTCCAGAGTAGCTCCTCTCTCTCTGTCTCTCTCTCTGTCTCTCTCTCTGTCTCTCTCTCTCTCTCTTTCTCTCCTTCTCCCACCCCTCTCCCTCCTCCTCCCTCTCTCTCTCTCCTCCTCCCTCTCCCTTTCTCCCTGTCTGTCTGTCTCTCTCTCTCTTCCTCCTTTTCCCACTTTCAAATCAATTGTCTGCTTTTAATATTAAAAAAGAGGAAATTCCCTCTTCATATCCTCTGCAGCAAAAAAATATAATATGAAAAAATTTGGTGATTAAATAAAATATTATCCAAATATTCTCGTTTCCATTCCTTTGACTACTTGTAAAGGAGGTGTTCTAAAAATATATACATTAGTTATTTTTATTTTTTCCTGAAATTGTCCTTAAACATATCAACATTTAACACCATTGGATGTCCTGGCATCCTAAATTTATTTCCCATCCAATTCCAAGCTCCAGCTACACTGAATTTTATTCAATTCCAGAATTCATTATGCTTCCTCTTGCTTCTTTACAGAACATTTTAGCATTCTATATATTATTTCCAGACCCTCCTCCCTTTTTGAGACAGGGTCTTGCTATGCAGCTCAGGCTAGCCTTGAACTCATAGCAATCCTCCTGCTTCATCCTCCTGAGTGCTGGAATTATAGGAGTGTGCCACCATGCCTGGCATTATCCCCAGTTCTTATACTGTCCATAGTAAGCAGGTTTGTATGTGACTGAATCTATATATCTTTTTTCTTTTCTCACTCTCTTTTTTTAGTTTTTTTGAGACAGGGTCTCAATATGTAGCCCAGGCTGACCTTAAACTCTCTGAAATTCTCCTGCCTCTGCTTCCCTAGTGCTGGGATTACAGGTGTGTGCCAACCTACCTGGCTTACTCTTTCTTTCTTTCCTTCTTTTTTTTTTTTTTGGTACAGGGATTGAAATCGGGACCTTGCACTTGCAAGGCAGGCAGTGGCACCACTGAGTTACATCCCTGGTATTTTGTTTTAATAATGGAAAGCTGATCAACAAAAGACCCAATAATGAATAAGACATATGGGCTCTTCCCTGAGGAGTTTTTTAAAAAAATTGTTATTGCTGTTGTTTTTTGTTTATTTTATTTATTTATTTATTTATTTTGTTACCAGGGATCAAACTTGGGTCCTTGCACTTTTGAGGCAGGCGCCAGAACCACTGAGCTAAATCCCCGGCCAGCCCTGTTTATTTTTGCAGAGCTTGGTGCTGAACCTAGGTAAGTGCTGTACCATTGAGCTGAACTCTCACCACCCAAGGAGTTTAAATATTACTGGAGGAAGACAAATGACAAGCAAATATAAAATACTTAATATAGTATCAGATAATAATCAATGCCATAAAGAAAAATAAAGAAGGGGGGATAAGCTATGGACTGGTGACCCATGCCTATAATCTTAGAACTCTCTGGATAGAAGTCTGAGTCCAGCCTGGGCAACTTAGTGATTTGACAAGACCCTGTTTAAAAAAAAAACAACACTAAGGGGCTGGGGATGTAACTCAGTGTGCAGGTCCTGGGTTTGATCCACAGCGCGCGCGCGCGCGCACACACACACACACACTCATGATGACTGACCTACTCCTAAAGCAGCATGGTCAGGAAGGTCTCTTTGTAAAGGAAGCCACAACAGAGACAGGAAGGAATTAAGAAGGTGTCCATGTCTAAGGAAAAGTAATCCCAGTACTCAGGAGGCTGAGGCAGGAGGATTGCTGAGAGTTCAAGGCCAGCCTGGGATGCATAGTGAGACCTGTCTCAAAAAGACAAAAAAAATTTTTTTAAAAGAACATAAATCATCCAGTATAGGACCAGACTTATGATAGTATTTATTGTATTGTTGGTTATAATTCCAATCAAGAAATAGGAATTTTCAAGTTTGATCTTAACACTAGTTGTATGTTCATGTAAAGAACATGTGACAGCATTGTTCTTAGTTATTTTCTACGAAGGAGCCATGATATCATCACACAATCTTTCTTTAATTGGCTTTATTGAGGTATAATTTACATGTAATAAAATTCACCAGTTTTCAGCGTGTAATTTTTGGCAAATACATACAGTAACCACCTCCCCATCAACATGCAGAGTATTTCCATCACTGTAAAATTTTTCCTATACCTTTTGAAGTCAATTCCCTCCTTCCATCACCAGCCTCTGGCAACCCCTGGTTTGTTTTTTGCCAAACATACTTTTTTTTTTTTGGTACCAGGGATCAAACTCGGACCTTGTGGTTGCAAGGCAGGCCGTGGAACCACTGAGCCAAATCCCCAGCCCCATTAAGAATATCTTTATGAGGACTTTCTGTTTGAAAGTCCTTGGGCTAGATACTGCAAAGAATACAAAGATAAATCAGACTCAGTTTATGCCACTAAATAGCTAAAAATCTGGTCTAGTTTTATATAATTTTGATATTACTTTGTCTACACATAGTGCAGAACTGAATTTCAATGTGAATTGTGGCCACTAAAGAAGAATAAGGAAGGAAAAATACTGCAAATCCTTCTTGAACTTTGAGAATCACTAATCGTGATTTCTTTCAAAAGGTACAAATTTATGATCACAGGATGTTCCAGATAATGTTTTAAAAATAAACTTTTAAAAATTAAGTAACACACATATGGAGGGAAAAGTGCTGAAATCATGAACATACAGCTTGATTTTTCAGGTTATTTAATCTCAACCTAGACGAGCTCCCTGACCAATACAATAAAAAGGCAATATCCTGAAGTCTTTTTGGTTTAGCTAGAATAATTCCATCATTGAAAGAAAGCAAGAGATGAGAGAATAATGCTGTGCTAAGGCTCACAAAGAATGCTGGGGATAAGTAGTGAGAAAATGGATGGCACATTAAAATTCATAAGGAAATGCGGTTAAGTTCCATGAATAACAAAGCGATTATTATGCAAGATCAGATTTTTCTTTCATCATTACACAAAGACAAAAAAATCATCATCAAGATCTGCCATGTGTTCTTTCTTTGTTATTAGATGCTGGGACCGGCCTACTAAATGTTCTGTGTCACCCAGGGGATGGTCACAGTGGTAATGGCGGTTATGACACACGTATCTTTGTATGGTCCTAATTGTAAGCACATTTGGAGCAGAGGAAAAGAGCAAATTAAAAGAAGGGCAGAATGGCAGGATGGTCATTTTGGCATGGTTACAGAGAAGTGAATCTTTTCTTAATCTTACCTTCTCTTGTTTCATGCATTACACCTGCCATTTCCACGCCAGACAAAGCTGGTATTGTGTTTGAAGCAACCTCAGTCAACACAGTAGAGCCTACAGTTAATTTTAAAAGGGTAATACATACAAAATAAGGAAAAGCATTTGCACCAGGAGAAAAAAATAAAATCTGGACTAATAATCCTATAAAAATCTATATAGTGGGGTCAAAAATTTATGCAAATTATAATTGTAATATGAAAAATAATTATGTTTTTTATTTTCTGTGATGGACCTAATTTTCTTTCAAGCTTCTACCTTGTTCCATAGTGAGGGGGAAAAAAACCCTAACCTAAACTTCAAACTGAACGATTTAATGTAACAACCTCTTTAAGTTTAAATAAATAGTTGCTTTTGAATAATTCATTTTCTTTTGGGCAAGTACAAAACCTTTTACATTTCTCCCCCTTTATCCCTGCTCCCATTCATAATGAGGTCTAGTTGTATTATTATAGGCAGCCAAGTTAGGTAGAAATTAATAGGCAGTCAGACAGGGCAGGCCCTTAAGGAAGTCAGTGCAGAAAATGAGAACACATCACAATTCCTTCAGATGTTGGAGGCACATGTGAAGAAGCCAAGGCCTTCAGATTGAAGTCACAGTGACCAGACTTGCCTACTTCCCACAGGGATGAATGGAAATTTGAGATACCACCCAGTCCATTAAGTCCAGATATGCATCAGACACCTGGCTGGGTGACCAGAACACCTGGACCCATCCCTTCCCCAAAGTGTTCCTAGAAATCATAGAGAAGCCAAGATGAATGATCTCAGCCATATGCCCTCACTAGGTTCCCTGCTTCCCTACTGAATCAGTAATAACAAAATGGCTATACTTACTGACTGATTATAGTTTGACCCATGTTGTACCCACATTTTCACTTTGCTGTGTAAATTACCCCTGACAAAGGGTCTTGGTGGCAACTCACTTGGGACCCCTCCTGTCCCTCAGGAGCTATTCCTAGTCCCCAATAAACCTTTCCTATTCTTAACCTCCTTTATGCTTTGGAATTCATTCTTTGATTTTGGGGGACAGGAACTCAGCACATCTGACACCTAGCAAGTTAAAAGTTATATTTCTCCTATATCAGTATTGAAAGATTTGTGACCTCATGGTAGCAAGAAGAGGAGTCTCAGATCTATTTGAACCTCATGATCAAATTTGTCTCTACTGCAGAGGTCCATGTCTGTGGACTGTTGGACCTTTTAGCCCCCTCTCCTGCTTTGGTTCTGGGGATTGAACCCAGGGCTTTCATGCTAAGCTATGTCCCCCACCTTATTTTTCATGTTGTGACAAGTTCCAACTAAGTCACTAAGTTGACTGGGTTTGAGCTTCTCATCCTCTTGCCTCTTGGAATTACAGGCTTGCACCACCACACCTGGCTTTGGAGGCCCCTTTGAGAGGTCACAGGTCTTAACCTGGCCTTTGGCCAATGTGCTGCTATCATCACTGGGTTGGTGGCTTGGACCATCTGGTGTACATGGCTCGGCATTTTTGTTTTCATCAGACTTTTACCTTTTTGTGTCCCTTCACCAAGATCCCACATGGCCTGTCACTGCCTCAGGCTCATCCGTCTGTCTGTCCATCCATCCATCCATCCACCCATCCATCTACTTCTGTCCCTATGGGGACTGTGGCCAAAGGAGTGATTGAAGTGAATGTGAAAAGGAAGGGACATTGGGAACAACAGTTCATAGGCTCCTGGAATGCATGGTTAAGTTTAGTGCAGATCTGCAGGACAACAGTCAGCAGAATTAAAAGTTATCCTCCGCAATGTTTGCTTTGGCTATTGTGTTCCTCCTGGCCTCCAATAAACTTCCTGCCTGTAAGCTTGCTTAACTACTCCTTCCTTTCCTGTCTTCTGACCAAAACTCCTATACAAATGTTGCAAATGTTTTTCTTTTGCATCTTTGTTCTCATGTCCTTGAGTTGCTAATAAATAGCTACTGATATTTCGGTTCTGGGCTGTTTCCCTGAGGCTCTCTTAGGCTGAAAAAGCAGCCCTCTGGGGTTCTTGATGGTTAAACCAAGTCTCATCTGAAGGTAATCTTTCATTCTTTATGCCACCATGTTCACGCACTGTGATATTGTCCGCCCTAAACAATCACTGTATTGGATAGTGTACCACGCCAAACAGAAGCAGGGCCTGAGCCCTTCTACTTTTAGCTCTTTCCTTGTGCTTTCCAACACATATTCCTTCTCAGGAAGGTTGTCCAGAAGGGTGCTCCAGACACAGGGATCTGACTCCTCTTTTCCCTTTCTGAACTACCCCTACCCTTTACATCTTTTTTTTCCTCTGAGGATGGGGTGCACTCTATATCATCTTGCTACGTTGGAATGAGGTTTAGTGCAAATTCATACGTAATGGTAAACAGGGCATCTTTTCTGTACTGTGGAAGAATCTACTAGGAATGGTTCCTGACTAGGACAGTTGGTTGCCAGGTAACTGGGAAATTGAGAAAATATTTGTTTATCCTCCTAAGCACTGTTCCGGTTTCTTTCGAGGGTAGCGTGGTAAAACCCTAATTATATATGCCACGATCACAAATTACAACCATCAAGGAGAGAAAAATAGAATTTGTGACTCCTCTATTTTTGGTCATTTCTGAAAGCTTAATTATAAAATAACATTTAAAGGGGCCGGGGATTTAGCTCAGTGGTTCCGTCACCTGGCTTGCAAGTGCAAGGTCCCAAGTTCAATCCCCAGTACCAAAAAAAAAAAAAAAAAAAGACATTTAAAAAGTCCCTATTTGAAGCTCAAGATAGGTCATATTGAAGAAGAATATATTTCAATTTAATACATTAATCCTATTTCTTCTTTGTTGGACCCTTTCTTCTCTTCTCTGTCTTCTCAGCTTCAGGAAAAAAATTTATTCAATTCTTCCGTTGACAAAATGTTGCTTTGAAACTATGCGTAGTCAGAAAAACAACAACACAGAAATTCCAAAACTCCTAAAGGAAGTGTGCAACTTTTATATGTTTCTATTTCTTTAAAAAATAATTAGGGCCGGGGATTTAGCTCAGTGGTTTCGCTGCCTGCTGCGCAAGCCAAGCTCAAGGACTCAAGTTCGATCCCTAGCACCAGAAAAAAAAAAAAAAAAAGGAAAAGGAAACATTAGTGAAGGGAGTATCATAATGTATACATGACCAGAACTTCTCTGCAGTAAAGCAGCATGGAGATACCCAAGAAGACCTGTGGTGTTAAACACTGCCTTTCCAATAAGCTATCTTTACAACTGATGTGGAACAGACGGTTTTGGGGGCTCTGTTACTATCCTCAGAGCCAGGGAGATGTTTATAGATACTTAACTATTAAATAAGGAGCAAAATGGACCATAGATATTGGAAAGTAGGAAAAACTTGTTCAAATGAGAAGGGGAACAAGGGAGAGGGTGGGGGTAAAGGAAGGAAGGAAAAAGGGGTATTTTTTGAGCTTGCATTTTTATTTTATTTGTACTTTTTTTGAAGCAAAACATTTATTGGTACATTTTAGATATATAACAATCACATTCATCATAGGGAATTTGTACCTGTACACGATATATCTTGCTTCTTTTTTTTCCATTTCCCTTCCCTCCCTTTGATCCCTCTTCCCGTCTTTATTTACGAAAGTTTTGTTTCCATTTTTTTTCTTCTGCTCTTTTTTTTTTCTCCTTGTCCCTTCTGGAAATAGGACTTTTATTTTTTTTTAAATTTTTTATTTATATATTTATTGGTACATTTTAGGTATACAATACATTTACATTTATCATTGGGTGCTTGTACCTGTATATGATGTATCTTAGTTCTTATTTTTTCCCCCATTACCTGTGCGCCCTTCACCCCCTCCAGCCTTCCCTATTTACATAGACTTTGTTTCCATTTTTTTTTCTTTTTCATAACTTTTCCTTTCCCTTCTTCCCTTTCCCCTTCCCCTCCTACCACCCCTGCACCTTTGGACCTTTTCCTATTTCAAATTATCAGTTATTCATTTTAATCATTTTAACCCTTGTTTACACTTTCAGTTTCTCACATTAGAGAAACTATTCAGTATTTACACACGTGTGTCCTATTTATTTCACTTAAGAGTATGGCCTCAATAGCCATCCATTTAGCTATAAATGTCTCTAGCTTTTCATTCTTTATGGCTGAGTAGTACTCCATTTTATTAAAAAACCACATCTTCTTTATCCAGTTTCCAGCTGATGGGCACAAGGGCTGTTTCCAAACTTTAGCTATTACAAACTGGGCCTCTATAAACATAGGTGCATATATATCGCTGTGGTATGATTCTTTTTTTTTTTTTTTTGGTACCGGGGATCGAACTCGGGACCTTGCACTTGCGAGGCAGGCGCCGGAACCATTGAGCTAAATCCCTGGCCCTGTGGTATGATTCTTTTAATTCTTTGGGGAAGATACCCAGTAGGGGAATAGCTGGGTCAAATGGGTCCTCTAGCCCTAGTTCTTTGAGGTGTCTCCATACTGATTTCCACAGTAGTTGCACCAGTCTGCACTCCCACCAACAATGGAGAAGGGTTCCTTTCTCCCCACAACCCCGCCAGCATTTGTTATTTGTTGATTTCTTGATAGCAGCCATTCTTTGTGGGGTGAGGTGGAATCTCAGTGTTGTTTTCATCTGCATCTCTCGAATGACCAGTGATGCTGAACATTTTTTCATGTATTTATTTGCTGCTTTTACTTCTTTGTCTGAGAAATTTCTGTTCATTTTGGATGCCCAGTTTTGAATTGGGTCTTTGAATTTGGGCGGTCTGATTTTTTTTAAATTCTTTATATATTCTCGATAGACCTTTGTCTGAGGTACAGCTGCTAAAAATTTCTTCCCACATTGTAGGTTGTCTCTTAGCTCTGTTGGTAGTTTCTCTTGTAGTGCAGAAGCTTTTTAATACGATGAGATCCCAGTTGTTGATTCTTTGTGATGTGCCCCTTTGAGATGTCACAGGTCTTAACCTGGTCTTTGGCCAATGTGCTAGCTCCTATGCTACTGAAGATTTGTTCATAAAGTCTTTTCCTATGCCAATGTCATTAAGAGTTCTACCTAACTTATCTTTCAACAAGTTTAGTGTTTCTGTCTTAATATTTAGATCTTTAATCCATTTCAATCTTAGTTTAGTGCACAGTGATAGGTATGGGTCTAGGTTTAGTCTTTGGCAGGTTGAAATCCGGTTTTTCCAACACCATTTATTAAATAGGCTATCTTTCCTCCAATGAGGGTGGTTGGCTCCTTGGTCAAAGATGAGGTGGCTGAGTATGTCTGGAGTTGTTTCTGCATCTTCTAATCTGTTCCACTGATCTTCGGGTCTGTTTCTTCGCCAGGACCATGCTGTTTTTATCACAGTAGCTTTGTAGTATAGTTTCAAGTTGGGGATTGTGATACCCTCAGCCATATCTCTGTTGCCTAGAATTGCTTTTGCTATTCTAGGTTTCTTCTGCTTCCAAATGAATTTTTGGATTGTTTTCTCTAGTTCTGTGAAGTATATTGTTGGAATTTCAATCGGCATTGCATTAAATCTATATAGTAGTTTTGGAAGTATGGCCATTTTCACCATATTGGTTCTTCCTACCCAGGAAGAAGGGATATCTTTCCATTTTCTTATATCCTCTTCGATCTCCTTCTTCAGAGTGCTGTAGTTTTCAGTGTAGAGGTCTTTTGCTTCCTTTGTTAGGTTGATTCCTAGATATGGAAATAGGACTTTTAAAAAAGAGAATGCAGGGCTGGGGATTTAGCTCAGTGGTCCTGCTGCCTGCCTTGCAAGCGCAAGGACCCAAGTTCGATCCCCAGTACCAAAAACAAAACAAAAAAAGAGAATGGAAAGAAAGAAAAGGAAAAAAAACTTTTGTAAATGGAGAGGAGAAGAAGGCCTGAAGGGAGGGAAGAGGAGTGGGAAAAAAAAATAATTAAAATATATTATGTACAGGTATAAATTCCCTGTGATGAATGAGATCAACATGTATGGCAAACATGTACTAATAGAAAATAAATAAGTAAATAAATAATTATTTATTTGCATAAGTAAGCTTATTTATCAAGATTTATACATATATTTTTTTGAGACAGGATCTTTCTGTTGCTCAAACTGGTATCAAACTTTGAGCTCCAGCGATTTTCCTGCCTCAGCCTTCTGAGTAGCTGGGACTACAAGCATGCTCCATCATGCCTGGCTGGTTTTTGGAGCTTTAAATACATAATCAATTCTTCAGGTCACAGAAAAGTATAAAAATAACCTTGTAAACATCTATATGCCCACTAGCAAATCTTAACATGTTGCCTTATTTATGTCAGACTATTTTGAAAGAAATAAAAATGGCAAATGGAGTGGAATAAAATTCCTCACTCTCCCCCCCATCACAGGTTACCATAACCCAGAGATTAGTGTATATTTCATACTTTTTAATTTTTATTATTATTTTTTAAAATTATTATTATTATTTGGGTTTTGAGACAGGGTTTCACTATGTGGCCCAGGCTGGCCTTGAACTTGTGGAAATCCTCCTGCCTCAGCCTCCCAAGTGCTGGGATTATAGCTGTGTGCCACCACACTCAGCATATGCTTTTTAAAATTTTGCCACATTGGGCCAGGGATGTAGTTCAGTGGTTCCGCTGCCTGCCTCACAAGTGCAAGGTCCCGAGTTTGATCCCCGGTACCAAAAAAAAAAAAATTTTGCCACAAAAGTTTCTGTCTATGAATGTTTTTTTGTGTTTGAATAGTTAAATATTATCATGCTGTAAGTATACTTTTGTAATTTGGCGGATATAGTAGAATTTATTTCTACTATCTTATTTTGTTTTCTATTTACCATGCTTTTTCTTCCTTTTTATATTTCCTGCTTTCTATTAAGCTATTGATTCATTTTTCCTCCACCTCTACTAGCTTGGAAGTTATGTTTAAAAATATTAACCATTATTTAATATGAAATTAAAAAGGAGTTCTTCAGTAAGAAAAAATGTCAGTAAACAAAACTTGCTCTTTTCCTATAGGTTTACACAATTTTGAAATATGTCTTTTAGTTGTTATGATTATATATAAGCTTAACTTTGGGCCAGGGTGGGGGTGGTTGAGACAGAGTCTCGCTCTGTGGTCCCATCTGGCCGTGAACTCACTATGAAGCCCAGGCTGGTCTTGAACTCGCAGCAATCCTCCTGCCTCAGCCTGCCAAGTGCTAGGATTCCAGGCATGCACCAGCACACCTGGCTCCAGTTTAACTTTTAAAATTTTTAAATTTTATCCATTTGTCCTTCAAAGCTTTTTCTCTAGTGCAAAGTTCATGGTTATCAAGTTTATTTTCTTCACCAATGGTAAAATCAATAAGAACTAATTTGTTGCTTCTTTTCCATTTAGAGAAACAGTATTACTTTCTTATTATTTGTTCATTGTTTATTCTCAAATTTATAATATGCTCACTGAACTGGGTGTGATATATTTTCAGTCTCTTTTGAACAATATACAATTCTAGAAATTTGACCCCTCCCATTCTCCATGTCATTATCTAGATTAGTTTACCATTTCAAAATACCTCTAAATTTAGAAATACTGCTGGGCATGTTGGCACACTCCTGTAATCCCAGCACTCAGAAGGCTGAACCAGGAGGATCACCCGAGTCTGAGGCCAGCCTGGGCTACATAGCGAGTTTAGGGCCAGCCTGAACTACAAGGTGAGGCCCTGTCTCATGAAAAAAAAGCAAACTTGGAAATACTTATCACTATTGCTTTTCAAAATACGTTTTCATTTCTCCCCTTTATTACTAGTGTCTAATAATTTTACAAAATACTGGGTTTCAATGTGTATATTCTAATCATATTCATCCCCTATCACTCATCCTTGTACTCCCTGCCCTTATTCCCTTCCTCTTGTCTAATAATTGTCTCCTTTCTGCTTTCATGTCTTTTTTCCTCCTCTTTTTTCTTGTTAGATTTCACATAGAGCATTAGGGAAAATATGTGATATTTGTCTTTCTGAATCTGGCTTATTTCATTCAATATGATAATCTCCAGATCTATCTATTTTCCTGCAAATGACAGAATTTCCTTCTTCTTCATATGGAATAACACTCTATTGTGTTTACATGCCCTGTTTTCTTTACTCTGGGCGCCTGGGCTGGTTTCATATCTTGGCTATTGTGAATCAGTCTCCAACAAACATAGGTATTGCAGCATCCGAATACTATGCTTTTTCTCTTTAAAACTTTATTTCAACACAACAGTGCTTACAGAAATACACTCATAGAATGCAATTTATCTTATCCTATACAATTTCAACCAAAAACATGGTACTTGGTTTAAGATATTTAAAAGGATTTGCAACATGGTTTATTTTTATCTATTACAAATGTAATCGAAGATCCTCCATCAAATGCTGCTAAAGAAGGCAGCAAAAACCTTGAGAAACACTTGGTTTGCCTCAGAAAAATAAAAAGTATTACATTGTAAAGTTTATAGAATTGGTACAACAAAACATTGTGATGTTACAATGCTAGATTTTTAATTGCTTCAGGTGTATACCAAGGAGTGGCATAACTAACGGTAGCTCTCTGTTTAGGTTGTTTTGTTTTGTTTTTGGTACCACGGACCAAACTTGGGACCTTGCGCTTGCGAGGCAGGCGGGGTAACCACTGAGCTAAATCCTTGCCCGTTTGTTTTTTGCTTTTTGAGACAGGGTCTCACTTTGTAGTTCAGGCTGGCCCTGAACTCACTATGTAGCCCAGGTTGGCCTCAAACTCACAGCAATCCTCCAGCCTCAGCCTCCCAAGTGCTGAGATTACAGGCATGCGCTATCATGTCCAGCGGGCCATTTGATTTTTATTTTTTGATGTTAAATTTTTTAGGTTCTTTACCAATTCTATATAAAAGATAGCTGGCAACCAGGTGTGATGGTGCATGCCTATAATCCTAGCTCTAGGGAAGCTGGGGCAGGAAGATCACCAGGAGGTTGAGGCCACCCTGGACTGTATAGTGAGACTCTGTCTCAAAAAAACACACAAAAAAAGTAAAAGAGTAGCTGGCAAAGATTTTCTCCCATTCTACAGGCTGTCTCTTCATTATTAGTTGTTTCCCTTGCTGTAAGAAAGGTTTTAATTTTTTTTAGAAACATTTTAATTTTATGTAGTTTCATTTGTTGATTCTTGTCCCCCCCCCCCCCCCCCCCCCGCGCTCTATTGGAATCCTATTCAGGGAGTCTTTGCCTGTGTCTATGGCTTCAAGTGTTTCCTCTATGTTTTTTTGGATTTTTTTTTGGTACTGGGGATCAAACTCGGGACCTTGCGCTAGTGAGGCAGGCGGCGGAACCACCGAGCTAAATCCCGGGGCCTCCTCTATGTTTTCTCTTATCAGTTTCAATCATTGTTGTTTTTAATAGTCAGTATTAATATACATACTTAACCAGTACTTTTTACTAACTTTTACACCGAATCTTTTTTCCTAGACTCACTTTTCTTTATCTTCAAGTGTATATTAAAGTAATTTTTAAAGCAATGATTTGTTGCTATAAACATATTTTAGTATTTATCTGAAGGTATCTCGATTTCACTCATATTTGAATGACGATGGTTTGAGACTAGATTTCTTGGGTATTTTCCTTTCACAAGGTAGAGATGCATATCATTCTATTGTCTTTTCTTTCTTTCTTTTTTTTGGGGGGGGGTGGTCCTTGTACCTGCAAGGCAAGCGGTGGAACCACGGAGCTAAATCTCTGGCCTCTTCTTATTTTTATTGATGAGAAGTCTGCCTATAATATGGTATTGTTCCTTTGTAGATTTTTTAAAAGTCCTGATGCATTTAAGATCTTTCCATTATGTTCTTTGGTACTGTTTAGCTGTACATGATTTTAAATTTTTCCCTGCCTAGGATCAGTGACTACTCAACTATTGCCTCCTTCTCATTCTGTCTATTCCATCTCTGTACAGCTCCTTCTAGATGTATATTAGGTATTCTCATTCTGTCCTCCATAATTCCCGTAATTCTTAGCTTGTCTTCTCCCATCCTTTTTTTTTTGTTGTTGGTGGTGCTGGGGATTGAACCCATGGCCTCACACATGGTAGGTCAACACTCTGCCACTGAGCTACATCCTCAACCCAACTCTTAACTTCTTTTTCATATTTTCATGTCTTCAAAACTACAAGCTACATTAATGATCATTTTCTTAGCTCTGACTTCTCCTTATAATTTTCTGTTCATTTATTTAAACTGTCCATTGATGTTTTAACTACTTTTGAAGATTAATGTTAATTTTATTATTTCTCAGACCTGCCTGATTTTGTAATATTCTGTTTTAAGTTGGTTTCTATTCTTTTACTTTTTTTGTTTTGTTTTGTTTTTTGAGACAAGGTCTTGCTATTTACCTCAGGCTGGCCTTGAACTCACTATGTAGCACATGCTGGTCTCCATCTCCTGGCGACCTTCCTGGTTCACCCTCCTGAATGCTGGGATTACAGGCATGGGCCACCATGCCCGGCTCAACTCTTTTATATTTTTAATAAAGTGAAATACATTTATTTGATAGTCTCAGGTTTTCCTATTATTTCTAGTTTGTAGAAGTACAATTTTCCTGTCTGTTGGGTTTCCTGATCTCTCTCATGATCATTTGTTTCTTCATGTGATACAGTGTATAGTTTTGCTGTGAGCTCATGTCAAATTCACTCTGTGGGAATTCCTTTTACCCTGACATGTCTTCATAAGAGGCTATCCCACAGAATCTCAGCTTTTCTTATGGGTTTGCATTGTTTTTGTTTCTGGCAGCTGGTGACTTCCCTTCCATAGGTAATTTTATTTTTTTTTTTTGGTGGTACTGAGAGTCAAACCTAGGGCCTCACACATGACAGGCAAGGGTTTTCCCATTGAGCTACATCACCACACCCTTCTTTATTTTATTTTGACACAAAGTCTTGTTAAGCTGCCCAGGCTGGCCTTGAACTTGCTATCCTCCTGCCTTTGCCTTCTGTGTAGCTGGGATTATAAGTGGTGCATCGCTGTGCTCAGCTTCTTTCTTATATTTCATGAAATATGTCTATATTTTTGATGCATCAAGCAGGATAGGATCATCCAGATATGTATTTATTTATTCATTTATTCATTCATTCATTGTGGTACTGGCGATTGAAACAAGCCTTTGTACTGAGCTACATTCCCAGGCCTTTTATTTATTTTTCATTTTGAACAGGGTCAGGTTCTAGGCTGGGCTTGAGATCCTCCTGACTCAGCATCCCAGAGTGCTGGAATTACAAGCATGCACCACCAAGCCTGATTGATTCTGTTCTTTTCATACTGAGGTATGGACACTGGACTTTGTGCATGCCAGGCAAGCACTCTACCATTTACCTACATTCCCAGCCCTTGTTAATTTCTTACAAATATAAATATCCATTTTCATTCCTAGGTATTTACTCAAAGGAAGTGAAAACTTATGGCTTGCTCAGAAGCATCTATATGAATGTTTATAGTAACTTTATGCATAGTCACCAAAATCTGGAAGCAATATAAATGTCTCTCAACTAATGAACCGATAAATAAACTGTGATATATCTAGACACCGAAATATAGTCAACAAAAGAATTAAACTATTGGTGCACACTGTAGCACAGATGAATCTCAAAGCAATTATGCAGAGTAAAAGAAGTCAGACTGCAAAAGAGTACACACTATATTTATGAGTTCAAATATATGACATTTTGGGAGAGGCCGACTATAAAGATAGAAAATACAGTAAATCAGTGGTTGTCAGGGCCTGGAGGTGAAGGAATGGATCAATCACAAAGACGAACAAGGGAATTTGTCAGAATCATGAAAGAGTTTTCTATGTTAATTATGGTGGTGGCTACACAGTCAGGCACACTTGTCCAAATTCATAAAACTGTACAATAAAATGATACTATCTGGAAATTATGTCTCAATAAATCTGAGTACCTCTAAAAGACTTTTCACAATGTTCATCATCAATTTTAATGGTAATATAAGCATAAGTTCCTTTTTTCTCTTATAAAATTTAACTGAGACATCAATAAGGACAATAAAAGTAAAATATTAAAATGAAAAATAGTTGCTATATACAACCTATGTGCCTTAAGTATCAAGTATGTGTAGTGTTTAAATGATTATTTATGCTTCTATCTTTTTCATTTTTTGATTTTATGATCTAAATGTCGATGAAGGTTTTTCTTTTTATAGAGATAGTATTGTTTCATTTTTCATCAAATAATGTTGATACTGCAGTTTCTCAAATAAACCCAGCTTGCCACCTTCAGGCAACTGAAAGATTTACAGAGACCATAGCTAGAGATAGAATATCAATTTTGCATGTTTCTCAATAATTCATTATTAGGCAGGCATGGTGGCCCACATCTGTAATTCCAGCACTTGGGAGGCTGAAGCAGGAGGATCACCAGGAGATCAAGGCCAGCCTGGGCTACATCATGAATTCAAGGCCAGCCTGAACTACACAGCAAGACCTTGTCTCACAAAACCAAACAAAAAATTCATAATTAATAATATCTCGATCACTTTACTAGTGTCTTTTTGAAATTTTCTCTATCTAGACTTATTCCCTAGCACTTACTGGACTCTTCCCAACTTTCAAAGCTCAGTTCAAATGCCACTAATTCCATGAAGCCTTACCTGATCATCCCACCTAGTTTTTCATCCTCAAAATATCTTACCTCCTTATGTGTAGACTTGCTGAAGGTAATAACGATGTATGACCGACCCGTATTTTAATGTTTCCCTATGGCTACTAAAAGGGTGCATACAGTGGTTGCACATTTTAATATTTGTTGAATAAATACATGAATGAATAAATAGGAAGCTAGAGGAAGCACGAAGGTTTCATTTGGTAGAGGCTTTACCAGTAGATTAATGAGAGTTTCAAATATTTGTTAAAGATTTGATGCATACCAGTAAAATATCAATTTTCATTCAATGATTATCTCAATTTCTATTAATCTATCAATCAATTAATAATATTGATTAATAATTTAATATTTGCTGCATGATTAGCCCTGTGGTACTTTACTCAAATGTTAATATCTGTACACCTGAAACATAATTTTTTTTTACAAAGAAAACTGTGTGATTGAGAATGATATCTTTTGCTTTTGGACAAAAAAGTGAAAAATGTCTCTTCATTTCTGTAATCCAGCCATCTAATTATTTTCCTCCAAATCCCCAAGTTGCTAATACTCTATAGACAAATTAATAGAATATGTCACAGTGGCGTGGGGTTGTCTAGTTCCACCTGGTTAGACAATGATGTTCTTTTTGCCTGTATTCTCTGTAGAAAGTACAAGGTCATCTTCCTCTCTCTAAAGGTGTACATATATCTAGGATTAGCAAATGACAACTGCTTATATATATAGGTTTTTGATTTACTGTTAAAGGGGAAGGAGTCTACATTTGAAGATGGTTCATTTTCTTGAATCCCTTCCATTAAAATTTTCTAACCAAAAATCCCTTTCTCTTGTCCCCTTGAGGGCTTTTTTCCTTCTGCTGATCCTTCCTTTCTGATTATAGCCTCTCCTCTCTCTGCCTTCTCCAAGATCCAACTTTTTCCAACAGGGAGAGGAAGTAACCAGCACTTCCAGCAAGCACGGGAGGCTTGAGTTTGGCCCCGTGGTCAACAGTGTCCTTGGATCTTTGTTTCTGCTGTGTTGAGGGTTGTGGAAGAAGAATGGCCCATGATTTACTAGTGAGGTAGAAAAAGGGAAAGAGAGCACAGAGAAACAATCAGATTCATATTTCGGGGTATAAATGTGCCACAAATGCAATCTTATAATACCAATCTTGACTAAAAGTTCATTTTCCTTGAATTCTGTATCCTTTCTGAAAATGTGAACTATTTGTCCTTTATCAATGCTTATGTTTCAATTCTCTTAAGTGCATCTTTTTTTTTTTTTTTTTTGGTATGAGGGATCGAACTCAGGACCTTACACTTGGGAGGCAGGTGCTGTGCCACTGAGCTAAATCCCCGGCCCTTAAGTGCATCTTTTAATTGTACCCAATAATTTCATTGACTACATCTTTTCTTAATATACACTTAATATAAATATACATTGTAGCAGCAGTATCTTTTTCCAGCTATCCTTTTCTCTCCCTTTCATTTACCTTTATTGATTCTAACCAGACATCTCCAAATACATTAAGCACATTTTTAGTTTGCTCTCTAATTCTCTTTTCATCTGATTTCTGTCAGCTTCTCCTTACCAAAACAGCTCCTGTTATGGTCAACTTCACAAGTTAAAAAATCCATGTACTTTGGAACCATTTCTCACTTTCAGTTATTAGGTTTTTACATATCACTTGTCTAATGTTTTTAACTTTCTTGACATTATTGTGTTACTATCTTTGATAATTTTCTTTTCTTCTCCATATATTACTTTTAACCATCATAATTGTGGCCCTACACTTTCTTTCCTGAGAATGAAAATAATTCTACTTGGTTTTTATAAATGTTTAACATTGAGTCCCCTTTCTCTTTTGAATGTTCAAAAACAAGTTGCTTGGAATCAAGAACATTTTGAAACTGCTCATAAAGCAATTAGCAGCACTGTGCAATTCATACTTCTTACACTTCTTTAAATATCATTTCTTTCAGATTTCTCTTGTGATCCCAAATAATAAGAACTAGATTCAATGTTGTTAGGGACACTGACCTTTCTTCCCAAATCCAACCCATGTATTTTCTATTTTTAGTCTGTGTCTTGTTTGCCATTGTAATTTGTAAGCTTACTGGGCAGGAAACAATTGTTAATCTTTCAATTTGGAACAGCCCCAAGCATACGGTTATCAGTGGTAACATGTTTTAAACATCCTTGGTTGTAAAAAGAACAACATTAAACACCATTTGAGTTTCACATTTTTATTTTCCTTCGTTCCTGGGTTGCAGGTTTTATTCTGGGTATTCTCTAGGTGGTTCTCTTATAAGAATGGAGTCAGTACTATGAGTTACAAACACTGGAAGAAGATACATTATTTAGATCACAAGATCCAGATAATTCCATTTCCCATCATAGTACAGTTGTTAGTAGTGCGACTCAAACCTGTTCCCCTTAACTCACTGTTTTGTCACTAGGGGAAAGTTTCTAAGACTTTTTTTTCATGTGTGAAAATTAGAAATAGCAATAACCTACCTCTGAGTTTTTGTGCGGGATAAAAGAGATGATTTACATTAAATATTTGATGACTAACTACTCAGTAAATGGTAACTATCATTGGTCTGCAATAATTCTGCTCATTTTTGAGTGTGACTTTATTACGTCATTGATGTAGCTGATCCAGTATTGAAATATTTAGGTCATCAATACCTTCCTTGCCTCTCATATAAGAATATTTTTGCTTTTTCCCTGATTTGTAATATTTTGAATTATTAACACAAACCAGAAGGTTGGGAGCTGCCCTTAATGGATGAGAGAAACCTAACATATTCTGTATTACCAGATCTGCATCCCTGCAGTATTCAGGATGTTAGAAAGTTGTACTTGATTTGGTATCATTCCAAATCTGGAAAACCTGCATGTTACGGGTTATTGCTAAGTTTCATTTGAAAGGAGTTGGTAGAGTACATTTTAAATCACAGCAAAGGCTTGGAGAACATGACTTATAGGGTGTCTTTGAAGTCTGGTAAGAAAGTAGGGACCTTGTGTTGATGATGAAGTGACAACTTCGAGTTGCCTTCTTTGGTACTTAAGGATTGCTTAATTCTAACACCAGGAACAGTTGAACAGTCTGGGGGAACAGTCTTCCCATTGTGTTGTTACAAGTACAGCTGACAATATTTACAAAACTGGCAAGATCCATAACAGAAAGACCTGCTCCGCAAAGTACTTTTAAAAAAAAGTCACTCAACACAACTTTTCATCTATTGTGGTTTCCAAGGAATGTACATCTATTAAAAGCAAATTTAGGGGGCCGGGGATTTAGCCCGGCCTGCCTCGCAAGCTCAAGGTCCTGAGTTTGATCCCCCATACCAAAAAAAAAAGCAAACTTAATTCCTAAGGAGATCAATTATTCATCATTCTATGCAGCAAATTATACACAACAAATATTGACTGCCCACTGTGACTCTGTGTTGTTTTCTGGGTATACAGTGGGATTCTAAAGGTCTCTCTGTCTCTCTCATCTCTTTTTGCTTAGTGCTGGAGATTGAACTCAAGGCTTGGATGTGCTACAAGTTCTGGTTCTTGTGGGACTTTACTGTCTTGTTGGACAGAAGGGAAAAGATGCAGATAAATTAAAATGTGGGGTTCTAGGAAGGAAATGAAACAGCATGGGAGACCTATGTTTTGGAAACTGCAGAACTAGAATTTTAGCTCGGTAATTCAGTAGCTGTGTGTCTTAAATAGGTCATTTCAGATTGGGAAGTCTGAGACTGCATTGCACCAGGCAATACAGCAGGATGGCTCCAGCTCCTTGGCAAAGGGTCTTATCATTTGAAGGTAGAATAGGCTGCAGTGACCACAGTTGCAGAGAAAAGGGGTATCGCTGACCTCTGTGGTTCCCAAAATGAAAAACTAGGGGAGGGCCTTTGGGGGCTAGGGATGGCTTCGAGGCCCGAGGCAAGAGTGCACGTGGCAGCGAGCGGGAAACCCTGGGGGCGGGGCCTCGGCTCGCGTCCAGTGGGCGGGGCTGGCACCTCTCCGGCCGACTCGCATACGTCATCCAGCCACTCCCCCTCCCCTCGCTGGGAGTCGCACACGCGGAAGTAAACACCTTGACGTCATCAGGGTGCGTCTTCGCCTTTCCCCTCCCATCTCTCCAGATCCGTGGACGTGCTCACCTCCCCTCCGGGCCAGGTCTATGTCCCGGTTTCCCGCCGTCGCGGGCAGGGCGCCAAGGCGGCAGGAGGAGGGTGAGCGGTCAAGAGAGCTCCAGGAAGAGCGGCCTTCGGCTGTTTCCATCGCTGATAGAGGTGGGGTCCGCGGGACGCTCCGGAAGCCAGCGGGAGTTACGGCAGGGGGTTTTGGAGGGATAAAAGTACGCCTTTGGCAGGCAGAGTAGCGTGGAGGAGGACGCTGCGGCTTTTTCCTGGTCCTCCAAGCCTGAGGCGAACTTTGTGTCCAGTGAGCACTTTGGCTCAGAGGGGTTCGATCCCAAACCCAAGTTAGGTAAAAATCTTGCTGGGGGCAAAAAAGTGAACCTCCAGGTCGAAATGCGTTCTGCTATTAAACAGGCTCATAAAGCCTTTGTTCTCTACCCATTCCCCCCACCCCCCACCCTTTTCTTCGGGCCGCCAGCCTGCCTTTGGGTATGGTATGAAGGGAGCCAGTTTCTAGGAGCCAGTTTCCATGGTTACCCACCACTTGGCCTTCTGGGATATCAGTCACTCTGAACGAGGACCTAACTTGAACCATGAATCAGAAGGAAATACAGGTGGCTTCTAATTCAACTCAGAGTTTTCTGCCGTGTCCCAGTTTCTAGTCTATTGTTTAGTAAAATTGGGTGTTGTGCTTCGGTGTAGGTAAGCATGCGCATTCATTGCTTTATACTAGACCTACTCTGTCAGGTACTGTACTTTGTTATGCTTTAACAAATACTGAAGTTGTTAGATTTCATCAAAAAAGTTATTCTGGGTTTATAAACCTTTACTTTAATTATACATAGGTGATTTAACTGAAAAAAAAAATCACAGATTGATCCCTTCTAGCCCTAGAATTCTGTTGTCTTTTTTTCAGTTCTGAGACATTGTAAGAGATGTCTTTACAGGCCTTTTAATTGCACAATTGTGTTTCTGTTATTACAGAAGAGAAAGGATGCACATCACAAGAGGGAGGAACTACTCCAACTTTTCCTATTCAGAAACAAAGAAAAAAGCTTATTCAAGCTGTGAGGGACAATTCATTCCTTATTGTTACTGGAAATACAGGAAGTGGCAAAACAACTCAACTACCAAAATATCTATACGAAGCAGGTAATTTTATTCTAGGATAATATTGGAAGTATTTGAGCCTAATAGTAGTTCTGTGCTGCATAAATGTCGATTATTTGTTTTATAGTTCCCCTTCTTTTTGTGCACTCTCCCTGTGTTGTATTTGCTTCTTTATGACCTTATTTCCAATTCATAAATTTGTTGGGATGACAAAGGGTTTCCACTTTTAACCACCATAATCATAATAGAATGCTAAGTAGATGTTAATCTTTTTATAGACTAAGGCTATTTTCTCGTAGGCTGTTAACTATTTGGGATTGAAATAATTTTGAGAGGGAAGGGATATGTTGATATCTGTTGTTGACATTAGTATTTCTTGGTTCTTTCTCCAAAGCATTATCAGGTAAATATTCATTCCTTGACTCTGGCAGCACGAAACCAACTAACAAATTACCCATAAAGTATATTTCCTTTCAATATGACCAAACTTTGTATCATGAACTTGATAAAGAGCAAAATTATATTGAATGTGATTCACGTTAAAAAATATTTCCTTATTTGGTTTTTGTTTTTTTTGGTACCGGGGATCGAACTCGGGACCTTATGCTTGCAAAGCAGGCGCTGGAACCACTGAGCTAAATCCCTGGGCTGATATTTCCTTATTTGGGAGGCTAAAGCAGGAGGATTGCTGAGTTTGAGGATAACAGGTATTATTATATAGTGAGTTCAAGGTCAGCCTGGGCAATATAGAGAGACGTTTCAAAACTAAAATATCTTAATTTGTATTAGTTTATTCTAATGCAACAAATCTAAGATGGTATCAAGATGTACCACTATTTTATGTACTGTTTTCATTAAAAAAAAATTTTTTTTGAGACAGGGTCTTGCTCTGTTGTTCAGGCTATCCTTGAGCTCACTATGTAGCCCAGGCTGGTCTCGAACTTGGAGCAGTCCTCCTGCTTCAGTCTCCCGAGTGCTGGGATTACAGGTGTGTGCCACCACACTCAGCTTATTTTGTTTTGTTTTGAGACAGGGTATCACTCTGTAGTTCGGACTGGCCTCAAACTCATAGCAATCCTCCTGCCTCAGCCTCCCAGGTATTGGGATTACAGGCGTGCACCACTACAGCTGGCTATTAAGAAGAAAAAAGTGCTATAAATTATAAAGGTGCATCTTCATTTCTAGAGGTTTTTAAATGGTATAATTTATGCCTGCAAGAATCTAGAAAACGTGGCATATTTAAATCTAGTTTTACTTTGGTGACAAAGGTAAATTTATTTTAGGCAGTGTGTGGAATTTTATGGATTCCTAGGTTTAAAAATTCTTGGCTTAAGCCAGGTGCAGTTGTGCGTATCTGTAGTCCCAGATACTTGGGAGGCTGAGGCAGGTGGATTGCATGAATTTAGGAGTTCATGGACACATAGTGAGATCCTGTCTAAAAAGCAAAACAAAACCTAAAATTCTTGGCTTACTCTGTAGACTAAGTGTTTAGATAGAAGTTGAAAAAAAAGCTGGATGTTGTGGTTCATACCTGTAATCCTAGCACTTGGGAGGTTACGGCAGGAGGAGCACTGCAAGTTCGAGGCTAGTCTGAACTACAGAGTGAGATCTTGTCACAAAAAAAAAAAACCCCAAAAAAAGAAGTTGAAAAAAAAAGCTCACTGAAACTCTCAAGCCTAATTAAAATGTAAAAATTTAGAATGGCTCTGAATATATATTCTTATTTTTAATTAATAAAGTAAGCCCCCAACTTATGCATGAGTTGTGTTCCAGGAGAACGTTTGTAAGTCCAACAAAGTGAGCCTTACCTTTGACACAAATATACAGTGTAATGCATTAAAAAACCCAAATCCACACACAAAAATACAGTAAGTCTCTGACTGTACTGTACTACTGTACACTATTGCACTGTGCAATAAGCACACAGCAGCACAACTGTGACACTGTCCAGCAGACCTGTGAGGCACTTTGTCATTTGTTCACATCTGTCAGTATCTGTGAAAATTTGCAACTTGAAATGTCCGTAAGTTGGGGGCTTTCTACATGTACTTAAATTTCCATGGTGGGAACATATAGTATGTTGTTAATTTATAGGGTATCTTTTGGAAACATCCAACCAGGTTTGTATTGACTGACCGGAAACAATTTAGCTGTAATAGGAAGAAGCAGCTGCTAACGTTGTGTTTTTCACCTCTGATGTTGATAGGGTTTTCACAACATGGTATGATTGGTGTAACTCAACCACGAAAAGTAGCTGCCATATCAGTTGCCCAGAGGGTTGCTGAAGAAATGAAGTGCTCTTTGGGATCCAAAGTAGGATATCAAGTTCGTTTTGATGATTGCAGCTCTAAGGTAGGAAAAGGTTTTTTGCGGGGAGGGGCTGTTGTTGGGCATCAAACTCGGGCTTCATGCATGCTAGGCAAGCACTCTACCACTGACCCAAATCCCCAGCACATGTGTAAAAGTTTTGTTGGCATTTAAGTACCATAAGCTTATAGAAAAAGTGGAGAAAATTCTGACTTGTAACTTCAAAACATACATATTTTAAAGAAACAAAGCTTCAGGTTAATATTAGTGGGGGTTTTTTTGGGTTTTTTTTTTTGTTTTTTGGTACCAGGGATCGAACTCGGGTCCTTGCGCTTGCGCAGCAGGCGGTGAAACCACTGAGCTAAATCCCCGGCCCAGGTTAATATTAATTTTTGATTGCCTGTTGTTAATTCTTTAGCTTTGAAGTACCTGATCTTTCTGCCATTTTCTTCCTCCTGATAGTTTATAAATGACAGTTATGTTCATTTTTCTTAGGAGTCTCATATTTTTATTTTATTTATGTATTTTTTGAGTCAAGGATTTGCTATGTAGTTCAGGCTGGTCTTGAACTCTGGGGGATCCTCCTGCCTCGGCTTCCCAAGTGCTGGGATTACAGGCATGTGCCCCCATGCTCAGCTAGGAGTCTTATATTTTTAGCCTTAAAAGTCATTGACATGTTGATTACCTTTGTATTTAAAAATTTTCTTACTGTATAACATTTATATAACAAAATTTACCATTTTAATCATTTGTAACCAATTAGAAGGTACAATTATTTTTATCCTAATAAAGTGATACCATTTTTTTTTTAATATGAGAATGAGCAGGGAAGAGAAGAAAATGAGTAGGAAGTACATATGTACTTAGCATTTCTTCTACCTTTTTCCTTGAATCCTCTATAACAGTGGTTGAGGGAGGAGATGAATCCAATTTTCTTATTGTACCTACAGTTTGCTCACCTGAAGCCATTGCATTTTCTTGCCACTTTCCACTGACTTCTTTGTAGCTCCTTACTGGTGATTTTTGCTACTTTATTCCAGAATACCCACGTTCTTCATCTGTATAGATCACATGTTTCAAAATTTAGTTGCTTATTAGGCTATTTTAAGTTTTAGTACATTGGTTCAATCATTTAATGTCTGCATTTTGGGAAGAAATTTAATTGAAGATATAGTGGTAAATTTGTGTGATGCTGTATGTTGATATACTCTGCTTTAAACGTTAGGAAACAGCAATCAAATATATGACTGATGGATGTTTACTGAAACATATTCTGGGAGATCCAAATCTTACCAAATTCAGTGTTATTATTTTGGATGAAGCCCACGAGAGAACTTTAACTACAGTGAGTATTTTAATTTTTTCTTTTTAATTAACAAATAGTATACAGTACTTATTTGGGGGTAGCTTTTACTATATAGAGAATTGCCTCCTCTTACTCACATTTTGTCTGTTGAAATAGGAATTCCTTGGTTAGGATAGCCATGTATTTAAAATAGACACACTTGTGACTTACTAGAATTTACTTTTCTTTCAGGACATTTTATTTGGCTTATTGAAGAAGCTATTTCAGGAGAAGTCTCCTAACAGGAAGGAACATTTAAAGGTGGTGGTAATGTCAGCAACTATGGAGTTAGCCAAGCTCTCTGCATTCTTTGGAAATTGCCCCATATTTGATATACCTGGAAGGCTTTATCCAGTCAGAGAGAAATTCTGCAATTTGATTGGGCCACGAGACAGAGAAAATACTGCATATATTCAAGCGGTATTACTTACCATCCTTTTTATGTCTTTTTTTTTTTTTTTTTTTAATCTGTGTGATTCTTGTTAATTGGGTAGTTTGACAAATTTGTTTGTTCTCTATTATTTTAGTCTTCATGAGTCCTAGGGCTTTTGAGAACCAAATATAGTTTGTTTGTTTTTTTTGGTACCAGGGATTGAACTCGGGACCTTGCGCTTGTGAGGCAGGTAGCAGAACAACTGAGCTAAAGACCCAACCCCAAATATAGTTTTTTGCAAGAGCAAAGGAAGGTATGAGAATTACTGTATTTCCACTCACATATTATGGTTGTGTTTTTTGCCCTAGATTGTGAAAGTGACCATGGACATCCATTTGAATGAAATGGCTGGCGACATCTTGGTTTTTCTGACTGGTGAGCATCCTGTACCAGGTTTAAAAATGTCTAGTATTTGTGGACTTTTTTTTTGTACTGGGGATCGAACTCGGGACCTTGTGCTTTTGAAGCAGGCAGTGGAACCACTGAGCTAAATCCCCAGCCCGACTTTTGTTTGTTTTGAGACAGGTTCTTACTATGGTTCCCAAGCTACTCTTGAACTCTTGGGCTCAGGTGATCCTCCGCCTCAGCCTCGTAAGTAGTTGGGAATACAGGCATGGGTTACTGAGTCCAGCTAATATCTACCATTTGTAAGTTGGAATGTGCAACCAGAGTAGAGTCTTACCTCTTATTTGGCCATCTGAACTCTTCTCAGCAGCTGCCCTTTTTATGATCATCTGAATAATTTTAGATAAAAGATATCAGGCATCACTGGGCATAGTGGTGCACGACTGTAATCCTAGCACTCTGGAGGCTGAGGCAGGAGGATTGTTGTGAGTTCAAGGCCAGCCTGAACTACATAATGAGACCCTGTCTCAACCAAAAAAAAAAAAAAAAAAAAAAAAATGTGTCAGGCATGTTAGTAAATGCATATAAAACACACTGGCTCCTTTAGGAGAAAGAAATTAAGTGGTAAGGTATTTTTTTATTGGTCTGTTTTAAATAGACTTGCAACCTGCCTAAAACAGTTCTGGATCAGATCTGAATGATTAATTCTGTTTCAAAAGACATCACACCAGTTCCTTTTTTTGGTGCCCGGGATCGAACTTGGGACCTTGTGCTTGTGAGGCAGGCGGCAGTTCTTTCTTTTCTTAGTTGGTACTGTGTGATAGCAGTACATAAGGTATGGAATCTGTGCATTGTAGACAGATTATTTGGAGGTCAAAATTAGAACAGTTAAGTATCAGAATACTCTGACTTTTAAAGTAGCAGCATCCTATTAGCAGAAATGAATCATTTGATTGCTTCTATTCTGCATCGTACTAAGTATATTTTAGATATGTAACTATTTTGAAATATACCTATATTAATGGCTTTCCTGTCACTGGGACAAAATATTCAGTACCACAAGTCAAAGGAGAGCTTTATTTTGGCTCATAGTTTTCAGAAGACTTAGTCCATAGTTGGTTGGAAAAGGGAAAAACATATGACTGAGAAAATCAATTCACCACATGGTGGCCAGGAAGCCAAGAAAGGAGAGGAGCCAGAGACAAGAATATGCTGTTTCAGGTCATGCCCTCAGCGATCTGCTCCTTCCAGCCAGGCCCCACCTGTGAACACATGAGACTTTTGGGGCACCTTTTAGAACGAAATCATAACATTCCACCCCTCACCCTTATAAAGCTCACTTCATCTTATTATACAAAATGCATTTAGTCCATCTCTAAGAGTCACCAAAGTCTTAACTGTTCTAAGATTGCTCTGAGACTCAAGGCAAACTCTTATCTGTGAGCCTCTACAAAAATCAAAAGAAAGTTAAATACTTTCAGCATACAATGACATAAACATTCCTATTCCAAAAGAGAAATACTAGGATAGAAAAGAATAGACCCAAAGCAAGACTGAAGCCTTAGTCGGGCTAACATTATATCTAGTAGTTCCATGTCCAGCACCTGGGGCAAGTTCTGGTGAGATGTAAGCTTCAAAGGGCTTGGGCGGTTCCACTCCTACAGCATTTCGGTTGCAGCCCAAATTGCCTCTCTCTTTAGCTGGCTCTGCTCTGTGCCTGTAGCTTTCATAAATAACAGTCTGTGTTCCTAGCATCTCCAACTTCCTGGTCCTCCACTATACCTTTGGCTTCACTCTCAGAGCTTCCCCTGTCACCTTCCCAGGGCACCTGGCAGGGACTGTGACCCTGTCACACATTTTTGCCTGGCTTTCCAGCTTTCTTATTAAATCTAGGTGGAAGCTTCTGTGACCCCGTAAGTCTTCCATTCTGCATGCCTGAAAACCAACACCACATAGATGATGCCAAGGTCTGTCATCAGCTCAGGTTGTATTGGACTCCCTTGGACATAGCTGCAGAGGCCTCTCAAGTGCTTGATGGCTGAGCGCAGTGAAATGAATCCCAGGGAACCAATTCCCTGTAGCCCTTTTTTGAGTAGGCATCCTGTGGACTATCCTCAAAAGAAAGATTAACAGTTTTGTACCCTAGAGCCTTCAATAGAGTGTCTTGATGCAGAGTACTTGGGTCCTTTTTCATGGTAATCTGTTCAGCATCTAAACTCCACTTTGCCCTAACTTTGCAAGTGCTTTCTTTCTGACAAAACTGTAAACTTTAAAAAAAGAAAATAAGGGCCGAGGATTTAGCTCGGTGGTTTCGCTGCCTGCTGTGCAAGCGCAAGGACCCAAGTTCGATCCCCGGTACCAAACCCCCCCCCCCCAAACCAAAACCAAACAAACAAAAAAATAAATAAACTTTCAAATCATTCAGCTCTGCTCTTTACTTCAGATTCTCAATATACATAGGACTGAAAGCAGCCAGCAGTGCTGATGCAGCAGTCTGAACTGTTGGGCTTAAAATTTCCTATGCTGGATCAATTAGTCCTCTGGCCTTAATCTCAGGGTCTCAGTCTCAGGACTTAGGGAAAATAGAGATAGCTATTCTCCATGTGGCCTGTAGTCCAGCTGGCAATGAATTCTTTGTTCCCAGCTGAAAACTCCTGAGCCTGTCCTTTGCTTTCCACATTCAAATCACCCTTCTGGTCTGAGCTGACCAGTATTGCAGTCAAGCACTGCTCACAACATTCTAGGGCTTCTGTAGCCTGCATCTTCAGACCTTTCCAAAATCCTGTGAACTAATTCCAACAGCTTCTAAGTCACATGGTCAAGTAAATTCACAGCTGTGGCCTCGCTCCTCACACTGATTTTCTGCATTAGTCACTTTGCTGTTACTGGGACAACATATCTAACACCTGCATCTTAAAGAGGAGAAGTTTATTTTGGCTCGCAGTTTTCATAAACTGAGGATTGATTGCCTGGCTCCAAGGCAGAAGTGGCATAGTGGAGGAGAGCTGTTCTGTGCACTGTGGCCAGGAAGCAGAGCATGGAGGAGCCAGAGACAACAGTATATCCTTCAAGGTCATGGCCCCAGTAATGCTCTCCCCCCGTTTTTTTTTTTTTTTTTAGTACCAGGAATCAAACTCAGGGCCTCACACTTGCCAGGCAGGCGCTGTGCCACTGAGCTACATTTCTGGCCCTTCCCCTTTCACCCAGGCTCCATCTCTGAACATGTTGGAGGAGATTTTAGATCTAAACCATAACAATACTTAAATTCAGTATCTCCTGGTTTAGCTTCCCCAATCTGAACAATTTAGTGAGTCTTCCTCAAATTCTTTAACAAGATAAAAAGCATGAAGATGATAAACATTTTCATTGTTTTAGAAATTAAATTCCTAGGATACTAGTGTTTCTTCTCTTTTGAATTTTATTGTTGAGTTTTGGTACAACTTACGTATTTATCTCTTATTGATGAAATAAGAGATTTAAAATAACTATTAGACCAAAGTAATTTTAATCTAGTCTTTTATTTTATCCTTAAGTTAATTTGGATGTTTAACTGTTGAAATTATTTTTCCCTCTCATTTCAGGCCAGTTTGAAATTGAAAAAAGTTGTGAGTTACTTTTTCAAATGGCAGAATCTGTTGATTATGATTATGATGTTCAAGATACCACCCTAGATGGCTTGTTGGTATTGCCCTGTTATGGATCTATGACAACAGGTAATTCCTCATTAAGATAAAAAACATGACTGTTTTATAAAAAATTTTATTGAATTGTTATATATATATAACTTTAGGTGGATAAATTTTACCACCTGACCTCACTTTTGCAACTAACCCTCTGATCATGAAACAGAATACCAAGGGAACCATCATCCCTCGAGAGAAGTGATTTGTTTTACTTGAATATTTTCATATTAACTTTTAAAATATTTTTTAATATTAAGAGTGGGCTATGTCCTCTCTCAACAAAACAAAAATATTGGTGAAGATTCTTTGAAGCAGGGACATAAAGTGGTACCTCAGTTCACAAACCATATTCTTTCCACGATTCTGGTCACACTCTGAATTGGATGAGAACTGAATCAAATTTCCCCATGAGGTAAACATTGAACCTAAACATTTAATTTGATTCTGTCCTTGTCCAATTTGGTTTGCACCCAGAATCTTGCAAAGAATTAAGTTTGTGAATTGAGGCAGCACTGAATTTCTTGATATAGTGTGGTAAATCACACTTAATTTACCACTGCCCCAGAATTTCTAGAAATCATACTGTATTCAGATATGTATAAGGAATGAATTGTTGGTCAGCTTTTCGGGCATGATCCTGTTTTGTTGTTGTTGTATTTGTTTGTTGAGAATTTGAAGAGCAAATGCAAACTCTTTTTCTGATATTTGGTAATAAATGTTGTTGAATGAAAGAATATGGTAAAACTTATTATGCAGTATGATTTATTAAAAGGAAGTTAACCTTATGATTAAAATTAAAATTTTAATGTTTTTTTATTATTATGTGTATTATTGATTTTATTGAGTAAGTGATTCTTTATATAGTACTAAAAATGTTTTGGAATCTGTATGTTGGTTAAGAAACAGACCGTGGTTATTTTGGGAATCTCTTTTTTTTTTTTGAGACAGAGTCTCACTGTATAGTTCAGGCTGGCCTTGAACTCACTATGGAACCCAGGCTGGCCTTGAACTCATGATGATTTTTCCCCCTTAGCCTCCTGAGTTCTGGGATTACAGACATGTGCCACCACGCCCAGCTGGAAATTTCTTTTGTGATGGTTTTAGGCTCTTTTCTCTCAATATTGAAGCACAGATCTCTATTTTAGATTTTTATATCTTCATGAGAATTCTTAGGATCATTACTGGATATCTTTTCACCATCTTTATTCCCTGTGAAATGTGACTGTTTCATCTTTAGCTTTTTTTTTTTTTTTTTAGCAGTCTCTATTTTGGAGAGGTGGATTTCTAGGACTCACCTGTCACTTCCAAAAATGATTCCTGAGATCGGTTTCTAATTCTGTGTCACTTCTGTGCTGTAAACCTCCTGGGTACCCTAAAAGTTGTGCGTGTCACTGCATCCTAGATAATTCATTCTGAGCAAGTGAGAACTCACAGGTGTTATTTTTACTTTTGTTTTGTCCAGATTATTTCTTATTTTTTCATCCATTGCTAGACTTGGGATCTTAGTTGTTTACATGACCTGCTAACTCATTTTTCCTAGTTTAATGTACTGTCCTCCTCGCACTGATAAATATAATCTTCCAGAAGCATAGCAGGGATTTGTCAGTCCTCTGTTCTGTACCTTCAGCCATTCTCTATTGCCACTGGACTAAAATGGCAACCTAATAATCTGGCATTCATTATCCTTCCACCATGACTACAATCTGCTTTCAGCCTTATTTCCCATCATATGTAATTTTCTTGGTTGGCTTATATGTAAAAATTGGTAAAGATGTGTGACTAGGTGTACAAAGAACTGTTGTAGTTCTGTTAACTTTAGTTTCTCTTCTGATTTCAAGAGGTGAGCTACTGGTGATCCATTATGAGTATAATGATAATAATTGTAGCAGTTTATAACAGTGCAAAGAGGCATTCAGAGGGTACTCATGAGAGGTACTGAGTAATGGGTGAGGTGGAGTTGGATGAAGTAGGGAGAGTGACAGCCTTTTATAGCCTGGTTAGTGCAGCACAGCATTTATTTTTTCTATTATTTAGGTGATGAGAGACACTTTATAATATTATTTTCATTATTCCTTTTTATGCCTATGGGACATAAAACTTGCAATTGGGAGTGTGGCTAGGGAAGAAGAAGGGTTTCTTGTTGCCTAGGGATTCAGCAATGACCCACTGCTGGGCTTAGTAGGTAAAAGGTAGGATGTGGATATTTTATATTTGCTTTTTTCCTAGGCTAGCCATGTGAATGAGTCCCTATATTAAAGAAACATCTTGCCTGACGTGGTGCACACTATAATCCCAGTACCCCAGAGGTTGAGGCAGAAGGATCACCGAGAGTTCAAGGCCACCCTGGACTATACAGTGAGTTCAAGGCCAGCCTGAACTACATAGTGAGACCCTGTCTCCAAAAAATAAAAAGTAAAAAGAACATCTCCCTGGCATCCAGAATTCTCAGGATCGTATGACCTACCTCTAGCCTTGACCCTTTGTGGTGTTGTTTTTTATTTTGTTTTGTTTTTGGTACTGGGGATCAAACTCGGTCAGGTCCTTGCAGGTGTGAGGCAAGCAGTGGAACCACTGAGCTAAATCCCCGGCCCTGTGTGGTTGTTCTTGCACACTCAGTGTAAGAGACTTTTTTTGGTAATTTCTTTTCCTCCTTCATCTTTTTTGTGATTCTGTGTTTACTATTTCCTTAACTTGAACTCCTCCTTTTCACACTCCTCCCCACTCACTGACATCCTGCCATTTGGTTTTACTAGCGTAGCCAGTTCCATCAAAACCTTTCTTGCATTCCCTCATAACTGGCTTTGCTCTTATTTTTTTGGGGACTGAGGATAAAACTCGGACCTTGAGCTTGCAAGGCAGGCAGAGGAACCACTGAGCTAAATCCCCAGCCCAGCTTTGCTCTTATTTGAACCTCCTCGTGGTTTGCTGTACCTCTGTCACACTTCTTACACATTCTACTTTGTGTTACAGTTGTTAGCCTCTATGAAATTGTGAACTTCTTGAGGGCGTGTACACCATACTATACACACTGTACTGTGTCTTGCTTAGATATATGTTAAACTGACTTCCAGACTCTTTGCTTTCTGATGACATCCTTTTATGTCTTACATCAAATGCTGTATCTAGCACCCAATTCTTGTTTTCTTCACATTTTTCCCTTTTTGTAACTTCCTTTGTTTTGTTCAGATTCTTGGAGTTTTTTCTATTTTCTCATGCATGTAGGGAAAGCTAAACCTCACAAAGATAATGAACTGAAATGTACCTATTTTATATTTGCATGGAATTAGAGAATTGTAGCACTGAGAACAATTATCTGGTACTTCTAAGGCTAAGCCCTTTTTTGGGGAGGTGGGAGGGGTGGGTCTCAGATTCCTATAAAAAGGTTATAAAAACCACGTGAGTTTTTTCCTGTAAAAGTGCACATGTACCCACGTAGGTGGTTTTTGCATAATCGAACTTCTTTATTTTACAGAAAATGGCTAAGTGATATTCCTGAAATAATATGGTAAATTTATTCTTGATAACTGGTTGCTTATATAGCAAAGGGAATATATGATCAAACTCAGGACCTTGCACTTGCCAGGCAGGCGGCGGCACCACTGAGCTAAATCCCCAGCCCTCTTTTCTTCTTTTTAAAGATGGAGTCTCACATTGCCTAGGCTGTCCTTGAACTCGTGGGCTTAAGAGATCTTCCTGCCTCCATCTCCTGAGTAGCTGGGACTGCAGGAATGTACCACTGCGCCCTGCTGGTTATCTTTTATAAGTTAACCTTTCTAACACTTTTTGCCCTGAGAAATTAATCTTGGAAAGATGTGGAGGGATAGCAACATTACATAACATGAAATAAATTTGGCTGTCAATGTGTAAACCACTTGACCTCTCTGGGCTTTAGCTTTCTCATCTATAAAATGAGGTGGTTAGCCTAGTTTTATGATTTTTTTTTTTTTTTTCGTACTGGGGATTGGACTCAGGACCTTGTGCTTGCAAGGCAGGTGGCGGAACCACTGAGCTAAATCCCTGGCCCCCTAGTTTTATGATTTTAAAATCATGCTCATCTTGCCACTCCTTTTCTCCTTTGTATTAGATCAACTTTGGTCTGCTTTATCTATTGAGAATACATGGTATTTACAGTATTTTCGTAGGAAACAATTTTTTACTTCTTTTTAGTATTTTCTTAGCTGCTGATTTTTTGAAAAACAAATGGTAGGCATTTAAAAGAAATATATATGGCTGGGGATTTAGCTCAGTGGCACTGTGCCTGCCTCATAAGCTCAAGGTCCTGAGTTTGATCCCTGATACCAAAAAAAAAATAATAAAAAATAAATACATAATAGTAAACATAAAGTAAAATGTTTAAAAGGATACTATGAAAAGTATAAATACTAAAAATTTATTTTCATATCCCAGTAGTTTTGCTTGTGTCCTTTCTATAATGATTACTCCTGATTTTTGTATATGTGCTTCCGAAGCAAGCACAACTCCTGATTTTTGGATATGATTGACATAGATGATCTATCCATCTCCCTTGCTTAGAAGTTTCTTGATCTTTTCTTTCATCACAAATTAGCTACCCATTCAGATACTTACATTGTAGAATTTGTCATTACCATTGTTTCTGGAATCTCAGTTTTCAGCATCTGCTCTCTGATGTTTTCTTGTGTCTACAAATTCATTCTATTGTTCCTTCAACAATTTTCAGAACACATTTAGACTTATCCTTTACTACTTACCACTTCTACTTACCTCCTTCACCCCAGGTTGTGATTTCCTTGTCACTGTTCCTAGTTCTCTTTTGTAATTAGCCTGATAGAGGGCAAGTCTGTCCCAGTTTATCTTTCTTTGTTCGCAATCATGCCTTTAAAGGCCTGGGAAGTGCCAGGAACCTAGATATACTCTCTTGTCTACTCTCATGACTGTTTCATCCTTTTTTTTTTAGGCTGACTCTCTTTCCATGTACATTAGTTAAATTTGTTTTTCCTTTGTGCAATGTACGAGCCTAATCAAATTTGACATCTCTTGGGTCTTATTCTAAATTCACCAGAATTAGATTGGTACAACTTGAGGAAAATGTTTATTAGTGGTGCTGTAAACTATGGCCAGAGAGGGCCTGGGATTTAGCTCAGTGGCACCACGCCTGCCTCGAAAGTGTGAGGTCCTGAGTTCGACTCCCAGTACCAAAAAAACTATGGCCAAAGGAACAAGTAAGTTCTAGTAGTAGAAATGAGTGTGGTGTGTGGTATTACGTCTTTCAAGAGATAATCATTAGTTAGGCATATATTCCCAAAAGTAAAAACTATTTAGCTAATTAGTCTCCAAGACAGAGAGAAGTCCTCAGTCGTCCATACCTAGGCTCCAGGGTGTCTCTGAATACCCTAAAATTGAAAGTTTTTTTTATGTGTAAATGTATATTTTAATGGAGAGGAAGTCACTAGTTATAAGTATTCTCAAATAGAGCTATGATCTAAAATAAAGAACTCTGTTGTAGGAATTCTTTTAGTAATATTGCTGATTCTTTGGATTTAGAAATCATAACAGTGACAGGTAAAGAAAAAAATTTTTGCTTTTGTATTCAAGATTATTAAAAAGATGAAGAAAACAATTTTAATGAAATGAGGGCTTTAAAACTTGAGTTTGACAAATATATGTTGCAAATTAGTATTTTCACTTTACATTTAATTTTAGATCAACAGAGGAGAATATTTTTGCCACCTCCACCTGGAATTAGAAAATGTGTCATATCCACCAATATTTCTGCAACATCTTTGACAATAGATGGGATCAGGTACAACTTTTGAAAGTTTTAAAGTCACAAGAAGCCAATTAGCTAATCATAGAACATTACTGAATTTGTTTCTCAGCTAACTCCCTTGTTACTTACTTTTTAGTGCTCTTAACATGATTCACCTTTCATTCTTGACTACTTTGAATGTGAAATGGAGTAGAAGGTGCACACTGTGTTCCTGTTTACCTTTTTAACTTCTTGGCAATTTGAACCTTTTTCTCTAAATTTAAGATTTTCTGTAATGCTTCATGGGTTTCAGCCAGACCAGTTTTTCTGTACTATCATTGGTAGCGTATTCCTCACATGATCTGATATTCCCTTCTCCTTGCAGCCCCACTTGGTAGAGTAACTTTGTTCATCCAATGTTTACGTGGAGGTATTGTCTCTCACTTTTTACTTTCTTGTGAAATTCAGCTGTGATACAAGCCTCTTATTATTTTTGGTTATAAGCAAATGGTACCATCATATTTTTTAATACAGTCAGTTAGTAGTGTAACATTTGGATATTTTAAGTCTGGACTGATAAGTAATATGAAATGCTTTCTGTGCTCAGTTCGGCAGCCCATATACTAAAATTGGAAATGCTTTCTTTTAAACCAAAACCCTTTTGGCACTCCCCCCCTCCACACATTGTATTTTTGTTTTATGTCCTTAGCTAAATCTGACTGCCATAGGAAGGCTGGACTAGAATCCTAAGAGTTCTATGTAGTCTGGGTAAAATAATCACTTAGATCTGAGGAGTCTAATATCCTTTACATCTCCTTGACTTTAAAAATAGGGTTTTTTCTAAAGGAATTGTGAGAACAGCTCTCTGGAGTAAATTGACCACTGTAATTTTCTGTTTGTACCACAGGCAAAAGACAGAGACAACATGGTTCAAAATATATCTTTAGTGAATGATACTACTAGTAACTTAGTTTTTTACCTCATTTGTTCTCCATTTTATTGGTTTAAAATGGCATGTTAAAGGCTACTTTGAATTAGATTTTTAACCATTAATATTTAGAGCTGACTTTGAAGTGTTTTTTATTGAGGCAGAATTAAGATTTGAAAGTGAACAGTTAAGTGATCCTTAGTACATTTATAGTAATGTGTAATCATTAACTCTAGTTCTAAATATTTCATGACCCCCAGATAAAACCCCATCCCATTAAGCAAGTAGCTTGTATTTCCCTCTCCACCCTAACCCCTGGCAACCGACCACCAGTTTACTTTTTGTTTCTGTGAATTTCCTATTCTGAATAGTTCAAAGAAAATTGCACAAGATGTGGCCTTTTGTGGCTGGTTTCTTTCATTTGCATAACGTTTTGGAAATTTATACATTTTGTAGCATGTATCATTCTATTTTATGGTCAAATAATATTCCATTGCCTATATATCCCAGTTCGTTCATGCATTTATCAGCTGTTAATGAGCATTTGGGTGGCTTCTATCTTTTTGCTCTTGTTAATAGTGTTAATATGAACACTTACCTACAAATATTTGAGCACTTGTTTATTATTGTGGTTGTAAGTATAGGAGTGAAATTGCTGGGTCCTATGGTTGGTTATTCTATGTTTAACTTTTTGGAGAACTGCCAGACTGATTTCCATATTGATTGAATGTTATTTTTCCACCAGAAATATATAAGGGTTCCATTTTCTTGCCTTTCAAGTTTTACAGTTAACATGAAAAGTAGTAGTTAATTTGTCAGCAAAGGAAGTGTTAACAATTAACAAGCCTTCCTTTATTTTCTAGAAACTTAACTTGTTTTCATTCTACTTAGATATGTGGTGGATGGGGGCTTTGTGAAGCAGTTAAATCACAACCCCAGATTAGGGTTGGACATCCTGGAGGTGGTTCCAATTTCAAAGTAAGTCTCTCAAGTCTTTTTGTTAACACAGCAGTTGATAAGATAATTTTGGATTGATTTGAGAAGAGGAAGTAAGTTACTTGGGAAAGCCACAAAACATTTTGGGAACTGTGTTTTTCCTTTTGTAGGAGTGAGGCATTACAGCGAAGTGGCCGAGCTGGCAGGACTTCCTCAGGAAAATGCTTTCGGATATATAGTAAAGATTTTTGGAACCAGTGTATGCCTGATCATGTGATCCCTGAGATTAAAAGAACTAGTCTGACATCTGTAGTTCTGACCTTAAAGTGCCTTGCTATACATGATGTCATAAGGTATGTGGGCAACTTGAAAGAAAGACAGATTTGTCAGGGTGAAGCCAGATTCTTCCTCAAAAGTTGTTTTGCAATATGTGATTCATCTGTCCCTGGGAATGCAGGCTGATTTTCATGATTGATTTCTTGTTGGTTGCTTCCCTTCCTCTCTCTCCTCCTCCCTCAGTACTGGGCATCGAACCCAGGCTGGCCACATAACAGGTAAGGGCCCTACCACTGAGCTATATTGCTTTTTTTTTTTTTTTTGGTACCAGGGATCGAACTTGGGTCCTTGTGCTTGTGCAGCAGGTGGCAAAACCACTGAGCTAAATCCCCGGCCCCACTGAGCTATATCTTGATACCCCTGTACCTTTTAATTTTATTTTGAGAAAAGGTCTTGCTAAATTGTCCAGGCTTGCCAAGACTGGTGATTCTCCTTCATCACTTTCTGAGGTAGCCGGGATTACAGGCTTGTGTCACTGTGCCTGCCTCATATTAGTTGCTTCTCAGCAAAACCAAAAAAGGTTATTTCACTTAACATAAAATTCACCATTTTAGTCATTTTGAAGTATACAATTCAGGCTGAACACAGTGGCTTATTCCTGTAATCCTAGCACTTGGGGAGGGTGAGGCAGGAGATTGTGAGTTTGAGGCCACCCTGATCTAAATAGTGAGTTTAAAGCCAAGCATGGTAGTGCATGCCTGAATCCTAGTACTCTTGGGAGGCTGAGGCAGGAGGATTGCAAGTTTGAGCCCAGCCTGGGCAACTTGGTGATTTGGTAAGGTCTTGTCTCAAAAAATAAAAAGGGGATGGGAGTATAGCCGGGTAGAAGTATAGCTCAGTATGAAGGCCCTGCGTTCAATGCCCAGTGTCAAAAAAACAGTACAGTTCAACTGGGTTTTCGTAGACTCAGAGTGTTACACAATTACTAGCACTGTCTAATTTCAGAACTTTTTCATTACTCCCAAAACTACTGTAATTTAAGATTAGAGTAACCCAGAATTAAGTGGTGTTGTAATCTTACTTGGCTTTGAAATTTCTGAAATTTTGATGACAAGGGATTTTCAAAAAAATGCAGTAAATGTTTAAGTTACCAAAAAATTTATTACAGTAAGGATACTGCCAATAATGATGTAATAAATGTGTCTGAATTGAGAGGTATTTGAGTATTTTGAGAGGAGTTAATGGCAATGTGTCTTTTTCTGTAATACTTTTTTTTTTTAATTTGAGTACTCACAGTATTTTATGATCATCCCTTGTTGATCAAATGTTTATCGCAATTTCTGTCAGGTAAAATATTTCTCTGTGTCCTCAAGTACCTTATTCACCATATCTGGCACTGTGCAACTTCTGGTTCTTCACCACTGTTAACATTTTGAGTTGATCGAAATATCAAGGGAGCCAAGACAGAGCAACCAGAGACGCTCATAAGTTTGTCCAGAACTGCTTCAGAAAGTAGCAAGAATAATGGGATAAATGTGTTCTAAGTGAGGGGGGGAGTATTTCAAAGGAGATTAATGGCAGTGTGTCTTTTACTGTAGTGAGTGTTTTTAAAAAAACTTAAACATTCACATGTTTTGATCACACCATATATTTCTGATTTATGCTATAGTAGATATTTGCATTGATTTACTGGTTTAACTTTGATTTCTTGGAGGACTTTATGTGATGTTTATTTGGTTCACTTAGTGAACCACTGTTTTTTGTAATGAAAGCCATATAGTAATTCTAATTCCAATCAAGAAGTGTTTTTTAATAGCTTCTTTTGTATGGCCAGCATTATACTACATACTATGAAAGATAGAGATAGAGTGATAATACTCTAGTAGCTTTTTGTGTTCACAAAGTTTTTCTGGAGAAACAGGGTTCAGACTCATAAAGCCAAGAATGGAACAACTGTGTCAAATTAGTCAGATGTTAAACTATATAAAGTATTGCCATAGGACAGAATGTTGTAGGGGCTTGCAATTTCATATGGTAGAGAAAGTAATGAGGGAAAGTTCTGTCTTGTTTTTCACTTTGGGCTTAATTGACTGGGAATGTTCCAGGAACCTTTAGAGAAGCAAACCATGCATTCTTTAAATTCATAATAAAGGGTCAGGGATTTAGCTCAGTGGTTTCGCTGCCTGGTGCACAAGCGTAAGGACCCGAGTTTGATCCCCAGTACCAAAAAAAATAAAAAATAAATTCATAATAAGAGGGAAAGTGATTATTAGGTGGATCTAAAAATATACTATACACTCCTGGAAAACCAATTTTAAAATGGTTTGGATAGTTATCTTAATACTAGAGATTGAGAATGAGAATGTAGATCCTAGAAGAGGAAAGCATCTAATAAATGAAATTTAACTGTAGTCATGAGTGATACCACCAAAACCCTGTCTTGAAACGAAAAATTTAAAAAGGGATGGAGATACAACTCAGTGTAAAGCCTCTAGGTCCAATCCCCTGTAAGAAAAAAAAAGTCTTTAAAAGATTCTTCTTTGTCAGATGTGGTGGCTCATGCCTGTAATCCTTGCATTCAGGAGGCTGAGGCAAAAGAATCACTGTGAGTTTGAGGCCAGCCTGGGCTCCATAATGAGTTCAAGGCCAACCTGAACCATATAGCAAGACTCTGTCTCAAAAAAGAATTCTTCTTTTTTTCATTTAGGAGAAAGTATAGATTCTCGAAACAAGTACGCAGTAAGCTTGATATTAATTCTTAGAGTATTCACTAAGAGTAGCAAGGCAGCATATAACCAAAAATGAATACAGTATATATTTGAAAAAAAAATTAATAATGATTAATTTTGATTACCTAATATCTTCATGGGGTTATTTTCCACTTGAAGTCTTAAGTCACCAGAATGCTAGAGATGGGGGAAAAAAGCTTCTATCTTCCTTCTTTTTTTTTTTTGGTACCGGGGATCAAATTCGGGTCCTTATGTTTGCAGGGTAGGCAGCGGAACCACTGAGCTAAATCCCCAGCCCTTCTATCCTCCCTTTTTAGAGATTCTATAAGGAGGGTTAGACCCAATATTTGAGATAGATGGTATAATATTCATAGATGGCGGGAAAAAAACTACACTTTTTCATTATTTTGTTTTCCTTTTTTCTCTCCATCAAGAATGGTTTTGGCTGGAGGTGTAGCCCAGTAGAATGTATGCTTTGTATGTTCAAAGCCTTGGGTTCAATCCCCAGCACCAAAAATAAATAAGTAAATAAATATTTTAAATTGAAGAATGATTTTAAAACTGGAAAGAATAAAGGTAGAATAAGTCTGAGAAGAAGTAATTGATGACCAAAACTGGTTAGGAGATAATGAGAAAAAACTACCATAAATCAGTTTTGGGGAGGATTTTAGACATTATTCCCATGGTACCAAAAGAACTTGAAGATTTAACCCTTTCCCACCAGTATTGCCACTGGCCGTACATGCACAACTGACCCATCGGGCAGCTTGTACAGCTGGTGGTACAAGTGGTACAGTCATGCATGTTTCACTGGTAGTACAAGCTGCCAGTCAGCAAGACATATGAATTATGGCCCTGTGGTGAGCGTGTTAATGTCAGAACCATTCTGGATCATCTGTTAGAAATTAAATTGTACAGAATAGGTTGCCAGAAAATTATGCAAAAGGGAACTGATTGAATGGTTTTTGTTTTTGTTTTTGTTTTGGTGCCGGAGATTGAACTCCGGGTCCCTGCGCTTAGGCAGCAGGTGGCGAAACCACTGAGCTAAATCCCTGGCCCAATTGAATGTTTTTCATTTCAGAAATAGGGCAAATTCTGGAAATAACTATTCAGTAGGTTTAACATTGATTCCTAGTACATTCTAGCAAAGTTTTTTGAAAAAATGGCTTAAGAGAATTTAGTGGTGATTTATAATTGTCTGTGTGAATCAAAATTTTAGAGTGATCTCAACAGGCCAGAACCTTAGACAAAATTCAACAAGGCATGAATCTGTTAGGATATATCTTACATCCTGTGTTTTATTTTATTTTTTTTTCCTTCCTTTTTTTGGTACTGGGGATCAAACTCGGGTCCTTGCACTTGCAGGGCAGGCGGCGGAACCACTGAGCTAAATCTTGGGCCCTCCTGTGTTTTAGATATACAGTAATTAAACTCAAGAGGAAAGGATTTGAAATTTTTAGATCACCACAAGTTTAATACAAGCTTGCAGTTATGATTTGTTTTTTAAAAAAACATGTGGGACTGGAGGTGTACCTTAGTGACAGAGTGCTTGCCTAGCATGCACAAGATCCTGGCTTCCATCTCCAGCCCCACAAAATTTTTTTTTTTAATTCCACTGGTGTAGACTTTGGTTATATTAATAAACTGCAAGATTATAGTGAATTATAGCATGATAAGGCACTGAACATTTGAAGTGTATAGTTGGATATCATCACATTTTATGAGGAGTTAGACAAACTAGAGTGTTTCTAAGGGATGGTACCTGGGTATATTGAGTCTCATAGAAACTAAGGAATTTACAAAGAATGCTCAACGGAATTGGTAATTACTAAAATCAAAGAAGAAAAATATTTGCAGTTTTAAAAATTTGTAAGCACTGATACATAGAAGAGAAAACTGGCTAGTTTGCTATCACCCTAACACAACTATTCTAACATAGGAGTCGGTCTTGCTGTTTTTGTAAGTAAAATTTTGTTAACACAGCCAAGTGCATTTTATCTCTTTCTCTCTCTCTCTCTGTCTTTCTCTCTCTCTGTCTCTCTGTCTCTCATGTGTTTTTCCTAACAGTACTGGAAATTGAACTCAGGGCCTTCCCACTGAGCTACATCTCTAGCCCTTTCTGGTTTTTTTATTTCCTTTTTTGAGATAGAGTCTTGATGAGTTGCTCAGCAACTGCCTCAGCCTCTCATTCTTCTTCTTTTTTGGGGGGGGGGTGTCTCCCTTTATAGTTCAGGCTGGCCCTGAACTTACTGTGTAGCCCAGGCTGGCCTCAAACTTGCAGTGATCCTCCTGCCTCAGCCTCCTGAGTGCTGGGATCACAGGTGTGTGCTACCACGCCTAGCTTCTCTTTCATTTTTGTATGATGTCTTTCAGCCCAACAGCAGTATTTAATAACTGGGAAAGACACCATATATGGTTTGGAATCTTAAAGTATCTGACCCTTTACAGAAAGTATTTGCTGGCTCTTGCCTTTGAAGATATCAAGATCTGTTGGTACAAGTTGTAGGAAAGCTGACAGAACAGTCTAAGAGACTTACTTATTTATTTATTTTTTATTTTTGGCACCAGGGATCGAACTCAGGTTCTTGCGCTTGCGCAGCAGGTGGCAAAACCACTGAGCTAAATCCCCGGCCCCTTTACTTATTTATTTTTAAATAGAGTTGTCAGTGCTGGAATAGACTTTTGTCCTTATTAGACCTTTTTCAAGGTGAGAAATTGGACTAGGTGATTTTTCATCTCAAGATTTCAGGTGGAGCTGGGAATGGTGGCACAGTGCCTATAATCCCAGCACTTGGGAGGCTGAGGTAGGAGCATCACTGAGAGTTCAAGGCCATCTTGGGCTACATCGCGAGTTCATACCCAGCCTGTATTACATAATGAGACCCTGCTTCCAAAAACAAAAAAAAAAATTTCAAGTAAAAAAAACCCAGGGCAAGTGATAAGTAATTATTATTTTTAATAAAGTAATAATAAGTAATTATTTTACTATTTTTAAAACTATATATTCATACTTAGTTCTGTGCTACTCCGCTCTCCATGTGAATATTATTAAATTTTTGGTTAATGTCCTTTTTTTTCTTTATTAGCAGTACATGATGTTTACATTCATCTTGGGGAGTGGGCACATGTACATGACACAGGTCATTTCCTTTTTTAGTCCCCTTTCCCTTCCCACCCACCTTCCTCCTTCTGCCTCTAAAGCCCCTGTCCCCATTTTTGTTCTTGTTGAGATTATTAGTTTCCTGTACAGGGCATATCTTAACTCTACTTAAATCCTCCATTCCCCCTCTCCCCTCCCCTTCACTCTCCTGAACTCCTTCCTATTTACAAGAGATCTAACCTCTTGTTTCCTTCTGTACATCCTTTATTATTTTCTTTGTTAATTTTATGTTCATTTATAGTATCATGTGATACTATAAATGTGACAGAATGTCCTTATCTTCAGGAGAGCACACTGAAGTATTTTATGAGTAAAATGGTGTATTTGCAACTTATTTTCAGATAGTTGAGCAGAAAATAGTACAAAAATTATAATACATACACACCTGTTTTTGGTGCTTAGGATAGAACCCAGGGCCTTTTGTATGCTAGGCCAGTGCTTTACCACTGAGTCACATCCCCAGTCCTTTTTTTTTTTTTTCATTTAGTTTATTGGTACATTTCATGTATAGCCCAGTCCTTTTTTTTTTTTTTCATTTAGTTTATTGGTACATTTCATGTATAGCCCAGTCCTTTTTTTTTTTTTTTTATTTAGTTTATTGGTACATTTCATGTATAGCCCAGTCCTTTTTTTTTTTTTTTCATTTAGTTTATTGGTACATTTCATGTATAGCCCAGACCTTTTTTTTTTTTTTTCATTTAGTTTATTGGTACATTTCATGTATAGCCCAGTCCTTTTTTTTTTTTTGGTACTGGGGATCAAACTCAGGACCTTGCACCTGCAAGGCAGGTGCGGTGCCACTGAGCTAAATCCCCGGCCCTATCCTTTTTTTTTTCTTGGTACCAGGGACTGAACTCAGGACCTTGTTCTTGTGAGGCAGGATTGCCACTGAGCTGAATCCCCAGCCCCCACATCCCCAGGCCTAATACTTTTCTCCTTTTTTTTGAGTCCCGGGATTTAAACTCCGGACCTTCTGCTTGTGAGGCAGGTGGTGGAACCACTGAGCCAAATCCCCGGCCCCAGTACTTCTCCATTTAAAAAAAGTATTTGAGGTCCTAGTCAATAATTTGTAAGTTTTGACTACTTTCAATTAATTTTTCTCCACTGTTTATAAAAATTAAGTTAATAAGGGGCCAGGGATTTAGCTCAGTGGTGCCGCCACCTGCCTCGCAAGCGAAAGGTCCCGAGTTCGATCTTGGGTACCAAAAAATAAAATTAAGTTAATAAGATTGTGTCATGCAGAGGAGAGTAGACTTGGCATTGGTTGTAAGGGATGTTGTAGGGTTCAGATAGGTACCGGGGATTTAGCTCAGTGGCGCCGTGCCTGCCCCCCAAGTGCAAGGTCCTGAATTTGATCCCTGGTATTGAAAAAAACAAAACACCGGGGATGTGGCTCATTGGTGCTGCACCTGCCTGCCAAGCGCAAGGTCTTGAGTTTGATCCCTGGTACTGGGAAAGAAAAAAATAGGTACTGAGAAATAATGAGAGCGGTCCGCCCAGGGGTACCAGAGAGTATGTCTTGGATGAGATGAGTGTGGTCCAGAAAAAATTATTTTGTCTTTTGCTGAGTGCTGATCAATTGTGAAAGAAAAAGGGAGAGGGTGCTAAAAAAACAGAAAAAGTTAAACCTTTTACAAAAATTTTAATCCAGTCTGTATAAAGTCCTGGCATGCTCAGAGAGTGGTCTCTCATATCTCATTTAAACACACAGGTTTCCCTATTTGGATCCACCTAATGAGAGACTTATTTTAGAAGCTCTTAAACAACTTTACCAGTGTGATGCTATTGACAGGTAAAAACAGGTTGATTTCTCTTTAAACATGTTTAACTACCTTTCTTTATCAGTAGAAAATAATTTGATTTGATTTGATGGATTGTTTACTTGACATCAGAATTTATCCTCAGTCTTCATAATTCTGATTTAACTACAAACTATAAAACCATTTTTGTTTAATATTGTTGTAATTTAACCAGTAATTTCTGAGTACCATTTCAGTGCCGAGCACTATGCTGGGTACATAAAAATAACAACAGAGCCCGAGTCTTTGTTCTTATGCCTGTGATGGGGGAAGAGTTGCTCATTTCATTTCCTGATTTCTTCCGAGATATCCTCTACACTTCTGCAGCATGTTTGTATCTATTACACTACTGTCTTCTGCTTTGTCACTTATTGTTTTGGATATACTAAGGCTTTTGACAGTAGAAGTTGTGCATCTTTATGTTTCTCTTGTCAGTGACCTTAATTGTTTTATTTCCTTTAATTGTATTTCTGGAGGTGATTTAAGATCATCTAAATATGTGATTTGTTCTGAATGATGAACGTGACATTTATTTCTCCCAAAGTGGAAAAAGCTAAGAAGTTTTTCTTTCTATTAGGAGTGGCCATGTAACCAGATTGGGTTTGTCAATGGTGGAGTTTCCCCTCCCTCCACACCTGACGTGTGCAGTAATCAAGGCTGCTTCTTTAGATTGTGAAGACCTACTGCTTCCAATAGCGGCAATGTTGTCTGTGGAAAATGTCTTCATTAGACCTGGTAAGAAGTTTATTGATAAGTATATAAAAATTTAATTTATAGAGTCTTTTGTCGGGGTTAACACTGTGGATTCAACCCAGGGCCTTCGTACTGAGATACACCTCCAGCCCTTAATTTAATTTTGTTTTGTTTTTTGAGGCAGGGTCTCACTATGTACCGTGTAGTTCAGGCTGGCCTTGAACTCACTGTGGAGCCCAGACTGGCCTCAAACTTGGGGTGATCTTCCTGCTTCAGCCTCCCAAGTACTGGGATTACAGGCATATGTACCACACCTGGCTTTTTATTTTTTATTTTGAGACAGGGTTTCCCTAAGTCACTAAGTTGCACAAGCTGGGCTTGAACTTGTGATCCTCCTGCCTCAACTTCCCAGAATGCTGGGTTTACAGGTGTACCTCACCATACCTAGCATTAATTTACAGACTTCTTTAGAGTACTTTAAGGTTCACAAAAAAATTGAGTAGAGGGCTGGGGATTTAGCTCAGTGGCACCACGCCTGCCTTGTAAGCACAAGGTCCTGAGTTCAATCCCCTGTACCAGAAAAAAAAAGAAAAAAAATTGAGTAGAGAGTACAGAGCTTCACATTTATCCTTTCTAGTCTTCATAGGCAGTTTCCCCTAACATTTTTTATTTATGGAGTACTTTTATTACAATTGATGAGCCAATATTAATAACATTAACAGGATTATTCATTGTGTTGTATGTGTTATAGGCTTTGAAAAATGTGTGATGACATGTATCTGTAATTAATAGTATCCTACAGAATAATTTTACTCCCACCAGGCTTGGTGGTGCACACACCTGTAGTCCCAGCACTCAGGAGGCTGAGGCGGGAGGATCGCTGTAACTTTGAGGCCAGCCTGGGCTACATAGTGACTTCAAGGCCAGCCTGAACTACATAGCGAGACCCTGTCTTGAAAAACAAAACAAAACAAAAGAATAATTTTACTCCCTTAAACATCCTGTATGCACCACTTAGTTCGTCCCTATATCCCTTCCAACAAAACCTTGGCAACTGCTAATTTTTTTATTGTCTTTATAGTCTAACCTTTTCCAGAATGCCATATATTTGGAATCATATAATATGTAACGTTTTCAGGTTATTTTATTTCACTTAGGAACATGCATTTAAGATTCCTCTTTAGGGCCGGGGATTTAGCTCAGTGGCACTGTGCCTGCCTCGCAAGCTCAAGGTCCTGAGTTCAATCCCCAGTACCAAAAAAAAAATCCTCTTTATCTTTTTGTGAAAAGCACGAAGTCCTGAGTTTGATTCCTAGTACCAGTATCTTTTATTTGTGGAGTACTTTTGTTAACAGTTGATGAGTTTCAACTTGTTCTCTGTAACATCAGATGTTACCTTTTTGTATTTATTTGCTATCTGTAAATAATCTTTGCTGAGATATCTGTTCAGGTCTTTTTTTTTTTTCTGGTACTAGGAATCAAACTCAGGACTTTGCGCTTTCCAGGCAGGCGCTGCACCACTGAGCTGCATCCCCAGCATGTTTAGCTCTTTATTTTATTTTATTTTATTTTTGCAGTGCCAGGGATCAAACTCAGGACCTTGTGCTTGCAAAGCAGGTGCGGCACCACTCAGCTAAATCCCTGGCCCTAGGTCTTTTTAATTTTGTTGTTTTTGTATTGTTGAGTTTAAAAAGTTCTCTGTGTATTTTGGACAACAGTCCTTTATCAAATATGCCTTTTGCAGAGAGAAGTTCTGAATTTAATGAAATCCAGCTCATCAATTATTTTTCATGAATCTTGCCTTTGGTGTTGTATCTAAAACATTCCCATACCCAGCTTCTGGATTTTCTCTTGTGTTGCCTTATAAGAGTTGGATGTCCAGTTGTTTCAGCACCCTTTGTTTAAAACACTGTCATTTTCTTTTTTAATTGAAATGCCTTTGTTCCTTTCTCAAAGTTAAGATGACTATATTTGTATGGTTCTTTTTCGGGCCTCTGTAGTCTGTTCCATTAATTCATTTGTCCACAGTCACACTTTCTTTTTCTTGTACTGGGGATTGAACTCGGGTCCTTGTGCTTGCAAGGCAGGTGGCAGAACCACTGAGCTAAATCCCCGGCCTACCACGCTTTCTTAATTATTGGAGTTTTATAGTAATTCTTGACTGTAAGTAGGATCAATTCTTCAACTTTGTGCTTCCTCTTCAGTGTTGTTTTGGCTATTGTGGGTCTTTTCTCTTTCCATACCTATGTTAGAACCAGTTAGTTGAAATCCACAGATAATTCCCTCAGCTTATGTTGAGTCCAGTAGATCAAGTTGTGACAAACAGACATTATGACAGCATTGAGGCTTTCTGTCTACATACATGGACTATCTCTCCCTTTTTTTTAGGTCTCCAATAGTTGACTGAGCGTTTGTTCAGCGTTTACTATATGCCTAGCCCTGGGACAGGAAAGGAAGGATAAATAATTTTTATATTTTGTTACCCTTTAACTTAGTTGTTTGGGATGGGGAGTATATAATGTTCCTGTGCTGCCTACACCAAATAGATTGCAGTCTTAAGTGTTAGAATTTCCTTTGACTGGTAAAGGAAGAGAATAAGGTGAACCTTGTCCTTCTGTGGTACGTTAGTAAAATATTAACCTTTTCCCTCTAGAAAAAAAGAAAGTAGTTCAGGTTTTATGTCCTTAGAGTCTTTTGAAGTTTCTGTGTTTTTAAATTTTTGCTTTTTTCCTGTCTTGGTATAGCAGTGTGGGACACAAATTAATTTGCCACATATTGGCTTTGCTTTCATCTTGTGGAGTAATTTATTTCTCCCCCAAAGATTGTCTGAGTAGAAACTATACTTTGCCTACAGCGAAGACTAATAGAGTATGCCATCTTACTGGCTTTATCAGTTGTAGGTTCTAATGACTGGTCCAGACTGCTTTATCATTGCCATGATCATAATGGAGAATATATTGTTCTATAAAAATACTCTATCATTTTATCTGTGCTTTTTGTTTTGTTTTGTTTTGGTACCGGGGATTGAATTCGGGTCCTTGTGTTTGTGCACCAGGCGGCGAAACCACTGAGCTAAATAATCTCAGGCCTCTTTTTTCTTTTTTGGTACTGGGCATCGAACTTGGGTCCTTGGGCTGCGCAGCAGGCAGCAAAACCACTGAGCTAAATCCCCGGCCCTAATCTGTGCTTCTTGCACCAAATAGATCACAGTCTTAAGTGTCAGAATTTTTATTCTAATAACACCCAATTGCAATTTTTTTTAGTAAAATAATACATAAAGTTGACTGGTTTTCATTAAGTAGTTTCAAAGCCAAACATACTCCAGAAACTATTATAGAGTATTGAAGCAGGAGCCAGGAGTGTAGGGTTTTATCCAGCTCTACTTCTGTGTCTTGAGACTGTGGTCCTAGCTTTTCTGGAGATCATTTTTTCATTTGTAAAACCAGGGAATTGGATTACAGTGATCTAACTCTAATAATTAAGGACAGCAAAAGAAATTTTTTTTTTCTGTTAGAAATATAAATAGATAAAGCCAGTGTGGTGTTAGTATCTTTCTCTGTGGGTTTTTTTGGTTTTTTGTGTGTGTGTGTCTCATGTTACCCATGCTGACTTTCAACCCCTGGGCTTAAGCATTCCTCCAACCTCAGCCTGCGAAGTAGTGGAGATAGTTCGTTCTCCCCTCTCTCCCTCTGGTGGGAATTGAACTCAGGACTTTTCACATGGTACAGAAATAGTCTACCACAGAGCCACATCTACAGCCCCAGTTTCTCTTTTTCAGGTAACATTTTATTACAGTACAGTTTTCAACTTGAGCAGAAATATTATAAGAATAGTAAAGGAACTCTTTTATATCTTCTATCTAGTTTTAGTTTTTATATTTTTCTCCTTTAGCTTTATTATTATTCTGTCTCGTGTGTGTGTGTGTGTGTGTGTGTGTGTGTGTTACTGTGGATTCAACCTAGGACCTTGTGCTCTGCCACTGAGCTATAACTCTAGCCCTTTTTGTGCTCGCTTCAGCAGCACATATACTAAAACTCTAGCCCTTTTTATTTTATTTTTATAACAGGGTCTCCCTGGGGCCGGGGATTTAGCTCAGTGTTTTCACTGCCTGCTGCGCAAGCACAAGGACCTGAGTTCGATCCCTGGTACTAAAAAAAAAAAAACAACAACAAAAAAACAGGGTCTCCCTAAATTGCCTAGGCTGGGCTCAAACTTGTGATCCTCCAGCCTCAGCCTTCCAAGTAGCTGGGATTGCAGGTGTGCACCACCGCATTGAGTAACTTGCATGCATCTTTTTTTTCCTGAATCAAGTAAGAATAAAGTGGAAAAATTGTGCTTCCTTACCATAAAATATTTAAATGTATATTTACTAAGAACAAGGGGACAGTCTCTTATTTAAGCATAGTATTTTTGTCGGAATTTGGAAACAGCATTGATACTATAATCTAATATAGAGACTGTGTTGAAATTGTCCATTTCCCTAGAATATATAGGAAGTATTTTCAGAGTTGCTTAGCTGTACTACTGTGAAAGGCAGCCCTGTATAACTAGGTTCACTATTTGTTCATATTTTTAAGGTAGAATTTGCGAAGTGAAATGCGTAAGTCTTAAATATATAATTCAATTAATTTTGTGAAATGGATACACCCATATAAGCCAGCTCCCCGTCAAGATGTAGAATATTTTTATCATCCCAGAAAGTTGCTTTGGTGTTGTTCTCCAGTGGTGTCATCCCATGTTCCCCCAGTCAGCTCTTTTTTTTGCCACGCCTGAAATTTCATATAAATAGAATTTATATAGTGTATACTTTTTGTTTTCTTTTTCTTTGTTTTTTGGTACCAGGAATCAAACTGGGGACTTTGTGCTTGTGAGGCAGGCAGCAGAACCACTGAGCTAAATCCCTGGCCCTTATACTTTGTGTTTTCTTTTCCTTTAATATATGTGAGGTTCATATTGTTGTATGTATCAGTCTTTTGCTCTTTTATTTTTATTTTTTTTTGGTACTGGGGATCAAACTCGGGACCTTGCGCTAGTGAGGCAGGCGGCGGAACCACCGAGCTAAATCCCCGGCCCTCTTTTATTGTTGAATAGTATTCCATTGGATGATTTCTTCAATGTCCTGTTGATGGACATTTGAATTGTTTCTTCCTTAGTGTTATTTATGAGTAAGCTATTTTGAACATTCTTGAGTTTTGTATAGATGTCTCTTTTTACTTCTCTTAGGTAAAGCAAATACCTAGGAAAGAAATTATGCAGTTGAGTAAGTATATGTTTAAGAAGCTGCTAAACCTTTTCCCAAAGTAGTTGTACCATTTTAAACATCCTGCCAAGTGTTTGAGAGTACAGCTTGTACTACATGTCTTCTTCAACATTTGGTATTGCCAGTAATTTTCATTATATACATTCGTGTGTGTGTGTGTGTGTGTGTGTGTGTGTGTGTGTGTGTGTGTGTCCTGGGGGTTAAACCCAGGAACTTTGGATGAGCTACATATGCAATCCATTTATTATTATTATTTATTTAGTCTCAGTAAATCACTAACTTGCCTAGGCTGAGTTTGAATTTGTGTTCCTTGTGCCTCAGCCTCTCAGAGCCCCTCTCATGAAGTTTTCATTTTGCTAATTATGCTTGTCACCTCTGCTGGTTGATTTGATCATTGGTCAGAGGTTGTACCTACTACACCTCGTAGATCAATGATATTTTTGCCTTTTACAGTAGACTGTGTCATGTGATTTGGAGACTGTTTTCATGGTTGAGGGAGTTTTTGAGTTTGTCCACGTTTAGCTCAGGCCCAGATGCTCCTGCGTCCCTCTGCCTTTGTGCCTTGGAAGACAGAGCATGGGCAGGTGCACAGTCTGCCAGGGCACCAGGTTTTAGCGGGTTTTTCTATCTCTCTTACTGGTCTCTCTGTTAAATTTTTGTCTGATAGCCTCTGTTGTTGTGATTGGCGTCTTTCTTTCTGCCTTTCCGCCTTTCTGTCTGTCTTTCTGCCTTTCTTTCTCCCTCTCTCTCTCTCTCTCTTTCTTTCTCTCTCTTATTAGTACATGTTTGCAGTCCGTAATGAATACATTCATTGTGGGAGTTGGTACATACACATGTCACATCTTAGTCCTTCAGTGGGGCAGTTTAGATCTAAACCATAACACACCACTCCTCCCCAAATAGGTGTGTAATTAAAAATTCAAATACTACAAAAGGAGTAAGTCTGTCTCCTAAACACATCCTAAGGTCTGATTTCTGAGAGCATCAACTACTAGCAGTACTTAAAAAAAAAAGATACTTTTGCTACCTACCTAAATGACCTAGGTTTTAAAACCTGGGTCAACAAGAACTTCAGCTACTGTACATGCAACCTCAGGTTTTAAGCATGAGATCTTGTTACACCTAGAATGTACACTGGCTTTCTGCCTGCCATTAAAGTTTTTATTTGTTAAGCAGACCTTTCTGGCTTGGGGCTAATCATTGTAAACCACCTAATTTAGTTTACTGTGTATTTCTTATTGGTCAGTTGTCTAGTAGTCTCAGTCCTGAATATTGAATTAAGGCTTTAAACATGAATATGATTGTTTCAGTATATACCAGCATCTTGCTCATTTGCTATGGTAAAGTATGTATGTAGTATTGGCTAATGTAGCTATTGCTTTACATACCAGGCACTGGAGTGAGAGATGTTAAATATTTTTTAGGTGGTAAATAGCATTGCCTTAAAATAGAGTAAATTTCAAATTTTAAATAATAGTTTAAATTTAATAGTAAATTTAAAATAATAGCTTTTTGTTGGTTCTAAATATTTTATTTTAAATGTTTTAACTGTGATGTTTAGAAACAAAGGACATATCATGTGTATGGCACTTAATAGCCTTATTCCCCTGATCACAATATGAAGACTGTTATTGAAACCCTTTCTATGTAAGAGTTTTGTTTTCTTAGGCTGGAATGTTGCTCAGTGATAGAGTACTTGCCTTGTGTGTGCACAGCCCTGAGATCAAACCCCAGCACTGCATGGGCAAAAAAAAGTTTTGTTTTCTGATTGATTGCTGTACAGAAAAGTATTGGATTATCTGCCCAAAGGAAAGGTTCACCTGACATAGCCTTGTTTGCAGCTTCACCTTACTTGTATTTTTTGCCCAGTGGCATATATCTATGTGCACAAAGTAAAGCTGATCATGGAATCTCATCTGGAGAAAGCTAATAAACTGAATGACAAGTCTACTAAAAAAAAAATGAAATGGATAATCAAACTATTGTTTAGTTAGGGGATAAACTTGCTAAGATTATAGAAACCATGTGTAATCTGGGTTTAGACTTTCCTATACCTACCCTGAATTTACTCCAGGACTATTGCCAGTTTTAATTTTAATTAATGAATTAGGTTATTTTTAAGGAAAGAGGTTGGGAAAAGGAACAAGATTATGTTCTGTTTTCCCTTTGAGAATAATGGTGGGAGGTAGAAGTACATAATGAGACAGAAAGAGAGAATGTAGCAGTTGAAAAGGAGATCCAGAGAAGCACTCTGTTCTCTACTTTTTTAAAAGTCTGAGCAGGTAGTCACTTTAAACAACAAAGACCTACACTTTTCGTCTCAGGTTATCTTCACAAAACAGGAGCTGAGGGCCGGGGATTTAGCTCAGTGGTTCTAGCCGCTGCCTTGCAAGCGCAAGGTCTCAAGTTCAATTCCTGGTACCAAAAAAACCCAAAAAACAGGAGCTGAGATTTAAATTTTAATCCACTAAAATTTATTGCAAAGTTATGCTACATCTTCATAAGGGATGTTGAACCATGTGTGTAAATTAGTGTTGTCGTTATTACAGCCAGAGAGTCAGCTTAGAGGCAAGGAAGGGAAGAACTGGGCCATAGTTGGAAGCTTTCTCTGAGGCTTCATAACCTTGAAGACCCAGACAGTTAAGGCTCCCTTCGCTTCCCTTTTCTTTTTCATTGCTGTTTTCTTTCCTTTTTCTTTTTCCTTTCTCTATTTCTCATTCATTCATTCATTCATTCATTTTGTGATGCTGGTGATTGAACCCAGGGCTTCTACATTTCTGTAGGAAAAACCACTACAATTCAGAAATTGCAGCAGCTCCACAATTCTGCATGAGAAAACTCTTCAGTGTAGGGATTTCAGGAGCCCGTGGCTTTATGCCTAGGCTAGTCTCCTAGGGTTGAGACCCAGAGTAGGGCCAGTGGTGGATCTAGTGCAATTGGAATTTTGGTAAGAAATGGGTATTAATAATTATATCTTTACCTTAGCAAGACCATTTTAAATGGTCTGAGATCTATTCTTTTGTCTCTAGCTGCTTCCTTCTAAGGTTAATTAGATAACAGTTGGGAACTACTTAGAGCCTGAGGTAGAAGAATTTATACTTTCATGAAAGTTTTTTTTTTTGGTACTGGGGATCAAACTTGGGGCCTTATGCTTGCGAGGTAGGCGGCAGAACTACCGAGCTAAATCCCTGGCCCATGAAAGTTTTTTTTCAATCAGTTATCTTTATAATATCAGAAACTGCTACTTTGCATATTTACGTTGTAGTCTATTTAAATGCTGTTTCCGGGAATCAGGCAACATTATGCCTTTGTTAAATCCAGCTGTGGTGAGTCTACCAGAGGAACAGGAATTTGGTATAATGTGTTGCTATAAAATAAAAATCCCTAGGGGCCGGGGATTTAGCTCAGTGGTTCTGCCGCCTGCCTTGCAAGCAGAAGGATCTGAATTCGATCCCCGGTACCAAAAAGAAAAATCCCTAGGTAGTTTTTTAAAAAATGAGACTCTTGAAAGATTAGCCTGGGTAAAGTGCTGTATGGAGGACTTGGTCGGTCAGAGAGCATGTCAGTCCTGAATGGGATCTGGAGAAGTGGTATCAAAGACAGTAACAGATAAATCTCAAAACATAATGTTGAGCAAAAGAAACTAGATGCATTGAGTGTATGATTACATTTATATAAAGGTTGAAAACAAGCCAGGCATGGTGGTACATGCCTAAAATCCTAGCACACTGAGAGGCTGAGACCAGAGGATTGTGAGTTTAAGCCCAATCTGAACAACTTAGTGATACCCTGTCTCAAAATAAAAAACTAAAAAAGGGATGGGGATGTAGCTCACTGTGAAAGGCCTGGGTTCAATTTCTAACCCTATACATGCACACAAAGAAGTAGAAGAAAAAGAGTTGTGGAAGAAATTAGAGCCCCCAAGAAGCACTAACATGGTTCTACTATATTACACCCAGAAAGTGAGGCAGATATTGATGAATGTGAAGAAAACAAAGTGAGTGTGAGCACTTAATATAAAGTAGAACTAAATTGCCTCTCCAATTCTCCTTAGTTGATCCAGAGTACCAGAAGGAAGCAGAACAGAGACATCGCGAATTGGCAGCTAAAGCTGGAGGATTTAATGACTTTGCAACTTTAGCTGTCATCTTCGAACAGTGCAAATCGAGGTATGTGAGGTAGTTGTTTGTACAAGAAAATGCCAGTTTGATCTATAGTTAGTGGGAATGATGTTGGACATCAGTGAGGTTATGTCAGGTAACTTCTTTTTTTTTTTTGCCATATGTCAAGTAACTTCTAACTTGGTAGGCATTTACTGGATAATATTAGTCCTCTTCTCAAACCTTTTCTGAAAGCAATCTTAGAGAATTTGCTTTCTGTATTGATCATTTAGATGAGAAAATGACTCAATACTTGTTAATGCATATATGTAAAAAGAAAACTATTATAAAATTATTTTTAATTTAATTGACAATTGTTTTTTCAAATATCCTAAAGTGCTTTATTAGTACTTGGACAGGATTCATTAAAGAGCTGACAGTTACTTATGGATTTCCACTTTTACAGTAAAAATGAGACTGTTAGAATGTCTTTTACTTGTAGAAGATATTTTCCAGACACCAGTATTTTTGGTTTGTAGTGGAGCTCCAGCTTCATGGTGTCAAAAACATTGGATTCATTGGAGATGCTTATTTTCTGCATTTCGTGTGGAAGCTCAGCTTCGAGAACTAATCAGGAAACTGAAACAGGTGATTGCTCTGATGTTATTTTTTAACTTTAATTTTTTTTTTTGGCACGGAGATCGAACTTGGGACCTTGCACTTTTGAGGCAGGCAGCGGAACCACTGAGCTAAATCCCTGGCCCTTTCTTTATCCTTTTTTATTTTTTGGTACCAGGGGTTGAACTCGGGACCTTGTGCTTGCAAAGGAGGCAGCAGAACCACTGAGCTAAATCCCTGGCCCCCTTTCTTTATTCTTGAGTAGCAATTTGGGCCTAGATATTTTATATTGAATTTTCTCTAACATATAGTAACCTCTTACCACTCTTTCTAGTCTACTGCCTTCTCTTTTCTGCTTACTTCTACAAATAGCCATTTCCTTGACCCCATGAGTGATTCCTACTAATAATAAAGAAATTTACTGGCAGAAATGAGGATATTTAAAAAATAGCCTTGGGCCAGGGGTTTAGCTCAGTGGCACCATACCTGCCTCACAAGCACAAGGTCCTGAGTTTGATCCCCAGTACAAAAAAAGAAAAAACACTTTACTGAGGTAAATTGACATGAAACAGATTACACATTTGAAGTGTAAAATTTCATGAGTTTTGACATCTGTATAAACCTATGCAACCATCACTATATCACGTTCTTTTGTAATCCATCCATCTCATTTCAGAGGCTCCCCCTTCTTTCTTTACCCAGCAGCTGCTCTTCTGCCTTTTGTCACCACAGATGAGTTTGCATTTCCTAGTATTTTATGTATGTGGACTCATGTAATATGTACTTGTTTTTTTGGGGGGGGGTAGGGATTTTTATTTATTTTTTAAAAAATTCTTCTATTGGTACATTTTAGGTATACAGTAGATTTACATTTATCATTGGGTGCTTGTACCTGTACATGATGTATCTTGGTTCTTATTTTTTTCCCCATTACCTGTGTGCCCTTCACCCCTCCACTCTTCCCTATTTACATAGATTTCATTTCCATTTTTTTTCTTTGCTCATAATTTTTCCTTTCCCCTTCCCCTCCCACCACCCCAACACCTTTGGACCTTTTCCTATTTCAAATTATCAGTTATTCATTTTAATCATTTTAATCCTTATTTACACTTTCAGTTTCTCACACTAGAGAAACTATTTGGTATGGGTATGGATTTTTAATTTAGTATATCCTTTTTTTCAAATTTATATTTTTATTATGGTAAAATACATATAAAATTTATCTTTTTTTTTTTTGGTACTGAGGATCAAACTCGGGTCCTTGCGCTTGGGCAGCAGGCGGCAAAACCACTGAGCTAAATCCCCGGCCCTAAAATTTATCTTTTGTGTGTATGTGTAGTGCTGTGAACACAAGCCTGTGTTCTTTATCTTTACATTCATTAGTCTACAATGTTTAACCTGATGGTAATCCCACCTACTATATTTTTCACCTCTAGATGTTAAATTTGAGTCTCTTAAACCAACAACAAAAATTGTCAGATCTCTCCATAATACTTTTTTATTCCATATTGCCCTGAAGGAGAAGTCTTTAGGAATGTGAGGTTTTTTGGGTTTTTTTTTTGGTATCGGGGATTGAACTTGGGACCTTGTGCTTGGAAGGCAGGCAGTGGAACCACTGAACTAAATCCCTGGCCCCAGGAATGTGAATTTTAAAGAAGAGATTATTTCAGATTGTTCTGTGAGATTTACCACTGAATACATATTCTTTCTACAGCAAAGTGATTTCCCACGAGAGACCTTTGAAGGCCCTAAACATGAAGTACTACGAAGATGTCTTTGTGCAGGCTATTTCAAAAATGTAGCTCGAAGGTAAGCAAAATGAGCTTGAGGGATAGATTAAGTAATATTACTGTATTTGACCACAATACTAAACTATTTAATATTAAAGATTGAAGGTTTGATTTAAGCTCTAACATTACGATGATTTCAATTGTGATGAACCTTTTCATAATTATCACCTGTACAGGGAAGCTATGGTGACCCACAGTGGGTATTGGAGTCAAACAAGGTAGGAAGAAAGCAGATTTAGGGCAGGTTTGACATGGGTAATCATTACCTAAGGCAAGTGACAAGGGTTTTTTTGTGTAGAGTGGTGGCCTTTTGTGGAGTGTGAAAGCCAAACAGGAAGGGGTGGTCAGGGTCTGAGTGTAGTGAGGAAAGCATCTTCATAAGGAAAGGGGTAACATTGGTAATGTGAAATTTATTGTATACAGAGGAAGGGATTCTGTAACTATGAATACGTATAATGGGGAAGGGAGAAATACTGAAAGTGAGAAAGTGAAAGTGATTTCTGTGTTGGATTAGAATTTCAGGGTATTGTGAAATTATGGCACATATGGCTGGGCATGGCAGCACGTATGGCCTTCTTTTAACCAGCTGTTGTGATTTTGTTTGTGAGTTACTTAGAATGAAATGATGTCCACCCTTCCTCACTAAAATGTAAACCTCTGCTTATTGCACTCTTTGTAGTAGCAGAACATATTGTCATTGTTCATTTTTAAATTTAATTCTCTACTCAGTTTATTGTTTTATTGTTTTATTTGGTTTTTCTTTTTATAGATCTGTTGGGAGGACGTTTTGCACAATGGATGGACGTGGAAGCCCAGTTCACATTCATCCTTCCTCAGCAGTAAGTACTTTATTTTTAATGAAGAGAAAATATTTATAAAGATGGGAGAATAAGTAAATGTCTTGTACTTTTCATCTTGAGGTTAAATTTACATGTACCTCTATTACATAGAGCTGATTGATTGAAAAAAATAGGATTTCAGAAGGACTGGGCCGTCATTGCTTAATCTAATGTGGAATAGAGCAAATTATTGAGTTATCCTCCTTAAGTGATTTCTTTTATATAGCTTCATGAACAGGAAACCAAACTTGAATGGATCATTTTTCATGAGGTATTAGTTACCACCAAAGTCTATGCAAGAATCGTGTGTCCAATCCGTTATGAATGGGTGAGAGACTTGTTACCCAAGTTGCATGAATTTAATGCTCATGATTTGAGCAGTGTGGCCCGACGTGAAGTGAGAGAAGATGCAAGGAGGAGATGGACAAATAAGGAAAATGTGAAGCAGTTGAAGGGTGAGTGAATCATTTGTTGTACCCCTAACCACTATGCCATATTGTTTCTTAGCAGTAATTTATTATCTTTGTTATGTTTTCTAAAACTTTATGAATTACTACCCCAAAACCTCTTTTTTTTTCTCAAGGAACTTTTTCCTGAAATATTCGGTCCCTAGATGAGAGGCATAACGTGGTATTGAACTAGGACAGCAAGCGTAATTATCAGTTCATATGAACAAGAAACTTTTCAATAAAACTTCTTGAGGTTAAATGATAGACTGAATATTTTTTTGTTTCCTTTCTTTTTTCCATACTAGGGGACTGAATGTATTATCCCTGTCTTACTTTTTCATTGATAGGACAAAATACCTGACACCTACAAGTTGAAGGAGCAGAGTTTTATTTTAGCTCATTTTGTAGAAGTTTCAGTTCATAGTCTCCTGGCTCCAAGGCAGGGCAGCATGGCAGAGGAGAAACAGTTCATGGTGTGGCAGGCAGGAGGCAGCAGCAGCAGCAGGGAGCCTTCCTTTCCCTTTTAGTCCATTCAAGCTACAAGCCTGTTGGTTGGTTGCTACCCACAACTAGGGTAGGTCTTTTGTCTTCAGTAAACCCATTCAGCCATACCCAGAACCATGTTAAACCAATCAGTAGACTAATCCAGTTATCATGTCTTTAATCCAGTATCACACACTCATGATCCAGCCACTTTAGTCACCTATGAGACCATGAGGCTTTGGGGGGACATCTAGATACAAGACATAACAATCCCTATTTAACATCATTGTTGAAATAGAATGGTGAAAAGCTTACCCAAGAAATCAAAGAAAGATCTTTAGAAATGTTAACCACTTGGGCTGGGAATTTAGCTCAGTGGTTCTGGTGCCTGCCTCACAAGCACAAGTTCCCGAGTTCGATCCCCAGTACCAAAAAAAAAAAGTTAACCACTAGATTTGTTGCAGTTATAACATCCTACATGCTTGCATTAGGGTCAGTTTTTTTTGACTCTTTGGCTTCAGTGCTGTCACTGTGTGTGTGCATGTGTGCATGCTAGGGATGAACTCCATGGTCTTGTGCATGCTATGCACACACTGAGCTACATTCCCATGTAGCTCACCCATGTGATCTTACTTTTAACCATGGACTCTTCTTTCGACAGGTCAAAATTTAATTTCCTCTTTATTCTTTTTCTTAACATTTGAATATCAAGACGTCTCTTCCTCTTAACACTTCTAGTGCTGAATCTCAAAGTTTCATTGGATTGGGCTGGGGATTTAGCTCAGTGGTGTCACCGCCGGCCTTGAAAGCGCAAGGTCTCGAGTTCGATCCCCGGTACCAAAAAAAAAAAAAGTTTCATTGGATTAATTTGTAATGTTTTCAGATGGGATATCAAAAGAAGTCCTAAAGAAAATGCAAAGAAGAAATGATGACAAATCCATATCAGATGCCCGGGCTCGTTTCCTTGAGAGAAAACAGCAGAGGATCCAGGACCACGGTGACACACTGAAAGAAACAGGCTAAGCAGTGAAGCGTCCAATTCAGGAAGTAGGACAAGCAGCCAGGAAATGTGCTTCTACTTTGCCAGTTATTTCAGACAGCACTATCAAGAGGAAGTGGTCAAGAGTTGTTACTGGCTTATGAGCTTAAAGTAAATCAAAGCTCATCAGTACCAACAAATGGAATTCTGAAATAAAAGACTGGGTTGCATAGACATAGGCAATGATACTTGAAATCAGTGAAAGACAATACATGTAATATTTTCCTCACTTCCGTTGTGCTGGCCTGAACTGGTGTCAAACGCTGTCATTGAGGTATTTTCAAACAACATTGAATTGTATTTAATCAGCGTGTGTTCCATTTGCATCAAAGCATTAAAAACTATTTTCCTTAAATCTCTTTAAGGCCTTCTTGTTGCTCTTAGAATAGTGTTATATCAGGTATGTAACCAGTTCCTTCAGAAAGCTAAGACATAAGAGGTTTTTACTCAGCAATACTTAGATGTCTGTTTAATTGCTACAGAGCTTTATAGATATTTAGAAAACAGAATCAATTAGTAAATAAAGTTGCCTATGGCAGGATTCTTTCTTGAGTTAATATTAATCCTTAAATTGATTTTTCTGGGATTATATAAATTCCTTTTTATATAAAATATATTGTTTAAACAGTAGCTATAGCCATTAACCAAAGGACAGATATATGTGTGTATATATATATATACACACACACACACAGATTTATGTATATATATATAAAAGTTCTTTTGTAGCTGTACCTACATACTTGTATCAGCACCATGTATGTTGGTGTGACAGTGCTTTCAAACAACCCCTCCACCTGGCCTATTCTCTTGCTTCCAGCCAGTTGGGTAGGCCCATTGAGACAGTGCCAGTCTTGAGATGCGATTTCAAAGCAGCTGACACTACTTCACCAGTGTTTCAGACTGGAACCTTGAGGCTAGTTAATATTACACTCAGGCCACACTCAGCACTTGCCTATTCTTACTGCCTTGTATTCTAGTTATTTATGTATTTGTCTCCCGCACTAGATTATACGCTCCTTGTGGGCAGGGACTATTGTCTTTTTCACTTTTGTATCTTTCATGGCATCTAGCGTAGTGCTTTGCACATAATAGTCACTCAATGTTTGTTAAATAAAGCTATTAGTGTCATTAAAACAGACAGTATAATGTGCTTTAGATATTTTGTGTAAAAACTAAGCCTAAATAACTCCAGGTTTTTCCTTTGACATCTAAACATTTTTATCCTTCGTACTAAAAACTTGAAAAATCATAGGATCCAAATCCATATACTTTTCCTTGAAGGTGAGTGGTGATGGTTTCTCACTGAACATGTCTAGAATTGTTAATTTGTTTACTTTCACTGTTAGTGCTCTAGACAGGATTTCAGCACATTAATCATTCAGTCCTATCAGTTCTTCTCCGGTGTATGCAGTGCATTTCCCTTGATGTAGGGGGAAGGTGTGGATTTTTGGAAGGAGTTTTTAATTCTGTAAAGTGTTTTTTTGGTTTGGTTTGGTTTTTACCAGTACTGGGGATTGAACTGAGGGGCACTCTACCATTGAGCTACATCCCCATCCCTTTTTGATATTGGGGTGTCTCACTAAGTTGCCCAGGCTGGCCTCAAACTTGTGATCCTCCTGACTGAGCTTCCCAAATAGCTGGTATTATAGGCATACACGACCGCACTCAGCTTCCAATATCTTTTATAGGATTTTTCTCTAGTTCAAGATTCAGTCAAGGATCCTGTATTGCAATTAGTCTGTTTTAATTTGGAGAAGGTCCTCAGTCTTCCTTTGTCTTTTATAGGATTAACTTTTTTTAAATAATGCAGGCTTGTTATTTATTTTATAGCATGCCCTCAATATGAATTTCTCTGTCTCCTCACAGGTATTTTGACTGGAATACTGCGTAAGTGATACAGTGGTTTTCCCAGGGTATCACATCTGGAGGTATATGGTATTTTCTCCTTAATGGAGATAATAACTTTGGTTAGGGTGTTTTGTTTGTTTATGTTTTTGTTTGGATACCGGGGATCCAACTCGGGACCTTGTGCTAGTGAGGCAGGCAGCGGCACCACTGAGCTAAATCCCCAGCCCTGGTTAGGGTGTTTTTTATTTTTATTTAAGGATACAGGGTCTTGCTATGTAGTTCAAAGCTGGCCATGAACTCATCCTCCTGCCTCAGCTTCCCAAGGGGGTGTGTGCCACCATACTGGATAGGGTTGTTTTTAAAAAAACTTTCTCTAACCTACATGCTTTTACAATTCATAAGCAGTTTGAGGAGGGATATAGTGATTTGTCAGTTGATTTTTGCCTGAACCAATTTTATTCTTATGGTTGCATATTGATTTTTTAAATCTGTGTTTGTTAGTATTACATCACAAGGGAGAGCATTCTTAAAGAATCAGTTTCCAGGGCCAGGGATTTAGCTCAGTGGTTCCAAAAAAAAAAAAACCCAAAGAATCAATTTCCAGGCTGGGGATTTAGCTCAGTGGTGCCGCCGCCAGCCTCGCAAACACAAGGTCCTGAGTTCATTGCCTGGTACCAAACAAAAAAAAGAATCAATTTCCAGTAAACAGATGGATGCTAGGAACAGCATGGATGAAGACAGAACTGGAAAGCTCAGTGGGTATTTGAGAGGGTCCAGTTTCTTTGGTGCACAGAGTATACATAGGAAAGTAATAGGATGAAAATGTTGGTTGAGATCATGTTATGGAAAGTTTTGAAAACCAACCTGTGGATTTTGAAATTATTTTTTGAAGTATATGGATTTGATATAAGGGAATGACATTACAGCTTTGAGATAATTGTGGCAATTAATAAAAAAAAATTCCATTTCTCACTTTCCACTGAGAGGGTTATATAGCATTAAGGGAAGTTGGATCTAGTTAAGGAAAGAAGGTAGAAAGAACCTTGGAGCAAAGGTGGTGGTTTTAGAGGAGTTTTTCTTGTTTGTTTTTTGGTTTTGGTTCTGGGGATCGAACTTGGGTCCTTCCGGTTTCAAGGCAGGCAGCGGAACCTCTGAGCTAAATCCCTGGCCCAAGAGGAGTTTTTCTTAAAATAGGAATTCTTCAAATTACTAAGCGAAATAAAGAAACAAAAATATTATAATAGAAAATTAGGCAAAGGACATGGTCAGACATTTCATGAAACAAGGAGATGAGTGGTCAGTAAATAATGAAACATAATGAACCTCATTAATAATTAGGAAGATGCAGGGCTGGGGATTTAGCTCAGTGGTTTTGCCGCCTGCTGCACAAGCGCAAGGACCCGGGTTTGATCCCCAGTACCAAAAACCCCCAAATAATTAGGAAGATACAGATGGAAATGACAGGGAGATGCCATTCCTCCTATTAGATTGTCAACAGTTAATATGCCTGAGAAGTGTTGGTGTGGGAGAATAAATGGTTTTAATTTTTTTTCTTTTTTTATTGATGCATATTGGTTATACAGATTAATGGGTTTTATTTTGGTGGATTCATATGTGCACATAACATACTTTGATAATTTTCATTCCTTCATTGCCCTTGCCCCTCCCTCTCCCAAGTTTTCATATTTTTGGCGGGCTTTCAATGTGTGTAATACATTTTGAATTTCTCTTATTTTAGAAAATATTTTGGTAATACCTAGCAAAGTTGAAAATGTGTTTATCCTGTGACCCAGTGAATCTACCTCTAGATTTGTCATAGGAACTTTTGAGATTATAATAAAATACTCTGTTCCTCATAAGCTTTGACTCTTATAGATTTAACATCAATTGATGTTAAATATAGCATCTATAAAAATGCTTCTAACAGTAAAAATTTGAAAATGGGCTGGGGATTTAGCTCACCTGCCTCACAAGCACAAGGTTCTGAGTTCAATTCCCTGGTACCAAAAAAAGAAAAAAATTGAAAACGGTACATGTATGCATAGCTATCAATAGAGAATGGTTGAACACACTGTAACAGTGTTCTTCTGGTTAAATTCTGTACAGCAGTGCAAGTTATTTTTCAAGCTTCTTGATACCTACTCCTAAATAGATGAACCAATTCAAAATGTGTTTATGTTACTGAACCCTTGAGGTTTCTCATGAATATTCTAATAACAAAAACAGTGCTTCATTATATTAATTTAAATATTTAGGTATTTAAAACACTTCATATGTTCAAACTGTCTACAAGAAATAATAAAGGTATCTGGTTAAAAATTTGTAAGCCCAGATAGTAAATATTTTATAGACTTTGCAGCCACACATACTTTGTTTTAACTTCTCTTCTGTGGTAGTGTGACAACCACAGAAAGTACATAACAAATAATATTACTATGTTCCAATAAAACTATTATGGAGAATTAAATACAGATTGCATATAATTTTCATGTCAGGAACTACTATTTTGATTTCAGTTTTTTACCCCCTGTATTTGATTCCAGTAAAACTTCCTTTCACATTCTTGTTAATTTAAATGATCATTTCATTTGCAAGAATGAAATGTCAGATGGGGGGCTTTTACTTTTTCTTCATAGCAGAGCTGGTGAGACTGACTGTAATGTTAAAGATAAATAAATTTAAATTACAATTTTTATTCTCCCAAAGATTTGCAAAGTAATCTTTACTTGTTAGCTGTCCTTTCAGACCTAAAATATGAATACAGAATTCTCTGTGAATCTATTTCTTAAAATAATTACTTGTCCAGATAAAACCCACATATTTTTCCAACCCTAACAATAGCTAAAACAGGAAATAAATGGGTTAAACAAAATAATAGCCCTGTGCCCAGGCTGATGCTTGGTTTATGGGAAGTATTTATAGATGATTGTTATGCTAATTAAAGGTGTGATTATTAACAATCTAAGTTAGCCTGGGCTTCAAATTAAGTAAATGGTGCTGAGATAGGGTAGCAGAAATATAGGTTTTCAAAAAAGAGAAGGAAAATTGTAATTTTTAAATTGTACATTTAAGAAAATTATAGGACTTCTGGGAAGATGGCAGAGTGAACAGCAGGAAAGCAGCCTTTCCAAGATTTGGGGTCCAGATGCCAGAATATAGCAGTGGGAGGAAGAGAAGGAGGAAAGTGGGTCCCTGGAACCTAGCAAGGATCTGAAGCAAGAGTCGAAGCCCACAGGGAGAGCAAAGAGACTTCAAAGAAGGAGGAGGCGGCAAGTGGTGCTTTCTCGCTGAGCCCTGACTCACTGTGTGAGAGGTGCAGCTGAAACCTGCAGCCACACAATGACTACTGACCTCCACAGAGAAACACATCAGTGGAATGGAGCCGTGGATGCAGCAGACTGTATTGGCTACCTGTATTTGATGCTATCGTTGTTGCTGATTGTACTTTGGCCAAGGTGACATAGTTGCTTTAATCAGTTGTTCTTCTAGGTGTGCCAAGACTGAGATTGCCTAACGGTCATAAACAGTGCCAAAGAACCAGGGGCTGGGCCAACTAGGCAGCAACTTCTCATCCTCAATAAATTGAAGAGGTAAGATCTTGCAACAGATTCAATACCCAAAAGCTGGAAGACATCTGAGACGTAGTCATTTCCTAAGAGTTCTAAATACTAGCCATAAAACTACTTGCCATAAGCAATTTACAAGCATCAAACCAGGAATTAAACTAAACACAAAAACAAAACATGACACTTAAGCAAGATGCAACCCCAAACTTCCAGCTACTAAAGGTATACCCAGTGGGCAGTGAGGTGGAACAATTTGAAACCCACCCACCTGGACTCTGAAGTAACAGTGGATGTAACAAAGAAGATGAGGCTCTAGAAAAAAAGAAATAGTTTCTCAAATAACTACAGAGATGGTGACCATAATGAAAGACATGGTTAGTGACTTCAGAGCAGATCCAGATAAAAAAAATACAGAGGAGCTTAGGAAAATGCTGGAAACCACGAAACAGATTCAAACAGATCCAGGAGATTAAAAATTCCATTGAAACAGGGCCGGGGATTTAGCTCAGTGGTTGCTGCGCCTGCTGCGCAAGCACAAGGTCCCGAGTTCGATCCCCAGTACCAAAAAAAATTCCATTGAAAGTATATGCAGCAGAATGAGCCAATATGAGGACAGAATATCAAATATAGAAGACAGGACTGTGATAAGTAACCATGAAAAGAAAAATTTAATAAAGCAAGGGACCATGAAAAATCAACAGGTGCCATATGATGCAAAGAAGAATAACAAGATTGATCAGAGAAAATGCAGGAGATCGTGCAAATGACATAAAAAACCTGTTTACAGAAGTAATGGCAGAAAACTTCTGAACCAGGGAATAAGAATTTGGCATACAGATAATTGAGGTATATAGTACTCCAATTAGCTATGATCCAAGACACATAATAGTCAAGACTCCACAGAAATTCAATACAAGAACAATATTAAAAGCTGTTAGGGAAAAGAAACAAATCATCAAAAGGAAAGCCCATCAGAATCACAGCAGACTTCTCAACACAAACCCTCAAGTCAAGGAAACTTTGGAATTTCAAGCCCTAAAGAAAAACAACCTCCAGCCAAGACTGATGTACCCTGTAAAACTACCTTTCAAAATTTATGGAGAAATAAGACACTTCTGTGACAGAAAACACCTGAAGAAATTCATGATCACCAAACCAAAATGACCACCAAAATGTTCTGAAGGACATTCAACAAAGAGATAATGAGGGCTACAACACCATGAACCCCAACAGAATGAATGTACCAGGCAAGGGAAGCAATTGGAGGGACAAAAAAGAGAAACCAACAACAGGAAAATATCATGACAAGGATAAGTTAATACATACCAGTTATAACTATCAGTATAAGTGTTCTCAATTCACCAATCAAAAGAAACAGACTGCCAGAGTGGATCAAGAAGCAAGATCCAACAATATGCTGCACACAAACATTTAATTAAAAAAGAAATTTCTAGACTGAAAGTCAAAGGATGGAAAACAATACTCTATGCGACAGGAAACCGGAAAAAAGCAGGAGTAGCTATTTTATTTGCAGACAAAGTGGATTTCAAGCCAAGACTGATTAAGAGAGACAAAGAAGGTCGCTATATCCTTGTAAAGGAAACAATCCAAGAAAAAGAGATGAGGTTTGTTTTGTTTTGTTATTTTTCCAGTACCTAGGATCAAACTCAGGACCTTGTGCTTGCCAGGCAGGTGTGGTGCCACTGAGCTACATCCCCAGCCCTAGGAAGAGATAACAATTCTAAATATATATGCACCACATACCAGCACAACCAACTGTATAAAACAAATATGGACCTGAAAAATCAAATAAGCACTAATAAAATTGTAATGGGGACCTCAATAACCCAATGTTACAAATAGGTCAACTAGACAAATCAACAAATACCAGAACTGAACCAAACTTTTGAACAAGTGGACTTAGAGATGTCTATAGAGTGTTCCATCCCACAATATCAGAATACACATTCTTCTCAGCTGCACATGGGACATTCTCCAAAATAGACAACATACTAGCTTATAAAATATGCTTAAGTAAATGCAAAGGAATTGAAATTATCCCATGCATATTATCAGACCATAGTGCAATGAAATTGGAAATCAACTGCAAAAGAAACAAGAATTTCATAAACATGGAAATTAACACCCTCCTGAACAACCAGTGGGTGAGAGATGAAATTAAAGAAGAAAAAGAAGAAATTAGACATTTTCTACAATTAATGCCAGCACAACATATCAAAACTTATGGCTGGGCCGGGGATTTAGCTCAGTGGTGCCGCCACCTGCCTCACAAGCACAAGGTCCCGAGTTCGATCCCTAGTACCAAAAAAAAAAACCCAAACAAACACTAAATCTGCTGGAAGATGCAATAGGTAGAACTCTTGAAGACATTGGTGTAGGCAAAGACTTTATGAACAAAACTGCAGTCGCACAGGAAATATCACAAAGAATCAACAACTGGGATCTCATCTTAATAAAAAGCTTTTGCACAGCAAAAGAAACCACCACCAGAGTTAAGAGTCAACCAGAATGTGGAAAAAACTTTTTGACAGGTATTCCTCAGAAAGGACTAATATCTAGAATATATAAAGAACTCAAAAAAATCAGACCCCTACAAGTTAAAAGACCCAATCCAAAAATTGGCACCTGAAATGAATAGACACTTCTCAGATGAAGTAGAAATGGCAAATATAAATATGAAAAAATGTTCAACATCACTGGTCATTTAAGAGATGCAAATTAATGCTGAGATTCCATCTCACTCCAGAAAGAATGGTTATTATCAAAAAAATGAACCAATATGGGCCAGGGATTTAGCTCACCTGCTAAATTTTTTTCGGGGATTTAGTTTTGCCACCTGCTGTGCAACCGCAAGGACCTGAGTTCGATCCCGGATACCAAAAAAAAAAAAACCAGTAACACATGCTGGTAGGGCTGTGAGAAAAAAGGAATTGTTGGTGGCAGTGTAGACTGGTGCAACCACTGTGAAAATCAGTGTGGAGATTCCTGAAAAAAACTGAAACTAGGGATTCCATTTGACCCAGCTATTCCCTTTCTGGGTATCTTCCCAAGCATACCACAGTGATATATGCACACCCATTTTTATAGGGGCACAGTTTGTAATAGCTAAATCTTGGAAACAGCCCAAGTGTCCATCAACCTGATGAATAGATAAAGAAGATGTGGTTTTTTTATACATTGGGGCACTACTCTGCCAGGAAGGATAAGCTTGGGACATTTCTAGCAAAATGGATGCCTTGAGACCATACTCTTAGTGTAATAAATTGGACACACGTGTTAAATACCACATTGTTTCTCTGGTGTGAGGAAAAAAAGTGTAAATAAGGACCAAAATGTGTAACAGATACTGGGAAATGGGAAGAAAATGTTCCAATGAGAAAGGGAACAAGGGAAAGGAAGGGGGAAAGGAAAGAAGGTACAAGAAAAAAGAATAGAAGGAAAAATCAGAAACAAAGCTTTTGTAAATGAGGGAAAGGGGGTGGAATAACAGCAGCAAAATATATCACGTTCAGGTACAAATTCCCTATGATGAATGTTATTGTGTATATCTAAAATGTACTAATAAATGTTTTGCTTCAAAAAAAAAAAAAAATTACGGCTTCAAGACACAGTTATCCAAGGTTACACTGCCTTTTTACCTTCCAAGAATTCTAAAAAGTGGAGGGAGTTAAAGATAACAAGCAAAAAAAAAAAAAAAAGATATCAAGAAGCCTGTAAATGGGCCTGCACTTCCTTTAGATACTACAGGTTCACAAATCCCACATTTATCCCCAAGGAAAATAGATTGCCTGTCTCCAGAAAAGCACCTAGTCCCAGACCATGAAGTGCCCACTCAATGAGTGCCTGCACTCCTTTCTGAGTGTGTACTTCTTTTTAATAAATCTTTCCATGCCATCACTGACGCGTCCTGCAATTTCTTTTCTGTGATGTAAGTTTGTGAACCTACAATCTACCCTGTGGGTGGGATAAGTTGAGTTCTCCATCTCCTTTTGGGGGGACCTCCTTAGGCCCTATAGGAATGCCAGTACAGCCAATAAATAATAGCTAGAAGAGTAAGTTGACTTTGAGTTTTCAAGGAAGAGTAAGACTTAGAGTGAGTCAAAAAGGGGAGTTGGAGATAGCAGTTAAACAATGGAAAGATTATTTGTATCACCTTAAGAAGGGCTTTTCTGAAGGCTGTTGCAATGGCCAGTCTGTATCTTAGGTTATCACGAAGTAGGTCAAATGAAGAAAAATTTGAATACCACTCTTACAGATAGAAAAAAGTAAAAAATCATCTTGGACTGGGTTTTTCATTTAGTATACAGCATTTGTGGACTGCCACTCTGTGCCAGTCTGCTACTCCATTTAATTCTTTGTAAAGAAAAAGCCTTCCTCAATAATGACGAGTATAATCTCATCTTCATATCTGATTTGGTGGCTCAACTAGACAGTATCTAAAATATAAGAGAGTATCTTTATCAGGTTTTTATTAAATATAAGATGGACTCATATGAGTGCTACATATTTATCACTGAAGTGTTAGGGAGTAAATAGTAGTTACATGGCTGTATCTCTACAACACTAAATTCAGTTACTTGGAACATGACCACAAGGAAAAATAACCAGGATTTTGGTTTGTTTTTTCATAATCCACTTTTATCAGTAATGACAGGACAAGGTAAGGCATTTTTAAGTAATTCCTGGTGTGTCTTAGGTTTGGAATAGATTCAGATTGGGCTATCTTTGTAAGGCATATTATACAAAAACTGTTTACTGTGATGAACATGAGGGCTTTAAGATCCAGAACTGCATTCTATCAATTTTCTTCAAACAACCTTTACCAGGGACTGGAGATTTAGCTCAGTGATCCCACTGCCTGCCTCACAAGCACAAGGTCCCAAGTTTGATTTCCAGTACCAAAAAAGCCTTTACCATAGAATATTTTTTACATTGTGGGTATTGAAAAATACTTGTTGAATAAATAATAATTCCTTCACACTTTAAAAACTGAATTTTGTATATTAAAATGTTTTGTCTGAATAACTACTTGTACTACACTTGATCTTAGCCAAAAGGCCGAGAAGCGATTGAATAACTACTTGTATAGATAAAATCATCTGGGTCTTCTTGTATAATACAAGTTTCTTCCGTGAGAGTCTGATGTTTCTGAGTCCAGCAACTCTTCTCATTTGTGTAAACTAGAATTGTTCCAAATTCCACTGAAAGACCTAAATTAGCACTTCTGAGCATGCTGGCCAGTGCTGGCATAAGCTGGAACTCAAATGTCCTTTGACCTCCACTGTGACTACAGGCTGGGACTTCAGTGACTTCCTTTTTTTTGGAGACAGGGTCTCACTATGTAGCCCAGGCTGGCCTCAAATTCTTGGTGATCCCCCTGCCTCAGCTAGGATTACAGGCCTGCATCACCATGCCTGGCTTCAGTGCCTTGAGATAGGACAGGTTAAAATGAGTGGTTCTCCGCGTCCAGTGATACCTGAGGAAAGCGCAGCTTAAAGAAAGGCTCCTTTTGCCTAAAGGCTTCAGTTCATGGTCAGCTGGCTACATTGCTTTTAGGCCTCTGGCTTTTCAGAAAGATGGCATCAGGGCATGGAGAAGAAAGCTACTCACTTCATGGAGCCCTTTTTGCTGATTTAACCAAAATGTATTTACCAAGTCTTAGTCCTTAACCATTCTTTTCTCAGAAAGTCGAGAGTTTACTACCATTAATCAGGTGTGTGCATTGCTGCCAGCAGAACTATCCCTAGAGTGTGACAGAATTTTTAAGATTCTTGAACACACATGTGGGTCATGCTTTGCTTTGAGCTGGTGGCACTAGTAACTACAGAGGATGAAAAAAAGACAATTCTACATATTTAGAAATGAGGAAAAGCCTGTAACAATCCTACCCTCATTGCCTTTTCATTGTATAGATCCTCTGAAGCTCCCTATGACTTGTTTTTGGATGGGAAAGGAATATTGTGATTTGGCATCTCACTCCCTATTGATTGATCAGTACATTAAAATGCTTCTAGATTTTTCTGTCCACAATGTTCTGTAAATCACGGCATTTAAACCAACTTTCCCGAGATGCCCTTTTAAGATAATGTCATGAGCCACTTCATTCTCTGCTGGGATGTGATTTAGAAAATATGGGAGGGACCTGTGTAATGTGACTAGATTCCAGGGTGGATCCCCACAGACTTTTCATTTGGATTGTTCTGGATGGTGACCCACGATAAAAGGTTTAAAACAAGCTTGAGAAGTGAAAGCTGTCAGAAGTATACAGCTGAGGTCCATTTTATACTAAAATAGAAAGGCCACTAAAGGTTTTTTTATGTATTTAGTAAATGTTTGTATTTTTTCATATTGTGTGTGCAGCCTTACCTATAATCTGCTTCATACAGAGGCAAAGTAAGCTGACCAGCAGCTGAGATCCAAGGGATATTCATTTTGTCACTGGCGTGTGATATAGTGCTCTTTATCTTGCTTGAAAAGATAGACATGATCTAATCCTGCTAAGATTCATATCAGTACCCCCAGGGGCTGAGATATTTCAAAGCTGTTGTTTAAATGGCAAAACCAGTTATATTATATGGGTAATGCTAAACCCTATCTCTTGCAGCTTCATTAAAATCTAAATTGTAAATATTTAGTAGAAAGGATTAGTTTTAAAATTCTGCCTTCAAAATAACCTTTGAATATCTGAGAAATGACTTTGCTTTATGACTTGCAAGGCAGCTAGCTCAAACTGTTTTTCAGTTTTTGAGATAGGGTCTCCCCTCCTTATGATGCCCACACTTGCCTCAAACTTGTAATCCTCGTCTCAGACTTGCAAGTGGATGATGTAGGGGTGTGCGCACTCAGTTCAAGCTGTTTTAAAAGGTCAATTTAATGGACACCTTGGTGCCAGGTCTGCTTTAGGATAAACAGTTACAGAAGAATCCTGCCATAAAAGTTTTTTTTTTTTTGAGGTATCATTCCACTGGGGGTAATATACACATATAAACACATCACCATAGTTATTGACATAAAATACAAAATTGATGGCACAATACAGGTTTCTTGTATAGATTTAAGAAACGCACTTCTAAACAGACCAAGCATCGTTTTTGCTAATGGCACGTGCTATGACTCACTGCAAGGATCTATTTTTTTTTTTTTTTTGGTACCGGGGATCAAACTCGGGTCCTTGCGCTTGCGCATGAGCTAAATCCCTGGCCCCAAAGGACCTATTGATGAACAGTCTGATAAAAAAACCCTTCAGATTGAAAGAACTTTACCATTTGTTTTATTAACATGGCTACCTTATTTAAACATTTTCTTAAAAGCCAGGGTGATGATTCATACATTGTAGTAGTCTGTTAGAAAAAAAAAACATTCTGGATAGCAGGTTTTGTTTTTTGAATTTATTAGGTTATATTTTCACTCCTCTTAAAGTAGTGCCCCAAAACAATGTCATTCAGGTATAGCTTAGGAAACTTGACAGTGCCTCATCCTTTGGGGTTTCTAAATTATGCATTGACAACCTTTCTCCACTTCTATCCCCTTAGCAAGGCTAATATACTCCTATAAAAAGCTTATTACCCCACACCAAATTACTTATTTTCAAAAAGCATATGGGCTTTTTAACTTTATCATCTAGACCTTTTTTTTCTAAATGATTTCTGAAAACAGTGCATTCATTAGATTTTTATGTGTGATGAGACAGCAAGCAGCCACTTTAATAGAATCTCACTGCACGTTTTGGTTAGATATTCCACATCAAATAGCTAAGCTAAAAAAGTTGTTTTTGGGATTCTAAATGTACTTAAAATACATGGTATATATGAAGATGCAAGACACTACATTTTGGTAGCTCTGTTTATGATGTGGCTCTGTATCCTTAATTCTGAGATTGAAAATGTAATTCGAGGGGGCCGGGGATTTAGCTCAGTGGTTTCTGCCGCCTGCTGCGCAAGCGCAAGCGCAAGGACCCGAGTTTGATCCCCGGTACCAAAAAAAAGACATATGGGAAATGTGTCTGGTGTTCTAATATTGGGCTGGAAATTTAGCTCAGTGGTTCTGGTGCCTGCCTCACAAGCACAAGTTCCCGAGTTCGATCCCCAGTACCCCCCCCAAAGAAAAGAAAATGTAATTTGATAAGCCAATGTATTACTGTATTAAAACATTAATTCCTTTAGAATTTTAATTTAGAATTTGTCCACTTCCTAAAAGGATTTAAAGCAGCTACTATTAGACTGGTACTATAAAGGTCATTCAAATGTTGCCGCCCACAGAACACTTTCATGTATTTGGTCTGACAAACATGAAATTCTGCAAGCATAAATCTTCACTCCTACAACATGGTGGCGAGGCATTTCTTTGCAGAACAGTCTCGAACTGCCCTCTTACCTGCCAGATTCTTCTCATCCTCTGTATGACAGTATGTTGGGAAATACACGAAAAGCAACTAAGATGATTAAGCAAACATATCCAAGCAAAACTGCTTAACACACAAAATTATTTTATACTCAATAGGATATCATGTTCTCTAAATGAAAATAATTGAGGACTTAGAGTTTTTTTTCTCAAGAGCTTTCTGGGGAAGAATAAAAACCCACATCTCTTATAAAGATGAAAGACACGGAAATATGTTCTTTCATGGAATTGGTGCAATGATGACATAGTACAGCTCACATAGAAAGTACTGGAGATATTAATCGATAAGGAATGCCGTAGGTACCTTAATGCTGTGGACGACACGATGATCCGGCTTTGAAGTGCTTACAGTCCCACTGCTAACCTACAGGCAATGTTGAGGTGGTCCCACTGAGATACACATCTAATAATCCCTTTCCTCCAAGAATTCAGTTTTTTAACCAATCATCCTTAACCTAATTATCTTTGAGACTCATAATTTTATGTGACTAAAACTTTCTCCTGTTACAATTTTGGACCAATCTTTAAGCGTTATTTATGATACTCAAAATTCTGATCACTCAGCTAGGCTGATGCCAAGTCCACCAAAATGTCCGCAGAAAGCCTAGGAAAAGGTTATCACAAGGCCAGCTTGAGATAACTTACAAATGGCCTCCACTGTCCTTCGAGCTAATTAAGTACCATCCGAAGAGAAGGCTGGTTCTACTTAGAATCCGCGCGTCAGGTTCTCCAACCATCAGAAAGGCGTGTGTAAGGGCAGGGACGATTTGAAACCCCATTCCGTTCCCTCTCCCTGGGATGTAAGAAACCACCCACTGCATGAAACTAGGCGGGGGAGGCACGCTCTGCGGCGAGGCCGTTTCCCTGAGTCACCTACAGGGCGGGAGGCAGGGCCATCTGCCCAAGCCACGTCCTCTTCCTCAGGGACTCAGTCGAAATAGACAGGGCCCGCAGGCGAAAGAAGCAGCACCAGCCGTGCCTCCCGGCGGCCTGACACCAATTTAACTCCCAGAAGACGCAGCACTTCCCTAGCACCCGCTGTCCATTCTGGCAGCCACCGGCCGACCCTTCCCCGGCAGCGTCACGTGCACCTGGAAGTGCGTGGGTGGGACCTCAGGCGCCTACGGAAATGACGTCCTTCGTCCCGAGTCGCATGATGTGGCAAAATGCAAAAAAAAAAAAAAAAAAAGGAGGGGGTAGGGAAAAAGAGGAGATTGGGGAAAGTGATGAGTCTGAAAAAGTAGTCCCTTTGGTTCCTCTATTTCCCTTGTGTCGCCGCAGTCACTGAGGCTCTCAGCGCACTGCGCCCCGAATTCCTGCGCCCGAGCGCGGCGCCCCGTGGAGGGGTACATAAGGCAGAGGGCGTGAAGAGACTGGGCGGAGTTCTGTCGCCAGGATCCTTCCGCAGGGCTCAGCCGTTTCCGGAGTCTGCGCTGCGCCCGGTTCCGCCATTGCGGCTCTCTCGGCCCCTGGAGCCTCCGCCCCCGACCTGAGCTTTTTCGTCTGTCCGCCAGCTTCCTGCCTCCCCAGACAGTATCCTGCCGAACCCAGCCTCCCCTTCCCCTTCTCCTCCTCTCTCTTGGAGAGCCCGGGCAGCTACTGCCCTGCAGCCCCAGTGACAGGAGGAGACCATAACCCCCGACAGCGCCATGGCCCAGATTCTTCCAATTCGTTTTCAGGAGCATCTCCAGGTGCGGCTGGGCCCGGGCTGGTGAGGGCTCTGGTAAGGGTGGTGGGAAGGAATGAAGAAGCTGGAATCTGAGCTCGAGTAGGAACGGGTTGGGGGTGGGGGGTGTCGGTTTTTGGCATAAACGAAGGAAATGGGCACTATCTTGAAAGCTTAAAGGGTTAAATAATATGGGCCTTGGTTGAAAGTGACAAGTTGGGTGCAGACGGCGCCGAGGCCGGGCCTGGGTCTGAGGGCCTCTGTCTTGCTTCCTAGGTGGCAAGAACTGAGCTTACTAACTTCTTCCCTCCCCATTTTACTCGCTTCATTCATTTGGGTAGAGGGATAAGAGGGGAGATTCTCCAGCGTTTCTCCTGGAGCAAGAACTATCCTCACGCCCCTGGGCCAGTGCAGGGCTGTCACCTTCCCTTGCTCTTTTCCCCTTCAGGTTTGCACCCTGAGTTGTGTGGCGGGTGGGTTGGGGAGGAGCAACCTTTTTTCTTCCTCCCTCTATGGCTCGCAGCTGAGAAAGGCACCTTCCCCGGGGGGAGGGGGGGAAGGCTGTGGTTTGTCTCTGGCCTCTCCCGAGGCGGTAGAAACAGGTCAGTGAAGAAACAGAAAGAGGATAGAATTGGGGAACGCTTTTATCGGGGCCATGTCAGTCTCATGAGTGTGTAGGATCAAGGTCCCTAAGGGAACTCCTTAATTTTTTTCCCTTTCTTGATTTCCTGGGGAGTAGTGTGACTCCTAATCCCTCTTCAATTCTAGAAGATAGGGAGAGCTTTTCTGGAGGTTTTCTTGGGATCCTCTGGAGTCTAGCAGGTAGTTGTGGGATCGTGGCCTGAGTACCCCCTTCAGGACTGCCTGGAATTGAAAAGGGCCCTGGGAATAGAGCACACTTGCGGCGCATTCGTGCGGGGTTAGTTGATCTGTAATTGGCTGCTTTTTAGTGGGTTCTAGAGTTCTTTCCCCGAGAGTTTTATCCTGGAGGCAACAGGATATGCCTCTTCATAAGTATTAAAGGAAATATAAAGGAAAATTAAAGATATGCAGCGTGTCAGTGGCCTGCATAGGCAGGTGACCATTGGAAGGTCTTCTCTAAATTAAGCTGCTTCTGAGCTGCTGATTTTCTTGGTTCAGCAATCCTGATTTTTACTTTAGCTGGAAAATTTTATTCATATCAATACCCCCAGTATCCCTGAAAGAAGCCTGAGGGCTAATTTTATGATACAAGATGCAGTAGTTTGACGTATTAATATTAGTAACCTATTGAACTTACTATTGAAGCCAGTTTATTTGATTTCTCTCATTGGTATAACATACATAAAGGATTCTTGCTAATAAAGTTTAATACCCAGGCTATGAGTAAAATAATTTCATATTTCTTCACAGGTATTGTCACATTTGCTTGCAACAGCAAGAAATTATTTTCCTTTAATACTTATAAAGAGGGGTAGGGATGTAGCTCTGTGGTAGAGTACTTGCCTAGCATGCACAAAGCCCTGGGTTCAATCTCCAGCACTGCCAAAAAAAAAAAAAAAAACACCACCAAAAAAACTTATGAAGAATAATAAATCTTTACCTATAAAATGAATAAATGGAACTTTCTTCATCTCTAGTTTTCAAATACTGTTACTTATCTGACCTTGGCAGTAAAAATAGTTTTACAAAAGGTTAAAAAATGTTAAGTGATAGTGAATATAGCCCAGTTATTTTGATGCTCAATTCATGTGATTACCTGTGTTTCAGTGGGATGGTAAATGGATGTGGAGGGTTGAGAAGGGTACTGTTCCTGGATGTAAAGAGAAACATGGGCTTGACCTCACACTGTAGTGTACCTGAAATAGCTTTCTGCAAACAGATGCACACAAACGCGACACGAGAGAAATGGGCAGCAGCTGCTTATTTTACATGGCAAGACTAGACCACTGGTAAATCTTGTTGGCCAGTGCTGATTTTCATTAATTCATTGCTTTTCATTTTTGTTGAAGAGGAGACAAATATTAAGTGGTTCCAAAGATTTCAATTCAACCTTTTTACTAATGGCAGATTGATATGCGTCTGATTTCCAAGTGATTCAAAGTTTCTGGGAATACTTGAGTGGAATGATTTTCTTCTCACATAAGTTGAAGATTTTGAGTCTAAATCAGCTTTGCAGAAATATTTGAAAATTTTTGATCTTTTTTTGGAGTGCTGTGTCATACCTAAACTGTATGTTGTATGACTGTGCTGTAGTAGATATTTATTAATTGCATAGAAAGCCCAAATTACCAATGCCTTCCAGGGTAATATATTTCCTGACTTCACATTTTTATCTCCTCATTTTAAAAAAATTAACAGGGATTATTTTAGCACTCAAAAGGCTGAGGCAGGAGAATTGCAGGATCAAGGCCATCCTGTGCTACATGCTGAGACCCTGTCTCAACAAAAACAGGCAAAAAAGAATTAATTGACACCACAGGTCTCTGAGCCTCTGCCAGTTTGCTGAGTAGCGGAAAACATCCTGAAACATTTGGTATAAAAACTTTAAACAAGAAATGAGAAACTTGGGTATGGAATTAGCTTGTGGAACTTCAAATGGTGAGCTGGAAATGAATTTATTTTGTACCCCTTAACTCCGTTGTCCAATTGCAGGATTCATCATCAAGGCTTGGAGCTACATCAAATGAATGTTAATATTTTAAGTTATAAAGAAATTTTTTTTTTCCTGTTTTAGATTTTAGACTGGTAGCAGTCAGCAAAGAATGCCTGGCTATTGATCATGGGTTTCCACCGTAGTCTGTTCTTAGACACGGCGTGTACTTTTATTTTTGCTTTTACCCTCTTTTTCTCTGTTCAGCCCGTTTGCTCTGCAGAGCCAATTTCTCCCATACCCATTTACCCCCGCACTTTTCAAATAAACTTTTTTGGCACCATTTTTAAAAAGTACCTGTATGGACAAGATGTTTCTGGGGTTGCAAATTCTTTTTTTGGGGGGGGGTTGCAAATTCTGAAGAAATGTTAGGCTACATATAAAATATTGCTCACAAATCTCAATTTTTGATATATTAACTATGCTAAGTGGTTGTATTCCTGGGGGTTTTTTTTTGTTTGTTTGTTTTGTTTTGGTACTGGGGATCGAACTCGGGACCTTGCCCCTTGCAAGGTAGGCGGCGGAACCACTGAGCTAAATCCCTGGCCCTCCTGGGTTTTTAACTATAAATTTCCCCATGCTGTTCTTTTCCCTACATTGCATAAATGGAGGTGTAGAGTGAGGTGTGGTGCATACCTGTAATCCCAGCACTCAGGAGGCTGAAGCAGGAGGATCCTGAGTTCAAGGCCAGTTTGAGATACATAGTTCCAGGCCAACTTGAACTACATAGTGTGAGACCCTGTCTTAAAAAACCAAAACAACAAAATGCAGGCATGGGATATGTTTTTTTTTTAAGTTGAATAATAGGGATTCTTGCTAAGGTTATTTTGGTTTGCACAGAGAAATAATGTTAAGTATATGATATATATGTAGCTAGACTGGAAGAGGTGTACTAGCTAGAACTGCTACAGTCTGGTAGTAGCTTCTAAGCTTAAATTTTTCAAAATTTTCATAATGGTCAGTTTACTCATCTTTACAGGGTGTGGCTAATTTTAATGAAAGTACTTTCACCCTGGTTAGGAAATACTGTAACTCAAGTCAGAACTGTGTATAGAACTACAATCATTTCATTTTTAGTGTGCAGTGAAATTTATGATTTCAGGAACCTTGAGGGTTTGCTCTAGGAACAGTTGTTTCTCACTACTTTTGGAATTTACACCTTGGGTTTTAAAAGTCTTTAGCTTCTTTGTAAAATTAATTTAGTTTATTTTTATTTATTCTTTGGTACCCGGAATCAAACTCAGGGCCTTGTGGTTGCCAGGCAGGTGCAGTGCTGCTGAGTTGCATTCCCTACTGTAAAATTATTTTTAAATGCATATGTTCAACCCTATATGGCATTTAAATAATACTTTTTTTTTTCTGTCAGTGATGTGGCTTTTTGCATTTTGAGAATTACTGTTTGACAGAACTTTCTTCAATGATGGAAATGTCTACTAGCCATATAGGGATATTGAGCACTTGAAATTTGGCTAGTGTGCCTAAGAAGCTAAAGTTTTGCTTTTCATTTTCTTTCTTCTTTTTTTCTTTTTATGTTTTGGTACCGGGGATCAAACTTGGGTCCTTCCGCTTGCGAGGCAGGCAGCAGAACCACTGAGCTAAATCCCTGGCCCTGCTTTTCTTTTTAATTTAAATGTTAGGTAGTCAAATATAGTTACTGGCTACAATATCAAACTGCACAATGAATTATAAGCAATACTGATGTGCTTTGTAAAACTGAAGATTTATAAACTACCCATATTTTATATACTGAGATCATTTTGTTAGCTAAAATTAAAACATACTCCAAATTAAAACATACTCCAGAATACTGTCTCTTGGGAGAAGATGGTGATGAATGATGACTGGTGAGTGTAGAGAGGAGCAGACCTCTGGAGCCTTTTAGTGCTTTTCGTGTGGCCTGGGCACTTTCAGATCTTTACTTAATCCACCCTCTCCCCACACCTTTCCTAACAAAATAAGACTCAATGCAGTGCCCAGGGGCCACAGTGTCAGGATGGGTTTTATGCTTGGAGCTTGTAACAGAATATTTTGAAGAGATGGCTCTCCATCCAAGTGTGCTTTTTCTTGTGTTTTTGGACTTTGGCCTAGAGTGGAGGCTTCTCTCTACTTCTTAACATGTGATTAATGATGTGATATTTAGTGGACAGAGTGGGAGTTTGGGTGTTGTGGAGACCAGTGCTGCCTAATAGAAAAGCTATATGAGTCATAATATTTTGAATTTTGAAGTGGACATCCTAAAAGTAAAATATAAGTAGAATTAATTTTTTAATATATCTCATTAAATTCATTATGCCAAAAAAGGTTATCCTTTCAACATGGAATCAGTATAACATTTATTTTATTTTATTTTTTTGGTACTGGGGATTGAACTCGGGTCCTTGCGCTTGCGCAGCAGGTGGCAAAACCACTGAGCTAAATCCCTGGCCCAGTATAACATTTATTAATGAGCTCTTTTACGATTTTTGCAGTAAATTTTCAACATGTGGTGTGTATTTTACATTTAGAACACATCTTAATTCATTCCCTTTTTTTTTTGGGTTTTTTTTTTAAGACAGAGTTTCACTATGTAGTTCAGGCTGGCCTTGAACTCTCAGTTACCTTCCTGCCTCAGCCTCCTGAGTGCTGGGATTACAAGTGTGTGCCACCACATCTAGCTCCCTGTTTTCTGAGACATGGTTTTGGTATGTAGTTCAGGCTGGCCTTGAGCTCATGGTACTCCTCTTGCCTCAGCCTCCCATATGCGAGGCTTATAGGATTATAGGCATGCACCACAATGCCTGACTCCTGTTTTCTTTTTCAATATGTATTTTTATTAGTGCACATAACATTACAAAATACTGGGTTTCATTGTGCCATTTTTCATACATGTATAAACATTTTGATAATTTCCATCCCCTCATTATCCTTTACATCTAATCATCTCTCCTCTTACTCCCTCTTCTCATCTAATAACCCACCTTCTAACCTTTTGTTGTTGTTGCTGTTTTTTGGGACAGAGTCTTGATATTTACAGTAGTTCAGTCTGGCCTTGAACTTACTGTGTAGCCCAGGTTGGCCTCAAACTCTTGGTGATCCTCCTGCCTCAGCCTCTCGAGTGCTGGGATTACAGGCATGTGCCACCATGCCTAGCTCATGTTTTTTTTTTGGTACCAGAAATTGAACTCAGGACTTTGAGCTTTCAAGGCAGGGGTGGCTCCACTGAGCTAAATTCCAACCCCCTCATGTCTTTTTTTTAAAGATTTCACATACAGACTTTTTATTGGGAATACTTGATCTGTAAAACTAAGTTCATAGTTTGTCTTAATCTTTTATATTAAATGAAGCTATTTTTCTGACTTCATTTATATATGTGCCATGCTAGGCTGCTTCATAAAATCAACTTGTTTTGTACACCAGTGCAGTTTATAGCTCTAGGTGCCTTCCCTTGTAGCTAATGCTCTTAACTGGAATGAGTGACAGAAAGCTTGGATCTGAATGAATTATGAAAAACCCATCTGTCAAATGTGAATTTTATGAATCTCTTTTTGTGTTGGGGAATATTTTTTTTTATCGTGCCTTCAAGGGAATAACCATCAAATCTTAATTTTCCAGAAAGCTGATCTATAACATCAAAATACATTGACCATTATAACTATTTGAGTACCTACTATGTACTAAAAACTGTTAAGTATTTTATGTTCATTACCTCATTTAATTGGCAAAAGAACCCCTTTGGGTAGGTAGGGTTAGCTTTATTTAATAGATGGGGAGGGTGAAGTTCATAGCAGTTAAGAGTCACACAGCTAGATGTTAAAACTTGTTCTTTCAATTTGGCAAGATGCTTTATTTGGTGAATGATTTGTATAATTTGAACTGCAAAATATATTACAAATGGTCATGGTCTTTGTGGTTGGTGGTCTTTGATACAAATTCTGACAAGTTTTAGGGCAATACTTTTAGGGCCCAGTGAGCCTATTAAATATCTTTTGAAAGGGTTTCATTCATATTCCCAGTGAAAAATTATGTAAAATAATTGGGCTCAGGTTAATTTGTAATTAGCATTATCTGTATCCCTCTCATAAGGCAGAACTTTCCTATAGACTTTTTCCTTAGTGACAAGAGTGAACCCACTTGTGAAAGCAGGAAACTTCTGCTTTCTATTTTAGTATATATTCCTGTTTTTGTGTTTGTACAAATAGAAAACTTGACTAGAACTCCAAGGAAGACAGTTGTGCTTGAGAAGCATAGCAGAAGCGGGTGGGATTAGAATGTTTGCTCAGTTTTGAGTATCACAGTGGCAGAAGAGGAAATAGTTTCAGACTTGTAGGGTTCTGTTTTGGAGGCACAGCTTCCAGTAATATTAGTATTTCCTGTTCTGAACCATGAGGTAATGACTTCTTTTAACTTTTAAAGAAGAGCTGGCCCGGGTGGCACATGCCTTGTAATCCCAGCTACTGGGGAAGCTGAGGCAAGAGAATTGCAAATTCAGGGCCAAGCTAAGCAATTTAAGGAGACCCTGTTTCAAAAAAGGTATTTGAACGTGTACCTCAGTGATACTGCACTGTGAGACCTTGAGTTCAATTCCCGCTAGCTCAAAATAGATTAATAAGGATAGCAGATTTAAAAGATTGTTTTTCAAAGAATAGGAACTAAGTTCATTAATATCATTAGAGGGTTAGAGATAGGTTGGAGATGTAACTCAGTGGTAGCACACATGAAGCCCTCTAGGTTCAAATCCCAGTACACCACACAGGCACCCTAAAACCATATTTAAAAATCAAACTCTTGTTGGGTATTGTAGTGCATGCCTGTAATCCCAGCACTGTAGGCTGAGGAGGGAGGATAGCAAATTCAAGCTCAGCGTAAAACTTAGTGAGACCCTGTCTCAAAAGCTCATTGTGAAGGCCCTGGGTCAATCCCCAGTACCAAAAAAAAAATTGAGTTTTTTTTGGTACTGGGGATCAAACTCAGGACCTCGGGCTTGCAAGGGAGGTGCAGCACCATTGAGCTAAATCCCCAGCTACCCCCAATTTTTTTTTAATTGCAGCATGCAATTGTGCAGTGTTTCAGATGTTTAATCAGGGCTTTATGTATTTATGTCAAGTTTTTAGCTTGTCTCACCTTCATTTATTAAAACAGTACTTCCTAGCAGTTGTGAAGTTGACTACAGTATAGGTTTGGACTTAGCCCTTACACACTTAAAATGCTAGTTTTTACCCCTTCTGTTCTGGAGGAATCTCCCTTATCCACTTGAAGTTAAGCATACATACCTTGCTAATGGAAAAAGTTACAATTTTGAAGCCAAGATTTGGAGTTATATCAGACTCCTTTTCTGCATCCCAGACTATTTCAACAGAGGGGATGAGAAGAACCCTCATATACTTGGCGGGAGCGGGGGGGCTCAGGGATTGTAGAGGTTTTTTTGTTTTGTTTGTGGTCTCAATATGTAGCCCAGATCTCCCTGCCTCAGCCTCCCTAGTGCTGGGATTACAGGTGTGTGCTACCACACTCAGCTAGGAATTGCAGTTTTTGTTTTATTTTTAATTTTTTTTTTCCGGTACTGGAGATCAAACTCAGGACCTTGCAGCTTGCGAGGCAGGTGCGGTGCCATTGAGCTAAATCCTCAGCCCTGGAATTGTAGTTTTTGATGATCCCTTGTCCTTTGAACCTGGAAGTAATAGATGAGACATAGTTGGTTAAGAGTTGCTTTCATTAATTTTGGATCAGCTACTTATCTGAAAAGCTACCAAAGACAGTGAAATCAAAGACTATTCATATTTTATATATGCAGTTTAGCAAACAGCTGACAATAGATTTCATTGTTTGAGGATGAATAATTGGCGGGAGGTTATAGAGTTTATAGCCCTGTCTCTTTCACCACTCTTAAATATTCTATATTTGAGTATATTGGACCGTGGAAATTTAAGATAGATTTCCTCTGTATATGGCCTCACAATTACAGCTGTTAGATATCACAAACTTTTCTGTTACGGGGATTCAGTGGTAGGTAAGCGCTCTACCACTGTACCTCACCCCTAACCCTTTTTAAAATTTTTATTTTGAGACAGGTTCTCGGTAAGTTGCCTAGGCTGGCATCAAACTTAAAATTCTTTTGCCTCATCCTCCCCAGGATGGAAGGACAGGCATATGCCATTGAGCCTGGCTGCAAACATCTTAAATATTTTCTGTAACCGTTAAAGGTACATTTTTGGAGATCATAATTTATACCCAAAGACAAGTGAAAAAACAACTATACTAGTATACAAATGGGTACTTGAGATGTGTTATAAAATTCCCATGATTGTACCATAATAGGTTTTTTATGGTTTGTTTTTTGGAGACAGGGTCTTGCAATGTAGTTCAGGCTGGTCTGGAACTCACTAGCCCAGGCTGGCCTAGAACTCAAGGCAATCCTCCTGTCTCAGCCTCCCTAGTGCTGGGATTATAGGCATGCGCCACGTCGCCCAGCTCCATAATGGATTTTTAAAAGACACTTTGGAATGAAGACAGTAGTATAAAATGTATATGACAAGAGTTTTTATCCATTTTCTGTTGCTTTAAAACAATACATGAGACCCAGTGTTTTATGAAGAATTGGAAGTTTATTTGGCTCATGGTTGTGGAGGCTGGAAAGTCCAGGGCATTTGCTCAGCATCTGATGGAGTCTTCTTGCTTCTTTGCACCATGGCAGAGTGTCATGTGGCAGGATAGAACTAGCTCAGGTCTGTGTGGCTCTTATAAAGCCACTAATGGGGTCATAGGGATCCCATCTCAGAACTTTATTAATTCTTTTTTTTTTTTTGGTACTGGGGATCAAACTTGGGTCCTTGTGCCTGCAAGGCAGGCGGCGAAACCACTGAGCTAAATCCCTGGCACAGAACCTTATTAATTCTTGTTACCTCCCAAAAGCCCTGCCTTTCATATCATTAGCATAGGAATTTTAGTTGCTGCTTTTTTTTTTTTTTTTTTTTTTTTCAGTACTGTGGTTTGAACTCAGGACCTTGCACTTGTGAGGCAGGTGTATCACCACTGAGCTAAATCCCCAATCCCTAACATAGGAATTTTGGGATTAAGTTTCCAACATATGAACTTGTGGGGGACATATTAGACCACTGCCAAGTAAAAACAGACAGTTTCACACAAACATTATACTTAAAATATTGAATTGATGTTCAGTTGACAAATAGTAGATGCTCAGTAGGTGTTAATTGAAGACATTATAGTCATTTAATCATTTTATTATTGTTTACTCCTTGAATTGTCAATATTAAATGATTTTGAGGTGGCCAGTCACTAATGTTGTTTTGGACTCCCTGAATTGTTAATATTAAATGATTTTGAGATACCCAGTAACTTCATGCTAATCATTCAGTCTTGAAATTTATGACATTTCACAAGAAAAATTTTCGTAACTAAACTGTGAAAAAATTGATTCTGGACTTGGAACTTACAGCAACTGGTAGGCTGATCCTGCTTTAACTGAATGACTCAACCAGAAAAATGAGTGATACAGCATAATATCTAATTTCCTAGCAGATCTGTTAGTACAGGGTGAAAAATACATGATTATGCTAAGCAGTGGTGGAATTGAACTAAATTGTACATTGGGGTCTTCCTTAAAAGTACATGCAGAGAAGCTGTGTTACAGAATGAGATTGTTTTTGTTTTTGTTTGGTACTGGGGATTGAACTCAGGACCTTGGGCTTGCAAGGCAGGCGCAGTGCCACTGAGCTAAATCCCTGGCTGGAATGAGGTTTCTTTAGAATCTGTACAGATGTACAGTAAGGAAACTGATCAGCTGTTTTAGCTTCTCATACCAGGAAATCTGGCCAGGGACATTTGTATCATCCTTAAAAGTCTGTATGCCTGTCGAGTCTACAGTCGTCTGCTCTACCAGATGGGCTGTCAAAGGATGCACAAAGGTATGTATAAGTCAGCACTAAGCAGTATAATCTTGAACCCTGGAAGTAAGGCTTTTTGTTATTGTTTTTTTTACACAGTATCTCAGTATGTAGTTCAGGCTGGCTTTGAACTCACTGTGTTTCCCAGGTTGGCCTCAAACTCACAGTGATGCCTGCTTGACTGGCTCTCTCGCGCATTCTCTCTCTCTCTCTCTCTCTCTCTCTCTCTCTCTCTCTCTCTCTCTCTCTTCTGTCTCACCCTCTTTCCTCTCTGCTTTTATTCCCCTCTTCTCTCCCTTCTCATGCTACTCCCCACCCCCTTTTCTTCCTCTCCCCTCTCCCAGAGCATTTGCACTGAGCTATATTCCCAGTCTTTTTATTATTTTTTATTTTGAGATAAGGTCTTTCTAAGTAGTTTAATTGCCCAGGCTGGACTCAAAATTGTGATCCTTCTCCCTCAGCCTCCCAGAGTGGATGGGATTACAGCCATGTTTTGGTTAAGGCTTTTTTCCTGTTTTTTTGTTCTTTTTTTTTGAGACAGAGGGTCTTGCGATGTAGTTCACGTTGTCCTTGAACTCACTATGTAGCACAGACTGACCTCGAACTCATGGCAATCCTCCTGCCTCAGCCTCCCGAGTGCTGGGATTACAGGCATGTGCCACCATGGCTGGCTTTTATGTTTGTTTTGAAAGGCAGTTTTAGGTGTACATATTCTGCTCCTAGTCCCCTCCTCCCCCCATAATCCATTTTAACTCTGGTAGGTCTGGTTGTTTTGTGCCAGCCTAATGGCATTTATACAGGAACCAGCATAAT